>NW_024543059.1:34646250-36112500 GCF_018167655.1 Microtus oregoni
CTCTAACGTCCTGGGATTGTACAAAACCAAGATTTAGAAAGGCAAATATTCTAAAAATGAATTTTAGGTTTGCAAATTACCAAATGAGCATATCCATGACTGTCTCAGTTTTCAATGTAACCGCAAAAACATACAAATTAAGAGAATGATTATAATTCACAGACCACACAGTTAGCCACCTAAAGATCATTGTATTCTACTTACACACAAAATATGAAATGGTCCTCTGTAAATACCAATGTTAAATTATCTTTTCTTAATAGTAGCTAATAATGTCAAAAAGTGGAAAAATGTCAGGTTTATTCTTCTTTAATACTTAAACATAAAATGTAATAAGAGCAATATTGAATTAAAATCAGGCTCTTTGACCAAAAATAGATTTTTAAAAAATGCGGTCACATTTACACAATAAAGAACTATTCAGCAGTGAAAACAAAGATATCTTGAAATTTGCTGGCAAATGAATGAAAATATAAAAATCCATTCAGAGTGAGGTAACCTAGACCAGAATGATGAGGATGGTTTGTACCTAATCATAGGTGAACAACAACTGTAAAGCATAAAATAGGGAACCTATAGCCCAGGATCACAGAGAAGCTAAGTAATAAGGGGAATATTAAGGGGAAAAAATTGATAACCCTGGGAAGAGGAAAAAGACAAATATCATGAAAAATTGGGAAAATAAGGATGCAGTGAAAAGGGAATACAGAAAGTAAGGACAAAGAAAGTAATGAAGAGGAAAGAACTGAAAGTAAAAGAATTGTGTGTTTTGTGGAAGGAATGAGACAGCAAGCATGGAAAATGTTAAATTCATTGACAGAAACATTATGGGAATAGCTAAACCCTGGAATTGGAGGAATTCGCAAGGATGGCCACAACTTAGACCCTAAGTAATAGTTGAAATGATACTTGAACAGTCCTTGCCTTGTTGTCAGATTGATGACTATCATAAATGTCATCATAGAACCTAAATGCAGCAAATTATGGAAGCAGGTGCAGAGATCCACAGTTGATCACATGGCTGAGTTCCTAAAGCCCAGTTGAATAATGGGAATTGTAAGAAAACATGCAAGAGATCAAGTTTGTGAAGGGAATACCCACTGATACAGCTTACCTGAGGTGATGGTAGCCTAGGAACTCGGCCTGACAGTGAGGGAACTAGGATACTAACAATCTAAGCACTCTGAATTTGAGGGAGAGTTGAACGACTGGGACAGACTGTGGGCCCAGGCCCAGTGGGACCAGGATTGATTCATCCTGCATGTTCTGATTTTAGGGAACCCATTCTCTATTCTATCTAGCAAAGTTTAGATATAGTGGGAACAACAAATAAATAAAAAGAGATGCAACTATGATATGTTCATATGAAATAAAATAATACCTAATGAAATTGCCTGTGTTAGTGATATGTCTTTTTAAGGTACCAGGTAAATCATATATAAACAAGCAACAAAAATACATTAAAAAGCAAAAGAGAGCCTTTACTTATAACATATTGTTATTTAAATGTGATTCAGCTTTTGAATAATTTCAAGTTCGAGACAGAAAAAATATGAGTACTGGAATATTTCCTTTTTACTAGGCTTGGCTTATCTTCTTGGAAACAAAGTCACAGTGTTTTTACTCTTTGAAATTGTATTATTTGCTTATGTCATGTCACAGAATGTGAGTGAAAGCCAACTAAGACAATGAGCATGGTTATTAATCCCATATTGTAAGTCAGTTGTAGATCATACCCTAGTCAGTGGTAAGATACTAAGCATCAGCTGGGCATGTTTAAATTCCATGTTCATGTGGTTGTTCTTCAGTTTGTAAACATGAGCACGTAGAATGACATCACTTCTGAGCAAGTGAAATATGTAAGAAATAAACATTGATACTATATTCTAAGAATCCATTTAAAATAATAAATACCAACACTATTATGAATAAATTTAACCATAAATTTTACAAGCGTATAACAACAATCACATGTTATGCCTATAGCAGCATATAATTAAAATGCAAAAGAGAGAGGATATTAATTAATCAAGAACAGGATACAGAATATACCTTTATATTGTGTGACTATATGATTGATTTAAGAAAGTTTCTGACTGGATATTGTTTAAGGAGGAAATGTGTAGCCTGAAGAAAAGACAGAAAAGTACTTAGTAAAAATGGAGGAGAGTCAGTATCATGAGAAACTCTGGGAAGTGGATGTAACTGATATACTGAGAAAAGGTAGCAACCCACATGGCAGAGTACTTATAAGAAATATAACTAGTTTAAAATGTACATGTTAACTAATAAGAATCTCAGCTATTTGCTGAGAAATAATTTGTTTAGAAATAATAATAATTTTCTCTGGGGTTACTTTGGAACTGTCTTGTGGGAAACAAAACAATGACTACTAATGAAATATTGATGTGGGGAACATAATTAGTATTAAACAAATAAAAATAGATATCTAAAAGTTTCTAAGCAATCAAAATATTGAATCAAACGTGGCTTCTGAATAAGTGTTTTTGTTCAGCTAAGATCAATGCAAATGGAAAACGGTGGAATGGCACTTTAAGAGATGTTTTATGAGCTGGATTCTGGTGACTACCAGGAAAATAACTCTATTAAGCGTTCCTCCATCCAAATACTTTATACTGTTTGTTAACAATGGGCTGTATGCTACTCAGTGTAAGAATGGACCCAATAATGTCCCAGCGGTGCAGTGATAATCATGGCTTCCTGAGACCTCAGCCATAAAGCTCATCTCAGAGGACCCCAAAGGTGAGGAGCCAGCTCCAAATGCCATGCAACAAGACTTGCTTTACTCTGAGCAGTGTTAAATTGCAACTAATATTGTAGTTTCACATTTGTCTCATCTAATCAAAGAACAATGCAGATGTTCAGTAGATAAATTTCAGGACAAAATAAAAACTCTAGACAAACTGCTGTGTGTTTATAGATATGCACATGCAAGTCTCTCTGCTGGTCTATTTATGTGTTAGTGATGAATTAAAGAGACAATATTAATGGGTCACTGATAAATGGGATTTATGTAATTGCTTTGTTTTTATTTACTTTTTACTAATTGTACATTATAAATAAAGTTCTTCCACAAATTCTTCTTCCCCTTGCTTGCCTCCCCACAGTCCACCTCATCAATTCCTTCCAAAGAATAGGCCACCCATGGGGAGGCAAAATAACTTGGCATATTAAGCTGAGGCAGTTCAATCCCTACCTTATCAAGAAGAGTTAGACATCCAAACTTATGGAATTTTCTCTAAAAACTAGATCTTGTATCAGAAATGAGTCCTGGTCTCCTTCCCAGGTCTCTCATATACTAAAATATTAAGGGAATTATTTCTTGGCAGCTGCTGCAGTGTTCAAGACAGAGATAGTGTAGCCACAATTTTAAAGAAAAGCAGAGGTTTCAGAGGCAGGGACGGGCATGATGCACAGACCATAACAGGTGACTCCAAACAGTAATACTGGAATATACCAGTACCTGACTGCTAATTACCCTGGGTTTTTTGTCATATAGATGTCAAGAGGAGTCGGCCGTGTCTGGGCCAATGTACATTCGGATTTCAGCTATAAAGAGTTGCAACTGGGAGCTGGCATATTGCCAGAGCCTGAGTAGGAAGGATCCGCTATTTTGACAATATTATAAGATCTTCTTGCCTCTGAATCCTCTGAAGGAGTGTGTGCATTCAATTTTTCCCCGGAACAATTACGAGAATGATCTCAATTCCACCAATAAGAACAAAGCTTGTGGTAACCTTGGAGATCTGCATCAGAGCCTCTGACGCATTTCTCCCCCCCCCCCCTTCTCTATGTTTGCTCCGGCAGAAAAATATGAAAGTGAAAGATGATGGCAGGAAATGATTTAGTTTACTTAGGACCAGAATCCCATTATCAAAAGGGAAATCACTATGAGGTAACTAGGATGTGATCACGTATCTGAATTCTTGTGTCTGTATCCTGTCTATGTACCTGAAATTTCCATTTCTCCCTGCTGACGGCTGATTGTGATTCTGTGCTGCCGATTGCCGCTTACTGATATCACATTCAGAAATGCCCTGTCAGAGTCCATAAACACTTACTACAGAATCTTACACTTGAAATATTCATACTCCCATGTGCCTGAGGCGATTTGTCAACATAGCAATTATCTTACTGATGCTTCCAATGGCGCGTAAGTTCAGTACATTTCAGCATTGTCATGAATAGACTTGCTAAGAAAATCGTCATTTCAGAAAATATATAATCTAAAGCTAATCTGGGATTCGCAGATTTTACGGCTGAATCAGTGGTTTCAGATTCGAGCACATTTTCTGCACTGTAAACGGAATCAGGTGACTCTTCTCACAAATACCTTGCTTTTCCCAGTGCTTCCGTATCCTGCAGCTCTGAGACACATTTTCTTCTCTGCTGTTTTTTTTACAGTGAGGCTTTGACTAAAGTCCAGCTTTGAGCAGGACTTTAGTCAAAGCCCCACTGGCAAAATCCCTCAGTGCAGATCTTTTTATGCCATGTAGGAACCAATAAGAAAAGAGATCTCATAACAAGGACCGGAAAGCACAAGACTGCTTTTAATTGATGATCTCATCCAGAGCTGATGAGTCATCTGTGTCTCCCTCCTTAGCTTGTATTGGGGAAAGCAGCAGAGCAATTAACAGAAACACAGAATAAAATGTAATTACCTGGCATTTGGCCTTTAGTTAAACGCCAATGGAACTGGCAAAATGTGACAGGTTGAGCCAGCTGGCAGCTGATTTGCCTGGAATCTACTTATATACATGGAGGCCCTTATTCCTGTCTGGAGATTTTTGATTGTGAATCTGTGCTGTCAAGTGTATCTTGCTTCTGATTCTTTGTGATTTTTTGATCTGTTTTTACATGTGGTTTTTTATGCAGTCAAATTATAATTAAATAGGTTACATATAATACAATTTTATGAATTATATACAAATAAAAATGCAATTATATTTTCCATGTAGTTTAATTAGAATACATATTATATTTATGTATAGCTGTAGAAGGAAGTGAGTGGATTGTAGAAAGAAATATAGATTTGTATCCCTCTCACATATAGACCCAACTATAATATAGTAGCTCACAATGTCTTAATGATAAGTAAATGATTTCAGTTTAATTGATTTCAGAATAAAATTATATATATTTAATATATAAATAAGTTGTTAACATTTGTATTTGCTTGTTTTAAGGCTTATTGGTGTTTGCACATTTACCTTTGCATAAAGCAGCCTTCATATATTTTTGTTTCTTACATGCAATCAATATACATAAATATCCTCTAAATAATAATTTATAATAATTGATTTTAAAAAACAAATAGATTTAAAATATAAGAAGTTATCACTAAATCTCGTAAGCACCATCAAACTGATATATATATATATATATGTTAAATTCTATTAAATATATGTATTTAATAGAAGGAGGATTTATTTAAGGAAGTTGTATGTCCACCAATTTCAAGCCATCTATTGTTACATAGCACATTTCAGGGCAAGCCACTCTGAAAATAATTGTAACTTTCCTTTTAAGTTAGTTAAATACATTAAATAGCCCTTTAATAAGGGTTCAGCTTTATTTGTCCTGCCATTTGGCATACTAGGATTTTTAAGCACTAGATAAACTACAAGAATAATGCATTTAGTGCAAGTTTTTGAAATTTGATTGAGGCAAAAGTTTTTTTATATTAATCAAATACTGGTTAAGTGCAGATATTTATTAGAACTTTAAGATATGAGACTGGATTTCTCCTTTGACTCTAATGTACCTTTCTATCCTAGCTGGCCATGAATACTCAGAGAAATTCCTCTTTCCACACCTCTCTAATATTCTGAAATTGGAAATACCAGCATGACTGCTTTACAAATTGAGTATTGTGAAAATGTCTTCTAGGATTCTTAATTTACAAATGAACATGTTGTTGACTGTCTCAGATTACAATGTAACCAAAAAAGCAGAAAAAAATAAGAAAAAGATGATAATTCACAGAGTACACAACTTACTACTCTAAAGATTATGAAACATATAAAACTTACCAAGTTTCATACGGTTCTGTAAACACCAAAGTTAAATTATCTTTCTGAATTGTAGATGATAATTTGAAAAAAAATGGGTAAATATCCAGGTTCTATCACTATCATCCGTATGCATATAGTATAATTAGAACAGCATTGAGATAAATCGATGTCCATTGGGGGAAAAAATGGATAAAAATTGTAGTATATTTAATCTCAGTGGTAAAAGACAATGACATCTTCAAATTGGCAGGCAAAAGAATGAAAACTGTTATCCTGAGTGAGTTAACACAGATCAGAATGATGAGGATGGTTTGTAGCCAATCATCGGGGAACACCAAATAAAGCACAGAGTAGGAAACCTTAAGCTCATGACACGAGACAAGCTAAGTAACAAAGGGAACATAAGAGACACAAACATTCATCAACCAGGCAGCACCAGTCTCTGACCCAGAGCATGGGCGGCACTTAAGATAATCCAATTGGACCTTGGCAAAACTAGCTTTTGTGCAGTTAACTCCCCATGTCTTGAAACTGAAAAAATTCACAATGTCTGAACTGGACAAGCATGATCAAAGAAAAAAAAAGCCAAACTTTGCCAAGACTGTGTAAGATGAATTTAAAACTTTTGGTACCACTGAAAATGGTCTGTCAGTGACTCTAGGTCGTAGGAAATGTTATTTGCTCCAATGTTGAAAATGAGACTTTAGGTGTTGGCCTACGTTGCCAGTTGCCTCTGTCATTTATTGCACATTTGAAACTTGCTTCTTTGTACTTCATGTTTACTAAAGTAATATTATTTTCCTCTCAGGTTTTCAATAGGGTTGAATACTAAGTAGTCATAGTTACATTCCTCTCATAACTTGGCCAATCCATTTCTAATATAAGACTTAGTTCCTTAGTATAGGATATCTATTTAAATGTTGAGGATACATTTCTTTCTTGATATTGTTTATGATGGGTGTAACTCGTTATTTTTTTTTTTTGGTTTTTCAAGACAAGGTATCTCTGGTAACTCTAATTTTTATACTTGATATCTATGATGTCTATTCTTATTTTATATAGTTTTACATTGAGTTTAAAAGTCTCTAATTTCAACAAAAGGAAGAGGTGCTTTGGGAACTTATATGACAATGGTTTGGGATGCTAGGCCACTTAGGCATTGCCTTGGCATACTATAACTACAGATACAGAAACATGGTCTTTTCCCCTCTTTTCTGCCTGATTTTCTCCCTGTTTTTTTTTTTTTTTTTGCTGATGCAGAGGACTGTTGATCTGAGAGGCTAGTCCTAAATAAGGAATCCTTTATTATACTTTATGCCAAAATGATGTGGGACTACTTTATCATGATGATGTAAAAATACTGATTTTCCTTGACTTATTTAATCCAATAAGAACTTTGCTTCTTTGCAAAACATAATTGATATGAAACACGGAATATCCACAAGCAGTGATTATAAGATCCACAAAAAATGATTATGACATGGTAATTAATGTTCACAAATTCATCAATAATTCCAATTACACTATAGGGTCTAGATCAAGAAGCAGAATATTTGAGGCAACTTCTAGGGTTTTTTTTTTTAGTTATCCTATTATATTATGGAAATCAATCAGTTTCCGATTGTAGCAAATGTTAATTTCATCCTGGAATGCAATCATATATATCACAGAACTCTTTATAAGGTTAGAAGTTTGAATGTCCTCTGTGATCAACAATTACTTGGCACTAAAGGTCTATAATACATAGCTTTCATTATTCACAAGGATGTAGCCCAACAATTATGTGTTTATACTTTATATACAATATAAAATTTAGAGACAAAATCTTTTTGGAAACTTTCCTAATCACCTCGGTGAATTCCATTGTGTCATGCTATACTATGAAATCCTTAATGATAATTTGTACATTTTGTAAAAAATTTTCCACAATTTTTAAAAAACACCTGAGTGCCTCTTAATTAATAACAGTTGTGAGGCTTGATCTACTTGTGTCACCTCTGACAAAAAGAAAAGTGTCTGTCTATGCTGTTGGGCTGGTTCTCTGTACCTATTCCCTATACTGCATAGCCTTACTCTGCCTAAATACAAGTGGAGGCATATAAAGGCATATAAAGGTCATTTGCAGGCCATAAAAGTAAAAAAACACATATACGAAACCAGATGCTTAAAAATTAGAAAATACAAAAATGAGACAAAATTGGAAAGCAATTATGTCTTGTAAATTATACTGAAATTACTTTTTTATGAAACATTAATAATAGTGATTCGCTCTTTGAAGAAATAATAAAGAAAATTTATAAATATTTTCAAATTAGTATCTCTCAGCCTTTGATTTATTCTGCTATTTTGTCTCAGTGAGAGTGGGCATGTTTCTAACTCCTGTCAGTCAGGCATAGCCTCCATTATTACCTTCCAGAAATTTTACTTGTCACTCTCAACTGGACTGTGACATGGTTTTGAGAAGTGGTGAGGTTCATCAGGGTTCTGAACAAACAGAAAGGGACCGAAAATACCCCCAGAAATAGATTACATAATACGTTATTAACCTTAAATTTTCTTAACGCTAATGAGAAAGGAACGACAGCAGCATAAAGACATTGGATAATGGAAAAGTCTGCTGAACTAAATCAACCGATTTATTTCAAAGATGTGCTGACCTCTCAGTGGAAGCCAGGAGATGTGCTACGTTGGGGAAGGGGTTTTGCTCTTTTTTCCACAGGAGAGGAAAAATTGTGGATACCATCAAAATTAATAAAGTTTCGATTTGAAGAGGAGAAACCTCTTGGAAAGGAGAAATGACAAGTCATCCACAACGATGATATTCATACAGGTGGTCAGAAAAATATATAGAATGGGGGCAGGGTTCTGTTCTTATCTCCACAGGAAAACACTCATCTTTGAGAAATTCAAGGGACCCTGGATGTTTGGATACTGACAGATGGAAAAATACCTGCCCAATAGGAAATATCAAGACAACTGAATGGGCTGTGTAAGTAATATTAAACCATATTTCTAAATTTATAAAGCTGGTTTTGAAGTTGGACTCTGGCTGAGTCCCTCTCCAATTCCAAGCCTGTTAGTAAGAGAAAAACCCAGAGTTTCTGGAGTTTCTGTCTCATGTCAAGAGCCATGATATGGGACAGAAAGAAATATGAGTTTAGAAAACATCTTTGCTTTTCTTCATATCTATCATACTTTTCTTTGAATATATATATATCATGTCTTTCATTGAATATATATATATATATGTGTGTGTGTGTGTGTGTGTGTGTGTGTCTATATATGTCTATATGATTAATGTTTAAGCTTTTCATAATGAACAATGAGTTTTTACTGAAGTGGCATTTGAAGATTCCAGGAAGAAGATGGGGCCCCATAAAAACAACTCCACCTGGTTGATATGACGTCATGATACTGATAGTGCTACTACAAGACCTGCTTTTGGTACCAGCTGCACAAGACAGTTCCAACTTGGTTAGCTGAAATGGTGCACATCTTATACAACATTTTGGCCAGACCTGCACAAAATACTCAGGCTGGAGAGATGGCTCAGTGGTTAAGAGGATTGATTGCTCTTCCAAAGGTCCTGAGTTCAATTCCCAGCAACCACATGGTGGCTCACAACCATCTGTAATGAGATCTGGTGCCCTCTTCTGACCTTCAGGCATATACACAGACAGAACATTGTATACATAATAAATAATTAAAAAAAAAGACATTGATCTTGAAATTTAACCATCATTTTACTTTCACAGGAAACCCCAGAAAGAACGTCGCCCCCATGACAGCTGAAAGTAATTCTAGAAGACAACGTCCCCTCTCCCAGTAAAGTTTGCCCTTGGGTTTAGGGACATCATTTAGGGGTTGATTATAATTAGTATACGATTGAGGGTTGGGGGAGGAATTTTATACGCTCAGGGATCATTTTGAAAAAAAAAAAGAGGGATGATGGGATAATAGATTTGTAATTGTGAGTTACTGTTTTTAGACAAATACATTGGTATAGATTCTTGTATATTGATACAAAGTTAAATTATATTGACTATTGTACGCATGCATGTTTCTACCTCTGTTTAAAATATTTTTTATGTATTGACATATATTGTATTGATATATATATATATATTGTATATATTTACCATATTTCAGTGTACATTTCTACCTCTGATTAAGATACTTATATAATGATTGTGTATTGATATATATTTACCTACTGCAATGTATATTTGTACATTGTTTATATTTGGAGGTCATTGTCCTCATTTGTTTCACAGTCGTTTATTTTCTTAGTCTTTAAGTTAGATAGATATTGAGAATTATATAGACTAATAGTCATATAAGTTTGTCATTTATAATAGACTAATCAGGTTCTTTAGATATATAGAGATTATACTCAGTATAGATAGATAATCTTCAACTTCTTCAATGAGCTGTAGAAAATGGCCTTTAATCTAACTCAGAGTTTTGTGGTAGTGAGACACAATTGCTCCTGGCAACACCACTCTATTCCCGAGAGAATGTTGAGCACCAAAGACACTCCACCTGGAGCCTTTCTTTTTGGCAGAACTGGCCTTGGGGCAAAGAAATGCCCATAACTCAACGACTGACAAAGATACAGAGCGTGCATCAATGGATAAAACAGGGCTGTCATATCCTGCCAAGACAGGGTAAGATAGTTTTGAAAAGGTGCTTGCCTTTGAAAATGGTATGTCAGTTATGTTAGGCCTTAGCCAAAGTTGGTTGCTTCAACGCTGCTAACGTGATTTTGGGTGATTGCCCAGGTAGCCAGTTGTCTCTGTGATTTGTTGCATGTTTTGGAAGTTGTTTTTCTGAACTTCCTAATTACCCAGGTAACATTATTTCCCTTCTCAGATCTTTGATGGGGTTGAAGACTATATAAATGTAGTTACTTTCTCTCATGACTTGGCCAAGTTATTTATAATACAAGACCTAAGCTAGTTAGAATAGGATATTTGTACTTATTGTATATAATTTCATAGTAGGTTTAGAACTCTCTTATTTAAACAAAAGGGGGAGGTGTTGTGGGAGGTCCTCCCACTCCTCCAGCCTATCACCGCTGAGGTACCAGCCCATTGGGGCGTGGTTTCTCTCCCTTTAAAAAAGCGGCCACTTCCCTCTCCTCTCTCTCTTCACTTCCTGCTCCGCCTGCAACTAGACTCCTTTCGTGGTTGCATAGAGGGCTGTTGCCTGGGACAGTGATCTGTAAGTTTTTTCCCCTTTAAATAAATACCACACTAATAATCATAACCCCAAATTGGTGTGGCATTGTTTGTGACTTACGCCTTCAGAATTCCAGGTTTGCACATTTCCAAATGAGCATATTCCTGACTGTCTCGGTTTTCATTGTGACCATGAAGGCATAAAAATTAATATAATAAGTATAAATCACCGACCACACAGTTAACCACTCTAAAAAACATTGTATTCTACTTACTCACCAAATATGATATGGTCCTCTGTAAACACCAAGGTTAAATTATCTTTTCTTAATAGTAGAAAATAATGTCCAGAAATAAGCAAATATCTGGGTTCTTCCTCTATAATCCTTAAGCATATAATGTAATAAGATCAACATGGAAGAAAATCCATGGTCATTGGCCAAATTTGCACTTGATGTTTACTCAGATATGTATTTTTCTTCTCAGGTGTTTGAAACAATTGACGATTACATAGTGATAGTTTTATAGAGTTCCATGCTACCAAAATAAAAAACAAAAACTCATAAAAGAGATTTAATAATTAAAAAACTTGAGAGATATGAAATGCTACCATGTTTAACTGAGTAAATTATAAGGAAGAAAAAAGGATATTATTTTAGTTTGGCAATACAAGTTATTATAGAATGTGATTTTTCAAACAAAACTAGGTGAGCACTAAGACTCGGTGGATAATAGAATACATTCCCCAATGTTGTCAAACACAGGTGGAATAGTTTTTGTGACTGTAAATCCTGATTTTGCTAATTCCATGGACTCTGACTCTTGTCCATGTCAGGAGCAGACTGCCTTGTCTAGACCACTGTACAGTGAGGCTTTGGTTATATCCAGTTCCAAATGAGACCTGGAATAAAGACAGAACCTGACTGGTAAGAACCAATACTGCTAACTCTTTTATAAGCCTTCGTGGTCTTGAATTGATGGACTGTGTGCATTCAAATTGAGAATGAGATAAGAACCAACTAGAAGAGTGATCTCAATTTCAACAGCGCAGCCAAATCCTGTGGTAAACTTAGAGAGCTCAGTTATAGCTGCTGATTCACTTCTTCCTCCATAGCAGTAGCAGAAAAACTGAGAGTGGACAAGAGAACAAATTATAATTTACTCCTGAAAATGGGTCATCTTAGCGAGAGAGAGAAATAAAAAATAGTCCATGATAACTGTTGGCTATCGACAAGAAAGCTTTATATTTCTGACTGTGATTCTGGCATGCTCAATGAATCTGTTGCTGGCATTTTCTAAAAGGCCAAGTCAGATTCCACAAATGCAATTAATAAATATATGAAATATGGAATTTGTAATACATTTAAAAATTATGTATTTGTACATAGAAATTATGAAATAAAAAGGATATTTTCTAAATAGGAATGTTATTTAAAACCAAGATCAGAATATGCACAAATTGCATATGATATCTAACAATGTCATTATAATTTAGAAAAAAATTGATGTTCAATATTTATAAAAGAAACATGTATTATTTTCAAATTTCAAAATTATATATATGATTTTATTAGTGTTTTACATATGTGTTCATGTTTTGACATTTATTTGAGAGTAATATTCTATAATACTTTTGACATGTTTTAAGGTATTATTATTAGAACATTTAAATTTTGATAAAATTCACAAGATTGCCTTCACTATATTTTCTCTGCAATCACCATCCTCAGGTCATATATCTATTCTCTCTTTTCAGTTACATCTGACTTCAGGAAAAAAATGTGTGTGTGTGTGTGTGTGTGTGTGTGTGTGTGTGTGTGTGTTCTGATATGGGGCATTCTTCTAGCACATGGGCATCATTTCAATGCTAGCATGTAGTAAGAGCTGGGATTAAAGGCGTTCGCCACCACCACCTTTGGGCGCCACTCTGTACTATTAGGAGTGGTGGGCTACATTCCTGGAACCCGGCCGCCGGCATGGCTAGCTTTATACCCGAAATAATTACACAGAACCTGTGTTCTTTTAAGCACTGCCTGGCACATTAGTTCCAGCCTATTATTGGCTAGCTCTTACATATTGATCTAACCCATTTCTAATAATCTGTGCAGCCCACGAGGTGGCTTACAGGGAAGGTCTTAACCTGCAGCTGTGTTTGGTGGGAGAATCATGGCGACTGCCTGACTCAGCTTCTTTCTCCCAGCATTCTGTTCTGTCTACTACGCCTCTCTAATTTTCTATCCTATCAGGCCAAGCAGTTTTCTTTATTAGTTAATCAATGAAAGCAACAGATAAGATAGAAGACCTACCTCCATCACTAGCATACATGAGAAAATCTATCTTTCCCTTTTATCATTTCTATAGATAATTTAAGCCATTCAGATAATATTTTGCATTCATAAAGTTCCTCAGAATACAGTAGAATAGTCTCTAGATTTTGGAATGAAGCAATTACATATGCAAACTTACACAATAGAAATTCAATAATAAAAGTGTACATATACTAAAATACCAGTCAATTACTGTGTGTATGTGTTCGTATAATAGCATGCCACAGCCTTGAAATGTTTCATACATGTGGTATGAAATCAGGCAAGTGAATCTTAGAGATTTCTTCATTCATGCTCCATGTCCTGGGACAACATGATAATGTTAGTATACCAGTTTTTTTCACATGTATATATTATAAATATATCCAGTTGTTCATATTTCAAATTACCAGTTCATGGACAGATCCCTCTATGAGTCTGTTAATTTTCAAACATAAAAGCAGAAAATAACATAAGGGTATTATTATTATTTAGAGTAGACATTGGTGTTTTTAAATGTAACTAACTATTCTAATATTTCTTTCATCTGATTGTATTTTTGCATGAATACAGATTCTACAATTGTGGTCTGCCTCCTTAACTAAAACCGTAGGATCATTACAGTATCTGTTCTTTTTATATACTCCACACATACATCAAATAAGGGCAACATTCAGAAGTCTCCCATACAATAATACTTAGAAATAAATAAAATAAATTTTACTATTTATCTTAAAAATAAGGTATTTAAACAATTGTCTACAGTATTAGGATCTGAGAGTCAGTCTCCTAAACCATGATTTTGAATCTGGGATGCCAATGCATCTTTCTTGTATTTTTTTTTGTATTCAGTTTTTGCCTGTTTATATGAGTAGCTTTTATGCAGACAAATTATAATTACATGTTACATATAATATGATAGAATGAATTATATGCAAATATATAACTGGAACCAAATTTTGAAATCAAGATATCTTTAAATCATTTATGCTGCTTTAGATTAGCAAAACATACCATGAAATATCCCTCTTTTCTTAAACCATTTATATATGGTATTGGAGTTCCTAATGTTTGTGTGTTCCTTTCATTGTAATGAATAAAGAAACTGCCTTGGCCTAGCTGATAGGGCAGAACTTAGGTAGGCAGGGAGTACACAGAACTGAATGCTGTGAAAAGGGGAAGAGTGAGAGATGTAATGGATCTCCTGCCTGAGACAATGCTGGTTAGAATCTTGCTGGTAAGCCACAGTCACATGGTGATATGCAGATTTAATAGAAATGGATTAATATAATATGTAAGAGTTTGCCAATAAGAAGTTAGATCTAATGGGGCAGGCATTGTTGAAATGAATACAGTTTCTGTGTGATTATTTCAGGTGAAAACTAGAAGGCCAGCGTTGTTTGAAAAATGGGCCCACTCTCCATGCAGCAACAGTCAGAAATAAAACACAATAATGTACATAATCCACTCTCTCTGTGTATTTTCCGTGTTTGCATGACTTGTTTTTCTTTACTCATTTAATCTATGATTATTTTGTCTATGACTCATTTAATCCTATGACTCCTTCAATATATGACTATCTTTGTTTATTTAGACTTTGTTTAATTTTTTCAACCAGTTGTTTCTTTTTATAGCTATAACTGTTTTCTGACCAGAAGCATTTTTTAAATGCTAAACAGGAATGGCTAGAAATAACTCTGCCATCATGCCTGTCAGCTCCACTTAGTCCATCATGGTGATGGCATGCTTACTGCCTCTAAAAGCATTTCTCTCAGACCCTGGTTTAGGCTTTGGTCTCACCAGGTCTGTATTGAAATTAAGTTGTAGTACTCTGATCACTAGCACCAGTTAATGTTCTGCAGCCAGACCACCAGAAAGAATCATAGTTAATCCTACAACTAGCATTAACCAGGGAGCTTTCTTAACAGAGTTTTGAAGTGTTTGTTTCTATCACTGAGTCAGGAAGTCTTCCCCGAAAATAAAATAATGTCTCTGCTTGCTATTAGCAAACAGAGCCCTCCCAAGAAAATAGTACCAATAAAGCCATGCTTATCTGTGTCCTGTTGTGTCTAGCATTCCTTTTAAAGCTTTCTGACATTTTATGTGGATATAGTTGACCAAGTTTCTCGTTCATTTCATAACTTTCCTGACATGAAATAATAACTAAAAACTATATTATTTGCAGTACTAATTGACCAACTGCTTCCCTTAAGTGTGTTGTAGCTAGTTCTTTTGTCTTAAACTAACCAATATTCACAAATCTGTTCATTACTACATAACTCACTGGAAAAGTTTTGGCAGGCACCGATGGAGGCATCTGCCTCTTGCAGTAGTTGCATGGATCCTCCCAGAATCTGTCTACTCTCTCTATTTCTTTCTTTCAGCCTGGCGTTACTCTATAAAGGCATTTGTTGAAGGCATTTCTTAATTAGTCAATGGCAATAAAACCAACTCACAGCATACATCAACTCTCACTTCAGGAGAGTATAATAAAAAGAAAAAAATAAGTTTAAAAATAAGAACTCAAACAAAAGAGTAAACAAAAGTATTTAAAATCAAAATTTGTGTAAGCACAATGACATTGGAAATTGTAATGTCTACAATGATGGGAAACTTTCTCAAATTCCCACACATGGCATAAAGTTATGGACAAAAATTTCATGCAAAAACCGAAAATATCTGCTTTTACTGTACAATAATATTGATAGTTTTATATTTCAAATTATAAGCTAAAATGCTTACATACATTCACCCTATTCTTTATACAGTTTGTGATAGTTGTGTATACATTGGCATATGCACAAAAATGTAAAAAAAACTTTCTTATTTCATTTATTTTGACATTTTCTTATGCAGATATTTTACTGAAAGTAGCAAGAAGAATTTTGAAGTAATACAAATACTGCAGTTACACCTGAAATTCTAAACTATATAAAGCAATTGTACCCATTAATAAATAATATATATATATATATATATATATATATATATGAAGAAGCTCATAGATATATACAATACATAAACTTATATAAATATTTGAGTGGAACTGAAAATGTTACAGTACAGTTGGTGGGATTTATGAAAAGTGAACCCCTTTATTATTACATTGTCATCACATGTGCTTCTTGGGCGAGGACATTCCTATAATTCCACACTCAAGCTAAAAGCGCATTTCAAACATATATTTGCACCTCCCAATATGAGGCACAGCATCTATTTTTGATGTTCATACACACTTACGTTCTCATAGAACAAAAATCCCTCTATTGCTATTAGAAGCCTCACAGGAATTGAATTCATGAGATGTGACTGAAATTGACCCTGCATGATATGGCTTAATTTAGAAGGAGCTAATTTCTCCCTCTCAACTGCATCATGGCACAAAAGTGAGGATCAAGAACAATCTTCAGATATTTTTTATCAAAGTGGCCCCAAAATGATGGGTGAAATGAAGTAACTATGAGGATTATGATTAAAACCATGGTTTGGAAAAATACCACACATGTCTTAAATAGACTAGAAACTGAGATTAAATGATTGCAAAGCCATAAAGAAATTTTTTTCTTTCTTTTAGAATCCTATATAAATAATCTGATACCCAACCATATATTCTTAACCTATATATTTCTGCATCAGAGGAAACTCAAAAGAAATGTTACTTCTGAAACTAGATAGGAAATAACTCAGTGATGTGAAGAGAAAGTCACCTAGGGTAAAACACCAATGCATATAATTTTTTTTTTAAATTTAAAAATAGGTCTGCAGTAATACATATGATAGTGAATATTTGTGAATTTCATTGTCACCTCTTCTGAGAAAGTGTCAGATTATTCAAAGCTAATTAGAAACTTAGTTTTATAAAGGCACGATCTTCTGGAGAATGTGTAGTTCTGATGTATTGTCACCATTATTATCTCTGACATGTAAGTGTTATATACAATAACAATATGATCCTCCAATTTGATAGGATGTGCAAAATTCAAGTTAGTTTTTCCTGAGTCTGACAACATCCATCACCTAGGTCTCATCAATGGAACTCCTTATTTCCCTGACCAACACACGAATGGATAGATTTGGATCTGGCTGCTCTCTTCTTCCTGTAATTACATTTGTGCATCAGGCTAGGGTCCCTCAGCTTACATCTAGTTTTTCTATGGAGTTTGGCCTTTGTAAATCTTAGACATATTGTTATCTTTGTAGAGAGAGTAACCAAGAGAATGCCTACAGCTCTGCCATAAACCATGCCATATTCAGAAAAGACATGAAAAACTACTACCCTCTCTACCTTTAAGATACCCTATCCACACCAGGGATGACTTTAAGCCTCTAATTCTTGAATATCTACCTGTTTTCTACCTAGGTCCTAATTGTATAAACTTCATTCTTCATCTGTTGGTTGTTTCAGCAATGGAATAAGGTTGTGGTTATTCCTAGGCTGTACATTTTAAATTTGACAGCATAGTGAAAAGTTGCAATAGATATTTACCCACACAATGCATGGCTTGTCTTCCCCTAGATTGCCATGATGGGTACCTTCTATGAACTTCCTAGCTGTCTTTAAGTTTTGCACCAATAGCATCCACACAAATGCTTTCTTTCTTTCAAAAATTTTTCTGCAACGACTAAGGATCCATTCAAATTTTGTCACAGTTGTTCTCTAGTAACTCAGTTTTGCCACTTCCTTTTCTTGTCTTTCTCTGATCTCTTCAGCATAGCATGTCCAATTTCATGACATCCCAGGGAATCATCTCTGGTGACACTGACACATGCCTAATCACTGATATGTTTTATATCAACATTTTTTGCTACTTAGTCCTATTCAACCTTGTTTTGTTTTAGGGATGAGCAGCCGAGAAATGGAATATAGGATGAGCAGGGCTAGTAAGGTCCTGCTATGCTAAAAGTTTTATTAGTTGTCCTTGCCTCAGGCAGCAAGATTGTGTGCTTTCAAGTAGTTCCTGGAATATGAACCAATGAGGAGAAATATCCTATTTCCACCAATAGAAAAAAAATCCATTGGTTCTTCTGGAGATCTCCATCAGAGATGCTGATTCATTTCATCCCATTTCAATGTGTAGTCTGGCAAAAAATATGAAAGTGGAAGTGGATGACAAAAAATGCCGTTTATTTCACAACAGAATGCAATATCAAAAGAGGAAAGCATTGGGAGGTGACTAGGAGATGATTCAATATCCCACTTCTTGGGTCTGTATCCTGCCTATCTACCCAAAATCCTTCATTTCTGCCCTCTAATGGCTGATTCTTTGCTGTACAATTGCAGCTTACTGGGATCACATTCAGAAATGCCATGGTGCATGCCCTAAAAACAGTGATTGTGGAATCAGCCATTTGAAATTTTCAGAATCGAGATGGCGGAAGCTATTCCCCGAGAGAAAACAGTAGTTAAGTGACTATGCAATTGCTTTGGAGATAATTTACAAGCTAGTGAAGCTTAGGTAGATCAGTATCAAAAACTGAAATTTTTAGAATTTGTAGAGAAGCTCAGCCTTTGATTTCCCAAGCATGGTGCCGTGGACACAGAAAAATTGAGGTGAAATACCAAGAACATTATAACCTGGAATTAGCACAAAGTATTATTTTCTTTTGTGGGGGCTCATAAGGGAGAGTTTGTATTTGCACATAAAAGTAAAATGTAGTTCCGCCTGCAATGGTTAGAAGTCAGACAGAATACTCCTATCCACCACAGGTGCTGTTAAATGAGGAAACATTTATATTACTGTTTGATTATGATCAGTCTGTGCCTAGAGAGACCTATGAGTAGACACAGCTAAGAAAAAGAATAGGGAGTTTTCAAGTCCTTTGCTTCTGGTGAGCAATGCTGAGAAGTAGTAACTGGTGGAATAATTAGGCAGGATCTAAAAAGCTTGAGAAATTTAGCAATATTACCTTAACAGAAGTTGGAAACTCTCTAAAGTTCCTCTTATCACAAAAGCACTCCTCTTCTTACCCAAGGACTGGTTTAGATCAAGCAATGATACAGAGACCTGCTGGAGTAATGCAAACACTCAGATGTGTTGTATATCTCTCAAGAAATCTAGTTTCTGGAAAGAACTTGTTGAGGAGAGAAAGTACAAATGTTAATAGCAATAGAGCAAATATATGTGCAGGACAAATAATTACTTAGTTGCCCTGAGGCCAAACAACTCGAAGAATAAAAAGCAACTCGAGCTCAGTGTGGATCAAATGTTTCTTTGATTCAAATGCTACTGGAGTACAGTACTTTGGAAGCCTACATTATGGGAAATGGAAACAACTGGACAAAGTTTGCCTCTCAAATGGAGACTATATCTTGTAGAAAAGCAAACATGAAGATAAACGTTGGATCACAGATCTGAGAAATAAGACCCAACAAATTTCCTTTCCTTTGCATATGCTTACTGGTAAGTGACTACATAGAAAAAGAAATCAGCAATTAAATTTTGAAATAGCAGTATATGCCCAGGTTACTTCAAAGAAAAGAAGGCCTGGAATAAACTTCTCTCTTCTGGAGAGCAGACTGAAGACTAATGTCAATTAATTCAGGGACATGAAGAATTGTTTCATGATGATGCAATAAGCAAACAGATTAATTGGAGACACAGAAACTGAATGATTGAGAAGTAAAGTTAACCTAATAAAATACCGTTGCAGTATTTAAGTCTTGTTGAGACCATTTAGAAATAAGAGTAATATTTCTGATTTTATTTGAATATCCTCAGATATTAGACACTCGTGTAGCCAGTGCCTAGCTATGACTTCTGTTTTACAGGAAAAAAAAAAACAGTTAAAGATGTTCCTCCTGACAAAGAAATCTGGAAATTGAGGATTGATATAAGATTTAAGAATCGTTAATGAGAGTTAATGGAGCTTTATATCTTGCATTGACTTCTGTTTCTTCCATAAAAAGATACCAATAATATTTTCTACATTAAAAAATTCTTTTGATACAATCCCCTGGGCTCACACAAATTGTCAAAGATATGCATTTGGGGTTTCATCAGTTTATTTCATATATCAAATTAGACAATAGCATTAGAAAATCTTGCCTTGGGGTATGACAAATTGTTTTATATTATGGTAGATATCTGTGGTTCAAGCTACACAATATCTTACATTTCAATTTCCAGAAGTGTATATTATGCTTTAATGATGATGACTAACTTGTCCATATAAATGAAGTAAGTTTGTAATATGTTATCAGCTTCAGCAGAATCCTGTCTTTTTAGAGTTAGTAATTTCCCCATGAAAGGAATAGCCATCTTTTGAATATTTTGGAATATATTCTTATCCAAAAGAAGTTAAGCCTCAGAAATGTGAAATTAAAATGAAAGAAGACAAACTTTGAATGACTTTCAGAAATTACTGTGGAATATACCTAAAACCACTGTACCTTCATGAGACCCACCTAGTTCCTCTGCTTATTTGTTACTGTTGTGATGCTTGATCTATTTGTGGGACTCCTGGCAGTGAGAGAATGATTTGCCTCTGTGGCTTTGGCTGATACTTTGAAACCTGCTCCTCATGCAGGATTGCATTTTTCTGCATAAATATAGGGAGAGGTGACTGGTGTTATGGCAAGCTGTTATGCCAAGCTTCCCTGGTGTCCTTGAGAAACCTCCTTCATACTGTGAGAATACTGTGGAAAACAGAGTAAGAGGTTGTCCAAATGTAGGGGTGAAATAGGAGGCGAGTACAGGCTGCAGTCATGTTGGAAAATAACAAAAGAAAATAATTAAATTTAAAAATATTACTGAATGTCATACAGGTATGGCAGATGAACAGTTGATTCAAGGGCTCCTATTGTTTATGAAAATATATATTCTCAATGCATCAAAATTTGAATCTAAAGATATTCTTTTAGTTTTTTGGTTTTTCAAGACATGGTTTCTCTGTTGCCTTGCAGCCTGACCTGAAACTAGCTCTGTAGAACAGAACGGACTAAAACTCATGGCGATCCACCTGCCTCTGACTCTCGAGTCCCAAGTACTGGGAATAAAGGTGTGTACCATCACCACATGGTGGATATGTTACGTTTGACAAGATGCCCTGCTTTTGTTACACAGAAGATGAGAACCTGTGGATTGTTTCCAGGCCAATGTTATTTGAGGGAGCAAAAGCTCCCAGAAGATCTTTTGAAGCTCTATAAAAAATTTCCCAACAAGCATAGGAAGCATTTTGCAGAAAACTACATGCAAACTTCCAAATAATTATATATGTTTATCTTTATTTAAGGTGGGATATTATATAGAGTAATGAACACTTTGCTTTGTATTGGATCTTAGTTTACTAAGATTGATATAAGGTTGATTTTGGTATATGTATTTTTGTTCTCGCTTAATTTTTTCTTTGCAGATCATTTAAATATGTATAATTAAGAAGATTAATTGATAGTCATTAATAATGATCAAAATCTTAGTAGCATTATGTAGGTTTTCTAGATATGCAGAGATATAGTTCAGTTAGATAGATAATCTTCAACACTCAAAAACCTAAAGAATATGGCATTTAAAAGATGATGGAGGAGGGTCATCTGTCTATCTATTACTCTTGTTGGTTAAGAAGGAAACTGCCTTGGTCCTTTGATAGGACAGAAAATTAGGTAGGCAGAGTCAACAGAACAAAATGCTGGGAGGAAGAAGGCAAGGAGGCAGACACTATATCTCTCCTCTTTAAAATGGATGCAGGTTGAGATCCTTCCCTGTAAGCCATCATCGCTTGATGCTACACAGATTACTAAATATGGTTCAAATCAAGATGTGAAAATTAGCCAATAAAAGGCTAAAACTAATGGGCCAGACAGTGTTTAAATGAATACAGTTTCCATGTAATTAATTTGGGTAAAGCTAGTCTGTGGCTGGATCCAGGGGTGGGAAGTAGCCTGCAGCTCCTCACTACAAAAATGTATTAAGAACTTACAATTTTCTCAACAGTGAAATATATCAGCTTCTGGCAGCACAAATTACTTCATTTGTGGGTGCTTAACAGGGAGAGTTATGATTTCTACCCTGAGCAGCACAGATGGCTCCCCTGAAATGGTTAGAAATGAGACAAGACCATCTGCAGACAGAGGATCTGATAGATTAAGAAGTATTTATGGGACTGTGATACTATTAGTCTGAGCCTAGTTAGCTGAAGAAGAAGCCACAAATTCCATAGTGAGGATCTTTAAAGTCATGCACATATGACTAGGAATTCTGAGAGTCAAAGATGGTGGAAAGCTAGAACAGGAGCTAAAAGGACTGAGAGACTTAGTAATTTCACTTTCACAGAAGTTGAAGTGTTTGAAAATCTTCTGTCATAAAAGAATTACACATCTACCATAGTCGCTGGTTTAGATCCATCCATGGTGCAGAGATCTCCTGGAGCAAGGCAAACACCCACATTTTTTTGTGCATTTTTCGTACAAGCTAGTTTCCAGAGAAGGAGTGAGCCGATGTGAAGATGATCAGGGATTTCCAGTATTTCTAGAATAGAAAATGAGATAATCTACTCAGACAACGAGACCTGAAACCATTAAAACAAGGCAAAGTATTAAACACAATCTAAGCTCAGTGTGACCAAATTTCTCCTTTCACACATGCTGCTAGTGTATATGGATTTAGAAGCCATACTCCACAAATTGGATATACATAGCCAAAGCTTGCCTGACAGGAAAAGTCTAGCTGATGAGGAAAAGTGAGTTTTCAGAACAACGTCCGTTCACAACTGTGAGTAATATGGCCTAAGTAATTCTTGGAATAAATATCTTTCTTCAGGAGTGCATACAATGGACTTACCTTAAATAATACAGGTATTATTTGTTTAGTTGTTCCAGGATTTTGTTTCCACGCTTTTGCAGCCATCAATAAGAATTATTAAAAATCCAAAATGTTGATTTTTGCTTATTAAACAGCTTGCCTATGAGAGTACTAATATAATATATCCGCTTGCTTTGACATCTTTTAGAAAGAAAGGTGTCATTTCTGATTACATTCAAAATTGATGAGGAATTTTAAACTCATACACACAAGGACTAGTTATGGCTGCTGCTTTGCAGCAGTAAACATGTAAATATGTTCTCTCACAACATAGAAATCTGCAAAATTGAAAATGATACAAGAATTATAAATAGTTTATGAGACCATGCATCTAGGTTGAGCTTTAGAGACTAGACTGGATTACCTAATCATTAAGGTATTGACCAAATGGTACCTATAAAATAATTTAGATTTAATAGCTTGATTTTACCATCCCTTTTGTTCCAAAATGTTTTCAAAGATTTTCATTTAGTATTCTATCAGCCAATTAAGGGAGCAAATTGGGAGATATCATTGATAAGTTTTGCCTCAGTTAATGGCAAACAGGGTAATTTTATGCCAGATATATGTGGTTCATGCAATATAAAATATTCAAAATATTTACAACAAGTTTACATTATCCATCATGGGTCTTGATGTCCATGAAAAAAAATTTAGGAATTTGCTTGCAATTCTTGTAGAGCTTCAGCTGAGCCTTTCCCTTCTGGGTAGTTAGTTCCCTACAGAAAATACAAATGCAGACATCTTTCCCATTTTCAGGACATATGTCTTATCCTAAATAAATTAAGACTCAGTAATTGAAAATTAGAAAAGATAGCTTGAAAACTTTGAAGGAATTTCAAAAATGATTGGTAGATATTCAGTTACTGTGCCTATTTTAAAATTGTCTATGGAAAACCTGGAGAAATACAGTGATATTTGTAAGGGGAGAAGTGACCTCATTTTCCCAGGTTCTATATTGATGCTGCAGGTCAAGTGCTGACTCAGGGGAGCATTTTCCCTGGCTTCTTGAATAAACAATTTAAATAAATAAATAAATAAATAAATAAATAAATAAATATGAGTGATCCTTCAGTCACCACATAATTCACTGCTTCATGCACTTCTTATTCTAAATATTCTAAGTGTGAATTCCCCACAAGCATTATACCATGCATAGATTTTGGCATGATTGTGTAGAAGAGACTTTTGTCTAAAGCAAATGGAAAGACCATTGCACTGGATTATGGAAAGGACAAAACCATGCAATAGATAATATAGGGTCAAGTTCACGTGCTCTCATGTATGTGTCTGTGTGTGTGTTTACAGGAAGACAATGAACCACAATAGCTTCATGGAAGTTTGGTGTAGTGGATTGACCAGAAGATTACCAGACTAGATGATATTGGAGCTGCTAGTGCTCACCAAACAGTAATGGATTGAGATTGCTGAAATTGTGTTTTTGAAACTCTGATGATAATAATGGATACACATCATTGCCACAGTGTGTATAGAGTGTTAGTTTATATGTTGCATTTCTATTTGCAAATAAATAACTTTAATAAGCAGTTGTATTTATTCATACCTTTTGTAGTTCATAGATTTTATTGATTCAGTTGATCACGTTGAGTGCCAGTTGTTCCAGGGAAAGGCTGCTTGCTTGTCCCAGCCATCCTGCTCACTTAGCCCCAAAATAACAAAACAGAAATTATATTAATTAAAACACTTCTTAACCCATTTGCTCTAGCCACTTATCAGCTAACTCTCATATCTTGATTTAATGCATTTCTATAAATCTGTATATTGCTACATGGCAGTGGCTACCGGGAAAGATTCAGCATGTCTGACTCTGGTGGCCCCATGGCAGCTCTCTCCTCTGCTTTTCTTTTCCCCCTGTATTCAGTTCTGTTTCCTCTGCCCACCTAAGTTCTCCTGTATCAAAAGGCCTAGGCAGTTCTTTTATTCATTAACCAATGAAAGCAACACGTAAACAGAAGGCCCTCTTACACCAATATGTATGCATTTTACATAAAAATTATGTAATAATAAGGATATTTTCTAAATAGGAATGTTATTTTAAAACCCAGTCTGAACATGCAAAAATTACAAAACTGTATCTAACAATGTCATGATAATTTGGCAACAATTTGATGTTTTCCTTCAGAAAAAACAAAACATAGTATTATTTTCTAAATTTGACAATTGTCTGCATGCTTGTATTAGTGTTTCACATATGTGTATATGTTTTGACACTGATTTCAGAGTAATAGTCCCAATTAATATTTTTGACATGTATAAGACATTTTATATGAATAATTAAATTGTAATATAATTCAGTGCAATGCTTACTTCAGATTTTCCCT
Organism: Microtus oregoni; assembly: GCF_018167655.1. Taxonomy (NCBI): domain Eukaryota; kingdom Metazoa; phylum Chordata; class Mammalia; order Rodentia; family Cricetidae; genus Microtus; species Microtus oregoni. The sequence continues at coordinate 34,671,911 of NW_024543059.1, forward strand.
GTGATCACCACTATCAGTACCCCATTCTCAGGTCATTTATCTGTTCTCTCTCTTATGTGACATCTGACTATCTGACTTCAGGGAAAATGTGTGTGTGTGTGTGTGTGTGTGTGTGTGTGTGTGTGTGTGTTTGTATATGGGGCATTGTTCAAGCACATGGGAATTACATCAAAGCTAGCATACCTGAGAAAAATATATCTTTCCCCTTTCATCATTTCTGTAAATAACATAAGCCATTCAGATAATATTATGAAGTCATAATGTTAATCATAATACAGTAGAACATTCTCTGAATTTTGTAATGAAACAATTACATATGCAAACATACACAATTTAAATCCAATAATAAAGGGCACATACACATAATGTATAATAGCATGCCACAGCCTTGAAATTTGCCACATGTGGTATGAAAACAGGCAAGCAAATCTCAAAGCTCCTGCATTTACTGTATTTCCTAATGTCCTGCGACAACATGGTCATGTTTGTATACCAGTCTTTTACACATGTATATATTAGAAATAGATCGAGTTGTTAATATTTCAAATTACCAGTTCATGGACAGAGCACTTTATGAGTCTGTGAATTTTTTTAACATAAAAGCAGAAAATAACATAAGGGTTATTATTTAGAGTACACACTGATATTTTTATATGTAAATAACTACTCTACCATGTTATCATCTCTGATTGTACATTTTGCCTACATATAAATTTTACTATTTTTGTCTGACTCCTGAATTAAAACCATAGGATCACTACAGTGTCTTTGCTGTTTTTATATAATCCACACATATATCCAAGCAACATTCAGGAGACACACATATAAATCTACAAATAATTAATAAAATTAAGTTATACTATATATCTTAACAATAAGTTATATAACCAATATTTTACACTATTTGGATCTGAGAGTCAGTCTCTTAAACCATTAATATAGCTATGATATCTACTTATAATCATCCTAATATGTTAAGGTCAATCTCACAACTAAAATGACTACAAAATATAAAGGTAAAATGCATGATTTCTTCAGCTAATTCAAATATCACAATTCATCCAAATTTATCTTCAGAGGGTATTACTGGTTACATATGCATAGACATGTCTAAATTTTTGCTCTTAGTTTTTGTAGAACTGTAGCTGTATAATTGACAGAAAGTAAACTATGCCAATTGCAACAATCAAGCCTACTCTATATTGTTAGCAAGATAATGATAGCACAATCAGAAACCTTATCTGCAAATTTTCTGAAGGAATATAATTTCTAACTCTGCCCTAAATATATTATCCATAGACGCACAAAAATCATTGGCTTATAACTTCAATAAAAAATATAAAACGGATAAATTTATGCTATTAAAATTTAGAAATCTTAAATGCTAATTAAAATTAACTAAAAGAAAAATTGATTAGCATAATAACATCCCCTATTGAAATATGAAAAAAGGTAGAAAACTCTCTAAAAGTAACTCAATTAGCAGGAAAGGCACTTACAAATATTGGAGGCTATCAGAGAAAGAATCATTTTTTTTTACTGTATAGTTATATAAATAGGCCTTTGAATTAGAAAAGGTTACTGCTAAATTGGTTCTACAAAATCACAACAGAGTTTACTCAATAGGAATACTGATGTATAAAATTGTATTACACAATAATATATAATTATTTTATTATGTAGTAAGATTTATTTTGACACTTTCTGTATAGATATTGTTTTAAAGGAGGAAGAAGGATGAGCATAAAATAAAGTAAATACAGTACTCATGTATGAAATTTAAAATTATATTAAGATAGTGTACACATGCATGCATAGGTATGCATTAATATAATTATGCACAGTCAATCTCATACATGTACACATACATAAACTTAAACAAATATTAGAAAGTAATTGAGATGCTTCATAGTCTATTTGGAGAGATATTGTAAAACTGAACTACTTATTCTATCAGGGGTGTTGTTCTCTTGCGACACTACAACTCCCAGCATTCCCCTGGGGACACATTTCCCAGAAGCTTTTGCATTCCCCGTTAAAAAGTGGGTGAGCCACGAGCCCCCCCCCCTTTCTCTCTCTCTCCTCCCTTTTCTTCCCCGCCTTTCCTACCGTGTCTGCACCCCCTTCCTGTTTGTTGCCCCTCCTTATTAAAGTGTACCCACGTGGGTCCACCGCGTGTCTGTGTCTTTTCCTCGCTGTAACCGTCTCTGCTGTCTAACCTGCAGAAATTAAGAAAAATATTTGGTGCCGTCCTTGACTGGGTTACCTCTTCATCCTGGCTCCCAAGGCTTTTGCCTCTGGGTTTCACTGGCACAAGGTCTAAAGGAACCGACTGCCTGCATTCATCTGCACCTGTTTGCCACGGCCATTCTCCACTGCCTCATCCTGATCCATGAGTTAACCTGAGTTGGCTTCCTTCCCCCCCCCCCCCCCCCCCCCCCCCCCCCCCCCCGGGGCGTTCAAAGACTGTGTGGCTGGCTTTCTTTGCACATCCTGGACTAGGTCTCCAACCTCCCTCCCCTGGCTTTTTGCCCTTGGCCGAAGCCTGCTTTAGTCTGCATGCCCGGGAGTTCGGTGCTCCGGGCTTCTTCCTCTTTTTTTTCTAACCTTTCCTGTCTTTTTTCCGGCCCGCTCTGCTGTGGTGCCTTTGGGCCTTACGCAGGCCCTGAAAAGCTTAATTGTCTCCTCCCAGCCGGGGCTTTTTCTCCCCCTTATGGTAGCTGGGTTCGGGCCAGTTATGTGTTAGCACGCCCCAAGAACACTCGGACGCCTGTGTTTTTTGGCCTGTCATGTTCGCGGTATCTTTTGGGTACCTTTTTTGCGGGTGGGCTGCGCTTCAGCAATGGGCTTTAAGCATTCAAAACCAATCCCCCCATCTTCCCCTCTCGGCCAGCTTCTGAAAGCTACCCTCTGCTCCCGCTGCTGCGATGGATCCCGCGGACAAACCTCAACCCCCCTGCCTCCACACACCCCCCCACCGCGCCGCCTCTAGGGGCCACTCGCTCTCGCTCCGCCCAGTCAAGCAACAGCGATGGCTCACCCATTCCTCTTTCTTCCCTGGTTTACCCGCTCCCTCTCCGAACCAGCCTCACCCCACTTCTCCCGCAACAGGTCGTGCATGTCTTTGGATTCTTCCCTGTCTCCTCTCCGCCACAGGTCACACAAGTGGCTTAAAGAGTCTCCTCCCTGTCCTACGCCTCCCCCTCGATCTTCCAAAGCCCCTCTAGGCTACTGCTGTCACTAACCACCACTCTTCCGTTGTTACACCTAATGATATCAGGCTCCTAAAAGCTACAGCAGCCTCCTGTCAGATCTGCCAAAAGTCACATCCCAGGACTAAATATCGTAGCTTCCCTTTCCCTACCCACCAAGCAAGGGGCTCCCTTCCAGGAACTGACTGGCAGCTGGATTTTACTCATATGCCCACAGTCAGGACATGTCCACCGCTGGTTAAAGTAGGAGATAAGGTATTACTCTCACCCCCAGGCCAAAGCCGTTCACCCCCTTTCCCCTAAATGGCAGGGCACTTTCAGAGTAATTCTTTTAACTCCCACAGCTGCCAAGCTAAAAGGAATTCCTCATTGGATTCACCTGTCACATCTTAAACCGTTTATCTCCACAGCTCAAGATAATCCTTCATATAGGGTAACTCAAACCGGACCCTGTTCTCTTAAGTTCCAAAGGACGCCAGATTCAGCCCCCCCCCCCCACTACAGTCTAAGGAAAACAATGGTCCCGATCCGTTGCTGTGTTAACACACCCTCCCTTCTTTAAATTCATAAAAAACCGTCTAGCTGTCGTTACAGGTACCCCCATCAAATACGGAGTCAAGTGGTAAGCAGATTCTCCTCTACAAAGCTCTTTAACATAACAGGCCAGCCGCTGACTGCAGCAGTGGCTCCTGAAATGTTAAGAAATGTATGGTTAGAATCTATTTCTTTTAAGACAGTTTCCTTAAGCTCCAGGATGCCAGCCCAACCCATCTAAACAAATCAAACACAAACAGAATAATGGAATAAGTATCACTTAATTTTTCATCATTCTTAACCCCGGACATCCTAAGACTCCCGCACCCGGATCTCCTCTCCCCCCCCTCACCCCAGCTCCCCCCCAAAATTTCCCCCCCCCTTTCTTTAATTTTTTTTTCTTTTACTAATGCAACTTTTGCCTTCCAGCATCTTAATGATGACCCAGCTACTCAGGAAAAGCCACACAGATTTCTTCAATCAGCCACCTCAGACGACAGCCAGGACTTCAAATGCCAGCGGTACAATCAGCCATCGCCAGTCGCCTCAGACGACAGTCAGTACTTCAAATGCCTGCGGTACAATCAACCATCCCAGACACCAGCGACCTTGGACACCAGTGACCAACTACACCAGTGACCTTGGACACCAGTGACCAACTACACCAGCGACCGCAAACGCCAATGGGTCATTGCCAAGATAATCGGACATTTCCTGGACACCTCAACGCCCAAAGCCAGCAGGAAGCAGCCATGAGAGACCAGACTATGCCCCAATTCCCTACCCTTTAAGGTCCCCCAATTTTTTTTTAATCAAACCAAAAGGGTGAAATGTTGTTCTCTTGCGACACTACAACTCCCAGCATTCCCCTGGGGACACATTTCCCAAAGGTTTTGCATTCCCCGTTAAAAAGCGGGGGCCGCCACAAGCCCCCTCTCTCTCTCCTTCTCTCTCTCTCCTCCCTTTTCTTCCCCGCCTTTCCTACCGTGTCTGCACCCCCTTCCTGTTTGTTGCCCCTCCTCCATTAAAGTGTACCCACGTGGGACCGCGCCTGTCTGTGTCTTTTCCTCGCATAACCGTCTCTGCCGTCTAACCCGCAGGAATTAAGAACAATAAGAGGTATCAGATTTTCTCACTGAGATTCAAGTAGTTAGTTATTTAATTGGTTTCTTGGCCTAAATCATGACCATAAAGGAAAACTAGAGGTTCAAAGACCATTTCAAAAATATGCTTACAACTGCCAATATGGTGGAAAGAACCTGTTTTGGAAGTTTCTAATATGTTCATCATCATAGAATATCAATAATTCTGCTATTATTAGTAAATTAAATGGAATTACCTACTTGGGCTATAATTGAAGATTAATCCTGAAATTAACATGACCAAAATTCTTCACTCTCATTAGCTACATGCCTGAAAAGAGAAAATAGGAAAAAGTCTTCAGATATATATTTGTCAGAGTGAACAAAAAATCAAGAAAGCAAGTAAATAGTGTTATTGAGTCTCTATAATGGAAGGAATCACTCAAGCAGCCTTAATGGCTAGGACCGTAAATCTACAATGATGGCAGACTTACATAAAAATGATATATTTTATTCTCACAGAACCTAATGAAATACTCACATATCTGAGCATCATTTGACCTCTTCAGAGATATTCCTTTGGCACTAGTTGGAAAATAACATAATGTTGAGCAGGGAAGGTCTTTCTATAGATACTAAGAGCCTGTGTGGTCCTATGTTATGGTGTTTCATGTCTTTAAAACCTACTTGGAAGTTTCATACACGCATATTTTAAAGATGGCAGAAATACTGTATCAGATTGAAATGGAGGCTCTTGATAACGAAGTATCAATGTTTTCCAGTATCAACTTTACTAGCAGACATACACATTTAGAGTATGAGATGAATGTACAAGATAAGTTTTGCACTTTTTCCAAGCATATAAAACAAGACAAACAATAACAAAGATATCTATTGTGTTCATTATTTTCAAAGGTAGTATGTAATACCTCACTGCCATCATTAATAAACACTGGATTTCCAAAAACCTCATGCTCATTTCTTTCCAAATTAGGAATGGGGGAAAAGTGAGAAAGTATCATGTACAAGAGTATTTATACGCAAATACACAAAGACTATGTCAAACAGAAGAGCAAATCTGAGACTGTAAGAACCTTAAAAGCAATAGGATGATTGCTTTTACCTGAAATTTCATTTCGCCCTGTTGAAGGCTGATTGTGATACTTTGCTGCAGATGGCAGCTTCTTGGTATCACATTCAGAAATGTCATGTCAGAGTCCCTAAACACTTATTACAGAATCTTACACTTGAAATTTTCAGATTCCCAGGTGACTGAGGCTTTTTGCAAACATAGCAATTATCTTAATGAGGTTTCCAATGGCGCATTAGATGAATACATTCCAGCGTTGTCATGAACAGACTTGCTAAGAAAATCATCATTTCAGAAAATATATAATTTAAAGCTAACTAGGAATTGAAGATTTTACGGCACAATCAGTGGCTTCAGCTTCGAGCACATTTCCTGCACTGCAAATGGAATCAGGTGACACTTCTCACAAATTCCTTGCTTTTCCTACGATTCTCTATTCTGCAGGTCTCGGAGACACATATTCTCCTGTGGTGATTTTTACAGTGAGGCTTTGACTAAAGTCCAGCTTTGAGCAGGACTTTAGTCAATGCCCCACTGGCAAAATCCCTCACTGCAGTCCTTTTTATCCCATGTAGGAACCAATAAGCAGAGAGATCTCATGACAAGGACCGGAAAGCAGAGGAGTGCATTTAGTTTGTTCATCTCATCCTGAGCTGATGAGTCATCTGTGTCTCTCTCCTTACCTTTATTGGGGAAAGAAGCAGAGCAATTGATAGAGGAACACAGGATAAAAAAGCATTTACCCGGCATTTTGCCTCCAGTTAACAGCCAATGAAACTGGCAAAAATGTGACAGGTTGTGCTAGCTGGCAGCTGCTTTTGCCTGGAATCTACCTATATACACGGAAACCTCTATTCCTGTCTGGAGATTTTTTTTGTGAATCTGTGCTGTCAAGTGCATCTTGCTTCTGATTTTTTGTCATTTTTTATCTGTTTTTATGCTTGGTTTTTTACACAGTCAAATTATAATTAAATATGTTACATTTAATATGATATTATGAATTATATACAAATAAAAATGCAATTATATTTTTCATGTCGTTTAATTAGAATACATAATATATTTAATTTGATTAGAGTACTATACAACGTAGTCGGTGGATTGTAGAAAGAAATGTAGATTTGAAACCCTCTCCCATATAGACCCAGGTGTAATATAGATAGTAGCTCACAATGTCTTAATGATAAAGAAATGATTTCAGTTTAATTGATTTCAGAAAAAAATAAATATATTTAAATTGTTAACATTTGTGTTTGCTTGTTTTAAGGCTTATTGGTGTTTGCCCATTTACCTTTGCACGAAGCGTCCTTCATATTTTTGTTTCTTACATGCAATCAATATACATAAATATCCTCTAAATAATAACTTATTATAATTAATTAAAAAAACAAGTAGATTCAAAATATTAGAAGTTCTCTCTAAATCTAAGCAGCATAAAATGATATATATATATATATATATATAATATTTAATAAAAGGAGAATTTATTTAAGGAAGATGTATGTCCACCAATTTCATGCCATCTATAGTTACAAAGCACATTTCATGGCAAGCCACTCTGAAAATAATTGTAACTTTCCTTTTAATTAGTTAAATATATTAAATAGCCCCTTTAATAAGGGTTCAGCTTCATTTGTCGTCCTATTAGGCATACTAGGATTTTTGAGCACTGGATAAACTACAAGAATAATAATGTCTCTATAATAATAATAATTGTCTCTATTTCCTGTGTGTGTCCTATCTCATTCTCACTCCCCCTCTAGGGACTCTGTTGACTTACAGGTGGGCCAGGGTAAAGTGGTGCCCAACGTTTGGCTGGAACACGGGGATTCAGTGAAGAAGCTGTTTAGAGAGGCTCATATAAAGTGAAGTATAAGTAAGAGGCAGAGAAACACAGGAACCTGCTGTGTCTTCTAACCTCAGTAACCTTAACAGCGATAACAGGACAAACAATTACTTAGCATAAAATGAGACATGTATTCAAGGCATGAGGGGTAAATACTAAAATTAAAAGTTAAGGTTTTTGAGTATATTAAAGGTATTTTATGAATGAGAAAAAATGACAGAGAGACAGAGAGGCACTAAAACATTATTATTAAGCATTCAGCCCAAGAAATGTTCCTATAACTGTCTTATTTACTAGAATTAATAAATTTTTGTTTTAGCGGTATTATGATTTTGTAATTGTCAATATCATTGGGATAGAATAGAAAATTATATTAGAAGATAAAATGAACAAGTGATTAAAAAAGGAGCCTAAATATTTTCAGTGGTAAATAAGGGGTATTAAATTTGAAAATGCTCAAATTAATGCAATCAGCATCAATCCTGTGCTGAGGGAAATTATTTTTCCTATGTTAACAGGCAAGTGGAGCTTGTGATAACCCTAATCAGCAGGCTAATACCCCCATTGAAATACATGAATAACTGAGAAAAATAGACACGGAGCAAGGGAGCATCTTCGCTCCCTGGGAGAGAACGTTGGTTCGTGTATTAAAATTATCCAGAAATCTAATGAGCCTTATATATTGAATTCCTAGCTCGACTAAAATAAGCAATAGAAAGACTGTAATTGGAGAAGAAGCAAGGAAATAACTTCTGAAAAGGCCAAGCATATAAAAATGCCAAGGTGTGTTATAATGAGCTATGCTTTCATTTCAGGAAACAAGAAGTATTAATAGTTATAGGAAAGTATGAAAAGATATTCCATCGGAAAGTAGAAAACTGCAATTGGCTGCTGAAACTATGGCCACAATTTATTATAATTGGCAAAAGAAAATAAAAATTTAAAAGATTTAAAATGCTTTGTATATGGACAAATCAGTCAAAATTAAAATTAGTTAAAGAGTGTATTCAAAATGCCTTAATGAATAGGTTATAACCTATGATCACATGCAAAATTTCTGGAGATCTGACATTTGAAAATTTGGAAATGCTCTAAGGGATCATTGGTAGCCTTTTCCTTTGTTCAAGAAGAATGTGGACATTTACATACAAAAATAATCATCTAAATGTTCAATATAAAATTCCATTTTGATAAAATAATCATACTTTCAGGTCCATTACATTTTAAAACATCAAATTGAAATTTTAAAAACGAAGATTTTGGTAAGAAATTAAAGTGAGATATTGGCAAGAATTCAGGCAACTTTTCACTAATACATATTAAATTTTGTAAATCTGCCCGAAAGGGATATTCTAACTAGAGTTGACAAATATTTTCTTATACACCAAATTTTGAACTAGCAGAAAAATTGCCATAGATACTGAACAACAGCCTGCATTGTTAATGGAGAAAGGGAGAGGGTATCATATTGTCTCACTGCAGGATGAATGACAATTATCGCTCCTGAAAAAGAAATTCCAATATTGGCCATGGTAAAATTATACTCATGGAAGTGACCTCCACAACATTAGCCTTCACCACAATCACCAATTTGGGGTCAAGTGAAATCTCTTGTGCCCTATGGTCAGATTATTGTCCAGCAGTCCAAAAGACCGGTTACAGTCAAATAATTTGTCTGGCCATATGTGCTCTGTAAATTGTCTCTTCAGTTCAGGAATCAGCTGTAAGTTATTGTGCTTATGTCCCTTAACACCTACGTTTCATCCTGTCTTTTGGGGAGACACTGATGTTTTAGTGTATATCACTGTAAGTATTCTCTCTCCTCCTTGGAATGACTTGACATATCTGAATAATTTTGATAGGACCTCTTATAATTTTGTTTATATGGATGATAGAGAGACAATAAGCTTTGGAAATTGTCCTTGTTTAATAGTGGGATTACAACATGGGTTACAACCTGGTATTAAAATATGTGGATCTCGCACTCGTCTTCAAAGATGGTCTGCATGGACCATAAATCAGACCTGGACAAAATTATGGAAAATTATGAATTATCATAACCTCAATGTCCAGAATTTACTCATTATGGTTTAAAATATCAGCCATTATTTGAATGAATTGTTTAGGAAAATGTGGCAAAATAATTCAAAATAAACAGGTCCATTGGGACACTTATAGTTAATTGATTAACAATTGTTCTGAATGAAATATAACCACTTGTGATTTGCTTTATGTTACCAGGTTGAATTGAGCCAAGAATGAAATGATAACTGCAAGACATCTTCTGGCATGAGGAGATGGAGGAATCAATGATAATTTCATTGCCTTACTCAGTTCCCTTACAGCAATTCAGAAGATTGTGGCTCCCTTAAAACCTATTCAGCTTTTAATTGGCTCCTTTATTGCAATAGTAGTATCTGCTTCTACTTACAAATGTCCCTTATTTGGAACTACTAATGTTACTGATTGTGTGACACTACCTTTTTTTTTTTGGAAGAATCAATTTTACAACTGAAATTAATTGTTATGATTGTCAATTTTATTTATGTATTAATTCCTCTGATAAGTTTAATCCTCATAATAAATCACTTATGATATTACAACAACCTGCACATATTTGGCTGCGTGTTACTTGGATCTTTCTTGGGTTCCTCTTGGGAAGATGAGACAAAGTTGGGAAACAGGTTCTTGGCAGACCAAGCATAGATGAAAGCATACTTTATCTGCCCATTTCTCAAACTTTCTGCCAGAAGCTGTACCCGAAATAAGGAGTAACCTTACCACGCATTACCAGGTATAGTTTTATAAGTACTTTGCTTCTGTATACTTTTACTTTCTTTCATTGTATTTTAATTTAATTTGGCAAATACGCAAAAACATTCTAGAAGCTTTATTTTGCCCTCTTTATGAATGCCAGGGAGGAATTAACAATATGCCCCCTACCTTCTTCCCTTGTTAGCACCTTACATTGCCTAATAATTTTTGTTTTGCGAGGATCTTTTCTTTTAAGTTGATGGCATTTATAAAACAACAGGTGTATGAGGCAACTAACATATAAACTATACAAGAAAATAAAAAGTATACAGGTCCGTTATCATAATTAGACATCACCAACAATAAAAAAATGACAATATTTAACTGGTAAGATCATGCACACATGAGGTGCACAGAAAATTGTTTTTAAACCTGGTGTGATAGGCAGGTTAGGGAGACAGGGTAACAGGAGGATGTATACCTATGTTAAGCATGCCATCTAAGACATCAACAGAATTAAAGCAGTTCTGTCTTCCAATGAGGACTAAGGGTGGGACTACAGGAGCTTCCCCCAACTGAAGTTAGGGACAGTCCCCTCAAGTGACTTTCGGCTTTCTAAAAATTAATAAAAATTAAAACGGGATCTTGTGAGAGACTCACTGCTCCTGAAACTTTTTCTCTTGCCCTTTTGTGCTTGGCACCTCCTTCTGTTTTGATCTATCAAATACAAACTCTGCAAGAAGTTATTGATCCATTGTTCCCGTGTTCTAAACATTCTGACTGTTCTATATTTTGAGTTAGGGTGTTAGAATCTTTACACCTGAACATTAGATCATGGTGTAGGTTTCCAATAAGTTACATAGTTAATCATGTACAAGGAGAATTTCCTCCTTTCCCTAAACCTGTATATACCTGGATTATTCCCTTGAATAAACAAGACTTTATCAGAATCCTGTCTTGTCTCCATCTGTTGTGTCTATTGTCCCATCCCATTGTCACTCCCCTTCTAGAGTATCACTTGATTTACCTATGGACCAGTGTTAATTTTATCATATAGAAAGATTTATTCTATCAATTTTAGTACAGATATATTTTTAAAGAAAGAAGCAGAATTGAGTGTAAAATAAGATAATTGCAGTACTCATGTATAAAATGATAAACTATATTAAGAAAGGATACATACATGCATATGTATGTATGAATATAATTATACAATGTAAATGTCATACATTATATAAATATTGGATTTAAATTGAGGTGGTTCAGTGTATTATGAGAGAGATTGTAAAACTGATTTTTTTTCTTATTTTATTTGACTTTCAGAATACTTTATTCCATATATAATTGAAATGGCTAAAACATGCTACATTTTTGTACAAGAGCATTCTACTTTTTGTCCACAGCTTTTTAATTGAAACTCAGACGTAATAATAATTAGGTGCCTTTGCATATATATATATATATATATATATATATATATATATATAGTTTTATTTCTCCAGTTCTATATCTCTAAATTGATATATATGTATGTCTCCCTGGCCAGTGTTTAAACAATATATTATTAATAGCCAAATTCTACTCAAATTTTTAACAAAACCACTTATTGTATGGGCATTAAAGGAACATTTTTTTTGATGTGGAAATCTAAGATAATATTAAAGGGAAATAAACTTGTAAATGCCTTAGTGTTATTGGAATTAATGGTATTTAAAAGTCTCTCTATAAAAGGGTAACAAAGAAAATCTTCAATGAGGAAGGGCACGGACAGCAATTTGAACATAGAACAGTTGTCTAGGGAAGGAAAACCGAACTTCTTAAACTGTGAGGCATATCAGCTATTTCTCACTCAGATCCAAGTAGTATGATACTTCATTTGGTTATTGGCCAAAGTCATAGCTGTAGTTGCAAAACTAGACATTCACAGACCATTTTGAAAATATGCTTACAACGCCAATACAGTGGAAAAAAAACCTGCTTTGGAAATTTCTACATAGTTTCATCATTAGAGAATGTTAATACAACTTCTATTATGATGAATTTAAGTGTGATTGCCTACTTGTATAATTATTGCAGGTTAATCCTCTCATTAGCTACAGGCAGAAAAAGAAAATAGTGAGAAATCTTCAGATGTATTTGTGTCATAATAGCCAATCAATCAGGACAGAAATCAAATAAATATTGTTAATAAGACTATATGATGGGAGGCATAACTCAAATAGCCTTAATAGCTAGGAATCTATGACTACAATGGTGACAGACTTTCATAAATATAATCTATATTATTCTTCCATAGTCTAATGAAATATATATATATATATATATATATATATATATATATATATATGTTCATACATCTGAGCATAATTTGACAATCATCAGAGATGTTGTTTGGCAGTAGTAGGAAAATAACATGTGCAGGAAAGAGCTTTCTATAGAAAATAACAGGCTTTATGTTACTATGTTTTGATGTTTTATGCCTATAAAACTACTTGAAACCTTCATGTATTTATATTTTAAAGATGGCACAAATATTGTGACAGATGGAAATGGAGGTTATTGATTTAAAGTACGAATATTTTCCAGTCTCAACATTATTAGCAGACATACACATTTAGAGTCTGCAATGGAAGATACAGGAGAAGATCTGCAGTTGTTCAAAGCATACAACAACAAGACACACAATAACCAAGAAATCTATGTGGTAATTATTTTCATGGGAAGTATGTAATACCTAGTTGCCATCATCAATAAACACTTGACTTCCAAAAACACTCAGGCTGTTTGCTTTCCTAATTAGGAATGGGCATACAGTATGAAAGTATTATGTACATGAGTATTTATACCCTAAAACACAAAGACTATTTTGACCACAACAGCAAATTTGAACATGTGAGAACCTAAAATGCAATAGGATGGTTAGAATTTTGTTTCCTCTTTGAAACCTTATTCTAAATTCTGAGTCTTTAAACAGATATGGAAGTGCTTTCATATATTACTACATAATATTTTCAATGAGTATATAAAAAATTGCAATGCCACACCAATTATCACAATGAAACTCTGCGAATAGAGTAAAGGTCATGACTCCCCTTGATGCTGTCAGATATTGAAACCTGAATAGAAATATTTCCTTGCAGATACTGCAGTGTTTCAAGACAGAGACAGTGGTACCACAAGTTTAAAGAGAAGGAAATTTCAGAAACAGAGATGGACATGACACACAGACCATAACAGGTGACTCAGAACCATAACTGTGAGAATAAAATATTACCTGAATGATAATTTCCCTGGGCTTTTTACATAAAGATGTCAAGAGCATTCTGCCGGGTCTGGGCAAATGTACATTCTGGTTTATGGTATAAACATTTGTAGCTTAGAGCTAGCGTATTCCAGAGGCTGGCTAGGAAGGACCTGCTATGCTGACAATATTATTAGCTCTTCTTGCCGCAGACTGAGGGAGTGTGTGCATTCAAATTTTTCCTTAAACAATGAGGAGTGTGATCTCAATTCCACCAATAGGAACAAAGCCTGTGTTACCTTGGAGATCAGCATCAGAGCTGCTGATTCATTTCTCTGCCAAACTCAGTGTTTCCTTTGACAGAAAAAATGAAATAAAATGGATAACTGGAAAAAATTAAGTTTATCTAGGACCAGAATGCAATTATTACAAAGGGTAAATCATTGTGAATTAACCAAGATGTGATCACATATCTGACTTCTTGTGTCTGTATCCTACCTATTTACCTGAAAAATTCCATTTGTCCCGCTGAGAGCTGATTGGGAAACTGTGCTGCCGATTGCAGCTTCCTGGTATCACATTCAGACATGCCATGTCAGAGTTTATACCAGGTTTTACCTCCAGTTAATGGGCTACAAAACTGGCAATGTGACAGGTTGTTTGAGCCAGCAGCTCCTTTGCCTCGAATTTACCTATATACATGCAAGCATTCATTTCTGTCTTTAGTTTTTGATTTTGAATGTGGGCTGCAAATGCATCTTATTTTCTGATTTTTGTGATTGGTTTTTGCCTGTTTATATGTATAGTTTATATGCAGTCAAATTATAATTAAATGTTACATATAATATGATATAATGAATTATATACAAATATAATATACAACTAGAACCAAATTGTGAAGTCAAAATATATTTGAAACATATATGCTGGCTTAGATTAGCACCACATACTATGAAATGTCCCTCTGTACTTAACTCATATACAGTCGGGTGTGGGAGTTCTTTCTGTTGGTGTGTTGCTTTCATTACTAATGAATGAAGAAACTGTGTTGGCCTAGTTGATAGTATAGAACTTAGGTAGGCAGAGAGTAGAGTGAACTGAAAAGGGGAAGAGTGAGAGATGCCATGGATCTCCTGCCTGAGACAATGCTGGTTAGAATCTTGCTGGTAAGTCACAGTAACATGGCAATACAGAGATTTAATAGAAATGGGTTAAACTAATATGTAAGAGTTAGCCAATAAGAATTTAGAGCAAATGGGGCAGGCAGTGTGAAATGGATACAGTTTCTGTGTGATTATTTCAGGTGAAAACTAGAAGGCCAGCCCGGATGGAACAAATGGGCCCACTCTCCATGCAACAACAGTCAGAAATAAAAGACAATAATGTACATAATCCAGTCTCTCTGTGTATTTTCTATCTTTATACGACTTGTTTTTCTTTACTCATTTAATCTATGACTATCTATACTTTGTCTATTTAAAGACTTTGTTTTAGTGTTTGCAACCAGTTTTTTCTTTTATACATTTAACTGTTTTCTGACCAGAAACATTTTAAATGCTAAGCAGGCATGGCTAGGACTAACTCTGCCATCATGCCTGTCAGTTTCATTTAGTCCATCATGGTGAAGGCATGTTTACTGCCTCTGAGAGCATTTCTCTCAGACCCAGGTTCCAGCATGGTTCTCACCTAAGGTCTCCCCAGGTCTGGATTGCAATTAATTAAGTTGTTGTAATCTGATCACAATCCACAGTTAAATGCTCTTCAGCCACACCACCAGAAAGGATCGTTGTTAATCCTGCAACTAGCATGAACCTGGGAGCTTTCTTAAGTGCGTTTTGTAGATTTTGTTGATACCACTGAGTCAGGAAGTCTTGTCTGAAAATAAAAATAATGCCTCAGCCTGATACTAGCAATCTGATTCCTCCCAAGAAAATACTATCATAAAGCCATGCTTAACTCTGTCCTTTTGTGTCTAGCATTTCTTTTGAAACTTTCTCAGATTTTACATGGATATAGTTGACCACACTGCTAGTTCATTTCATAACTGCCCTGACTTGAAATAATAACTAAGAAACTATATTACTTACTGTACTATTTGACCAATTTCTTCCCTTAAGTTTGTTGTACCTAGCTCCTTTATCCTAAACTAACCAATATTCAGAAATCTGTTCATTACTATATAACTTAATGGCAAAATTTGGGAAGGCCCCATTGGAGGCATCTGCCTCTGGCAGTAGCTACATGGATTCTCCCAGAATTTCTCTACTCTCTCTGTTCATTTTTGAGCCTGGCTTTACTCTGTAAAGACATTTGTTGAAGGCATCTTGTTAATTAGCCAGTGGCAATAAAACCAACTCACAGCATAAATCACCTCTCACTCAGGAGAGCATATTAAAAAGAAAAAAAAACTAAGTTTAGAAAATAATAACTCCAACTAAAAAGTAAAAAAAAAGCAATTAAAATCAAAAATAGTGTAAGCAAGTGATATCAAAAATTGTAACACAGACAAAGATGAGAAAACCTCTCAAATTCCCACACATGGCAAAAATGTCACAGACAAAAATTTAATACATAAACAGAAAAGATCTGCTTTTAATGTAAAATAATATTGATAGTTTTAAAGTTCAAAATGATAAGCTAAAAGGGTTACATATAATCACCCCATTCTTTATACAGTTTATGATATTTGCATATGCACAAAAATATAAAATAACAGTCTGACTTATTGTAATTATTTTGACATTTTCTAATGCAGATATTTCACTGAATATCTATACTAGTAAAGAATACAGTAGGAGGAAGAATTATGAAGTAATATAAATACTGCACTTACACATGAAATTCTAAATTATATAAAGCAATTATAACCATATATATGTATATGTATATATATATGAAGAAGCTTATATATATGCCATTCATAAACTTATATAAATATGTGAATGGAACTGAAAATGTCACAGTACAATTGGTGATATAGTATGAAAAGTTAACCCACTTTATTGTTAAAAAATAGGAGTATTTTAGCAAAGGTGTCAATACATTGTTACCAGATGTGCTTCTTGGATAAGGACATTCCTATAATTCCACACTCAAGCTAAAAGAGCATTTCAAAATTATAATTGCACCTCCCAATATGAGGCAGATCATCTATTTTTGATGTTCCTACACAATTATGTTCTCAAAGAACAAAAATCTCTCTATTGTTATCAGAAGCTTCACAGGAATAGAAAATATGAGATATGACTGAAATTTAACCTGCATGTTATGGCTTCATTTAGAAAGAACAAAATTTCTCCCTTTCATGTGCAACTTGGCACAAAAGTAAGAATCAAGAAGAATCAGATATTTTTTTTTTATCAAAGTGCCTCAAATTCATGGGTGAAATGAAGTAACTATGAGGATTATGATTAAGAGCCTGGTTTGGAAAGAATACCCCACATGTCTCTAATAGACTAGAAACTGAGACTAAACAGATTACAAAACCATACTGAATTTTTTTCTTTCTTTTAGAATCCTATAGAAATAATCTGATTCCTAATCATATATTCTCATACATAAATAATTGTGCATCAGCAGAAACTCACCAGAAATATTACTTAAACTAGATGGGAAATAGCTCAATAATGTGAAGAGAAGATCACTCATAGTAAAACACCAATGCATATAAAATAAAAATAAAATTTAAAAAAATTAAAAATAGACTTGCACTGATACAAAAGATTGTGAAGATTTGTGAATTTCATTGTCACCTGTTCTGAGAAAGTGTCAGAATATTCAAAGCTAATTACAAACTAAATTTTATAAAGCACATGATCTTCTGTAGGATGTGTAGTTCTGATTTATTGACAACATTATTTTCTCTGACATGTAAGTGTTATATACAATGAAAATATGATCCTCCAATTTGAGAGGATGTGCAAAATTCAAATTAGTTTTCCCTGAGTTTAACAACATCCATCACCTAGATCTCATAAATGGAACTCCTAATTTCTCCCACCAACACATAAATTGATAGATTTTTTTTGGCTGCTTTCCTCTTCCTTAAATTACATTTATGTATCAGGCTTGCATCCCTCAGCTTACATCTAGTTTTTCTATGGAGTTTGGCTTTTATAAATCTTAGAAATAATTGTTATCTTAGTATAGAGAGTAACTGTGAGAATGCCTAGAGCTATTCTGTAAACCTATGTGTTCAGATAAGACATGAAAAACTACTACCCTCTCTACCTTTAAGATACCCAATTCATTCTCTCTCCCCATCACCCCTTCCTTCCAACCCACCCCTGTGCTCCCAACCTTTGCCCAGCAATCTTATCTTTCCAATATCAAGGAGGATAAATATATGTTTTTCTTTGTGTTCACCCTCTTACTTAGCTTCTGTAGAATCACGATTTATAGTCTCAATGTCCTTTATTTATGGCTAGAATCCACTTATGAGTCAGTACATACCATCTTCATTTTTTGGGTCTGGGTTACCTCACTCAGTAAAGTGTTTTCTATTTCCATCCATTTGAATGCAAAATTCAAGATGTAATTGTTTCTTACTGCTGAGTATAACTCTAAAGTGTATATGTGCCACAACTTCTTTATCCATCCTTCTATTGAGAGGCACCTAGGTTGTTTCCAGGTTCTGGCTATTACAAATCGTGCTGCTATGTACATAGTTAAACAAAGGCTTTTGTAGTATGATTGGGCATCTCTTGGATGTATTCCTAAGAATGGAATTGTGGGAACCTGAGAAAGGTTGACTTCCAGTTTCCTGAGAAACCACCACACTTATTTCCAAAGTGGTTGAAATGGAGGAAGGGTAGATATAGGAACAGGAAAGAAGACATAACTAACTAAGGGAGCCATTTTAGGTTTGGGAAGAAACTTGGCTCTAGGGGGGTTCCCAGTTGTCCATGAGGATTTCCCCAGCTAGGTCCTTGGGCAGCAGAGGAGACGGTGACTGAACTGGCCTTATCCCATAGCCATACTGATGAATATCTTGCATATCACCATAGAACCATAGGTGGGAGAAGGGGGTGGGAGGAGGTAGATGGAAATCGGAGGAGGAAAGGAGGTGGGATTTATTAATAAAAAGAAAAAAATCCATTTTGATAATTTAATCATACTTTCAAGTCCATTACATTTTAAAACAGCAAATTGAAATCTTAAAAAGGAAGATTTGAGTAAGGAATTAATGTGAAATATTTGCAAGAATTAAGGCAACTTTACATTAATATGTATTAAATTTCTTAAATCTGCCCTGAAGGGATATTCTAATTAGTGTAGAGAAATATATCGATCATACTGCAAATGTTGAACTAGCAGAAAAATTGCAATATATATTGAATGGCAGCCTTTATTTCTAATGGAGAAAGGGAGAATTTATAGTATTGTTTGTTCAGGATGAGTGACAATTATGACTCCTGAAATAGACATTCCAATGTTGGCCATGGTAAAATTATACTCATAGAAGTAACCTCACCAAAACTGGTCTTCACCACGATCACCAACTTGTAGTTAGGTGAAATCTCTTGTGCCCTATGGTCAGATTATTGTCTAGCAGTCCAAAAGACCAGTTACAGCTGAATATTTTTTCTGGCCATATGTGCTCCGTTAATTGTCTCTTTTGTTCAGGGATCAGCTTTAAATTATTGTGCTTGTCTCTTGTACACCTATGTTTAAGCCTGTCTTTTGGGGAGATATTGATGTTTTAGTGTATATCACTGTAAGTATCCTCTCTCCTCTTTGGAATGACTTGACTTGTCTGAGTAATTTTGATGGGACCTCTTATAATTTTACTTATATGGATGATAGAAAGCCAATAAGCTTTGGAACTTGTCCTTGTTTATCAGTGGAATTACATCATTGGTTACAACCTAATATTAATATAGGTAGATCTCTTTCTCATCCTCAAAGATTTTCAGCATGATCCATTAATCAGACCTTGTGGAATATTATTGAGAAAAATGAATTATCATATCCTGTGTGTCCAGATTTTATTTATTATGTATTAAAATATCAGCCATTTATTTGGAAGATTTTTTTAAAGGAAATTTTGCAAAATCATTCAAAATAAGTGGATCAATAGGGCCCATATGCTCAGTTTATTAACACATGTTCTGAATGGAATATTTCCACTTTGTGATTTGTTTAATGTTACCAGGTAGAATTGTGCCAAGTACGAAATGATTCTGGCATGGGGAGATGGAGGAATCAGTGATAACCATATTGCCTTACTCATATCGCCCTACTGCAATTCAGAAGATTATGGCTGCCTTAAAACATGTTGAGTTTTTAAGTAGCTCATTTATTGAAACAGTAGTATCGGATTCTACTTATAAATTTTCCTTATTTGGAATAGTAATGTTATTGCTTGTTTGTCTGTAGCACATCTATATTTGTTGGAAGAATTAATTTTACAACTGAACTTAATTTTTATGATGGTCAATTTTAATTATGAATTAATTCCTCTGATAAGTTTAATCCTCATAATCAGTCATTTATGATAATACAACAGTATACACATATTTGGATGCCTGTTACTTGAGTCATTCTTGGGCTCAAAATCCTCTAGATAATATTGTAGAATTCTTCAAAAAGATATTGAAAAGACAAAACACATGTTTGACATAGTAAGTTGTATTTTTTAGTCTTATTGCTGTTGTTATACTATTTCTGTGGCTTGTATTGTTTAAATATGTCCATGCAGACAAAACACTTTGTAGAGAAATAGCAAAAAGACTCTCTTGAACTCTGGATGGAGCAAGCTAAAATAAATGTTTGGCTTTAGACAGAGATTGATGTATTTAGTAAAAATGTGGGATGGTTGGGAAAGAAATATCTGTCTTTACAAGAACAAATTACCTTACAAATACATATGTTATTTCATCTCTTTATTTGCCGAAGCCATGGCTATAGTTGCAAAACTAGACATTCACAGACAATTTCAAAAACATACTTACAATGCCAATACAGTGGAAGGAACCTGCTTTGAAAGTTCCTACATATTTTCATCATTGTAAAATGTTAATAAATCTCCTATTATGAGTAATTTAAGTGGTATTGACAACCTGTGCTATAATTGCAGATTAATCCTCTCATTAGCTGCACACCAAAAAGAAAACAGTAAAGAAGTCTTCAGAAGTATTTTTGTCATAATAGCCTAATATCAAAACAGAAATCAAGTAAATATTGTTATTAAAATTAATAATAGAAGGCATAACTCAAATTGCCTTAATGACTAGGAATGTATAACTGCAATGGTGACAGACTTTCATAAATCTAATATATTTTATTCTTCCATAGTCTAGTGAAATATAGATATGTTCATATATCTGAGCATAATTTGACCCTCATCAGAGATGATCTTTGGCACAAGTAGGAAAATAGCATGTGCAGGGATGATCTTAATATAGAAAATAAGAGGCTGTGTGTTCTATGATTTGATATTTCATGCTTTTAAAACTACTTGAAAGACTCATACATTTATATCTTAAAGATGGCAGAAACACTGTGACAGATTCAAATAAAGGGTATTGATTCTAAAGGACCAATGTTTTCAAGTCTCAACATAACTAGCAGACATATGCATTTAGAGACAGCTTTGGAAGATACAATATAAGATCTCCACTTATTCAAAGCATACAACAACAAGACACACAATAATAAAGAAATCTATAGTGGTAATTATTTTTAAGGGGAAAATGTAATACCTAGCTGCCACCATCAATAAACACTTGATTTCCAAAAAAGGTCAGGCTGTCTGATTTCCTAATCAGGAATGGGCATACAGTATGAAAGTATCATGTACATGAGTATTTATATTCAAACACACAAAGACTATTTTGACCAAAACAGCAAATTTGAGCATGTAAAAACCTAAAATGCTATAGGATGGTAAGAGGTATATTTAATCTTCTATACCATATTCTAAATTCAGAGTCTTTGGTGACAGATATGAAACTGCTTTCATATATTACTACATAATATTTTCAATGTGTCTAAGTTTTAAATGAAAAAAAACCCTACAATATCATATCAATTATCACAATGAAACTCAGTGAGGGAATAGATTAAAGGGGATGACTCCTCTTGTCCCTCTCAGATACTAAAACCTGAATTGAAATATTTTCTTGCAGTTACTGCAGAGTTTAAAGACAGAGACAGTGGTACCATAACTTTAAAGAAAAGGAGAGTTTCCAGAAACAGGGATGGACATGATGCACAGATATAGCAGGTAACTCAGAACTGTAATAGTGGGAATAAACGATTACCTGACTGCTAATTTCCCTGGGAATTTTCTCATACAGATGTCAAGAATAGTCTGCCGGGTCTGGGCCAATGTACATTCTGGTTTCAGATATGAACATTTGTATCTGAGAGCTAGCTTATTCCCACAGCCTGACTATGAAGGACCTGATATGCTGACAATATTATTAGCTCTCCTTGCCGGGGACTGAAGGAGTGTGTGCATTCAAATATTTCCCTAAACAATGGGGAGTGTGATCTTAATCGGACAAACAGGAACAAAGCCTGTGGTTACCATGGAGATCTGCATCAGAGCTGCTGCCTTATTTCTCCCTCCCATCTCAATGTTTCCTCTGACAGCAAAATTAAAATAAAATGGATGACAGGAAAAAAATGTAGTTTACCTAAGACCAGAATCCAATTATTAAAAAGGGGAAATTATTGTGAGTTAACAAGGATGTGATCACATGTCTGACTTCTTGTGTCTGCATCCTACGTATCTACCAGAACATTTCCGTTTCTTCCTGCTGATTGCTGATTGTGATGCTGTGCTGCCATTTGAAGCTTCCTGGTATCACATTCAGAAATACCATGTCAGAGACCCTAGGCATACTGATGTGGGAATCAGACACTTGAAATTTTCATATTCCCAGGTACCGGAGGCTATTTGCTGACATAGCAATTATCTTTGAGTTGCCTCCTAATACGCATAAGATCAGTACAACCTGGTTGTCGTCAGGTATAGACTTTTAAAGAAAATATTCATTTCATAAATATAAAACCTAAGGCTCACCTAGGAATCACAGATTTTACGGCTGAATCAGTGGCATCAGACTCGAGTACATTTATGCACTGCACACAGGAACAGGTGACACTTCTCACAAATTCTTCACTTTTCCTATAACTTCTGTATTCTGCAGGTCTCTGCCACACATTTTTTCCTCCATTTCCTCTTGTTCATGGTGAGGCCTTGACTAAAGTCCAGCTTTGAGCAGGACTTTAGTCAAAGCCCCACTGGCAAAATCCCTCAGTGCACTTCTTTTTATGCCATCTAAGAACCAATAAGGAGAGAGATCTCAAACCAAGGACCGGAAATCAAAGGACTGCATTGAACATGGTGATCTCATCCAGAGTTGATGAGTCACCTGTGCCTCCCTCCTCCCTGTGTGTTGTGAAAAGAAGAAGAGCAAATGACAGGGAAACATAGAATAAAATGTACTTTACGCTGCATTTTCCTCCAGTTAACATCCTACAAAACTGTCAAAATTTGACAGATTGTTTGAGCCAGGAGCTGCTATTGCCTCAAATCTACCTATATACATGGAAGCCTTCATTCTTGTCTGGAGATTTTTGATTGTGAATCTGAGCTGCCAATGTATCTGTCTTCTGATTTGTTGTGATCAGTTTTTGTCTGTTTATATGTGTAGTTTTTATGCAGTCAAATTATAATTTCATATTACATATAAAATGATAGAATGAATTATACACAAATATACAACAAGAACCAAATTTTGAAGACAATATATCTTTAAAGCATATATGCTGGTTTAGATTAGCAACACATACTATGAAATATCCCTCCATAATTAACCCATTTACAGTCTGGTGTGGGGGTTCCTTATGTTTGTGTGTTTCTTTCATTGTAATGATAAAGAAACTTCCATGGCATTGAAGAGATAGGACACAACTTAGGTAGGCAGGGAGCAGATAGAACTAATGGTCAGAGAGTCCAAATCTACACTTGTTTCTTGAAGGATATTAGCTAGGATGATTTGACTTAAGGTGTTGTTATAGGACATTGTGAGAAGAAAAACATGGTATTTTGACTCAGGTTGTGGTTGCTCCGTGTTTGGTGATTTTGAGAGAATATTACTTTGTTTGTTCTTTGTATCATGGCAAGGAAGTCTTGCCTTCTAACCCATCTTTGGACTGAGATATATATGAACTTTGAATATTCAACTTGAGACTTATAACAGTATTCGTTGGGTGTCCGTAAATATCTATATGTTTTTTTTTTGTAAATTTTTATCTTAATCCTTATCCCTTACACAAGTATGGAAATGGGTAGGTCAGGATACTAAGTGATGGCTCCTCAGAAGTGAAACTGGACTATGGATGTATTGCTTGATCCATACTAAAAAGTATAGGATACCACAGGTGTTAAGTAAAGAGTAAGTGCTTAGGAAAAAAAGTAAAAGTGACCATGAGTTGAATAATGAGGAATTACAATTTTAAGTAAATTTGTATTGTGACAGAAAATTAGTCGTTAAGTGAATAAGCAATTTACAAGCTAGAAAAGCTTAGGTGGATCAGTTTCAAAACCAGAAATTTTAGAATTTATAGAGAAACTCACCCTTTGATTTCCCAAGCATGGAAACTTGGACACAGAAAAACTGAAGTGAAATACAAAGACCATTATAACCTGGAATTAGCACAAAGTATTATTTTCATTTATGGGGACTCATAAGGGAGACTTTGTATTTGCATATAATAGGTAAAACGTAGTTCTGCCTGCAATGGTTAGAAGTGACACAGGACACTCCTATCCACCACAGGAGCTATTAAATGAGGAAACATTTATAGTACTCTTTGATTATGATCAGCCCGTGCCTAGAGAGAGCAATAGGTAGAAACTGCTAAGAAGAAGAATAGGGAGTTTTCAAGTCCTTTGCTTCTGGTGAGCAATGCTGAGAAGTAGTAACTGGTGGAAAAATTAGGCAGATCTAAGAAGCTTGAGGAATTTAGCAATATTACCTTCACAGAAGTTTGAAAATCTGTAAATCTCCTTTTACCACAAAAGCACTCTTCTTTTGACACAAGGGCTGATTTATTTGTTTATTTATTTTTTTTAATAGCCAGAATCTGGAAACAACCTAGATGCCCTTCAATGGAAGAATGGATGAAGAAAGTGTGGAATATCTACACATTAGAGTACTATGCTGCGGTAAAAAACAATGACTTCTCAAATTTTGCATGCAAATGGATGGAAATAGAAAACACTATCCTGAGTGAGGTAACCCAGATCCAAAAAGATGAATATGGGATGTACTCACTCATAATTGGTTTCTAGCCATAAACAAGGGTCACGAAGTCTACAATTGGTGATCTCAATGAAGCTAAGTAAGAAGGTGAACCAAAGGAAAAGCATATAGTTGTCCTCTTGGCTATAGGAAGTAGACAAAATTGCCGGGGAGAAAATTGAGATCTTGGGGGTGGGGTGGGATGGGGATAAGGGGAAATGGGGAGAGAAAAGGGAGAGGGGAGAATGGGGGGAACTTGGGGAAAAAGGATTATTGGGATAAAGGAAGGTTGGATAGGGGAGCACGGAAGCACAATTCTTAGTTAAGGGAGCCACCTTAGGGTTGGCAAGAGACTTGAACCTAGAGTGGCTCCCAGATGCCCTAGCCGAGGTCCCCAGTTAGTTCCTTGGGCAGCTGAGGATAGGAAAACTGAATTGACCCTATCCTATAGCAATACTGACGAATATCTTGCATATCATCATAAAACCTTCATCTGGTGATGGATGGAGATAGAGACAGAGACCCACACTGGAGCACTGGACTGAGCTCCCAAGGTCCCAATGAGGAGCAGAAGGAGGGAGAACATGAGCAAAGAAGTCGGGACCACGAGGGGAGCACCCACCCACTGAGTCAGTGGAGCTGATCTATTGGGAGCTCACCAAGGCCAGCTGGACTGTGACTGAAAAAGCATGGGATAAAACTGGACTCTCTGAGCATGGCGAACAATGAGGGCTGATGAGAACCCAAGGACAATGGCACGGGGTTTTGAACCTACGTAATGTGCTGGATTTGTGGGAGCCTAGCCAGTTTGGATGTTCACCTTCCTAGAAATGGACGGAGGGGGGAGGACCTAGGACTTACCACAGGGCAGGGAACCCTGACTGCTCTTTGGGCTGGAGAGGGAGGGGGAGAGGAGTGGGGGGAGGGGGAGAAGGGTGGGAGGAGGGGGAGAAGGGTGGGAGGAGGGGGAGAAGGGTGGGAGGAGGGGGAGAAGTGTAAGAGGAGGGGGAGAAGGGTTGGAGGAGGGGGAGGGAAATGGGAGGCTGGGAGGAGGAGGAAAGTTGGGTTTTTTTTTTCTCCTTTTCTCAATAAAAAAAAAAAGAAAAAAAAAAAGGGGCTGATTTAAATCAAGCAATGATGCAGAGACCTGGAGTAGTGTAAACACCCAGTTGTGTTGTGTATCTCTCAAGCAAGGTAGTTTCAGAGAAGATACCTGCTGAGGAGAGAAAGTACAAATGTTATCAGCAATAGAGCAAAGATATGTGCAAGGCAAATAATAACTTAGTTGCCCTGAGCCCATTCAAACAACTCAAATAATTAAAAGCAACTGGAGCTCAGTATGGTCCAAATGCTCCTTTGATGCAAATGCTGCTGGAGTACAGGATTTTAGAAGCCTTACACTATGGGAAATGGAAACAATTGGCGAAACCTTACCTGTCAGATAGAGAATATCTGTTGTTGAAAACAAACATGAAGAAAGATGTTGGGTCATAGATCTGAGAAATCTGACCCAACATTTTTTTTTCATATGCTTACTGGTGAGTGACTTCATAGAAAAAGAAATCAGCAATTAAATTTTGAAATAGCAGTATATGCTCAAGTTTCTTCAATGATAAGAAGGCCTGGGATAAACTTCTGCCCTCTGGAAAGCAGAGAGAAGACTGATGTCAATTAATTCAGGGACCTGATGAATTGTTTCAGGATGGTGCAGTAACCAAACAGATTAATTGCAGACACAGAAACTGGATGCTTGAGAAGTAAAGCTAGCCGACGACTATACTATTTTAGTATTAAATCTGTTTTGAGACCATTTAGAAATAAGAGTTTTATTTTTGATTTCATTTGAATATACTCAGATATTGGACACTTGTAAAGCCTGTGCCTAACTATGACTTCGGTTTTACAGAATAAAACTGTTAATGATGTTCCTCCTGACAAAGAAATCTGAAAATTGGAGATTGATATAAGATTTAAGAATTGTTAATGAAAGTTAATTGGAGCTATACAACTTGCATTGCCTTCTATTTCTTCCATAACAAATGATACCTATAATGTTGTTATATATTTAAAAGATTATTTTATACCATTCTATGGGCTCACTGAAATTGTCAAAGATATGCAGTTAGTGTTTCATCAGTTTTCAAAAAACCAATTAGAAGATATCATTAGAATATCTTGCCTCAGGGTATGACAAAATGTTTTATATTATGCCAGAAATATGTGGCACAGGCTACACAAAATATTACAATTCAATTTCCACAAGTTTATATTAGCCCTTAAGGCTGATGCCTTGCTTGTCCATTTAAATGAAGTAAGTTTGTTTATAATATATTGTCAGCTTCAGCAGAATCCTGTCTTTTTAGAGTTAGTAATTACCCCAGTGAAAGGACAAAGACAGACATCTTTTGAATATTTTGGAATATATGCTTATCCAAAAGAAATTAAGCCTCAGAAACTGGAAATTAAAAGAGAAAGGTGACAAACTTTTAATGACTTTCAGAAATTACTGCGGGATATAGCAACAGCCACGGTGCTTTCTAGAGACCCACCTAGTTCCTCTGCTTATTTGTGACTGTTGTGATGCTTGATCTATTTGTGGGACTCCTGGGAGTGAGAGAATGATTTGTCTCTTTGGCTTTGGCTGATACTTTGAAACCTGTGCCTCATGCAGGATTGCATTTTTCTGCATAAATATAAGGAGAAATGCCTAGTGTTATGGCAAATTTTTAGGCTAAGCTTTGCTGGTGTCCATGAGAATCCTGCCCCATATTGTGAGAATACAGTGGAGGAACAGAGTAAGAGGTTGTCCAAATGTAGGCGTGAAATGGGAGGCAGAGTAGAGGCTGCGGTAATGTTGGAAAATAGCAAAAGAAAATAATTAAATTAAAATCAAATAACTGATTGTCATACAAGGATGGCAGATGGACATTTGATTCATGGGCTCATATGGTTTATGAAAACATACATTACCAACACATCAAAATTTGAATCTAAAGATATTCTTTTAGTTTATTGGTTTTTCAAGACATGGTTTCTCTGTTGCTTTGCAGCCTGCCATGGAACTAGCTCTGTAGACAAGGCGGGACTAAAACTCACAAGACATCCACCTGCCTATGACTCTCGAGTCCCAAGTGCTGGGATTAAAGTTTTGCACCATCAGTGTTATTCCCCAGAAGGCCCCTGAGCTTTGCTCATCAGGGAACTACCTTTCCCAGGAGCACCTAGCTTTCCATGCAAAGGGTGTGCAGGTGAGAAAGTGGTATTTGATGCATGTGCATGGGTGACCCTTTAAAAGCTGGGATGCCGTCCCTTCATCCTTTTTCCCTTCTCTCCCTTTACTGTTATGCATGCTGCAATAAACCTCACACCATGTGGGTTTTGTTGTGTCTTGTGTCCACCTTTTGTCTCCGAAAAGAAGAAGAACACTCCTCTGGTAAGAAGAAGAACATTTGGTGCTGGACGACTCGGGAGACCCGCCTGCCCCAGATCTCCACTTTGGGCAGGAGCTTCAGCTTCTGGTGCTACCCGGAGCTCCATAATCACTCCAGGGCACTGTCAGGACCGAAGACCGCTCCACAACAAGATTCACGTATTCCATCTGCCTGAACGTGGTCCCACGACCACCATCAGCTCAATTGTGAGTTTTCCCTTTCAGCTAGCTGAACTTCCCCTTTTAGCACAGAGATTGTTTGAGCTCCCAGAAATCCCCGCTGCTTTCTGGGGTCAGGTGGAACTTCCTGGTCGGTTGTTTCCTTTGCTTGCATTCACTCCTGGCTTCCATCCTTGGCTAAACCCATCTTAAAGGGCTTGGCCTAGCCAGCCCCTCATCCACCCGCCCCTGGGGGTTTGGTGTCCCCCAAGTCTCTTTCCTTCTCTCCCTTTTTTTTTTTCATTCTTTTTCCTCTCTAATATCCGTACAGCTCGCTAAGGTGTGAGCAACTACTATATGGCGGCTTGGCCTTGGCTAAACCACCCCTGCCTGGGAATAAGTTTCCTGTCAGAGGCTATAGCTGGTTCAGCTGGCCTTTTGCACTCCCCCTGTAAGCTTGGACGCCTGCTTAGAAGGCCTGAGTGTTGTTGGTTCATCTGAATCTCACCTTATGGCATGAGGTGCCACATTTTTTTGTGGGTGTGTCCACAGTTTTAGCCATGGGTGCCAAGTCATCGAAAGCTATTCCCTCATCCTCCCCGCTAGGCTGACTATTAGATGCTCTTCAGCCTCACACCTTAATTCCCTCCATTAAGTTATCTATACTCGTCTGTCTATGCTCAAAGAAGTGGCCGAAATATTCCTTAGGGGGTAATTTCAAGTGGCCACCTAACAGCTCCTTTGACCCAGATATTTTATGGGAGTTAGATAATTACTGTCACCTTTCAGGCAAATGGAAGGAACTCCTCTATGTCTCGGCTTTCTTTTATATGGCTCTTAAGGATGACCCCTCTGTTCTTGCCCAGTGTTCACCTGTTCACCTCTTTTTAGCTATGCCTTCTGCTACTCTGGAAACCTCCACTCGTGCTATGGACCCAACTGATGAACCTCCACCTTCCCAGTCTCAGTGAGCCACCTCCTCCCGCTCTGTCCGGTCAAGCAACACCTCACCTAAGCCTTCTTCTTCCAAAGATTCTTACAGGCATACAAAGCCCTCACCTGAGCTTTCTCACTATGACACCTCATGTAAACCTTCCAGTTCTATGTCTCCAGAAGTCCCATGTAAATCTTCCATGTCCAGGCATAAGAGAACCTCACATAATCTGTCTCCTTCTAGGTCCCCAGAGACCCCATCCAAATCCTATTCCAGATCTAAAAGAATCTCACTTAAACACCCTTCTTCTGCCAGCAGGTCTCCATCTGGCTCCTCAGTCTCCGCTTCCTCCCCACCCCATCTCCTCATCGTAGGTCACACAGGTCATCAGAAACCTCTTCAGATTCATTCTCCTCATCCACCTCCCACTCTACTCTGCTTCTCGGTCTTCCAAAGCCCCACCAGGTTCCCCTTCCTCTCATGACAGCCGTCTTGCGCTGGAACCTTCCTTCACTCCTCCGCTCACGCGGTCACATGCTGCCACGAGCCTAATCCTAACAAGGCCAAGCCTGCTGCCATCCTGCCGCTGCGGGAGGGGGCTAGTGCAGAAGGATTGGTTATTGTTCATGTTCCGTTTTCCCTTTTGGAACTTTCCCAAATAGCCAAATTACTTGGGTCCTATACATCTAATCCAACCACTTTTATAAAAGAATTTCAATATATTACCCAATCCTACAACCTTACTTACCACGACATTTTTATGATCCTGTCTAATAACTTGCTTCCTGACGAGCACAGGCGGGTCTGGGAGCAGGCCAGACAACATGTGGAAGAAGTTCATTAAACTCTAGCCTCCCACTCTCTGGGGGTAGAGGCAGTCCCAGACCAAGAAGCATACTGGGACTATAACAGACCGGTCGGGATCTTGGCCAGGGACCGATTTTTAACGTGTCTCCTGACAGGCCTCCATAAGGCTGCCCTGAAGCCAGTAAATTATTCTAAACTTTCAGAGATTATCCAGGATACAAAAGAAAATCCTTCTCCATTTTTGGAATGCCTTACGAAAGCCCTGTTACAGTTCATGAACTTGGACCCAGAATCCCTGGAGGGCAGACAGTTACTTTGACTCACTTTTTAAATTACTTTTAATAACTCACTTTGTTATTCAGACATCAAGGCCAAGCTCAGGGGTTTTGGAGAAGGGCCCTTTAACCCCACAGGCAGA
Source organism: Microtus oregoni (assembly GCF_018167655.1). Classification (NCBI taxonomy): domain Eukaryota; kingdom Metazoa; phylum Chordata; class Mammalia; order Rodentia; family Cricetidae; genus Microtus; species Microtus oregoni. The sequence continues at coordinate 34,702,676 of NW_024543059.1, forward strand.
AGTCCTGGAGACAGCTTTCAAAGTGTACCATGCACGACAGGACAAAACTCGCAATCACTGCCATGCAATAGCCATGACTGCTCAACAAAACCAGGTGACAGGCTACCTGTTCTGTCCCATTCGTGCTGCTCCCCCATCTCCCAGGATGCGTGAACCACCAGGTCCGTGCTTCAAGTGTGGTAAGATGTGCCACTGGGCCCGAGGATGCCCTAATCCCCATCGAAGTTTTAGGGGACCTTGTCCAAGGTGTCACAGGGAAGGTCACTGGTCTGTAGATTGTCCTCATGTGCTTGGTGGCATGGAGGCATTAGACCCTAAAAATTCCCAAGTTGACCCCTTGGGCTTGGCCCTGGATGACTGAAGTTGCCCGGGATCCTCCCTTAATGACCCAACTGCCACTGTCATCTGCAATCGGGAGCCAAGGGTTCTTCTCACTGTGTCAGGATGGCTCATCTCGTTCCTCTTGGATACTGGAGCAACATATTCGGTTCTGAGGGAATTCTGGGGGCCAACCTCTTCTTCAAGTTCCCCTATTGTTGGGGTAGGAGGGCAGCCTTATTTACCTCAACACACTCCACCACTCAATTGTGTGTTTAGAGGTTTTTTTCTCACTCATTCATTCTTAGTCATGTCAACTAGTTCAGTACCCCTTATGGGGAGGGATCTTTTAACTAAGATTGGAGCCTCCATTTCTTTAGCTCCCCCCATTTGCTTTATTCCAGATTCATCAGTGACACACCTCATCTTCTCCTGGCCCCCCTAACCTTCTGACACTAATGCATCTTTTCTCGTCCAGGCTCCCAAGTGTATCCTCTGGTGTGGGACACCCAAAATCCCACCATAGCTAAACACCATTCCCCCATTTTTATTCAGTTATAAAACCCCATCAAGTATATTACTCAAACTCAGTACCCCCTCCTCTTCCCAGAGCCTCGGAGGATTTAATCCTGTTATCTCTGACCTTTTGAGGAAAAGGCTGCTCCGCACCACCTCCTCCCCATTTAATACCCCTATACTGGCTGTTAAATATCTAACGGAACTCATCATTTGGTTCAGGACCTCCAGCTCATTAACTCTGCTATTGTTCCTCTTCACCCAGTCATACCTAATCCCCTGACCCTTCTGTCTAACATTCCTCCAGGAATCTCTCACTTCTCAGTTATAGACCTCAAGAATGCTTTTTTCTCCATTCTCCTCAGCCCTCAATCTTAAAACATCTTTGCCTTCACCTGGACTGATCCTGACACTAATTTTTCCATGCAGCTCACCTGGACCATCCTTCCCCAGGGATTCTGGGACAGCCCACACCTCTTTGGCCAGGCTTTGGCCTTTAATCTGCTTTCACTGTCTCTCCATGAATCAAAATTAATTCAGTATGTAGATGACATTCTCCTATGCAGCCTGTCTTTGGAGATCAGCAAGACAGACACCACAGCCCTATCAAATTTCCTAACCAGAAGGGGCTATAGAGTCTCACCTTCTAAGGCTCAATTTTCTACCACTCAGGTAACGTATTTGGGATTAGCCATAACCCCAACCCAAAAGGACAAAAAAAAATCTAATTCAATCTCTTGCAGTTCCTTCCACCAAAGAAGAGGTCTTATCATTCCTGGGAGTGCCCAGTTTCCTTCGTTCCTGGATCCCCTCCTTTTCTGTCCTTGTCCATCCCCTATATGAAGCAACTCTTGGCTCCCTGCATGAGCCCCTTCTCTACCCTGTTACCAAACCCTTCCAGAGACTCTAACAGACCCTTATCCAGACTCCAGCTCTTCATCTTTTGGATTGAACTCGTCCTTTCTCTCTTTATGTAACAGAAACGGAGGTATATGCACTTGGGGTCTTAGAACATCAATTGGGACCTTCTCTTGTGACTGTAGCATACCTGTCAAAGAAGATGGACCTCACCACTCGGGGCTAGGCACCCTGCATACGTGCTTTGGCAGCTGCTGAGCTTCTTATTCGTGAGTCAAAGAAACTAACCTTTGCGGCACCCACCACAGTCTTCTCTCACCATAATTTGTCCAACCTCTTAACTTACAAAGGCTTACAAACCCTACCCTTTCCCGAATCCTTTCCCTCCAGGTGGCACTGGTAGAAGATGCCAGTCTAATCTTTCAATCTGTCCTACCCTTAATATCTCAAATCTTCTACCTCAACCTAATGTTAATGATTTCCCATCCCATTCCTGCATAGAGACCTTAGATGATCTTCTGCCCCACCCCTCACATATATAGGAGGGCAAACTGTCCCAGGCCACTTATACCTAGTACACAGATGGCAGCTCCTTTTTATGTGATAGGACTTGCAGAGCAGGCTATGCCATAGTATCAGATACAGAGATAGTTGAGGCAGGGGCACTCCCAGCTCATACTACTAACCAGCAGGCTGAGATGATAGTGCTCCCCCGTGCCTTTCGGGTAGCCAAGGGACAATTGTTAAATGTTTACACAGACTCTAAATATGTGTTTCATATTCTCCTGTCCCACTCAGCTATGTGGAAGGAACGCAGGCTTCTTACAACAAAAGGAGGATCCATAACTAACTCAAGTTATATTATGAACCTGTTAAAAGCCTCCCATCTCCCTAAAGCTATAGGAATTATTCACTGTCCGTCTCACCAGTCTGAGAGTTCCATTGTTTCCAAGGGAAATAATCGGGCTGACAGAGCAGCTAAGACAGCAGCACTCCAGAGCCTAGATCTACCTCAGTCACCTCAGTAAGTTCTTACAGTGCAGCCCACACTCTCACAGACACCTCTTGACGCCCAAAAGATCCTGTCCTACCTACATCAGCTCTTTCATCCTAATAAAAAAGATCTACTTCATTTTGTTAGGGCTCACCTCCAACCCACTCCTGAGGTTATCAGGTTCCTAAAGGCTATCACTGCCTCCTGTCAGATCTGCCAGAAGTCAAACCCCAAGACCAAATATCATAGTTTCCCTTTTCCTACTCAACAGGCCAGGGGCTCCCTTCCAGGAACTGACTGCCAGCTGGATTTTACTCATATGCCCACAGTCAAAAGAATTAAATATCTCCTGGTTTTGTTGGATACAATGTCTGGGTGGGTTGAAGCATTTCCCACCACTAATAAGAGAGCCCAGACAGTCTCCGATGTTCTTCTCCGAGAAATCATTCCCCGGTTTGGAATTCTAACCTCTGTTCAGTGAGATAATGGCCCTGAGTTCACTTCCCAGATCTCTCAAAACCTGTCCAAGTCTCTTAACATTACCTGGCATTTCCATATCCCATACTACCCTCAGTCTTCAGGTAAGGTAGAACGGACTAATTATTCTTTATTTTACAATTTGCCCTTGTAAAATGTCGGTGGAACTTCACCTCAACTGGGTAAGACCCCTACCTCTAGCCCTCCTCAGGCTTAGAGCCCTCCCAAAAAGTCCCTTTTTTATCTCACCTTTTGAACTCATGTATGGGCAGCCCATTCTAACCCCCGGCCTCCCACCTAAAACCTCCCCCCTACCTGACCACCTGCTCACGCCACTACTAATCCATCTACACTCGCTACCGTGGGATTTTACCGACCATTCATTACCTCAACCATGTTCTAATCCATGTCCACCGCCAATTAAAATAGGAGATCAGGTATCCCCCCCCCCCCAGATCAATGTCCCTCACCCTTTTCCCCTAAATGGCAGGGTCCCCTCAGAGTAATTCTTTTGGCTCCCACAGCTGCTAAGCTTGAGGGAATTCCTCACTGGATTCACCTGTCACATCTTAAACTGTTTACTCCTCCAGCTCAGGACAATCCCTCATACACAGTAACTCAGACAGTACCTTGCTCTCTTAAGTTCCAGAGGACTTCAGTCCAAAGAAAATAGAGATCCTGTCCTTCACTCAACTCTCTTGTGCCAACATATTTTTCTTTCTCCTCCTTTTCTAAATTTCTGAATAACCACTTAGCTGTCGTTACAGGAATCATCATCAGACATGGAGCCAAAGGTTCAGTTGGTAAGCAAATTCTTAACAAAGTTTTTGACACAACAGTTTCACCACTGACTGCAGCAGTGTCTCCTGGATGTTAAGGTAATGCCCAAAACATCATACATGGTTAAAAATTTATTTCTTTTAATACATTTTCATTAAGCTCCAGGGAGCCAGCTTGACCCACCTGAACGGACCGGACTCGAAAGGCATAAGTACTCAAATTGACCCAACTGAACAGACCGGACTTGAAAGACATAAGTACTCAAATGGAATAAGTATCATTTAATTTTTAATCATTCTTAGCCTCAAAAACCCAAAAGTCCCCCACACCTCAAACCCTAAAGCCCCCCCCTCAAATCTCCCCTTTAATTTTTTCCCTCTCTCCTAACATGACTTTTGTTTTGCAGCATCTTGTGATTACCCAGTCTGTCAAGACCCAGGCGGAGGAAATGACCCAGCTCCTCAAGGCTCAGGCAGATTTGATGACCGAGTTCCTCAAGACACAGACAGATGTGGTTTCGATCAGCCATCCCAAGATGCCAGTGAACAGGACATGATCACCAGGACACACTGGACACCCCGGACCCCTCGGTGCCCACAAAGTCAGCTAAGAGACATATCTAAATCTTTTCTCTTAGATTTTTTAGAAATGTAGCTATATAATTGACAGAAAGAAAAATATGCCAATTGCAAATATCGAGACTACTCTATATTGTTAGCAAATAGTGATAGCACAATCAGAAATTTCGTCTTTGGTGACAGGTAGGGTAGTGCTTTCATATGTTACTGCATAATATTATCAATGATTCTGTTTTCATAAAAAAACTGCAATGTCATACCAATTTTCACAAAGCAACTCACAGAAAAGAGGAAAGGGCATGACTCCCCTTGACACTGTCATACTAAAACATTAAGGGAATTATTTCTTTGCAGATGCTGCAGTGTCCAAGACAAAGATAGTGGTGCCACAACTTTAAAGGGAAGGAGAGTTTTTAGAAGCATTGATGGACATGATGCAAAGACCATAACAGGTGACTCCAAACAGTAATACTGGGAACATACCAGTACCTGACTACTAATTACCCTGGATATTTCGTCATATAGATGCAGGAGCAGTCTGTTGCGTCTGGGCCAATGTATATTCGGATTTTAGTTATAAATATTTGCAGCTCAGAGCTGGCATATAGTCAGAGCAGGAGTAGGAAGGAACCACTATGCTGATAATATTATTAGTTTTCCTTGCCTCTGAATCGTCTGAAGGAGAGTGTGCATTCAAATTTTCCCCGGAACAATGACGAGAATGATCTCAGTTCCACCAATAGGAACAAAGCCTGTGGTAACCTTGGAGATCTGCAGCAGAGCTGCTGATGCGTTTCTCCCTCCCATCTCAATGTTTGCTCTTGCAGAAAAAATATGAAAGTGATAGTAGATGGCAGGAAGTAATGTAGTTTAGTTAGGACCAGAATCCCATTATCAAAAGGGAAATCACTATGAGGTAAGTAGGAGGTGATCACGTAGCTGAATTCTTGGGTCTGTATCCTGCCTATCTACCTGAAATTTCCATTCCTCCCCGCTGATGGCTGATTGTGACACTGTGCTGCCGATTGCTGCTTACGGGTATCACATTAAGAATTCCGATGTCAGAGTCCATAAACACGTATTGCGGAATCTCACACTTGAAATTTTTAGATTCCCAGGTGCCTGAGGCTATTTGCCAACATAGCAATTATTTTAGTGAGGTTTCCAATGGCGCATAAGATCAGAACATTTCAGCGTTGTCATGAATAGACTTGCTAAGAAAATCATCATTTCAGAAAATACATAATTAAACGCTAACCTTGGAATTGCAGATTTTACAGCTGAATCAGTGGCTTCAGTCTCTAGCACATTTCTTGCACTGCAAACAGAATCAGGTGACTCTCACAAATTCCTTGTTTTTCCTATTGCTTTTGTATCCTACAGGTCTCTGAGACACATTTCCTCTCTGGTGTATTTTTACAGTGAGGCTTTGACTAAAGTCCAGCTTTGAGCAGGACTTTAGTCAAAGCCCCACTGGCAAAATCCCTCACTGCAGTCCTTTTTATGCCATGTAGGAACCAATAAGAAGAGAGATCTCATAACAAGGACCGGAAAGCAGAGGAGTGCATTGAACTTGATGATCTCATCCTGAGCTGATGAGTCATCTGTGTCTCTGTCCTGAGCTTGTATTGGGAAAAGAAGCAGAGCAATTGACAGGGGAATACAGGATAAAATGTAATTACCCGGCATTTTGCCTCCAGTTAACAGCCAATGAAACTGGCAAAAATGTGACAGGTTGTGCTAGCTGGCAGCTGCTTTTGCCTGGAATCTACCTATATACAGGGAAACCTCTATTCCTATCTGGAGATTTTTTTTTGTGAATCTGTGCTGTCAAGTGTATCTTGCTTCTGATTCATTGTGTTTTTTTTCTCTGATTTTACGTGTGGTTTTTTTTGTGCAGTCAAATTATAATTAAAGAGGTTACATATTATGGTTTTATGAATTATATACAAATAAAATGTGATTATATTTTTATTGTAGTTTAATTAGAAAACATAATATATTTAAATTGACTAGAGTGTTATAGAAGGAAGTGGGTGGATTGTAGAAACAAATGTAGATTTTAAACCCTTTCCTTCTTTGACCCAACTGTAATATTTTAGCTCACAATGTCTTAATGATAAAGAAATGATTTCATAAAAAAATAAATATATTTAAATTGTTAACATTTGTGTTTGCTTGTTTTAAGGCTTATTGGTGTTTGCACCTTTACCTTTGCATCAAGCAGCATTCATATTTTTCTTACATGAAATCAATATACATAAGTATTCTCTTAATAATAATATATAACCATTTATTTAAAAAACAACCAGATTTGAAATATTAGAAGTTCTCTCTAAATCTCCTAAGCTCCCTTAAAACTGATATAAATATATATATATATATATATTATATACAATAAAAGGAGAATTTATTTAAGTTGTATGTTCACCAATTTCAAGACATCTATTGTTACATAGCACATTTCATAGCCAGCCACTTTCAAAATAATTGTAACTTTCCTTTTCAATTTTTAAATACATTAAATAGCCCCTTTAATAAGGTTTCAGCTTCATTTGTCCTGCCATAGGTATACTAGGATTTTTAGCACTGGATAAACTACAAGAATAATGCATTTAGTGCCAGTTTTTGAAATTTCATTGGGGCAAAAGTTCTTTTATATTAATCAAATGCTGGTACAGTGCAGATGTTTATTAGAACTAGAACATATGAGATTGGATTATCCTTTGACTGCAATGTGCCATTCTAATTTAGCTGGCCATGAATACTCAGAGAACTTCCTCTTTCCACACGTCTCTCATATTCTGGATTGGAAATACCAGCATGACTGCTTTAGAAAATCAGTATTGTGAAAATAGCTTCTAGGTTTCTTAATTTACAAATAAACATGTTGTCTGTCTCAGGTTACAATGTAACCAAAAAAGCAAAAAAAAAAAATAATAAAAACACTATAACTCACAGACTACACTACTTACTTCTCTAAAGATAATGAAACATATAAAACTCTTTGATATAGTTCTGTAAACACCAGTGAAAAAATGGGCAAATGTCTGGGTTCTACCACTATCATCATTATGCATATAGTATAATTAGAACAGCATGGAAGTAAATCCATGCCCCTAAAAAAAAATACTGGATAAAAAATTGTGGATATATTTAACTCATGGGGTACTCCTCAGTGGTAAAAGACGATGGCATCTTAAAATTTAAGGGAAAAGAATGAAACTAGAAAACTCCATCCTGAGTGAGCAACACAGACCAGAATGATGAGGATGGTTTGTAGCCAATCATCAGTGAATACCAAATAAAGCAAAAAGAAGGAAACCTAAAGCCCATGACCTCAGACAAGCTAAGAAACAAGGGGAACATAAGGGGAAAAAAAAAAAAAAAACATTCATCCTCCTGGCGGCAGCACCAGTCTATGACCTAGATCATGTGAGCACTGAAGATATCCACTTGGAGCTTGACAAAACTGACCTTTTTGCAAATATCTCCCCATGTCTTGACACTGAAAATATTCACGATGTCTGTACTAGACAAGCATGATCAAAGAAAAAAAAATGCCAACCTTTGCCAAGACAGAGTAGGATTAATTTAAAACTTTTCATGCCTCTTAAAATGGTCTGTCAGTGACACTAGGTCTTAGGAAATGTTATTTGCTCCAGTGTTGAAAAGGAGACTTTGGGTCATTGCCTACATAGCCAGTTGCCTCTGTCATTTATTGCACATTTGAAAGTTGCTTCTTTGTACTTCATGTTTACTAACGGAATATTATTTTCCTCTTAGGTTTTCAGTAGTGTTGAATACTAAGAAGTCATAGTTACATTCCTCTCATGACTTGGCCAATTCATTTCTAATATAAGACTTAGTTTTATAGGATAGGGTGTTTATTAAAACACTTAGGATACATTTTTTGAATATTGTTTATGGTGTGTATATCTCTATTTTTTTTTTGGTTTTCAAGACAGGGTTTCTTTGATAGCTCTAATTTTTATACTTGATATCTATGATATCTGTTCTTATTGTATGTAGTTTTACATTGGGTTTAAAACTCGCTTATTTAAACAAAAGGGAGAGGTGCTCTCAGAACCTCTTAACACAATGGTTTTGGATTCTGGGCCATTTAGACATTGTCTTGGCATACTATAACAACAGATCAAGAAACATCATCTTTCTCCTTCTTGGCAACCTGATTTTGTTCCCAGATCCCTCCTCATGTAGAGGACTGTTGATCTGTGATGCTACCCCTAAATAAGGAACTTTATTATACTTTATCCCAAAATGATGTGGGATTACTTTATCATGATGCTCTAAAAATACTGTTTTTGCTTGACTGTAGTACACAATTAATCCAATAAGAACTTTGCTTCTTTGCAAAACTTAATTGATATGAAACATGAAATATCCACAAGTAATGATTATAAGATTCACAAATAATAATTATGACATGGTGATTAATGTTGACAAATTCATCATTAGTTCCTACTGAACTATAAGGGTCTAGATCTAGTAGGGGAATATTTGAGGCAATTTCTAGGTTTTTTCTTTTTTTTTTAGTTATCCTATTATATCATGGAAACGAATCAGTTTCTGATCATAGCAAATGTTCATTTCATCCTGGAATGCAATCATAAATATCACAGCACTCTTAATAGATTTAGAAGTTTGTAAGTCCTCTGTGATCAAGAATTATTTGTTCATAAGGCCTGTTATAAATAGCCTTCATTATTCACAATATTGGAGCCTCAAAAATTATGTTTTTATTCTTTATGAAAGATATAATATTTACAGACAAAATCTTTCTGGAAATTTTCCTAATCACCTTGGTGAATTCCATTGTGTCATATTCTACTATGAAATCTTCAACGATAATTTGGACATTTTGTGAGTAAATTTTCCAGAATTTTTAAAACACACCTGAGTGCCTCTTAATTATTAACAGTTGTGAGGCTTGATCTACTTGTGTCACCCGTGACAGTGGGAGAAGGAACTCTCCATGTTGTTGGGCTGGTGCTCTGCTCTGTAAACTATTCCCTATACTGGATAGCCTTACTCTGCCTAATACAAGTGGAGGCATTAACCATATTAATACATATAAATAGCATTTGCATGCCATCAAAATAAAAGACACAAGAATGAAACCAGATGATTAAAAAATAGAAAATACAAAAATTAGATAAAAATAGAAAGCAATCATGTCTTCTAAATTAAAATTTCTTTCTATGAACCATTAATAATAGTAATGATTAGCTCTGTGAAAAAATACTGAAGAAAATTTATAAATATTTTCAAATTAATCCCTCTCAAACTTTGTTTAGTCTGCTTTTTTTGTGTCGGTGACAGTGGGCATGTTGTGAATTCCTTCAGTCAGGAATAGCCTGCATTTTTACCTGTCAGAAATTCCACATTTCATAGTGTAGTGACATAATTCTGAGAAGTAGTGAGCTTCATCAGGGTTCTGATTTTATTGTAACAAAACTGAGGTTTATTAGCTTAACTAGGTGAAAGTTTCTCCTTTTTTTCTCTCTCAAAAATCAGCCTTCAACTAAGGGTGAAACCATTTAACTATAATTGCTCATTTCTATAGAGTTCCATTTAGAACTCATAATATTATTTCTTTGTAACCTAGTTAAGGTTTCATTAGTAAAAGATGGCTGGAGGTATTTTTGTGGTTTGAAAATCATTTTCTGTCCGAATTTTTCCACACATCTTTGCATATGGATCCGTATTTCTCAATATAAAGGTAATTCACTAATTTCAAAATCTTCACCTCCTGCATTGCAATTTATAAAATGCTCTCTTTCTTAGATGTATCTGCCCTTTGTTAGAACTTGACTCCCCTTTAAAGAAGGCAGCACCCTGGAATCAGGCATCTTGTTAGAGATCACGTGCCCAATGTCAACCAGAGCAGGATAAGAAATGTCATACATCACAGGAGTTTCTTCATCCAGGGGTTTAGCATATAGTTTTCATCATCACCATTGAAATTTTCAAAGAGATTTATGTCTTTGTTTTGGAGTGCTTGATTTTAAAATAATCAAACAGGAATAAAGCATAGAAAAAGAAAAAATGGGGAATACAAAAATAAATTGGTAACGAAAATTCCAAAATTGGAAGTATGACCATAACAAGAAAAGATAAATTATTCTCACAAGTGATGTCTTCATGAGAAAGCAACAGCATTGGAATGTTGAGTGTAAGCATGCTGGTTAATATGCACTACAGTGTTAAACAATAGCTTTATATGCCATAAAAACATGATTTTACACCAATATTACTCATACACAGTTGTTCAAAGAGCTAAAATTTGCAGTGTTTCTTCTAATTATGCCTGATTAATACATACTGCTTAATATTATTCTTGGACTTAAAAATACTTCACGCCATGTGTAGATTCAATTTATATCCCAAAGTAAATGATATCTCATTTGAATACAGCATATCGTTAGGAATAGATCTGTTGTCAGAAGCTGATGGCTTGTTTCTTAATGCCCTGACTTGAAATAACCAATCAGAAACTCGATTATTTACAATAATGTCTGGCCAATACCTTAAGAGTATTTCTAGCTAGCTCTTATATCCTAAAATAACCCATCTCCACTAATCTCTGGATTACCATAAGGTCATGGCTTACTGGCAAATTTAGCAGATGCCAGGAAAAGCATCTGTTTCTGGTGGCAGCTGCATGACTTCTCAGTGACTCCTGCTCCTGTTTCTATATAACTCTTTCTCTCTTTCAGCCTTTCTTTACTATGCTAAGACAGTGGTTGGGCCAGCTTCCTTATTAACAAATGGTAATAAAAGACGTTCACTGAATACATCACCTCCCAAATCACCTTCCCTTTTCTTTCTAAATAAAAGAGAAAGATTTAACTTTAACATACTAAAATTGCATATAACAAAACAGTTATCTGGAAGAGTCAGAGTTACAAAATTTATTTCTATCTTATATTTTATCATAACTAAGGAAAGCAATAATTATAACTATTTATTCTTTAACTCCATTAGTGCCTTTAAAAGAAGATGATATTATCTAAGTTAACAGGAATTGCATTGTATGCAACTTCAAAAACTCTAGAATTAAGATACTCATCTCACTGCCTGAACAGTCACCCAATGAATTTCCATAACTTTGCAGGCACTGATATTCATCTTATTGGCCTATAGTTTCTGGGAGCCTTTATCAGGAAATTTCAAAGACAGTTCCCACTATCATGACCGTTTGTCAGTCATTTTCTTCCATGTCCTGCAGATTATCTTGCAGACCCTTTCATAAAGCAGGATACTTTAAGGACTGTCTCACTTTCTTTAGGCACTCTTTAAAGTCAATTTTATGTGGGTCCAGCATGTATAGTTCATACAATATTTCATTAAGCAGTCCAGGCAAAAGCAGTTTCTTGCCACATAGCTAGCAAACTCCATAAGGAGCCTGCTAGATGCCCATCTTCCTCTTGAAGTAATTGGAGCTACCAGGAATAGATGAGTATGTGTCTCATTGTTATGAAAAGGACTAAGTTTTGAAAACATGTTAAATACCATATTCTGTTAGTCTTTGAGAAGCTTGAATTATAACACTTCATCTGAAATATATCTCTGTAACTCTAGAAAAGCTTACTAACCTGACTACAAACTTGACTATTATAGGTGACTCTATATTTCAAAATTAGACATTATATTTTAAACTAGCTGTATAATACAATGCCTTAATCAAGAGCAGAAACATATATATATATACATATATATACATATATATGTATATTTATATTTATATATACATATATAAATATATATGTATATGTGTATATATATATATATAACAAAATTGATCTTAAATTTATATTAATGAAGCAAAATCTATACCAATGCATATCTCTATATCATATCATCCTTTAATGTAACCAAATTCCATAAAAATATTTTTAATTTGGTCATGATTCTTTCCTACCTTATTCCTGCTGTTTGTTGGGAAAAGTATGTGTAAAAGTTTATTTAGACCTTTAAGTTCATCTTTCTATTGGATCACATTAGTCTAGAGAAATCCACTGGTTTTCATTTTCTACTTTGGAAAAAAGTAGAACCTTTTTTCTAAAACAACGTATCTTTACCTAGAACCATTTAAAGCATATGTTTTGGTTAAGATTAGCAGCACATACTATGTAATGCCTTTCTGTACTTATCTCTTTCACAGTCAAAAATTAAATTAAACACAATAATATAGCTAATCCAGTCTCTCTGTGTATTTTCTATCTTACATGGCTTATTTTTCTTTACTTACTTAATCTATGACAATTTATTTTCTGTCTATTTGAAGACATTGTTTTTTTTAAAACTAATTATTTCTTTTAGTATCTATAACTGTTTTCTGATGGGAAGCATTTTTAAAAGCGAAGTAGGCATGACTAAGACTAACTCTTCCAACTTGTGGGTCAGTTCATCCCAGTCGAACATGGCAAAGGCATGTTTACTGCCTCTGAGAGACTTTCGCTCAGACCCAGATCCAGGCTTGTGTCTCAACAGGTCTGTGTTCCCATTAAGTAAGTTATAGCACTCTGCTGACAAACACAAGTTAAATGCTTTATAGCCAGACCACCAGAAAAAATCATAGTTGATCCTGAAACTAGCATGAAACAAAAGCTTTCTTTACAGAGTCTTGAAGATGGTCACCTGTTATGAGAAAGTGTGTGAATATTCAAAGCTAATAACTAAGTTTTATATAGGCATGTACTTTTGGAGGATGTATAGTTCGGATGTATTGTCATCATTTATATCTCTGACATATAACTCTTATATGCAAATGAAAATATGATGCTCCATATGATATAACGTGAAATTTAATTAATTTTCCCTGAGTCTAACAACATCCATTACCTAGATATCACCAGTGAAACTCCTTATTTCTCCCACCAATGAATGAATTGAGAGATTTGGATGTGGCTGCTCTCCTCTTCCTTATTTACATATGCACGTGATGCTTAGATCGCTCAGATTATCTCTAGTTTTTCTATGTAGTTTGGGTTTTATAAATCTTAGACATATTTATTATATTAGTACAAGGAATAACCTTAAGAATACCTACAGCTATACCATAAGCTTGTGTATTCAGATGAGGTATAAAAATACTACTACCTTCTCTACGTTTAAGATACTCAGTCCAAAACCGGAATTGGGCTTTCCTTCTTGACTATCTACCTAATTTCTATATAGGTCCTAATTGTACAAAACTTCAACTCTTCATTTCTTGGTTGTTTCCTACAATGGAATAAGGATGTGGTTATTCCTAGGCAGTTCATCTTAAATTGGGCAGCATAGTGAAAACTTGCAATAGATATTTATCTACACAAGGCATTAACTTGAGTTTCTCTAGATTGCTTTATGATGAATACCTTCCATGAAATTTCTAGCTGTCCTTAAGTCTGGCCATAATATCTTTCTGTCAAATGCTGTCTTTCTTTCAAGAATGTTCCTGCTATGATTCCAAGTAACCCAGATAATGTCTATATTTCATCTCACAACACATTCCCTTATACATCCAGCACCCATATTTGTGGCATCCAATGGGACCCCCTCTGGTGACACCAACACATGCCTAAGGGCTGATATGTGATAATTCAACATTGACTTCTACTTATTGCTATACAATCTGGTTTTGGTTATAGGGAAAAGCAGCTGAGAAATGGAATATAGCCACATCATTTCTCTCTCCCTTCTCAAGGTGTGGTCCGGCAGAAAAATAAAAGTGATAGTGGATGACAGAAAAAAATGAAGTTTATCTCAGACCAGATCCAATTATCAAAGGGGAAACCACTGCGAGGGAATTAGGAGTTGATCATATATCCCACTTCTTGGGTCTGTGTATCCTGCCTATCTTTCTGTCTGCAGATGGCTGATTATTCTTCTTCTCTGCCAATTGCAGCTTACTGGTATCACATTCAGAAATGGCATGTCATATTCCCTAAACACACTGATTGTGAAATCTGCCAGTGGAAATTTTCAGAATCCGAAATGCCTGAAGCTATTCCCCAATATAGAAATTATCATAGGGGGTCCTCCAGTTGTGCATATGATCAGAACATTCCCAGTTTCTCTCGGGTATTGACGACCAAACAAAAATTTATTACAGAAAATGAATAATTAAAGGTTAATTGTTATGAAACATGGAAGATCCACAAATAATGATTATAAGATCCACAAATAATGATTATGACACGGTGATTAATGTTCACAAATTCATCATTTGTTCCTACTGAAGTATAGGGTCTAGCTCAAGGAGGGGAATATGTGAGGCAATTTCTAGGGTGATTTTTTTTGTTTGTTTGTTTTTTGTTTGTTTGTTTTTTTTGTTATCCTATTATATCATGGAAACCAATCAGTTTCTGATCATAGCAAATGTTCATTTCATCCGGGCATGCAATTGTTTTCCTGAGTATCCTCTTGTTGTAATGAGCAAGAAAGTCATACTTTCTGGTCATCCGTGTGTTCGCATAAATGTTCTCATCCTCAAAATGCAGATTTTATACTCCCAGAAACTTAGCTTTTGAGATGTTTTGTTGTCTCATTCCAAAGGGAATTGGTTACAAAAATAAGTATTCATCTCGATTGAAGAATTTATTGCTCCAAATAAAGGAAAGACCCCAAGGTTGACTGATTCTGCTCTACTGAAGATAGAGCAAGGAACATCTAAGTTTTTTTTTTTTTTTTTGTATTGTATGACTTGGTCATTTTAACAAATTTAGGCAGAGGTGGTGAATACCTGAAGATATTAAAGTAAGTTCAGTCTAAGGGGGTAAGTCAGGAACAGAGATTTAGATTGTTGAAATAAAAATGACCTCATTTGAGAAGGTACAAGCAAGAGTAATT
The DNA here is from genome assembly GCF_018167655.1 of Microtus oregoni. Classification (NCBI taxonomy): domain Eukaryota; kingdom Metazoa; phylum Chordata; class Mammalia; order Rodentia; family Cricetidae; genus Microtus; species Microtus oregoni. The sequence goes on from NW_024543059.1 coordinate 34,718,054, forward strand.
CAACCCATATTATTCTCTAGGAAGTTAACTGGGCACATGTACTGAATCAGGAAATCATGTATTGAATCTGCCTCTTTGGACAATGTATTAGTTTCTTGTTGCTGCTGAGGCAAATTATCAAGCATTTTGCTGTTTTAAAGCAACACAAGTGGATAATATTCCTGATTGTTAGTGTACGAAAAGGGATTTTCTGATCTCAAAATAAGGTGTTGTTCAGGCTGCATTCATTCTGCGACTTTTGATCAGGACTCCATACTGATGCCATACAAAGTGACAGGTGACTTCCAGTCTTTTCAGTGAATGCTTGTCTTTCTTACATTATCTTTTAGGTCCCTTATCATCTCAATAAAGACCTTGGTGGGTATACTGAGATAGCTAATCTAAATAGTACACGATCACTTGCACATCTCAAAATCATGAACTTAATTGTAGCTACAAAGACTTGTTGGCCATACCAGGGATTGTTCACAGCCTTTGTTGATTAAGAGAAAGGGATTTCTAGATTTATAACACCTGTAACAGAAGGGGAAAGAGTTCTTTGGATTCTGATTTGAATACATATGCTTCACCTAAGCAGTAAGCATAAGGAAGTAAGCACTGTGAGACCTCGTAGATGTGGTGATCCTTTGAACATCTGTCTGTGCTCTTTCTGCTTTGTGTTGCATCAGCAGTAATAAAGGTGACCATCACCATTTCTGTGGTGGTATTTTTACATCTTCAAAGGGCAAGAGAGAAGATATTACAGTTTTTTATAGATCTTATGGCTAACAAAATGTTGGCAAGATTAAGACCATATCATTTCCATGAGATATATTTCATCATAAAGATGTACAAGAAGGTATGTCATGTAAAGAGTTACATTTTATCTGCCCTGGTTCTTTTTTCTCTGACATCTATCTCTATGTATCAAAAGAGGAGACAAGATAAAGATTTGCATTACTGAAAGGAGATATAAAATTGCTAATTCAATTGATACATTGTCAACACAGAAAGCACATCTCATCATAGTAATTAGACTTGACAGGGGCATATTCTACAAAACATGTATACAATTAGAAACCGAGTAAGCACACCAATGATAGAACAAAGATGGGCATATGTGAACCATGCTAGGGGAATGTGTGGCCAGGTAGCCTATAATGTTATACAATGTACAAAACTAGAACCTCTTGTTAAATAGAAAGTTGTCATACTCAGTGATGACAAGCTTTGGGTAAATGCAAACATACAGGCTTTTGCGAGCATAACATATACAGCAGCAGACAGCTAAGAAACTTGAGATGTATTAAATAAGAAAAAGAAGGGTACATAATGAAAGAAAAATTGAGTAAAAGAGTGAAAAGAAACATAGCAAAACAAAGGCAACATCCATTTGCTAATCTGGTACCTCCAAGAGCAGAAACAGCACAAAAGAAACACAATTACAACATGAAAAACTTGCAGTGGTAAAAGGAGTATAAAGCTGGGAAGAAAATGCTCACCTTCCTAGACCTGGATGGAGGGGAGAGCATCTTGGACTTCCCACAGGGCAGGGAATCAGGACTGCTCTTTGGACTGGAGAGGAAGAGGGAGAGGATGCGTGGAAGGGGAGGGAAATGGGAGGAGGGGAGGATGTTGAAATTTTTAATTAAAAATAAATTTTCTAAAAGAGTTAGAGCAAACAGTACTGTAAAAAAAAAGAAAAAAAAAACAATGCCTGGAATAAACTTCTGTCTCGTGGAGAGCAGACTGAAGACTAATATAAATTTAATCAGGACCTGATGAATTGTTTATGATGACATACTAATCAAACATATTAACGGGAGATACAGAAGCTGGACATTTGAGAGATGAATAGCAAACATATGACAATACTATTGCAGTTATTAAGTTTGCTTTCAGACCATTTAGAATGAAAGGTAATATTTCTGATTACATTTGAATATCTTCAGATATTGGACTCTTATATAATCTGTTCCTAGCTATAACTTCTCATTTACATGAAAAAAAAATAGTTATAGACGTTATCTCTAACATTGAAATCTAGAAATTGGAGATTGATATTAGATTCAAGAAGAGTTAATTAGAGTAATTACTGCATCTATTGCCTTCTCAATCTTCCACAGCAAAAGATACCAATAACATTGGCTTAGATTTAAAGGATATTTTTTTTTCTTTCCCTGGGTTCCTCAAAGATGTCAAAGATTTGCATTTAGTGTTTCATCAGTCAATTCAAAAATCCAATTAGAAGATATAATTGGAATATCTTGATTCATGATATGACAAAAAGATTTACATCATGCTGAATTCTGTTTCACAGGCTACACAAATTATTAGAGATCAATTTCAGCAAGTTTATATCATCCAATAAAGGATGATTACTTGTTTGTCCTTATAAAGGAAGTAAGTTTGTTTGAAATATCTTGTCAAATTCAGCTTAATCCTGTCCCTTCAGGGTTAGTAATTTCCCCAGTGAAAGAAAAAAAAATAGTTGTCTTTTGAATATTTGGTATATATGTTGTATCCAGAAGAAATTAATCATATGAAATCAGAAATCAAGAGAGAAAGATGACAAACTTTGAACTACTTTCAGAAATTATTGTGAGATACACCAAATCCATGGTGGATTCATGGGACTCACAATTCCTCAGATCTACACTTGCTTCATGAAGGGTATAAGCTAGGATAATTTGACTTAAGGTGTTGTTATAGGAAATTGTTATAAAAATAATAATATTTTGACTTAGGTTGTGGTTGCTCCGTGTTTGGTGATTTTGAGAGAATATTACTTTGTTTGTTCTTTGTATCATGGCAAGGAAGTCTTGCCTCCTAAATCATTTTTGGACTGAGGTATATATGAACTTTGAACAATAAACTTGAGATATATAACAGTATTCACTGTGTGTCCTTAATATCTATATAGTTTTTCTCGTAAATTTTTATCTTAATCCTTATCCCTTACACAAGTATGGAAATGGGTAGGTCAGGGCAATAGATGATGGCTCCTCAGAAGTGAAAATGGACTATGGACATATTGCTTGATCAATACCAAAAAGTAGACGATTCCACAGGGGTAAAGAAAAGGTAAGTGCTTGGGGAAAAAAAGTAAAAGTGAACATGGGTTGAAAAATGGGAGATTATAATTGTAAATAAATTTGTATTGTGACAGAAAATCAGTAGTTAAGTGACTATGCAATGCCTAGGAGATAATTTACAAGCTAGAGGAGCTTAGGTGGATCAGTTTCAAACTCGAAATTTTTAGAATTTGTAGAGAAACTTACTCTTTATTTCCCAAGCATGGTCTCTTGGACACAGAAAAAATGAGGTGAAAAATCAAGACCATTATAACCTGGAATTAGAACAAAGTATTCTTTTCATTTGTGGGGGCTCATAAGGGAGAGTTTGTATTTGCACATAATAGGTAAAAAGTAGTTCTGCCTGCAATGGTAAGTAATGAGACAGGAAACTCCTATCCACCACAGGAACTGTTAGATGAGGAAACATTTATAGTACTGTTTGATTATGATCAGCCTGTGCCTAGAGAGAGCAATAGGTAGAAACTGCTAAGAACAAGAATAGGGAGTTTTCAAGTTCTTTGCTTCTGGTAAGCAATGTTGAGTAGTAGAAACTGGTGGAATAATTAAGCAGCATCGAAAAAGCTTGAGAAATTTAGCAATATTACCTTCACAGAATTTGGAAACTCTGTAAATCTCCTCTTATCACAAAAGCACTCCTCTTCTTACCCAAGGGCTGGTTTAGATCAAGCAATGATGCAGAGACCAGGTGGTGTAGTTCAAACACCCAGTTGTGTTGTGTATCTCTCAAGCAAGCTAGTTTCAGGGAAGGTATTTGCTGAGGAGAGAAAGTAAAAATGATATTAGCAATTGAGCAAAGATAAGTGCAAGACAAAAAATAACTTAGTTGCCCTGAGCCCATTCAAACAACTCAAAGAATTAAAAGCAACTCCAGGTCAGTATGGCCCAAATGTTCCTTTGATGCAAATGCTGCCGGAGTACAGGATTTTAGAAGCCTTACACTATGGGAAATGGAAACAACTGGACAAAACTTGCCTGTCAAATGGAGACTATCTGCTGTAGAAAACAAACATGAAGAAAGATGTTGGGTCACAGATCAGAAAAATCTGCCCCAACAAATTCCCTTTTATTTTCATATGCTTACTGGTGAGTGATTTCATAGAAAAAGACATCAGCAAATAAATTTTGAAATAGCAGTATATGCCCAAGTTACTTCAGTGACAAGAAGGCCTGGAATAAACTTATGTCTTCTGAAGAGCAGACTGAAGACTAATGTCAATTAATTCAGGGACCTGATGAATCATTTCAGGATGCTGCAGTAACCAAACAGATTAATTAAAGACACCGAAACTGGATACTTGAGAGGTAAAGCTAGCCTACAACAATACTAATATAGTATTTAAGTCTGCTTTGAGACCATTTAGAAATAAGAGTAATATTTCTGATTTTATTTGAATATCCTCAGATATTGGACACTCGTATAGCCAGTGCCTAGCTATGACTTCTGTTTAACAGAAAAATAAAAAAAAAAAACAGTTAAAGATGTTTACTGACAATTAAATCCAGAAATTGGAGATTGATATAAGATTTAAAAATCATTAATGAGAGTTAATGGAGCTTTACATCTTGCATTGCCTTCTGTTTCTTCCATAACAAAATATACCCATAATGTTGTACTATATTTAAAAGATTCTTTTTATACCATCCCCTGAGCTCACTGAAATTGTAAAGAATACGTTTAGTGTTTCATTAGTTAATTTCAAATATCAAGTTAGACAGTAGCATTAGAACATCTTGCCTCAGGGTATGATAAAAAGTTTTATATTATGGCAGAAATCTGTGGCTCAGGCTACATAAAATCTTACATTTCAGTTTCCACAGATTTATATTAATCTTTAATGATGATGACTAGCTTGTCCATATAAATGAAATACGTTTGTTTCTAAAATATTGTCAGCTTCAACAGAATCCTGTACTTTTGGATTAGTAATTGCCCCAGTGAAAGTCCAAAGATAGCCATCTTTTGAATATTTTGGAATATATGCTTATTCAATGAAATTAAGCCTCAGTAATTGGAAATTAAAAGAGAAAGATAACAAACTTTGAATGACTTCCAAAAATTACCCTGGGATATACCAACAACCACTGTGCATTCACGAGACCCACCAGGTTCCTCTGCTCATTTGTCATTGTTGTTATGCTTGAACGATTAGTGGAACATCTGGCAGTGAGAGAATGATTTGTCTCTGTGGCTTTGGCTGATACTTTGAAACTTGTTCCTCATGCAGGTTTGCATTTTTCTGTATAAATATAGGGAGAGGTGCCTGGTGTTATGGCATGCTGTTATGCCAAGCTTTCCTGGTATCCATGAGAAACCTCCTTCATACTGTAAGAATACAGTGGAGAAGCAGAGTAAGAGGTTGTCCAAATGTAGGGGTGAAATAGGAGGCAGAGTGGAGGCTGCAGTAATGTTGGAAAATAACAAAGGAAAATAATTAAATTAAAAAAAAATAACTGATTGTCATACAGGGATGGCAGATGGACATTTGATTCAAGGCTTCTATGGTTTATGAAAACATATATTATCAATGCATAAAATTTTCAATCTAATGATATTCTATTAGTTTTTCGGTTTTTCAAGACATGGTTTCTTTGTTGCTTTGCAGCCTGTCCTGGAACTAGCTCTGTATCACAGGCCGGACTAAAACTAATGGAGACACACCTGCCTCTGACTCTTGAGTCCCAAGTGCTGGGATGAAAGGTGTGCACCATCTCCACATGGTGGATATGTTACTTTTGAAATGATGTCCTACTTTTGTTCCACAGAAGATGAGAACATGTGGATTGTTTCCAGGCCAACGTTATTTGAGGGAGCAAGAGCTCCAGAAGACCTCTAGAAACCCTATAAAGAGTTTCCCAACAAGCATAGGAAGCATTTTGGAGAAAACTACATGCAAATTTCCAAATAATCATGTATGTTGATCTTTATTTAAGGTGGGATATTATATATAGAAATGAACCGTTTACATTGGATTTGATCTTAGTGTACTGATAAACATATAAGGTTAATTTTGGTATATGTATTTCTGCTCTTGGTTAAAGTTTTGTCTTTGATGATAATTTAAATATCATGTATAGTTAAGAAGATTAATAGATAGTCATTAATAATAATCAAAATCTTAATAACATTCTCGAGTTTTTATAGATATGCAGAGATTTAGTTCAGTTACATAGATAGTCTTCAACACTTCAAAGACCTAAAGAACATAACATTTAAAAGGTTTTAAGAACTTACAATTTTCTCAACAGTGAAACATATCTGCTTCTGGCAGCACTAATTACTTCATTTGTGTGTGCCTAAAACGGAGAGTTATGCTTTCTACCCTGAACATCAGAGATGGCTCCCCTGATAGTTTGATGTGAGAAAAGACTCTCTGCAGACAGAGGAGCTGATAGATTAAGAAGTATTTATGGGACTGTGATACAATCAGTCTGAGCCTTATAAGCTGTAGAAGAAGCAACAAATACCACAGTGAGGGTCTTTAAAGTCATTCACTTCTGACTGTGAATTCTGAGAGTCAAAGATGGTGGAAAGCTAGAACAGGAGCTAAAAGGCCTGAGAGACTTAGTAATTTCACTTTCACAGAAGTTGAAGTCTCTGAAAATCTTCTGTCATAAAAGGATTACACTTCTAACATAGAGGCTAGTTTAGATCCATCTATGGTGCAGAGATCTCCTGGAGCAAGACAAACACGCACATTTTTTTGTTCATTTTTCCTACAAGCTTGTTTCCAGAAAAGGATTGAGCCGATGTGAAGATGCTCAGAAATTTCAAGTATTTCTAGAATAGAGCAATGAGATGATCAGGGAAATCTACTCAGACAACGAGACCTGAAACCATTAAAACAAGGCAAAGTATTAAAAGCAACCTAAGCCCAGTGTGACCAATTTTCTCCTTTTACACATGCTGCTAGAGTATATGGTTTTAGAAGCTATACTCCAGGAACTGGAAATAGATGGCCAAAGCATGTCTGACAGGAAAAGGCTACCCGACGAGGAAAACTGAGTTTTCAGAACAAATTCAGTCCACAGCTGTGAGTAATATGGCCTAAGTAGTTCTTGGAATAAATTTCTTTCTTCGGGAGAGCAGACAATGGACTTACCTTAAATAATACAGGGGCCTGTTGAGTTGTTCGAGGATTCTGTTTCCACACTGATGCAGCCATTAATAAGAATATTAAAAATTCAGAATGTTGATTTTTGATTATTAAACAGCTATCCTACGAAAGTACTAATGTAATATTTCAGCTTGCTTTGACATCTTTTAGAAAGAAAGGTGCCATTTCTGATCACATTCAAAATTATTTAGGAATTTTAATCTCATACACCAAAGGACTAGTTATGGCTGCTGCTTTTCAGGAGTAAACATGTAAATATGTTCTCTCACACATTGAAATCTGTAAAATGGAAACTGATACAAGAATTAGAATTATAAATAGTTATTGACACTGTGCACCTAGGTTTTGCTTTAGAGACTAGACTGGATTACCTTCTCATTAAGGTATGGACCAGTGGGTACCCATAAAATAGTTTAGATTTAATAGATTGAATTTTAAAATGACTTTTGTTCCAAATTATTTTCAAAGATTTTCATGTAGTGTTCCATTGGCCAATTAAAGGACCAAATTGGGAGATATCATTGATAAGTGTTGCCTTAGGTAATGGCAAACAGTGTAATATTATGCAATATATGTGTAGTTCATGCAGTACAAAATATTCTAGACATTTTCAACAAGTTTATATTATCCATTATGGATCTTATTTGTCCATGAAAAATGAAGGAATTTGCTTGCATTTCTTGGACAACTTCAGCAGAACCGTTCCCTTATGGGTAGTTCATATTCCACAGAAAATACAAAAGCAACCACCTTTCCCAATCAGGACATATATGTTATCCAAGAGAAATTGAGACTCAGTAATTGGAAATTGGGATCAATAGTTTGAAATCTTTGATGGAATGTCAGAAATGACTGGTAAATATTCAGTGACTGTGCCTATTTTAAAATTGTCTACTGAAAATCTTGAGCAATTTAGTGAGACTCTTAAGGGGAGAAGTTACCCAAATATCCCAGGAGATATATTGATGCTGCAGGTCAAGTAGTGACTCAGGTGAGCATTCTCCCTGGCTTCTTGAATACACAATTTCAATAAATAAATAAATAAATAAAGGTTATATTGATACTGCAGTTCAAGTGTTGACTCAGGTGAGCATTCTCCCTGGCTTCTTGCAAACACAATTTCAATAAGTAAGTAAATAAATAAATAAATAGATGTATGTGAGTTATCCTTCAGGCACGACATAACTCACTGCACCATGCACTTTTTTCTAAATTTTCTAAATGTCAATTCCCACAAGCATTATACCATGCATAGATTTTGGCATGATGGTATAGAAGAGACTTTTGTCTAAAGCAAATGGAAAGACCATTGCAATGGATGATGGAAAGGACAAAACCATGCTAAAATATAGGGTCAAGTGCATGTGAGCTCGTGTATGTGTGTGTGTGTGTGTTTTTACGGGAAGAAAATGAACTACAATACCTTACTGAAAGTTTGGTGTAGTGGATTGACCAGAATATTACCAGACTAGATGATATTGGAGCTGCTAGTGCTCACCAAGTAGTAACGGATTGAGATTGCTGAAATTGTGTTTTTGAAACTCTGATGATAATAATGGATACACATCATTGCCACAACGTGTATAGAGTGTGAGATTATATGTATGCATTTCTATTTGGAAAAAATAATTTTAATACACAGTTGTATTTATTCATACCTTTTGTAGTTCATAGATTTTATTGATTCAGTTGATCACGTTGAGTGCCAGTTGGTCCAGGGAAAGGCTGTTTGCTCGTCCAAGCCTTCCTGCTCACTTAGCCCCAAAATAAAAAAAAAAATTATATTAATTAAAATACTTCTTAACCCACTTGCTCTAGCCACTTATCAGCTAACTCTCATATCTTGATTTGATGCATTTCTATCAATCTGTATATTGCTACATGGCAGCGGCTTACCGGGAAAGATTCAGCTTGTCTGTCTCTGGTGGCTCCATGGCAGCTTTCTCCTCTGCTTTTTTTCTTCCTGCACTCAGTTTTGTTTCCCCTGACTGCCTAAGTTCTGCCCTATTAAAAGGCCTACGCAGGTTTTTTCTTCATTAACCAACGAAAGCAACATGTAAACAGAAGTCCCTCCTATACCAATATTTAAGTATTTTACATAATAATTATGTAATAATAAGGATATTTTCTAAATAGGAATGTTATTTTAAAACCCAGTCTGAACATGCAAAAATTACAAAATTGTATTTAACAATGTAATGCTAATTTGGAAACAATTTCATGTTTTCATTTGGTAAAACACAATATACCTATTATTTTTAAAATTTCACAATTGTCTGCATGCTTGTATTAGTGTTTCACATATGTGTACATGTTTTGACATTGATTTCAGAGTAATAGTCTTAATTAAAGTGTTGAAATGTTTTGAGGTACTTTTATATGAACATTTAATTTTTTATAAAATTCACCGCAATGACTTCTCTAGATATTCCCTGTAATCACCAATATCAGTACTCCAGCCGCAGGTCATTTATCTGTTCTCTCTTTTAAGTGACATCTGACTTTAGGGAAAATATGTGTGTGTGTGTGTGTGTGTGTGTGTGTGTATGTGTGTGTGTGTGTGTGTGTGTGTTTCGATATGGGACATTCTTCAAGAACATGGGCATCATTTCATGGCTAGCATACATGAGAAAATCTATCATTCCAATTCATCATTTCTATAAATAATTTAAGCCATTCTGATAATATTTTGCATTCATAAAGTTCCTCAGCATACACTAGAACATTCTCTAGATTTTGTAATGAAGCAATTAAATAAAAAATTACACTATGGAAATTCAATAATAAAAGTGTACATATACATGAATACCAACCAAACAATTACTATTTGCATGTGCTAGTATAATAGCATGCAACAGCCTTGAACTGTGCCATATGTAGTATGAAATCAGGCAAGTAAATCTTAGAGATTTCTTCATTCATGCTCCGTATCCTGGGACAACATGATAATGGTAGTATACTGTTTTTTTTAACATGTATATATTATAAACACATCCAGTTGTTCATATTTCAAATTACCAGTTCATGGACAGATCCCTCTATGAGTCTGTTAATTTTCAAACATAATAGCAGAAAATAACATAAGGGTTATTATTTAAAGTAGACTGTGATCTTTTTAAATGTAAGCAACTACTCTATTACTTTCTTTCTTTTGATTGTATTTCCGAATTCATACAGATTCTACAATTGTTGCCTGCCTCCTTAACTAAAACCATAGGATCACTACAGTATCTGCTGTTTTTATATACTCCACAATACATCAAATAAGTGCAACATTCAGAAGTCTCCCATACAATAACATTAAGAAATAAATAATATTAAGTTTTGCTGGTTATCTTAAAAAATAAGGTGGGAATGCAATCTTGTGCAACCACTATGGAAGTCAGTGTTTCGGTTTCTCGGGAAATTCGGGATCAACCTACCCCTGGACCCAGCAATACCACTCTTGGGAATATACCCAAGAGATGCCTTATCATATGACAAAAGCATTTGTTCAACTATGTTCATAGCAGTAGCATTTGTAATAGCCAGAACCTGGAAACAACCTAGATGCCCTTCAATGGAAGAATGGATGAAGAAAGTGTGGAATATCTACACATTAGAGTACTAAGCTGCTCTAAAAAACAATGACTTCTCGAATTTTGCATGCAAATGGATGGAAATAGAAAACACTATCCTGAGTGAGGTAACCCAGACCCAAAAAGATGAACATGGGATCTACTCACTCAAAATTGCTTTCTAGCCATAAATAAGGGTCACGGAGTCTACAATAGGTGAATCTGAAGAAGCTAAGTAAGAAGGGGAACCAAAGAAAAAACATATAGTTATCCTCTTGGCTAAGGGAAGTAGACAAAATTGCCGGGGAGAAAATTGGGATCTTGGGGGTGGTGTGGGATGGGGGTAAGGGGAAATGGGGAGAGAAAAGTTAGAAGGGAAGGAGGTCGGGCCTTGGGAAAACAGGAGGATTGGGATAAAGGAAGGTTGGACAGGGGAACACGGAACCACAATTCTTAGTTAAGGGAGCCACCTTAGGGTTGGCAAGAGACCTGACCCTAGAGGGGCTCCCAGGTGCCCAAGCCGAGGTCCGCAGTTAGTTCCTTGGGCAGTTGAGGATAGGGAACCTGAAATGACCCTATCCTAGAGCAATACTGACGAATATCTTGCATATCATCATAAAACCTTCATCTGGTGATGGATGGAGATAGAGACAGAGACCCACACTGGAGCACTGAACTGAGATCCCAAGGTCCCAGTGAGGACCAGAAGGAGGGAGAACATGAGCAAAGAAGTCGGGACCACGAGGCGTGCATCCACCCACTGAGACAGTGGAGCTGATCTATTGGGAGCTCACCAAGGCCAGCTGAACTGTGACTGAAAAAGCATGGGATAAAACTGGACTCTCTGAGCATGGACTCTCTTACAGGTCTGTTTAGATTGTTCACCTAGTCCTGGTTTAGTTTTGGTAAATGGTATTTATCTAAAAAAGCGCCCATTTCTTTTACATTTTCCAGTTTTGTGGCATATAGGCTTTTGTAGTAAGATCTAATGATTCTCTGAATTTCCTCTGTGTCTGTGGTTATGTCCCCCTTTTCATTTCTGATCTTATTAATTTGCGTGTTCTCTCTCTGTCGTTTGATTAGTTTGGATAGGGGTTTATCAATCTTGTTGATTTTCTCCAGGAACCAGCTTTTTGTTTCATTGATTCTTTGGATTGTTTTCTGTGTTTCTATTTTGTTGATTTCAGCACTCAGTTTGATTATTTCCAGTCTTCTACTCCTCCTGGGTGAGTCTGCTTCATTTTTTTCTAGAGCTTTCTGGTGGGCTGTTAAGTCTCCAATGTGAGCTTTCTCTGTTTTCTTTAAGTGGGCACTTAGTGCTATGAACTTTCCTCTTAGGACTGCTTTCATAGTGTCCCATAAGTTTAAGTATGTTGTTTCTTTATTTTCATTGAATTCCAGGAAGACTTTAATTTCTTTCTTAATTTCTTCCTTAATCCAGGTATGGTTCAGTAGTTGACTGTTCAGTTTCCATGAGTTTGTAGGCTTTCTGGGGGTAGGATTGTTGTTGAATTCTAACTTTAATCCACGGTGATCTGATAAGACACAGGTGGTTACTAATATTTTTTTTGTAACAATGGATGTTTGCTTTGTTACCGACTATGAGCTCCCAAGGTCCCAATGAGGAGCAGAAGGAGGGAGAACATGAGCAAAGAAGTCGGGACCACGAGGGGTACACCCAACCACTGAGACAGTGGAGCTGATCTATTGGGAGCTCACCAAGACCAGCTGGACTGTGACTGAAAAAGCATGGGTTAAAACTGGACTCTCTGAACATGGCGAACAAGCAGGACTGATGAGACACCAAGGACAATGGCACGGGGTTTTGATCGTACTATATGTTCTGGCTTTGTGGGAGCCTAGCCAGTTTGGATGTTCACCTTCCTAGATATGGACGGAGGGGGGAGGTCCTAGGTCTTATCACAGGGCAGAAAACCCTGACTGCTCTTTGGACTGGAGAAGGAGGGGGAAAGGAGTGTGGGGAGGGGGAGAAGGGTGGGAGGAGGGGGCGTAGGGTGGGAGTAGGGGGAGGGAAATGGGAGGCTGGGAGGAGGTGGAAACTTGTTTTTATTTTTTTTCTCCTTTTCTCAATAAAAAAAAGATATAAAATAAAACTAAATATTCCCTCTCAAAAAAAATAAGCTATTTAAATAATTGTTTACAGTATTAGGATCTGATAGTCAGTCTCTTAAACCATGAATATAGCTACAATTTCTATAATCATCCTAAAATGTTAATGTCAAAACCGAAACTAACAGCAGTACAACATATTTAGGTAAAATGTGTGATTTTTCCAGCTACTTCAAATGCCATAAATTGAAAAAATTTAGCTCTTCAGGGGTTATTACTTGTTTCATATGTATAGACATGTCTAAATTTTCACTCATAGCTTCTCTTAGATATGCAAATATATAATTGACAAAAGAAATAATTTGCCAAATGCAAAAATCAATCCTATTCCATATTGTTAGGGTGATAGTAGTAAGAGAATCATAAACTTGTTCTGCAACATTTCTGAAAGAATTTTTTTTTCCAAAACTGTCATAAATATTTATCCCTAGACCCACAGGAAACATTGACTCTAACTTCCAGAAAAAAAAAAAAACAGGATAAAATTGGGGTATTAAAGGGCAAAATTATAGAAATCTTAAATGCCCATTAAAATTAAATGAAAGCAAAGAAACAATGAAAAATGCTTAGCATAATTACATCCCTCTATGAAATGTCAAAAAGATGGAAAACTCTCTACAATTAACACAATAAGGAGAAAACCACTAACAAATGTTGGAGGCTAAGAAAAAAGAATTATTTTCTACTGTACAGTAATATTGATAGTTCTTTGTATTAGAAAATTTACTCTTAAATTGGTTCTATAAAATCACAAGAGTGTGTTTTCAGTATGGAATACTGGTGTATAAATCATATCTACACAATAAAATACAATAATATTGTGGGATTCTTACTGCTCCCTGGTTCACTTTTGCACATCCTATTGTGTTTGGCTCCTCATGCTGTTCTGATCTCTCACATACTAACTCTGCACGGATTTATTGCTCCATTGATCCCATGGTTTGAACATTCTGACTTTTCTTCACGTTGCAGTTAGGGAATTTATGCCTGACCATTAGAACATAATTAGGTTGTGTAGTAAATTGCCTAGTTACCCATATACACAAGGAGAATTTGCTCCTTTACCTTTCCCTATATTTATCTGGATTATTCTCTTCAATAAACAAGACTTGATGAGAATCCTGTCTTGTCTCCATCTCTGGTATCTCTTGTTCCATCTATTCTCACTCCCCCTCTAGAGAATCTGTTGACTTTCGGTGGGCCAGGGTAGAGTGGTGCCCAAAGTGTGTCTGGACCATGGGAGTTTCAGTGAAGAAGCTGTTCAGAGAGGCCCATATAAAGTGAAGTATAATTAAGAGGAAGAAAAACACAGGAACCTGCTGTGTCTTCTAAACCTCAGAAAGCAGAACAGTGATCACAGGACAAACAATTACTTAGCATGAAATGAGACAGGCATTCAAGGTATGAGGGGTAAATGGTAAAATTAAAGTATAGTTTTTTGAGTATTAAAGTTATTTTATAGATGACTAAAAATGATAGAGAGTCAGAGGGGCTCTTAAAGATTACTGTTAAGCATTTATACCAAGAAATTTTCCCATAACTGTCTTTTTTACTAGAATTAATATTTTTTTGTTTTAGAGGTATTATGATTTTGTAGTGGCCAATGTTATTGGGCTAGAAGAAAAAGTATTACTAAAAGATAAGTTGGACATAATGCATTAAAAATTAGCCTAAATATTTGCAATGACAAATATGGGTTTTTAAATTTGAGAAGGCTAAAGTTGATGCAGTCAGCAACAATCCTCTGCTAAGGGAAATTGTTTTTTCTATGTTAACAAGTTAGTGGAAATTGTGATAATCCTAATCAACAGGCTCATACCCCAGTTGAAATACATGAATAACTGAGTGAAATAGGCATGGAAGCATCGGAACATATTCGATCCATGGGAGAGAATGTTGGTTCGTGGATTAGAGTTATCCAGAAATATAATGAGCCTTATATTGAATTCCTAGTTTGATTAAAACAAGGAATAGAAAGAACTGTAATTGGAGAAGAAGCAAGGAAATAGCTTCTGAAAAGGCCAAGCATATAAAAATGCCAAAGTGTGTTATAATGAGCTATGCTATCATTTCAGGATACAGGAAATTTTAATAGTTATAGGAAATTATGAAAAGATATTCCATCTGAAAGAAAACTGCAAACTGGCTGCTGAAACTATGGTCACCATTTAGTATAATGAATAAAGTTTCTGTGTGAATATTTCAGGTGAAAGCAAGACGGACAGCCCGGATAGAACAAATGGGCCCACTCTCCATGCAACAACAGTCAGAAATAAAAGAAAACACAATCCAATCTCTGTGTAATTTCCATCTTTATAGGACTTGTTTTTCTTTACTCATTTAATCAATGACTATCTATATTGTGTCTATTTAAAGACTTGTTTTATTTTTTTTTTAACCAGTTGTTTCTTTTTATAGCTATAACTGTTTTCTGACCAGAAGCATTTTTTAAATGCTAAGCAGGGATGGCCAGGAATAACTCTGCCATCATGACTGTCAGTTCCACTAAGTCCATCATGGTGACAGCGTGTTTACTGCTTCTGAGAATGTTGCTCTCAGACCCAGGTCCTGGCTTTGGTGTCAACAGGTCTGTATTGCAATTAAGTAAGTTATAGTACTCTGATCATAAGCACCAGTTAAATGCTCTGCAGCCAGACCACCAAAAAGAATCATAATTAATTGTGCAGCTAGCATGAACCAGTGAGCTTTCATTACAATGTCTTGAATTTTTTGTTGCTATCACTGAGTCAAGAAGTCTTTTCTGAAAATAAAATAATACCTCTGCTTGCTATTAGCAAACAGAGCCCTCCCAAGAAAATACTACCAAAAAGCCATACATAACACTGTCCTTTTGTGTCTATCATTCCTTTTAAAGCTTTCTAAGATTTTATGTGGATATAGTTGACCATGTTGCTAGTTCATTTCGTAACTGAACTGACATAAAATCATAATTAAAAACTATATTATTTGCAGTACTATTTGGCCAATTGCTACCCTTATAAAAGCTAGAACTTTGATCCTAAATAACTAATATTCACAAATCTGTTCATTACTACATAACTCACTGGCAAAATTTCGGCTTGCACCAGCCGAGACATCTTTGTCTTGCAGTAGCGGCATGGCTCCTCCCAGAAGCTGTCTATTCTCTCTATTTATTTCTTTCAGCCTGGCTTTACTCTATAAAGGCATTTGTTGAAGGCATTTCTTAATTAGCCAATGGCAATAAAACCAACTCACAGCATACATCACCTCTCACTTCAAGAGAGCATAATAAAAAGGAAAAAAAATAGTTTAAAAAAAATAACTCCAACAAAACTAAACAAAAGCATTTAAAATCAAAAATAGTGTAAACACAATAACACCAGAAATTGTAATGCCTACAAAGATGGGAAACCCTCCCAAATTCCCGTACATGGCATAAAGTTATGGACAAAAATTTCATGCAAAACAGAAAATGTCTCCTTTTACTGTACAATAATATTGATAGTTTTAAACCTCAAAATATAAGCCAAAATACTTACATGTAATCACCCCATTCTTTATACAGTTTCTGTTATTTTTGTATACATTTGCTTATGTGCAAAAATGTAAAATAACTTTCTTCTTGTATTTATTTTGAACATTTTCTAATGCTGATATTTTATTGAAACTAGCAGGAAGAATTTTGAAGTAATGTAAATACTGCAATTAAACATGAAATTCTAAACTATATAAAGCAATTGTACATATATATATGTACATATATATATATATATATAAGCTCCTATATATACATAATACATAACCTTACATAAATATTTGAATGGAACTGAAATGTTACAGTGAAACTGTTGAGATATTATGAAAAGTGAATCCCATTTATTAATACATTGTTATCAGATGTGCTTCTTGGGCAAGGGCATTTCTATAATTCCACACTCAAGCTAAAAGAACATTTTAAAAATATATTTGCACCTCCCAATATGAAGCAAAGCACTTAATTTTGATATTCCTACACACTTATTTTCTCATAGAACAAAAATCCCTCTATTGCAAAAGAAGCCTCACATGAAATGAATTCATGAGATATGACTGAAATTGAATTTGCATGATATGACTTAATTTAGAAGGAACAAAATTTCTCACTTTCATGTGCAACATGGCATCAAAGTGAGGATCAAGAACAATCTTCAGATGTTTTTTTATCAAAGTGGTGCCAAAATGATGCATAAAATGATGTAACTATGAGGATTGTGATTAAGAGCATGGTATGGAGAGAATACCTGACAAGTATTTAATAGACTAGAAACTGAGACTAAATGATTACAAAAGAATACAGGAAAATTTTTTCTTTCTGTTAGAATCATATAGAAATAATCTGATTCATAATCATATATTATCATATCTAAATATTTGTGCATCAGCAGAAACTCACCAGAAATATTACTTCTGAAACTGGATGGGAAATAACTCAGTGATGTGAAGAGAAGGTCACTCAGGGTAAAACACCAATGCATATAAAATAAAAATAAAATTTTAAAAAAATTAAAAATAGACTTGCAGTGATACAAAAGATTGTGACGACTTGTGAATTTCATTGTCACCTGTTTTGAGAAAGTATCAGAATATTCTAAGCTAATTACAAACTAACTTTTAAAAAGGCATGATCTTCTGAAGGATGTTTAGTTTTGATTTATTGTCACCATTAATATTTCTGACATGTGTTATATAAAAATGAAAATAAGATCCTCCAATTTGCTAGAATATGCAAAATTCAAATTTCCATGAGTCTAACAACATCCATCACTAAGATCTCAACAATGGAACTCCTAATTTCTCCCACCAAATCTTGAATTGATAGATTTGGATTTAGTAGCTCTCCTCTTCCTTTAATTACGTTTATGTATCAGGCTTGGATCCCTCAGCTTATATCTAGTTTTTCTATGGAGTTTGGCTTTTGTAAATATTAGAATTAATTGTTATCTTAGTATAGAGAGTAACTGTGAGAATGCCTAGAGCTATGCCATAAAACTAAGTATTCAGATAAGACGTGAAAAACTACTACCCTCTTTAAGATACCCAATCCATTCTCTCTCCCCATCTCCCTTTCCCCCAAACTAAAACAACCCCCCTGCTCCGAACATTTATCCAGCGATCTTGTCTACTTCTAATATCCAGGAGGATAAATATATGTTTTTCGATGGGTTCACCTTTTTATTTATCTTCTGTAGTATCAAGAATTATAGGATCAATGTCCATTCTTTATGAGTAAGTACATACATTCTTCATTTTTTGGGTCTGGGTTACCTCACTCAGTAAAGTGTTTTTTATTTCCATCCATTTGCACCCAAAATTCAAGATGTAATTGCTTTTTACTGCTGAGTATAACTCTAAAATGTATATGTGCAAAACCTTCTTTATACATTCTTCTATTGAGGGGTACCTATGTTGTTTCCAGGTTTGGGCTATTTCAAATAGTGCTGCTATGAACATAGTTGAACAAATGCTTGTGTAGTATGATAGAGCATCTCTTGGGTGTATTCCCGAGAATGGAATTGCAGGATCCTGTGGTGGGATGACTCCCAGTTTCCTGGGAAACCACCACACTGATTTCCAAAGTTGTTGAGATGGAGGAAGGGTGGATATAGGAGCAGGGAAGAAGATATCTTAACTAAGGGAGCCATTTTAGGGTTGGCAAGAGACTTGGCTCTAGAGGGGTTCCCAGCTGTCCATAGGGATTTCCCCAGCTAGGTTCTTGGGCAGCAGAGGAGAAGTTGACTGAACTGGCCATACTGATGAATATCTTGCATATCACCATAGAACCTTCATCTTGTCATGGATGGGGATAGAGATATAGACCTAAATTGGAGCACAGGACAGAGTTCCCAAGGCACAGATGAATAGTAGAAAGAGGGAATACACGAGAAAGGAAGTCAGGGCAGCGAGGTTTGGGTCCAAACACGGGGACATTGGGGCTGATCTAATGGGAGCTCACCAACGTCAGCTAGACTGGGACTGGATGAGTGTCTTCATATGTGTGTGTGTGTGTGTGTGTGTGTTTACTGGAAGATAACGAACCACACTAGCTTCCTGAAAGTTTGATGTAGTGGACTGACCAGAAGATTACCAGACTAGATGATATTGTAGCTGCTAGTGCTCACCAAGTAATAATGGATTGAGATTGCTGAAAATTGTTTTTCTGAAACTCTGATAATAAAAATGGATACACAAATTGCTATAATGTTTATAGAGTGTGAGTATATATGTATATATTTCATTTGCAAAAAAATAATTGTAATAGGCTGTTGTATTTATTCATACCTTTTATAGTGCATATATTTTATTGATTTAGTTGAGCACATTGAGCACCAATTGTTCCATGGAAAGGCTGCTTGTTAGTGCCAGCCACACTGCTCGCTTAGCCCTGAAATAACAAAACAGAAATTATATTAATTAAAATACTCCTTAACCCATTTGCTCTAGCCTCCTATTGGCTAACTCTCACATCATGATTTAATCCATTCCTATCAATCTGTATATTGCTACATGGCAGTGGCTTACCATGAGAGATTCAGCATGTCTGGCTCTGGTGGCTCCGTGGTAGCTCTCTCATCTGCTTTTTTTCTCCCTGCATTTAGTTCTGTTTTCCCTGCCTACCTATGTTCTGCCCTATCAAAAGACCCAGGCAGATTTTTTATTCATTAATCAATGAAAGCAACACGTCTAGAAAAAGACCTCCTACACCAATATGTATGTATTTTACATAAAAATATGTAGAAATAAGGGCATTTTCTAAATTGGAACATTATTTTAAAACCTAGTATGAACATAAAAATATTACAAAATTGTATCTAACAATGTCATGATAATTTAGCAACAATTTGATATTTTCATTTAGAAAAAACACAATACACGCATTATTTTCAAAATTTCACAATTGTCTGCATGCTTGTATTAGTGTTTCCCTTACATGTATATGTTTTGACAATAATTTCAGAGTACTAGTCTCAATTAATATTTCTGACACATTTCAATATATGTTTATATGACTATTTAAATTTTGATAAAATCACTGCAATGTCTTCTCTAGATTTTCCTTGTAATCACAAATATCAGTACACCAGCCTCAGGTCATTTGTCTGTTCTCTCTTTTCAGTGACATCTGACTTCAGGGAAAATGTGTGTGTGTGTGTGTGTGTGTGTATGTGTGTGTGTGTTGGTATGCTCTTTCTTCTAGTACATGGGAATCATTTCAAAGCTAGCATACCTGAGAAAATCTATCTTTCCCCTTTCATCATTTCTGCAAATAATAAAAGACATTCTGATAATATTTTGAATTCATAATGTTCCTCATAATACAGTAGAGCATTCTCTGGTTTTTGTAATGAAACAATTACATAAGCAAATTTACATAGTTTAAATTCAATAATACAAGTGTACATATACATAAATACCAATAAATTTCTTTTTGCATGTGTTAATATAATAAGATGCCACAGACTTGAAATTTGCCACACGTGGTATGAAAACAGGCAAGTAAGTCTCAGAGCTCCTGTATTCACTGCATATGCTTAATGTTCTGAGAAAAACATGATAAAGTTTGTATATTAGTTTTTATCAGATGTATGTATTAGAAATATATCCATTAGTGAATATTTCAAATTACCCGTTCATGGACAGAGACCTTTATGAGTCTGTGAATTTTTTGAACATAAAAGCAGAAAATAACATAAGGGTTATTATTTAGAGTACACACTGATATTTTTATATGTAACTAGCTACTCTACTACTTTCTTTACTCTGATTAAATTATTCACATTCTTATAGATTCAACAATTTTTGTCTGACTCCTGAACTGAAACCATAGAATGACTAAAGTTTGTTTGTGATATTTATATAATCCACACATATATCAAAGAAGAACAACATTCAGGAGACTCCCATACAAATGTACAAAGAATTAATAAAATTGAGTTTTACTGTTTATTTTAATAATAAGTTATTTAATCAATATTTTTACACTATTAGGAACTTAGAGTCATCTCATAGACCACTAATATAGCTATAATTACTAATAATCCTCCTAATATATTATAGTCAAACCGACAACTAACAGGACTACAAAATACCAAGGTAAAATGCATGATTTCTTCAGCTAATTCAACTGTCATTATTTGTCAAAATTTATCTTCAGAGGGTATTATTGGTTACATATGCACAGACATGTCGAAATTTCTACTATTTGATTTTTAAGAACTGTAGCTATATAACTGAAAGAAAGAACAAGTTGCCAATTGCAACAATTGAGCCTACTTTATATTGTAAGTGATAGCACAATCAGAAATTTCATATATGTACATTTTAAAGATGGCAGAAATATTGTTACAGATTGAAAAGGAGGCTCTTGATTTCAAAGTACCAATGTTTTCCAGTCTCAACATTACTAGCAGATATACACATTTAGAATCTGAGATGAACTGAGATGAACAAGATAAGTTCTGAACTTTAAAGCATATAAAACATGGCACAAATAGCAAAGATATCTATTGTGTTAATGATTTTCAAGGGAAGTATGCAATACCTTGCTGCCATCACCAATAAACACTGGATTTCCAAAAAGCACATGCTGTCTGATTTCCTAATTGGGAATGGACAAAAAGTGAGAAAATATCAGGTACAAGACTATTTATATGCAAATACACAAAGACTATGTCAATGAAAACAGCAAATTTGAGATTGTGAGAACCTAAAAAGAAATAGGGTGATAAGAAGTAGGTATACTCTTCTATACCATATTAGAATTCAGAGGCTTTGGTGACAGGTAGGGTAGTACTTTTATATGTTACTGCAGAATATTATCAATGATTCTGTTTTCATGAGAAAAAAAACTGCAATGTCATACCAATTTTCACAATGAAATTCAGAGCAAAGAGGAAAGGGCATGACTCCCCTTGACACTGTCATATACTAAAACATTAAGGGAATTATTTCTTTGCAGATGCTGCAGTGTTCAAGACAGAGATAGTGGTGCCAAAACTTTAAAGAGAAGGAGAGGATTCAGAAGCAGGGATGGACATGATGCACAGGCCATAACAGGTGACTCCAAACAGTAATACTGGAATATACCAGTACCTGACTGCTAATTATATTTGGTTTTTTTGTCATATAGGTGCACTCTGCTGAGTCTGGGAAATGTACATTCAGATTTCAGCTATAAATATTTGCAGCTCGGAGCTGGCATATAGCCAGAACCTGTCTAGGAAGGATTCTCTATGCTGACAATATTATTAATTCTTCTTGTATCGAAATCCTCTGAAGGAGTGTGTGCATTCAAATTTTCCCCAGAACTGTGACAAGAATGATCTCAATTCCATCAATAGGAACAAACCTGTGGTAACCTTAGAGATCTGCATCAGAGCTGCTGACTCATTTCTCCTTCCCTTCTCTATGTTTGCTCTGGCAAAAAAATATGAATGTGAAAGTAGATGGCAGGAAATAATGTAGTTTACCTAGGACCAGAATCCCATTGTCAAAAGGGAAATCATTATGAGGTAAGTAGGAGGACGTATCTGAATTCTTGGGTCTGTATCCTGTCTATCTACCTGAAATTTCCATTTCTTCCTGCCGACGGCTGATTGTGATTCTGTGCTGCCGATTGCAGCTTCCTGGTATCACATTCAGAAATGCCCCCTCAGAATCCCTAAACACTTATTGCGGAATCTCACACTTGAAATTTTCAGATTCCCAGGTGCCTGAGGCTATTTGACAACATAGCAATTATCTTAGTGAGGTTTCCAATGGTTCCTAAAATCAGTAAATTTCAGTGTTGTCATGTACAGACTTTCTATGAAAATCATCATTTCAGAAAATTAATAATCTAAAGCTAACCTAGAAATCGCAGATTTTGCGGCTGAATCAGTGGCTACAGACTCGAGCGCATTTCCTGCACTGCAAACAGAATCAGGTGACTCTCCCAAATTCCTTGCTTTTCCTATGATTCTGTATCCTGCAGGTCTCGGAGACACATTTTCTTCTCTGGTGTTTTTTACAGTGAGGACTTTTTTACAGAGCAGGACTTTAGTCAAAGCCCCACTGGCAAAATTCCTCAGTGAAGTCCTTTTTATGCCATGTAGGAACCAATAAGAAGAGAGATCTCATAACTAGGACTGGAAAGCACAGGAATACATTTATCTTATTGATCTCATCCAGAGCTGATGAGTCATCTGTGTCTCTCTCCTTACCTTCTTTTCTGAAAAGAAGCAGAGCAATTGACAGGGGAACAGAGGATAAAATGTAATTTACCCTGCATTTTGCCTCCAATTAACAGCCAACTAAAATGGTAAAATGTAACAGGTTGAGCCAGCTGACAGATGATTTTCCCTTGAATATACCTATATACATGGGAGCGTTTCTTCATCTCTGAGGCCTTTTTATTGTGAATCTGTTCTGCCAATGTATCTGACTTCTGAATCTTTGTGATTTTTTTTCTATTTCTTTAGTTGTGGTTTTTCTGCTGTCAAATTATAATAAATATATTATATATAATATGATATTATAAATTATATACAAATAAAAATGCAATTATTATTTTTCATGTAGTTTAATTATAAGGCACAATATATTTATGTTGATTAGAGGGCTGTACGAGGAATTGGGGAGACTGTAGAAAGAAACATAGATTTTAAATCTTCTCTCATATAGACCCAAGTGTAATATATTTGCTCACAATGTCTTAGTGATAAAGAAATGAATTCAGTTTAATTGTTTTCAGAAAGAAATTAAATATATATAAAATGTTAACATTTGTGTTTGTTGGTTTTAAGGCTTATAGGTATTTGGACATTTACGTTTGCATGAAGCATCCTTCATATTTTTGTTTCTTGCTTGTATGCAATATACATTAATAAGCTCTAAATAATAATTTATATTATTCATTTAAAAAAACAGGATACAGGGGCTGGAGAGATGGCTCAGTGGTTAAGAGCATCGCCTGCTCTTCCAAAGGTCCTGAGTTCAATTCCCAGCAACCACATGGTGGCTCACAGCCATCTATAATGAGGTCTGGTGCCCTCTTCTGGCCTGGAGACATACACGCAAAACAGAATATTGTATACATAATAAATAAATAAATATAAAAAAACAGGATACAAAATATTATAAGTTTTCTCTAAATCCCATAAGCACCTTTAAACCTGATAATTATATATATACATATATATGTATATATATATATATATATATTTATATACATATTTATAAAAAAGAGAATTTATTTAAGGATGTTGTACATCCACTAGTTTCACACAATCTATTGTTACATCTATTTCATGATAGGCCACTCTGAAAATTTGTCCTGCCATTAGCCATGCTAGGATTTTTGAAACTGCATAAGATACAAGAATAATGCTTTTAGTTCCATTTTTTTTGAAATTGCATTGGAGCAAATGTTCTTTTATATTAATCAAATACTGGTTTCATGTAGATGTTTATTGGAACTAGAAGTTATGAGATTGGATTTCTCCTTTGACTGTAATGTGCCATTCTAAGCTAGTTGGACATGAATACACAGAGAATTTCCTCTTTCCACAATTCTCTAATATTCTGGAATTGCATAATACAAGCATGCTTGCTTTAGAAAATGAGTATTGTGGCGCACGCCTTTAATCCCAGCACTCGGGAGGCAGAGGCAGGCGGATCTCTGTGAGTTCGAGACCAGCCTGGTCTACAAGAGCTAGTTCCAGGATAGGCAATAAATGACAGAGTGATAGTTCCAGGATAGGCAATAAAATCTATGTGGTTCCAAAACCACAGAGAAACCCTGTCTCGAAAAAACAAAAAAAAAAAAAAAAGAAAATGAGTATTGTGAAAATGTCTTCTAGGTTTCTAAATTTCCAAATGAGCATGTTGTTGACTGTCTCAGGTTACAATGTAAGCATAAAAGCAAAAAAATTATAAAGACTATAACTCACAGACTGCTCTGTTTACTAGTCTAAAGAAAATGGTATTCAGCTTACTCACCATTTGATATGGTTCTGTAAGATCAATATTAAATTATCTTTTCGAGTTGTAGATGATAATGTGAAAAAATGGGTAAATGTCTGGGGTCTACCACTATCATCCTTATAAATATATTATAATTAGAACAGATGGAGGTAAATCTATGCCCATCGAACAAAACTGAATAAAAATTTGTGGGTATATTTAGCCAATGCGATACTCCTCAGTGGTAAAAGTTGATGCCATCTTCAAATTTGCAGGCAAAAAAAAATGAAATTAGAAAACTCTCTCTTGAGTGAGTTAACACAGATCAGATTGTTGAGGATTGTTTGTAGCCAATCATCGGTGAACACCAAATAAAGCAAACCTATAGCCCCCAATGCCAGACAAGCTAAGTAAAAAGGGGAACATAAAGGAAACAAACATTCATCCTTTGACAGCACTAGTCTATGCCCCAGAGAATGTGGGTCCCTGAACACATCCACTCGGAGCTTGGCAAAACTGGCCTTTGTGCAAAGAACTCCCCATGTCCTGACACTGGAAAAAATGCACGATGACTGAACTGGACAAGCATGATCAAAGAAAAAAGATTGCCAAACTTTGACAAGACAGGTTAAGATGAATTTAAAATTTTTCCTGCTTCTGAAAATGGTCTGTCAGTGACAACATGTCTAAGAAAATGTTATTTGCTCCAATGTTGAAAATGAAACTTGGCTGATAGCCTACATAGCTGGTTGTCTCTGTCATTTATTGCACATTTGAACATTGTTTCTTTGTACTTCATTTTTATGTAATATTATTTTTCTCTCAATTTTTCAATGGGTTTGAATACTATGTTGGCATAGTTACATTCCTCTCATGACTTGGACAAGCCATTACTAATATCAGACTTAGACTCCATAGGATAGGATATTTATTCAAATATTTAGGATAAATTTCTCTCTTGATATAGTTTATGATGTGTGTAACTCTACTTTTTGTTTTGTTTTTCAAGACAGGTTTTCTCTGGTAACTCTAATTTTGATACTTGATATCTGTTCTTATTTGTATGTAGTTTTACAATGGGTTTAAAACTCTCTTATTTCAACAATAGGGAGAGGTGCTCTGGGAACTACTTAAGACAATGGCTTTGGATACTGGACCACATGAACATGGTCTTGGCATACTATAACAACAGATCAAGAAACATGCTCTTGCTCATTCTTGTCAGTCTGATTCTGTTCCCTGTTCCCTGCTGGTGCAGAGGACTGTTGATCTGAGAGGCTACCCCCAAATAAAGAATCCTTTATTATAATCTAATCCAAAATGATGTTGGACTATTATATCATGATGCTCTAAAAATACAGTTTTTCCTCAACTGTAGTACACATTTAATTCAATAAGAACTTTGCTGTTTTACAGAACTTAATTGTTATGAAACATGGAAGATCAAAAATATTGATTGTAAGATTCACAAATAATGATTATGACATAGTGATTAATGTTCACAAATTCATCATTAGTTCCTATTGAACTATAGGGTCTAGCTCAAGGAGGGGAATATTTGAGGCAATTTCTAAAATTATTTTTTCAGGTATCCAATTATGCTATGAAAATCAGTTTTTTTTATCTTAACAGATGTCCTTTTCATCCTGTAATGCAATGATGAATATCAGAGTACTCTTTATATATTGAGAAGTTTGTAAGCCCTCTGTGATCAACAATTTCTTGGAACATAAGGCCTGAAATAAATAGCCTTCATTTTTCAAAATGTTGGAGCCTCAAAAATTATGTTTTCATACTTTATGTATTATATAATATTTACAGGCAAACTCTTTCTGGAAACTTCCTAATTACCTTGTTGAATTCCATTTCTGTCATACTCTACTATGAAATCCTCAATGATAATTTCTACACTTTGTGAATAAATTTTCCACAATTCTTAAAACACACTTGAATGCCTCTTAATTAATAAGAGCTGTGGGGCTTGATCTACTTGTGTCACCTCTGACAATGGGAGAAGGGACTGTCCATGCTGTTGGACTGGTGCTCTGTAACCTGCTCCCCATACTGGATAGCCTTACTCTGCCTAAATACAGAGGCAGGTGTTGGCCTTATAGTAGAGGAATATGTCATGCTGTTCTGGGATCCCTGAGAGGCCTGCCCCCTATCATGGGAATAATGTGAGGGAATAGAATAAGGGGGCAAAGGGAGGAGCTGGCAAAGAGATTGAGGGGGAATCTGCAGTCAGGAATGACACAAAATTGACACAATTGAATAAATGAATGAGCATATAAACAGATATAAAGGTCATTTGCATGCCACAAAGTTAAAAAACACAAATAAGAAACCAGATGCTTAAAAAATAGAAAATACAATGAGTTATAAATAGAAAGAAATAATATCTTGTAAATTAAAATTAAATTAGTTTTTTTATGAACCAATAATAATGATTAGCACTGTGAAGAAATATTGAAGAAAATTTATAAAAAATTTCAAATTATTACTTGTCAGCCTTCGCTTTAGTGTGCTTTGTTGTATCAGTGACAATGGGCATGATTCTTACTCCTGTCAGTTAGGCATAGCCTGCCATTATTACCTGTCAGAAATTCTACCTGTCACTCTCAACTGGACTGTGACATCATTCTGAGAAGTAGTGAGGTTCATCGGGGTTCTGATTTAATTGTAAGCAAATTGATTTTTATTAGTTTAACTAGGTGTTAGTTTCTCCTTTTCTATTTCTCTGAAAATCGGGCTTCAACAATATGTGGAACCATTTTACTAAAATTGCTCCTTTCTATAGAGAACCATTTAAAGCTCATAATATTATGTCTTTGTAACTATTTAAGGTTTCATTAGCTTAACACTATTGGAGGTTTTTTTGTTGGCTGAAAAACCTCTTTTGCCCAAATTTATCCACACAACTTTGGGTATGGATGCATGTTCCTAACTCTACAGATACTTTACTAATTTCAAAGTCTTCACTTCCTGCATTGCAATTTGCAAAATGCTCTCTTTCTTACATATATCTGCTCTTTGTTAGAATGTGACTTCCTTTAAAGAAGCCAGCATCCTGGAATCAGTCATCTCATCAGAGATCACCTGCCCACTCTCTACCATATTAGCATAAGAAATGTCATACATCATATGAGTTTCTTCATCCTGGGGTTTAGCATAGAGCTTTCAAACATTAGCACTTACGTTTCAGAAGAGATTTTTGTCTTTGTTTTGGAATGCTTGATTTTAAAATAAAGAAACAGCTATAAAACTTAATAAAAGAATAAAAAATGGGGGAATACCAAAATAACTTGGTAAGGAAAATTCCACAATTGGAAGTATGACCATAACAAGAAAAGATAAAATATTATCACAAATGATGTCTTCATGAAAAAGCAACAGCATTGTAATGTTGAGGGTAAGCATGCTGGTTAATATGCACTAGAGTGTTAAACATCAGCTTTATATGACATAAAAACATCATTTTACAACAATGTTAATCATGCACAGTTCTTCAAAGAGCCAAAAATTTGCAGTGTTTATTCTAATTACATTTTATTAATACATACTACTTACCATTCATTATTCTTGGACATAAAAATACTTCATGCCCTTTGTAGATTTAATTTATATCCCCCAAAAAGGATACTTTATTTGAAGACAGCATATCAGAAGGAGTACATCTGTCAGCAGATGCTGATGGCTTGTATCCTAATGCCCTGACTTGAAATAACCAATCAGAAACTATATTATTTAAAGTACTGTCTGGCCAATAGCTTAAGAGTATTGCTAGCTTACTCCTATATCCTAAAATAACCCACTTCTCCTAATCTGTGGACCACCATGAGGTCATGGCTTACTGGCAAATTATAGCAGATGCCAGGAATGGTATCTGTCTTTGGCAGCAGCTTATTTACTTCAGTGACTCCTCCTAATTTGTCTATATAGCTCATTCAGGCTTTCTTTACTCTGCTAAGACATTGGTTGATTCAGCTTACTTATTAACAAATGGCAATACAAGATATTCACAGAACATATCACCTCCTAAATCAGCTTCCCTTTTCTTTCTAAATAAAAGAGAAAGATTTAACTTTAACACACTAATATTGTATATAAAAACAGTTATCTAGCAAGAATCAAAGTAATGATATTCATATGTATCTTATTTTTATAATAACTAAGGAAACTATAACTATTTATTCTTTTTATAGTATATAACATTTTATTTCCTGAGTATCCTCTTTTTATAATGAGCAACAAAGACATCCTTTCTAATGATCTCTGTGTTTGCAGGGATGCTCTTACACTCGAAAATGGAGATTTTATCCTTCCAGCAACTCAGCCTCCACAAGCTTTGTGATCCTTTGTTGTATCATTGCAAAGAGAATTGGTTGCAAAAATGTCTTCATCTCGATGGAAGAATTTATTGCTCCGATAAAAGGCAGGACCTTAAGGTTTACTGATTCAGCTCTACTGAAGATAGAGCAAGGAACATCTAGGGCATCTAGGGCTTTTTTTAATTGTATGACTAGGTCATTTTAGCAAACCTAGGCAAAGGTAGTGAATAGCTGAAGATATCAAAGTAAGTTCAGCCTAAGAGGGAAAGTCGGGAACAGATATTTAGTTTGTTGAAATGAAAAGGAACCTCATTTGAAAAGGTCCAAGCAAGAAGTAATTCAACCTATTTCATTCTCTAGGAAGTTAGCTGGGCCCCAGAACTGTATCAATAAATCACATATTGAATCTGCCTCTTTGGACAATGTATTAGTTTCCTGTGTCTTATGAGACAAATCACCAACATTTTGTTGTTTTAAAGCAACACGAGTGGATAATACTCCTGATTGTTTGTGGACAAAATGGATTTTTCTCATCTCAAAACAAGGTGTTATGAGGCTGCTTTCCTTCTGGGACTTTTGATCAGGAGTCCATACTGATGCCATACAAAGTGACAGGTGACTTCCTGCCTTTTCAGTGAATGCTTGTCTTTCTTACATTATCTGTTAGGTCCCTTATCATCTCAATAAAGACCTCTGTGGGTATACTGAGATAGCTAATCTAAATAGTACACGATCACTTGTACATCTCAAATTCATGAACTTCATGGTAACTACAATGTCTTCTTGGCCATATCAGGTAATGTTCACAGACTCTGTTGATTAAGACAAAGGGATTTCTAGATTTATCACACCTGTCACAGAAGAGGAAGGAGTTCTTTGGATTCTAATTTGAATGCATATGCTTCATCAAAGCAGAGGCATAAAGAAGTAAGTACTGTGAGACCTCATATGTGTGATGATCATTTTAACATCTCTCTGTGCTCTTTCTGCTTTGTGTTGCATCAGCAGTAATTAAGGTGACCATCACCATATCTGTGGTGATAATTTTACATCCTCAAAGGGCAGGAGAGAAGCCATTTCAGTTCTTTTAAAGATCTTATGACTAATAAAATGTTGGCAAGGTTAAGATCATATCATTTCCATGAGATATATTTCAACATAAAGTTGTACAAGAAGGTATGTCATGTAAAGAGTAACATTTTATCTGCTCTGGTTCTTTTTTTCTCTGACATCTATCTCCATGCAACAAAAGAGGAGACAAGATAAAGATTTGCATTAATGAAAGAAGATACAAATTTGCTAATTCAATTGACACGTTGTCAATACAGAAAACATATTTCATCACTGTAATTAGACTTGACAGCGATATAATCAACAGAACATGTATAAAATTAGAAAAAGATTAAACACACCAATGATAGATGCAGGATGGGCATGTATCAACAATGCAAGGAGAATGTGTAGCCAGGTAGCCTATAATGTTATACAAAGTACAAATCTAGGCCCTCTTGTGATGTGGGAGTGTCATATATCATTCTGTTCATTTCATTGGTTAAGCAATAAAGAAACTGCTTGGCCCTCATAGGTTAAAACATATGTGGGACGAGTAAACAGAACAGAATGCTGGGAGAGAGAAGCTGAGTCAGGAGTCGCCATGATTCTCCCACTCCAGGCAGACGCAGGTTAAGATCATTCCTGGTAAGCCAGCTTGTGGGCTACAGCAGATTATGAGAAATGATCTAGTCCAGGTGCGAGAGCTAGCCTAGAAGAGGATAGATAGAAATGGGCCAAGCTGTGTTTAAAACAATACAGTTTTGGTGTAATTATTTCGGGGCATAAGCTAGAGCTAGCCATGTGGGCAGCCGGGTGCCTGGGATGCAGCCCCACCGCTCTTATTTCAACACTCTTGTTAAATAGAAAGATGTCATACTCAGTGATGACAAGCTTTGGGTCAATGCAAACATACAGGCCTTCACTAGCATAGCATATACAGCAACAGACAGGTAAGAAACTTAAGATGTATTAAATGGAAAAAGAAGGGTACATAATGAAAGAAAAATTGAGTAAAAGAGTAAAAAGAAACATAGCAAACAAAGGCAACATCCATTTTGCTAATCTGGGACCTCCAAGAGCAGAAACAGCACAAAAGAAACACAATTACAACATGAAAAACTTGCAGTGGTTAACGCTATTTTGAAAGGAGTATAAAGCTGGGAAGTCAAAGCTTCAAGGGAATACCTGATTCAGAGAGGCTCAGACTCATATGGAGGATTCTGGTTTTGAAGTAAGCTTAGTTAAAACACTCATTGTAGATTATTCTGTAAAATCAGAATGTGCTGGAAAAGAGAGAACAGAGGCAGAATAAAAAATGAGATAATAGTTTGATTATTTCCAGTCTTCTAACCTCCTAGGTGAGTCTGCTTCTTTTTTTTTCTAGAGCTTTCAGGTGGGCTGTTAAGTCTCCAATGTGAGCTTTCTCTGTTTCTTTAAGTGGGCATTTAGTGCTATGAACTTTCCTCTTAGGACTGCTTTCATAGTGTCCCATGAGTTTAAGTATGTTGTTTCTTTATTTTCATTGAATTCCAGGAATACTTTAATTTCTTTCTTAATTTCATCCTTAATCCAGGTATGGTTCAGTAGTTGACTGTTCAGTTTCCATGAGTTTGTAGGCTTTCTGGGGGTAGGATTGTTGTTGAATTCTAACTTTAATCCATGGTGATCTGATAAGACACAGGTGGTTACTAATATTTTTTTTGTAACTATGGATGTTTGCTTTGTTACCGACTATGAGCTCCCAAGGTCCCAATGAGGAGCAGAAGGAGGGAGAACATGAGCAAAGAAGTCGGGACCACGAGGGGTACACCCAACCACTGAGACAGTGGAGCTGATCTATTGGGAGCTCACCAAGACCAGCTGGACTGTGACTGAAAAAGCCTGGGATAAAACTGGACTCTCTGAGCATGGCGAACAATGAGGGCTGATGAGAAGCCAAGGACAATGGAACGGGGTTTTGAACCTACGTAATGTGCTGGCTTTGTGGGAGCCTAGCCAGTTTGGATGTTCACCTTCCTAGAAATGGACGGAGAGGGGAGGACCTAGGACTTAACACAGGGCAGGGAACCCTGACTGCTCTTTGGACTGGAGAGGGAGGGTGAGAGGAGTGGAGGGAGGTGGAGAAGGGTGGGAGGAGGGGGAGGGAAATGGGAGGCTGGGAGGAGGTGGAAACTTGTTTTTTTTTCTCCTTTTCTCAATAAAAAAAATGGGAAAAAAAGAATTAGGTACGAGTCTGGGAAAATAAAAATAAAAAAAGCATTCCTGAAAAAAAAAGTGAGATAATAGAAACATTACAGGACACAACAAAAAGTCGTCTCATTAAAAAGCCCAGGATGAACAGGAGAATGTGGAATAATAGCAAAAACACAATGGTTTGTTCTCTACAACACTAAAAAGATTTCTACATTCTTTTCTGCTGAAAATGTACTTCAGCTTAATAACAAAACTAAACTCATATTTTAACCCCTCAAAGTTAGGTGAGGAGAAATTTATTTCTTCTTAATTAGAGTTCTTAACGCTGGGATAGTAAGAAAGTGCCAGAGTAGGAAACCAGGGATTTCTGTTACAAACTTTAGTGAACCTACCAATTTCTGTGTCTAGACTACATCAAACATGTATTTATTGTTCCATTCTATGTTCGTTTGTTTTTTTTGCAATGATTAATCTTAAGTCACAAAAATATCACAATGTGTGTTCTTTGAAACAAAACAGTGTAATACAGAAATTTATATATCATTGCATTTACTTCCATGTCTTCCCAATGTGTAGACGTTGGTTTAGAAGGCTTGCTTTCAGATAACATGCCTGACTATGAATATGATACTGATGTATACATATTTAGAAGGATCTTCATAGACTTCAGCATGATCTTTTGTAACTTTATTTGAAATAGTACTAAATGTTTTTCTTTTTTTTTACCAAATTTTTCCTATTTGTTATAATTCTTGTATTAATTTATCAGGTCTTTAAAGACATTTATCTTTATGTTTAGCATTCCTGATCATTCTTATTCTTTTAACTCAAAACTGTGGATTATTGCATGTTATGAAATGTTTACCCATCATCTCAAGAAATTAATTATGTGGAGTTTATTATTTAATCTATTACTCTTCAGTAAATATTGTTTTTAGGCTACAAATCTATTCCGACTGTTGTCGAATAATGGGGAAAAGGATTAACCGTTTTATCCCTTATTTTTGGTAGGCATAATACCTAATAAAAAGATTTGGCTAGGTGGTATCATTGTTACTTTTAGCTACAAGTAATGTCACTTTATGGCTGTCAACTGGAAGATTGCCCCATCAAGAACTCTTCAAAATGTTTGCTTTCATTTGATATGAGGAACAAAACAAGTTCAGTAAATTGTTATTTGGTGCCCAGTTTTACCAAGGTAACTTATATAACTTCAAACAAACTTCATCAAACTGCTGAAAAGAAGAGAAAATGTGAAAGAAACAAAACAAACAGTAACATTATGTGTAGAAAATACTGGTACACAACTGTAAGTCCCATCAGAAGCAGGAGGTTAGACAGTGGAACAGAATGCTGAAATGCTAAACAACAAAACAAAACAAGCTAATGTGAGCAATCAAAGATAATAAGTACAAAAATCTATCAATATAAAATGCAGTCAGAAAAAATAACCTTCAAATGCAAAGGTTAAAAAAGTATTGTAAATAGCAGGTAGTATGGTCAGCAATATTTTATAACAAAAAAGCTAAAGGTATTTTTCTGTTTGCAAAGATAATACTCATTGAAACCAAGTGGTCTACAGGAAAGAAAAGTTAGAATAAGTTGTAAAGTTCCAATAATGTCAACTCACTAAAGAGTAGTAGGACAGTTGAATTATTAAGTCCAAAGGTGTGGTGATATTTTGCTTGTGTTCAAAAAAATAAAACTTGCCTTAATATCAGAGAACAGAACTAGCTATTAGTTAACCATAGAGGTCTGGAGGACAGGAAGTATTATGGCTGGCTGGAGAGTGGAATATAAGGTAGGAGGAGACACTAGATCAGCCTGTTTTTTTCTGGTGAGGTGTTAGCAAGGTAAGAGTTAACTGTGACTTGCTCCTTTCTCTCCCCTATCTTTCAGCATTTACCCTTATGTGTGGCTTTACTTTTTTTTTATTATTATTAATTCCAATAGAACTCATGCAACACAAAGAAACAGTCTTGCAGAAAACTCCTGTTTAGCTGGCTCTTACAAATCTTTCCACCACCAGACCTTCAAGTTATACCTGAGCTTTAGCTGGGAGAATATTTTGTAGATGTATTTATTGGGACTAAAATACATAACTGTTTTTTTTTTCTTTTTATTTATTTATTTAAAATTTCAACTTTCTCCCATCCAGCACCCATATTTGATGGGACTATCTCTGGTGACACCAACTCATGCCTAAGGTCTGATATGTAATAATTCAAAATTGACTGCTACTTAGTGCAATACAATCTAGTTTTTGTTATAGGGATAAGCAGCTGAGAAATGGAATATAGTCACAGCATGACTAGAAAGGATCTGCTATGCTGAAAGTGTTATTAGCAGTCCTTGCCTCAGACAGCAGGAGTGTGTGCTTTCAAATTGTTCCTGGAATATGAACCAAAGACAAGAATGCTCTCCATTATACCAATAGGAACAAATCCTGTGGTAACCATGGAGATGTCCATCAGAGCTGCTGCCTCATTTCTCCCTCGCTTCTCAAGGTTGGTCCAGCAGAAAAAATGAAAGTAAAAGTGGATGAAAAAAAAAAAAAACGAAAAACTCAGTTTTTCGAAGACCAGAATCCAATTATAATAGGGGAAAGCACTGCAAGGGAATTAGGAGTTGAACACATCCCTCTTCTTGGGTCTGTATCCTGCCTATCTTCCTGAAATCCAACATTTCTGCCTGAGGATGGCTGATTATTATTCCTCGCCGACAATTGCAGCTTACTGGTATCACATTCAGAAATGCCATGTCATACTCCCTAAACACACTGACTGTAGAATCTGCCACTTGAAATTTTCAGAATCCGAGATGCGGAAGTATTCCCCGATATAGCATTTATCATATTGGAACCTCCAAGTGGGGCATATGATCAGTACATTCCAGGTTTCTGTCAGGTATTGACTCCCAAACTAAAATTTGATTACAGAACATGAATAATCAAAGGTTAATCAAAAATCACAGATATTAAGGCTGAAGCAGTGATTTCAGCGACTTGAGCACATTTCCTGCACTGCAAACAGGAAGTGGTGACTCTTATCAGAAGCGTGGGGAATCTCAGAAATTCTTTGCTTTTACTGGGTATCTATAGCTTCTGTCTCCTGCAGGTCTCTGGAACAGGTTTTGTTTCTGAGTTTGTTTATAGCCAATCTCCTGACTAAATTCCAGCTAAACACTGGACTTTAGCCAGGAGACTGGCTGGCAAAATCCCTCAGTGCAGTCCTTTTTATGTTATCTAGGAACCAATAAGAAGAGGACTGCATTTTACATCATGATCTCATCCGGAGCTGATCATTCATCTGTGTCTCCCTCCTCCTTGTGTGTTGTAAAAAGAAGCAGAGCCATTTCAAGAGAACACAGGATAAAACATAATTTACCCTTTGTTTTGCTTCCAGTTAACAACAGACAAACCTGCCTAATTAAGACTGGTTGCCACAGCAACATTGCAGCTGCTTTTGCCTAGATTCTAGATGTATACATGAACGCCTCCATACCTTTCTGTGTTTTTTTGATTGTGACTTCGCTCTGTCAATTCCATCTGTCTGCTTATTTTTTCTGATCTGTTTATTTTTATGTTTTTGTTTATGCAGTTGAAATATAATTATTTATGTTTTTATACTACATGCAATATGTAATATATAAATATAGAATATGATTACAATGCTTCATATAGATGAATCACAATACATAATATATTTAAGTCCATTAGAATGTTGTATAGTGCGATGGATGTATTTATTGTAGAAAGAAACATTGATTTTAAGGTCTCCTAAAATTGACCTGATTCTAATAAAATAACCAGCTGTGTCTTAATGATAAAAAAATGAATTCAAGTTAATTATTTTCTTGAAAAGTATTAAATATATTTATATTATTTACATTTATGTTTGCCTGGTTTTAAGACCTTTTTTTTTTTCCTGGTTTTTCAAGACAGGGTTTTTCTGTGGTTTTGGAGACTGTCCTGGAACTATCTCTTGTAGTCCAGGCTGCTCTCGAACTCACAAAGATCTGCCTGCCTCTGCCTCCCAAGTGCTGGGATTAAAGGCATGTGCCACCAGCGCCCGGCTTTGTTTTTAAGACCTTATAGATATTTGAAACCCAACTTTGCGAGAACCTACTTTCATAATGTTTCTTATCATATGTAATTAATATACCTGAAATATTGTCTTAATATAAATTTATAGGTATTTGTTTGAAAAATCCACTCGACCCAAATACT
The DNA here is from genome assembly GCF_018167655.1 of Microtus oregoni. Lineage (NCBI taxonomy): Eukaryota > Metazoa > Chordata > Mammalia > Rodentia > Cricetidae > Microtus > Microtus oregoni. The sequence goes on from NW_024543059.1 coordinate 34,754,696, forward strand.
AGAATTCCTCTCAAAATTTCATAATCACTATTAAATCTGAACCAATTTTCTATTTTTAATGTATGCAGAACATATTTAAGGAAGTTGTATGTACATTTATTATAAACTATCTATTGTTACATGAATGCCCTACATGGAAATCTACGCTAATAATAATTCTATATTTCTTTGAGAATTAGCTCAAGGCTACAAAGAGCTACTATAATACGGGTTTGGTTTCAGTGTTCTGCCTCTATGCATAGTGCATTTTTGAGCAATGGATATACTACAAAAATTATGCCTTTATTTAGAGTTGTTAGAAATTCATTAGGGCAAAACTGCTTACATATTTACCAATAGTGGTTTGATGGAGATATTTTTTAAAACTTTTGCAATTGAGATAGGTTTCCTCTTGTGAATGAAACGTGCCATTCTACACTAGCTGTCCATGAATACTCAAAAAACCTCTTGTTACCACATTTCTCTAATGTCCTGGAATTGTACAATACCAGCATGCCTGCTTTAGAAAACAAATATTCTAACAATGAATCCAGGTTTGCAAATTTTCAAATGAGCAAATTCTTGATTGTTTCAGTTTTCAATGTAACCGTGAAGGCATAAAAATTAAGATAGTGAGTATAAATCACAGACTACATAGTAAACCACTCTAAAGATCATTGTATTCTAATTACTCACCAAATATGATATGATCCTCAGGATATACCAAGGTTAAATTATCTTTTCTTAATAGTAGATAATAATGTCAAAAAGTGGAAAAATGTCTGGTTCATTCCACTATAATCCTTAAGTATATAATATAGTAAGAGCAACATGGAAGAAAATCCATGGTCAATGGCCAAAAATAGATTTTGAAAAAAATGAGATCACATTTACACAATTAAGAACTATTCAAAAGTTAAAACAAAGATATCTTGAAATTTGATGGCAAATGAATAAAAATATAAAAATCTATTCAAAGTGAGTTAACCTAGACCAGAATGATGAGGATGGTTTGTACCTCATCATAGGTGAAAAACAACTATAAAGAATAAAATAGGGAACCTATAACTCAGGACCACAGAGAAGCTAAGTAATAAGGGCAAATTTAAGAGAAAAATGATAGCCCTGGGGAAAGGAAAAGTCAAATATCCTGAAAAAATTGGGAATATATGGGTGCGGTATAAAGGGATTGCAGAAAATAAGAATAAAGAGAATAATGAAGAGGAAAGAACTGAAAGTAACAGAATTTTAAATATTGGTGAGTGGAACAGATAGCGAGGAAGGAAAAAGTTAAATTCATTGACAGAAACATTATGGGATTGGCTAAACCCTGGTATTGGAGGAATTCACAAGGATGACCTAAGTAATAGTTGAGATGATATTTGAACAGTCCTTGCCTTGTTGTCAGATTGATGAAAATCTGAAAGGACATCATCATAGAACCTAAATCCAGGAAATTATGGAAGCAGATGCAGAGATCCACAGTTGATCACATGGCTGAGTTCCTAAAGCCCAGTTGAAAAATGGGAATTTTAAGAATACTTGCAAGAGAGATCAAGGTCGTGATGGGAATACCCACGGAAACAGCTTACCGAGGCTGATGGTATCTAGGAACTCTCACTGACAGTGAGGAACTAGAATGCTAACAATCTAAGCACTCTGAATGTGAAGGAGTGTTGAATGACTGGGGCAGACTGTGGGCCCAGGCCCAGTGGGACCAGGATTGATTCATCCTGCATGTTCTGATTTTAGGGAACCCATTCTCTGGAATGCTATCTAGCAAAGTCTAGATATAGTGGGAACATAAAATAAATAAAAATGCAACTATAATATGTTCATATGAAATAAAATAATACCGAATGTAATTGCCTGTGTTAAAAATATGTCTTTTTAAGATATCATGTAAATCATATGTAAACAAGGAACAGAAATACATTATAAAGCAAAAGAGAGCCTTTACATAAAACATATTGTTATTTAAATGTGATTCAGCTTTTGAATGACTTCAAATGGAGACAAAAAATATGAGTCCTGAACTATATCCCTGTACTAGGCTTTCTTTATCTCCTTGGAAACAAAGTCCCAGTGTTTTTACTCTTTGCAATTGTATTATTTGCTTATCTCATGTCACAGACTGTGGGTGGAAGCCTGACTAAGAAAATGAGCATGGTTATTAATCCCATATGGTAAGACAGTTGTAGATCATAGCCCAGTCTATAGTAAAATATTTAGAATCATCTGGGCAGGTTGATATTAAATGTTCAAGATGTCGGGCTTCATTTTGTAGACATGAGGATGACATCACTGCTGAGTAAGTGAAATATGTGAGGAATAAACATAGGTATTTTCTACTAAGAACACACATAAACTAATACATACCTACACTATTATGAATAAATTTAATCATAAAATTTCTCAAGATGATAGCAAAATTTGCAATTTATGTAGACATCAGCATAAAAATAAAATGAAATAAAAAGAGAGAGGGAATTAACTAATGAAGAACATGGTCCAAAATATTCCTGCATATTGTGTGAATATATGTCTTTGTAAATGATTTAAGAAAACTTCTGACTGGATATTGTCTAAGTAGTATAAGTTTAGGCTGAAGAAACAGACAAAATATTAGTTAGGAAAAAAGGAGGATTCTCTGTATCATGAGAAGCTGTGGGGAGGAGATGTAATTGCTTTACTAAGTAAAGGTACCAATCCACATGGCAGAGCACTTATAAGAGATATAATTAATATAAAATTTCTATGTTAACTAGTAATGACCTGAGCAATTTGTTGAGTGTTTGGAAATAATAATAATTTTCTCTATGCTTACTCAGGAACTGTCTAGAAGGAAACAAAACTCTGCCTACTAATGACATTCTGATGTGGGGAACCCAATTATGATAAAAAAAATAAAAATAGATATCTAAAAGGTTTTAAGCAATAAAAAAATAGAATCAAATGTGGCTTTGAATAAGTGTTTTTCTTCAGCTACGATCAATGCAAGTGGAAAAGAGAGGAATGGCTCTTTAAGAGATGTTTCATGAGCTGGGTGCTGGTGACTACCAGCAACATAACTCTATTAAGTGTTCCTTCATCCAAATACTTTATAATGTTTATTAACAATGAGCTGTATCCTACTCAGTGTATGGATAGACACAATAATGTTCCAGAGGTGCAGTGATAATCATGGCTCCCTGAGACCTCAGCCATGAAGCTCATGTCAGAGTGACCTAACGGTGAGGAGCCAGCTCCAAATGCCATGCAACAAGATGTGCTTTACTCTGAGCAGTGCTAAATTGCGACTAATATTGTAGTTTGATGTTTGTCTCATCTAATCAAAGAACAATGCAGATGTTCAGTAAAGAAAGTTCAGGACAAAAAAAAACTCTAGACAGACAGCTGGGTGTTTATAGATATGCATGTTTCAGTGTCTCTGCTGGTCTTTTTTTAAATATTTGTTCTTTTTTTAAAGGAGATAATATTAAGGATCACTGATAAAAGAGGATTTCAGTAATTGCTTTCTTTTTACATTCTCTTTATTCATTTTACATTCTAAATAAATTTCTCCCACAGACTCTCCTTTCCCATTCTTGTCTCCCCACTCCAACCTCATCAATTCCCACCAAAGGCTAGGCCACCCATGGGGAGGCAACATAACTTGCCATATTAAACTGAGGCAGTTCAAACCCTACCTTATCAAGAAGAGGAAGACATCCAAACTTAACTTATGGAATTGTCTGTAAAATTAGATCTTGTACCAGAAATGAGTCCTGGTCTCCCTCCCAGCCCCTTAAATTGAACAAGCTATACATCTATCTCCCACAAGCAGATAGCCAAAATCAATAGAAAATAGACTTTATAGCAGTTAGTATAGAGTTCATGATTTCCCATGAATTTGGCTCTGTTCTATGTAAGTTTCTGAAGATATTCAACTTCCCTTGCTCATATAATTCCTACTTGGTTGGTATTTTGGTATCTCTTCAGACCACTGAAAATTGCCTCTCTTCTATTAATATACAAATATTAATAGAAAAAATCTATCACTTCACAATTTTAAAACAATTTCTCAGTTCCCAAATTCAATAATGTATCTGAAGATTGTATTCTTTTCTCTTTTTAATTACAACTCAGTTCATTTAAGCAACTTGTACGTCGTTCTGTATATATCTACCTACTGGACCATTAGTAGCCAATTTTAGTAAACGTCCTTGAAAAAACATCTAATCTTCTTTCTCAATGATCTCACTCCAAAAAGGATCAGGCATCATTTATCCTGCCATTATGCATGTTGGGATTTCTGAATTTTTGATATGTCACAAGAAATAAGTAGTTTGTTCTATTACTTGGAATTCATGAGTTCACATGTGCTTATGTAAATCCTTTTTCAATGTGTCCAAAGGTCAGAGAGTTCAGACCTACTCTTGCACCTTCAAGAGTATAAGCTAGGATGCTTTGACCTAAGGTGATGCTACGGAACATTGTGCCAAGGAAAAAGAGTATTTTGGCTAGTGTGTGGTTACTTTCTGTTTGGAGATGTGTGGATGAAATGAGTTTGTTCGTTCTTTATATCATGGCAAGGAAATCTTGCCTCACATACAATTTTATATTGAGGTACATAAGAACTATGAATAATAACCTTGAGACAGATCACAATATTCACTGCATGCCCTACAAAATCTATAAATTTTCTATTGTTAATAACTATCTTGATCTTAATCCCAACTGAGAATAGTTTAGTAAAGACCCTGAGTGATTGCTCCCTAGAAGTGGAGCTTGAGGATGGTGGCATAGCATTATGGATACTGCAAGTTGAGATTACACAGGGCAGGGTTCCCTATCCTGTGGGAAGTCCAGGCCTCCCCCCTTCCTCCAGGCTTAGGAAGCTGTGCATTCAAATGGACTAGGATGACAAAAAGCCAGTGCATGCATTAGAGACAAATCCCAGTGCTATTATCATTGGCTTCTCAGTCTGCCTCAATTGTCCTCCATATTCAGAGGGTCCAGTTTGATCCCATGCTCATTAAGTCCTTGTCCAGCTGAAATTGATGAGCCCCCAATAGATCAGGCACACTGTCTCAGTGGGTGCACAAACCCTTCGTGGTGTTGACTACAGCAACAGCTCACATCAAATTAAATGGAGAGAAACTCAAAGATTCCACTAAAATCAGGAAAAAGTCAAAACTGTACATTCTTTTCACATCTCTTCAATATACTGCTTGGGATACTAGCAGTAGCAATAAGACAACATAAGGGGATCAAGGAGATTCAAATTGGAAAAGAGAAGTCAAACTTTTGTTATTTGCAGATGATATGATAGTGTACATAAGTGACCCCAAAAAATCTACCAGAGGAATACTACAGCAGAAAAATACCTTCAGTGATGTGGCATGATATAAGATCAATTAAAAAAATCAGTGACCTTCCTATGCCCAAAGGATAAAGAAGCAGTGGGGGAAAAAAGAGAAACATCACCTTTCACCATAGCCACAAATAGCATAAAGACTCTTGGGGTAACACTAACCAAGGATGTGAAAGATCTATTTGACATGGACTTTAAAGCTTTGAAGAAAAAAAAAAAATGGAAGGATCTCCCATGCTCTTGGATTCATGGTATCAACATAGTAAAATGGCTATTCTACCAAAGAAAATCTATAGATTCAATGCAATCCCTATCAAAATCCCAACTAAATTCTTCACAGACATTGAGAGAATAAAAATAAAGCTTATATGGAAAAACAAACACCCATGATATTCAAAACAATGCTATACAATAAATGAACTTCCAGTGACATTACCATCCCTAACATCAAACACTATCACAGAGCTACAGTAATAAAAACAGGTTGGTATTTAAATAAAAACAGAGAGAGTGACTAATGGAATACAATCACACACAGATATTAATTCACTAACCTATGAACACCTGATTTTGAACAAAGAAGCCAAAAATATACAAACTGAGACAAAGAGTACATTCATTAAGACCAAAAGGCAACCTACTGAATGGGAGAAGATCTTCACCAACCCCACATCAGACAGAGGGCTTATCTCCAAAATATATTACTTATATAATAAGTAAGGAAAACTGGGCATTAAAATTCTAAATACCTCAATTAAAAAATGGGGTACTGAACTGACCAGAGAATTTTCAACCAAAGAATTTCAAATGGCCAAAAAGACTTAAGGTCATTTTCAATTTCCATACTGATCAGGGAAATGCAAATAAAAACAATTTGAGATACCAACTTCCACCTGTCAGAATGGCTAAAATTAAAAACACCATTGTTAACATATGCTGGAGATGATGTGATTTAAAAGAAACACTCAATCAGAATGTCCATCATCCTTGTGAATGCATTGTTATTTATCTTTTCCAAGTGACTTCTCTTCTTCAACCTGAACCTTTATTAATTTTGATGGTATCCACAATTTTTCCTCACCTGTGGAGATCAGAGCAAAACCCCTTCTCCAACATAGCACATCTCCTGGCTTCCATTGTGAGTTGAGCACATCCTTGAAATAAACTGGTTGATTTAGTTCAGTAGACTTTTCCATTATCCAATGTCTTTCTGCAGCCGTTGTTCCCTTCTCATTAGCGTTGAGAAAATTCAAAATTAACAAAGCATTATTTAACCTATTTCTGGGGGTGTTTTCCACCCCTTTCTGTTTGTTCAACATATCCTTTATAGTTCAATTTGATCTTTCTATGACTGCTTGACCTGTAGGATTGTATGGTATACCTGTAACATGCTTGATATTGTAATAATCAAAAAACCATTTCATTTTCCTAGAAACATAAGCATGACCATTATCTGTCTTTATTTGTGTAGGTATACCCATGATAGCCATGACTTCTAATAAAGGAGTGATTGCTGAATTAGCTTTTTCTGAACTTAAAGCAGTTGCCCACTGAAAGCCTGAATAAGTGTCAATGGTGTGATGAACTTATTTTAATTTGCCAAATTCTGCAAAGTGGAACACATCCATCTGCCAGATTTCATTCCTTTGGGTGCCCTTTGGATTAGCCCCTGCAGGCAGTGGTGTTTGGTTATAGAAAGAGCAAGTAGGGCATTTCTTTACAATCTCCTTAGCTTGTTGCCATGTAATTGAAAATTCTTTCTTCAAACCTTTGCTATTATCATGATGTTTTTTTATGAAATTCAGAGGCTTGTAGCACACTACCAATCTATAATTGATCAATTTCTGCATTACATTGTGCTAGAGGACCTGGCAGACCCGTATGTGATCGGATGTGTGTTATGTACATAGGGCAACGCCTGTTCCTGATCAAATCTTGAACCTGGAGAAACAATGAGGATAGTTCTGTATCATCAGGTATAAATTCAGCAGTTTCAGTATGTAAAATAACTCTTTCTGCGTATTGTGAATCAGTAACTATATTAATAGGTTCTTGAAACTCCATTAGCACCATAAGAATGGCATAAAATTCCACCTTCTGGAAAGAATTATACGAACTTTGTTCCACCTTACCCAAGTCTTTTGATTTGTAACCTGCCTTCCCTGATTTATTGGCATCAGTATAGAATGTACGGGCTCCAGTTATTGGAGCATCACGGACGATTCGAGGAAGAATCTAAGAGGTTCTCTTTATGAAGTTAAGCCTCTTGCTTTTTGGATAGTTGTTATTAATGTCTCCCAAAAAATTAGCACAAGCTCTTTGCCATGGTTCATTATCTTCCCATAATTTCTTTAGTTCATCAGCAGTGAAAGGCACTATAATTTCTGCTGGGTCTATGCCTGCTAGTTGACAAAGTCTCAGCTTGCCTTTTATAATTAACTCAGAGACTTTTTCCACATATGTTTTCAGTTTCTTACTTGGTTTATGTGGTAAAAAGATCCATTCCAAAATAATATCATCTCTCTGCATTAAAATTCCTGTAGGAGAAATTTTTGATGGTAGTATGACGAGAATACAATCGAGCTCTGGATTCACCCTGTCCACATGTGCCTGTTGTAATTTTTCCTCAATCATTGTCAGTTCCTTTTCTGCTTCAGCTGTTAATTCTCTGGGACTGTTTAAATCTTTATCACCATCCAAGGTTTTGTTCAAATGAATTATTAGATCAGGTGTTATTCCAATAGCTGGTCGTAGACTGGAAATGTCTCCTAACAGTCTTTGAAAGTCATTAAGAGTCCGTAGGCGATCTCTCCTAATTTGTGCCTTTTGTGTCTTAATTTTTTGCAAACCTATTTTATAACCTAAATAATTAACAGAATCTCCCTTCTGAATCTTTTCAGGAGCGATTTGCAATCCCCATTTAGGTAAAAGTATCTTTATTTCTTCAAACAGTCTGTTCAAGGTATCCATGCTTGAATCAGATAACAAAATGTCGTCCATGTAATGGTATTTTATAGATTTGGGAAATTTCTTGCTTATTATTTGCAATGGTTGGTTCACAAAATATTGGCATAGGGAGGGGCTATTTAACATATCCTGGGGGAGTACGGTCCAGTGGTACCTCCTCGAAGGTTGAGAATTTTTATAAGTAGGCACTATGAAGGCAAAATTTTCTCTATCTTCTTTTTGCAAAGGTATAGTGAAAAAAAAATCCTTTACATCAATAACTATGAGAGGCCATCCTTTTGGTAATAAAGAGGGCAAAGGAATTCCAGATTGCAGAGGGCCCATAGGTTGAATAACCTTGTTGATGGCCCTGAGATCTGTCACCATTCTCCATTTACCAGATTTTTTCTTAACCACAAATACAGGAGAATTCCAAAGGCTGGTAGATTCTTCTATATGTCCAGCATCAAATTGTTCTTGTAACAGCTGTTCTAAAGCCTGTAACTTTTCCTCAGCTAAAGGCCAATGCTTTGTCCATATTGGTTTCTCAGTCAACCATTTTAGAGGCAAGGCTGTTGGTATCTCTTAAGGGACATCAATTGCTTGTTCTTGTACAGCCCGAATGGCCAGTTTTCTCCGTTTGTAATATCTTTTAATATTATTCTCAGAAAAAAAGGCTCTAGATGTAGCAAGAACATTTATAAACATTTTTTTGGGGGAATATGGGCATAGTTATTTCTCTCCAAACTGCTTTCTGCTGAATGGGGGCGTCGTTAATTAGGTCTTTCATGGTATAACCTGTGTGCTAGTTTCATCTCAGTTGGCAGTTGAGCGAAGCAATTTTCTGAGGGTGTTCACGCAACCTTTCAGGAGGACGTGGTCGATCATACTATATTGGTATGGATTCAATCCACAGAGTCTCATCATCTGTGAAAACAAAAGAAGAATCTCTTTTCCAAAGTATCATATCCTTAGGTCCAAATTCAAAATATCTATGTTGGATTAATTCAGCAGCAATTATAAACAAATATCTTTTAGCAGCTCTTTCTCTTTCCTCAGCATTCAAACAATTCAAAGAGAGCATAATAGCATACAGTATCAAAATTCTCTGTTTATTTTCCATCTTTGTACACCTTTGTTTTAACCTCTATTTCGTTTCTTTTTACTTTTAACTTTTTGCTTTTTACAGAGGTTCTCTGTATCTTTGACCTGGACTAACCTTGTAGACCAGGCTGTCATTGAACTCTCAGAGATATGCCTGTCTCTGCCTCCCAGGCATTTGGGATTAAAGGTGTACACTACTACACCCTGAACTCACAGAGATCTGTTTTTCTCTGCCTTCTAGGCACTGGGATTAAAAGCGTGTGCTACCACACCTTGAAGTCACAGAGTCAATCTCCTCTGCCTTCCAAGTGTTGGGATTAAAGGTATGTACTACCACACACAACAACTCTCTTACTTTTTTTTTGTTTTTTACTTTAAGAACTTCAACTTTTAGTCTGCATATATTTTTAACACACTATAAACCATTTAAAAATTTTCTTTGTCTTTGAATCTCTCTTTACTGTATATCTCTCTTTTTCTGACCACATGAGTCTATAATTTACCAAGCCATATCAGTAGAATTAAAGGCGTGGCTTTGCCGGCTAGATGTAGCCCAATCCTTAGCTTTCCAGCCTCATGACTGAGGTACTGGCTGTAGCCAGGTTTACTGCCACAACTCTATGGCATTACAAGTTCCCTGCCAGCAAGCAAGCTTCAGCAGCCTGTGCTTGCAAACCGCACGAACCGCCTGCATAAGAGTCAGAGTTTGCCCTGGGAGGACAACCCAAAAAGCCAGCATTTTTAAAAGGCGCAGCTTTTTTTCTGCTACAGCTGAAAACCGAAAAGCATGCTTTCAGCTTTCCGTCAGCACGGTTTAAGTGTTTCATAGCAGAACCTCTTAATGAGCTGCAGGATTTTGCAGCTAAAGCTGAGACAGGAAACCTCTCTTAGATGAGGCGCTTGCTTGCCTATAGCAAGCAGAGCAGACCCGAGAACACAGCGAGTCTAGTTGCCATCAAACAAATCGTAGCACTTTACTCCAAATGCTGTATTCAAAAGCTCTTGTCTCCCACAGGAGCCAGACAGAGATCACAATGGTGGCACAGCCCCAAGAAGTCATGCTTTAAAATGACATAGCGTTTTTTCTGTTACTGTTGCCGAATCAGGAAATCTCTCTACAGCACGCCACCAACAAACAGCAAAAATCTGTGTTAAACTCTCTCTCCCTTATTTTTAAGCCTTCTCAGGTTTTTAAGTGGGTTTAGTCCATCATGTAGGGCGCCAAAATGTAATGGCGTAAACAAATGCAGACAGATTGTAAATATATATATATATATATATATATATATATATATATATATATATAGCTTTAATGTAGAAATAGACTTACAGAACCACCGTTCCCGCGGAGACCAGGAAAGCAGAAGCGAAGGCTGGGAGAAGGCTCGCCAAATTCATAGGCAGACATTAGCCCGAGGCGAACATGACCACCAAGGGGCAGGAGCTATCCCTATACTTCGTGTTGCACTAAAGGACTTTATGCCTGACCATTAGAACATAGTTAGGTTGTCTAGTAAGATGCCTAGTTACCCATGTATACAAGGAGAATTTGCTCCTTTCCCTTACCATATATTTATCTGGATTATTCTCTTGAATAAACAATTCTTAATGAGAATCCTGTCTTGTCTCCATCTCTGGTATCTCTTGTCCTATCTATTCTCACTTCCCCTCGAGGGACTCTGTTGACTTTCAGGGGGCAGGGTAGAGTGGTGCCCAAAGTGTATCTGGAACATGGGAGATTCAGTGAAGAAGCTGTTCAGAGAGGCCCATATAATGTGAAGTATAATTAAGAGGAAGAAAATCACAGAAACCTGCTGTGTCTTCTAAACCTCGGAAAGCAGAACAGTGATCACAGGACAAACAATTACTTAGTATGAAATGAGACAGGCATTCAAGGTGTGAGGGGTAAATACTTAAATTAAAGTATAGGTTTTTTGGAGTATATTAAAGATGTTTTATAGATGAGAAAAATGATAGAGAGTCAGAGAGGTTCTTAAAGATTACTGTTAAGCATTTACCAAGAATTGATCATATAACTGTCTTTTTTACTAGAATTAATATATTTTTGTTTTAGAGGTATTATGATTTTGTAGTGGGCAATGTTATTGGGATAGAAAAGATGGTATTATTAAAAGAAAAGTTGGACATAATGCATAAAAAGGAGCCTAAATATTTGCAATGGCAAATATGGGTTTTTATATTTGAGAAGGCTCAAATTTATGCAGTTAGCAACAATCGTCTGCTAAGGGAAATTATTTTTACTATGTAAACAGATAAATGGAGGTTGTGATAACCCTAATCAGCAGGCTCATACCCCAGTTGAAATACATGAATAACTGAGAAAAATAGGCATGGGAGCATGGGAGCATCTTCGCTCCATGGGAGAGAACGATTGTTCGTGGATTAAAGTTATCCAGAAATATAATGAGCCTTACATTGAATTCCTAGTTCGACTAAAACAAGCAATAGAAAGAACTGTAATTGGAGAAGAAGCAAGGAAATAACTTCTGAAAAGGCCAAGCATATAAAAATGCCAAGGTGTGTAATAATGAGCTATGCTATGCTATCAGTTAAGGACACAGGAAATATTAATAGTTTTAGGAAAGTATGAAAATATCTTCCATCTGAAAGAAAACTGCAATTGGTTGCTGAAATTATGGCCACCATTTAGTATAATTTGTAAATTAAAATAAAAATTTAAAAGATTTAAAATGCTTTGGATATTGGAAAATCAGTTTCTAACTAAAGAAGTTAAGACAAAAGTAAAATTAGTAAAAGAGCATATTTAAAAGGTCTTTTTGAATAGGTTATAACCTATAATCACATGCAAAATGTCTGAAGATCTGACATTTGAAAATTTGGAAATGCTCTAAGGGATCATTGGTAGCGTTTTCCATTGTTAAAGATGACAGTGGAAATTTACATACTAATGCTAATCATCTACATGTTCAAGATAAAATTCCATTTTGATATAATAATCATACTTTTCCTTGGACAGCAGAGTAGAGGGTGCCTGAACTGGCTTTATCCTATAGCCACACTGATGAATATCATGCATAACACCATAGAACCTCGTCTGGCAATGGATGGAGATAGAGACAGAGACCCACATAGGAGGAATTGGACTGAGATCCCAAGATCCAAATGAGGAGCAGAAGGAGGAAGAACATGAGGAAGGAAGTCAGGAACATGAGCGGTGCACCCATTGACTGAGACTGTGGGGCTGATCTAATAGGAGCTCACCATGGCCAGTTGGACAGTGACTGATGAAGAACGTGGTCAAACAAGACTCTCTGAATGTGGCTAAAATGAGGGCTAACTGAGAAGCCAAGGACAATGGCACTGGGTTTTGATCTACTGCTTTTGCTGGATTTATGGGAGCCTAGTTTATTTGGATGATCACCTACCTAGAGCATGATGGAATGTTGGACTTCGCACAAGGTACGGAACTCTGACTGCTCTTTGGACTGGGAAGGGTGGGAGAAGGGGGTGGAAGGATGGAAATAGAAATGGGAAAAGGAAAGAAGATCGAATTTTTAAAAAAAAGAAAAAAAAATTCCATTTTGATAAATTAATCAAATTTCAAGCCCATTACATTTTAAAACAGCAAATTGAAATTTTAAAAAGGAAGATTTTGGTAAGGAATAAATATGAAATATTTGGAAGAATAATTGCAAATTTACATTAATACATATTAAGTTTCTTAAATCTGCCCTGAAAAGATATTCTAGTTAGAGTAGATAAATATTTTGCTCATACTCCAAATGTTGAACCAGCAGAAAAATTGCCATAAATACTGCATGGCAGACTTCATTTATAATGGAGAAAGGGAGAGGGTATGGTATTGTTTGTTCAGGATGAGTGACAATTATGACTCCTGAAGTAGACATTCCAATATTGGCCATGGTAAAATTATACTCATGGAAGTGACCTCACCAATACTGATCTTCACCACGATCACCAACTTGGTGTTAGGTGAAATCTCTTGTGCTCTATGGTCAGATTATTGTCCAGCAGTCCAAAAGACCAGTTACAGCTGAATATTTTTTCTGGCCATATGTGCTCTGTTAATTGTCTCTTTTGTTCAGGGATCAGCTGTAAATTATTGTGCTTATGTCACTTGTACACCTATGTTTAAGCCTGTCTTTTGGGGAGATACTGATGTTTTAGTGTATATCACTGTAAATATCCTCTCTCCTCCTTGGAATGACTTGACTTATCTCAATAATTTTGATGGGACCTCTTATAATTTTACTTATATGGATGATAGAAATCCAATAAGCATTGGAAATGGTCTTTGTTTATAAGTGGGATTACATTTTTGGTTATAACCTGGAATTAAAATTTGCAGATCTCATACTCATCTTCAAATGCTTTCAGCACGGTAAATTAATCAGATCTGGTACAATTATAATAATTCATAATGAATTATTATATCCTATATGACCAGATTTTATATATTATGGTTAAAATATCAGACAATTATTTGTAAGACTTGTTTGAGCATATTTGGCAAAATAATTCAAAATAAATAGATCCATTGGTGCCCATATTGTTAATTTATTAACACTTGTTCTGAATGGAATATTATCACTTGTGATTTGCTTAATGTTATCAGGTTGAACTGAGTCAAGAATGAAATGATAACTGGAAGACATCTTCTGTCATGGGGAGATGGAGGAATCAGTGATAATCACATTCCTTACTCACAGACGCTACTGCAATTCAGAAGATTGTGACTGCCTTAAACCTGTTCAGCTTTTAAATGCCTCATTTATCGCAACACAAGTATCTGCTTCTACTTATAAATTTCACTTATTTTAAGTAGTAATGTTACTGCATGTGTACCACTACCACATGCATTTTGTTGGAAGAATTAATTTTACAACTGGAATTAATTTTTATGAATGTTAATTGTATTTAAAGATTATTTCTACTGTTAAGTTTAATCCTCATAATCCATCACTAATGATATTACAACAGTATACAAATATTTGGCTTTCAAAAATTGTGTCGTTCTTGCTCTCAAAATCCTCTAGATAATATTGTTGAATTCTTCAAAAAGATATTGAAAAGATAAAGCACATGTTCGGTATAATAATAGTTGTCATTCTTAATCTTACTGCTGTTTTTGCTACTACTTCTGTGGCTGGTTTACAGTTTATAGAGACAGAGAATTTTCACCAATATCAGTTCTCCAGCCTCAGATCATTTGCCTGTTCTCTCTTTTCAGTGACATCTGACTTCAGGGAAAATGTGTGTGTGTGTGTGTGTGTGTGTGTGTGTGTGTGTGTGTGTGTATGTGTGTGTGTGTGTGTGTGTTTGTGTTTTGGTATGGGCATTCTTCTAGTACATAGACATTATTTCAAAGCTAGCATACCTGAGAAAATCTGTCTTTCCCCTTTCATCATTTCTGTAAATATTAGATATTCTGAAAATATTTTGAATTCATATTGTTCCTCATAATACAGTAGAACATTCTCTGGTTTTTGTAATGAAACAATTACATAAGCAAATTTATGTAGTTTAAATTCAATAATACAAGTGTACATATACATTAATACCAATAAATTACTATTTTCATGTGGTAGTATAATAAGATTCCACAGACTTGAAATTTGCCACACGTGGTATGAAAACAGGCAAGTAAGTCTCAGAGCTCCTGTATTCACTGCATATGCTTTATGTCCTGAGAAAAACATGATAATGTTTGTATATTAGTTTTTTCTCATGTATGTATTAGAAATAGATCCAGTAGTTAAAATTTAAATTATATTAAGGACAGAGCCATTTATGAGTCTGTGAATTTTTTAAATATAAATGCAGAAAATAACATACGGGTTATTATTTATAGTACACACTGATATTTTTATTTGTTAGTAACTACTCTACTACTTTCTTTACTCTAATTGTATTATTGGCATTCTTACAGATTCAACAATTTTTGTCTGACTCCTGACCTTAAACCATAAGATGACTAAAGTGTCTTTGCAGTTTTTATATAATCCACACATATATCAAAGAAGAACAAGATTCAGGAGACACCCATGCAAATCAACAAAAAAATTAATAAAGTAAAGTTTTAGTGTTTATCTTAAAAATAAGATATTTAATCAATATTTTACACTGTTAGGATCTGATTGTCAGTCTCTTATGGAAAGTTCTTCCTTGCTCCTGGATTGGGAGGATCAACAAAGTAAAAATGGCAATTCTACCAAAAGCAATCTATA
Organism: Microtus oregoni; assembly: GCF_018167655.1. Taxonomy (NCBI): domain Eukaryota; kingdom Metazoa; phylum Chordata; class Mammalia; order Rodentia; family Cricetidae; genus Microtus; species Microtus oregoni. The sequence continues at coordinate 34,770,311 of NW_024543059.1, forward strand.
GATTCAATGCAATCCCCATCAAAATCCCATCAAAATTCTTCACAGATCTGGAGAAGACAATAATCAACTTTATATGGAAAAACAAAAAACCCAGGATAGCCAAAACAATCTTATACAATAAAGGAGCGTCTGGAGGCGTTACCATCCCTGACTTCAAACTCTACTACAGAGCTACAGTATTGAAAACAGCTTGGTATTGGCATAAAAACAGAGAAGTCGACCAATGGAATCGAATAGAAGACCCTGACATTAACCCACAAACCTATGAACACCTGATTTTCGATAAAGGAGCTAAAAGTATACAATGGAAAAAAAGAGAGCATCTTCAACAAATTGTGCTGGCAAAACTGGATGTCAACCTGTAGAAGAATGAAAATAGATCCATATCTATCACCATGCACAAAACTCAAGTCCAAATGGATTAAAGACCTCAATATCAGTCCGAACACACTGAACCCGATAGAAGAGAAATTGGGAAGTACTCTACAACACATTGGCACAGGAGACCACTTCTTACGTATAACCCCAGCAGCACAGACATTAAGGACCTCATTGAATAAATGGAACCTCCTGAGACTGAGAAGCTTCTGTAAAGCAAAGGACACTGTCGCTAAGACACAAAGGCAAACCACTAACTGGGAGAAGATCTTCACCAATCCCGCAACTGACAAAGGTCTGATCTCCAAAATATATAAAGATCTCAAGAAAATAGACCATAAAAGGCTAACCAACCCAATTATAAAATGGGGCATTGAGCTGAACAGAGACTTCTCAACAGAAGAACTTCAAATGGCCAAAGACACTTAAGGTCATGCTCAACTTCCTTAGCGATCAGGGAAATGCAAATCAAGTCAACTTTAAGATATCATCTTACACCTGTCAGAATTGCTAAAATCAAAAACCCCAATGATAGCCTTTGTTGGAGAGGTTGTGGAGAAAGGGGTACACTCATCCATTGCTGGTGGGAATGCAAACTTGTGCAACCACTTTGGAAAGCAGTATGGCGGTTTTGCAGGAAATTCGGGATCAACTTACCCCTGGACCCAGCAATACCACTCTTGGGAATATATCCAAGAGAGGCCTTATCATACAACAAAAGTATATGTTCTACGATGTTCATAGCAGCATTGTTTGTGATAGCCAGAAACTGGAAACAACCTAGATGCCCTTCAATAGAGAATGGATGAAGAAAGTATGGAATATATACATATTAGAAAATTACTCAGCAATAAAAAACAAGGACTTCTTGAATTTTGCATGCAATTGGATGGAAATAGAAAACACTATCCTGAGTGAGGTAAGCCAGACCCAAAAAGAGGAACATGGGATGTACTCACTCATATTTGATTTCTAGCCATAAACCAAGGACATTGAGCCTATAATTAGGGATCCTAGAGAAGCTAAATAAGGAGAACACAAAGAAAAACATATAGGCATCTTCCTGAATATTAACCTTCAGCACGCGATGAAAGGAGACAGAGACAGAGACCCACATAGGAGCACAGGACTGGAATCTCAAAGTCCAAATCAGGAGTAGAAGGAGAGAGAGCATGAGCAAGGAACTCAGGACCGCGAGTGGTGCACCCACACACTGAGAAAATGGGGATGTTCTACTGGGGACTCACAAAGACCAGCTGTCCAGGGTCTGGAAAAGCCTGGGATAAAACCAGACTCTCTGAACATAGCAGACAATGAGGACTACTGAGAACTCAAGAACAATGGCAATGGGTTTCTCATTCTACTGCAAGCACTGGCTTTGTGGGAGCTTAGGGAGTTTGGATGATCAACTTACTAGACCTGGATGGAGGTGGGGGTTTCTTGGACTTCCCACAGGACAGGGAACCCTGATTGCTTTTCCGGCTGAGGGGGGGGGACTTAATTGGGGGAGGGGGAGGGAAATGGGAGGTGGTGGCGGGGAAGAGACAGAAATCTTTAATAAATAAATAAATTAAAAGAATAAGATATTTAATCAATATTTTTCACTGTTAGGATCTGATTGTCAGTCTCTTAAACCATTAATATAGCTATAATTTCTAATAATCATCCTAATATGTTATGGTCAAACACATAAATACAGGACTACATAATATAAGGTAAAATGCATGATTTCTTCAGCTAATTCAAATGTCATTATTTGTCAAAATTTATCTTCAGGGTGTATTACTTATTACATATATACAGACATGTCCAAATTTCTACTATTTGATATTTTAGAACTGTAGCTATATAATTGAAAGAAAGAACAATTTACCAATTGCAAAAATTGAGTCTACTTTATATTGTAAGTGATAACACGATTAGAAATTTCATATATGTATATTTTAAAGATGGCAGAAATATTGTTACAGATTGAAATGGAGGCTCTTGATTCCAAAGTACCAATGTTTTCCAGTCTCAACATTACTAGCAGATATACACATTTAGAATCTGAGATGAACTGAGATGAACAAGATAAGTTCTGAACATTTAAAGCATATAAAACATGCCACAAAATAACAAAGATATCTATTGTGTTAATGATTTTCAAGGGAAGTATATAATACTTCGATGCCATCACCAATAAACACTGGATTTCCAAAAGGCACATGGTGTCTGATTTCCTAATTGGGAATGAGCAAAAAGTGAGAAAATATCATGTACAAGAGTATTTATATGCAAATACACAAAGACTATGTCAATGAGCGCAGCAAATTTGAGATTGTGAGAACCTAAAAAGAAATAGGGTGATAAGAAGTAGGTATACTCTTCTATACCATATTAGAATTCAGAGGCTTTGGTGACAGGTAGGGTAGTACTTTTATATGTTACTGCATAATATTATCAATGATTCTGTTTTCATGAGAAAAAAAAGAACAGCAATATCATACCAATTTTCACAAAGAAATTCAGAGAAAAGAGGAAAGGGCATGACTCCCCTTGACACTGTCATATACTAAAACATTAGGGGAATTATTTCTTTGCAGATGCTGCAGTGTTCAAGACAGAGATAGTGGTGCCACAACTTTAAAGAGAAGGAGAGGATTCAGAAGCAGGGATGGACATGATGCACAGACCATAACGGGTGACTCCAAACAGTAATACTGGAATATACCAGTACCTGACTGCTAATTATCCTGGGTTTTTTGTCATATAGGAGCAGTCTGCTGTGTCTGGAAAATGTACATTCGGATTTCAGCTATAAATATTTGCAGCTGAGAGCTGGCATATAGCCAGAGCCTGACTAGGAAGGATTCGCTATGCTGACAATATTATTAGCTCCCCTTGCCTGGCAATCCTCTGAAGGAGTGTGTGCATTCAAATTTTCCCGGGAACAGTGACGAGAATGATCTTAATTCTACCAATAGGAACAAAGCCTGTGGTAACCTTGGAGATCTGCATCAGAGCTGCTGACTCATTTCTCCTTCCCTTCTCTATGTTTGCTCCAGCAGAAAAATATGAAAGTGAAAGTAGATGGCAGGAAATAATGTAGTTTACCTAGGACCAGAATCCCATTATCAAAAGGGAAATCATTATGAGGTAAGTAGGAGGTGATCACGTATATGAATTCTTGGGTCTGTATCCTGCCTATCTACCTGAAATTTCCATTTCTCCCTGCTGACCGCTGATTGTGATTCTGTGCTGCCTATTGCTGCTTACTGGTATCACATTCAGAAATGCCATGCCAGTGTCCCGAAACACTTATTGCGGAATCTCACACTTGATATTTTCAGATTCCCAGGTGCCTGAGACTATTTGCCAACATAGCAATTACCTTATTGAGGGTTCCAATGGCTCATAAAATTAGTATATTTCAGTGTTGTCATGTATGGACTTTCTATGAAAATCATCATTTCAGAAAATAAATAATTTACAGCTAACCTTGGAATCGCAGATTTTCTGGCTTAATCAGTGGCTTCAGACTGGAGCACATTTCCTGCACTGTAAACAGCATCAGGTGACTCTCACAAATTCCTTGCTTTTCCTATGATTCTGTATCCTGCAGGTCTCTTGGACACATTTTCTTTTCTGGTGTTCTTTTACAGTGAGGCTTTGACTAAAGGCCAGCTTTGAGCAGGACTTTAGTCAAAGCCCCACTGGCAAAATTCCTCAGTGCAGTCCGTTTTATGCCATGTAGGAACCAATGAGCAGAGAGATCTCATAATAAGGACTGGAAAGCACAAGACAGCATTCATCTTGATGATCTCATCTAGAGCTGATGAGTCATCTGTGTCTCTCTCCTTACCTTGTACTGTGAAAAGAAGCAGAGCAATTGACACGGGAACAGAGGATAAAATGTAATTTACCCTGCATTTTGCCTCCAATTAACAGCCAACTAAAGTGGTAAAATGTAACAGGTTGAGCCAGCTGGCAGATGCTTTTCCCTTGAATCTACATATATACATCTGAGCCTTCCTTTCTCTCTGAGCATTTTTGATTGTGAATCTGTGCTGCCAAAGTATCTGGCTTCTGAATCTTTGTGATTTTTTTCTATGTTTTTAGGTGTGGTTTTTATGCAGTCAAATTATAATAAACATGTTACATATGATATTATGAGTTATATACAAATAAAAATGTGATTATAATTTTTCATATTGTTTATAATACACAATATATTTAGGTTGATTAGAGGGCTATACGAGGAATTAGGGAGACTGTAATAAGAAACATAGATTATAAACCTTCTCTCATATAGACCTATTGTAATATAGTTGCTCACAATGTCTTAGTGATAAAGAAATGAATTCAGTTTAATTGATTTTAGAAAAAATGAATATATTTAAATTGTTAACATTTGTGTTTGTTTCTTTTAAGGCTTATAGGTATTTGGAAATTTACATTTGCATGAAGCATTTTTCATAATTTTGTTTCTTGATTGCAAGCAATATACATAATTATCCAAATAATAATTTATAATTATTAATTTAAAAAAACTGGATTCAAAATATTAGATGTTTTCTCTAAATCCCATAAGCACCATTAAATCTGATATATATATTTATTATATATCAAATATATATAATATATATATATATATATTAAAAACAGATTTTATTTAAGGAAGTTGTATGTCCACCAGTTTCATGCCTTCTATTGTTACATCTATTTCATGTTAAGCCATTCTGAACATTTGTCCTGCCATTAGGACTGCTAGGATTTTAGACACTGCATAAGCTTCAAGAATAATGCATTTAGTTCCATTTTTTTTGAAATTGCATTGGGGCAAATGTTCTTTTATATTAATCAAATACTGGTTTCATGTAGATGTTTATTGGAACTAGATGATATGAGATTGGATTTCTCCTTTGACTGTAATGTGCCATGCTAGGCTAGTTGGACATAAATACTCAGAGAACTTCCTCTTTCCACACTTCTCTAATATTCTGGAATTGCATAATACCAGCATGCTTGCTTTAGAAAATGAGTATTGTGAAAATGTCTTCTAGGTTTCTAAATTTCCAAACGAGCATGTTGTTGACTGTCTCAGGTTACAATGTAACCATAAAAGCAAAAAAATATGATAAAGTCTATAACTCACAGACTACACTGTTTACTAGTCTAAAGAAAATGGTATTCAGCTTACTGGCCAAGTTTGATATGGTTCTGTAACATCAATATTAAATTATCTTTTCTGAATTGTAGATGATAATGTGAAAAAATGGGTAAATGTCTTGGTTGTTCGACTATCATTCTTATGCATATAATATAATTAGAATAGCATGGAGGTAAATCTATGCACATTGAATAAAGTTGAATGAAAATTTGTGGCTATATTTAGCCAATGGGGTACTCCTCAGTGGTAAAAGACGATGACATCTTCAAATTTGCAGGCAATAGATTGAAACTAGAAAATTCTATCCTGAGTGAGTTAACACAGATCAGAATAATGAGGATTGTTTGTAGCCAATCATCGGCGAACACCATATAAAGCAAACCTATAGCCCCCAATGCCAAACCAGCTAAGTAACAAGGGAAACTTAAGAGGAACAAACATTGATCCTTTGACTGCACCAGTCTATTCCCTAGAGCATGTGGGGCACTGAACACATCCACTTGGATCTTGGCAAAACTGACCTTGGTGCTACTGGCCGAAACACCGCCTCTGTCTACTGAGAACTCAAGAACAATTGCAGTGGGTTTTTGATCTTACTGCACATACTGGCTTTGTGGGAGCCTAGGCAGTTGGATGGTCACCTTAGGAGACCTGGATAGAGGTGGGCGGTCCTTGGGCATCCCACAGGTCAGGGAATCCTGATTGCTCTTCCAGCAGATGAGGGAGGGGGACTTGATCGGGGGAGGGGGAGGGAAATGGGAAGCGGTTGCGGGGAGGAGGCAGAAATCAAGAATAAATAAATAAATTTAAAAAAAAACTGACCTTTATGCAAAGAACTCCTCATTTCCTGAAACTGGAAAAAATGCACGATGTTTGAACTGGACAAGCAAGATTAAAGAAAAAAAAAAGATTAGCAAGGTAAGAGTTAACTGTGATTTGTTCCTTTGTCTCTCTGATCCTTCAGCATTTACCCTTATGTGTGGCTCCGAGTTGTAGTTTTTTTTTTTATATATTATTAATTCCAATTAGAACTCATGCAACACAAAGAAACAGTCTTGCAGAAAACCCCCTTTTTATCTGACTCTTCAGAATCTTTCCACCACCACCACCAGACCTTCAAGTTTTACCTGAGCTTTAGCTGGGACAATATTTTGTAGATATATTTATGGGGACTGAAATCCATAACTGTTTTCTTTTGGTCTTTTTATTTATTTATTTAAAATTTCAACGTTCTCCCATCCAGCACTCATATTTGATTGGACCATCTCTGGTGACACCAACACATGCCTAAGGTCTGATATGTAATAATTACACATTGACTGCTATTTAGTGCTATACAATCTAGTTTTTGTTATAGGGATGAGCAGCTGAGAAATGGAATATAGTCAAGGCATGACAGGTAAGGACCTGCTATGCTGAAAGTGTTATTAGCAGTCCTTGCCTCAGACAGCAGGAGAGTGTGTTTTCAAATTGTTCCTGGAATATGAACCAAAGACAAGAATGCTCTCCATTCTACCAATTGGAACAAATCCTGTGGTAACCATGGAGATGTCCATCAGAGCTGCTGCCTCATTTCTTCCTCCGTTCTCAAGGTGTGGTCCGGAAGAAAAAATGAAAGTAAAAGTGGATGATAGAAAAAAAATGCAGTTTTTCTCAGACCAGAATCTAATTAACAAATTGGAAAGCACTGAGAGGGAATTAGAGGTTGACCATATAGCCCAATTCTTGGGTCAGTATCCTGCCTATCTTCCTGAAATCCAACATTTCTGCCTGAGGATGGCTGATTATTATTCCTCGCCGACAATTGCAGCTTACTGGTATCACATTCAGAAATGCCATGTCATACTCCCTAAACACACTGTCTGTGGAATCTGCCACTTGAAATTGTCAGAATCCGAGATGCCAGAAGTATTCCCTGATATAGCAATTATCATATTGGTTCCTCCAGTGGGGCATATGATCAGTACATTCCCGGTTTCTGTCAGGTATTGACTCCCAAACTAAAATTTGATTACAGAAAATGAATAATCAAAGGCTAATCAAAAAATCACAGATATTAAGGCTGAAGCAGTGATTTCAGCGAGTCGAGCACATTTCCTGCACTGCAAACAGGAACAGGTGACTCTGAGCAGAAGTGTGGGGAATCTCAGAAATCTTTGCTTTTACTAGATATCTATAGCTTCTGTCTCCTGCAGGTCTCTATAACAGATTTTCTTTCTGAGTTTGTTTATGGCCAATCTCCTGACTAAATTCCAGCTAAACGCTGGACTTCAGCCAGGAGACTGGCTGGCAAAATCCCTCAGTGCAGACCTTTTTATGTTATCTAGGAACCAATAAGAAGAGAGCTCTCAAACCTGAAAGCACAGACTGCATTTTACATCGTGATCTCATCCGGAGCTGATGATTCATGTGTGTCTCCCTCCTGCCTGTGTGTTGTAAAAAGAAGCAGAGCCAATTGAAGGGGAACACAGGATAAAATATAATTTACCCTTTGTTTTACCTCCAGTTAACAACAGACAAACCTGCCTAATTAAGACTGGTTGCCACAGCAACATTGCAGCTGCTTTTGCATAGATTCTAGCTGTATACATGAAAGCCTCCATACCAATCTGTAATTTTTTTATTGTGATTCGCTCTGTCAATTCAATCTGACTTCTTATATTTTCTGATCTGTTTATTTTTATGTGTTTGTTTATGCATTTGAAATATAATTATTTATGTTTTATATACTACATGTAATATGTAATATATAAATACAATATATGATTACAGTGGTTCGTATAGTTGTATTACAATACATAATATATTTAAGTCCATTAGAACATTGTATAGGGGGATGGATGTATTGTAGAAAAAAATATTGATTTAAAGCCCTCCTGAAATACAGTATCCCACTGTGTCTTAAAGATAAAAATGAATTCAAGTTAATTCTTTTCTTGAAAAAATTAAATATATTTATATTATTAACATTTATGTTTGCCTGTTTTTAAGACTTTTTTTTTTTGGTTTTTAAAGACAGGGTGTCTCTGTGGTATTGGAGCCTGTCCTGGAACTAGCTCTGTAGACCAGGCTGGTCTCGAACTCACAGAGCTCTGCCTGCCTCTGCCTCCCAAGTGCTGGGATCAACGGCATGCGCCACCACCGCCCGGCTTTGTTTTTAAGACCTTATAGATATTTGCACCCCCAATTTGCAAGAACTTACTTTCATAATGTTTCATATCATATGTAATTAATATACCTGAAATATTGTCTTAATATAAATTTATAGGTATTTTTTTTCTTTTTTTTTTAATTTATTTATTTATTTATTTATTTTTAATAATTTTTTTTATTAAGAAAAGAAGAAAAAAAAATCATAAACAAAAAACAAGTTTCCACCTCCTCCCAGCCTCCCATTTCCCTCCCCCTCCTCCCACCCTTCTCCCCCTCCTCCCACCCTTCTACCCCTCCCCCCACTCCTCTCCCCCTCCCTCTCCAGTCAACAGAGCAGTCCAGGTTCCCTGCCCTGTGGTAAGTCCTAGGTCCTCCCCCCTCCGTCCATTTCTAGGAAGGTGAACATCCAAACTGGCTAGGCTTCCACAAAGCCAGCACATTAAGTAGGATCAAAACCCCGTGCCATTGTCCTTGGCGTCTCATCAGCCCTCATTGTTCGCCATGTTCAGAGAGTCCGGTTTTATCCCATGCTTTTTCGGTCACAGTCCAGCTGGCCTTGGTGAGCTCCCCGTAGATCAGCTCCACTGTCTCAGTGGGTGGGTGCACGCCTCGTGGTCCCGACTTCTTTGCTCATGTTCTCCCTCCTTCTGCTCCTCATTGGGACCTTGGGAGCTCAGTCCAGTGCTCCAGTGTGGGTCTCTGTCTCTGTCTCCATCCATCACCAGATGAAGGTTCTATGATGATATGCAAGATATTCGTCAGTATTGCCCACGGATAGGGTCATTTCAGGTTCCCAATCCTCAGCTACCCAAGGAACTAACTGGGAACCTCATGTTGGGCACTTGGGAGCCCCTCTAGGGTCAAATCTCTTGCTCACCCTAAAGTGGTTCCCTTAACTAAGAATTGTGGTTCCGTGCTCCCCTATCCACCTTTCCTTTATCCCAATTCTCCTGATTCCCCAAGTCCCCCCTCCTTCCCTTCTACCTTTTCTCTCCCCATCTCCCCTTACCCCCATCCCACCCCACCCCCAAGGTCCTAATTTTCTCCCCGGCAATTGGGTCTACTTCCCTTAGCCAAGAGGATAACTATATGTTTTTCCTTGGGTTCACCTTCTTACTTAGCTTCTTTAGGTTCACCTATTGTAGACTCCGTGGCCCTAATTTATGGCTAATTAACCCAATTAAAAAATGGGGCACTGAACTGAACAGAGAATTCTCAGCAGAGGAAGTTCAAATGGCCAAAAGACACTTAAAGTCGTGCTCAACTTCCTTAGCAATCAGGGAAATGCAAATCAAAACAACTTTGAGATATCATCTTACACCTGTCAGAATGGCTAAAGTCAAAAACACCAAGGATAACCTTTGCTGGAGAGGCAGTGGAGGAACGGGTACCCTCATCCATTGCTGGTGGGAATGCCATCTTGTGCAACCACTGTGGAAGTCAGTGTTTCGGTTTCTCAGGAAATTCGGGATCAACTTACCCCTGGACCCAGCAATACCACTCTTGGGAATATACCCAAGAGATGCTCTATCAAATGACAAAAGCATTTGTTCAACTATGTTCATAGCAGTATTATTTGTAATAGCCAGAACCTGGAAACAACCTAGATGCCCTTCAATGGAAGAATGGATGAAGAAAGTATGGAATATATACACGCTAGAGTACTACGCTGCGGTAAAAAACAATGACTTCTCGAATTTTGCATGCAAATGGATGGAAATAGAAAACACTATCCTGAGTGAGGTGTCCCAGACCCAAAAAGATGAACATGGGATGTACTCGCTCATAATTGGTTTATAGGTATTTTTTTAAAAAAATCCACTCGATTCCAAATACTAGAATTCCTCTCAAAATATCAAAATCACTATTATATCTGAACCATATTTTCTATCTTTAAGTATGCAGAATATATTTAAGGAAGTTGTATGTTCATTTATTATAAACCATCTATTGGTACATGAATGCCCTACATGGAAAGCTATACTAATAATAACTTTATATTTCTTTCTAAATTAGCTAAAGACTACAAAGAGCTACTATAATAAGGGTTTCGTTTCATTGTACTTCCTCTATGCATAGTGCGTTTTTGAGCAATGGATATACTACAAAAATCATACCTTTAGTTAGAGTTGTTGGAAATTAATTAGGGCAAAACTGCTTACATATTTACCAATAGTGGTTTGATGGAGATATTTATTAAAACTTGTGAAATTAAGATAGGTTTCCTCCTGTGAATGAAACGTGCCATTCTAGACTAGCTGGCCATGAATACTCAGAAAACCTCCTGTTACCACATTTCTCTAATGTCCTGGAATTGTACAATACCAGCATGCCTGCGTTAGAAAACAAATATTCTAACAAGGAATCCAGGTTTGCAAATTTTCAAATGAGCATATTCCTGAATGTTTCAGTTTTCAATATAACCGTGGAGGCATATAAGTTAAGATGAGGAGTATAAATCACAGACCACATAGTTAACCACTCTAAAGATCATTGTATTCTACTTACTCACCAAATATGATATGGTCCTCTGTATACACCAATATTAAATTATCTTTTCTTTATAGTAGATAATAATGTCAAAAAGTGAAAAATGTCTGGGTTATTCCTCTATAATCCTTAAGCATATAATATAATAAGAGCAATATGGAAGAAAATCCAGGGTCATTGGCCAAAAGTAGATTTTTAAAGAATGTGGTCACAGTTACACAATAAAGAAATATTCAACAGTAAAAACAAAGATACCTTGAAATTTGCAGGCAAATGAATGAAACTATAAAAATCCATTCAAAGTGAAATAATCTAGACCAGAATGATGAGGATGGTTTGTACCTCATCATAGGTGAACAACAACTATGAAGCATAGAATAGGGAACCTATAACTCAGGACCACAGAGAAGCTAAGTAATAAGGGCAACATTAAGGGAAAAAATTGATAACCCTGGGGAAAGGAAAAAGACAAATATCCTGAAAAAATTGGGAATATATGGGTGCGGTATAAAGGGAATGCAGAAAATAAGGATAAAGAGAATAATGAAGAGGAAGAACTGGAAGTAACAGGATTTTAAATATTGGTGAGTGGAACAGATAGCGAGGAAGGAAAAAGTTAAATTCATTGACAGACCATAATGGGGATAGCTAAACCCTGGAATTGGAGGAATTCTCAAGGATGACCACAACTTAGACCCTAAGTAATAGTTGAGATGGTACTTGAACAATCCTTGCCTTGTTGTCAGACTGATGACTTTCTTAAATATCATCATCATAGAACCTAAATCCAGCAAATTATGGAAGCAGATGCAGAGTTCCACAGTTGATCACATGGCTGAGTTCCTAAAGCCCAGTTGAAAAATGGGAATTGTAAGAATACATGCAAGAGAGATCAAGGTTGTAATGGGAATACCCACAGATACAGCTTACCTAGGCTGATGGTATCTAGGAACTCTGGCTGACAGTGAGAGAACTAGGATACTAACAATCTAAGCACTGTGAATGTGAGGGAGAGTTGAATGACTGGGGCAGACGGTGGGCCAAGGACAAGTGGGACCAGGATTGATTCATCCTGCATGTTCTGATTTTAGGGAACCCATTCTCTGGAATGCTATTTAGAAAAGTCTAGATATAGTGGGAACAAAAAAAAATGCAAGTATGGTATGTTCATATTAAATAAAATAATACCTAAAGAAATTGCCTGTGTTAATGAGATGTTTTTTTAAGATATCATGTAAATCATATGTAAACAAGCAACAAAAATACATTATAAAGCAAAGGAGTGCCTTTACATAAAACATATTGTTATTTAAATGTGATTCGGCTGTTGAATGATTTCAATTGGAGACAAAAAATATGAATATTGAATTATTTACCTTTACTATGCTTTCTATATCTCCTTGGAAACAAAGTCCCAGTGTTTTTACTCTTTGCAATTGTATTATTTGCTTATGTCATGTCAAAGAGTGTGAGTGGAAGCCTGATTAAGAAAATGAGCCTGTTTATTAATCCTATATGGTACGACAGTTGTAGTTCATAGCCCAGTCTGTGGTAAGATATTTAGAATCATCTGGACAGGTTTAAATTAAATGTTCATGGTGTCGTACTTCAGTATGTAGACATGAGGATGACATCACGGCTGAGTAAGTGAAATATGTGAGGAATAAACATAGATATTTTCTACTAAGTATACATATAATATAATACATACCAACACTACTATGAATAAATTAATCATTAAATTTCTCAAGATGATAGCAAAAATTGCAATTTATGTGGACAACAGCATAAAAATAAAATGAAATAAAAAGAGAGAGGGTATTAGCTAATGAAGAACAGGGTACAAAATATTCCTTCATATTGTGTGAATATATGGCATTGTAAATGATTTAAGAAAGATTCTGACTGGATATTGTCTAAGTAGGATAAGTTTAGGCTGAAGAAACAGACAAAATAGAAGTTAGGAAAAATGGAGGACTCTCTGTATCATGAGTAGCTGTGGGAAGTAGATGTAATTGCTATACTGAGAAAATACCAATCCATATGGCAGTGCACATATAAAAAATATAATTAATTTAAAATTTATATGTTAACTTGTAATGACCTGAGATATTTGTTGAGTGTTTAGAAATAATAATAATTTTCTCTATGCTTACTCAAGAACTGTCTAGAGGGAAACAAAACACTGCCTACTTACTAATGACATTCTGATGTGGCTAACCTAATTATGATAAAACGAATAAAAATAGATATCTAAAAGTTTTAAAGCAATCAAAAAATAGAATCAAAAGTGGCTTTGAATAAGTGTTTTTGTTCAGCTACTGTCAATGCAAGTGAAAAAGAGAGGAATGGCGCTTTAAGAGATGTTTTATGAGCTGTGTGCTGGTGACTACCAGCAACATAACTCTATTAAATGTTCCTTCATCCAAATAATTTATAATGTTTATTAACAATGAGCTGTATGCTACTCAGTGTATGGATAGACACAATGATGTCCCAGAGGTGCAGTGATAACCGTGGCTCCCTGAGACCTCAGCCATGAAGCTCATCTCAAAGCGACCCAAAGGGTGAGGAGCCAGCTCCAAATGCCATGCAACAAGATGTGCTTTACTCTGAGCAGTGCTAAATTGCAACTAATGAATCCTGGTCTCCCTCTGAGCCCCTTAAATTGACCAAGCTACACATCAGTGGAAAATAGACTTTATAGCAATTGGTAAAGAGTTCATGATTTCTCATGAACTTGGTTCTGTTCTATGTAAGTTTCTGAAGATATTCAACCTCCCTTGCTCATATAATTCCTACATGGTTGGCATTTTGGTATCTCTTCAGACCATTGAAAATTGCCTCTCTTCTATTAATATACAAATATTAATAGGAAAAAATCTATCACATCCCAACTTTAAAACAACTGCCCAGTTTCCAAAATCACTATTTTATCTGAAGAATGTATTCTTTTCTCTCTTTAATGACAACTCAGTTCATTTAAGCAACTTGTACATCGTTCAGTATGTATCTACCTACTGGACCATAAGTAGCCAATTTTGGTAAATGTCCTTGAAAAAACATCTAATGTTCTTTCTCAGTGATCTCACTCCAATAGGGATCAGGCATCATTAATCCTGCCATTATGCATGCTGGGATTTCTAAATTTTTGATATGTCACAAGAATTAAGTAGTTTGTTCTATTACTTGGAATTAATGAGTTCACATGTGCTTATGTAAAACCTTTTTCAGTGTGTCCAAAGGTCAGAGATTTCAGACCTACTCTTGCACCTTCAAGAGTATAAGCTAGGATGCTTTGACCTAATGTGTTGCTACAGAACATTGTGCCAAGGAAAAAGAGTATTTTGGCTAGTGTGTGGTTACTTTCTGTTTGGAGATGAAATTACTTTGTTTGTTCTTTATATCATGGCAAGGAAGTCGTGCCTCACACCCAATTTTATATTGAGGTACATAAGAACTAAGAATAATAAATAAGAGACAGCTCACAATAATCACTGGATGCCCTACAAAATCTATAAATTTTCTCTTGTTAATTCCTATCTTGATCTTAATCCCAACTGAGAATAGTTCAGTAACGATCCTAAGTAATGGCTCCTCAGAAGTGGAGCTTGAGTATAGTGGTATAACAATATGAATACTACAAGTTGAGAATACCACAGCGGTTAAGGAAAGAATATGTGCTTGGAAAAAAATTAAGAGTGAACATGGGTTGAATAACATGGGAATATAGTTGTAAATAAAGTTGTAACGGGGCAGACAATTAGTAGTTAACTTAATATGCAATTGCTTGAAGACGTCTTAACGTTTTGTTATTTATTATTTTTCTTACTGTATAAATAAAAACTTTCAAAATTTCTGCTTCCCCCTGCTCCTACTTCACTCCCGCTACCCTTCCCTTTCCTATTTTCCTTCCAGTACTAAGAGAGAGTAGGGTTCCCTATCCTGTGTTAAGTCCAGGCCTCCCTGTCCCTCCAGGATTAGGAAGCTGTGCATCCAAATGGACTAGGATCAAAAAAGTCAGTACATGCATTAGAGACAAATCTCAGTGCTATTATCATTGGCTTCTCAGTCTTTCCCAATTGTCAGCCATATTCAGAGGGTCCAGTATGATCCCATGCTCGTTCAGTCCCTGTCCAGCTGGAATTGATGAGCCCCTATTGGATCAGGCACACTGTCTCAGTGGGTGGACAAACCCTTAGTGGTGTTGACTATAGCAACAGCTCACAACAAATTAAATGGAGAGAAACTCAAAGATTCCACTAAAATCAGGAAAAGTTCAAAACTGTACACTCTCTCCACATCTCTTTAATATAGTGCTTGGTATTCTAGCAATAACAATAAGAAAACATAAGGGGATCAAGGAGATTCAAATTGGAAAATAGGTCAAACTTTTATTATTTGCAAATGATATGATAGTGTACATAAGTGACCAAATTAAAAAAAAAACTATACCAGAGAAATACTACAGCAAAAAATGCCTTCAGTGATGTGGCATGATACAAGATCAATGTAAAAAAAAATAAATCAGTGCCCTTCCTATACACAAAGGATAAAGAAGCTGTGAGGGAATACAGAGAAACATCACCTTTCACCATAGCCACAAATAGCAAAAAGAGTCTTGGGGTAACATTAACCAAGGATGTAAAAGATCAATTTGACAAGGACTTTAAAGCTTTGAAGAAGGAAATTGAAGAGGATACCATGAAATGGAAGAATCTCTCGTGCTCATGGATTCAAAGCATGTTAGTCAAAACAATGCTATACAATAAAGGAACTTCCAGTGGCATTACTATCCCTGACATCAAACTCTATCACAGAACTAAAGTAATGAAAACTGGTTGGTATTTAAGTAAAAACAGAGACAGTGACTGATGGAATCGAATCAAATCCACAAACCTATGAAAACCTGATTTTAAACAAAGAAGCCAAAAGTATACAAACTGAGAATCTTTTGTAAAGCAAAGGGCACAATCATTAAGACAAAAAAGCAACCTACTGAATGGGAGAAGATCTTCACCAACCCCACATCAGACACAGGTCTGATCTCAAAAATATATAATAACTCAGGAAACTGGACATTAAACTTCTAAATACCTCAATTAAAAAATGGGGTACTGAACTGAACAGAGAATTTTCAAATGGCCAAATATACTTAAGGTCGTGTTCAATTTCCTTAGTGATCAGGAAAATGCAAATAAAAACAATTTGAGATACCATCTTCCACCTGTCAGAATGGCTAAAATCAAAAACACCATTGTTAACATATGCTAGAGAGGCTGTGAATAAAAAGAAACACTCATCTATTGCTTGGGGGGATGTAAACTTGTACAACCACATTGGAGATCAGCGGGGTGGGGGTGGGGGTAAGTTGTGAGAAAAGAGAAGAGGAGGGCTGTTTAAAGCTTGGAAAAGTGGGATGTTTGAGATGAAGGAAAAATGGATATGGGAGCAGGTAAGAAGATTTCTTAATTAAGGGAGCCAATTTGTGGTTGGCAAGAGGCTTGGCTCTAGAGGGGTTCCCAGGTGTTCATGGGGATGTCCAGCTAAGACCCTGGGCATTGGAGGAGAGGGTGTCTAAACTGGCTTTGTCCCTTAGTCAGAATGATTACTATCTTGAATATCATCACGGAAACTTCTATAGGCGATAGATAGAAATAGTGAAGGAGACCCACATCAGAGCACTGGACTGAGCTCCCAAAGTCTACTTAGAAATATTTTCAAAGCTAGAGCTGCTCATGTGTAACAGTTTCAAGAACATAAATTTTTAGAATTGGTACATCATCTCTGCCTTTGAATTTCCAAGGATCTTATCTAGGAAACACAAAAAAAAGAGGTGAAAATTTAAGACCATTATAACCTGGAATCAACACAAAGTATTCTACTAATTTGTGGGTACTTATAGAGTTCGGATTTGCACCATGATAAGTAAAATGTAGTTCCCCCTGCAATGGTCAGAAGTGAGACATGACACTCCTATCCACCACAGGAGCTGTTAGATGAGGAAACATTTATAGTACTGTGTGATTCTGATCATACTGTGCCTAGAGAGTTATAGGAAGAAGGCACTAAGGAGCACTGAAGACCTTTGCTTCTGGTGAGGAATGCTGAGATGTAGAGAATGGTGAAAAATTAAGCAGGAGCTAAAAATTTTAAGAGGTATAGCAATATCACTTTCACAGAATTAGGAAAGTTTGTTTATCTTCTCTTATCAGAAAAGCACTCCTCTTCCTACACAGGGCTGGTTTAGAGCAGTCCATGGTGTAGAGACCTCCTGGAGTACTGCAAACACTCAGATTTAGTTGTGTATCTCTTCAGCAAGCTAGTTTCAGAGAAGGTACCAGCTGAGGAGAGATAGCATAAATGTTATTAGCAATAGAGCAAAGATATGTGCAGGAAAAATTAAAACTTAGATGCCCCGAGCCCATTTGAATAACTCAAAGAATTAAAAGCAACCAGGACATATTTTGTCTTCAAATGGAGACTATCTGTTGCGGAAAACCAAACATGCATAAAAATTGTTGGTCCACAGATGAGAGATATCTGACCCAACAAATTCCTGTCTCTTTTCATATGCTTAATGATGAGGGACTTCGTAGAAAAAGAAATCAGCAAATAAATTTTGAAATAGCAGCATATGCCCAAGTTAATTCAACTGGAAAGAATGCCTGGAATACAAAAATTGGAATCTTGGGGGTGGGGAGGCATAGGGTTAAGGGGACATGGTGAGAGAAAAGTTAGAAGTGGAGGATGGGGAGAGCTTGGGGCAATGGGACCATTGGGATAGAGGAAGTGTGGATATGGGAGAAGGGATGTATCTATCTTAAGTAAGGGAGCCATCTTAGGGTTGGCAAGAGACTTGAATCTAGAGGGATTCCCTGGTGTCCATACAGATGTCCTCAGCTAGATCCTTGGGCATCTGAGGAGAGGGAGCCTGAAATGGCCCAATCCTATAGCTCTACTGATGAATATCTTGCATATCACCATAGAACCTTCATTTGTGGAAGTATGAAGTTAGAGACAGAGACCCACATTGGAGAACTGGAATGAGCTCCCAAGGTCCAAATGAGGAGCAGAAGTAGGGAGAACATGAGCAAGAAGTCAGGACCACTAGGGGTGCGCCTACCCTCTGAGACTGTGGGGCTGATCTAATGGAGCTCACCAAGGCCAGCTGGACTGGGACTGATGAAGCATGTGATCAAACTGGACTCTCTGAAAGTGGCAGACAAGGAGATCTGACTGAGAAGCCAAGGACAGTGGTACTGGGTTTTGATCCTACTCTATGTACTGGCTTTGTGGGAGCCTAGTCTGTTTGGATGCTTACCCATCCTAGATCTGGATGGAGGGGAGAGCATCTTGGACTTCCCAAAGGGCAGCGAACCTGGACTGATCTTTAGAATGGAGAGGGAGACAGAGAGGATGCGGGGAGGAGGGGGGAATGGGAGGAAGGGAGAATGTGAAAATTTTTAATTAAAAATAAATTTTAAAAAAGAGTTAGATAGAGCAAACAGTATTGTAAAAGAAAAAAAAAAGAATGCCTGGAATAAACTTCTGTCTCATGGATAGCAGACTGAAGTTTAATATAAATTTAATCAGGACCTGATGAATTGTTTATGATGACATACTAATCAAACATATTAATGGGAGATTCAGAAGCTGGACATTTGAGAGATGAAGAGCAAACAAATGACAATACAATTGCAGTAATTAAGTTGCTTTGAGACCATTTAGAATGAAAGGTAATATTTCTGATTACATTTGAATATCTTCAGATATCGGGCTATTATATAATCAGTCCTAGCTATGACTTCTCCTTTACATGAAAAAAAATAGTTATAGATGTTATCCCTAACAATGAAATCTAGAAATTGGAGATTGATATAACATTCAAGAAGAGTTAATTACAGTAATTACTGCTTCTATTGCATTCTCAATCTTCCACAGCAAAAGATACCAATAACATTTTTTTAGATTTACAAGATTTTTATTTCTTTCCCTGGGTTCCTCAAAGTTGTCAAAGATTTGCATTTAGTGTTTCATCAGTCAATTCAAATATCCAATGAGAAGATATAATTGTAATATCTTGGTTCATGATATGAAAATAGATTTACATTATGCTTGAATTCTGTTTCACAGGCTTCACAAATTATTAGAGATCAATTTCAACAAGTTTTTATCATCGAATAAAGGATGAGTACATGTTTGTCCTTATAAAGGAAGTAAGTTTGTTTGAAATATCTTGTCAACTTCAGCTTAATCCTGTCCCTTTAGGGTTAATAATTTCCCCAGTGAAAGAAAAAAAAAATAGCTCTCTTTTGAATATTTGGGATATATGTTGTATCCAGAAGAAAGTAATCATAAGAAATCAGAAATCAAGAGAGAAAGATGACAAACTTTTAACTATTTTCAGAAATAATAGTGAGATATAACAAATCCATGGTGGCATCACGGGATTCAACAATTCCTCAGATCTACACTTGCATCTTGAAGTGTATAATCTAGGATGATTTGACTTAACGTGTTGTTATAGGACATTGTGAGAAGAATAATGATACTTTGACTTAGGGTGTGGTTGCTCCGTGTTTTGTGATTTTGAGAGAATATTACTTTGTTTGTTCTTTGTATCATGGCAAGCAAGTCTTGTCACCTAAATCATTTTTGGACTGAGATATATATGAACTTTGAATAATAATCTTGAGATATATAACAGTATTCACTGTGTGTCCTTAATATGTATATAGTTTTTCTTGTAAATTTTTATCTTAATCCTTATCCCTTCCACAAGTATGGAAATGGGTAGGTCAGGACAATAAATGATGGCTCCTCAGAAGTGAAAATGGAATAGGGACATATTGCTTGAACAATACAAAAAAAGTAGACGATTCCACAGGGGTAAAGTAAAAGGTAAGTGCTTGGGAAAAAAAGTAAAAGTGAATATTGGTTGAAAAATGGGAGATTATAATTGTAAATAAATTTGTATTGTGACATACTATCAGTAGTTAAGTGACTATGCAATTGCCTAGGAGAAAATTTACAAACTAGAGGAGCTTAGGTGGATCAGTTTCAAGACTGAAATTTTTAGAATTTTTTGAGAAACTTACACTTTGATTTCCCAAGCATGGTCTCTTGGACACAGAAAACTTGATGTGAAATAACAATACCAGTATAACCTGGAAATAGCACAAAGTATTCTTTTCATTTGGGGGGGCTCATAAGTGTGAGTTTGTATTTGCACATAATAGGTAAAACATAGATCTGCCTGCAATGGTTAGAAGTGAGTCAGGACACTCCTATCCACCACAGGAGCTGTTAGATGAGGAAACATTTATAGTACTGTTGATTATGATCAGCCTGTGCCTAGAGAGAGCGATAGGTAGAAACTGCTAAGAACAAGAATAGGGAGTTTTCAAGTCCTTTGCTTCTGGTGAGCAATGCTGAGAAGTAGAAACTGGTGGAATAATTAAGCAGGATCAAAACACCCTGAGGAATTTAGCAATATTACCTTCACAGAATTGGAAACTCTGTAAATCTCCTCTTATCACAAAAGCACTCCTCTTCTTACCCAAGGTCTGGTTTAGATCAAGCAATGATGCACAGACCAGCTGGTGTAGTTCAAACACCCAGTTGTGTTGTGTATCTCTCAAGCAACCTAGTTTCAGGGAAGGTACTTGCTGAGGAGAGAAAGTACACATGTTATTAGCAATTGAGCAAAGATAAGTGCAAGACAAATAATAAGTTAGTTGCCCTGAGCCCATTCAAACAACTCAAAGAATTAAAAGCAACACCAGCTCAGTATGGCCCAAATGCTCCTTTGATGGAAATGCTGCTGGAATGCAGGATTTTAGAAGCCTTACACTATGGGAAATGGAAACAACTGGACAAAGCTTGCCTGTCAAATGGAGACTATCTTTTGTATAAAACCAAACATGAAGAAAGATGTTGGGTCACAGATCAGAGAAATCTGACCCAACAAATTCCCTTTTCTTTTCATATGCTTATTGGAGAGTGACTTCATAGAAAAAGAAATCAGCCATTAAATTTTGAAATAGCAGTATATGCCCAAGTTACTTCAATGACAAGAAGGCCTGGAATAAATTTATGTCTTCTGAAGAGCAGACTGAAGTCTAATGTCAATTAATTCAAGGACCTGATGAATTGGTTCAGGATGCTGCAGTAACCAAACAGATTAATTGGAGACAACGAAACTGGATACTTGAGAGGTAAAGCTAGCCTACAACAATACTATTATAGTATTTAAGTCTGCTTTGTGACCATTTAGAAATAAGA
The DNA here is from genome assembly GCF_018167655.1 of Microtus oregoni. NCBI lineage: Eukaryota > Metazoa > Chordata > Mammalia > Rodentia > Cricetidae > Microtus > Microtus oregoni. The sequence continues at coordinate 34,791,771 of NW_024543059.1, forward strand.
GTACAATTTCTGATTTTATTTGAATATCCTCCGATATTGGACACTCGTACAGCCAGTGTCTAGCTATGACTTCTGTTTTACAGGGAAAAATCCAGTTAAAGATGTTTCTCCTGACAAATAAATTCGGAAATTGGAGATTGATAGAAGATTTAAAAATCATTATTGAGAGTTAGTGGGAGGTTTACATCTTGCATTGCCTTCTGTTTCTTCCATAACAAAATATACCCATAATGTTGTACTATATTTAAAAGATTCTTTTTATACCATCCCCTGGGCTCACTGAAATTGTCAAAAATTTGCAGTTAGTGTTTCATCAGTTAATTTCAAATATCAAGTTAGATAATATCATTAGAACATCTTGCTTCAGGGTATGACAAAAAGTTTTATATTATGGCAGAAATTTGTGGCTCAGGCTACATAAAATCTTACATTTCAATTTCTACAGTTTTATATTATGCTTTAATGATGATGACTAGCTTTCCATATAAATGAAGTAAGTTTGTTTCTAATATATTGTCAGCTTCAACAGATTCCTGTACTTTTAGAGTTAGTAATTGCCCCAGTGAAAGTAGTGCAAAAACAGCCATCTTTTGAATATTTGGGGATATATGCTTATTCAAAAGAAATTAAGCCTCAGAATTTGGAAATTAAAAGAGAAAAATCACAAACTTTGAATGACTTTCAGAAATTCCTGTGTGATATACCACCAACCACTGTGCCTCCATGACACCCACCTAGTTCTTCTGCTTTTTTGTCACTGTTGTGATGCTTGATCTATTAGTGGGACACCTGGCAGAGAAAATGATTTGTCTCTGTGGCTTTGGCTGATACTTTGAAACCTGCTCCTCATGCAGGATTGCATTTTTATGCATAAATATAATGGAATTGATAATTTTATTTATATTTTATTGATATTTATTTATTTGTATTTTATTTATATTTTGTTATTTTTTAGCTTGCCTTATCTTATGGCAAGTGTTATTCCAATCTTTCTGGTGTCAAGAGAAACTCCTTCATACTGTGAGAATACAGTGTTGAAACACAGTAGGAGGTTGTCCAAATGTAGGGGTGGAATAGGAGGCAGAGCAGAGGCTCTAGACATGTTAGAAAATAACAAAAGAAAATAATTAAATTAAAAAAAAATAACTGATTGTCATTCGGGGATGGCAGATGGACATTTGATTCAAGGGCTCCTATGGTTTATGAAAACATCTATTATCAATGCATAAAAACTTGAATCTAAAGATATTCTATTAGTTTTTAGGTTTTTCAAAACATGATTTCTCTGTTGCTGTGCAGCCTGTCCTGGAACTAGGTCTGTATGGCAGGCCGGACTAAAACTAATGGAGACACACCTGCCTCTGACTTTTGAGTCCTAAGTGCTGCGATTAAAGGTGTTCAACGTCTCCACATGGTGGGTATGTTACTTTTGAAAAGATGTCCTACTTTTGTTCCACAGAAGATGAGAACCTGTGGCTTGTTACCAGGCCAACGTTATTTGAAGGAGCAAGAGCTCCCGGGAGACCTATAAAATTTTCCCAACAAGCATAGGAGGCATTTTAGAGAAAACTACATGCAAATTTACAAATAATCATATATGTTGATTTTTTTTAAGTTCGGACATTATATATAGAAATGAACCATTTACATTGGATTTGATCTTAGTTTACTGATAAACATATAAGGTTGATTTTGGTATATGTATTTCTTCTCTTGGTTAAGGTTTTGTCTTTGCTGATCGTTTAAATATGTATAGTTAAGAAGATTAATAGATAGTCATTAATAATAATCAAAATCTTAATAACATTATTTAGTTTTTATAGAATGCAGAGATATAGTTCAGTTACATAGATAGTCTTCAACACTTCAAAGACCTAAAGAACATAACATTTAAAAGGTTTTAAGAACTTACAATTTTCTCAACAGTGAAACATACCTACTTCTGGCAGCACAAATTAATTCATTTGTGGGTGCTTAAAACGGAGAGTTATGCTTTCTACCCTGAACAGCAGAGATGGCTCCCCTGAAATCGTTAGAAGTGAGAGAAGACTCTCTGCAGACAGGGGAGCTGATAGATTAAGAAGTATTTATGGTACTGTGACACAATCAGTCTGAGCCTAGTAAGCTGTAGAAGAAGCCACAAATACCATAGTGAGGATCTTTAAAATCAATCACTTCTGACTAGGAATTCTGAGAGTCAAAGATGGTTGAAAGCTAGAACAGGAGCTAAACAGCCTGAGAGACTCAGTAATTTCACTATCACAGAATTTGAAGTGTCTGAAAATCTTCTGTCATAAAAGAATTACACATCTAACATAGTGGCTGGTTTAGATCCATCTATGGTGCAGAGATCTCCTGGAGCAAGGCAAACACCCACCTTTTTTTTGTGCATTTTTTGTACAAGCTAGTTTCCAGAGAAGCAGTGAGCTGATGTGAAGATGTTCAGGGATTTCCAGTATTTCTAGAATATAGCAATGAGATGATCAGGGGAATCTCAGACAACGAGACCTGAAACCATTAAAACAAGGCAAAGTATTAAAAGCAACCTAAGCTCAGTGTGACCAATGTTCTCCTTTTACACATGCTGTTAGAGTATATGGATTTAAAGCCATACTCCAAGGACTTGAAATAAACAGCCAAAGCTTGCCTGACAGGAAAAGGCTACCTGACGAGGAAAACTGAGTTTTCAGTACAAAGTCAGTCCACAGCTCTGAGTAATATGGCCCAAGTAGTTCTTGGAATAAATTTCTTTCTTCAGGAGAGCATACAATGGACTTACCTTAAATAATACAGGGACCTGCTGATGTGTTCCAGGATTCTGTTTCCACGCTGATTCAGCCATTACTAAGATTATTAATAATCCATTATGTTGATTTTTGATTATTAAACAGCTATCCTACCAAAGTACTAATGTAATATATCATCTTACTTTGACATCTTTTAGAAAGAATGTTGCCATTTTTGATCACATTCAAAATTGTTGAGGAATTTTAACCTCATAAACCCAAGGATTAGTTATGGCTGCTGCTTTTCAGGAGTAAACACGTAAATATGTTCACTCACAACATAGAAATTTTAAAATGGAAACTGATACAAGAATTATAAATAGTTAATGAGACTGTGCACCTAGGTTGAGCTCTAGAGACTAGACTGGATTACCTTCTCATTAAGGTATGGACCAAATGGTACCTATAAAATATTTTAGATTTAATAGATTGATTTTTCCCATGCCTTTTGTTCCAAAATATTTTCAAGGATTTAAATGTAGTGTACCATTGGCCAATTAAAGGACCAAATTGGGAGATATCATTGATAAGTGTTGCCTTAGGTCATGGCAAACAGTGTAATATTATGCAATATACGTGTACTTCATGCAATACAAAATATTCTTAATATTTTCAACAAGTTTATATTATCCATTATGGATTTTATTTGTCCATGAAAAATGAAGGAATTTGCTTGCAATTCTTGGACTCCTTCAGCAGAACCTTTCCCTTATGGGTAGTTCATTTCCCAAAAAAATACAAATGCAGACACCTTTCCCAATCAGGACATATATTTCTTCCTAAAGAAGTTAAGACACAGTAATTGGAAATTGGGATCAATAGTTTGAAAACTTTGAAGGAATGTCAGAAATGACTGGTAAATATTCAGGGACTGTGCCTATTTTAAAATTGTCTACTGAAAATCTTGAGCAATGCAGTGAGATAATTGCGAGAAGTGACCCAATTATCTCAGGTTTTATGTTGAAGCTGCAAGTCAAATGTAGACTCAGGTGACCATTCTCCCTGGCTTCAGGAATACACAATTCCAATAAATAAATAAATAAATACATAAATAAATACATAAGAGTTAATTGTTGGTGCAGGTCAAGTGTTGTCTCAGGTGAGCATTCTCCCTGGCTTGTAGAATACACAATTTTCATAAATAAATAAATAAATAAATAAATAAATAAGGAAAGAAAGAAAGAAAGAAATGTGAGTTATCCTTCATTCACGACATAAATCACTGCATCATGCACTTTTTATTCTAAATTTTCTAAATGTGAATCCCCACAAGCATTATACCATGCATAGATTTTGGCATGATGGTGTAGAAGAGAATTTTGTTAAAAGCAAATGAAAAGATCATTGCAATGTATTATGGAAAGGACAAAACCACGCAATGATATAGGGTCAAGTGCATGTGAGCTCCTGTATGTGTATGTGTGTGTGTGTGTGTGTTTTTACAGGAAGAAAATAAACCACAATACCTTAATGAAAGTTTGGTGTAATGGATTGACCAGAATATTACCAGACTAGATGATATTGGAGCTGCTAGTGCTCACCAAGTAGTAATGGATTGAGATTGCTGAAATTGTGGTTTTGAAACTCTGATGATAATAATGGATACACATCATTGCCACAACGTGTATAGAGTGTGAGTTTATATGTATGCATTTCTATTTGCAAAAAAAATAATTTTAATAAGCAGTTGTATTTATTCATACCTTTTGTAGTTCATATATTTTATTGATCATGTTGAGTGACGATTGTTCCAGGGAAAGGCTACTTGCTCATCCCAGGCATCCTGCTCACTTAACCCCAAAATAACAAAACAGAAATTATGTTAATTAAAACACTTCTTAACCCATTTGCTCTAGCCACTTATCAGCTAACTCACATATCTTGATTTAATCCATTTCTATCAATCTGTATATTGCTACATGGCAGTGGCTTACCAGGAAAGATTCAGCATGTCTGACTCTGGTGGCTCCGTGGCAGCTCTCTCCTCTGCTTTTTTCTCATGCCTATCTAAGGCATCTGTTTCCCCTGCCTATCTAAGTTCTGCCCTATCAAAAGGCCTAGGCAGGTTTTTTTTTTATTCATTAACCAATGAATGCAACATGTAAACAGAAGGCCCTCCTACACCAATATGTATGTAATTTACATAAAAATTATGTAATAATAAGGATATTTTCTAAATAGGAATGTTATCTTAAAACCCAGTCTGAACATGCAAAAATTATCTAAAATGTCATGATAATGTAGTAACAATTTGATGTTTTCATTTGGAAAAACACAGTATACCTATTATTTTTAGAATTTCACAATTGTCTGCATGCTTCTATTAGTGTTTTACATATGTGTACATCTTTTGATATTGATTTCAGAGTAATAGTCTTATTTAAAGTGTTGAAATGTTTTGAGGTACTTTTATATGAACATTTATTTTTTTATAAAATTCACCACAATGCGTTCTCTAGATTTTCCCTGTAATCACCAATATCAGGACTCCAGCCTCAGGTCATTTATCTATTCTCTCTTTTCAATGACATCTGATTACAGGGAAAATGTGTGTGTGTGTGTGTGTGTGTGTGTGTGTGTGTGTGTGTATGTGTGGGTGTGTGTGTGATTGTGTGTGTGTGTGTGTTGATATGGGGCATTCTTCTAGCACATGGGCATCATTTCAATGCTAGCATACATGAGAAAATCTATCATTTCAATTTGTCATTTCTATAAATAATTTAAGCCATTTTGATAATATTTTGCATTCATAAAGTTCCTCAGCATACAGTAGAACATTCTCTATATTTTGTAATGAAGCAATTAGATATAAAAACTTACACAATAGAAATTCAATAATAAAAGTGTACATCTACATAAATACCAATCAATTACTATTTTTATGTGCTAGTAAAATAGGATGCAACAGCGTTGAACTGTGCCATATGTGGTATAAAATCATGAAAGTAAATCTTACAGATTTCTTCATTCATGCTCCATGTCCTGGGAAACTTGATAATGTTAGTATACCAGTTTTCTTCACATGTATATATTATAAATATTTCCAGTTGTTCATATTTCAAATTACCAGTTCATGGACAGATCCCTCTATGAGTCTGTTAATTTTCTTTTTTTTTTTTTTTTTTTTTTTTTGGTTTTTCGAGACAGGGTTTCTCTGTGGTTTTGGAGCCTGTCCTGGAACTAGCTCTTGTAGACCAGGCTGGTCTCGAACTCACAGAGATCCGCCTGCCTCTGCCTCCCGAGTGCTGGGATTAAAGGCGTGCGCCACCACCGCCCGGCGAGTCTGTTAATTTTCAAACATAAAAGCAGAAAATAACAGAAGGGTTATTATTAAAAGTTGACATTGATGTTTTTAAATGTAAGTACCTACTCTATTACTTTTGTTCCTCTGATTGTATTTTTGCATTTGTACAGATTCTACAATTGTAGCCTGCCTCCTTAAGTAAAACCGTAGGATCACTACAGTATCTGCTGTTTTATATACTCACAATACATCAAATAAGAGCAACATTCAGAGTCTCCCATACAATAACACTTAGAAATAAATAAAATTAAGCTGTACAGTTTATCTTAAAAATGTTATTTAAATAATTGTTTGCAGTATTAAGGTCTGAGAGTCAGTCTCTTAAACAATGAATATAGCTATTATTTCTATAATCATCCTAAACTGTTAATGTCAAAACCGCAAATAACAGCAGTACAACATATTGAGGTAAAATGTGTGATTTTTCCAGCTAATTCAAATGTCATAAATTGACAAAATTTACCTCTTCAGAGGATATTACTTGTTTCATATGTATAGACATGTCTAAAATTTCACTCATAGCTCCTCTTAGATATGCAAATAAATAATTGACAAAAGGAAAAATTTGCCAAATGCAAAAATCAATCCTATTCCATATTGTTAGAGTGATAGTGGTAAGAGAATCATAAACTTCTTCTGCAACATTTCTGAAAGAATTTATTTTCCAAAACTGTCATAAATATTTATCCCTAGACCCACAGGAAACATTGACTCTAAGTTCCAGAAAAAAAAAAAAAGGATAAAATTGGGGTATTAAAGGGTAAACGTATAGAAATCTTAAATGCCCATTAAAATTAAATGAAAGCAAAGAAAGAATGAAAAATGCTTATCATAATGACATCCCTCTATGAAATGTTAAAAAGATGGAAAACTCTCTACAATTAACACAATTAGGAGAAAACCACTAACAAATGTTGAAGGCTAAGAAAAATGAATTATTTTCTACTGTACAGTAATATTGATAGGCCTTTGTATTAGAAAAGTCAAGGTTAAATCATTTCTATAAAATCACAAGGGTGTGTATTCAGTATGGACTACTGGTGTATAAGATCATATCTACACAATAAAATATAATGATTTTTGGGATACTTATTGTTCCCTGATTCAGTTTTGCACATCATGTTGTGTTTGGCTCCTCATGCTGTTCTGATCTCTCACATACTAACTCTGCACAGATTTATTGCTCCATTGTTCCCATGGTGTGAACATTCTGACTTTTCTTCATGTTGCACTTAGGGACTTTATGCCTGACCATTAGAACATAGTTAGGTTGTCTAGTAAGTTGCCTAGTTACCCATATAAACAAGGAAAATTTGCTCCTTTCCCTTACCCTATATTTACCTGGATTATACTCTTGAATAAATAAGTCTTGATGAGAATCCTGTCTTGTCTCCATCTCCGGTATCTCTTGTCCCATCTATTCTCAGTTCCCCTCTAGGGACTCTGTTTACTTTCAGGTGGGCCAGGGTAGATTGGTGCCCAAAGTGTGTCTGGAACACAGGAGATTCAGTGAAGAAGCTGTTCAGAGAGGCCCATATAAAGTGAAGTATAATTAAGAGGAAGAAAAATACAGGAACCTGCTGTGTCTTCTAAACCTCGGAAAGCAGAACAGTGATCATAGGATAAACAATTACTTAGCATGAAATGAGACATGCATTCAAGGTGTTGAGGGGTAAATACAAAAATTCCAGTATAGGTTTTTTTTGAGTATATTAAAGATGTTTTATAGATGAGAAAAAATGATAGGGAGTCAGAGAGGCTGTTAAAGACTACTGTTAAGCATTTACCAAGAACTGTTCCTATAACTGTCTTTTTACTAGAATAAATAGTTTTTTGTTTTAGAGGTATTATGATTTTGTAGTGGGCCAGGTTATTGATATAGAAGAGAAAGTATTAGTAAAAGATAAGTTGTACATAATGCATAAAAAGGAGACTAAATATTTGCAATGGGAAATATAATTTTTTTAAATTTGAGAAGGCTCAAATTGATGTAGTCAGCTATAATCCTCTGCTAAGGGAAATTATTTTTTTCTATGTTAACAGGTAAGTGGAACTTGTGATAATCCTAATCAGCAGGCTCATACCCCAGTTGAAATACATGAATAACTGAGAGAAATAGGCATGCAAACATGGGAGCATCTTCGCTCCATGGGAGAGAACGATTGTTCGTGGATTAAAGTTATCCAGAAATATAATGAGCCTTACATTGATTTCCTAGTTCTACTAAAACAAGCAATAGAAAGAACAGTAATTGGAGAAGAAGCAAGGAAATAACTTCTGAAAAGGGCAAGCATATAAAAATGCAAAGGTGTGTTATAATGAGCTATGCTATCAGTTCAGGAAACAGGAAATATTAATAGTTATAGGAAAGTGTGAAAATATATTCCTTCTGAAATAAAACTGCAATTGGCTGCTGAAACTATGGCCACCATTTAGTATAATTTGTAAATTAAAATAAATATTTAAATGATTTAAAATGCTTTGGATATTGGAAAATCAGTTTCTTATCAAAGAAGTTCAGACAAAAGTAAAATTAGTTAAAGAGCATATTTAAAAGGCCTTTTTGAATAGGTTATAACCGATAATCACATGCAAAATGTATGAAGATCTGACATTTGAAAATTTGGAAATGCTCTAAGGGATCATGGGTAGCCTTTTCCTTGTTAAAGATGACAGTGTACATTTACAAACTAATGATAATCATCTACATGTTAAAGATAAAATTCCATTTTGATATAATAATCATACTTTTTTTTTGGACAGTAGAGTAGAGGGTGCCTGATCTGGTTTTATCCTATAGCCACACTGATGAATATCTTGCATATCACCATAGAACCTCGTCTGGCAATGGATGGAGATAGAGACAGAGACCCACATTGGAGAACTTGGCCTGAGATCCCAAGGTCCAACTGAGAAGCAGAAGGAGAGATATCATGAGCAAGGAAATCAGGACCACGAGCAGTGCATCCATCCAATGAGACTGTGGGGCTGATCTAATAGAAGGTCACCAAGGCCAGTTGGACTAGGACTGATGGAGCATGTGGTCACACAAGACTCTCTGAATGTGGCTGAAATGAGAGCTGACTGAGAAGTCAAGGACGATGGCACTGGGTCTTGATTCTACTGCATGTATTGGCTTTGTGGGAGCAGAGTTTATTTGGATGCTCACATACATAGACCGTTATGGAGGGAGGAGGACATTGAACTTCCCACAAGGCATGTAACATTGACTGCTCTATGAACGGGAAAGGGTGGGTGAAGGGGGTGGAATGAAGGGAATGGAAATGGAAGGAGGAAAGGGGGTGGAATTTTTTAATAAAACGAAAAAAATTCCATTTTGATAAATTAAGCATATTTTCAAGTCCATTACATTTTAAAACAGTAAATTGAAATTTTAAAAAGGAAGATTTTTGTAAGGAATAAATATGAAATAATTGGAAGAATAATTGTGACTTTACATTAATACATATTAAATTTCTTAAATTTGCCCTGAAAGGATATTCTAATTAGAGTAGAGAAATATTTTGCTCCTACTCCAAATTTTGAACTAGCAGAAAAATTGCTATAAATACTAAATGGCGACCTTCATTTCTATTGGAGAAAAGGAGAGGGTATGGTATTGTTGGTTCAGGGTGAGTGAAAATTATGACTTCTGAAGTAGACATTCCAATATTGGCCATGGTAAAATTATACTCATGGAAGTGACCTCACCAATACTGATCTTCACCACGATCACCAACTTGTGGTTAGGTGAAATCTCTTGTGCTCTATGTTCAGATTATTGTTTAGCAGTCCAAATGACCAGTAACAGCTGAATATTTTTTCTGGCCATATGCGCTCTGTTAATTGTCTCTTTTGTTCAGGGATCAGCTGTAAATTATAGGGCTTACATCCCTTGTACACCTATGTTTAAGCCTGTCTTTTGGGGAGATACTGATGTTTTAGTGTATATCACTGTAAGTATCCTCTTTCCTCCTTGGAATGACTTGACTTATCTGAATAATTTTGATGGGACCTCTTATAATTTTACTTATATGGATGATAGGAATCCAATAAGCTTTGGAAATGGTCTTTGTTTATAAGTGGGATTACATCATTGGTTATAACCTGGAATTAAAATTTGCAGATCTCGTACTCATCTTCAAAGGCTTTCAGCATGGTAAATTAATCAGACTTGGTACAATTATAATAATTCATAATGAAATATTATATCATGTATGACCAGATTTTACATATTATGGTTAAAATATCAGCCATTTATTTGGAAGACTTCTTTAGGCAAATTTGGCAAAATAATTCAAAATAAATAGATGCATTGGGGCCCATATTGTCAATTTATTAACACTTGTTCTGAATGAAATACTATCACTTGTGATTTGCTTAATGTTACCAGGTTGAATTGAGTCAAGAACGAAATGATAACTGGAAGACATCTTCTGGCATGGGGAGATGGAGGAATCAGTGATAATCACATTCCTTACTCACAGACACTACTGCAATTCAGAAGATTGTTGCTGCCTTAAACCTGTTCAGCTTTTAAATGGCTCATTTATTGAAACACAAGTATCTGCTTCTACTTTTAAATTTCACTTATTTGGAAGTAGTAATGTTACTGCTTGTGTACCACTACCACATGCATTTTTGTTGAAAGACTTAATTTTACAACTGGTATTAATATTTATTAATGTTAATTGTATTTATATATTAATTCTACTGTTAAGTTTAATCCTCATAATCAATCACTTCTGATATTACAACAGTATACACATATTAGGCTGCCAAAATCTTGGGTCGTTCTTGGGCTCAAAATCCTCTAGATAATATTGTCGAATTCTTCAAAAAGATATTGAAAAGATAAAGCACATGTTCTGTATAATAATAGTTGTCATTCTTAATCTTATTGCTGTTTTTGCAACTACTTCCGTGGCTGGCTTATAGTTTATAGAGGCAGAGAATTTTGACCAATATGAGTACTACAGCCTCAGGTCATTTGTCTGTTCTCTCTTTTCAGTGACATCTGACTTCAGGGAAAATGTTGTGTGTGTGTGTGTGTGTGTGTGTGTGTGTGTGTGTGTATGTGTGTGTTTGTGTGTGTTTTGGTATGGGCATTCTTCTAGTACGTAGGCATCATTTGAAAGCTAGCATACCTGAGAAAATCTATTTTTCCCCTTTCATCATTTCTGTAAATATAAGACATTCTGATAATATTTTGAAATCATATTGTTCCTCATAATACATTAAAACATTCTCTGGGTTTTGTAATGAATCAATTACATAAGCAAATTTATATAGTTTAAATTCAATAATACAAGTGTACATATACATAAATACCAAAAAATTACTATTTGCCTGTGTTAGTATAATAAGATGCCACAACCTTGAAATTTGCCCCACGTGGTTTGAAAACAGACAAGTAAGTCTCAGAGCTCCTGTATTCACTGCGTATGCTTAATGTTCTGAGAAAAACATGATAATGTTTATATATCAGTTTTTTTCTCATGAATGTATTAGAAATAGATCCAGTAGTTAATATTTCAAATGATATAAAAGGATAGAGCCCTTTATGAGTCTGGAATTTTTTAACACAAAAGCAGAAAATAACATAAGGGTTATTATTTAGAGTACAAACTGATTTTTTTTTCACACTGATATTTTTATATGTAACTAACTACTCTACTACTTTCTTTACTCTCATTGCATTATTGCCATTCTTACAGATTCAACAATTTTTGACTGACTCCTGAACAGAAACCATAAGATGACTAAAGTGTCTTTGCGGTTTTTATATAATCCACACATATATCAAAGAAGAACAACATTCAGGAGACTCCCATGCAATTCTACAAAAATTAATAAAATAAAGTTTTACTGTTTATCTTAAAAATAAGATATTTAATCAATATTTTTCAATGTTAGGATCTGATTGTCAGTCTGTACAACAAAAAATATAGCTATAATTTCTATTAATCATCCTAATATGTTATGGTCAAACCCACAACTAAGAGGACTACAAAATACCAAGTTAAAATGCACGATTTCTTCAGCTAATTCAAATGTCATTATTTGTCAAAATTTATCTTCAGAGGGTATTACTGGTTACATATTCACAGACATGTCCAAATTTCTACGATTTGAAATTTTAGAACTGTAGCTATATTATTGAAAGAAAGAACAATTTGTCAATTTCAACAATTGAGCCTACTTTATATTGTAAATGATAGCACAATCAGAAATTTCATATATGTACATTTTAAAGATGGCAGAAATATTATTACAGATTTAAATGGAGGCTCTTGATTCCAAAGTACCAATGTTTTCCAGTCTCAACATTACTAGCAGATATACACATTTAGAATCTGAGATGAACTGAGATGAACAAGATAAGTTCTATACTTTTAAAGCATATAAAACAAGACACAAAATAACAAAGATATCTATTGTGTTAATGATTTTCAAGGGAAGTATGTAATACCTCGCTGCCATCACCAATTAACACTGGATTTCCAAAAAGCACATGGTGTCTGATTTCATAATTGGGAATGAGCAAAAAGTGAGAAAATATCATGTACAAGACTATTTATATGCAAATACACAAAGACTATGTCAATGAAAACAGCAAATTTGAGATTGTGAGAACCTAAAAAGATAGAGGATGATAAGAAGTAGGTTTACTCTTCTATACCATATTATAATTCAGAGGCTTTGGTGACAGTTATGGTAGTACTTTCATATGTTACTACATAATATTATCAATGATTCTGTTTTCATGAGAAAAAAAAACAGCAATGTCATACCAATTTTCACAATGAAATTCAGAGAAAAGAGGAAAGGGCATGACTCCCCTTGACACTGTCAAATACTAAAACATTAAGGGAATTATTTCTTTGCAGATGCTGCAGTGTTCAAGACAGAGATAGTGGTGCCACAACTTTAAAGAGAGGAAGAGGTTTCAGAAGCAGGGATGGACATGATGCACAGGCCATAACAGGTGACTCCAAACAGTAATACTGGAATATACCAGTACCTGACTGCTAATTATCCTGGGGTTTTTTGTCATATAGGAGCAGTCTGATTGTCTGTGAAATGTACATTTGGATTTCAGCTATAAATATTTGCAGCTGCATGCTGGCATATAGCCAGAACCTGTCTAGAAAGGATTCGCTATGATGACAATATTATTAGCTCTCCTTGCTATGGAATCGTCTGAGGAAGTGTGTGCTTTCAATTTTTCCCGGGCACAATGACGAAAATGATCTCAATTCAACCAATAGGAACAAAGCCTGTGGTAACCTTGGAGATCTGCAGCAGAGCTGCTGCCTCATTTCTCCTTCACTTCTCCATGTTTGCTCCAGCAAAAAATATGAAAGTGAAAGTAGATGGCAGGAAATAATGTAGTTTATTTAGGACCAGAATCCCTTTATCAAAAGGGAAATCATTATGAGGTAAGTAGGACATGATCACGTATCTGAATTCTTGGGTCTGTATCCTGCCTATCTACCTGAAATTTCCATTTCTCCCTCTGACGGCTGATTGTGATTCTGTGCTGCCCAATTGCATCTTACTGGTATCACATTCAGAAATGCCATGTCAGTGTCCCGAAACACTTATTGCGGAAACTCACACTTGATATTTTCAGATTCCGAGGTGCCTGAGACTATTTGCCAACATAGCAATCACCTTAGTGAGGTTTCCAATAGCACATAAGATCAGTACATTTCATTGTTGTCATGTATGGACTTTCTATGAAAATCATCATTTCAGAAAATAAATAATTTAAAGCTTACTTTGGAATCGCAGATTTTTCGGCTCAATCAGTGGCTTCAGACTCGCGCTCATTTCCTGCACTGCAAACAGAATCAGGTGAGTCTCACAAATTCCTTGTTTTTTCTATGATTCTGTATTCTGTAGGTCTCGGAGACACATTTTCTTCTTGGTGTTTTTTACAGTGAGGCTTTGACTAAAGTCCAGCTTTGAGCGGGACTTTAGTCAAAGCCCCACTGGCAAAATTCCTCAGGGCAGTCCGTTTTATGCCATGTAGGAACCAATGAGCAGAGAGATCTCATAACAAGGACCGGAAAGCACAAGACAGCATTCATCTTGATGATCTCATCCAGAGCTGATGAGTCATCTGTGTCTCTCTCCTTACATTGTATTGTGAAAAGAAGCAGAGCAATTGACACGGGAACAGAGGATAAAATGTAATCTACCCTGCATTTTGCCTCCAATTAACAGCCAACTAAAGTGGTAAAATGTAACAAGTTGAGCCAGGTGGCAGATGCTTTTCCCTTGAATCTACATATATACATGGGAGCCTACCTTTCTCTCTGAGCATTTTTGATTGTGAATCTGTGCTGCCAATGTATCTGTCTTCTGATTCTTAGTGAATTTTTATATGTTATTAGGTGTGGTTTTTATGCAGTCAAATTATAATAAATATGTTACATATAATATGATATTATGAATTTTATACAAATAACAATGTGATTATAATTTTTCATATTGTTTATAATACACAATATATTTAAGTTGATTAAAGGGCTATACGAGGAATTGGGGAGACTGTAGTAAGAAACGTAAATTTTAAACCTTCTCTCATATAGACCCAATTGTAATATAGTTGCTCACAATGTCTTAGTGATAAAGAAATGAATTCAGTTTAATTGATTTCAGAAAAATAGAATATATTTAAATTGTTAACATTTGTGTTTGTTTGTTTTAAGGCTTATAGGTATTTGGAGATTACTTTTGCATGAAGCATTTTTCATATTTTTGTTTCTTGATTGCAAGCAATATACATAATTATCATTTAAATAATAATTTAAAATTATTAATTTTAAAAACAACTGGATACAAAATATTAGATGTTTTCTCTAAATCCCATAAGCACCATTAAACCTGATATGTATATATATTTATTATATAATATATATATATAAATATATATATATATATTAAAAAGAGATTTTATTTAAGGAAGTTTTATGTCCACCAGTTTCACGCCTTCTATTGTTACATCTATTTCATGTCAAGCCATTCTGAACATTTGTCCTGCCATTAGGCCTTCTAGGATTTTAGACACTGCATAAGCTTCAAGAATAATGCATTTAGTTCTATTTTTTTTTGAAATTACATTGAGGCAAATGTTCTTTTATATTAATCAAATACTGGTTTCATGTAGATGTTTATTGGAACTAGATGATATGAGATTGGATTTCTCCTTTGACTGTAATGTGCCATTGTAGCCTAGCTGGACATAAATACTCAGAGAACGTCCTCTTTCCACACTTCTATAATATTCTGGAATTGCATAATACCAGCATGCTTGCTTTAGAAAATGAGTATTGTGAAAATGTCTTCTAGGTTTCTAAATTTCCAAACGAGCATGTTGTTGACTGTCTCAGGTTACAATGTAACCATAAAAGCAAAAAAAAAAAAATATGATAAAGACTACAACTCTCAGACTACACTGTTTACTAGTCCAAAGAAAATGGTATTCAGCTTACTCACCAAGTCTGATATGGTTCTGTAACATCAATATTAAATTATCTTTTCTGAATTGTAGATGATAATGTGAAAAAATGGGTAAATGTCTTGGTTGTTCGGCTATCATTCTTATGCATATAATATAATTAGAATAGCATGGAGGTAAATCGATGCCCATTGAATAAAATTGAATGAAAATTTGTGGGTATATTTAGCCAATGGGGTACTCCTCAGTGGTAAAAGACGATGACATCTTCAAATTTGCAGGCAATAGATTGAAACTAGAAAATTCTATCCTGAGTGAGTTAACACAGATCAGAATAATGAGGACTGTTTGTAGCCAATCATCGGCGAACACCAAATAAAGCAAACCTACAGCCCCCAATGCCCGACCAGCTAAGTAACAAGGGGAACTTAAGAGGAACAAACATTGATCCTTTGACTGAACCAGTCTATTCCCTAGAGCATGTGGGGCACTGAACACATCCACTTGGATCTTGGCAAAACTGACCTTGGTGCTACTGGCCAAAACACCGCCTCTGTCTACTGAGAACTCAAGAACAATTGCAGTGGGTTTTTGATCTTACTGCACACACTGGCTTTGTGGGAGCCTAGGCAGTTGGATGGTCACCTTAGGAGACCTGGATAGAGGTGGGCAGTCCTTGGGCATCCCACAGGTCAGGGAATCCTGATTGCTCTTCCAGCAGATGAGGGAGGGGGACTTGATCGGGGGAGGGGGAGGGAAATGGGAAGCGGCTGCAGGGAGGAGGCAGAAATCCTGAATAAATAAATAAATTTTAAAAAAAACTGACCTTTATGCAAAGAACTCCTCATTTCCTGAAACTGGAAAAAATGCACGATGTCTGAACTGGACAAGCAAGATTAAAGAAAAAAAAAGATTAGCAAGGTAAGAGTTAACTGTGATTTGTTCCTTTGTCTCTCTGATCCTTCAGCATTTACCCTTATGTGTGGCTCCGAGTTGTAGTTTTTTTTTTATATTATTAATTCCAATTAGAACTCATGCAACACAAAGAAACAGTCTTGCAAAAAAACCCCTTTTTATCTGACTCTTCAAAATCTTTCCACCACCACCACCAGACCTTCAAGTTTTACCTGAGCTTTAGCTGGGAGAATATTTTGTAGATATATTTATGGGGACTGAAATCCATAACTGTTTTCTTTTGGTCTTTTTATTTATTTATTTAAAATTTCAACGTTCTCCCATCTAGCACTCATATTTGATGGGACCAACTCTGGTGACACCAACACATGCCTAAGGTCTGATACGTAATAATTACACATTGACTGCTACTTAGCGCTATACAATCTAGTTTTTGTTATAGGGATGAGCGGCTGAGAAATGGAATATAGTTACAGCATGCCTAGTAAGGACCTGCAATGTTGAAAGTGTTACTAGCACTCTTTCCTCAGACAGCAGGATTGTGTGTGTTTTCAAAATTTTCCTGGAATATGAACAAAGACAAGAATGATCTCCATTCTATAAATAGGAACAAATCCTGTGGTAACCATGGAGATGTCCATCAGAGCTGCTGCCTCATTTCTTCCTCCGTTCTCAAGATGTGGTCCGGAAGAAAAAATGAAAGTAAAAGTGGATGATAGAAAAAAAATGCAGTTTTTCTCAGACCAGAATCTAATTAACAAATTGGAAAGCACTAAGAGGGAATTAGAGGTTGACCATATAGCCCAATTCTTGGGTCAGTATCCTGCCTATCTTCCTGAAATCCAACATTTCTGCATGAGGATGGCTGAATATTATTCCTCGCCGCCAATTGCAGCTTACTGGTATCACATTCAGAAATGCCATGTCATACTCCCTAAACACACTGTCTGTGGAATCTGCCACTTGAAATTTTCAGAATCCGAGATGCCGGAAGTATTCCCTGATATAGCAATTATCATATTGGTTCCTCCAGTGGGGCATATGATCAGTACATTCCCGGTTTCTGTCAGGTATTGACTCCCAAACTAAAATTTGATTACAGAAAATGAATAATCAAAGGCTAATCAAAAAATCACAGATATTAAGGCTGAAGCAGTGATTTCAGCGACTTGAGCACATTTCCTGCACTGCAAACAGGAACAGGTGACTGTGAGCAAAAGCGTGGGGAATCTCAGAAATCTTTGCTTTTACTAGGTATCTATAGCTTCTGTCTCCTGCAGGTCTCTATAACAGATTTTCTTTCTGAGTTTGTTTATGGCCAATCTCCTGACTAAATTCCAGCTAAACGCTGGACTTCAGCCAGGAGACTGGCTGGCAAAATCCCTCAGTGCAGACCTTTTTATGTTATCTAGTAACCAATAAGAAGAGAGCTCTCAAACCTGAAAGCACAGACTGCATTTTACATCGTGATCTCATCCGGAGCTGATGATTCATGTGTGTCTCCCTCCTGCCTGTGTGTTGTAAAAAGAAGCAGAGCCAATTGAAGGGGAACACAGGATAAAATATAATTTACCCTTTGTTTTACCTCCAGTTAACAACAGACAAACCTGCCTAATTAAGACTGGTTGCCACAGCAACATTGCAGCTGCTTTTGCATAGATTCTAGCTGTATACATGAAAGCCTCCATACCTATCTGTAATTTTTTTATTGTGATTCGCTCTGTCAATTCAATCTGACTTCTTATATTTTCTGATCTGTTTATTTTTATGTGTTTGTTTATGCATTTGAAATATAATTATTTATGTTTTATATACTACATGTAATATGTAATATATAAATACAATATATGATTACAGTGGTTCGTGTAGTTGTATTACAATACATAATATATTTAAGTCCATTAGAACATTGTATAGGGCGATGGATGTATTGTAGAAAAAAATATTGATTTAAAGCCCTCCTGAAATACAGTATCCCACTGTGTCTTAAAGATAAAAATGAATTCAAGTTAATTCTTTTCTTGAAAAAATTAAATATATTTATATTATTAACATTTATGTTTGCCTGTTTTTAAGACTTTTTTTTTTTTTTTGGTTTTTAAAGACAGGGTGTCTCTGTGGTATTGGAGCCTGTCCTGGAACTAGCTCTGTAGACCAGGCTGGTCTCGAACTCACAGAGCTCTGCCTGCCTCTGCCTCCCAAGTGCTGGGATCAACGGCATGCGCCACCACCTCCCGGCTTTGTTTTTAAGACCTTATAGATATTTGCACCCCCAATTTGCAAGAACTTACTTTCATAATGTTTCATATCATATGTAATTAATATACCTGAAATATTGTCTTAATATAAATTTATAGGTATTTTTTTAAAAAAATCCACTCGATTCCAAATACTAGAATTCCTCTCAAAATATCAAAATCACTATTATATCTGAACCATATCTTCTATCTTTAAGTATGCAGAATATATTTAAAGAAGTTGTATGTTCATTTATTATAAACCATCTATTGGTACATGAATGCCCTACATGGAAAGCTACACTAATAATAATTTTATATTTCTTTCTAAATTAGCTCAAGACTACAAAGAGCTACTATAATAAGGGTTTGGCTTCATTGTACTTCCTCTATGCATAGTGCGTTTTTGAGCAATGGATACACTACAAAAATCATACCTTTAGTTAGAGTTGTTGGAAATTAATTAGGGCAAAACTGCTTACATATTTACCAATAGTGGTTTGATGGAGATATTTATTAAAACTTGTGAAATTGAGATAGGTTTCCTCCTGTGAATGAAACGTGCCATTCTAGACTAGCTGGCCATGAATACTCAGAAAACCTCCTGTTACCACATTTCTCTAATGTCCTGGAATTGTACAATACCAGCATGCCTGCTTTAGAAAACAAATATTCTAAAAATGAATCCAGGTTTGCAAATTTTCAAATGAGCATATTCCTGAATGTTTCAGTTTTCAATGTAACCGTGATTCATATAAGTTAAGATAATGAGTATAAATCACAGACCACATAGATAACTCCTCCTAAGATCATTGTATTCTACTTACTCACCAAATATGATATGGTCCTCTGGTTATACCAATATTAAATTATCTTTTCTTAATAGTAGATAATAATGTCAAAAAGTGAAAAATGTCTGGGTTATTCCTCTATAATCCTTAAGCATATAATATAATAAGAGCAACATGGAGGAAAATCCATGGTAATTGGCCAAAAGTAGATTTTTAAAGAATGTGGTCACAGTTACACAATAAAGAAATATTCAACAGTAAAAACAAAGATACCTTGAAATTTGCAGGCAAATGAATTAAACTATAAAAATCCATTCATAGTGAAATAATCTAGACGAGAATGATGAGGATGGTTTGTACCTCATCATAGGTGAACAACAATTATAAAGCATAGAATTGGGAACCTATAACTCAGGACCACAGAGAAGCTAAGTAATAAGGGCGACATTAAGGGAAAAATTGATAACCCTGAAGAAGGAAAAAGACAAATATCGTGAAAAAATTGGGAATATATGGGTGAGGTATAAGGGGAATGCAGAAAATAAGGTTAAAGAGAATAATGAAGAGGAAAGAACTGGAAGTAACCGAATTTTAAATATTGGTGAGTGAAACAGATAGCGAGGAAGGAAAAAGTTAAATTCATTGACAGAACATTATGGGATTAGCTAAACCCTGGAATTGGAGGAATTCACAAGGATGACCACAACTTAGACCCTGAGTAATAGTGGAGATGGTACTTGAACAGTCCTTGCCTTGTTGTCAGACTGATGACTATCTTAAATATCATCATCATAGAACCTAAATCAAGCAAATTATGGAATCAGACGCAGATATCCAAAGTTGATCACATGGCTGAGTTCCTGAAGCCCAGTTGAAAAATGGGAATTGAAAGAATACATGCAAGAGAGATAAAGGTCGTGATTGGAATACCCACTGATACAGCTTACCTAGGCTGATGGTATCTAGGAAGTCTGCCTGACAGTGAGGAACGAGGATACTAACAATCTAAGCACTCTGAAGGTGAGGGAGAGTTGAATGACTGGAGCAGACTGTGGGCCCAGGCCCAGTGGGACCAGGATTGATTCATCCTGCATGTTCTGATTTTAGGGAACCCATTCTCTGGAATGCTATCTAGAAAAGTCTAGATATAGTGGGAACAAAAAAAAATGCAAGTATGGTATGTTCATATTAAATAAAATAATACCTAAAGAATTTGTCTGTGTTAATGATATGTTTTTTAAGATATCATGTAAATCATATGTAAACAAGCAACAAAAATATATTATAAAGCAAAAGAGTGCCTTTACATAAAACATATTGTTATTTAAATGTGATTCGGCTGTTGAATGATTTCAATTGGAGGCAAAACATATGAGTCCTGAACTATATCCCTGTACTAGGCTTTCTTTATCTCCTTGGAAACAAAGTCCCAGTGTTTTTACTCTTTGCAATTGTATTATTTGCTTATCTCATGTCACAGACTGTGGGTGGAAACCTGACTAAGAAAATGAGCATGGTTATTAATCCCATATGGTAAGACAGTTGTAGATCATAGCCCAGTCTGTGGTAAGATATTTAGAATCATCTGGGCTGGTTTAAATTAAATGTTCATGGTGTCGTGCTTCAGTATGTAGACATGAGGATGACATCACTGCTGAGTAAGTGAAATATGTGAGGAATAAACATAGATACTTTCTACTAATAATTTACACAAAATAATACATACCAACACTATTATGAATACATTTAATCATAAAATTTCTCAAGATGATATCAAAAATTGCAATTTATGTGGACATCAGCATAAAAATAAGATGAAATAAAAAGAGAGAAGGTATTAGCTAATGAAGAACAAGGTACGAAATATTCCTTCATATTGTGTGAATGTATGTCATTGTAAATGATTTAAGAAAGATTCTGAGTGGATATTGTCTAAGTAGTATAAGTCTAGGCTGAAGAAACAGACAAAATAGTAGTTAGGAAAAATGGAGGACTCTCTGTATCATGAGAAGCTGTGGGAAGTAGATGTAATTGCTATACTGAGAAAAAACCAATCCATATGGCAGAGCACATATAAGAAATATAATTATTTAAAAATTTATATATATTAACTTGTAATGACCTGAGCTATTTGTTGAGTGTTTAGAAATAATAATAATTTTCTCTATGTTTACTCAGGAACTGTCTAGAGGGAAACAAAACACTGCCTACTTACTAATGACAGTCTGATGTGGCGAACCTAATTATGATTAAACAAATAAAAATAGATATCTAAAAGTTTTTTTTATTGCGAAAAGAAGAAAAAAAACATAAACAAAAAACAAGTTTCTACCTCCTCCCAGCCTCCCATTTCCCTTCCCCTCCTCCCACCCTTCTCCCCCTCCTCCCACCCTTCTCCCCCTCCCCCCACTCCTCTCCCCCCTCCTCCCTCTCCAGTCCACAGAGCAGACCGGGTTCCCTGCCCTGTGGTAAGTCCTAGGTCCTCCCACCTCCCTCCATATCTAGGAAGGTGAACATACAAACTGGCTAGGCTCCCACAAAGCCAGCACATTAAGTAGGATCAAACCCCCCTGCCATTGTCCTTGGTGTCTCATCAGCCCTCATTGTTCGCCATGTTTAGAGAGTCCGGTTTTATCCCATGCTTTTTTGGTCACAGTCCAGCTGGCCTTGGTGAGCTCCCCGTAGATCAGCTCCACTGTCTCAGTGGGTGGATGCACGCCTCGTGGTCCCGAATTCTTTGCTCATGTTCTCCCTCCTTCTGCTCCTCCTTGGGACCTTGGGAGATCAGTCCAGTGCTCCTGTGTGGGTCTCTGTCTCTATCTCTATCCATCACCAGATGAAGATTCTATGATGATATGCAAGATATTCGTCAGTATTGCTCTCGGATAGGGTCATTTCAGGTTCCCAATCCTCAGCTGCCCAAGGAACTAACTGGGAACCTCATCTTGGGCACTAGGGAGCCCCTCTAGGGTCAAGTCTCTTGCCCACCCTAAAGTGGCTCCCTTAACTAAGAATTGTGGTTCCGTGCTCCCCTATCCACCTTTCTTTTATTCCAATTCTCCTGTTTCCCCAGGTCCCCCCTCCTTCCCTTCTACCTTTTCTCTCCCCATCTCCCCTTACCCCCATCCCACCCCACCCCCAAGATCCCATTTTCTCCCCGGAAATTTGGTCTACTTCCCTTAGCCAAGAGGATAACTATATGTTTTTCCTTGGGTTCACATTCTTACTTGGCTTCTTTAGGTTCACCTATTGTAGACTCCGTGGTCCTTATTTATGGCTAGAAACCAATTATGAGTGAGTACATCCCATATTCATCTTTTTGGGTCTGGGACACCTCACTCAGGATAGTGTTTTCTGTTTCCATCCATTTGCATGCAAAATTCGAAAAGTCATTGTTTTTTACTGCAGCGTAGTACTCTAGCGTGTATATATTCCATACATTCTTCATCCATTCTTCCATTGAAGGACATCTAGGTTGTTTCCAGGTTCTGGCTATTACAAATAATCCTGCTATGAACATAGTTGAACAAATGCTTTTGTCATTTGATAGAGCATCTCTTGGGTATAATCCCAAGAGTGGTACTGCTGGGTCCAGGGGTAAGTTGATCCCGAATTTCCTGAGAAACCGAAACACTGACTTCCACAGTGGTTGCACAAGATTGCATTCCCACCAGCAATGGATGAGGGTACCAGTTCCTCCACAGCCTCTCCAGCAAAGGTTATCCTTGGTGTTTTTGACTTTAGCCATTCTGACAGGTGTAAGATGATATCTCAAAGTTGTTTTGATTTGCATTTCCCTGATTGCTAAGGAAGTTGAGCACGACCTTAAGTGTCTTTTGGCCATTTGAACTTCTTCTGTTGAGAATTCTCTGTTCAGTTCAGTGCCCCATTTTTTAATTGGGTTAATTAGCATTTTAAAGTCTAGTTTCCTGAGTTCTCTATATATTTTGGAGATCAGACCTTTGTCTGTTGCGGTGTTGGTGAAGATCTTCTCCCAGTCAGTAGGTTGCCTTTGTGTCTTAGTGACCATGTCCTTTGCTTTACAGAAGCTTCTCAGTTTAAGTAGGTCCCATTTATTCAATGTTGCCCTTAATGTCTGTGCTTCTGGGGTTATACATAGGATAAAAGTTTTTAAGCAATCAAAAATAAAATCAAAAGTGGCTTTGAATAAGTGTTTTTGTTCAGCTACAATCAATGCAAGTGGAAAAGAGTGGAATGGCTCTTTAAGAAATATTTTATGAGCTGGGTGCTGGTGACTACCAGCAACATAACTCTATTAAGTGTTCCTTCATCCAAATAATTTATAATGTTTATTAACAATGAGCTGTATGCTACTCAGTGTATGGATAGACACAATAATATCCCAGAGGTGCAGTGATAACCGTGGCTCTCTGAGACCTCAGCCATGAAGGTCATCTCAAAGGGACCCAAAGGGTCAGGAGCCAGCTCCAAATGCCATGAAACAAGATGTGCTTTACTCTGAACAGTGCTAAATTGCAACTAATGAGTCCTGGTCTCCCTCTGAGCCCCTTAAATTGACCAAGCTACACATCAGTGGAAAATAGTCTTTATAGCAATTGGTATAGAGTTCATGATTTCTCATGAACTTGGTTCTGTTCTATGTAAGTTTCTGAAGATATTCAACCTCCCTTGCTCGTATAATTCCTACTTGGTTGGCATTTTGGTATCTCTTCAGACCATTGAAAATTGCCTTTCTTCTATTAATATACAAATATTAATAGGAAAAAATCTATCACATCCCAACTTTAAAACAACTGCCCAGTTTCCAAAATCACTATTTTATATGAAGATTGTATTCTTTTCTCTCTTTAATGACAACTCAGTTCATTTAAGCAACTTGTACATCGTTCAGTATGTATCTACCTACTGGACCATAAGTAGCCAATTTTGGTAAATGTCCTTGAAAAAACTTCTAATGTTCTTTCTCAGTGATCTCACTCCAATAGGGATCAGGCATCATTAATCCTGCCATTATGCATGCTGGGATTTCTAAATTTTTGATATGTCACAAGAATTAAGTAGTTTGTTCTATTACTTGGAATTCATGAGTTCACATGTGCTTATGTAAATCCTTTTACAATGTGTCCAAAGGTCAGAGAGTTCAGACCTACTCTTGCACCTTCAAGAGTATAAGCTAGGATGCTTTTACCTAAGGTGTTGCTACAGAACATTGTGCCAAGGAAAAAGAGTATTTTGGCTAGTGTGTGGTTACTTTATGTTTGGAGATGTGTGGATGAAATTACTTTGTTTGTTCTTTATATCATGGCAAGGAAGTCGTGCCTCACACCCAATTTTATATTGAGGTACATAAGAATTAAGAATAATAAACAAGAGACAGCTCACAATAGTCATTGGATGCCCTACAAAATCTATAAATTTTCTCTTGTTAATTCCTATCTTGATCTTAATCCCAACTGAGAATAGTTCAGTAACGATCCTAAGTAATGGCTCCTCAGAAGTGGAGCTTGAGTATAGTGGTATAGCAATATGAATACTACAAGTTGAGAATACCACAGCGGTTAAGTGAAAAAAAGTAAGAGTGGAGATGGGTTGAATAACATGGGAATATAGTTGTAAATAAAGTTGTAATGGGGCAGAAAATTAGTAGTTAACTTAATATGCAATTGCTTGAAGACGTCTTAACGTTTTGTTATTTATTATTTTTCTTACTGTATAAGTAAAAACATTTAAAATTTCTGCTTCCCCCTGCTCCTACTTCACTCCCGTTACCTTTCCCTTTCCTATTTCCCTTCCAGTACTAAGAGAGAGCAGGGTTCCCTATCCTGAGTTAAGTCAATGCCTCCCCGTCCCTCCAGGCTTAGGAAGCTGTGCATCCAAATAATCTAGGATCAAAAAAGTCAGTACATGCATTAGAGACAAATCTCAGTGCTATTATCATTGGCTTCTCAGTCTTCCCCAAATGTCAGCCATATTCAGAGGGTCCAGTTTGATCCCATGCTCGTTCAGTCCCTGTCCAGCTGGAATTGATGAGCCCCTAATGGATCAGGCACACTGTCTCAGTGGGTGGACAAACCATTAGTGGTGTTGACTGTAGCAACAGCTCACATCAAATTAAATGGAGAGAAACTAAAAGATTCCACTAAAATCAGGAAAAATTCAAAACTCTACACTCCCTCCACATCTATTTAATATAGTGCTTGGTATTCTAGCAATAGCAATAAGACAACATAAGGGGATCAAGGAGATTCAAATTGGAAAACAGGTCCAACTTTTGTTATTTGCAGATGATATGATAGTGTACATAAGTGTCAAAAAAAACTATACCAGAGAAATATTACAGCAGAAAAATACCTTCAGTGATATGGCATGATACAAGATCAATGTAAAAAAAAATCAGTGACCTTCCTATACACAAAAGATAAAGAAGCAGTGAGGGGAAACAGAGAAACATCACCTTTCACCATAGCCACAAATAGCAAAAAGAGTCTTGGGGTAACATTAACCAAGGATGTGATAGATCTATTTGACAAGGATTTTAAAGCTTTGAAGAAAGAAATTGTAGAGGATATCAGGAAATGAAAGGATCTCCCATGCTCATGGATGCAAAACATGATAGTCAAAACAATGCTATACAATAAAGGAACTTCCAGTGGCATTACCATCCCTGACATCAAACTCTATCACAGAGCTACAGCAATGGAAAGAGGTTGGTATTTAAATAAAAACAGAGACAGTGACTAATGGAATAGAATCAAATCCCGGATATTAATCCACAAACCTATGAACACCTGATTTTTAACATAGGAGCCAAAATTATACAAACTGAGAATCTTTTGTAAAGCAAAGAGTAAAGTCATTAAGATAAAAAGACAACCTACTGAATGGGAGAAGATCTTCACCAACCCCACATCAGACACAGGGCTGATCTCCTAAATAACTCAGGAAACTGAACATTAAAATTCTAAATACCTCAATTAAAAAATGGGGTAGTGAACTGAACAGAGAATTCTCAACAGAAGAATTTCAAATGGCCCAAAATACTTAAGGTCTTGTTCAATTTTTTTAGTGATCAGGAAAATGCAAATAAAAACAATTTGAGATACCATCGTCCACCTGTCAGAATGGCTAAAATAAAAACCACCATTGATGACATATGCTGGAGAGGATGTGAATTAAAAGAAACACTCATCCATTGCTTGTGGGGATGCATACTTGTACAACCACTTTGGAAATCAGTGTAGCGGTTTTCAGAAAATTGGGAATCAATCTACCTCAGTTCCAGAAATACCACTCGTGGGAATATACCCAAGATGCCCAATCATACTATAAAAGCATTTAGTCTACTATGTTTATAGCAGCATTATTTGTAATAGCCAAATCCTGGAAACAACCTAGATGCCCCTCAATGGAAGAATGGATAAAGAAAATGTGGCAAATCAGTACATTAGAGTAGTACTATGTGGTAAAAAAAAACAATGGCATCTTAAAATTGGCATGCAAATGGTTGGAAATAGAAAACACTATCCTGAGTAAGATTACCCAAACCCAAAAATATTAATATGGTATGTACTCACTCATTCCTGGATTCTAGTGATAAAAAAAGGACATTGAGCCTATAGTTCACTATCCTAGATAAGTTAAGTAATGGTGTGAACTCAAAGAAAGAACATATAGATCCTCCAGGAAACTGGAAGCAGACATCATCAGGCAAAAGTTGGGAGATGGGGGTGGAGGTGGGGGGGAAGATGTGAGAAAAGAGAAGAGGAGGGCTGTGGAAAGCTTGGAAAAGTGGGATGTTTGAGATGAAGAAAATATGGATATGGGAGCAAGTAAGAAGATACCTTAATTAAGAGAGGCAATTTGGGGTTAGAAAGAGGCTTGTCTCTAGAGGGATACCCAGGTATTCATGGGGAAGTCCAGCTAAGACCCTGGGCAGTGGAGAAGAGGGTGTCTAAACTGGTTTTGTCCCATAGTCAGACTGATTACTATCTTGAATATCACCGTAGAAACTTCTATAGGCAATAGATAGAAATAGTGACCGAGACCCACATCAGAGCACTAGACTGAGCACTAGACTGATATGGTAGCAGTGAACTATCTATCTTAAGTATGGGAGACATTTTAGGTTTGGAAAGAGACTTGACTCTAGAGGGGTTCCCAGGTGTCCATACAGATGTCCCCAGCTTGATCCTTGGGCATCTGAGGAGAGGGAGCCTGAAATAGCCCTATCCTATAGCCATACTGATGAATATCTTGTATATCACCATAGTTCCTTCATCTGCCGAATGATGATACTAGAGACAGAGACCCACATTGGAGGACTGGAATGAGCTCCCAAGGTCCAAATGAGGAGCAGAGAGAGGGAGAACATGAGCAAGAAAATCAGGACCTCGAGGGGTGCGCACACCCACTGAGACTGTGGGGCTGATCTAATGGGAACTCACCAAGGCCAGCTGGACTGGGACAGATTAAACATGTGATCAAATGAGACTCTCTGAAAGTGGCAGACTAGGAGGGCTGACTGAGAAGCCAAGGACAATGGCTCTAGGTTTTGATCCTACTGTATGTACTGGCTTTGTGGGAGCCTAGACTGTTTGGATGCTCACCTTCTTAGACTTGGATGGAGGGGAGAGGTTCTTGGACTTCCCACAGGGCAGGGAACCTGGATTGCTCTTTGGACTGGAGAGAGAGAGGGAGGAGATGCGGGAGAGGGAGAGAAATGGGAGAAGGGGAGGAGGTGGAAATTTTTAAGTAAAAATAAACTTAATAAAAGAGTTAGCTAGAACAAACAGTATTGAAATAAAAGGAATACCTGGAATAAACTTTTGTCTCCTAAATAGCAGACTGAAGACTAATGTAAATTTAATGAGGGACTAAATGAAGTGTTTTATAATAAGTACTAACAAACATATAAACGGGAGATACAGAAGCTGGACATTTGAGAGATGAATAGCAAGCATATGTCAATTCTATTTCAGTTATTAAGTTTGCTTTGAGACCATTTAGAATGAAAGGTAATATTTCTGATTACATTTAAATATCTTCAGATATTGCACTCTTATATAATCAGTTCCTAGCTATAACTTCTTCTTTACATGAAAAAAAATAGTTATAGATGTTATCCCTAACAATGAAGTCTAGAAATTGGAGATTGACATAAGATTCAAGAAGAGTTAATTAGAGTAATTACTGCTTCTATTACTTTCTCAATCTTCCACAGCAAAAGATACCAATAACATTTTCTTAGATTTACAAGATTGTTTTTTTTTTTATTTTTTTCTTTCCCTGGGTTCCTCAAAGTTGTCAAAGATTTGCATTTAGTGTTTCATCAGTCAATTCAAAAATCCAATTAGAAGATATAATTGGAATATCTTGATTCATGATATGACAAAAATATTTACATTATGCTTGAATTCTGTTTCGCAGCCTACACAAATTATTAGAGATCAATTTCAACAAGTTTATATCATCCAATAAAGGATGATTACTTGTTTGTCCTTATAAAGGAAGTAAGTTTGTTTGAAATATCTTGTCAACTTCAGCTTAATCCTGTCCCTTCAGGGTTAGTAATTTCCCCAGTGAAAGAAAAAAAATAGCTGTCTTTTGAATATTTGGGATATATGTTGTATCCAGAAGAAATTAATCATAAGAAATCAGAAATCAAGAGAGAAAGATGACAACTTTGAACTACTTTCAGAAATTATTGTGAGATATACCAAATCCATGGTGGGTTCACGGGACTCACCAGTTCCTCAGATCTACACTTGCTTTTTGAAGTGTATAAGCTAGGATGATTTGACGTAAGGTGTTGTTATAGGACATTGTGAGAAGAATAATGATATTTTGACTTAGGGTGTGGTTGCTCCCTGTTTGGTAATTTTGAGAGAATATTACTTTGTTCTTTGTATCATGGCAAGGAAGTCTTGCCTCCTAAATCATTTTTGGACTGAGATATATATGAACTTTGAATAATAATCTTGAGATATGTAACAGTATTCACTCTATGTCCTTAATATCTATATAGTATTTCTTGTAAATTTTTATGTTAATCCTTATCCCTTCCACAAGTATGGAAAAGGGTAGGTCAGGACAATAAATGTTGACTCCCAGGAAGTGAAAATGGACTATGGATATATTGTATGATCAATACCAAAAGATAGAAAATTCCACAGGTGTAATGTAAAGATTAAATGCATGGGAAAAAAAGTAAAAGTGAACCTGGTTTGAAAAATAAGAGATCATGATTGTAAATAAATTTGTATTGTGACAAAAAATCAATAGTTAAGTGACTATGCAATTGCCTAGGAGATAATTTACAAACTAGAGGAGCTTAGGTGGATCAGTTTCAAAAACCGAAATTATTAGAATTTGTAGAGAAACTTATCCTTTGAATTCCCAAGCATGATCCCTTGGACACAGAAAAATTGAGGTGAAGTACCAAGACCATTATAACCTGGAGTTAGCACAAAGTATTATTTTCATATGTGTGGGCTCATAAGGGTGAGTTTGTATTTGCACATAATAGGTAAAACTTAGTTCTGCCTGGAACGGTTAGAAATGAGACAGGACACTCCTATCCACCACACGATCTGTTAGATGAGGAAACATTTATGGTACGGTTTGATTATGATCAGCCTGTGCCTCAAGAGAGCGATAGGTAGAAACTGCTAAGAACAAGAATTGGGAGATTTCAAGTCTTTTGCTTCTGGTGAGCAATGCTTAGAAGTGGAAACTGTTGGAATAATTAAGCAGCATCGAAACAGCCTGAGGAATTTAGCAATATTACCTTTACAGAAGTTGGAAACTCTGTAAATCTCCTCTTATCACAAAAGCACTCCTCTTCTTACCCAAGGGCTGGTTTAGATCAAGCAATGATGCAGAGACCTGGAGTAGTGTAAACATCCAGTTATGTTATGTATCTCTCAAGCAAGCTAGTTTCAGGGAAGGTATTTGCTGAGGAGAGAAAGTACGAATGTTATTAGCAATTGAGCAAAGATAAGTGCAAGGCAAATAATAAGATAGTTGTCCTGAGCCCATTCAAACAACTCAAAGAATTAAAAGCAACACCAGCTCAGTATGGCCCAAATGCTTCTTTGATGCAAATGCTGCTGGAGTACAGGATTTTAGAAGCCTTACACTATGGGAAATGGAAACAACTGGACAAAGCTTGCTTGTCAAATGGAGACTATCTGCTGTAGAAAACAAATATGAAGAAAGATGTTGGGTCACAGATCAGAGAAATCTGACCCAACAAATCCCTTTTACTTTTCATATGCTTATTGGTGAGTGACTTCATAGAAAAAGAAATCAGCAATTAAAGTTTGAAATAGCAAGATATGCCCAAGTTACTTCAATGACAAGAAGGCCTGGAATAAACTTCTGTCTTATGAAGAGCAGACTGAAGGCTAATGTCAAGTATCAGGGACCTGATGAATTGTTTCAGGATGGTGCAGTAACAAAACAGATTAATTGGAGACACCGAAACTGGATACTTGAGAGGTAAAGCTAGCTTACAACAATATTATTATAGTATTTATGTTGGCTTTGAGACCATTTAGAAATAATAGTAATATTTCTGATTTTATTTGAATATCCTCAGATATTAGACACTCGTATAGACAGTGCCTAGCTATGACTTCTGTTTTACAGGAAAAAATATAGTTAATGTTTCTCCTGACAAATAAATCCGGAAATTGGAGACTGGTATAAGATTTAAAACCATTAATGAGAGTTAATGGGAGCTTTACATCTTGCATTTCCTTCTGTTTTTTCCATACCAAAATATACCCATAATGTTGTACTATATTTAAAAGATTCTTTTTACACCATCCCCTGGGCTCACTGAAATTGTCAAAAATTTGCAGTTAGTGTTTCATCAGTTAATTTCAATTATCAAGTTAGACAATAGCATTAGAACATCTTGCTTCAGGGTATGACAAAAAGTTTTATATTATGGCAGAAATCTGTGGCTCAGGCTACATAAAATCTTACATTTCAATTTCCACAGTTTTATATTATGCTTTAATGATGACGACTAGCTTGTCCATATAAATGGAGTAAGTTTGTTTCTAATATATTGTCAGCTTCAACAGAATCCTGTACTTTTGGAGTTATTAATTGCCCCAGTGAAAGTCCAAAGACAGCCATCTTTTGAATATTTTGGGATATATGCTTATTCAAAAGAAATTAAGCCTCAGAAATTGGAAATTAAAAGAGAAACATCACAAACTTTGAATGACTTTCAGAAATTCCTGTGTGATATACCAACAACCACTGTGCCTTCATGACACCCACCTAGTTCCTCTGCTTATTTGTGACTGTTGTGATGCTTGAAAGATTAGTGGGACACCAGGTAATGAGAGAATGATTTGTCTCTGTGGCTTTGACTGACAATTTGAAACCTGTTCCTCATGCAGCATTGCATTTTTCTGCATAAATATAGGGAGAGATGCCTGATGTTATGACAAGGCTTTAGCCAAGCTTTCTGGTGTCAATGAGAAACCTCCTTCATACTGTGAGAATACAGTGGAGGAACAGAGTAAGAGGATGTCCAAATATAGGGGTGGAATAGGACGCAGAGCAGAGGCTGCCGTCATGTGGAAAATAACAAAAGAAAATAATTAAATTAAAAAAAAATAACTGATTGTCATACAGGGATGGCAGATGGACATTTGATTCAAGGGCTCCTATGGTTTATGAAAACATATTTTATCAATGCATAAAATTTGCATCTAAAGATATTCTATTTGTTTTTAAGTTTTTCAAGACATGGTTTCTCTGTTGCTGTGCAGCCTGTCCTGGAACTAGGTCTGTATGGCAGGCCGGACTAAAACTAATGGAGACACACCTACCTCTGACTCTTGATTCCTATGTGCTGGGATAAAAGGTGTGCATCATCTCCACATAGTGGATATGTTACTTTTGAAATGATGTCCTACTTTTGTTCCACAGAAGATGAGAACCTGTGGATTGTTACCAGGCCAACGTTATTTGAAGGAGCAAGGACTCCCAGAAGACCTCCAGAAACCCTACAAAAAGTTTCCCAACAAGCTTAGGAAGCATTTTGGAGAAAACTACAAGCAAATTTCCAAATAATCAAATATGTTGATCTTTATTTTAGGTGGGACATTATATTTAGAAATGAACCATTTACAATGGATTTGATGTTAGTTTACTGATAAACATACAAGGTTGATTTTAGTATATGTATTTCTGCTCTTGGTTAAGGTTTTGTCTTTGCTGGTCATTTAAATATGTATAGTTAAGAAGATTAATAGATAGTTATTAATAATAATCAAAATCATAATAACATTATTTAGTTTCTATAAATATGCAGAGATATAGTTCAGTTACATAGATAGTCTTCAACACTTCAAAGACCTAAAGAACATAACATTTAAAAGGTTTTAAGAACTTACAATATTCTCCACAGTGAAACATATATGCTTCTGCCAGCACAAATTACTTCATTTGTGGGTGCTTAAAAGGGAGAGTTATGCTTTCTACCCTGAACAGCATAGATGACTCCCATGAAGTCGTTAGAAGTGAGAGAAGACTCTCTGAAGACAGAGGAGCTGATAGATTAAGAAGTATTTATGGGACTGTGATACAATCAGTCTGAGTCTAGTAAGCTGTAGAAGAAGCCACAAATACCATAGTGAGGATCTTTAAAATCAATCACTTCTGACTAGGAATTCTGAGAGTCAAAGATGGTGGAAAGCTAGAACAGGAGCTAAAAGGCCTGAGAGACTTAGAAATTTCACTTCCACAGAAGTTGAAGTGGTTTGAAAATCTTCTGTCATAAAAGAATTACATATCTAACATAGTGGCTGGATTAGATCCATCAATGGTGCAGAGATCTCCTCGGGCAAGGCAAACACCCACCTTTTTTTGTGCATTTTTCCTACAAGCTAGTTTCCAGAGAAGCAGTGAGCTGATGTGAAGATGTTCAGGGATTTCCAGTGTTTCTAGAATATAGCAATGAGATGATCAGGGAAATCTCCTCAGACAACGAGACCTGAAACCATTAAAACAAGGCAAAGTATTAAAAGCAACTTAAGCTCAGTGTGACCAATTTTCTTCTTTTACACATGCTGTTAGAGTATATGGATTTAAAAGCCATACTCCAGGGACTTGAAATAGACAGCCAAATGTTGCCTGACAGGAAAAGGGTACCTGACGAGGACAACTGAGTTTTCAGAACAAAGTCAGTCCACAGCGGTGAGTAATATGGCCCAAGGAGTTCTTGGAATAAATTTCTTTCTTCAGGAGAGCAGACAATGGACTTACCTTAAATAATACATGGACCTGTTGAGTTGTTTCAGGATTCTGTTTCCACGCTGATGCAGCCATTAATAAGAATATTAATAATCCAGTATGTTGATTTTTGATTATTATACAGCTATCCTACGAGAGTACTAATGTAATATATCAGCTTACTTTGACATCTTTTAGAAAGAAAGGTGCCATTTCTGATCACATTCAAAATTGTTGAGGAATATTAACCTCATTCACACAAGGACTACTTATGGCTGCTGCTTTTCAGGAGTAAACACGTAAATATGTTCTCTCTCAACATAGAAATCTGTAAAATGGAAACTGATACAAGAATTATAAATAGTTAATAAGACTGTGCACCTAGGTTGAGCTTTAGAGACTAGACTGGATTACCTTCTCATTAAGGTCTGGACCAAATGGTACCTATAAAATGTTTTAGATTTAATAGATTGATTTTTACTATGCCTTTTGTTCTAAAATATTTCCAAAGATTTTCATGTAGTGTTCCATTGGCCATTTAAAGGACCAAATTGAGAGATATCATTGATAAGTGTTGCCTTAGGTAATGGCAAAAAGTGTAATATTATGCAATATATGTGTAGTTCATGCAATACAAAATATTCTAAATATTTTCAACTAGTTTACATTATCCATTCTGGATTCTGTTTGTCCATGAAAAATGAAGGAATTTGCATGCAATTCTTGGACATCTTCATCAGAACCTTTCCCTTATTTGTAGTTCATTTCGGACAGAAAATAGAAATGCAAACACCTTTCCCAACCAGGACATATATTTCATCCTAAAGAAATTAAGACTCAGTAATTGGAAATTGGGATCAATAGTTTGAAAACTTTGAAGGAATATCAGAAATAACTAGTAAATATTCATTGACTGTGCCTATTTTAAGATTGTCTACTGAAAATCTTGAGCAATGCAGTGAGATAATTGGGAGACGTGACCCAATTATCCCAGGCTTTATATTGAAGCTGCAGGTCAAAGGTTGACTCAAGTGAGCATTCTCCCTGGCTTCTTGAATACACAAATTCAATAAATAAATAAATAAATAAATAAATAAATAAATAAATAAATAAATGTGAGTTATCCTTCAGTTACAACATAATTCACTGCATCATGCACTTTTTCTTTTAAATTTTCTTAATGTGAATTCCCACAAGTATTATACCATGCATAGATTTTGGCATGATGGTGTAGAAAAGTCTTTTGTATAAAACAAATGAAAAGACCATTGCAATGGATTATGGAAATGACAAAACCATGCTATAATATAGGGTCAAGTGCATGTGAGCTCGTGTGTGTGTGTGTGTGTGTGTGTGTATTTGTGTGTGTTTACAGGAAGAAAGTGAACCACAATACCTTACTGAAAGTTTGGTGTAATGGATTGACCAGAATATTACCAGACTAGATGATATTGGAGCTGCTAGTGCTCACCAAGTAGTAATGGATTGAGATTGCTGAAATTGTGTTTTTGAAACTCTGATGATAATAATGGATACACATCATTGCCACAACGTGTATAGATGTGAGTTTATATGTATGCATTTCTATTTGCAAATAAAAATTTTAATAAGCAGTTATATTTATTCATACCTTTTGTAGTTTATATATTTTATTGACTTAGTTGATCACGGTGAGTGCGAATTGTTCCAGAGAAAGGCTGCTTGCTCATCCCAGCCCTCCCGCTCACTTAGCCTCAAAATAACAAAACAGAAATTATATTAATTAAAATATTTATTAACCCACTTGCTCTAGCCACTAATCAGCTAACTCTCATATCTTGATTTAATCCATTTCTATCAATCTGTATATTGCTACATGGCAGTGGCTTACCGGGAAAGATTCAGCATGTCTGTCTCTGGTGGCTCCTTGGCAGCTTTCACCTCTGCTTTTTTTCTCGTTGCATTCAGTTCTGTTTCCCCTGCCTACCTAAGTTCTTCCCTATCAAAAGGCCTAGGCAGTTATTTTATCCATTCAATCAAAGCAACAAGTAAACAGAAGTGCCTCCTACACCAATATGTATGTATTTTACATTAAAAATTATGTAATAATAAGAATATTTTCTAAATTGGAATGTTATTTTAAAACCCAGTCTGAACATGCAAAAATTACAAAATTGTATCTAACAATTTCATGCTAATTTAACAAGAATTTGATGTTTTCATTTGGAAATACACAATATACGTATTATTTTTATTTCATTTTTTTAATTTATTTTTTTATTTTTCAAGAAAGGGTTTCTCTGTAGCTTTTTGATTCCTGTCCTGGAACTATTAAAATTTCACAATTGTCTGCATGCTTATATTAGTGTTTCACATATGTGTACATGTTTTGACACTGATTTCAGAGTAATAGTCTTAATTAAAGTATTGAAATGTTTTAAGGTACTTTTATATGAACATTTAATTTTTTTTTGCAATAACGTTAATCTTTTATTTGTAATTTAGCCTAAAAGTATATTAGTATGTATTCTTAAAGCATAAGAACTTTTGAAATATAACTGGATCATAATTATTAAACCTACACACACTTAAAATTTTATGTACTGGCTTTGTGGGAGCCTGGATGCTCACCTTCCTAGACCTGGATGGAGGGGGGAGCCACTCCCCTTCCCCTCCCTCTCCAGTCCAAGGAGCAGCCAGGGTTCCCTGCCCTGTGGGAAGTCCGAGGTCCTCCCCCCTCCATCCAGGAACATTTAATTTTTTATAAAATTCAACGCAATGCCTTCTCTAGATTTTCCCTGTAATCACCAATATTAGTACTCCAGTCTCAGGTCATTTATCTGTTCTCTCTTTACAGTGACATCTGTCTTCAGGGAAAATGTGTGTGTGTGTGTGTGTGTGTGTGTGTGTGTGTGTTGATATGGGACATTCTTCGAGCACATGGGTGTCATTTCAATGCTAGCATAAATGAGAAAATCTATCATTCCAATTCATCACTTCTATAAAAAATTTAAGCCATTCTGATAATATTTTGCATTCATAAAGTTCCTCAGAATACAGTAGAACATTCTCTAGATTTTGTAATGAAGCAATTAAATATAAAAAACTTACACAATGGAAATTCAGTAATAAAAGTGTACATATACATGAATACCAATCAATTACCATTTGTATGTGCCAGTATAATAGGATGCAACAGTCTTGAACTGTGCCATATGTGGTATGAAAACAGGCAAGTAAATCTTACAAATTTCTTCATTCATGCTCCATGTCCTGAAACAACATGATAATGGTAGTATACAGTTTTTTTCACATGTATATATTATAAGCAGATCCAGTTGTTCATATTTCAAATTACCAGTTCATGGACAGATCCCTCTATGAGTCTGATAATTTTCAAACATTAAAGCAGAAAATATCATAAGGGTTATTATTAAAAGTTGACATTGATGTTTTTAAATATAAGTAACTACTCTATTACTTTCCTCTGATTGTATTTTTGCATTTGTACAGATTCTACAATTGTTGCCTGCCTCCTTAACTAAAACCGAAGTATCACTACAGTATCTGCTGTTTTTATACACTCAACAATACATCAAGTAAGAGCAATATTCAGAAGTCCCCCATACAATAACTCTTAGAAATAAATAAAATTAAGTTTTGCTGTATATCTTAAAAATAAGGTATTTAAATAATTGTTTGCAGTATTAGGATCTGAGAATCAGTCTCTTAAACCATGAAAATAGCTATAATTTCTGTAATTATCCTAAAATATTAATGTCAAAACCGAAACTAACAGCAGAACAACATATTGAGGTGAAATGTGTAATTTTTCCAGCTACTTCAAATGTCATAAATGGACAAAATTTAGCTCTTCAGATTATTACTTGTTTCATATGTATAGACATGTCTAAATTTTCACTCATAGCTTCTCTTAGATATGCAAACATCTAATTGACATAAGGAATAATTTGCCAAATGCAAAAATCAATCCTATTCCATATTGTTAGGTTGATAGTGGCAAGAGAATCATAAACTTCTTCTGCAACATTTCTGAAATAATTTATTTTCCAAAACTGTCATAAATATTTATCCCTAGACCCACAGGAAACATGGACTCTAGCTTCCAGAAAAAAAATGGATAAAATTGGGGTATTAGAGGGAAAACATATAGAAATCTTAAATGCCCATTAAAATTAAATGAAAGCAAAGAAATGATGAAAAATGCTTAGAATAATGACATTCCTCTATGAAATGTCAAAAAGATGGAAAACTCTCTACAATTAACACAATTAGGAGAAAAACCACTAACAAATGTTGAAGGCTAAGAAAAAAGAATTTTCTACTGTACAGTAATATTGATAGGCCTTTGTATTAGAAAAGTCAATGTTAAATTGGTTCTATAAAATCACAAGAGTGTGTATTCAGTATGGAATACTGGTGTATAAGATCATATCTACACAATAAAATATAATAATTTATGTGGGATACTTACTGCTTCCTGATTCAGTTTTGCACATCTTGTTGTGTTTGGCTCCTCATGCTGTTCTGCTCTCTCACATACTAACTCTGCACGTATTTATTGCTCCATTGTTCCCATGGTTTGAACATTCTGACTTTTCTTCATGTTGCAATTAGGGACTTTATGCCTGACCATTAGAACATAGTTAGGTTGTCTAGTAAGTTGCCTAGTTACCCATATACACAAGGAAAATTTGCTCCTTTCCCTCACCCTAAATTTACCTGGATTATACTCTTGATTAAATTAGTCTTGATGAGAATCCTGTCTTGTCTCCATCTCCGGTATCTCTTGTCTCATCTATTCTCACTTCCCCTCGAGGGACTCTGTTGACTTTCAGGTGGGCAAGGGTAGAGTGGTGCCCAAAGTGTGTCTGGAACACAGGAGATTCAGTGAAGAAGCAGTTCAGAGAGACCCATATAAAGTGAAGTATAATTAAGAGGAAGAAAAACACAGGAACCTGCTGTGTCTTCTAAACCTCAGAAAGCATAACAGTGATCACAGGACAAACAATTACTTAGCATGAAATGAGACAGGCATTCAAGGTGTGAGGGGTAAATACTAAAATTGAAAGTTAATGATTTTGAGTATATTAAAGATGTTTTATAGATGAAAAAATGATAGTCAGAGAGGCTCTTAAAGATTACTGTTAAGGATTTACCAAGAACTGTTCCTATAACTGTCTTTTTTATCAGAATTAATAGGTTTTTTTTTTGTTTTAGAGGTATTATGATTTTGGAGTGGGCAATGTTATTGGTATAGAAGAGAAAGTATTACTAAAAGATAAGTTGGACATAATGCATAAAAAGGAGACTAAATATTTGCAATGGCAAATATGGGTTTTTAAATTTGAGAAGGCTCAAATTGATGCAGTCAGCAACAATCCTCTGCTAAGCGAAATTATTTTTCTATGTTCACAGGTAAGTGGAACTTGTGAAAACCTTAATCAGCAGGCTCATACCCCAGTTGATATACATGAATAACAAGAGAAACAGGCATGGGAGCATGGAAGCATATTCGCTCCATGGGAGAGAACGATTGTTCGTGGATTAAAGTTATCCAGACATATAATGAGCCTTACATTGAATTCCTCGTTTGACTAAAACAAGCGATAGAAAGAACTGTACTTGGAGAGGAAGCAAGGAAATGACTTCTGAAAAGGCCAAGAATATAAAGATGCCAAGGTGTGTCATAATGAGCTATGTTATCAGTTCAGGAAACAGGAAATATTAATAGTTATAGGAAAGTATGAAAAGATATTCCATCAGAAAGAAAACGGCAATTGGCTGCAGAAACTATGGCCACCATTTAATTTAATTTGTAAATTAAAATAAAAATTTAAAAGATTTAAAATGCTTTGGATATTGGAAAATCAGTTTCTTATCAAAGAAGTTCAGACAAAAGTAAAATTAGTTAAAGAGCAAATTTAAAAGGCTTTTTGAATAGATTATAACCTATAATCACATGCAAAATGTCTGAAGATCTGACATTTGAATATTTGGAAATGCTCTAAGGGATCATGGGTAGCCTTTTCCATGTTAAAGATGACAGTGTACATTTACATACTAATGATAATCATCTACATGTTCAAGATAAAATTCCATTTTGATATATAAATCAACCTTTTTTTTTTTTTTTTGACAACAGAGTAGAGGGTGCCTGAACTGACTTTATCCTACAGCCACACTGATGGATATCTTGCATTTCACCATAGAAACTCGTCTGGCAATGGATGGAGATAGAGACAGAGACCCACACTGGAGGACTTGGACTGAGAACCCAAGGTCCAAATGAGGAGCAGAAGGAGGGAGAACATGTGCAAGGAAGTCAGGACCACGAGTGGTGCACCCATCCACTGAGACTGTGGGGCTGATCTAATAGAAGGTCACCAAGGCCAGTTGGACTCGGAATGATGGAGCCTGTGGTCAAACAAGACTCTCTGAATGTGGCTGAAATGAGAGCTGACTGAGAAGCCAAAAACGATGGCACTGGGTTTTGATTCTACTGCATGTATGGCTAGGTGGGAGCATAGTTTATTTGGATGCTCACCTACCTAGACCATTATGGAGGGAGGAGGACATTGGACTTCCCACAAGGCATGGAACTCTGACTGCTCTTTGAACTGGAAAGAGTGGGAGAAGGGGGTGGAATGAAGGAAATGGAAATTGGAGAGGAAAGGAGGTAGAATTTTTTAATAAAAAGAAAATAATCCGTTTTGATAAATTAATCATACTTTCAAGTCAATTACATTTTAAAACAGCAAATTGAAATTTTAAAAAGGAAGATTTTGGAAAGGAATAAATAAGAAATATTTGGAAGAATAATTGTGACTTTACATTAATACATATTAAATTTCTTAAATTTGTCCTGGAAGGATATTCTAATTAGAGTAGAGAAATATTTTGCTCCTACTCCAAATTTTGAACTAGCAGAAAAATTGCTATAAATACTAAATGGCAACCTTCATTTCTATTGGAGAAAAGGAGAGGGTATGGTATTGTTGGTTCAGGATGAGTGAAAATTATGACTTCTGAAGTAGACATTCCAATATTGGCCATGGTAAAATTATACTCATGGAAGTGACCTCACCAATACTGATCTTCACCACGATCACCAACTTGTGGTTAGGTGAAATCTCTTGTGCTCTATGTTCAGATTATTGTTTAGCAGTCCAAATGACCAGTAACAGCTGAATATTTTTTTCTGGCCGTATGCGCGCTGTTAATTGTCTCTTTTGTTCAGGGATCAGCTGTAAATTATAGGGCTTACATCTCTTGTACAACTATGTTTAAGCCTGTCTTTTGGGGAGATACTGATGTTTTAGTGTATATCACTGTAAGTATCCTCTCTCCTCCTTGGAATGACTTGACTTATCTGAATAATTTTGATGGGACCTCTTATAATTTTACTTATATGGATGATAGGAATCCAATAAGCTTTGGAAATGGTCTTTGTTTATAAGTGGGATTACATCATTGGTTATAACCCGGAATTAAAATTTGCAGATCTCGTACTCATCTTCAATGGCTTTCAGCATGGTAAATTAATCAGACTTGGTACAATTATAATAATTCATAATAAAATATTATATCATGTATGACCAGATTTTACATATTATGGTTAAAATATCAGCCATTTATTTGGAAGACTTCTTTAGGCAAATTTGGCAAAATAATTCAAAATAAATAGATGCATTGGGGCCCATATTGTCAATTTATTAACACTTGTTCTGAATGAAATACTATCACTTGTGATTTGCTTAATGTTACCAGGTTGAATTGAGTCAAGAACGAAATGATAACTGGAAGACATCTTCTGGCATGGGGAGATGGAGGAATCAGTGATAATCACATTCCTTACTCACAGACGCTACTTCAATTCAGAAGAGTGTTGCTGCCTTAAACCTGTTCAGGTTTTAAATGGCTCATTTATTGAAACACAAGTATCTGCTTCTACTTATAAATTTCACTTATTTGGAAGTAGTAATGTTACTGCTTGTGTACCACTACCACATGCATTTTTGTTGAAAGACTTAATTTTACAACTGGTATTAATATTTATTAATGTTAATTGTATTTATATATTAAGTCTACTGTTAAGTTTAATCCTCATAATCAATCACTTCTGATATTACAACAATATACACATATTAGGCTGCCAAAATCTTCGGTCGTTCTTGGGCTCAAAATCCTCTAGATAATATTATCGAATTCTTCAAAAAGATATTGAAAAGATAAAGCACATGTTCGGTATAATAATAGTTGTCATTCTTAATCTTATTGCTGTTTTTGCAACTACTTCCATGGCTGGCTTATAGTTTATAGAGGCAGAGAATTTTGACCAATATGAGTACTACAGCCTCAGGTCAATTGTCTGTTCTCTCTTTTCAGTGACATCTGACTTCAGGGAAAATGTGTGTGTGTGTGTGTGTGTGTGTGTGCGTGTGTATGTGTGTGTTTGTGTGTGTTTTGGTATGGGCATTCTTCTAGTACGTAGGCATCATTTGAAAGCTAGCATACCTGAGAAAATCTATCTTTCCCCTTTCATCATTTCTGTAAATATATGACATTCTGATAATATTTTGAAATCATATTGTTCCTCATAATACATTAAAACATTCTCTGGGTTTTGTAATGAAACAATTACATAAACAAATTTATATAGTTTAAATTCAATAATACAAGTGTACATATACATAAATACCAAAAAATTACTATTTGCCTGTGTTAGTATAATAAGATGCCACAGACTTGAAATTTGCCACACGTGGTTTGAAAACAGACAAGTAAGTCTCAGAGCTCCTGTATTCACTGCATATGCTTAATGTTCTGAGAAAAACATGATAATGTTTATATATCAGTTTTTTTTTCTCATGAATGTATTAGAAATAGATCCAGTAGTTAATATTTCAAATGATACAAAAGGATAGAGCCATTTATGAGTCTGTGAATTTTTTAACATAAAAACAGAAAATAACATAAGGGTTATTATTTAGAGTACACACTGATATTTTTATATGTAACTAACTACTCTACTACTTTCTTTACTCTAATTGTATTTTAGGCATTCTTAAAGATTCAACAATTTTTGACTGACTCCTGAAATGAAACCACAAGATGACTAAAGTGTCTTTGCGGTTTTTATATAATCCACACATATATCAAAGAAGAACAAGATTCAGGAGACACCCATGCAAATCAACAAAAAAAGTAATAAAGTAAAGTTTTAGTGTTTATCTTAAAAATAAGATATTTAATCAATATTTTTCACTGTTAGGATCTGATTGTCAGTCTGTAAAACAATAAATATAGCTATAATTTTGAATAATCATCCTAATATGTTATGGTCAAACCCACAACTAACAGGACTACAAAATACCTAGGTAAAATGCATGATTTCTTCAGCTAATTCAAATGTCATTATTTGTCAAAATTTATCTTCAGGGTGTATTACTGGTTACATATTCACAGACATGTGCAATTTTCTACGATTTGATATTTTAGAACTGTAGCTATATAATTGAAAGAAAGAACAATTTGCCAATTTCAACAATTGAGCCTACTTTATATTGTAAGTGATAACACAATCAGAAATTTCATATATGTATATTTTATAGATGGCAGAAATATTATTACAGATTGAAATGAAGGCTCTTGATTTCAAAGTACCAATGTTTTCCAGTCTTAACATTACTAGCAGATATACACATTTAGAATCTGCGATGAACTGAGATGAACAAGATAAGTTCTGAACTTTTAAAGCATATAAAACATGGCACAAATAGCAAAGATATCTATTGTGTTAATGATTTTCAAGGGAAGTATGCAATACCTTGCTGCCATCACCAATAAACACTGGATTTCCAAAAAGCACATGGTGTCTGATTTCCTAATTTGGAATGGGCAAAAAGTGAGAAAATATCAT
Source organism: Microtus oregoni (assembly GCF_018167655.1). Taxonomy (NCBI): domain Eukaryota; kingdom Metazoa; phylum Chordata; class Mammalia; order Rodentia; family Cricetidae; genus Microtus; species Microtus oregoni. Next base: position 34,835,433 of record NW_024543059.1, read on the forward strand.
GTACAAGAGTATTTATATGCAAATACACAAAGACTATGTCAATGAAAACAGCAAATTTGAGATTGTGAGAACCTTAAAAGAAATAGGATGATATGAAGTAGGTTTACTCTTCTATACCATATTATAATTCAGAGGCTTTGGTGACAGTTAGGGTGATACTTTCATATGTTACTGCATAATAATATCAATGATTCTGTTTTCTTGAGAAAAAAAAAACAGCAATGTCATACCAATTTTCACAATGAAATTCAGAGAATAGAGGAAAGGGCATGACTCCCCTTGACACTGTCATATACTAAAGCATTAAGGGAATTATTTCTTTGCAGATGCTGCAGTGTTCAAGACAGAGATAGTGGTGCCACAACTTAAAGAGAAGGAGAGGTTTCAGAAGCAGGGATGGACATGATGCACAGGCCACAACAGGTGACTCCAGACAGTAATACTGGAATATACCAGTACCTGACTGCTAATTATCCTGGGTTTTTTTTGTCATATAGGAGCAGTCTGCTTTGTCTGGTAAATGTACATTCGGATTTCAGCTATAAATATTTGCAGCTGCATGCTGGCATATAGCCAGAACCTGTCTAGGAAGGATTCGCTATGCTGACAATATTATTAGCTCTCCTTGCCTGGGAATCCTCTGAATAAGTGTGTGCATTCAATTTTTCCCGGGAACAGTCACAAAAATGATCTCAATTCCACCTATAGGAACAAAGCCTGTGGTATCCTTGGAGATCTGCATCAGAGCTGCTGACTCATTTCTCATTCCCTTCTCTATGTTTGCTCCGGCAGAAAAATATGAAAGTGAAAGTAGATGGCAGGAAATAATGTAGTTTACCTAGGACCAGAATCCCAATATCAAAAGGGAAATCATTATGAGGTAGGTAGGGCATGATCACGTATCTGAATTCTTGGGTCTGTATCCTGCCTATCTACCTGAAATTTCCATTTCTCCCTTCTGACGGCTGATTGTGATTCTTGCTGCCGATTGCTGCTTACTGGCTGGTATCCCATTCAGAAATGCCATGTCAGAGTCCCGAAACACTTATTGCAGAATCTCACACTTGAAATTTTCAGATTCCCAGGTGCCTGAGACTATTTGCCAACATAGCAATTACCCTAGTGAGGTTTCCAATATCGCATAAGATCAGTACATTTCAGTGTTGTCATGTATGGACTTTCTATGAAAATCATCATTTCAGAAAATAAATAATTTACAGCTAAGCTAGAAATCACAGATTTTGCGGCTGAATCAGTGGCTTCAGAATCGAGCGCATTTCCTGCACTGCAAACAGAATCAGGTGACTCTCACAAATTCCTTGCTTTTCTTATGATTCTCTATCCTGCAGGTCTCGGAGACACATATTCTCCTGTGGTGTTTTTTACAGTGAGGCTTTGACTAAAGTCCAGCTTTTAGCAGGACTTTAGTCAAAGCCCCACTGGCAAAATTCCTCAGTGAGGTCCGTTTTATGCCATGTAGGAACCAATGAGCAGAGAGATCTCATAACAAGGACCGGAAAGCACAAGACAACATTCATCTTGATGATCTCATCCAGAGCTGATGAGTCATCTGTGTCTCTCTCCTTACCTTGTATTGTGAAAAGAAGCAGAGCAATTGGCAGGGGAACAGAGGATAAAATGTAATTTACCCTGCATTTTGCCTCAAATTAACAGCCAACTAAAGATGTAAAATGTAACAGGTTGAGCCAGCTGACAGATGCTTTTCAATTGAATCTACCAATATACTTGAGAGCCTTCCTTTCTCTCTGAGGATTTTTGATTGTGAATCTGTGCTGCCAATGTATCTGTCTTCTGATTCTTTGTGAATTTTTCTATGTTATTAGGTGTGGTTTTTATGCAGTCAAATTATAATAAATATGTTACATATAATATGATAGTTTGTATTATATACAAATAAAAATGTGAGTATAATTATGCAAATAGTTTATAATACACAATATATTTAAGTTTATTAGAAGGCTATACGAGGAATTGAGGATACTGTAGTAAGAAATGTAGATTTTAAACCTTCTCTCATATAGACCCAAGTGTAATATAGTAGCTCATAATGTCTTAGTGATAAAGAAATGAATTCAGTTTAATTGATTTCAGAAAAAAATGAATATATTTAAATTGTTAACATATGTGTCTGTTTGTTTTAAGGCTTATAGGTATTTGGACATTTACATTTGCATGAAGCATCCTTCATATTTTTTGTTTCTTGATTGCAAGCAATATACATAATTATCCTTTAAATAATAATTCATAATTATTTATTTAAAAAAAACTGGTTTCAAAATATTAGAAGTTATCTCCAAATCTCATGAGAACCATTAAAACTGATATATACATATACACACACATATATATACATTTATACATATATATATATATATATATATATATATATATATATATATAAGATTTTATTTAAGGAAGTTGTATGTCCACCACTTCCATGCCTTCTATTGTTACATCTATTTCATGGCAAGCCACTCTGAATATTTGTCCTGCCATAAGGCCTGCTAGGAACTTAGACACTGCCGAAGCTACATAATTATGCATTTAGTTCCATTGTTTTGAAATTGCTTTGGGGCAAATGTTCTTTTATATTAATCAAATACTGGTTTCATGTAGATGTTTATTGGAACTAGAAGATATGAGATTGGATTTCTCCTTTAACTGTAATGTGTTATACTAGGCTACCTGGACATAAATACTCAGAGAACTTCCTCTTCCCACACTTCTATAATATTCTGGAATTGCCTTATACCAGCATGCTTTCTTTCAAAAATGAGTATTATGAAAATGTCTTCTGGGTTTCTAAATTTCCAAATGAGCATGTTGTTGACTGTCTCAGGTTACAATGTAACCATGAAAGCAAAAAAAAAAATAAGATAAAGACTATAACTCACAGACTACACTGTTTACTAGTCTAAAGAAAATGGTATTCAGCTTACTCACCAAGTTTGATATGGTTCTGTAACATCACTATTAAATTATCTTATCTGAATTGTAGATGATAATGTGAAAAAATGGGTTAATCTCTGGGTTCTTTGACTATCATTCTTATACATATAATATAATTAGAATAGCATGGAGTTAAATCTATGTCCATTGAATAAAATTGAATAAAAATTTGTTGTTGGGATAAGTCCCGCCCCTTTGGGGACGTGTTCTCCTTGGGCTAATGTTTGCCTATATGTTTGGCAAGCATGCTCCCAGCCATCGCTTCTGCTTTTCTGGTCTCCGTGGGAACAGTGTATCTGTAAGTCTATTTCTACATTAAGATATATATATATATATATATATATATATATATATATATATATATATACAATCTGTCTGCATTCGTTTACGCTGTTACATTTTGGTGCTCAACGTGGGGCTCGAACCCACTACCCTGAGATTAAGAGTCTCATGCTCTACCAACTGAGCTAGCCTATTGAACTATAGGATCTAGCTCAAGGAGTGGAATATTTGAGGCAATTTCTAAAATTATTTTTTCAGGTACCCAATTATGCCATGAAAATCAGTTTTTTTTATCTTAACAGATGTTCTTTTCATCCTGACATGCAATAATAAATATCACAGCACTCTTGATATATTGAGAAGTTTGTAAGCCCTCTGTGATCAACAATTTCTTGGAACACAAGACCTGAAATAAATATCATTCATTATTCACAAAGTTGGAGCCTCAAAAATTATGTTTTCATACTTTATGTACAATATAATATTTAGAGGAAAATCTTTTTGGAAACTTTCCTAACCACCTTCTTGAATTTCATATCTGTCATACTCTATCTACTATAAAATTCTCAATGATAATTTGTATACCTTGTGAATAAATTTTCCACAATTCTTAAAACACACTTGAATGCCTCTTAATTAATAACAGCTGTGGGGCTTGATCTACCTGTGTCACCTCTGACAATGGGAGAAGTGTCTGTCCATGCTGTTGGGCTGGTGCTCTGTAACCTGCTCCCCATACTGGATAGCCTTACTCTGCATAAATATAGGGGGAGGTGTTGGTCTTATTGTAGAGGGAAATGTCATGTTGTTCTGGCATCCCTGAGAGGCCTGCCCCTATCATGGGAATAATGTGAGGGAATAGAATAAGGGGGCAAAGGGAGGAGCTGGCAAAGAGATTGAGGGGGAATCTGCAGTCAGGAATGACACAAAATTGACATAATTGAATAAATGAATGAATGAGCATATAAACAGATATAAAGGTCATTTGCATTCACCAAAGGTAAAAAACACAAATAAGAAACCAGATACTTAAAAAATAGAAAATACAATAATGAGTTATAAATAGAAAGAAATTATATCTTGTAAATTAAAATTAAATTAGTTTTTTATGAACCAACAATAATGATTAGCAGTGTGAAGAAATATTGAAGAAAATTTATAAAAATTTTCAAATTACTACCTGTCAGTCTTCGCTTTAGTCTGCTTTTTGTATCAGTGACAATGGGCATGTTTCTTACTTCTGTCAGATAGGCATAGCCTGCCATTATTACCTCTCAGAAATTCTACCTGTCACTCTCAACTGGACTGCGACATGATTCTGAAAAGTAGTGAGGTTCATCAGGGTTCTGATTTCATTGTAAGCAAATTGATGTTTATTAATTTAACTAGGTGTTAGTTTCTCCTTTTCTTTTCTGTGAAAATCAGCCTCCATCAAAGGCTGGAACCATTTTACTAAAATTGCTCCTTTCTATAGAGAACCATTTGAAGCTCATAATATTATTTCTTTGTAACCTAGTTAAGGTTTCATTAGCTTAACACGGCTGGAGGTTTTTTGGCTGGCTGAAAAACATTCTCTGTCCAAATTTATCCACACAACTTTGGATATGGATGGATGTTCCTCCATCTACAGATAATTTACTAATTTCTAAGTCTTCACATCCTGCATTGCAATTTTCACAATGCTCTCTTTCTTACATATATCTGCTCTTTGTTAGAATGTGACTTGCTTTAAAGAAGCCAGCATCCTGGAATCAGTCATCTCATTAGAGATCACATGCCCACTGTCTACCATATTAGTATAAGAAATGTCATACATCATATGAGTTTCTTCGCCCTGGGGTTTAGCATAGAGCTTTCAATCATCAGCACTTACGTTTCAGAAGAGATGTGTGTCTTTATTTTGGAATGCTTGATTTTAAAATAATGTAACAGCTATAAAACTTTAAAAAAATGGGGGAATACAAAAATAAGTTGGTAAGGAAAATTCCAAAATTGGAAGTATGACCATAACAAGAAAGGATAAAATATTCTCACAAATGATGTCTTCATGAGAAAGCAACAGCATTGTAATGTTGAGGGTAAACATTCTGGTTATTATGCACTAGAGTGTTAAACAATAGCTTTATATGCCATAAAAACATCATTTTACACTAAGATTACTCAAGCACAGTTGTTCAAAGAGCTAAAAATTTGTAGTGTTTATTCTAATTACATTTTATTAATACATACTACTTACCTCTATTCATGGACTTAAAAATACTTCATGCCATGTGTAGATTAAGTTTATATCCCAAAGAAAAGGATATCATATTGGAAGACAGCATATCTTAAGGAGTAGAACTGTCGGCAGACGCTGATGGCTTGTATCCTAATGCCCTGACTTGAAATAACCAATCAGAAACTATATGATTTAAAGTACTGTCTGGCCAATAGCTTAAGAGTACTGCTAGCTTACTCCTATATCCTAAAATAACCCACTTCTCCTAATCTGTGGACCACCATGAGGTCGTGGCTTACTGGCAAATTTCAGAACATGCCTGGAAACGTATCTGTTTTTGGCAGCAGCTTCATGACTTCTCAGTGACTCTTCCTAATTTTTCTATATAGCTCCTTCAGGCTTTCTTTACTCTGCAAAGACATTGGTTGATTCAACTTACTTATTAACAAATGGCAATACAAGATATTCACAGAATATATCACCTCCTAAATCAGCTTCCCTTTTCTTTCTAAATAAAAGAGAAAGATTTAACTTTAACATACTAATATTGCATATAAAAACAGTTATGTAGCAATAATCACAGTTATGATATCCATATGCATCTTATATTTCATCATAACTAAGGAAACTATGACTATTTATTCTTTTTATAGTACATAACATTTTATTTCCTGAGTATCCTCTTTTTATAATGAGAAACAAAGACATCCCCTCTGGTGATCCGTGTGTATGCAGGGATGCACTTACACTCTAAAATGCAGATTTTATCCTTCCAGCAACTCAGCCTCCATAAGCTTTGTGTTCCTTTATTGTATCATCGCAAAGAGAATTGGTTGCAAAAATAAGTCATCATCTCGATGAAAGAATTTATTGCTCGAATAATAGGCAGGTCTTTAAGGTTCACTGATTCAGCTCTCTTGAAGATAGAACAAGGAACATCTAGAGCTTTTTTTTTTAATAATGTATGACTATGTCATTTTAACAAACCTAGGCAGAGGTGATGAATAGCTGAAGATGTTAAAGTGAATTCAGCCTAAGGGGGAAAGTCGGGAACAGATATTTAGGTTGTGGAAATGAAAATGAACCTCATTTGAAAAGGTCCAAGTGAGAAGTAATTCAACCTATTTCATTCTCTAAGAAGTTAGTTGGGCCCCTGTACTGTATCAGTAAATCAGAAATTGAATCTGCCTCCTTGGACAATGTATTAGTGTCCTGTGTCTTATGAGACAAATCACCAAGCATTTTGCTGTTTTAAAGCAACACAAGTGGATAATACTCCTGATTGTTAGTGTACAAAATGGATTTTTCTCATCTCAAAACAAGGTGTTATGAGGCTGCATTCCTTCTGGGACTTTTGATCAGGAGTCCATCCTGATGCCATACAAAGTGACAGGTGACTTCCTGCCTTTTCAGTGAATGCTTGTCTTTCTTACATTATCTTTTAGGTCCCCTATCATCTCAATAAAGACCTCTGTGGGTATACTGAGATAGCTAATCTAAATAGTACACGATCACTTGCACATCTCAAATTCATGAACTTCATTGTAGCTACAACATCTTGTTGGCCATACCAGGGAATGTTCACAGCCTCTGTTGATTAAGTCAAAGGGATTTCTAGATTTATCACACCTGTCACAGAAGAGGAAAGAGTTCTTTGGATTCTAATTTGAATGCATATGCTTCACCTAAACAGAGAAGGAAGTAAGCACTGTGAGACATCATAGGTGTGATGATCATTTTAACATCTCTCTGTGCTCTTTCTGCTTTGTGTTGCATCAGCAGTAATAAAAGTGATCATCACCATATATGTGGTGATAATTTTACATCCTCAAAGGGCAGGAGAGAAGCCATTTCAGTTCTTTTAAAGATCTTATGTCTAACAAAATGTTGGCAAGGTTAAGATCATATCATTTCCACGAGATATATTTCAACATAAAGTTGTACAAGAAAGTATGTCATGTAAAGAGTAACATTATATCTGCTCTGGTTCTTGTTTTCTCTGACATCTATCTCTATGCAACAAAAGAGGAGACAAGATAAAGATTTGCATTAATGAAAGGGGATACAAATTTGCTAATTCAATTGACACACTATCAATACAGAAAGCATATTTCACACAGTAACTATACTTGAAAGCGGCATAATCAACAGAACAGGTATAAAATTAGAAACAGGATTAAACACACCAATGATAGAAGCAAGATGTGCATGTGTGAACCATCCAAGGGGAATGTGTGGCCAGGTAGCCTATAATGTTATAAAGTATAGAACTAGACCCTCTTGTTAAATAAAAAGATGTCATACTCAGTGATGACATGCTTTGGGTCAATGCAAACATACAGGGATTCACTAGCATAGCATATACAGCAGTAGAGAGTTGAGAAAATTTAGATGTAGTAAATGAGAAAAAGTAGGGTACATAATGAAAGGAAAATTGAGTACAAGAGTGAAAAGAAACATAGCAACAAAGGCAACATCCATTTTGCTAATCTGGGACCTCCAAGAGCACAAACAGCACAAAAGAAACACAAATACAACGTGAAAAACTTGCAGTGGTTAACGATATTTTAACAGGAGTATAAAGCTGGGAAGTCAATGTTTCAAGGGAATACCTAATTCAGAGATGCTAAGACTCATATGGAGGGTTCTGGTTTTGATGTATGCTTAGTTAAAACACTCATTGTAGATTATTCTTTGAAATCAGAATGTGCTGAAAAAGAGAAAAAAGGTAGAATAAAAAGTGAGATAATAGGAACATTACAGGACACCACAAAAAGTCGTCTCATTAAAAAGCCCAGGATGAACAGGAGAATGTGGAATAATAGCAAAAAGACAATGGTTTGTTCTCTACTACACTGAAAAGATTTCTACATTCTTTTCTGCTGAAAATGTACTTCAGCTTAATAACAAAACTAAACTCATATTTTAACCCCTCAAAGTTAGGTGAGGAGAAATTTATTTCTTCTTAATTAGAGTTCTTAACTATGGGACAGTAAGAAAGTGCCAGAGTAGGAAACCAGGGATTTCTGTTACAAACTTTACTGAACCTATCAATTTCTGTGTCTAGACTGCATCAAACATGTATATACTCTTCCATTCTCTGTTTGTTTGTTTGTTTGCATTGCTTAATTTTAAGTCACAAAAATATCACAATGTGTGCTCATTGAAACAAAAAAGGGTAATACAGAAATTTATATACCATTGCATTTACTTCCATGTCTTCCCAATGAGTAGACGTTGGTTTAGAAGGTTTGCTTTCAGATAACATGCCTAACTATGAATAAGATATTGATGTATACATAATTAGAAGGATCTTCATAGACTTCAGCAAGATCTTTTGTAACTTTATTTGAAATAGTACTATTTTTTTTAATTTTTTTTTTACCAAATTTTTCCTATTTGTTATAATTCTTGTATAAATTTATCAGGTCTTTATAGACATTTATCTTTATGTTTAGCATTCCTGATCATTCTTATTCTTTTAATTGAAAACTGTGGATTATTGCATGTTATGAAATGCTTACCCAGTATCTCAAGAAATTAATTATGTGGAGTTTATTATTTAATTTATTACTCCACAATAAATATTGTTTTTAGGTTATAAATCCATTCCAACTGTTGTCGAATAATGGGGAAAAGGATTAACCATTTTATCCCTTTTTTGGTAGGCATAATATGTAAAAAAATATTTGGCTAGGTAGTATATCTTTGTTTCTTTTAGCCACAAGTAATGTCACTTTGTGGCTCTCAACTGGAAGGTTGCCCCATCAAGAAATCTTCAAAATGTTTGCTTCCATTTGATATGCGAACAAAGCAAGTTCAGTAAATTGCTATTTGGTGCCAGGTTTTACCATGGTGACTTATATAACTTCAAACAAACTTCATCAAACTGCTGAAAATAAGAGAAATTGTGAAAGAAACAAAACAATAAGTAACATTATGTGCAAAAAATACTGGTAAACAATTGTAAGTCCCATCAGAAACAGGAGGTTAGAAAGTGGAACAGAATGCTGAAATGCTAAGCAACAAAACAAAACAGGCTAATGTGAGCAATCAAATTTAATAAGTACAAAAATCCATCAATCCAAACTGTAGTCAGAGAAAATAACCTTCAAATACACAGGTCAAATAAATGATGTAAATAGCATAGAGAACTGTCAGCAATACTTTATACCAAAAAAGCTAAAGGTATTTTTAAGTTTGCAAAGATAATACTCATTAAAACCAAGTGGTCTACAGTAAAGAAAATTTAGAATATGTTATAAAGTTCCAATAATGTTGACTCACTAAAGAATAGTAGGATAGTTAAATTATTATGTCCAAACGTGTGGCGATATTTTGCTTGTGTTCAAAAAAAATAAAACTTGCTTTAATATCAGAGAACAGAACTAGCTATGAGTTAACCATAGAGGTCTAGAGGCCTGTACAGACACTGTAGAAGTAATATGGCTGGGTGGAGAGAGGAATATAAGGTAGGAGTAGACATGAGATCAGATTCATTTTTCTGGTGAGGTGTTAGCAAGGTAAGAGTTAACTGTGACTTGTTCCTTTGTCTCTCTGATCTTTCAGCATTTACTCTTATTTGTGGCTCCGAGATTTTTTTATTATTCTTATTATCAATTCCTATTAGAACTCATACAACACAAAGAAACAGTCTTGCAGAAAACCCCTTGTTTATCTGGCTCTTAAAAATCTTTCCACCACCACCACCAGACCTTCAAGTTTTACCAGACCTTTAGCTGGGAGAATATTTTGAAGATGTATTTATGGGGACTGAAATCCGTAACTGTTTTTTTTTTTGGTCTTTTTATTTATTTATTTAAAATTTCAACCTTCTCCCATCCAGCACCCATGCTTGTTGGGACCATCTCTGATCACACCAACACATACCTAAGGGCCAATATGTAATAATTCAACATTGAATTCTTAGTGCTATACAATCTAGTTTTTGACCAGATTTTGCCTGCAACACAAGACAGAATTCCACATTTTTGTGCTGTAATCCTGCTCAAAGCCCATGGAGTGGTGGTCCATAAGTCTGAGCTTTTTTAGATGAATATGCTTTCAAATACCTTCTAAACAGTTATGTTTATGCTGAGACACCCTGGCTCCTCTCAGTCTTTTTTTTTTTTGAGACACATTTTTTTTATTGAAAAAAGGAAGAAAAAAAATACAAGTTTCCACCTCCTACCAGCCTCCCATTTCCGGCCCCCTCCTCCCACCCTTCTCCCCCTCCTCCCATTCTTCTCCCCCTCTTCCCACCCTCTCTCCCTCCCTCTCCAGTCCAAAGAGCAGTCAGGGTTCCCTGCCCTGTGGTAAGTCCTAGGTCCTTCCCCCTCTGTCGTTATCTAGGAAGGTGAACATCCAAACTGGCTAGGCTCCCACAAAGCCAGCACATTGCATAGGATTGTAGTAATAAGGGCTGCGGGGCTGCATCCCCAGCACCCCAGCCACCCGCAGGGCTAGCTTATGCCCGAAATAACAACACACAAACTGTATTCATTTAAACACTGCTTGGCCCATTCTCTTCTAGGCTAATTCTCACATTTTAATTTAGCCCATTTCTAGTCTTCTGTGTTGCGCCCCTAGGTGTGCTTACCGGGAAGATTCAAGCCTATATCCATCCTGGATTGGAGTTTCATCCTGCTAGCAGGGCATGGCGTCTCTCTCAGGTGTCTGCTCCCAAGAGGAGAGCTGTCGAGTCTGAGCTCACTTCCTCTTCCTCCCAGCGTTCTGTTCTGTTGACTCCTCCCATCTATCCTCTAACCAATAAAATGGGCCAAGGCAGTTCCTTTATTAGCCAATGACCTTCCTCCATCATTTCCCCTTTTTCGGTTTAAACCAAAAAAAAAATGGCTTTAACTTTAACATAGCAAAATTACATATAACAAAACAGTTATCAAGTAAAAGTTACAATAATCTTTATCATAACTAAGGAAAACTATAACTAACTATTCTTAACTCCATCAAAGACTCCAGAAAGATACAATCCTACCTAAGCAAACAAGAAAAAAGCAACTTTTAATACTCTAGAAATAACAGAGACATCTCGCTGCCTGGACAGTCACCCAAAGTTCCTCTGTAACATTGGGGCATCCATCTTCAGCCTTCAGGCCCATGGTATCCAGCAGACATTTCCATAAAGCAGGAAAATTCAAAGTCAGTTCAGTCACTATCTGTTGTGGCCTGCAGAATGTCTCACATACTCTTTCATGAATCAGGAACCCCGAAAGATCATCTCACCTTAGGCAAGTTCAGTAGTCCTCTCTCTGTGGGTTATCTGTGTCCCGTTTATGCAATAATTCAGGCAAGAGCAGTTTCTTGCCCAAATGGCTATCAAACTCCATAAGGTGCCTCTTCGATGCCCATCTTCCTCTTGAAGTACATTGGTGTTGCCAGGAGCAGAGTGTCTCATTGTCATGAAAAGTCCTCAGTTATTAAAACATTAAATGTCCTATTCTGTAATCTTTGAAAGACATGAAGAATGTCTATCTAAAATATGTCTCTATATATCTAGAAAATCTAATTAACGTGACTACAAGCTTTACTATTATCGATGATTATCCATTAACAACCTATATTTCTTAATTATACAGTACATATTTAAATGAACTACACAATCACAATACCTTAATCAGAAACACTTATATATATAACAAAATTGACCTTAAATCTCTATTAATAAATCAAAATCTATACTAATGTAAATTATTCATATCTATATCATATCCCACTTTAAATGTAAAAGGAAGTTTATAAACCATATTTGGGAACATGGGCGCAGTTTTTTCTCTCCAAACTGCTTCCTGCTGAATGGGGGCGTCGTTAATTAGGTCTTTCATGTTATAACCTGTGTGCTAGTTTCATCTCAGTTGGCAGTTGAGCGAAGCAATTTTCTGAAGATGTTCACTGCAACCCTTCAGGAGAGCGTGGTCCATCATACCAAATTGGAATAGAAGAAATGAACAGTGTCTCATGCTCTGTGAAAACAAAATAAGAAACTCCTTTCCAAAGTATCATATCCTTAGATCCAAATTCAAAATATCTATGTTGGATTAGTTTAGCAGCATTTATAAACAAATATCTTTTAGCAGCTGTTGCTCCTTCCTCAGCATTCAAACAATTCAAAGAGAGCATAATAGCATACAGTATCAAAATTCTCTGTGTATTTTCCATCATTGTGCAGCTTTGTTTTAACCTGTATTTTGTTTATTTTGACTTTTAACTCTTTGCTCTTTGAGACAGGTTCTCTGTATCTTTGACCTGAATTAACCCTGTAGACCAGGCTGTCTTTGAACTCTCAGAGATCTGCCTGTCTCTGCCTCCCAGGCATTGGGATTAAAGGTGTAAGCTCCTACACCTTGACCTCACAGAGATCTGTTTGCCTCTGCCTTCTAGGCACTGGGATTAAATGCGTGTGCTACCACACACAACAACTCTCTTTCTTTTTTTTTGTTTTTTTTTTACTTTAAGAACTTCAACTTTTAGTATGCATATATTTTAACCCACTTTAAACCATTCAGAAATTTTCTCTGTCTTTGAATCTCTCTTTACTGTATATCTCTCTTTTTCTGACCACATGAATCTTTAATTTACCAAGCAATCTCAGTAGGACTAAAGGTGTGGCTTTGCCAGCTAGATCCAGTCCATTCCTTAGTTTTCCAACCTCATGGCAGATATACAGGCTGTAGCCATGTTTACTGCAACAACTGTATGGCATTTCAAGGTCCCTTCCAGCAAGTGAGCTACAACAGACAACACTCAAGTCCTCTCTCGGTAGCCGGCCCTCCTGCCTCAACAATCAGAGTTTGCCCTGGCAGGATGGCCCAGAACGCCGGCATTTTTAAACGGCGCAGCTTTTTTCCTGCTATGGCTGAAAACCGAAAAGCATGCCTTCAGCTTTTCGTCAACACCATTTAAGTGTTTCATGGCAGGACCTCTTAATGAGCTGCAGGGTTTTGCAGCTAAAGCTGAGTCAGGAAGCCTCTCTTAGATGAGGCGCTTGCTTGCCTCTAGCAAGCAGAGCAGACCCGAGAACACAGCAAGTCTAGTTGTCATCAAACAAATCGTAGCACTTTACTCCAAATGCTCTATTCAAAAGCTGTCTCCCACGGGAGCCAGATGGAGATCACAATGGCGGCACAGCCCCAGGAAGTTGCGCTTTAAAATGACACAGCGTTTTTACTGCTACTATAGCCAAATCAGGAAATCTCTCTACAGCATGCCACCAACAAACAGCAAAAATCTGTGTTAAACTCTCACTCCCTTATTTTTAAGCATTCTCAGGTTTTTTAAATGGGTTTACTTGTCCACACATCTGGGCGCCAAATCTGTAGTAATAAGGGCTGCGGGGCTGCGTCCCCAGCACCCCAGCCACTTGCACGGCTATCTTATGCCCGAAATAACAACACACAAAATGTATTCATTTAAACTATGCTTGGCCCATTCTCTTCTAGGCTAATTCCCACATATTAATTTAGCCCATTTCTAATTATCTGTGTTACGCCCCTAGGTGCGCTTACTGGGAAGATTCTAGCCTATGTCCATCCTGGGTCAGAGCTTCCTCCCGGGAGCAGGGCATGGCGTCTTTCTCAGGGTCTGCTCCCGAGCGGAGAGCTGTCGAGTCTGAGCTCACTTCCTCTTCCTCCCAGCATTCTGTTCTGTTTACTCCTCCCATCTATCCTCTAACCAATAAAATGGGCCAAGGCAGTTCCTTTATTAGCCAATGACCTTCCTCCATCATAGGATCAAAACCCCGTGACTTTATCCTTGGCTTCTCATCAACCCTCATTGTTCGCCATGTTCAGAGAGTCCAGTTTTAACCCATGCTTTTTCAGTCACAGTCCAGCTGGCCTTGGTGAGCTCCAAGTAGATCGGCCCCACAGTCTCAATGGGTGGGTGCACCCCTCGTGGTCCCGACTTCTTTGCTCATGTTCTCCCTCCTTCTGCTCCTCATTGGGACCTTGGGAGCTCAGTTACTTATCCCAAACAGTTTGCCCCATTGCACGAGTGGACACATCTTGTCCAGCAGGGCAGTGTCACAGTGCAGTGGCCAGTGCTGGGTAAGGTCATTGATGTCTTTGTCCCTCACAGACTGTATGTGATTTTCAGTATGATGAAAGATTGTAGCAAGTATAAAGTGTCCTACATGGTTTGAGATTAATTTCCTCATTTCTTCTTCAATGTGTGTGGTTTATTAAGAACTGGAATTTCAACCATGTTTAGTATGTTGGATAACCAAGGGAAATGGTAATACCATTTTCAGTTTTGGAGACCTTGGGATTCACCTTTGCCAATAAATCACAATGAGATATCTGATCCTGCTACTGGAATTATCATCTAACAACCAATGTCTTTTGGAGTGACATTGTCCATCCATGTAGTGCAATTTCATTTTAGTTCTTATTTTAAAGTTATTTTTTTAAGTTAACAGCTCAACTTTAGTCAAACTGAGTAGATTATATCAGACTACATTTTGAAGTGTTGTATTAAAATTATATTACATGATATATTTTGTTTTAGTACATAAAACTAATTTTGTACTATTAAAAGGTAGAAATTAAAAAAAATATTTAGTTGTTGTTATAGGGATGAGCAGTTGAGAAATGGAATATCGTCACAGCACGACTAGTAAGGACCTGCTATGCTGAAAGTGTTATTAGCAGTCCTTGCCTCATACAGCAGGAGTGTGTGTTTTCAAATTGTTCCTGGAATATGAACCATAGACAAGAATGATTTCCATTCTACCAATAGGAACAAATCCTGTGGTAACCATGGAGATGTCCATCAGAGCTGCTGCCTCATTTCTCCCTCCTTTCTCATGGTGTGGTCCGGCAGAAAAAATGAAAGTAAAAGTGGATAACAGGAAAAAAAAAGTGCAGTTTTTCTCAGACCAGAATCCAATTATCGAAGGGGAAAGCCCTGCAAGGGAATTAGGAGTTGATAATATATCCCACTTCTAGGGTCTGTATCCTGCCTATCTTCCTGAAATCTAACATTTCTGCTTGGGGATGGCTGATTATTATTCCTTGCCGCCAATTGCAGCTTACTGGTATCACATTCAGAAATGCCATGTCATACTCCATAAACACACTGACTGTGGAATCTGCCGCTTGAAATTTTCAGAATCTGAGATGCCGGAAGTATCCCTCAATATGGCAATTATTAATGGGTACTCCAGTGGTGCATATGATCAGTACATTTCTGTTTTCTGTAAGGTATTGACTACCAAGCTAAAATTTGATTACAGAAAATGAATAATCAAAGGCTAATCAAAAAATCACAGATATTAAGCATGAAGCTGTGATTTCAGCGACTCGAGCACATATCCTGCACTGCAAACAGGAACAGGTGACTCTGAGCGGAAGCGTGGGGAATCTCAGAAATTCTATGCTTTTACTAGGTATCTATAACTTCTGTCTCCTGCAGGTCTCTGGAACAGATTTTCTTTCTGAGTTTGTTTATAGCCAATCTCCTGACTAAATTCCAGCTAAACACTGGACTTTAGCCAGGAGACTGGCTGGCAAAATCCCTCAGTGCAGACCTTTTTATGTTTTCTAGGAACCAATAAGAAGAGAGCTCTCAAACCTAAAAGCTCAGGACTGCGTTTTACATCATGATCTCATCCAGAGCTGATGATTTATCTGTGTCTCCTTCCAGCCTGTGTATTGTAAAAAGAAGCAGAGCCATTTCAAGGCGAACACAGGAAAAATATAATTTACCCTTTGTTTGCCTCCTGTTAACAACAGACAAACCTGCCTAATTAAGACTGGTTGCCACAGCTACATTGTAGCTGCTTTTGCCTATATTCTAGCAGGATACCTGATAGCCTCCATACCTATCTGTGGTTTTTTTATAGTGACTTTGCGCTGTTAATTCCATATGGTTTCTTATTTTTTCTGATTTGTTTATTTTTAAGTGTTTGTTTATGCAGTTGAAAGGTAATTATTTATGTTTTATATACTACATGTAAAATATAATATATAAATATAATATATTATTACAGTGGTTCATGTAGTTGAATTACAATACACAATATATTTAAGTCCATTAGAATGTTGTATTTGGAGATGGATGGATTGTAGAAAGAAATATTGATTTTAAGTCCTCCTATGTTATACAAAGTACAGAACTAGACCCTCTTGTTAAATAGAAAGATGTTATACTCAAAGATGACAAGCTTTGGGTCAATGCAAACATACAGGCCTTCGCTAGCATAGCATATACAGCAACAGACAGGTAAGAAACTTAAGATGTATTAAATGGAAAAAGAAGGGTACATAATGAAAGAAAAATTGAGTAAAAAAGTAAAAGGAAACATAGCAAAACAAAGGCAACATCCATTTTGCTAATCTGGGTCCTCCAAGAGCAGTAACAGCACAAAAGAAACACAATTACAACAAGAAAAACTTGCAGTGGTTAACAATATTTTAAAAGGAGTATAAAGCTGGGAAGTCAATGCTTCAAGGGAATACCTGATTCAGAGAGGCTCAGATCTCATATGGAGGGTTCTGGTTTTGAAGTATGCTTAGTTAAAACACTCATTGTAGATTATTCTGTGGAATCAGAATGTGCTGGAAAAGAGAGAACAGAGGCAGATTAAAAATGAGATAATAGAAACATTGCAAGACACAACAACAAAAAATCATCTCATTCAAAAGCCCAGGATGAACAGGAGAATGTGAAATAATAGCAAAAATACAATCATTTGGTTTTATACAATACTGAAAAGATTTCTACAATCTATTTTTCTGAAAATGTACTTCAGCTTAATAACAAAAGTGTAATCACATTTTAACCCCTCAAATTTAGGTAAGGAGATAAGTATTCCTTCTTAATTAGCGTTCTTAACTCTGAGACAGTAAGAAAGTGCCAGAGTAGGAAACCAGGAATTTCTTTTAAAAACTTTTCTGAACCCAGCAATTTCTGTGTCTAGACTGCATCAAACATGAATTTATTGTTCCATTCTCTGTTCATTTGTTTGTTTGCATTGCTTAATTTTAAGTCACAAAAATATCACAATATATGCCCATTGAAACAAGAAAGTGTAATAAATAAGTTTATATACCATTGTATGTACTTCCATATCTTGCCACTCCAGGTTTTCTCCAATGGGTAGATGATGGTTTAGAGGGTTTGCATTCAGATAACATGCCTGACTATGAATATGATACTGATGTATTTATAATTAGAAGGATTTTCATAGACTTCAGCATGATCTTTTGTAATTTTATTTGAAATAATAATAAATGTTTTTCTCTTTTTACCAAAATTTACCTATTTGTTATAATTCTTGTATTAATTGTTCAGTTCTTTAAAGACATTTATCTTTATGTTTAGCATTCCTGATCATTCTTATTCTTTAAGTTAAAACTGTGGATTATTGCATGTTATGAAATGCTTACCCAGTATCTCTAGAAATTAAGTATGTGGAGTTTATTATTTAATCCATTATTTTTCAGTAAATATTGTTTTTTGGCTAAAAATCTATTCCAACTGTTGTCAAATAATGGGAAAAATGGTTAACTATTTTATCCCTTTTTTTGGTAGGCATAATATCTAAAAAAATATTTGGCTAGGTAGTATCATTGTTTCTTTTAGCCACAAGTAATGTCACTTTGTGGTTCTCAGCTGGAAGATTACCCCATCAAGAGCTCTTCAAATATTTGCTTCCATTTGATATGAGGAACAAAGCAAGTTCAGTAAATTGTTATTTGGTGCCAGGTTTTACCATGGTGACTTATATAACTTCAAACGAACTTCATCAAACTGCTGAAAATATGAGATAACGTGAAAGGAAACAAAACAAACAGTAACGTTATGTGCAGAAAATACTGGTAAACAACTGTAAGTCCCATCAGAAGCAGGTGGTTAGTGAGTGGAACAGAATGCTGAAATGCTAAACAACAAAACAAAACAAGCTAATGTGAGCAATCAAATATAATAAGTACAAAAATCTATCAATCTAAAATGCAGTCTGAAAAAATAACCTTCAGATGCAAAGGTTAAATAAGTATTGTTATTTGCAGATAGTATTGTCAGCAATATTTTATATCAAAACAGCTAAAGGTATTAGGTATCTGTTTATATAAAAAAAGCTAAAGGTATTAGGTATCTGTTTGCAAAGATAATACTCATTGAAACTAAGTGGTCTACAGGAAAGAAAAGTTAGAATAAGTTGTAAAGTTCCAATATTGTCAACTCACTAAAGAGAGTAGAACAGTTAAATTATTAAGTCCAAAGGTGTGGTGATATTTTGCTTGTGTTCTAAAAAAATAAAGCTTGCCTTAAGATCAGAGAGCAGAGATAGCTACTAATTAACCATAGAGGTCTGGAGGCCTGTAGAGACAGAAAGGATGGAGAGAGGAATAAAAGGTAGGAGGAGACAGGAGATCAGCCTCTTTTTCTTCTGAGGTGTTAGCAAGGTAAGAGTGAATTGTGACTTGCTGCTTTGTCTCTCTGATCTTCAGCATTTACCCAATGTCTGGTTCCAAGTTTTTATTATTAATTCCAAATAGAACTCATGCAACACAAAGAAACAGGCTTGCATAAAACTCCCTGTTTATCTGGCTCTTAAAAATATTTCCACCACCGCCATCAGACGTTCAAATTTTACCTGAGCTTTAGCTCAGATAGTATCTTGTAGATGTATTTATTTGGACTGAACTCCATAACTCTTTTTTTTTGTTTATTTATTTTTTTATCTATTTATTTATTTATTTATAATTTCTATCTTATCCCATCCTCCCATTTCCCTCCAACTACCCCCACTCACCCTTCCCCTCCCTCTCCAGACATAAGAGAAGTCAGGGTGCCCATCCTTATAGGAAGTCCAACCCCCCCCCAATCTGGTCTAGGAAGGTGTGCATCCAAACAGACTAGGCTCCCCAAAAGACAGTACATGCAGTAGAATCAAATACAGTGTCATTATCATTGGCTTCTCAGTTAATCCTCATTGTCAGCCACATTAAGAGAGTCCAGTTTGATCACATGCTCGTTCAGTCCTGTCCAGCGGGTCTTGGTGAGCTCTCATTAGATCAAGCCCACTGTCTCTGTGGGTGGATACACCCCTCCCAGTCCTGACTTCCTCGCTCATGTTCTCCCTCTGATGGGGAGAGTCTTCTGTTTTGTGTTAATTTCATTCGTTAAATAATGAGACTGCCTTGGCCCTTTGATAGGACAGAAAATTAGGTAGGCAGAGTAAAGAAAACAGAATCCTGGGAGAAAGAAGCCGAGTCAAGCAGTCTCCATGATTCTCCCACCAGACACATATGCAGGTTAAGATCTCCCTGGTAAGGCACACCACATGGGGCTACACAGAATATCAGAAATGGGTTAGATCAATATGTAAGAGTGGCCAATAAGAGGCTAGAACTAATGGGCCAAGCAGTGTTCAAATGAACACAGTTTCCGTGTAATTATTTCAGGGCTTAAGTTAGCCAGGAGGCTGGGAGCCAGGTGGAATGCAGCCTGCTGCTTCCTACCACAGAGTGGCGCCCAACATGGTATTGAACTCCACATAATACCTGAGAGGGCTTATGGCAACTACACTGCTGTGTGCCTAAAGGTGGAAGAGTGGCACTCAAGCAACAGGAAAAAAGCTTCAGTTTTAAAATACCAGCCTTCTTGTCTGTGCTGCCATTGTGATCTCTGTCTGGCTCCTGTGGGAGACAGAGTCGTTGAATGGAGCATTTGGAGTAAAGTGCTATGATTTATTTGATGGCAACTAGACTCAATGTATGCCTAAAAGGGAGTCATTTCATGCTGTGGCTCAGAGGCACAAGCAGCTCCGATATACTAGTGATGCAATGTGCAAAGATCAGAGACACGAGCGGCTTCACCATGTTGGACTGGGCAGGGCAAGCAGGCAGTACCTGTTTTTGACCTAGGAATGTCACAGCTTAATTCTTAAATGCTTAGTGATTTAAAAACGTGTTCCTGGATAGTAATATATATATATATATATATATATATATATATATATTCACAATAAAACAGATTTCAGACATAAAAGAACTTTAAATGGATCACAGTGTTTGATGTGTACGTAGGCTTGGGACAGAGAAATTAAAAAAAATATAGAGAATAAATTTAATGCCTTTAAAAAAAAGGTAAAGTCTTTAAAGAGACAGAATAAAGTGATAGAGTAAAAATAATCCACGTAAAAATGGAAAATTCACAGAGTCTCGATTCTTTGTATTATTGTGTTTTCTTTAAAATTTTTGACTTTGAAGGAGCTAAGTACAGAGAGACATTTCATAATATGGGCTGCCAAGTAAAACCAGAATGGATATCATAAGGGTATTTTCACTTCAGAATTTGGGCTTAAGGATATGATGCTTTGGAGAGGGTCTTCTTTTGTTTTCACAGAGGATGAGACCCTGTAGATTGCTTCTATCCCAATATGATATGACAGACCATGCCCTCCTGAAAGGTTGCTGTGAACACCTTCAAAAAATTACTTTACTCAACTGCCAAATGAGATAAAACTGGCACACAGGTTACACCATGAAAGATCTGATTAACAGTGGCCCCATTCAGCAGGAAGCTGTTTGAAGAGAAAAAACTGGGTCAATATTAACAAGTATTGTTTATAAATGTTTTTTTACATATAAAGGATGATATGATTTAGATATGAATAATTTGCATTGGTATAGATTTTAAGGACAATTTTGTTATATGTATATGTATTTCTGATATTGATTAAGGTATTGCGATTGTGTAGTTCATTTAAAAATGTAATTTATAATTAGGAAATATAAGTTGGTAATGGATAATTATCAATAATAGTCAAGCTTGTGGTCATGTTCGATTTTCTAGATGTGAATAGATATATTTCATTTAGGCATTCTTCATATCTTTCAAAGACTACAGAATATGGCATTTTAAATGTTTTAAAGAGTTAGGGCTTTTCATGACAATGAGACACGTCTGTTCCTGGAAGCACCAATCTACTTCAAGAGGAAGATTGGCATTGAAGAGGCTCCTTATGGAGTTTGATACCCATTTGGGCAAGAAACTGCTCTTGTCTGGACTGTTGCATAAACTGGCCACAGAACCCACAGAGAGAGAACTGCTGAACTTGCCTAAAGGTGAGATGATCTTTCAGGGTTCCTAATACATTAAAGAGTCTGCAAGACATTCTGCAAGACACGGCAGAAAGTGTCTGAACTGCCTTTGAAATTTCCTGCTTCATGGAAATGTCTGCTGAATACTATGGCTTGTAGGCTGAAGATGGATGCCCCAATGGTACAAAAGAACTTTGGGTGACTGTCCAGTCAGCAAGATATATCTGACATTTCTAGAGTTTTGGACTTCTTATTTGCTTAGGTAATATTATATCCTTCTGGAGATCTTTGATGGAGTTGAAGAATGGTTAGTTATAGTTATAGTTTTCCTTAGTGATGATAAAAGATAAAGTATATATAAATATTGTAACTGTAATTCTTGCTTGATAACTGCTTTGTTATATGTAATCTTACTATGTTAAAGTGAAAGCCTTTCTTTTTTTTTTTTTGTTTAAACAGAAAAAGGGGAAATGATGGAGAGAGTCTTCTGTTTTGTATTAATTTCATTGGGTAAATAAAGAGACTGCCTTGGCCCCTTGATAGGACAGAAAATTAGGTAGGCAGAGTAAACAGAACAGATTGCTGGGAGAAAGAAGCCGAGTAAAGCAATCTCCATGATTCTCCCACCAGACACAGATGCAGGTTAAGATCTCCCTGGTAAGCCGCACCTTGTGGGGCTACACAAACAATCAGAAAATGTTGAGGTGTGGTGGGGCCGCGTCCCCAGCACCCAGGGGCCTGCATGGCTTATGACCCGAAATAATTATGTGGAAACTATATTCTTTGAAACACTGCTTGGCCCATTAGTTCCAGCCTCTTATTGGCTAGCTCCTACATATTGCTCTAACCCATTTCGAATAATCTGTATAGCCCACGAGTTGGCTTACCAGGGAAGAACTTAACCTGCTGCTGTGTCAGGTGGGAAAACATGGCTACTGACTGACTCAGCTTCTTTCTCCCAGCATTCTGTTCTGTTTACTCCACCTACCTAATTTTCTGTCCTATTGAAGGCCAAGCAGTTTTCTTTATTAACTAACCAATGTAACAACAGATAGAAAGATGATCCACCTCCATCACAAATGGGTTAGATCAATACGTAAGAGTTAGCCAATAAGAGGCTAGAACTAATGGGCCAGGCAGTGTTTAAATGAATACATTTTCCATGTAATTATTTCAGGGCATAAGCTAGCCAGTTGGCCGGGTGCTGGAAGGGAACACAGCCCGCAGCTCATACACCATCCCTTTTTCTGCTCTTCATCTGGGCTTTGTTCCTCAGTTCAGTGCCCCATTTGGGTCTCAGTCTCTATCTCCATCCCTCGCCAGATGAAGGTTCTATGGTGATATGCAAGATATTCATCAGTGTTGCTATTGGAGAAGGCCAGTTCAGGTACCCTCTCCTCTGCTGCCCACAGACTTAGATGGGAAAAGTCTCTTGGACACCTGAGTACCCCTCTAGAGCCAAGAATCTTGCCAACCCTAAAATGGCTTGCTTAGTTAAGATATCTTCTTGACTGCTACTGCAATAAAAAATATTCACAGATCATATAACCTTCCAAAACACCTTCCCTTTTTTTCTAAATAATAGAGAAAGATTTAATTTTAACATAATGAAATCTCATATAAAAATCTGTGATCTAGCAAGAATCACAGTTATTATATTCATAAGTATCTTATATTTTATCATAACTAGGGAAAACTATAATTAATTATAACTATTTATTCATCAACTCCATGAATGTCTCCAAAAGGAGATGATATTACCTAAGTTAACAGGAATTCCATTGTATGCAATTTCCAAAACTCTAGAATTAAGAAAGTCATTTGACTGCCTGGACAGTCATCCAAGGATATTCTGTAACTTTACAGGCACCTATGTTAATCTTAATGGCCCATAGTTTCTGGCAAACTTTGTCAAGAAATTTCAAGACAGTTCCCCCTATAATGGCAGTTTGTCAGTCACTTTCTTCCATGTCCTGCAGATTGTCCTACAGACCCTTTCATGAAGCAGGATCTGTTAAAGAATTCTCTCACCTTCTCTAGGCAACTTTAGCCGACAGTTCTCTGTGGGTCCAGCATGTCTAGTTAATACAATATATCATTAAGCAGTCCAGGCAAAAGCAGTTTCTTGTCCAAATGACTAGCAAACTCCATTAGGAGCCTGCTAGATGCCCATCTTCCTCTTGAAGTAATTGGTGCTACCAGGAGCAGATGAGTATGTGTCTCAATGTCATGAAAAGTCCTAAGTTTTGAAAACATTTTAAATATCATATTTTGTTAAACTTTGAGAAGCTCAAATAATTACTATCCATCAGAAATAAATCTCTGTAACTCTAGAAAAGCTAAGTAACCTGACAACAAACTTGACTCTTATAGATGACTCGATATTAACCTATGTTTCAAAATTATACATTATATTTTAAACAAGCTGCACAATACAATACCTTAATCAGGAGCAGAAACATATATATATATATATATATATATATATATATATATATATATATATATATATATATCAAATTTATTAAAATTATATTAATAAACCAAAATCTATACCAATGAATAATTCTATTGTGTATCATGCTTTAAATGTAACCAAATTTTATAAAATTCTTTTTGGTCATACCTGTTTCCTAACTTCTTGCTGCTCTTTATTGGGCTAAGTATTTGGAGGAGTATATTTAGACCTTTAAGTGCATCTTTTTCCCTTGAATCACATTAATCTTGAGAAATCCACAGGTTTCCATTCTCTATAGAAAGGAAGTATAACCTCTTTTCCAAAGCAAATATCCTTACCTATAACCAAATTTTAGTCAAGATACCTTTATGCACATATTTTGGTTTAGATTAGCACCACATACTATGAAATGTCTTTCTGCACTTAACTAATTCACAGTCAAAAATAATACACAATAATATAAATAAGCCAGTCTCCCTGTGTATTTTTCATTTTTATATGACTTATT
Organism: Microtus oregoni; assembly: GCF_018167655.1. NCBI lineage: Eukaryota > Metazoa > Chordata > Mammalia > Rodentia > Cricetidae > Microtus > Microtus oregoni. The sequence goes on from NW_024543059.1 coordinate 34,859,936, forward strand.
TTTCTTTACTCATTTAATCTATGACTATCTATACTCTGTCTATTTAAATACTTTATTTTCAATGTATTGTTTCTTTTTATAGCTATAACTGTTTTCTGACCAGAAGCATTTTAAATGCAAAGTGGACAAGGCTAGGATTAACTCTGCCATTTTGCCTGTCATTTCCATTCTATCAAACATGTTGAAGGCATGTTTACTGCCTTTGAGAGCCTTTCTCTCAGATCCAGATACAGGCTTGTGTCTCATCAGATATGTGTTGCCATTCAGTAAGTTGTAGCACTCTGCTCACAAACTCCAGATAAATGCTCTGCAGCCAGACCACCAGAAAGAATAATAGTTGATCCTGAAATGAACATGGATCAGGATGCTTTCTTAACAAGTCTTGAAGATTTTATGCTACCACTGAGTCAGGAAGCATTCTCTGAGATAAAAAAAAAAAAGTCGTTCCTCTGCTTGCTGCTAGCAAACGGAGCCCACCCAAGAAAATGCTACTACCAACAAATCTATGTGTAAATCTATCTTTTTTATTTACCATTCCTTTTTCATCATTCTCAGGTTTTACATGGATATAGTTGACATGCAGCTAGTTCAATCCACCATGACCATCCTGACTTAAATAATAACTAAGAAAGTTTATTCTTTGAGTACTATTTGGCCAATTGCTTACTTTACGTGTGTTGTATTTAGCTATTTTATCCTAAACTAACTAGTATTCATGAATCTGTTCATTAGTTCAATAACTTACTGGAAAAGTTTTGGCAGGTGGCAGTTGAGGCATTTGCCTCTTGCAGCAGCTCCTTGGCTTCTCCTGGAATCTGTCTACTCACTCTGTCATTTCTTTCAGCCTGGCTTTACTCTGTAAAGACATTGTTTGAAGGCCTATTTTTAATTAAGAAATGACAATAAAACCAACTCAAAGCATACATCACCTCTCACTTCAGGGGAACATATTAAAGAGAAAAAATAATTTGAAAATGGGAACTTCAACAACAAACTACACAAAATTAATTAAAAATCCAAAATTGTGTAAGCACAGTGATATGAGAAATTTTAATGCCCACACAGATTCAAACATTCTCAAATTCCCAAACATAGCAGGAGAGTCATGAAAAAAAAATTCATGCAAAATCAGAAAAGATCAGCTTTTACTGTACAATAATATTGATAGTTTTAAAATTCAAAATGATAAGCTAAAATGATTACATATAATCCCCACATTCCTTATACAATTTTTGATAGTTGTGTTTATATTTGTGTATGCATTAAATGTAAAATAACTTCACATACTTATTGCATTATATGATATTTTCCAATGCACATATTTTACTGAAAGTAGCAGGAAGAATTGTGAAGTAATATAAATACTGTACTTACACATGATATTCTAAACTACATAAAGCAATTGTACCCATTAAAAATTATATATATATATATATATATATATATATATATATATATATGTATATATGAGGAAACACATATAAATATATGTGATAAATAAACTTACATAATTATTTGAAAAGAACAAAACGTATCACAGTACAGTTGGTGAGATGTTTTGAAAAGTGTACCTCCTATAGTATGAAAGAATAGGATATTTTAACAGTTACTCATGTAAAACACCAATTCATATAAAATAAAAATAAAATCTAAAAAAAAGTAAAAATAACCTGACTTAGCCAGGCGGTGATGGCGCACACATTTAATCCCAGCACTGGGGAGGCAGAGGCAGGCGGATTTTTGCGAGTTCAAGGCCAGCCTGGTCTACAAGAGCTAGTTCCAGGAAAGACACCAAAAACTACAGAGAAACCCTGTCTCGAAAATCAAAAAGAAAAAAAAAATAACTTGACTTATAAAGAACCTTCAACTGGCGATGGATCGAGATAGAGACAGAGACCCAAATTGGAGCACCAGACTGAACTCTTAAGATCCAAATGAGGAGCAGAAGAAGGGAGGAGAATATGAGCAAGGAAGACAGGACCACGAGGGGTGCACCCACCCACTGGGGCAGTGGAACTGATCTATTGGGAGCTTATCAAGGCCAGCGGGACTGGGACTGAATAAGCATGGGATGAAACCAGACTTTCTGAATGTCCGGACAATGAAGGCTGATGAGAAGCCAAGGACAATGGCACTAGGTTTAGATCCTAATACATGAACTGGCTTTTTGGGAGCCTAGCCTGTTTAGATGCTCACATTCCTGGTCCTGGATAGAAGTGGGAGGACCTTGGACTTCCTGCAGGGCAGGGAATCTGGAATGCTCTTCATTCTCCAGAGGGAGTGGAAATGGAGTGGGAGGGAGGGGGAGAGGGGGGAGGGAAGTGGGGGAGGGGGCGAAGTGTCAGAGGAGGGGGAGGGAAATGGAAGACAGGGAGGAGGCATAATTTTTTTTTCAACAACTAAAAAAAAATTAAAAATAGTCCTTCAGAGATACAAAAGATAGTAAAGATTTGTAAATTTCATTGTCACTTGTTCTGAGGAAGTGTAATAATATTCAAAGCTAATTAGAAACTAAGTTTTATGTAGGTATGATATTCTGAGATAATGTGTAGTTCTGATGTATTGCCACCATTTATATCTCTGACATATATGTGTTATATGCAAATGAATAAATCATGCTCCATTGATAGTATGTACAAAATTTGAATTAATTTCCCCTGAGTCTATCAACATCCATCACCTAGATCTCATCAGTGGCACTGCTTATAAATCCCACAAATGCATGAATTCAGAGTTTTGGATGTGTCTGCTCCCCTCTTCCGTTGATTACGTATGTACGTGATTCTTAGAACCCTCAGGTTAAATCCAGTTTTTCATTGCAGTTTGGCTTTTGAAAATCTTAGACATATTTGTTATATTAGTACAGAGCATAACGTTGAGAATATCAACAGCTATGCTTTAATCTTGTGTATTCAGAGAAGACATGAAAATACTACTACCTTCTCTACCTTTAAGATACTCACTCCATACCAGGGATCACTTTAGGCTTCTCTTCTTGAGTATCTACCTATTTTCTACATAGGTCCTAAGTGTACAAAACTTTAGTTCTTCATCTCTTGGTTGTTTCATTCAATGGAATAAAGATGTGGTTATTGCTAGGCTGTTCATGTTAAATTGGGCAGCATAGTGAAAATTTGCAATAGATATTCTTCAAACAAGGCATAAACTTGTCTTTCCCTAGATTGCTTTATGATGAATACCTTCCATGAACTTTCTATCTGTCCTTAAGTCTGGCCACAATACCATTCACAGAAATGCTGTCTTTCGTTCAAGAATTTTTCTGCTATGATTCAAAGTGACTCAGATACTGTCTATATTGTTCTCACACCTCTTTCCCTCACAAATCCAGCACTCATATTTGTGACATCCAATGGGACCATCTCTGGTGCCACCAACACATGCCTAAGGGCCAAGATGTAATAATAATTCAACAATGACTTCTACTTATTGCTATATAATCTAGTTTTTGTTATAGGGATGAGCAGCTGAGAAATGGAATATATGCACAGCATGCCTAGTAAGGACCTGCTATGCTGAAAGTGTTATTAGCAATCCTTGCCTCATACAGAAGGAGTGTGTATTTTCAAATTGTTCCTGGAATAGGAACCAAAGACAAGAATGATCTCCATTCTACCAATAGGAACAAATCCTGTGGTAACCATGGAGATGTCCATCAGAGCTGCTGCCTCATTTCTCCCTCCCTTCTCAAGGTGTGGTCCGGCAGAAAAAATGAAAGTAAAAGTGGATAACAGGAAAAAAAAAAACGCAGTTTTTCTTAGACCAGAATCCAATTATCAAAGGGGAAAGCCCTGCAAGGGAATTAGGAGTTGATCATATATCCCACTTCTTGGGTCTGTATCCTGCCTGTCTTCCTGATATCCGACATTTCTGCCTGAGGATGGCTGATTATTATTCCTCGCCGTCAATTGCAGCTTACTGGTATCACATTCAGAAATGCCATGTCATACTCCCTAAACACACTGACTGTGGAATCTGCCGCTTGAAAATTTCAGATAATGAGATGCCGGAAGTATCCCTCGATATAGCAATTATCATATAGGTTCCTCCAGTGGGGCATATGATCAGTACATTCCCGGTTTCTGTCAGGTATTGACTCCCAAATTAAAATTTGATTACAGAAAATGAATAATCAAAGGCTAATCAAAAATCACAGATATTAAGCCTGAAGCAGTGATTTCAGCGACTCGAGCACATTTCCTGCACTGCAAACAGGAACAGGTGACTCTTAGCTGAAGCATGAGGAATCTCAGAAATTCTGTGCTATTACTAGGTATGGATAGCTTCTGTCTCCTGCAGGTCTCTGGAACAGATTTTCTTTCTGAGTTTGTTTATAGCCAATCTCCTGACTAAATTCCAGCTAAATGCTGGACTTTAGCCAGGAGACTGGCTGGCAAAATCCCTCAGTGCAGACCTATTTATGTTATCTAGTAACCAATAAGAAGAGAGCTCTCAAACCTGAAAGCACAGGACTGCGTTTTACAATGTGATCTCATCCGGAGCTGATGATTCATGAGTGTCTCCCTCCTCCCTGTTTGTTGTAAAAAGAAGCAGAGCCATTTCAAGGGGAACACAGGTTAAAATATAATTTACCTTTTTTTTTGCCTCCTGTTAACAACAGACAAACCTGCCTAATTAAGACTGGTTGCCACAGCAACATTGAAGCTGCTTTTGCCTAGAATCTAGCTGGATACATGAAAGCCTCCATACCTATCTGTGGTTTTTTGATAGTGACTTTGCACTGTTAATTCCATCTGGTTTCTTATTTTTTTCTGATCTGTTTATTTTTAAGTGTTTGTTTATGCAGTTGAAATATAATTATTTATGTTTTATATACTACATGTAATATGTAATATATAAATATAATATATGATTACAATGGTTCATGTAGTTGAATTACAATACACAATATATTTAAGTCCATTAGAATGTTGCATAAGGAGATGGATGGATTGTAGAAAGAAATATTGATTTTAAGCCCTCCTGAAATAGACCTGTCTGTAATAATGTATCCAGCTGTGTATCTATGATAAAAAATGAATTCAAGTTAATTCATTTGTGTAAAAAATAGATATATTTATATTATTAACATTTATGTTTGCCTGTTTTTAAGTCCTTATAGATATTTGCACCCCCACCTTTGCAAGAAGCTACTTTCATAATGTTTCTTATCATATGTAATTAATATACCTGTAATATTGTCTTAATATAAATTTATAGGTATTTATTTTAAAAATCCACTAGATTCCAAATACTTGAATTCCTATTAAAATTTCATAATCACTAATAAATCTGAACCATATTTTTCTATCTTTAATGTATACAGAATATATTTAAGGAAGTTGTATGTCCATTAATTATAAACCATCTATTGGTACATGAGTGCCCTACATAGCAAACTACACTGATAATAATTCTATATTTCTTTCTCAATTAGCTAAGGACAATGAAGAGCTATTCTAATATGAGTTTTGATTTCATTGTACTTCTTCTGTGCATAGTGTGTTTTGAGCAATGAATATACTACAAGAATTATGCATTTAGTTACAGTTGTTGGAGATTCATTAGGGCAAAAGTGCTTACATATTAACGAATAGTGGTTTGATGCAGTTATTTATTAAAATTTGTGCAATTGAGATAGGTGTCCTCCTGGGACTTAAACGTGCTGTTCTAGCCTAGCTGTCCATAATACTCAGAAAACTTCCTGTTTCCAGATTTCTCTAATGTTCTGGAATTGTACAATACCAGCATGCCTGCTTTAGAAAACAAATATCAAAAAAAAATTAATTCCTGGTTTTCAAATTTCCAAATGAGCTTATTCCTTACTGTTTCAGTTTTCAATGTAACCATGAAGGCATAAAAATTATGATAATAATTATAAATCAAAGAACATATAGTTAACCACTCTAAAGATCATCGTATTCTACTTACCAAATATGATATGGTCCTCCATAAGTACCCATGTTGAATTATCTTTTCTTAATAGAAGATAATAATGTCAAAAAGTGGAAAAATGTTTGGGTTCTTCCTCAATAATCCTTAAGAATATAATGTAATAAGAGCAAAATGAAAGTAAATTTAGGCTCTTTTACCAAATATAGATTTTTTAAAATATGCGGTCACATTTACACAATAAAGAACTATTCAGCAGTAAAACAAAGATATCTTGAAATTTTCTGGCAAATGAATGAAAATATAAAAATCCATTCAGAGTGAGGTAACCTAGACCAGAATGATGAGGATTGTTTGTACCTAATTATAGGGGAAAAACAACTATAAAACATAGAATAGGGTACCTACAACTCAGTATCACAGAGAATCTAAGTAATAAGGAGAACATTAAGGGAAAAAATGATAACTCTGGGAAAAGGAAAAATACAAATATCGTGAAAATATGGGAAAATATGGATGCGGTAAAAAGAAAATGCAGAAGTAAGGATAAAGAGAGTAATGAAGAGGAAAGAACTGGAAGTAACAGGATTTTAAAGATTGGTGAGCAAGAGATAGCAAAGAAGGAAAAAGTTAGATTCACTGACAGAAATATTATGTAAATAGTTAAACCCTGGAATTGTAGGAATTCAGAAATATGACCATAACTTAGACCCAAAGTAATAGTGAAGATTGTACTTGAACAGTCCTTGCCTTGTTGTCAGATTGGTGACTATCTTAAATGTCATCATCATAGAACCTAAATCCAGCAAATTATGGAATCAGATGCAGAAATCCACAGTTGATCACATGGCTGAGTTCCTAAAGCCCAGTTGAAAAATGGGAATTTTAAGAATACATGCAAGAGAGGTCAAGGTCGTGATGGGAATACCCACTGATACAACTTACCAAGGCTGGTGGTATCTAGCAACTCTGACTGACAGTGAAAAACTAGGATACTAACAATCTAAGCACTCTGAATGTGAGGGAGAGTTGAATGACTGGGGCAGACTGTGGGCCCAGGCCCAGTGGGACCAGGATTGATTCATCCTGCACGTTCTGATTTTAGGGAACCCATTCTCGGGAAAGCTATCTAGCAAAGTCTAGATATAGTGGGAACAAAAAATAAATAAGAAATGCAACTATGACATGTTCATATGGAATTAAATAATACCTAATGAAATTGCCTGTGTTAATAATGTCTTTTTTAAGATATCATGTAAATCATATTTAAACAAGCAACCAAAATATAATGAAAAGCAAAAGAGAGCCTTTACATAAAACATATTGTGACTATGCTTTTTAATAATTTCAACTGGAGGCAAAACATATGAGTCCTGAACTATATCCCTGTACTATGCTTTCTTTATCTCCTTGGAAACATAGTCCCAGTGTTTTTACTCTTTGCAAATGTATTATTTGCTTATGTCATGTCACAGACTGTGGGTGGAAACCTGACTAAGAAAATGAGCCTGTTTATTAATCCCATATGGTAAGACAGTTGTAGATCATAGCCCAGTCTGTAGTAAAATATTTACAATTATCTGTGCATGTTGATATTAAATGTTCATGATGTCGTGTTTCATTATGTAGACATGAGGATGGCATCACTGCTGAGAAAGTTAAATATGTGAGGAATGAACATATTTTCTACTAAGAATACATGTAATATAATACATACCACCACTACGATGAATAAATTTAATCATAAAATTTCTCAAGATGATAGCAAAATGGCAATTTTTGTGGACACCAGCATAAAAATAAAATGAAATATAAAGAGAGAGTGTATTAACTAATGAAGAACATGGTACGAAATATTCCTTTATATTGTGTGAATATATTTCATTGTAAATGATTTAAGAAAGATTATGACTGGATATTGTGTAAGTAGGATAAGTTTAGGCTGTAGAAACAGACAAAATAATAGTTAGGAAAAGTGGAGGACTCTCTGTATCATGAGAAGCTGTGGGAAGTAGATTTAATTGCTATACTGAGAAAATACCAATCCATATGACAGAGCACTTATAAGAAATATAATGAATTAAAAATTTCTATGTTAACTAGTTATGACCTGAGCAATTTGTTGAGTGTTTAGAAATAATAATAATTTTCTCTATGCTTACTCAGGAATTGTCTAGAGGGAAACAAAACTCTGTCTACTAATGAAATTCTGATGTGGGGAACCTAATTATGATAAAACAAATAAAAATAGATATCTAAAAGTTTTTAAATAATAAAAAATTGAATCAAATGTGGCTTTGAATAAGGGTTTTTGTTCAGCTACGATCAATGCAGGTGGAAAAGAGAGTTATGGCTCTTTAAGAGATGATTTCTGAGCTGGGTGCTGGTGACTACCAGGAACATAACTCTATTAAGTGTTCCTTCATCTAATAACTTTATAATGTTTATTAACAATGGGTTGTATGCTATTCAGTATAAGAATGGACCCAATAATGTCCCAGAGGTGCAGTGATAATCATGGCTCCCTGAGACCTCAGCCATGAAGCTCATCTCAGAGGGACTCAAAGGTGAAGAGCCAGCTCCAAATGCCATGCAACAAGATGTGCTTTACTCTGAGCAGTGCGAAACTGCAACTAATATTGTAGTTTAACATTTGTCTCATCTAATCAAAGAACAATGCAGATATTCAATAAAGAAAGTTCAGGACAAAAAAGACTCTAGACAGACGGCTGGGTGTTTATAGATATGCAGGTGTTAGTGTCTCTGCTGGTCTTTTGTAAATTGTTATTTCTTTAAATAAATGAGATAATATTAATGAATCACCGATAAAAGGGGATTATGTAATTGCTTTCTTTTTATTTTCTCTTCAATCATTTTACATTATAAATAAATTTCTCCTACAGACTCTCCTTCCCCATGCTTGTCTCCCCACAGTTCATCCTCATCAATTCCTCCCAAAGGATACTCCACCCATGGGGAGGCAACATAACTTGACATATTAAGCTGACGCAGTTCAAACCCTACCCCATCAAGAAGAGTAAGACGTCCAAACTTATTGAATTTTCTCTAAAATTATAAGTTTTATCAGAAATGAGTCTTGTCCCCCTCCCAGCTCCTTAAACTGACCAAGATACACATCTATCTCTCATAAGCAGATAGCCTAGATCAGTGGAAAATAGACTTTATAGCAGTCGGTTTAGAGTTCATGATTTCCCATGAGCTTGGTGCTGTTCTATGTAAGTTTCTGAAAATATTCAACCTCCCTTGCTCATATAATTCCTACTCGATTGGCATTTTGGTATTTCTTCAGACCATTGAAAATTGCTTCTCCTATATTAATATACAAATATTATTAGGAAAAAAAAATCTATTACATCCCAATTTTCAAACAACTGTCCAATTTCCAAAATCACAATTATGTCTGAAGATTGTATTGTTTTTTCTTTAATGACAACTCAGTTCATTTAAGCAACTTGTATGTCGTTCAGTATGAATCTACCAACTACAACCTTAGTAGCCAATTTAGGTAAACGTCCTGAGAAAACATCTAGTGTTCTTTCTCAGTAATCTCACTCCAATAAGGATCAGGCATCATTAATCCTGCCGTAATGCAAGATGGGATTTCTGAATTTTTGATATACCACAAGAATTAAGTAGTTTGTTCTATTACTTGGAATTCATGAGTTCACATGTGCTTGTATGAATCCTTTTCAATGTGTCCAAAGGTCAAGGGTATAAACTAGGATGCTTTGACCTAAGGTGTTGCTACAGAACATTGTACCAAGGAAAAAGAATATTTCGCTAGTGTGTGGTTACTTTCACTTTGGAGATGTGTGATGAAATTACTTTGTTCTTTATATTATGGCAAGGAAATCTTGCCTCACACCCAATTTTATATTGAGATACAAAAGAACTATAAATAATAAACTTGAGACAGATCAAAATATTCACTGCATGCCCTACAAAATCTATAAATTTTCTCTTGTTAATTCCTATTGTAATCTTAATCCCAACTTGGAATAGTTCAGTAAAGACCCTGAGTGATGGCTCCTCAAAGGTGAAGCTTCAGTATAGTGGTATCACATTATGGATACTGCAAGTTGAGACTTCCACAGCTGTAAGTAAAGAATAAGTGCTCCTCCATCACCTTCTAGTACTAAAGATGGCAGGGTTCCCTGATGGAGGAAGGTCATTGGCTAATAAAGGAACTGCCTTGGCCCATTTTATTGGTTAGAGGATAGGTGGGAGGAGTAAACAGAACAAAATGCTGGGAGGAAGAGGAAGTGAACTCAGAGTCTCGACAGCTCTCCTCTCGGGAGAAGACGCCTGAGAGAGACGCCATGCCCTGCTCCCGGGATGAAGCTCCGACCCAGGATGGACATAGGCTAGAATCCTCCTGGTAAGCGCACCTTGGGGTGCCATACACAGATGATTAGAAATGGGCTAAATTAATATGTGAGAATTAGCCTAGAAGAGAATGGGCCAAGCAGTGTTTAATTACTACAGTTTGTGTGTTGTTATTTCGGGCATAAGCTAGCCGTTCAGGCGGCCGGGGTGCTGGAAACGCAGCCCCACCGCTCTTATTACTACAGTTCCCTATCCTGTGGAAAGTCCAGGCCCTCCCACTTCCCTCCAGGTTTAGGAATTTGGGCATCCAATAGACTAGGATCCCAAAAAAACCAGTACATGCATTAGAGACAAATCCCAGTGTCACTATCATTGGATTGTCAGTCTTCCCCAATTGTCCGCCATATTCAGAGGGTCCACTGTGATCACATGCTCGTTCAGACCCTGTCTGGCTGGGATTGATGAACCCCTAATGGATCAGGCACACTGTCTCACTGGGTGGACAAACCCTTAGTGGTGTTGACTATAGCAACAGCTCACAACAAATTAAATGGAGAGAAACTCAAAGATTCCACTAAAATCAGGAAAAATTCAAAACTGTACAGTCTCTCCACATCTCTTTAATATAAGCTTGGTATTCTAGCAATAACAATAAAAAAACATAAGGGGATCAAGGAGATTCAAATTGGAAAATAGATCAAACTTTTATTATTTGCAGATAATATGATAGTGTACATAAGTGACCAAAAAATATACCAGAGATATACTACAACAAAAAATACCTTCAGTGATGTGGCATGATACAAGATCAATGTAAAAAAAAAAATCAGTGACCTTCCTATACACAAAGGATAAAGAATCAGTGAGGGAAAACAGAGAAACATCACCTTTCACCATAGCCACAAATAGAAAAAAGAGTCTTGGGGTAACATTAACCAAGAATGTAAAAGATCAATTCAACAAGGAGGACTTTAAAGCTTTGAAGAAGGAAATTGAAGAGGATACCAGGAAATGGAAGGATCTCCCATGCTTATGGATTCAAAACATGATAGTCAAAACAATGCTATACAATAAAGGCTCTTCCAGTGGCATTACTATCCCTGACATCAAACTCTATCACAGAACTAAAGTAATGAAAAATGGTTGGTTTTTAAGTAAAAACAGAGACAGTGACTAATGGAATAGAATCAAAACCTGGATATTAATCCACAAACCTATGAACACCTGATTTTAAACAAAGAAGCCAAAAGTGTACAAACTGAGAATCTTTTGTAAAGCAAAGAGCACAGTCATTAAGACAAAAAGGCAACCTACTGAATGGGAGAAGATCTTCACCAACACCACATCAGACACAGGTCTGATCTCCAAAATATATAATAACTCAGGAAACTGGACATTAAAATTCTAAATACCTCAATTAAAAAATGGGGTACTGAACTGAACAGAGATTCTAAACAGAAGTATTTCAAATGGCCAAAAATACTTAAGGTCGTGTTCAATTTCCTTAGTGATCAGGGAAATGCAAATAAAAACAATTTGAGATACCATCTTCCACCTGTCAGAATGGCTAAAATCAAAAACACCATTGTTAACATATGCTAGAGAGGATGTGAATAAAAAGAAACACTCATCCATTACTTGTGGGGATGCAAACTTGTACAACCACACTGGAGATCAGTGGGGTGGGGGTGGGAGGAAGATGTGAGAAAAGTTAAGAGGAGGGCTGTGGAAAGCTTGGAAAAGTGGGATGTTTGAGATGAAGGAAACATGGATATGGGGGCAGGTAAGAAGATTTCTTAATTAGGGAGCCAATTTGGGTTGGCAAGAGGCTTGGCTCTAGAGGGGTTCCCAGGTGTTCATGGGGATGTCCAGCTAAGACCCTGGGCAGTGGAGGAGAGGGTGTCAAAACTGGCTTTGTCCTTTGGTCAGACAGATTACTATCTTGAATATCATCATGGAAACTTCTATAGGCGATAGATAGAAATAGTGACCGAGACCCACATCAGAGCACTGGACTGAGCTCCCAAAGTCAACTTAGAAATATTTTCAAAGCTAGAGCAGCTCATGTGTAACAGTTTCAAGAAGAGAATTTTTTCGTATTGGTACATCATCTCTGCCTTTGATTTTCCAAGTATGGTATCTTGGAAATACAAAAAAATGAGGTGAAAATTTAAGACCATTATAACCTGGAATCAACACAAAGTATTCTACTAATTTGTGGGTACTTATAAGGTAGAGTTTGGATTTGCACCATGATAAGTAAAAAGTAGTTCCCCCTGCAATGGTCAGAAGTGAGATATGACACTCCAATCCAGCATAGGAGCTGTTAGATGAGGAAACATTTATAGTACTGTGTGATTCTGATCATCCTGTGCCTTGGGAGTTATAGGAAGAAGGCACTGAGTAAAAGAATAAGGAGCACTGAAGTCCTTTGCTTCTGGTGAGGAATGCTGAGACGTAGAGAATAGTGAAAAAATAAGCAGGAGCTAAAAATTTTAAGAGATATAGCAATATCACTTTCACAGAATTAGGAAAGTTTGTGAATCTCCTCTTATCAGAAAAGCACTCCTCTTCCTACACAGGGCTGGTTTAGAGCAGTCAATGGTGTAGAGATCTCCTAGAGTACTGCAAACACTCAGATTTATTTGTATATCTCTTCAGCAAGCTAGTTTCAGAGACGGTACCAGCTGAGGAGAGATAGCATGAATGTTATTAGCAATAGAGCAAAGATATGTGCAGAAAAAATAAAAACTTAGATGCCCTGAGCCTATTTGAACAACTCAAAGAATTAAAAGCAACCAGGACATAATTTGTCTTCAAATGGAGATGATATTTTGTGGAAAACCAAACATGCAGAAAATTGTTGGGCCACAGATGAGAGATATCTGACCCATCAAATTCCTGTCTCTTTTCATATGCTTAATGGTGAGGGAATTCATAGAAAAATAAATCAGCAATTAAATTTTGAAATTGCAGCATATGCCCAAGTTAATTCAATAGGAAAGAATGCCTGGAATATAAAAATTGGAAACTTGGGGGTGGTGTTGGTGTGGGGGTAACGGGAGATTGGGAGAGAAACATGAGAAGGGGAGGATGGGGAGAGCTTGGGGGCATGGGACCATTGTGATAGAGGAATGGTGGATATGGGAGCAGGGAAGTATATATATTAAGTAAAGGAGCCATTATAGGGTTGGAGAGCATCTTGGACTTTCCAAAAAGCAGGGAACCTGGACTGCTCTTCAGACTGGAGAGGGAGAGGATACGGGGAGGAGTAAGGAAATTGGAGGAGTGGAGAAAGTGGAAAGTTTTAATTAAAAATAAATTTTAAAAAAGTGGTAGATAGAGCAAACAGTATTGAAAAAAAAGATATCCTGGAATAAACTTCTGTCTCATGGATAGCAGATTTAAGACTAATATAAGTTTAATTAGGACCTGATGAATTGTTTATGATGACATACTAATTAAACATATTAATGGGAGATACAGAAGCTGGACATATGAAAGATGAATAGCAAACATATGACAATACTATTGCAGTTACTAAGTTTGCTTTGAGACCATTTAGAATGAAAGGTAATATTTCTGATTACATTTGAATATCTTAAGATATTGGACTATTATATAATCAGTTCCTAGGTATGACTTCTCCTTTACTTGAAAAAAATAGTTATAGACGTTATCCCTAAAAAAGAAATCTAGAAATTGGAGATTGATATAAGATTCAAGAAGAGTAACTTAGAGTAATTACTGCGTCTATTTCCTTCTCAATCTTCCACAGCAAAAGATACCAATAACATTGTCTTAGATTTACAAGATTTTTTTTTCTTTCCATGGGTTCCTCAAAGTTGTCAAAGATTTGCATTTAGTGTTTCATCAATCAATTCATAAATCTAATTAGAAAATATAATTGTAATATCTTGATTCATGATATGACAAAAAGATTTACATTATGCTTGAATTCTGTTTCTCAGGCTACACAAATTATTAGAGATCAATTTCAACAAGTTTATATCATCCAATAAAGGATGATTACTTGTTTGTCCTTATAAAGGAAGTAAGTTTGTTTGAAATATCTTGTCAGCTTCAGCTTTATCTTGTCCCTTCAGGGTTAATAATTTCCCCAGTGAAAGAAAAAAATAGCTGTCTTTTGAATATTTGGGATATATGTTGTATCCAGAAGAAATTAATCATAAGAAATATGAAATCAAGAGAGAAAGATAACAAACTTTGAACTACTTTCAGAAATTATTGTGAGATATACCAAATCCATGATGCCTCCACCGAACCAACCAATTACTAACATCTACACTTGCTTCTTGAAACGTATAAGGTAGGATGATTTGACTTAAGGTGTTTCTATAGGACATTGTGAGAAGAATAATGATACTTTGACTTAGGGTGTGGTTGCTCCGTGTTTTGTGATTTTGAGAGAATATTACTTTGTTTGTTCTTTGTATCATGGCAAGCAAGTCTTTCCTCCTAAATCATTTTTGGACTGAGATATATATGAACTTTGAATAATAATCTTGAGATATATAACAGTATTCACTGTGTGCCCTTAATATCTATATAGTTTTTCTTGTAAATTTTTATCTTTATCCTTATCCCTTCCACAAGTATGGAAATGGCTAGGTCAGGACTAGCCATTTCTGATGGCTGCTCAGAAGTGAAAATGGACTATGGACATATTGCTAGATCAATAACAAAAGGTAGACGATTCCACAATTGTAAAGTAAAGAGTAAGTGCTTGGGAAAAAAAGTAAAAGTGAATATGGCTTGAAAATGGGAGATTATAATTGTAAATAAATTTGTACTGTGACAGAAAATCAGTAGTTAAGTGACTATGCAATTGCCTAGGAGATAATTTACAAACTAGAGGAGCTTAGTTGGATCAGTTTCAAAAACCGAAATTTTTAGAGTTGGTTGAGAAATTTTCCCTTTGATTTCCCAAGCATGGTCTCTTGGACACAGAAAAATTGATGTGAAATACCAATTCCATTATAACCTGGAATTAGCACAAAGTATTCTTTTCATTTGTGTGGGCTCATAAGGGTGAGTTTGTATTTGCACATACTAGGTAAAACGTACTTCTGCCTGCAATGGTTAGAAGTGAGACAGGACACTCCTATCCACCATACGAGCTGTTAGATGAGGAAACATTTATAGTACTGTTTGATTATGATCAGCCTGTGCCTAGAGAGAGTGATAGGTAGAAACTGCTAAGAACAAGAATAGGGAGGATTCAGGTCCTTTGCTTCTGGTGAGCAATGCTGAGTAGTAGAAACCGGTGGAATAATTAAGCACAATCGAAAAAGCTTCAGGAATTTAGCAATATTACCTTCACAGAAGTTGGAAACTCTGTAAATCTCCTCTTATCACAAAAGCACTCCTCTTCTTACCCAAGGGCTGGTTTAGTTCAAGTAATGATGCAGAGACCTGGAGTAGTGTAAACACCCAGTTGTGTTGTGTATCCCTCAAGCAAGCTAATTTCAGGGAAGGTATTTGCTGATGAGAGAAAGTATGAATGTTATTAGTAATTGAGCAAAGATAAGTGCAAGGCAAATAATAAGTTAGTTGCCCTGAGCCCATTCAAACAACTCAAAGAATTAACAGCAACTCGAGCTCAGTATGGGCCAAGTGCTCCTTTGATGCAAATGCTGCTGGAATACAGGATTTTAGAAGCCTTACACTATGGGAAATGGAAACAACTGGACAACACTTGCCTGTCAAATGGAGACTATCTGCTGTAGAAAACAAACATGAAGAAAGATGTTGGGTCACAGATCAGAGAAATCTGACCCAACAAATTCCCTTTTCTTTTCATATGCTTATTGGTGAGTGACTTCATAGAAAAAGAAATCAGCAATTAATTTTTGAAATAGCATTATATGCCCAAGTAAATTCAGTGACAAGAAGGCCTGGAAGAAACTTCTGTCTGCTGAAGAGCAGAGTGAAGACTAATGTCAAGTATCAGGGACCTGATGAATTGTTTCAGAATGCTGCAGTAACCAAACAGATTAATTGGAGACACCGAAACTGGATACTTGAGAGGTAAAGCTAGCCTACAGCAATACTATTATAGTATTGAAGTCTGCTTTGAAACCATTTAGAAATAAAAGTAATATATCTGATTTTATGTGAATATCCTAAGATATTGGACACTCGTATAGCCATTGCCTAGCTGTGATTTCTGTTTTACATGAAAAAAAAAACAGTTAAAGATGTTTCTCCTGACAAATAAATTCAGAAATTGGAGATTGATATAAGATTTAAAAACCATTAATGAGAGTTGATGGGAGCTTTACACCTTGCATTGACTTTTGTTTCTTCCATAACAAAATATACCCATAATGTTGTACTATATTTAAAAGATTCTTTCCATACCATCCCCTGGGCTCACTGAAATTGTCAAAATTTGCAGTTAGTGTTTCATCAGTTAATTTCAAATTTCAAGTTAGAAAATAGAATTAGAACATCTTGCTTCACGATATGACAAATAGGTTTATATTATGGCAGAAATCTGTGGCTCAGGCTACATAAAATCTTACATTTCAATTTCCACAGTTTTATATTATGCTTTAATGATGAAGACTAGTTTGTCCATATGAATGGAGCAAGTTTGTTTCTAATATATTGTCAGCTTCAACAGAATCCTGTACTTTTAGAGTTAGTAATTGCCCCAGTGAAAGTAGTACAAAGACAGCCATTTTTTGAATATTTTGGGATATATGCTTATTCAGAAGAAATTAAGCCTCAGAAATTGGAAATTAAAAGAGAAACATCACAAACTTTGAATGACTTTCAGAAATTACTGTGGGATATACCAACAACCACTGTGCCTTCATGACACCCACCTAGTTCCTCTGTTTAATTGTGACTGTGTGATGCTTGAAATATTTGTGGGACACCTGGCAGTGAGAGAATGATTTGTCTCTGTGGCTTTGGCTGATACTTTGAAACCTGTTCCTCATGCAGCATTGCATTTTTCTGCATAAATATAGGGAGACTTATATTTTATTGATATTTATATATTATTTATATTTTGTTATTTTTTTAGCTTGCCTGGTGTTATGGCAAGCTGTTATGCCAAGCTTTGCTTGTGTCCATTTGAAACCTCCTTCATACTGTGAGAATACAGTGGAGAATCAGAGCAACAGGTTTTCCAAATGTAGGGGTGGAATAGGAGGCAGAGTAGAGGCTGCAGTCATGTTGGAAAACAGCAAAAGAAAATAATTAAATTTTAAAAAGATAACTAATTGTCATATAGGGATGGCAGATGGACATTTGATTCAAGGGCTCTGATAGTTTATGAAAACATATCTTATCAATTCAAAAAAATTTGTATTTAAGATATTCTATTAGTTTTTA
This sequence comes from Microtus oregoni, assembly GCF_018167655.1. NCBI lineage: Eukaryota > Metazoa > Chordata > Mammalia > Rodentia > Cricetidae > Microtus > Microtus oregoni. Next base: position 34,877,561 of record NW_024543059.1, read on the forward strand.
GGTTTTTCAAGACATGGTTTCTCTGTTGCTTAGCAGCCTGTCCTGGAACTAGCTCTGTAAAGCAGGCCAGATTAAAACAAATGGAGACACACCTGCCTCTGACTCTTGAGTCCCAAGTTCTGACATTAATGTTGTGCACCATCCCCACATGGTGGATGTGTTTCTTTTGAAAAGATATCCTGCTTTTTTTCCACAGAAGATGAGAACATGTGTATTGTTTTCAGGCCAACGTTATTTGAGGGAGCACGAGCTCCCAGAAGACCTCTAGAATGCCTATAAAAAGTTTCCCAACAAGCATAGGAATAATTTTGGAGAAAACTACATGCAAATTTCCAAATAATTATATATTTTGATCTTTATTTAAGGTGGGATATTATATATAGAAATGAACCGTTTACATTGGAATTAATCTTAGTTTACTTATAAACATACAAGGTTGATTTTGGTATATGCATTTCTGCTCTTGGTTAAGGTTTTGTCTTAGCAGATCATTTAAATATCATGTATAGCTGAGAAGATTAATAGATAGTCATCAATAATAATCAAAATCTTAGTAACATTATTTAGTTTTTCTAGATATGCAGAGATATAGTTCAGTCACATTGATAATCTTCAACACTTCAAAGAACTATGAACATAACATTTAAAAGGTTTTAAGAACTTACAATTTTCTGAACAGTGGAACATATCTGCTTCTGGCAGCACAAATTCCTTCATTTGTGGATGCTTAAAAGGGAGAGTTATGATTTCTACCCTGAACAGCAGAGATGCCTCCCCTGAAATCGTTAGAAGTGAGAGAAGACTCTCTGCAGACAGGGGAGCTGATAGATTAAGAAATATTTATGGGACTGTGATACAATCAGTCAGAGCCTAGTAAGCTGTAGAAGAAGCCACAAATAACATAGTTAGGATCTTTAAAATAAATCACTTTTGACTAGAAATTCTGAGAGTCAAAGATGGTAGAAAGCTAGAACAGGAGCTAAAAGGCCTGAGAGACTTAGTAATTTAAAATTCACAGAAGTTGAAGTCTCTGAAAATCTTCTGTCATAAAACATTATATTTCTTACATAGTGGCTGGTTTAGATCCATCTATGGTGCAGAGATCTCCTGGAGCAAGGCAAACACCCACCTTTTTTTGTGCATTTTTCCTACAAGCTAGTTTCCAGAGAAGGAGTGAGACGATGTGAAGATGTTCAGGGATTTCCAGTATTTCTAGAATAGAGCAATGAGAAGATCAGGGAAATCTACTCAGACAACGAGACCTGAAACCATTAAAACAAGGCAAAGTATTAAAAGCAACCTAAGCTCAGTGTGACCAATTTTCTCCTTTTACACATGCTGTTAGAGTATATGGATTTAAAGCCAAACTCCAGGGACTTGAAATAGATGGCCAAAGCTTGCCTGACAGGAAAAGGCTACCTGACGAGGAAAACTGAGTTTTCAGAACAAAGTCAGTCCACCGCTGTGAGTAATATGGCCCAAGTAGATCTTGGAATGAATTTCTTTCTTTGGGAGAGCAGACAATGGACTTACATTAAATAATACAGGGGCCTGTTGAGTTGTTCAAGGATTCTGTTTCCTCGCTGATGCAGCCATAAATAAGAATATTAAAAATCCAGATGTTGATTTTTGATTATTAAACAGCTATCCTACGAGAGTACTAATGTAATATATCAGCTTACTTTGACATGTTTTAGAAAGAAAGGTGCCATTTCTGATCACATTCAAAATTGTTGAGGAATTTTAACCTCATACACCCAACGACTAGTTATAGCTGCTGCTTTTCAGGAGTAAACACGTAAATATGTTCTCTAACAACATAGAAATCTGTAAAATGGAAACTGATACAAGAATTATAAATAGTTAATAAGACTGTGCACCTAGGTTGAGCTTTAGAGACTAGACTGTGTAGTAATATGGGGCGGCAGGGCTGCGTCCCCCACACCCGGCCGCCCACATGGCTAGCTTAAGCCCCGAAATAATTACACGGACACTGTATTCTTTTAAGCACTGCTTGGCCCTTTAGCTCTAGCACTTACAGGCTAATTCTCACATCCCAATCAACCCATCTCTAATAATCTGTGAGAACCAGTCTTACCGGGAAGATTCTAGCCTAGTCCATCCTGGGTCGGAGCTTCATCCCGGGAGCGGGGCATGGCGTCTCTCTCTGAGGCGTCTGCTCCCGAGAGAGCTGTGGAGTCTCTGAGCTCACTTCCTCTTCCTACCAGCATTTTGTTCTGTTTACTCCTCCCACCTATCCTCTAACCAATAAAATGGGCCAGGGCAGTGCCTTTATTAGCCAATGACCTTCCTCCATCATTTCCCCTTTTTCGGTTTAAACAAAAAAAAAGGCTTTAACATAGCAAAATTACATATAACAAAACAGTTATCAAGTAAAAGTTATAATAATCCTTATCATAACTAAGGAAAAATATAACTAACTATTCTTAACTCCATCAAAGACTCAAGAAAGATACAATACTACCTAAGCAAACAAGAAAAAAGCAACTTTTAAAACTCTAGACATGACAGAGACATCTTGCTGCCTGGACAGTCACCCAAGGTTCCTCTGTACCGTTGGGGTATCCATCTTCAGCCTTCAGGCCCATGGTATCCAGCAGACATTTCCATAAAGCAGGAAAATTCAAAGTCAGTTCAGTCACTATATGTTGTGTCCTGCAGAATGTCTCGCAGACTCTTTCATGAATCAGGACCCCCAAAAGATCATTTCACCTTAGGCAAGTTCAGTAGTCCTTTCTCTGTGGGTTCTCTGTGTCCAGTTTATGCAATAGTCCAGGTAAGAGCAGTTTCTTGCCCAAATGGCTATCAAACTCCATAAGCATCCTCTTCGATGCCCATCTTCCTCTTGAAGTAGATTGGTGCTGCCAGGAGCAGAGTGTTTCATTGTCATGAAAAGTCCTAAGTTATTAAAACATTTAAAATGCCATATTCTATAATCTTTGAAAAATATGAAGAATGCCTATCTAAAATATATCTACGCACATCTAGAAAATATTAACTAACATGACTACAAACTTTACTATTATCGATTATCCATTAACAACCTATATTTCTTAATTATACCGTACATATTTAAATGAACTACACAATCACAATACCTTAATCAAAATCAGAAACACTTATATATATAACAAAATTGACCGTAAATCTCTATCAATAAAGCAAAATCTATACTAATGCAAATTATTCATATCTATATCATATCCCCCTTTAAATGTAAAAGAACATTTATAAACATTTTTTGGGAATTTGGGCGCAGGTATTTCTCTCCAAACTGCTTCCTGCTGAATGGGGGCGTCGTTAATTTGGTCTTTCATGGTATAACCTGTGTGCTAGTTTCATCTCAGTTGGCAGTTGAGCGAAGCAATTTTTTGAAGGCGTTCACACCAACCCTTCAGGAGGGCGTGGTCCATCATACCAAATCGGAATAGAAGAAATGAACAGCGTCTCATCCTCTGTGAAAACAAAATAAGAAACTCCTTTCCAAAGTATCATGTCTTTAGATCCAAATTTCAAATTTAAGGCATTTTCAAAATATCTATGTTGGATTAGGTCAGCAGCATTTATAAATAAATATCTTTTAGCATCTGTTGCTCCTTCCTCAGCGTTTAAATTATTTAAAGAGAGCATAATAGCATACAGTATCAAGATTCTCTGTGTATTTTCCATCTTATTACACCTTTGTTTTAACCTCTATTTCATTTATTTTTACTTTTAACTTTTTGCTTTTTGAGACAGGTTCTCTGTATCTTTGACCTGAAGTAACTCTGTAGACCAGGCTGTCTTTGAACTCTCAGAGATCCGCCTGTCTCTGCCTCCCAGGCATTCGGGATTAAAGGTGTATGCTACTACACCTTGAACTCACAGAGATCTGTTTGCCTCTGCCTTCTAGGTACTGGGATTAAAGGCGTGTGCTACCACACACAACAACTCTCTTCCTTTTTTTTTTGTTACTTTTAAGAACTTTAAATTTTAGTCTGCATATATTTTTAACACACTTTAAACCATTCAAAAATTTTCTCTGTCTTTGAATCTCTCTTTACTGTATATCTCTCTTTTTCTGACCACATGAATCTTTAATTTACCAAGCAATCTCAGTAGGACTAAAGGCGTGGCTTTGCCAGCTAGATCCAGTCCATTCCTTAGCTTTCCAGCCTCATGGCGGATATACAGGCTGTAGCCATGTTTACTGCAACAACTGTGTGGCATTTCAAGGTCCCTGCCAGCAAGTGAGCTACAACAGACAACACTCACGTCCTCTCTTGGTAGCTGGCCCTCCTGCCTCAAACGGTCAGAGTTTGCCCTGGCAGGACAGCCCAGAAAGCCAGCATTTTTAAATGGCGCAGCTTTTTTCCTGCTAAGGCTGAAAACCGAAAAGCATGCGTTCAGCTTTTCGTCAACACCGTTTAAGTGTTTCGTGGCAGGACCTCTTAATGAGCTGCAGGCTTTGCAGCTAAAGCTGAGTCAGGAAGCCTCTCTTAGATGAGGCGCTTGCTTGCCTCTAGCAAGCAGAGTAGAACCGAGAAATTGCTGCTACCAAGAAACCAGGCACAATGCTTTCATTTTGTTCTAGAATTACTTCCCAAGCTGTCTCAGGCTTTATGTGGAAGCAGTTGTCCACGTGGGCGCCATATGTAGTAATATGGGGCGGCAGGGCTGCGTCCCCCACACCCGGCCGCCCACATGGCTAGCTTAAGCCCCGAAATAATTACACGGACACTGTATTCTTTTAAGCACTGCTTGGCCCTTTAGCTCTAGCACTTACAGGCTAATTCTCACATCCCAATCAACCCATCTCTAATAATCTGTGAGAACCAGTCTTACCGGGAAGATTCTAGCCTAGTCCATCCTGGGTCGGAGCTTCATCCCGGGAGCGGGGCATGGCGTCTCTCTCTGAGGCGTCTGCTCCCGAGAGAGCTGTGGAGTCTCTGAGCTCACTTCCTCTTCCTACCAGCATTTTGTTCTGTTTACTCCTCCCACCTATCCTCTAACCAATAAAATGGGCCAGGGCAGTGCCTTTATTAGCCAATGACCTTCCTCCATCAAGACTGGATTAATTTCTCATTAAGGTATGGACCAAATGGTACCTATAAAATGTACTAGAATTAATAGATTGATTTTTACCATGCCTTTTGTTCCAAAATATTTCTAAAGATTTTCATGTAGTGTTCCATTGGCCAATTAAAGGACCAAATTGGGAGATATCATAGATAAGTGTTGCCTTAGGGAATGGCAAACAGTGTAATATTATGCAATATATGTGTAGTTCATGCAATACAAAATATTCTAAATATCTTCAACTAGTTTACATTATCCATTACGGATCCTGTTTGTCCATGAAAAATGAAGGAATTTGCATGCAATTCTTGGACAGCTTCAGCAGAACCTTTCCCTTATGGGTAGTTCATTTCCCACAGAAAATACAAATGCAACCACCTTTCCCAACCAGGACATATATTTCATCCTAAAGAAATTAAGACTCAGTATTTGATAATTGGGATCAATAGTTTGAAAACTTTGAAGGAGTGTCAGAAATGACTGGTAAATATTCAGTGAATGTGCCTATTTTAAAATTGTCTACTGAAAATCTTGAGCAATTTAGTGACATTCTTTTTTTTTAACTTTTTTTTTATTGAGAAAAGAGAAAAAAAAAAACAAATTTCCTCCTCCTCCCAGCCTCCCGTTTCCCTCCCCCTCTTCCCACCCTTCTCCCCCTCCCCCCACTCCTCTCCCCCTCCCTCTCCAGCCCAAAGATCAGTCAGATTTCCCTGCCCTGTGGTAAGTCCTAGGTCCTCCCCCCTCCGTGCATTTCTAGGAAGGTGAACATCCAAACTGGCTAGGCTCCCACAAAGCCAGCACATTACGTAGGTTCAAAACCCCGTGCCATTGTCCTTGGGTTCTCATCAGCCCTCATTGTTCGCCATGCTCAGAGAGTCCAGTTATATCCCATGCTTTTTCAGTCACAGTCCAGCTTGCCTTGGTGAGCTCCCAATAGATCAGCTCCACTGTCTCAGTGGGTGGGTGCTCCCCTCGTGGTCCCGACTTCTTTGCTCATGTTCTCCCTCTTTCTGCTCCTCATCGGGACCTTGGGAGCTCAGTCCAGTGCTCCAGTGTGGGTCTCTGTCTCTGTCTCCATCCATCACCAGATGAAGGTTCTATGATGATATGCAAGATATTCGTCAGTATTGCTCTAGGATAGGGTCATTTCAGGTTCCCCATCCTCAGCTGCCCAAGGAACTAACTGGGGACCTCGGCTTGGGTATCTGGGAGCCACTCTAGGTTCAAGTCTCTTGCCAACCCTAAGGTGGCTCCCTTAACTAAGAACCGTGCTTCCGTGCTCCCCCATCCAACCTTCCTTCATCCCAATCCTCCCCCTTTCCCAAGCTCCCCCCCATTCTCCCCCTCTCCCCCCTCTCTCCCCATTTCCCCTTACCCCCATCCCACCCTACCCCCAAGATCTCAATTTTCTCCCCGGCAATTTTGTCTACTTCCCATAGCCAAGAGGACAACTATATGCTTTTCCTTTGGTTCACCTTCTTACTTAGCCTCTTTGGGATCACCAAGTGTAGACTCCGTGACCCTTGTTTATGGCTAGAAAGAAGTGACTCAATTATCCCAGGTTTATATTGAAACTTGGGGTCAAATGTTGACTCAGGTGAGCATTTCTTTGCCTTTTTGAATACACAATTTCAATAAATAAATAAATAAACAAATAAATGACTGTGAGTTATCCTTCAGTCACGACATATTCACTGCATCATGCACTTTTTATTCTAAATTTTCTAAATGTGAATTCCCACAAGCATTATACCATGCATAGATTTTGGCATGATGGTGTAGAAGAGAATTTTGTTAAAAGCAAATGAAAAGACCATTGCAATGGATTATGGACAGGACAAAACCATGCTATAATATAGGGTCAAGTGCATGTGAGCTCATGTGTGTGTATGTGTGTGTGTGTGTTTTTACAGGAAGAAAGTGAACCACAATACCTTACTGAAAGTTTGGTGTAATTGATTGACCAGAAGATTACAAGACTAGATGATATTGGAGCTGCTAGTGCTCACCAAGTAGTAATGGATTGAGATTGCTGAAATTGTGTTTTTGAAACTCTGATGATAATAATGGATACACATCATTGCCACAACGTGTATAGAGTGTGAGTTTATATGTATGCATTTCTATTTGCAAAAAAATAATTTTAATAAGCAGTTGTATTTATTCATACCTTTTGTAGTTCATATATTTTATTGATCACGTTGAGTGACAATTGTTCCAGGGAAATGCTACTTACTCGTCCCAGGCATCCTGCTCACTTAACCCCAAAATAATAAAACAGAAATTATATTAATTAAAACACTTCTTAACCCACTTGCTCTAGCCACTAATCAGCTAACTCCCATATCTTGATTTAATTCATTTCTATCAATCTCTATATTGCTACATGGCAGTGGCTTACTGGGAAAGAGATTCAGTATGTCTGAATCTGGTGGCTCCGTGGCAGCTCTCTCCTCTGCTTTTTTCTCGATTCCTATCTAAGGCATCTATTTCCCCTGCCTATCTAAGTTCTGCCCTATCAAAAGGCCTAGGCAGTTTTTTTTTTATTGACTAACCAATGAAAGCAACATGTAAACAGAAGTCCCTCCTACACCAATATGTATGTATTTTACATAAAAATTATGTCATAATAAGGATATTTTCTTAATAGGAATGTTATCTTGTAAACCAGTATGAAAGTGCAAAAATTAAAAAATGGTATCTAAAAATGGCATGATAATTTAGTAACAATTTGATGTTTTCATTTGGAAAAACACAATATACCTATTATTTTTAGAATTTCACAATTGTCTGCATGCTTCTATTAGTGTTTTACATATGTGTACATCTTTTGACATTGATTTCAGAGTAATAGTCTTAACGTGTTGAAATGTTTTGAGGTACTTTTATATGAACATTTAATTTTTTATAAAATTCACCACAATGTGTTCTCTAGATTTTCCCTGTAATCACCAATATCAATACTCCAGCCTCAGGACATTTATCTATTCTCTCTTTTCAGTGACATCGGATTTCAGGGAAAATGTGTGTGTGTGTGTTTGTGTGTGTGTGTGTGTGTGTTTATGTGTGTCTTTTTTGTTATGGGGCATTCTTCTAGCACATGGGCATCATTTCAATGCTAGCATACATGAGAAAATCTATCATTTCAATTTGTCATTTCTATAAATAATTTAAGCCATTTTGATAATATTTTGCATTCATAAAGTTCCTCAGCATACAGTAGAACATTCTCTAGATTTTATAATGAAGCAATTAAATATAAAAACTTACACAATGGAAATTCAATAATAAAAGTGTACATATACATAAATACCAATCAATTACTATTTTTATGTGCTAGTAAAATAGGATGCAACAGCGTGAACTGTGGCATATGTGGTATAAAATCATGCAAGTAAATCTTACAGATTTCTTCATTCATGCTCCATGTCCTGGGAAACTTGATAATGTTAATATACCAGTTTTCTTCACATGTATATATTATAAAAATATCCAGTTGTTCATATTTCAAATTACCAGTTCAATGAGAGATCCCTCTATGAGTCTGTTAATTTTCAAATATAAAAGCAGAAAATAACATAAGGGTTATTATTAAAAGCTGACATTGATGTTTTTAAATGTAAGTAACTACTCTATTACTTTCTTTCCTCTGATTGTATTTTTGCATTTGTACAGATTCTACAATTGTAGCCTGCCTCCTGAAGTAAAACCGTAGGATCACTACACTATCTGCTGTTTTATATACTCCACAATACATCAAATAAGAGCAACATTCAGAGTCTCCCATACAATAACACTTAGAAATAAATAAAATTAAGTTTTACAGTTTATCTTAAAAATAAGTTATTTAAATAATTGTTTACAGTATTAGGATCTGAGAGTCAGTCTATTAAACCAAGAATATAGCTAAATTTCTATAATCATCCTAAAATGTTAATGTCAAAACCGCAAATAACAGCAGTATAACATATTGAGGCAAAATGTGTGATTTTTCCAGCTACTTCAAATGTCATAAATTGACAAAATTTAGCTCTTCAGAGGTTATTCCATGTTTCATATGTATAGACATGTCTAAATTTTCACACATAGCTTCTCTTAGATATGCAAATATATAATTGACAAAAGGAAAAATTTGCAAAATGCAAAAATCAATCAAATTCCCTATTGTTAGGGTGATAGTGGTAAGAGAATCATAAACTTCTTCTGCAACATTTCTGAAAGAATTAATTTTCCAAAATTCTCATAAATATTTATCCCTAGACCCACAGGAAACATTGACTCTAAGTTCCAGAAAAAAAAAAGGATAAAATTGGGGTATTAAAGGGCAAAATTATAGAAATCTTAAATGTCCATTAAAATTAAATGAAAGCAAAGAAACAATGAAAAATGTTTAGCATAATGACATCCCTCCAGGAAATGTCACAAAGATGGAAAACTCTCTACAATTAACACAATTAGGAGAAAACCACTAACAAATGTTGAAGGCTAAGAAAAAATAATTATTTTCAACTGTACAGTAATATTGATAGGCCTTTGTATTAAAAAAGTCAATGTTAAATCGGTTCTATAAAATCACAAGAGTGTGTATTCAGTATGGAATTCTGGTGTATAAAATCATATCTGCACAATAAAATATAATAATTTTTGTGGGATACTTACTGCTTCCTGATTCAGTTTTGCACATCATGTTGTGCTTGACTCCTCATGCTCTTCTGATCTCTCACATACTAACTCTGCACGGATTTATTGCTCCATTTTTCCCATGGTTTGAACATTCTGACTTTTCTTCTTGTTGCACTTAGGGACTTTATGCCTGACCATTAGAACATAGTTACGTTGTCTAGTAAGATGCCTAGTTACCCATGTAAAAAAGGAGAATTTGCTCCTTTCCCTTACCCTTTATTTACCTGGATTCTTCTCTTGAATAAACAAGTCTTGATGAGAATCCTGTCTTGCCTCCATCTCCGGTATCTCTTGTCCCAACTATTCTCACTTCCCCTCGAGGGACTCTGTTGACTTTCAGGTGGGCAAGGGTAGAGTGGTGCCCAAAGTGTGTCTGGAACAAGGGAGATTCAGTGAAGAAGCTGTTCAGAGAGGCCCATATAAAGTGAAGTATAAATAAGAGGAAGAAAAACACAGGAACCTGCTGTGTCTTCTAAACCTCAGAAAGCAGAACAGTGATCACAGGACAAACAATTACTTAGCATGAAATGAGACATGCATTCAAGGTGTGAGGGGTAAATACTAAAATTAAAGTATAGGTTTTTTGAGTATATTAAAGATGTTTTATAGATGAGAAAAAATGATAGAGGGTCAGAGAGGCTCTTAAAGATTACTGTTAAGCATTTACCAAGAACTGTTCCTATAACTGTCTTTTTTACTAGAATTAATAGTTTTTTTTTTATTTTAGAGGTATTATGATTTTGTAGTGGGCAATGTTATTGGGATAGAAGAGAAAGTATTATTAAAAGATAAGTTGTACATAATGCATAAAAAGGAGCCTAAATATTTGCAATGGCAAATATGTTTTTTTTTTTAATTTGAGAAGGCTCAAATTGATGCAGTCAGCAACAATCCTCTGCTAAGGGAAATTATTTTTTCTATGTTAACAGGTAAGTGGAACTTGTGATAATCCTAATTAGCAGGCTCATACCCCAGTTGAAATACATGAATAATTGAGAGAAATGGGCATGGAAACATGGGAGCATCTTCGCTCCATGGGAGAGAATGATGGTTCGTGGATTAAAGCTATCCAGAAATATAATGAGCCTTACATTGAATTCCTAGTTCGACTAAAACAAGCAATAGAAAGAACTGTAATTGGAGAAGAAGCAAAGAAATGACTTCTGAAAAGGCCAAGCATATAAAAATGCCAAGGTGTGTTATAATGAGCTATGCTATCAGTTCAGGAAACATGAAATATTAAAAGTTATAGGAATGTATGAAAAGATATTCAATCTGAAAGAAAAGTGCAATTGGCTTCTGAAACTATGGCCACCATTTAGTATAATTTGTAAATTAAAATAAAAATTTTAAAGATTTAAAATACTTTGGATATTGGAAAATCAGTCTCTAATCAAAAAAGATCAGACAAATGTAAAATTAGTTAAAGAGCATATTTAAAAGGCCTTTTTGAATAGGTTATAACCTATAATCACCTGCAAAATGTCTGAAGTTCGGACATTTGAAAATTTGGAAATGCTCGAAGGGATCATTGGTATCCTTTTCCTTTGTTAAAGATGACATTGGACATTTACATGCTAATCATCTACATGTTCAAGATAAAATTCCATTTAGATATTATAATCATACTTTTCTTGGACAGCACAGTAGAGGGTGCCTGAACTGGCTTTATCCTATAGCCACACTGATGAATATCTTGCATATCACCATAGAACCTCGTCTGGCAATGGATGGAGATAGAGACAGAGACCCACATTGGAGGACTTGTACTGAGATCCCAAGGTCCAAATGAGGAGAAAAAGGAGGGAGAACATGAGCAAGATAGTCAGGACCTTGAGGGGTGCACCCATCCATTGAGACTGTGGACTGATCTAATAGGAGGTCACCAAGGCCAGTTGGACTGGGACTGATGGAGCATGTGGTCAAACAAGACTCTCTGAATGTGGCTGAAATGAGAGCTGACTGAGAAGCCAAGGACAATGGCACTGGGTTTTGATTCTACTGCATGTACTGCTTTGTGGGAGCGTAGTTTATTTGGATGCTCACCTACCTAGACCGTGATTGAGGGAGGATAACGTTGGAGGTCCCACAAGGCATGAAACTCTGACTGCTCTTTGGACTGGAAAGGGTGGGTGAAGGGGGTGGAAGGAAGGGAATGGAAATGGGAGGAGGAAAGGAGGTGGAATTTTATAATAAAAAGTAAAAAATTCCATTTTGATTAATTAATCATACTTTCAAGTCCGTTACATTTTAAAACAACAAATTGCAATTTTTAAAAGGAAGATTTGGTAAGGAATAAATATGAAATATTTGGAAGAAAAATTGCAACTTTATATTAATACATAGTAAATTTCTTAAATCTGCCCTGAAGGGATATTCTAATTAGAGTAGAGCAATATTTTGCTCATACTCCTAATGTTGAATTAGCAGAAAAATTGCCATAAATACTGAATTGCAGCCTTCATTTCTAATGGAGAAAGGGAGAGGGTATGGTTTTGGTAGTTCAGGATGAGTGACAATTATGACTCCTGAAGTAGACATTCCAATATTGGCCATGATAAAATTATACTCATGGAAGTGACCTCAACAATACTGATCTTCACCACGATCACCAACTTGGGGTTAGGTGAAATCTCTTGTGCTCTATAGTCAGATGATTATCCAGCAGTCCAAAAGACCAGTTACAGCTGAATATTTTTTCTGGCCGTATGTGCTCTGTTAATTGTCTCTTTTATTCAGGGATCAGCTCTAAATAATTGTGCTTATGTCTCTTTTACACCTATGTTTAAGCCTGTCTTTTGGGGAGATACTGATGTTTTAGAGTATATCACTGTAAGTATCCTCTCTCCTCCTTGGAATGACTTGACTTATCTGAATAATTTTGATGGGACCTCTTATAATTTTACTTATATGGATGATAGAAAGCCAAAAAGCTTTGGAAGTGGTCTTTGCTTATAAGTGGGATTACATCATTGGTTACAACCTGGAATTAAAATTTGCAGATCTCGTACTCATCTTCAAAGGCTTTCCGAATGGTAAATTAATCAGACCTGGTACAATTATAATAATTCATAATGAATTATGATATCCTGTATGACCAGAATTTACATATTGTGGTTAAAATATCAGCAATTTATTTGGAAGACTTGTTTGGGCAAACTTGGCAAAATAATTCAAAATGAATAGATCCATTGATGCCCATATTTTCAATTTATTAACACTTGTTCTGAATGGAATATTATCACTTGTGATTTGCTTAATGTTACCAGGTTGAATTGAGTCAAGAACGAATTGATAACTGGAAGACATCTTCTGTCATGGAGAGATGGAGGAATCAGTGATAATCACATTCCTTAATCACAGAGGCTACTGCAATTTAGAAGATTGTGGCTACCTTAAACTTGTTCAGCTTTTAAATGGCTCATTTATTGCAACACAAGTATCTGCTTCTACTTTTAATTTTCACTTACTTTAAGTAGTAATGTTACTGCCTCTGTACCACTACCACATGCATTTTTGTTGGAAGAATTAATTTTACAACTGGAATTAATTTTGTGAATGTTAATTGTATTTATATATTAATTCCACTTTTAAGTTTAATCCTCATAATCAATCACTTATGATATTACAACAGTATACACATATTTGGCTGCCAGTAACTTGGGTCATTCTTGGGCTCAAAATCCTCTAGATAATATTGTAGAATTCTTCAAAAAGATATTGAAAAGATAAAGCACATGTTTGGTTTAATAATAGTTGTCATTCTTAATCTTACTGCTGTTTTTGCTACTACTTCTGTGGCTGGTTTATAGTTTATAGAGACAGAGAATTTTGACCAATATGAGTACTCCAGCCTCATGTCATTTTGCTGTTCTCTCTTTTCAGTGACATCTGACATCAGGGAAAATGTGAGAGTGTGTGTGTGTGTGTGTGTGTGTGTGTGTGTGTGTGTGTGTGTTTTGATATGGGCATTCTTCTAGTACATAGGCATCATTTCAAAGCTACCAACCTGAGAAAATCTATCTTTCCTCTTACATCATTTCTGTAAATAATATAAGACATTCTGATAATATTTTGAATTCATATTGTTCCTCATAATACAGTAGAACATTCTCTGTTTTTTGTAGTGAAACAATTACATAAACAAATTTATATAGTTTAAACTCAATAATACAAGTGTACATATACATAAATACCAATAAATTACTATTTGCATGTGTAACTAAAATAAGATGCCACAGACTTGAAATTTGCCACATGTGGTATGAAAACAGGCAAGTAAGTCTCAGATCTCCTGTATTCACTGCATATGCTTAATATCCTGAGAAAACATGATAATGTTTGTATATTAGTTTTTTCTCATGTATGTATTAGAAATAGATCCAGTAGTTAATATTTCAAATACTATTCCATGGACAGAGACCTTTATGAATCTGTGGATTTTTTGAACATAAAAGTAGAAAATAACATAAGGGTTATTATTTATAGTACACACTGATATTTTTATTTGTAAGTAACTATTCTACTACATTCTTTACTCTAATTGTATTATTGGCATTCTTACAGATTCAACAATTTTTGTCTGACTCCTAAACTGAAACCATAAGATGACTAAAGTGTCTGTGCGGTTTTTATATAATCCACACATATATCAAAGAAGAACAACATTCAGGAGACACTCATACAAATCTAGAAATTTAATAAAATAAAGTTTTACTGTTTATCTTATAAATAAGATATTTAATCAATATTTTACACTGTTAGGATCTGATTGTCAGTCTCTTAAACCATTAATATAGCTATAATTTCTAATAATCATCCTATTATGTTATGGTCAAACCCACAACTAACAGGAGAACCAAATGCCTAGGTAAAATGCATGATTTTTTCAGCTAATTCAAATGTCATTATTTGTCAAAATTTATCTTCAGAGGGTATTATTGGTTACATATGTATAGACATGTCCAAATTTCTAATATTTGATAATTTAGAACTGTAGCTATAGAATTGAAAGAAAGAACAATTTGCCAATTTCAACAATTGAGCCTACTTTATATTGTAAGTGATAAACACAATCAGAAATTTCATATATGTATATTTTATAGATGGCAGAAATATTGTTACAGATTGAAATGGAGGCTCTTGATTCCAAAGTACCAATGTTTTCCAGTCTCAACATTACTAGCAGATATACACATTTAGAATCTGAGATGAACTGAGATGAACAAGATAAGTTCTGAACATTTAATGGATATAAATCAAGGTACAAAATAACAAAGATATCTATTGTGTTAATGATTTTGAAGGGAAGTATGTAATACTTCCCTGACATCACCAATAAACACTGGATTTTAAAAAGCATATGGTGTCTGATTTCCTAATTGGGAATGAGCAAAAAGTGAGAAAATATCAAGTACAAGAGTATTTATATGCAAATACACAAAAACTATGTCAATGAAAACAGCAAATTTGAGATTGTGAGAACCTTAAAAGAAATAGGATGATAAGAAGTAGGTGTACTCTTATAAACAGTATTATAATTCAGAGGCTTTGGTGATAGGTAGGGTAGTACTTTTATATGTTACTGCATAATATTATCAATGATTCAGTTTTCATGAGAAAAGAACAACACTGTCATTCCAATTTTCACAATGAAATTCAGAGAAAAGAGGAAAGGGCATGACTCCTTCTGACACTGTCATATACTAAAACATTAAGGGAATAATTTTTTTTGCCAATGCTGCAGTGTTCAAGACAGAGATAGTGGTGCCACAACTTTAAGCAGAAGGAGAGGTTTCAGAAGCAGGGATGGACATGATGCACATACCATAACAGGTGACTCCAAACAGTAATACTGGAATATACCAGTACCTGACTGCTAATTATCCTGGGTTTTTTGTCATATAGGGGCAGTCTGCCGTGTCTGGGAAATGTACATTCAGATTTCAGCTATAAATATTTGCAGCTGCGAGCTGGCATATAGCCAGAACCTGATTAGGAAGGATACGCTATGCTTACAATATTATTAGCTCTCCTTGCCTGGGAATCCTCTGAATAAGTGTGTGCATTCAAATTTTCCCGGGAACAGTGACGAGAATGATCTCAATTCCACCAATAGGAACAAAGCCTGTGGTAACCTTGGAGATCTGCAGCAGAGCTGCGGACTCATTTCTCGCCCCCATCTCAACGTTTGCTCCGGCAGAAAAAGATGAAAGTGAAAGTAGATGGCAGGAAATAATGTAGTTTACCTAGGACCAGAATCCCAATATCAAAAGGGAAATCATTATGAGGTAAGTAGGAGGTGATCACGTATCTGAATTCTTGGGTCTATATCCTGCCTATCTACCTGAAATTTCCATTTCTCCCTGTTGACGGCTGATTGTGATTCTGTGCTGCCGATTGCAGCTTCCTGGTATCACATTCAGAATTGCCATGTCAGAGTCCCGAAACACTTATTGCAGAATCTCACACTTGAAATTTTCAGATTCCCAGGTGCCTGAGGCTATTTGCCAACATAGCAATTATCTTACTGAGGTTTCCAATGGTGCATAAGATCAGTACATTTCAGTGTTTTCGTGTATAGACTTTCTATGAAAATCATCTTTTCAGAAAATAAATAATTTACAGCTAACCTTGGAATCGCAGATTATGCGGCTGAATCAGTGGCTTCAGACTGGAGCGCATTTCCTGCACTGCAAACAGAATCAGGTGACTCTCACAAATTCCTTGCTTTTCCAATTGCTTCTGTATCCTGCAGGTCTCTGAGAAACATTTTCTTCTCTGGTGTTTTTTACAGTGAGGCTTTGACTAAAGGCCAGCTTTGAGCAGGACTTTAGTCAAAGCCCCACTGGCAAAATTCCTCAGGGCAGTCCTTTTTATGCCATGTAGGAACCAATAAGCAGAGAGATCTCATAACAAGGACCGGAAAGCACAAGACTGCATTCATCTTGATGATCTCATCCAGAGCTGATGAGTCATCTGTGTCTCTCTCCTTACCTTCTATTGTGAAAAGAATCAGAGCAATTGACAGGGGAACAGAGGATAAAATGTATTTTACCCTGCATTTTGCCTCCAATTAACAGCCAACTAAATTGGTAAAATGTAACAGGTTGAGCCAGCTGGCAGATGGTTTTCCCTTGAATATACCTATATACATGGGAGCCTTCAGTCCTCTCTGAGGATTTTTTGATTGTGAATCTGTGCTGCCAATGTATCTGGCTTCGGAATCCTTGTGATTTTTTTCTATGTTTTTAGGTGTGGTTTTTATGCAGTCAAATTATAATAAATATGCTACATATAATATGATATTATTAATTATATACAAATAAAAATGCTATTATAACTTTTCATGTAGTTTAATAATAATACACAATATATTTAAGTTCATTAGATGGCTATATGAGGAATTGGGGACTGTAGAAAAAATGTAGATTTTAAATCTTCTCTCATATAGACCCAAGTATAATATAGTAGCTCACAATATCTTAGTGATAAGGAAATGAATTCAGTGTAATTGATTTCAGAAAAAAAATAATTATATTTAAATTGTTAACATTTGTGTCTGTTTGTTTTAAAGCTTATAGCTTTTTGGACATGTACATTTGCATATAGCATCCTTCATTTTTTTGTTTCTTGCATGCAAACAATATACATAATTATTCTTTAAATAATAATTCATAATTATATATTTAAAAAAAACAACTGGATTTGAAATATTAGAAGTTTTCTCTAAATACCATAAACAAAATTAAAAATTATATATATATATATATATATATTAAAAACAGATTTTATTTAAGGAAGTTGTATGTCCACCAGTTTCAAGCCATCTATTGTTACATCTATTTCATGGCAAGCCACTCTGAAAATTTGTCCTTCCTTAAGGCATGCTAGGATTTTTTGACACTGCATAAACTACAAGAATAATGCAGGCAATAGATTGAAACTAGAAAACTCCATCCTGAGTGCATTAACACAGATCAGAATAATGAGGATTGTTTGTAGCCAATCATCGGTGAACACCAAATAAAGCAAACCAATAGCCCCCAATGCCAGAGAAACTAAGTAACAAGGGGAGCATAAGGGGAACAAACATTCATCCTTTGACTGCACAAGTCTATTCCCCAGAGCATGTGGGGCACTGAAGACATCCACTAGGAGCTTGGCAAAACTGGCCTTTGTGCAAATAACTCCCCATGTGCTGACACTGGAAAAAGTTATCAAATTATACCATGAAAATCAGTTTTTTATCTTAACAAATGTTATTTTCAACCTCTAATGCAATGGTAAATATCACAGCACTTTACACCAATATTACTCATGCAGTTCAAAGAGCTAAAAATTACACCTTATTAATACCTACTACTTGCCATTATTCTTGGACGTAAAAATACTTCATGCCATATGTATATGCAATTTATATCCTAAAGAAAAGGATATCTTAATTGAAGACAGCATATCATAAGGAGTAGATCTTTCGGCAGATAATGATGGCTTGTATCCTAAAGCCCTGGCTTGAAATAAGCAATCAGAAACTATATTATATACAATAATGTCTGGCCAATAGCTTAAGAGTATTGCCTGCTTACGCCTATATCCTAAAATAACGCACTTCTCCGAATCTGTGGACCAGCATGAGGTCGTGGCTTACTGGCAAATTTCAGCAGATGCCAGGAATGGTATCTGTTTCTGGCAGCAGATTCATGACTTCTCAGTGACTCTTCCTAATTTTTCTATATAGCTCCTTCAGGCTTTCTTTACTCTGCTAAGACATTGGTGGATTCAGCTTACTTATTAACAAATAGCAATACAAGGTATTCACAGATTATATCATCTCCGAAATCAGCTTCCCTTTTCTTTCTAAATAAAAGAGAAAGATTTAATTTTAACATACTAATATTGCATATAAAAACAGTTATCCAGCAATAATCACAGTTATGATATTCATATGTATCTTATATTTTATCATAACTAAGGAAAACTATAATTATAACTATTTATTCTTTTTATAGTACTTAACAATTTATTTCCTGAGTATCCTCTTGTTATAATGAGGAAGAAAGATCCCCTCTGGTGATCCGTGTGTTTGCTGGGATGCTCTTACACTCGAAAATGTAGATTTTATCCTTCCAGCAACTCAGCCTCCATAAGCTTTGTGATCCTATGTTGTATCATTGCAAAAAGGATTGATTGCAAAAATAAGTCTTCATCTTGATGGAAGAATGTTGTTCAAGGTATTGTTCAGCCCCTTTTTTTCTGTGACTTTTGTTCAGGAGTCCATAACGATGTCATACAATTAGACGGGTGACTTCCTGCCTTTTCAGTGAATGCTTGTCTTTCTTACATTATCTTTTAGGTCCCTTATCATCTCAATAAAGACCTCTGTGAGTATCCTGAGATAGCTAATCTAAATAGTACATGATCACTTGCACATCTCAAATTCATGAACTTCATTGTAGCTACAAAGTTTTGTTGGCCATTCCAGGGAATGTTCACAGCCTCTGTTGATTAAGACAAAGGGATTTCTAGATTTATCACACCAGTCACAGAAGAGGAAAGAATTCTTTGGATTCTAATTTGAATGCATATGCTTCAATTAAGCAGAAGCATAAGGAAGTAAGTACTGTGAGACCTCATAGGTGTGGTGATCATTTTAACATCACTCTGTGCTCTTTCTGCTTTGTGTTGCATCAGCAGTAATATAGGAGATCATCACCATTACTGTGGTGATATTTTTATATCCTCAAAGGGAAGGAGAGAAGCCATTTCAGTTTTATATATATCTTATGGCTAAAAATATGTTGGCAATATTAAGACCAAATCATTTCCACAAGGTACATTTCCTCATAAAGTTGTACAAGAAGGTATGTCATGTAACGAGTAACATTTTTCTGCTCTGGTTCTATTTTTCTCTGACATCTATCTCTATGAAACAAAAGAGGAGACAAGATAAAGATTTGCATTAATGAAATGAGGTACAAATTTACTAATTCAGTTGACACATTGCCAACACAGAGAGCACATTTCATCACAGTAATTAGATTTGACAGGGGCATATTCTACAGAAAATGTATCCAATTAGAAACAGAGTAAGTACACCAATGATAGAAAGAAGATGATCATGTGCGAACCATGGGAGGGGAATGTGTGGACAGGTAGCCTATGTTATATAAAGTACAGAACTAGACCCTCTTGTTAAACAGAAACATGTCATACTCAATGATGACAAGCTTTGGGTCAATGCAAACATACAGGCTTTTGCTAGCATAGCATATACAGCAACAGACAGGTAAGAAACTTAAGATGTATTAAATGGAAAAATACAGGTACATAATGAAAGAATAAAATAAGTAAAAGAGTGAAAAGAAACATGGCAAAACAAAGGCAACATCCATTTTGCTAATCTGGGACCTCCAAGAGCAGAAACAGCACAAAAAAAAAAAAAACAGAATTACAACAAGAAAAACTTGCAGTGGTTAACAATATTTTAAAAGGAGTATAAAGCTTGGAAGTCAATGCTTCAAGGGAATACCTGATTCAGAGAGGCTCAGATCTCATATGGAGGGTTCTGGTTTTGAAGTGTTCTGAGTTAAAACATTCATCGTAGATTATTCTGTGGAATCAGAATATGCTGGAAAAGAGAGAACAGAGGCAGAAAAAAATGAGATAATAGAAACATTACAGGATACAACAACAAAAAATCGTCTCATCCAAAAGCCCAGCATGAACAGGAGAATGAGAAATAATAGCAAAAGGACAATTTTTTGTTCTCTACAAGACTGAAAAGATTTCTACATTCTTTTTTTCTGAAAATGTACTTCAGCTTAACAAAAAAAGTGTGATCACATATTAACCCCTCAAATTTAGGTGAGGAGATATGTATTTCTTCCTAATTAGCGTTCTTAACTCTGAAACAGTAAGAAAGTGCCAGAGTAGGAAACCAGCGATTTCTGTTACAAACTTTACTGAACCCACCAATTTCTGAGTCTAGACTGCATCAAACATGAATTTATTGTTCCATTCTCTGTTTGTTTGTTTGTTTGCATTGCTTAATTTTAAGTCACAAAAATATCGCAATATATGCTCATTGAAACAAAAAAGTGTAACACAGAAGTTTATATACCATTGCATGTACTTCAATATCTTGCCACTCCACAAATTTTCCAATTGGTAGACGATGGTTTAGATGGTTTGCATTCAGATAACATGCCTGACAATGAATATGATACTGATGTGTTTATAATTAGAAGGTTCTTCATAGACTTCAGCATGACATTTTGTAACTTTATTTGAAATAGTACTAAATGTTTTTCTGTTTTTACCAAATTTTACCTATTTGTTATAATTCTTGTATTAATTTATCAGGTCTTTAAAGACATTTATCTTTATATTTAGCATTCCTGATCATTCTTATTCTTTAAGTTAAAACTGTGGATTATTGCATGTTATGAAATGCTTACCCAATATTTCAAGAAATTAATAATGTGGAGTTTATTATTTAATCTATTACTCTTCAGTAAATATTGTTTTTTGGCGACAAATCTTTTCCAACTGTTGTCAAATAATGGGAAAAAGATTAAGGATTTTATCCCTTATTTTTGGTGGTCATAATATCTTAAAAAAAATATATGGCTAGATAGTATCATTGTTTCTTTTAGCCACATGTAATATCACTTTGTGGTTCTCAACTGGAAGATTGCCCCATCAAGAGCTCTTCAAAATGTTTGCTTCCATTTGATATGAGGAACAAAGCAGGTTCAGTAAATTGTTATTTGGTGCCAGGTTTTACCATGGTGACTTATATAACTTCGAACAAACTTCATCAAACTGCTGAAAATAAGAGAAAATATGAAAGGAAACAAAACAAACACTAACATTATGTGCAGAAAAACCTAGTAAACAACTGTAAGTCCCATAAGAATCAGGAGGTTAGACAGTGGAACAGAATGATGAAATGCTAAACAACCAAACAAAACAGGCTAATGTGAGCAATCAAAGATAATAAGTACAAAAATCTAACAATCTAAAATGCAGTCAGAGAAAATAGCCTTCAAAGGCAAAGGTCAAATAAGTGATGTAAATAGCAGAAAGTATTGTCAACAATATTTTATACCAAAAAAGCTAAAGGTATTTTTCTGTTTGCAAAGATAATACTCATTGAAAGTAAGTGGTCTACAGGAAAGAAAAGTTAGAATAAGTTGTAAAGTGCCAATATTGTCAACTCACTAAATTATAGTAGGAGAGTTAAATTATTATTTTTTTTGGATTTTTTCGAGACATGGTTTCTCTGTGGTTTTGGAGCCTGTCCTGCAACTAGCTCTTATAGATCAGGCTGGTCTCGAACTCACAGAGATCCGCCAGCCTCTGCCTCCCGAGTGCTGGGATTAAAGACGTGCGCCACCACCGCCCGGCGACAGTAAAATTATTAAGTTCAAAGGTGTGGTGATATTTTGCTTTTGTTCTAAAAAAATAAAGCTTGCCTTAAGATCAGAGAGCAGAGCTAGCTACTAATTAACCATAGAGGTCTGGAGGCCTGTAGAGACAGAAAGGATGGAGAGAGGAAAATAAGGTAGGAGGAGGTAGGAGATCAGCCTCTTTTGCTTCTGAGGTGTTAGCAAGGTAAGAGTTAATTGTGACTTGCTGCTTTGTCTCTCTGATCTTCAGCATTTACCCTATGTCTGGCACCGAGTTTTTATCATTAATTCCAAATAGAAATCATGCAACACAAAGAAACAGGCTTGCAGAAAACTCCCTGTTTATCTGGCTCTTAAAAATCTTTCCAACACTACCATCAGACTTTCAAATTTTACCTGAGCTTTAGCTCAGATAGTATTTTGTAGATGTATTTATGGGGACTGCACTCCATAACACTTTTTTAGCCTATTTATTTATTTATTTATTTATTATTTCCATCTCATCCCATCCTCCCATTTCCCTCCAGCTTCCCCTACTCACCCTCCCCCTCCCTCTCCTGACATAAGAGAAGTCAGGGTGCCCAGCTTTGTAGGAAGTCCAAGCCCCCCTACAATCAGATCTGGGAAGGTGTGCATCCAAACAGACTAGGCTCCCCAAAAAATCAGTACATGCAGTAGAATCAAAATCCAATGTCATTATCATTGGCTTCTCAGTTAATCCTTATTGTCAGCCACATTAAGAGAGTCTACTTTGATTACTTGCTCGTTCAGAGCCTGTCCAGCTGGTCTTGGTGAGCTCTCATTAGAACAGGCCCACTGTCTGTGTGGGTAGATGCACCCCTCAGAGGCCTGACTTCCTTACTCATTTTCTCCCTCTGTTGTGGAGAGTCTTCTGTTTTGTATTAATTTCATTGGTTAAATAAAGAGACTGGCTTGGTCCTTTGATAAGACAGAAAATTAGGTAGGCAGAGTAAACAGAACAGAATGCTGGGAGAAAGAAGCCAAGTCAAGCAGTCTCCATGATTTTCCCACCAGACACAGATGCAGGTTAAGTTCTCCCTGGTAAGCCACACCTCGTGGGGCTACACAAAATATCAGAAATGTGTTGAGGGGGTGGCTGGGCCACGTCCCCGGCACCCAGCTGCCTGCATGGCTTATGCCCCAAAATAATTACGCAGAAACTGTATTCTTTTAAACACTGTTTGGCCCATTATTTCCAGCCTCTTATTGGCTAGCTCTTACATATTGATTTATCCCATTTCTAATAATCTGTATAGCCCACGAGGTGGCTTACCAGGGAAGATCTTAACCTGCTGCTGTTTTGGATGGGAAATCATGGCGACTGACTGACTCAGCTTCTTTCTCCCAGCATTCTGTTCTGTTTACTCCACCTACCCAATTTTCCGTCCTATTAAAGGCCAAGCAGTTTTCTTTATTAACCTACCAATGTAACAACAGAGAAAAAGATGACCCTCCTTCATCAGAAATTGGTTAGATCAATACGTAAGAGTTAGCCAATAAGTGGCTAGAATTAATGGGCCAAGCAGTGTTTAAATGAATACGGTTTCCATGTAATTATTTCGGGGCATAAGCTAGCCAGGCAGCTGGGAGCCGGATGGATCACAGCCCTCAGCACATACAACATCCCTCCTTCTGCTCGTCATCTGGGATCTGGGAGCTCAGTTCAGTGCCCCAATTTGGGTCTCAGTTTCTATCTCTATCCCTGTCCAGATGAAGTTTCTATGGTGATAGGCAAGATATTCATCAGTGTTGCTATTGGAGAAGGCGAGTTCAGGTACCCTCACCTCTGCTGCCCACAGACCTAGCTGGGGAAATAATCTTGGACACCTGTGAACCCCTCTAGAGCCAAGACTCTTGCCAACCCTAAAATGGCTTCCTTAGTTAAGATATCTTCTTCACTGCTCCTGCAATAAAAAATATCACAGATGAATAAAAAATATTCATGACCTTCCAAAACACCAACCTTTTTTTTTTCTAAATAAAAGAGAAAGATTAACTTTGACATAATGAAATCTCTTATAAAAAAACTGGTCTAGCAAGAATCACAGTTCTTTTTTTTTCGGGGGGGGGTTTCGATAGAGGGTTTCTCTGTGGCTTTGGAGCCTGTCCTAGAACTAGCTCTTGTAGACCAGGCTGGTCTCAAACCCACAGAGAACCGCCTGCCTCTGCCTCCCGATTGCTGGGATTAAAGGCATGCGCCAACATCGCCCGGCAAGAATCACAGTTCTTATATTCATATGTATCTTATATTTAATCATAACTAGGGAAAACTATAATTAATTATAACTATTTATTCCTCAACTCCATGAATGTCTCCAAAAGGAGATCACATTACCTATGTTAACAGGAATTCCATTGTATGAAATTTCCAAAACTCTAGAATTAAGAAAGTCATCTGACTGCCTGAACAGTCATCCAAGGATATTATGTAACTTTATAGGCACCTATATTCATCTTACTGGCCCATAGTTCCTTGCAGACTTTATCAAGAAATTCCAAAGACAGTTCCCCCTATAATGGCAGTTTGTCAGTCACTTTCTTCTATGTCCTGCAGATTGACTTACAGACCCTTTCATAAAGCAGGATCTGTTAAATTCTTCTCTCACCTTCTCGAGGCAACTTTAGCAGACATTTCTCTGTGGGTCCAGCATGTCTAATATTGTATAATTAATACAAGATATCATTAAGCAGTCCAGGCAAAAACAGTTTCTTGCCCAAATGGCTAGCAAACTCCATTAGGAGCCTGCTAGATGCCCATCTTCCTCTTGAAGTAATTGATGCTACCAGGAGCAGATGAGTATGTGTCGCAAAGTCATGAAAAGTCCTAAGTTTTGAAAACATTTAAATATCATATTTGTTAAACTTTGAGAAGCTCAAATAATAACTATCCATCTGAAATATATCTCTGTAACTATAGAAAAGCTAAGTAACCTGACAACAAACTTGACTCTTATAGATGACACTATATTAACATATGTTTCAAAATTATACATTCTATTTTAAACTAGCTGCACAATACAAAACCTTAATCAGGAGCAGCAACATATACATACATATATATATATATATATATATATGTAATTTATAATATATATAAATAACTAATTTATTAAATTTTTATTAATAAACCAAAATCTATACCAATGCATATCTCGATTGTGTATCATGCATTAAATGTAACCAAATTTTATAAAAAAATTTTTTGGTCATACCTCTTTCCTAACTTCTTCCTGCTGTTTATTGGGCTAAGTATTTGGAGGAGTTTATTTAGATCTTTAAGTGCATCTTTTTCCCTAGAATCACATTTATCTTGAGAAATCCACAGGTTTCCATTCTCTTTGCAAAGGAAGTATAAGCTCTTTTCCAAAGCAAATATCCTTACCTATAACCAAATTTTTAAGTCAAGATAAGTTTAATGCACACATTTTGTTTAGATTAGCACTACATACTATGAAATGTCTTTCTGTACTTAACTAATTAACAGTCAAAAATAATCTACAATAATATACATGAGCCAGTCTCCCTGTGTATTTTCATCTTTATATGACTTATTTTTCTTTACTCATTTAATCTATGACTGTCTATACTCTGTCTATTTAAATACTTTATTTACTTTCAATGAGTTGTTTCTTTTTATTGCTATAACTGTTTTCTGACCAGAAGCTTTTTAAATGCTAAGTGGAAAAGGCTAGGATTAACTCTGCCATATTGCCTGTCAGTTCCATTCAATCAAACATGTTGAAGGCATGTATACTGCCTTTGAGAACTTTGTCTCAGATCCAGATACAGGCTTGTGTCTCATCAGATATGTGTTGCCATTAAGTAAATTGTAGAACTCTGCTCACAAACTCCAGATAAATGTTCTGCAGCCAGACCACCAGAAAGAGTTATAGTTGATCCTGAAACTAACATGACTCAGGATGCTTTCTTAATAAGTCTTGAAGATTTTATGCTACCACTGAGTCAGGAAGCATTCTCTGAAATAAAAAAAAATCATTCCTCTGCTTGTTGCTAGCAAACAGAGCCCACCCAAGAAAAATGCTACTACCAAAAAACCTATGTGTAAACCTATCCTTTTTATCTAGCTTTCCTTTTTCATCGTTCTCAGGTTTTGATGGATATAGTTGACATGTAGGTAGTTCATTCCACCATGACCATCCTGACTTAAATAATAACTCAGAAACTTTATTCTTTGAGTACTATTTGGCCAGTTGCTTACTCTATGTGTGTTGTAGCTTGCTATTTTATCCTAAATTAAGTAGTATTCATAAATCTGTTCATTAGTTCAATAACTTACTGGAAAAGTTTTGGCAGGTTGCTGTTGAGGCATTTGCCTCTTGCAGCAGCTACTTGGCTTCTCCTGGAATCTGTCTACTCACTCTGTCATTTCTTTCAGCCAGGCTTTACTCTGTAAAGACATAGGTTGAAGGCCTTTTTTTAATTAACAAAAGTCAATAAAACCAACTCAAAGCATGCATCACCTCTCACTTCAGGAGAACATATTAAAGAGAAAAAAATAAGGTTCGGAAATAAGAACTCCAACAAAAAAAAACTAAAAAAATTAATTAAAAATCCAAAATTGTGTAAGCACAGTGACATGAGAAATTTTAATGCCCACACAGCTACAAACACTCTCAAATTCCCACACATAGCAGGAAAGTCATGAAAAAAAATTCATGCAAAATCAGAAAAGATCAGCTTTTACTGTACAATAATATTGATAGTTTGAAAATTCAAAATGATAAGCTAACATGGTTACATATAATCCATACATTCCTTACACAATTTTTGGTAGTTGTGTATATATTTGTGTATTCAAAAAATGTAAAATAACTTCACATAATTATTGTATTATTTGATATTTTCCAATGCACATATTTTACTGAAAGTAGCAGGAAAAATTGTGAAGTAATATAAATACTGTACTTACACATTATATTCTAAACTACATAAAGCAATTGTACCAATTAATAAATGAATTATATATATGTATGTATATATATATGTATATATGAGGAAACACATATAAATATATGCAATACATAAACTTACATAAATATTTGAAAGGAACTAAAAATATCACAGTACATTTGGTGAGATATTTTGAAGAGTGTACCTCCTATAATATGAAAGAATAGGATATTTTAACACAGTTACCCATGTAAAACACCAATTCATATAAAATAAAAATAAAATTAAAAATAACTTGACTTATAAAAAATATTCACCTGGCGATGGATTGAGATAGAGACAGAGACCCAAATTTGAGCACTGGACTGAACACTTAAGGTACAAATGAGGAGCAGAAGGAGGGAGAACATGAGCAAGGAAGACAGGACCACGAGGGGTGCACCCACCCACTGGGACAGTGGAACTGATCTATTGGGAGCTCATCAATGCCAGCAGGACTGGGACTGAATAAGCATGGGATGAAACCAGACTTTCTGAATGTCAAGACAATGAAGGCTGATGAGAAGCCAAGGACAATGGCACTAGGTTTTCAATCCTAATACATGAACTGGCTTTGTGGGAGCCTAGCCTGTTTGGATGCTCACATTCCTGGTCCTGGATAGAACTGGGAGGACCTTGGACTTCCCACAGGGCAGGGAATCTGAAATGCTCTTCATTCTCCAGAGGGAGGGAGAATTGAGTGGGAGGGAGGGGAAGAGAGGGAGAGGAGTGGGAAGAGGGGGCGAAGTGTCAGAGGAGGGTGAGGGAAATGGGAGATGGGGAGGAGGCAATTTTTTTTCCAACAGCTTAAAAAAATTTAAAAAAAAATTAAAAATACTCCTTCAGTGATACAAAAGATAGTAAAGATTTGTGAATTTCATTGTCACCTGTTCTGAGGAAGTGTGATAATATTCAAAGTTAATTAGAAACTAAGTTTTATGTAGGTATGATATTCTGAGAGAATGTATAGTTCTGATGTATTGCCACCGTTTATATCTCTGACATATATGTGTTATATGCAAATGAAAATATGATGCTCCATTTGATAGTATGTACAAAATTCAAATTAATTTCCTCTGAGTCTATCAACATCCATCACCTAGATCTCATCAGTGGAACTGCTTATTAATCCCACCAATGCATGAATTCAGAGATTTGGATGTGTCTGATGTACTCTTCCTTTGATTACATATGCACGTGATGCTTAGATCCCTCAGTTTAACTCTAGTTTTTCATTGTAGTTTGGCTTTTGAAAATCTTAGACATATTTGTTATATTAGTACAGAGCATAACATTGAGAATACCTACAGATATGCTTTAAACTTGTGTATTCAGGGAAGACATGGAAATACTACTACCTTCTCTACCTTTAAGATACTCACTCCATACCAGGGATCACTTTAGGCTTCTATTATTGAATATCTACCTATTTTCTACATAGGTCCTAAGTGTACAAAAATTTAGTTCTTCATGTCTTGGTTGTTTCATTCAATGGAATAAAGATGTGGTTCTTGCTAGGCTGTTCATGTTAAATTGGGCAGCATAGTGAAAATTTGCAATGGATATTATTCACACAAGGTGTAAACTTGTCTTTCCCTAGATTGCTTTATGATGAATACCTTCCATGAACTTTCTATCTGTCCTTAAGTCTGGCCACAATACCATTCACAGAAATGCTGTCTTTCGTTCAAGAATTTTTCTGCTATGATTCCAGGTGACTCAGATAATGTCTATATTGTTCTCACACCTAATTCCCTCACAAATCCAGCACTCATATTTGTGACATCCAATGGGACCATCTCTGGTGCCATCAACACATGCCTAAGGGCCAATATGTAATAATTCAACATTGACTGCTACTTAGTGCTATACAATCTAGTTTTGGTTATAGGGATGAGTAGCTGAGAAATGGAATATAGCCACAGCATGCCTAGTAAGGACCTGCTATGCTGAAAGTGTTATTAGCAGTCCTTGCCTCACACAGCAGGAGTGTGTGTTTTCAAATAGTTCCTGGAATATGATCCAAAGACAAGAATGATATCCACTCTACCAATAGGAACAAATCCTGTGGTAACCATGGAGATGTCCATCAGAGCTGCTGCCTCATTCTCCCTCCCTTATCAAGGTGTGGTCCAGCAGAAAAAAAAATGAAAGTAAAAGTGGATAACAGCAAAAAAAATAATAAAACACGCAGTTTATCTCAGACCACAATCCAATTATCAAAGAGGAAAGCACTGCGGGGTAATTAGGAGTTGATCATATATCTCTCTTCTTGGGTCAGTATCCTGCCTATCTTCCTGAAATCCAACATTTCTGCCTGAGGATGGCTGATTATTATTCCTCACCGCCAATTGCAGCTTACTGGTATCACATTCAGAAATGCCATGTCATACTCCATAAACATACTAACTGTGGAATCTGCCACTTGAAATTTTCAGAATCCGAGATGCCAGAAGTATTCCTCGATATGGCAATTATAATATTGGTTCCTCCAGTGGGGCATATGATCAGTACATTCTCGGTTTCTGTCAGGTATTGACTCCCAAACTAACATTTGATTACAGAAAATGAATAATCAAAGGCAAATCAAAAAATCACAGATATTAAGCATGAAGCAGTGATTTCAGCGACTCGAGCACATTTCCTGCACTGCAAACAGGAACAGGTGACTTTTAGCAGAAGCATGGGGAATCTCAGAAATTCTGTGCTTTTACTAGGTGTCTATAGCTTCTGTCTCCTGCAGGTCTCTGTAACAGATTTTCTTTCTGAGTTTGTTTATAGCCAATCTCCTGACTAAATTCCAGCTAAACGCTGGACTTTAGCCAGGAGACTGGCTGGCAAAATCCCTCAGTGCAGTCCTTTTTATGTTATCTAGGAACCAATAAGAAGAGAGCTCTCAAACCTGAAAGCACAGACTGCATTTTACATCGTGAGCTCATCCAGAGCTGATGATTCATCTGTGTCTCCCTCCTGCCTCTGTGTTGTAAAAAGAAGCAGAGCCATTTCAAGGGGAACACAGGATAAAATATAATTTACCCTTTGTTTTGCTTCCACTCAACAACAGACAAACCTGCCTAATTAAGACTGGTTGCCACAGCAACATTGCAGCTGCTTTTGCCTAGATACCAGCTGTATACATGAAAGCCTCCATACCTATCTGTAGTTTTTTGATTGTGACTTCGCGCTGTTAATTCCATCTGGCTTCTCAATATTTTCCTGATCTGTTTATTTTTATGTATTTGTTTATCCAGTTGAAATATAATTATTTATGCTTTATATACCACAAGCAATATGTAATATATAATTATAATATATGATTACAATGGTACATGTAATTGGATTACAATACATAATATATTCAAGTCCATTAGAACGTTGTATAGGGCAATGGATGTATTGTAGAAAGAAATATTGATTTTAAGCCTTCCTGAAATAGACCTGATTGTAATAAAGTATCCCTTTTCTCTTAACGATAAAAAGTGAATTCAAGTTAATTCTTTTCTTGAAAAAAAATTAAATATATTTATATTATTAACATTTATATTTGCCTGCTTTTAAGACATATTTTTTTGTTTGTTTTTTGTTTTTGTTTTTCGAGACAGGGTTTCTCTGTGGTTTTGGAGCCTGTCCTGGAACTAGCTCTTGTAGACCAGGCTGGACTCGAACTCACAAAGATCAGCCTGCCTCTGCCTCCCAAGTGCTGGAATTAAAGGCATGTGCCACCACTGCCCGGCTTTGTTGTTAAGACCTTAGAGATATTTGGCAACTTTGCAAGAACCTTCTTTCATAATGTTTCTTACCATATGTAATTAATATACCTGAAATATTGTCTTAATATAAATTTATAGGTGTTTGTTTTTAAAATCCACCAGATTCCAAATAATAGAATTCCTCTCAAAATTTCATAATCACTATTAAATCTGAACCATATTTTCTATCTTTAATGTATATTGTATATATTTAAGGAAGTTGTATGTCCATTTATTATAAACCATCTTTTTGTACATAAGTGCCCTACATATAAAGCTACGCTAATAATAATTCTATATTTCTTTCTCAATTAGTTCAAGACTACAAATAGCTACTATCATAAGGGTTTGGTTTCATTGCCCTTTTTCTATTCAAAGTGCGTTTTTGAGCAATGGATATACTACAAAAATTATGCCTTTAGTTAGAGTTGTTGGAAATTCATTGGGGCAAAACAGCTTACATATTTACCAATAGTGGTTTGATGGAGATATTTACTAAAACTTGTGAAATTGAGATAGGTTTCCTCGTGTGAATGAAACGTGTCATTCTAGACTAGCTGGCCATGAATACTCAGATAACCTCCTGTTACCACATTTCTCTAATGTCCTGGAATTGTACAATACCAGCATGCCTGCTTTAGAAAACAAATATTCTAAAAATGAGTCCAGGTTTGCACATTTTCAATGAGCATATTCCTGACTGTTTCTGTTTTCAATGTAACCGGGAAGGCATAAAAATTAAGATAATTAGTATAAATCACAGGCCACATAGTTAACCACTCTAAAGATCATTGTATTCTACTTACTCACCAAATATGATACGGTCCTCTGTATACACCAATGTTAATTTTTTTTCCTAATAGTAGATAATAATATCAAAAAGTGGAAAAATGTTTGGGTTATTCCTCTATAATCCTTAAACATATAATATAATAAGAGTAACATGGAAGAAAATCCATGGTCATTGGCCAAAAATAGATTTTTAAAAAATGTGGTCACATTTATACAATAAAGAACTATTCAGCAGTAAAAACAAAGATATCTTGAAATTTGCAGGAAAATGAATGAAACTATAAAAATCCATTCAAAGTGAGGTAACCTAGACCAGAATGATGAGGATGGTTTGTACCTAATCACAGGTGAACAACAACTATAAATCATAGAATAGGGAACCTAAAACTCAGGAACACAGAAAAGCTAAGTAATAAGGGTAGCATTAAGGGGAAAATGGTAACCCTGGGAATAGGAAAAAGACGATTATCATGAAAAAAATGGGAAAATATGGGTGCGTGATAAAAGGAATGCAGAAAGTAAGGATAAAGAGAATAATGAAGAGGAAAGAACTGGCAGTAACAGATTTTAAAGATTGGTGAGTGAAACAGATAGCGATGAAGGAAAAAGTTAAATTCATTGACAGAAACATTCTGGGAATAGCTAAACCCTGGAATTGGAGGAATTCACAAGGATGATCACAACTTAGACCCGAAGTAATAGTTGCGATGGAACTTGAACAGTCCTTGCCTTGTTGTCAGATTTATGACTCTCTTAAATGTCATCATCATAGAACCTAAATCCAGTAAAATATGGAATCAGATGCAGAGATCCACTGTTGATCACATGGCTGAGTTCCTAAAGCCCAGTTGAAAAATGGGAATTGTAAGAATACATAAAAGAGAGATCAAGGTCGTGATGGGAATACCCACGGATACAGCTTACCTAGGCTGATGGTATCTAGGAACTCTGCCTCTCAGTGAGGGAACTAGGATACTAACAATCTAAGCACTCTGAATGTGAGGGAGTGTTGAATGAATGGGGCAGACTGTGGGCCCAGGCCCAGTGGGACCAGGATTGATTCATCCTGCATGTTCTGATTTTAGGGAACCCATTCCCTGGAATGCTATCTAGCAAAGTCTAGATATAGTGCGAAAAAAATTAAAAAATGCAATGTTCATATGAAATAAAATAATACCTAATGAAATTATTTTTGTCAGTGCTATGTTTTTTTAAGATATCGTGTAAATCATATGTAAACAAGGAACAAATATACCTTAAAAAGCAAAAGAGAGCCTTTACATATAACATATTGTTATTGTTATTTAAAAATGTATGTACACATTAGGATGCTATCACTGCTGAGTAAGTGAAATATGTGAGAAATAAACATATTTTCTACTAAGAATACATATAACATAATACATACCACCACTATTATGAATAAATTTAATCATAAAATTTTTCAAGATGATAGCAAAAATGGCAATTTATGTGGACATCAGCATAAATATAAAATGAAATTAAAAGAGAGAGTGTGTATTAACTAATGAAGAACATGGTACGAAATGTTGCTTCATATTGTGTGAATATATGTCATTGTATATGATTTAATAATGATTCTGAGTGGATATTGTCTACGTAGTATAAGTTTAGGCTGAAGAAACAGACAAATTAGTAGTTAGGAAAATGGAGAAATATCAGTATCATGAGAAGCTGTGGGAAGTAGATGTAATTGCTATACTGAGAAAATACCAATCCATATGACAGAGCACTTATAAGAAATATTATTAATTTAAAATTTATATGGTAACTACTAAAGACCTGTGCAATTTGTTGAGTGTTTAGAAATAATAATAATTTTCTCTATGCTTACTCAGGAACTGTCTAGAGGGAAACAAAACTCTGCCTACTTACTAATGACATTCTGATTTGGTGAACCAAATTATGATAAAAAAAATAAAAATAGATATCTAAAAGTTTTTAAGCAATAAAAAATTGAATCAAATATGGCTTTGAATAAGTGTTTTTGTTCAGCTATTATCAATGCAGGTGAAAAAGATTGTTATGGCTTTTTAAGAGATGTTTTATGAGCTGGGTGCTGGTGACTACCAGCAACATAACTCTATTAAGTGTCCCTTCATCCAAATACTTTATAATGTTTATTAACAATGTGTTGTATGCTACTCAGTGTAAGAATGGACCCAATAATGTCCCAGAGGTGCAGTGATAATCATGGCTCCCTGAGACCTCAACCATGAAGCTCATCTCAGAGTGACCCAAAGGTGAGAAGCCAGCTCCAAATGCCATGCAACAAGACTTGCTTTACTCTGAGCAGTGTTATATTGCAACTAATATTGTAGTTTAACATTTGTCTCATCTAATCAAAGAACAATGCAGATATTCAGTAAAGAAAGTTTGGGACCAAAAAAAAAAAAAAAACTCTAGACAGACGGCTGGATGTTTATAGATATGTACGTGTGAGTGTCTCTGCTGGTGTTTTTTTAAATGTTTGTTCTTTTTTTAAAGGAGATAATATTAAGGAATCACTGATAAAAGTGGCTTTTATTAATTGCTTTCTTTTTACTTTCTCTTCATTCATTTTACATTCTAAATAAATTTCTCCCACAGACTCTCCTTTCCCATTCTTGTCTCCCTCAGTCCACCCTCATCAGTTACCCCCAAAGGCTAGGCCACCCATGTGGAGGCAACATAACTTGGCATATTAAGCTGAGGCAGGTCAAACCCTACCCGATCTAGAAGTGTAAGACATCCAAACTTATGGAATTGTCTCTAAAATTAGATCTTGTACCAGAAATGAGTCCTGTTCTCCCTCCCAGTCCCTTAAATTGAACAAGCTAAACATCTATCTCCCACAAGCAGATAGCCTAAATCAGTGGAAAATAGACTGTATAGCAGTTAGTATAGAGTTCATGATTTCCCATGAATTTGGCTCTGTTCTATGTAAGTTTCTGAAGATATTCAACCTCCCTTGCTCATATAATTCCTACTTGGTTGGCATTTTGGTATCTCTTCAGACCATTGAAAATTGCCTCTCTTCTATTAATATACAAATATTAATAGAAAAAATCTATCACATCCCAACTTTAAAACAACTGCCCAGTTTCCAAAATCACTACTATATCTGAAGATTGTATTCTTTTTTCTCTTTACTGACAACTCAGTTCATTTAAGCAACTTGTACGTCGTTCAGTATGAATCTACCTACTGGACCATTAGTAGCCAATTTTGGTAAACGTCCTTGAAAAAACATCTAATGTTCTTTCTCAGTGATCTCACTCCAAAAAGGATCAGGCATCATTCATTCTGCCATTATGCATGCTGGGATTTCTGAATTTTTGATATGGCATGAGACTTATGTAGTTTGTTCTATTTCTTGAAATTCATGAGTTCACATGTGCTTATGTGAATCCTTTTAAATGTGTCCAAAGGTCAGAGAGTTCAGACCTAGTCTTGCACCTTCAAGAGTATAAGCTAGGATGCTTTGAACTAAGGTGTTGCTACAGAACATTGTGCCAAGGAAAAAGAGTATATTGGCTAGTGTGTGGTTACTTTCTGTTTGGAGATGTATGGGTGAAATTACTTTGTTCGTTCTTTATATCATGGCAAGGAAGTCTTGCCTCACACCCAATTTTATATTGAGGTACATAAGAACTATGAATAATAAACTTGAGACAGATCACAATATTCACTGCATGCCCTAGAAAATCTATAAATTTTCTCTTGTTAATTCCTATCTTGATCTTAATCCCAAGTGAGAATAGTTCAGTAAAGACCCTGAGTGATGGTTCCTCAGAAGTGGAACTTGAGTATGCTGGTATAGCATTATGGATACTGCAATTTGAGAATACCACAGTGCAGGGTTCCCTATCCTGTGGAAAGTCCAGTGCTCCCCCTTCCCTCCAGGCTTAGGAAGATGTGCATCCAAATGGACTAGGATGACAAAAAGCCAGTACATGCATTAGAGACAAATCCCAGTGCTATTATCATTGGCTTCTCAGTCTGCCTCAATTGTCAGCCTTATTCAGAGGGTCCAGTTTGATCCCATGTTCATTCAGTCCCTGTCCAGCTGAAATTAATGAGCCCTCAATAGATCAGGCACACTGTCTCAGTGGGTGGACAACTCTTTGTTGTGTTGACTACAGCAACAGCTCACATCAAATTAAATGGAGAGAAACTCAAAGATTACACTAAAATGAGGAAAAAGTCAAAACTGTACATTCTTTTCACATCTCTTCAATATACTGCTTGGTATTCTAGCAGTAGCAATAAGACAACATAAGGGGATCAAGGCGATTCAAATTGGAAAAGAGAAGTCAAACTTTTGTTATTTGCAGATGATATGATAGTGTACATATGTGACCCCAAAAAATCTACCAGAGAATTACTACAGCAGAAAAGTACCTTCAGTGATGTGGCATGATATAAGATCAATTAAAAAAAAATCAGTGACCTTCCTATGCACAAAGGATAAAGAAGCAGTGAGGGAAAAAAGAGAAACATCACCTTTAACCATAGCCACAAATAGCATAAAGAGTCTTGGGGTAACACTAACCAAGGATGTGAAAGATCTATTTGACACGGACTTTAAAGCTTTGAAGAAAAAAAAAAAACTGAAGAGGATACCAGGAATTGGAAGGATCTCCCATGCTCTTGGATTCATGGAATCAAAATTGTAAAAATGGCTATTCTACCAAAGGAAATCAATAGATTCAATGCAATCCCTATCAAAATAACAAAAAATTCTTCACAGACCTTGAGAGAACAATAATAAAGCTTATATGGAAAAACAAACACCCATGATATTCAAAACAATGCTATACAATAAATGAACTTCCAGTGGCATTACCATCCCTAACCTCAAACTCTATCACAGAGCTACAGTAATAAAAACAGGTTGGTATTTAAATAAAAACAGAGAGAGTGACTAATGGAATAGAATAAAACCCAGATATTAATTCACAAACCTATGAACGCCTGATTTTGAACAAAGAAGCCAAAATTATTCAAACTGATACAAAGAGTACATTCATTAAGACCAAAAGGCAACCTACTGAATGGGAGAAGATCTTCACCAACCCCACATCAGACACAGGTCTGATCTCCAAAATATATAATAAGTAAGGAAACTGGACATTAAATTTCTAAATACCTCAATTAAAAAATGGGGTACTGAACTGAACAGAGAATTCTCAACAAAAGAATTTCAAATGGAGAAAAAGGCTTAAGGTCATTTTCAATTTCCTTACTGATCAGGGAAATGCAAATAAAAACAATTTGAGATACCATCTTCCACCTGTCAGAATGGCTAAAATTAAAAACACCATTGTTAACATATGCTGGAGAGGATGTGAATTAAAAGAAACACTCATCCATTGCTTGTGGGGATGCAAACTTGTACAACCACTTTGGAAATCAAGTGTAGCGGTTTCTCAGAAAATTGGGAATCAACCTACCTCAGTTCCAGCAATACCACTCTTGGGAATATACCCAAGAGATGCCCAATCATACTACAAAAGCATTTGTTTTACTATGAGTATAGCAGCATTATTTGTAATTGCAAAAACAAGAAAACAACCTAGATGCCCCTAAATGGAAAATGAATAAAGAAAATGTGGCACATCAGCACAGAGGAGTAGTAATCCATGGTAAAAAATAAAAGACATCTTTAGATTTGCATGCAAAAGTTAGGAAATAGAAAACACTATCTTGAGTGAGATTACCCAGCCCCCAAAATATTAATATGTTATGTACTCT
Organism: Microtus oregoni; assembly: GCF_018167655.1. Taxonomy (NCBI): domain Eukaryota; kingdom Metazoa; phylum Chordata; class Mammalia; order Rodentia; family Cricetidae; genus Microtus; species Microtus oregoni. Next base: position 34,915,005 of record NW_024543059.1, read on the forward strand.
CACATTGGTGGATTCTAGCGATAAACAAAGGACATTAAGCCTACATTTAACGATCCTAGAGATGCTAAGTCATAATGTGATCCCAAAGATAAAACATACAGATCCTCCAGGAAACTGGAAGGAGACATCATCAGGCAAATTTGGGAGCATTGGGGTGGGAGGAAGACGTGAGAAAAGAGAAGAGGAGCGCTGTGGAAAGCTTGGAAAAGTGGGAAGTTTGAGATGAAAAAAAAATGGATATGGGAGCAGGAAAGAATATATCTTAATTAAGGAAGCCAATTTGGGTTTGGCACGAGACTTGGCTGTAAAGGGGTTCCCAAGTCTTCCGGGGAATGTCAGCTTGGATTCTGGGCAATGGAGCAGAGGGTATGTAAACTGGCCTTGTCCCATAGGCAGACTGAATATTATCTTGAATATCACCGTAGAAACTTCGATAGTCAATAGATTGAAATAAAGACCAAGACTCACATCAGAGCACTGGACTGAGCTCCCAAGGTCCACTTAGAGATATTTTAAAAGCTAGAGCACCTCATGTGTAACAGTTTCAAGAACAGAAATTTTAGAATTTGTAGAGCAGCTGTTCCTTTGATTTTCCAAGGATGGTATCTTGGAAACACAAAAAATGAGGAGAAAATCCAAGACCATTATAACCTGGAATCAGCACAAATTATTCTATTAATTTGTGGGTAATTGTAAGGTAGAGTTTGGATTTGCACCATGATAAGTAAAAAGTAGTTCCCCCTGCAATGGTCAGAAGTGAGATAGGACACTCCTATCCTCCACAGGAGCTGTTAGATGAGGAAACATTTATAGTACTGTGTGATTATGAACATCCTGTGCCTAGAGAGTTATAGGAAGAAGGCACTAAGTAAAAGAATAAGGAGCACTGAAGTCCTTTGCTTCTGGTGAGGAATGCTGAGACGTAGAGAATAGTGAAAAAATAAGCAGGAGCTAAAAATTTTAAGAGATATAGCAATATCACTTTCACAGAATTAGGAAAGTTTGTGAATTTCCTCTTATCAGAAAAGCACTGCTCTTCCTACACAAGGGCTGGTTTAGAGCAATCAATGGTGTAGAGACATCCTAGAGTACTGCAAACACTCAGATTTAGTTGTATATCTCTTCAGCAAACTAGTTTCAGAGAAGGTACCAGCTGAGGAGAGATAGCATAAATGTTATTAACAATAGAGCAAAGATATGTGCAGGAAAAATAAAAAACTTAGATGACATGAACCTATCTGAACAACTTGAAGAATTAAAAGCAACCAGGACATAGTTTGTCTTCAATTGGAGACTATCTGTTGCGGAAAACCAAACATGCAGAAAAATTGTTGGGCCACAGATGAGAGATATCTGACCCAACAAATTCCAGTCTCTTTTCATATGCTTAATGGTGAGGGACTTCATAGAAAAATAAATCAGCAATTAAATTTTGAAATAGCAATATATGCCCAAGTTAATTCAACTGGAAAGAATGCCTGGAATACAAAAATTGGAAACTTGGGAGTGGTGTTGGCGTGGGGGTAAAGGGAGATGGGGAGAGAAACATGAGAAGGGGAGTATGGGGAGAGCTTGGGGGAATGGGACCATAGTGATAGAGGAAGGGCAGATATGGGAACAGGGAAATATATATCTTAAGTAAGGGAGCCATTTTAAGTTTGGAAAGAGACTTGACTCTAGAGGGGTTCCCAGGTGTCCATGGAGATGTTCCCAGCTAGATCCTTGGATATCTGACGAGAGGAAGCCTGAAATGGCCATATATTATAGCCATATTGATGAGTATCTTGCATATCACCATAGAACCTTCATCTATCGAAAGATGAAGCTAGACACAGAGACCCACATTGGAGCAATGGACTGAGCATCCAAGGTCCAAATGAGGAGCAGAAGGAGGGAGAACATGAGCAAGGAAGTCAGGACCCCTAAGGGTGCGCCCACCCACTGAGACAGTGGGGCTGATCTAATGGGCGCTCACCAAGGCCAGTTGGACTGGGACTGAAGAAGCATGTGATCAAACTGGACTCTCTGAAAGTGGCAGACAAGGAGGTCTGACTGAGAAGCCAAGGACAATGGCACTTGGTTTTGATTCTACTGTATGTACTGGCTTTATGGGAGCCTAGTCTGCTTGGATGCTCACCTTCCTAGACCTGGATGGAGGGGAGAGCATTTTGGACTTTCCAAAAAGCAGGGAACCTGGACTGCTCTTCAGACTGGAGAGGGAGAGGATGCGGGGAGTGGTAGGGAAAAATGAGGAGGTGAGAATGTGGAAAGTTTTAATTAAAAATAAATTTTAAAAAAGAGTTAGATATAGCAAACAGTATTGAAAAAAAAAAAAAGAATGCCTGGAATAAACTTCTGTCTCGTGGATAGCATACTGAAGACTAATATAAATTTAATAAGGACCTGAGGAATTGTTTATGATGACATAATAATCAAACATATTAACGGGAGATATAGTGCTGGACATTTGAGAGATGATTAGCAAACATGTGACAATACTATTGCAGTAATTAAGTTTGCTTTGAGACCATTTAGAATGAAAGGTAATATTTCTGATTATATTTGAATATCTTAAGATATTGGACTCTTATATAATCAGTCCTAGCTATGACTTCTCCTTTACATGAAAAAAAATATTTATAGACGTTTTCCCTAACAATGAAATCTAGAAATTGGAGATTGATATAAGATTCAAGAAGAGTTAATTAGAGTAAATACTGCTTCTATTGCCTTCTCAATCTTCCACAGCAAAAGATACCAATTACATTGGCTTAGATTTACAAGATTTGTTTTCTTTCCTTGGGTTCCTCAAAGTTGTCAAAGATTTGCATTTAGTGTTTCATCAGTCAATTCAAAAATCCAATTAGAAGATATAATTGGAATATCTTGATTCGTGATATGACAAAAAGATTTACATTATGCTTGAATTCTGTTTCTCAGGCTACACAAATTATTAGAGATCAATTTCAACAAGTTTATATCATCCAATAAAGGATGATTACTTGTTTGTCCTTATAAAGGAAGTAAGTTTGTTTGAAATATCTTGTCAACTTCAGCTTAATCCTGCCCCTTCAGGGTTTGTAATTTCCCCAGTGAAAGAAAAAACAAGCTCTCTTTTGAATATTTGGGATATATGTTGTACCCAGAAGAAATTAATCATAAGAAATAAGAAATCAAGACAGAAAGATAACAAATTTTGAACTACTTTCAGAAATTATTGTGAGATATACCAAATCCATGATGCCTTCACCGCATCCACCAATTACTCACATCTACACTTGCTTCTTGAAGCGTGTAAGGTAGGATGATTTGACTTAATGTGTTGTTATAGGACATTGTGAGAAGAATAATGATATTTTGACTTAGGGTGTGGTTGCTCCCTGTTTGGTGATTTTTGAGAGAATATTTGTTTGTTCTTAGTATCATGGCAAGGAAATCTTGCCTCCTAAAACATTTTTGGACTGAGATATATATGAACTTTGAATAATCAACTTGAGATATATAACAGTATTCACTGTGTGCCCTTAATATCTATAGTTTTTCTTGTAAATTTTTATCTTAATCTTTATCCCTTCCACAAGTATGGAAATGGGTAGGTCAGGACAATTAATGATGGCTCCTCAGAAGTGAAAATGGACTATGGACATATTGCTTGATCAATACCAAAAGGTAGATGATTCCACAGGTGTAAATAAATAGAAAGTGCTTGGGAAAAAAAAGTAAAGTGAACATAGGTTGAAAAATAAGAGATTATAATTGTAAATAAATTTGTATTGTGACAGAAAATCAGTAGTTAAGTGACTATTCAATTGCCTAGGAGATAATTTACAAGCTAGAGGAGCTTAGGTGGATCAGTTTCAAAAACCGAAATTTTTAGAATTTGTTGAGGAACTTACCCTTTATTTCCCAAGCATGGTCCCTTGGACACAGAGAAATTGAGGTGAAAAAGCAGGACCATTATAACCTGGAATTAACACAAAGTATTCTTTTCATTTGTGCTGGCTCATAAGGGTGAGTTTGTATTTGTACATAATAGGTTAAATATAGTTCTGCCTGCAATGGTTACACCTGAGACAGGGCACTCCTATCTACCAGAGGAGCTGTTAGATGAGGAAACATTTATAGTACTGTTTGATTGTGATCAGCCTGTGCCTAGTGAGAGCGATAGGTAGAAACTGCTAAGAACAAGAATAGGGAGTTTTCAAGCCTTTTTTTTTTTCTAGTGAGCAATGCTGAGAAATAGAAACTGGTGGAATAATTAAGCAGGATCTAAAAAGCTTGAGGAATTTAGCAAATTTACCTTCACAGAAGTTGGAAACTCTATAAATCTCCTCTTATCACAAAAGCACTCCTCTTCTTACCCAAGGGCTGGTTTAGATCAAGCAATGATGCAGAGACCTGGAGTAGTGTAAACACCCAGTTGTGTTGTGTATCTCTCGAGCAAAGATAAGTGCAAGACAAATAATAACTTATTTGCCCTGAGCCCATTCAAAAAACTCACAGAATTAAAAGCAACTCAAGCTCAGTTTTGCCCAAATGCTCCTTTGATGCAAATGCTGCTGGAGTACAGAATTTTAGAAGCCTAACACTATGGGAAATGGAAACAACTGGACAAAGCTTGCCTGACAAATGGAGTCTATCTGCTGTAGAAAACAAACATGAAGATAAATGTCGGATCACAGGTCTGAGAAATAAGACCCAACAAATTCCCTTTTCTTTTCATATGCTTACTGGTGAGTGACACCATAGAAAAAGAAATCAGCAACAAAATTTTGAAATAGCAGTATATGCCTAAGTTACTTCAATGACAAGAAGGCCTGGAAAAAACTTATGTCTTCTGAAGAGCAGACTGAAGACTAATGTCATGTAATTCAGGGGCCTGATGAATGCTTTCAGGATGCTGCAGTAACCAAACAGATTAATTGGAGACACCAAAACTCGATACTTGAGAGGTAAAGCTAGCCTACAACAATACTATTATTGTATTTCATTTGCTTTGAGACCATTTAGAAATAAGAGTAATATTTCTGATTTGATTTGAATATCCTCAGATATTGGACACTCATATAGCCAGTGCCTAGCGATAACTTCTGTGTTACAGGAGAAAAAAAAACAGTTAAAGATGTTTCTCCTGACAAATAAATCCGAAAATTGGAGATTGATATAAGATTTAAAAACCATTAATGAGAGTTAATGGGAGCTTTACATCTTCCATTGCCTTCTGTTTTTTTCCATACCAAAATATTCCCATAATGTTGTACTATATTTAAAAGGTTCTTTCCATTCCATCCCCTGGGCTCACTGAAATTGTCAAAAATTTGCAGTTAGTGTTTCATCAGTTAATTTCAAATATCAAGTTAGAAAATAGAATTAGAACATCTTGCTTCACGATATGACAAATAGGTTTATATTATGGCAGAAATCTGTGGCTCAGGCTACGTAAAATCTTACATTTCAATTTCCACAGTTTTATATTATGCTTTAATGATGATGACTAGTTTGTCCATATGAATGAAGTAAGTTTCTAATATATTGTCAGCTTCAACAGAATCCTGTACTTTTAGAGTTAGTTATTGCCCCAATGAAAGTAGTACAAAGATAGTCATCTTTTGAATATTTGGGGATATATGCTTATTCAAAAGAAATTAAGCCACAGAAATTGGAAATTAAAAGAGAAAGATCACAAACTTTGAATGACTTTCAGAAATTACTGTGTAATATACCAACAATCACTGTGCCATCATGACACCCACGTATTTCCTCTGCTCATTTATCACATTTGTAATGCTTGAACAATTAGTGGGACAGCTGGCAGATAGAATGATTTGTCTCTGTGGCTTTGGCTGATACTTTGAAACCTGTTCCTCATGCAGGATTGCATTTTTCTGCATAAATATAGAGGACTTATATTTTTATTTATATTTTATTGATATTTATTTATATTTTGTTATATTTTTAGCTTGCCTGGGTGTTATGGCAAGTGTTATGCCAAGCTTTCTGGTGTCAATGAGAAACCTCCTTCATACTGTAAGAATACAGTGGAAAAAACAGAGTATGAGGTTGTACAAATGTAGGGGTGGAATAGGAGGCAGAGTAGAGGCTGCAGTCATGTTGGAAAATAAGAAAATTAAATATTTAAATTTAAAATATATTACTGAATGCCATACAGGGATGGCAGATGGACATTTGATTCAAGGGCTCTTATGGTTTATGAAAACATATTATCAATGCATAAAAATTTGAATCTAATGATATTCTATTAGTTTTTAGGTTTTTCAAGACATGGTTTCTCTGTTGCTTTGCAGCCTGTCCTGTAACTAGCTCTGTATAGCAGGCCAGACTAAAACTAATGGAGACACACCTATCTCTGACTCTTGATTCCTATGTGCTGGGATAAAAGGTGTGCCCCATCTCCACATGGTGGATATGTTACTTTTGAAAAGATGTCCTGCTTTTGTTCCAAAGATGAGAACCTGTGGATTATTTCCAGTCTAACATTATTTGAAGGAGCATGAGCTCCCAGAAGACCTCCAGAAACCCTATAAAAAGTTTCCTAAAAAGCATAGGAAGCATTTTGGAGAAAACTACATGCAAATTTCCAAATAATCATATATGTTGATCTTTATTTAAGGTGGGATATTATATAGAAAGGAACCATTTACATTGGATTTGATCTTAGTTTACTAAAAAACTTATAAGGTTGATTTTGGTATATGTATTTCTGCTCTTGGTTAAGGTTTTGTCTTAGCAGATCATTTAAATATCATGTATAGTTAAGAGGATTAATAGATAGTAATTCATAATAATCAAAATCTTAATAACATTATTTAGTTTTTCTAGATATGCAGAGATATATTTCAGTTACATAGATAATCTTCAACACTTCAAAGACCTAAAGAACATAACATTTGAAAGGTTTTAAGAACTTAGAATTTTATCAACAGAGAAACATAGCTGCTTCTGGCAGCACAAATTACTTCATTTGTGGGTGCTTAAAAGGGAGAGTTATGCTTTCTACTCTGAACAGCATAGATGACTCCCCTGAAGTCGTTAGATGTGAGAGAAGACTCTCTCCAGACAGAGGAGCTGATAGATTAAGAAGTATTTATGGGACTGTGATACAATCAGTCTGAGCCTAGTAAGCTGTAGAAGAAGCCACAAATACCAAAGTGAGGATCTTTAAAATCAATCACTTCTGACTAGGAATTCTGAGAGTTAAAGATGGTGGAAAGCTAGAACAGGAGCTAAACAGCCTGAGAGACTTAGTAATTTCATTTTCACAGAAGTTGAAGTCTCTGAAAATCTTCTGTCATAAAACATTATATTTCTTACATAGTGGCTGGTTTAGATCAATCTACGCTGCAGAGATCTCCTGGAGCAAGGCAAACACCCACCTTTTTTGTGAATTTTTCATACAAGCTAGATTCCAGAGAAGGAGTGAGCCGATGTAAACATGTTCAGGGATTTCCAGTATTTCTAGAATGGAGCAATGAGATGATCAGGGAAATCTACTCAGACAACGAGACCTGAAACCATTAAAACAAGGCAAAGTATTAAAAGCAACTTAAGCTCAGTGTGACCAATTGTCTCCTTTTACACATGCTGTTAGAGTAAATGGATTTAAAAGCCATACTCCAGGTACTTGAAATAGATGGCCAAAGCTTGCCTGACAGGAAAATTCTACCTGACAAGGAAAACTGAGTTTTTAGAACAAAGTCAGTCCACAGCTGTGAATAATATGGCCCAAGTTGTTCTTGGAATAAATTTCTTTCTTCGGGAGAGCAGACAATGGACTTACCTTAAATAACACAGCTACCTGTTGAGTTGTTACAGGATTCTGTTTCCACGCTTACACAGCCATTAATAAGAATATTAAAAATCCAGAATATTGATTTTTGATTATTAAACAGCTATCCTACGAGAGTACTAATGCAATATATCAGCTTACTTTGACATGTCTTAGAAAGAAAGGTGCCATTTCTGATCACATTCAATATTGTTGAGGAATTTTAACCTCATACACCCAAGGACTAATTATGGCTGCTGCTATTCCGGAGTAAACACGTAAATATGTTCTCTCACAACATAGAAATCTGTAAAGTGGAAACTGATAGAAGAATTATAAATAGTTAATGAGACCGTGCACATTGGTTGAGCTTTAGAGACTAGACTGGATTACCTTCTCATTATGGTATGGACCAATTCGTACCTATAGAATATTTTAGATTTAATAGATTGATTTTTAGCATGTTTTTTGTTCCAAAATATTTTCAAGGATTTTCATGTAGTGTTCCATTGGCCAATTAAAGGACCAAATTGGGAGATATCATTGATAAGTGTTACCTTAAGTCATGGCAAACAGTGTAATATTATGCAATATATGTGTACTTCATGCAATACAAAATATTATTAATATTTTCAACAAGTTTACATTATCCATTATGGATCATATTTGTCCATGAAAAATGAAGGAATTTGATTGCAATTCTTGGACTCTTTCAGCAGAACCTTTCCCTTATGTGTAGTTCATTTCCCAAAAAAATACAAATGCAGACACCTTTCCCAATCAGGATATATATTTCTTCCTAAAGAAGTTAAGACTCAGTAATTGGAAATTGGGATGAATAGTTTGAAACTTTGAAGAAATGTCAGAAATGACTGGTAAATATTCAGGGACTGTGCCTATTTTAAAATTGTCTAGTGAAAATCTTGAGCAATGCAGTGAGATAATTGGGAGAAGTGACCCAACTATCCCAGGTTTTATGTTGAAGTTGCAAGTCAAATGTTGACTCAGGTGACCATTCTCCCTGGCTTCTTGAATAAACAATTTTAATAAATAAATAAATAAATAAATAAATGTAAGTTATCCTTCAGTCACAACATAATTCACTGCATCATGCACTTTTTATTCTAAATTTTCAAATGTGAATTTTCACAAGCATTATACCATGCATAGATTTTGGTATGATGGTGTAGAAGAGACTTATGTTTAAAGCAAAAGTTCATTGCAATGTATTATGGAAAGGACAAAACCACGCTATGATATAGGGTCAAGTGCATGTGAGCTCATGTATGTGTATGTGTGTGTGTGTGTGTGTGTGTTTACAGGAAGAAAATAAACCACAATACCTTACTAAAAGTTTTGTGTAATGGATTGACCAGAAGATAACCAGACTACATGATATTGGATCTGCTAGTGCTCACCAAGTTGTAATGGGTTGAGATTGCTGAAATTGTATTTTTGAAACTCTGATGGTAATAATGGATACACATCATTACCACAGTGTGTATAGAGTGTGAGTTTATATGTATGCATTTCTATTTGGAAAAAATAATTTTAATAAGCAGTTGTATTTATTCATACCTTTTGTAGTTCATATATTTTATAGATTTAGATGATCACGTTGAGTGCCAGTTGTTCCTGGGTTAGGCTGCTTGCTCGTCCCAGACATCCTGCTCACTTAGCCCCAAAATAACAAAACAGAAATTATATTAATTAAAATACTTCTTAACGCATTTGCTCTAGCCACTTATCAGCTAACTCTCATATCTTGATTTGATGCATTTCTATCAATGTGTATATTGCTACATGGCAGCGGCTTACCGGGAAAGATTCAGCACTTCTGACTCTGGTGGCCCCATGGCAGCTTTCTCCTCTGCTTTTTTTCTCGCTGCATTCAGTTTTGTTTCCCCTGACTGCCTAAGTTCTTCCCTATTAAAAGGCCTACGCAGGTTTTTTATTCATTAACCAATGAAAGCAACATGTAAACAGAAGGCCCTCCTACACCAATATGTACGTATTTTACATGAAAATTATGTAATAATAAGGATATTTTCTAAATAGGAATGTTATTTTAAAACCCAGTCTGAACGTGCAAAAATTACAAAATTGTATCTAAAAATGTCATGATAATTTAGCAACAGTTTGATGTTTTCATTTGGAAAAACACAATATACGTATTATTTATAAAATTTCACAATTGTCTGCATGCTTATATTAGTGTTTCACATATGTGTACATATTTTGACATTGATTTCAGAGTAATAGTCTTATTTAAAGTGTTGAAATGTTTTGAGGTACTTTTATATGAACATTTAATTTTTTATAAAATTCACTGTAATGCCTTCTCTAGATTTTCCCTGTAATCACCAATATCAGTACTCCAGCCTCAGGTCATTTTTCTGTTCTCTCTTTCAGGGACACCTGACTTCAGGGAAAATGTGTGTGTTTGTGTTTGTGTGTGTGTTTGTGTGTGTTTTGATATGGGGCATTCTTCTAGGACATGGGCATCTTTTCAATGCTAGCATACATGAGAAAATCTTTCATTCCAATTTATCATTTCTATAAATAATTTAAGCCATTCTGATAATATTTTGCATTCATTAAGTTCCTCAGAATACCGTAGAATATTCTCTAGATTTCATTATGAAGCAATTAAATATAAAAACATACAATGGAGAATCAATAATAAAAGTGAACGTATACATAAATACCAATCAATTACTATTTGTATGTACTAGTATAATAGTATACAACAAGCTTGAACTGTGCCATATGTGGTATGAAATCAGGCAAGTAAATCTTAGAGATTTCTTCATTCATGCTCCATGTACTGGGACTACATGATAATGGTATTATACTTTTTTTTCACGTGTATATATTATAAACAGATCCAGTTTTCATATTTCAAATTACCTGTTTATGGACAGATCCCTCTATGAGTCTGTTAATTTTCAAACAAAGAAGCAGAAAATAACATAAGGGTTATTATTTAAAGTAGACTTTGATGTTTTTAAATGTAAGTAACTACTCTATTACTTTCTTTCCTCTGATTATATTTCTGCATTCATACAGATTCTACAATTGTTGCCTGCCTCCTTAAGTAAAAAAATAGGATCACTACAGTTTGTGATGTTTTTCTATAATCCACATACATCAAATAAGAGCAACATTCAGACGTCTCCCATACAATAACACTTAGAAATGAATAAAATCATGTTTTACCGTTTATCTTAAAAATAAGGTATTTAAATAATTGTGTACAGTATTAGGATCTGAGAGTCAGTCTCTTAAACCATGAATATAGCTATAATTTCTATTATCATCCTAAAATGTTAATGTCAAAACCTCAAATAACAGCAGTACAACATATTGAGGTAAAATGTGTGATTTTTCCAGCTACTTCAAATGTCATAAGTTGACAAAATTTAGCTCTTCAGAAGTTATTACTTATTTCATATGTATAGACATGTCTAAATTTTCTCTCATAGATTCTCTTAGATATGCAAATATATAATTGACAAAAGGAATAATTTACCAAATGCAAAAATCAATCCTGTTCCATATTGTTAGGGTGATAGTGGTAAGAGAATCATAAATTTCTTCTGCAACATTTCTGAAAGAATTTACTTTCCAAAACTGTCATCAATATTTATCTCTAACCCACGGGAAACATTGACACTAACTTCCAGAAAAAAAAAAGGATAAAATTGGGGTATTAAAGGGCAAAATTATAGAAATCTTAAATGCCCATTAAAACTTAATGAAAGCAAAGAAAGAATGAAAAATGCTTAGCATAATTACATTCCTATATGAAATGTCAAAAAGATGGAAAACTCTCTACAATTAACACAATTAGGAGAAAACCACTAAAAAATTTTGGAGGCTAAGAAAAATGAATTATTTTCTACTGTACAGTAATATTGATAGGCCTTTGTATTAGAAAAGTCAATGTTAAATTGGTTCTATAAAATCACAACAGTGCGTATTTAGTATGGAATACTGGTGTATAAAATCATATCTACATAATAAAATATCATAATTTTGTGGGATACTTAATGCTCCCTGATTTAGTTTTGCACATCCTGCTGTGTTTGGCTCCTCATGCTGTTCTGATCTCTCACATAGTAACTCTGCAGGGATTTATTGCTCCATTGTTCCCATGGTGTGAACATTCTGACTTTTCTTCCTGTTGCAGTTAGGGACTTTAGGGCTGACCAGTAGAACATACTTAGGTTGTCTAGTAAGTTGCCTAGTTACCCATGTACACAAGGAGAATTTGTTCCTTTCCCTTTCCCTATATTTACCTGGATTATACTCTTGAATAAACAAGACTTGATGAGAATACTGTCTTGTCTCCATCCCTGGTATCTCTTGTCCCATCTATTCTTGCTCCCCTCTAGGGACTATTGACTTTCAGCAGGGCCAGGGTAAAGTGGTGCCCAAAATGTGTCTGGAACATGGGAGATTCAGTGAAGAAGCTGTTCAGAGGGGCCCATATAAAGTGAAGTATAATTAAGAGGAAGAAAAACACAGGAACCTGCTGTGTCTTCTAAACCTCAGAAAGCAGAACAGTGATCACAGGACAAACAATTACTTAGCATGAAATGAGACAGGCATTCAAGGCATGAGGGGTAAATACTAAAATTAAAGTATAGATTTTTTTGAGTATATTAAAGATGTATTATAGTTGAGAAAAATGATAGAGAGTCAGAGAGGCTCTTAAAGATTACTGTTAAGCAAACCAAGAACTGTTTCTATAACTGTCTTTTTTACTAGAATTAATATTTTTTTTTTGTTTTAGAGGTATTATGATATTATAGTTGGCAATGTTATTGGGATTTAAGAGAAAGACTTATTAAAAGATAAGATGGACATATTGCATTAGAAAGGAGCCTAAATATTTGCAATGACAAATATGGGTTTTTTTAATTTGAGAAGGCTCAAATTGATGCAGTCAGCAACAATCCTCTGTTAAGGGAAGTTATTTTTCCTAGGTTAAAAGGTAAGTGGAACTTGTGATAACCCTAATCAGCAGGCTCATACCCCAGTTGAAATACATGAATAACTGAGAGAAATAGGCATGGAAGCTTGGGAGCATCTTCAATCCATGGGGGAGAATAGTGCTTCGTGGATTAAAGTTATCCAGAAATATAATTAGCCTTATATTGATTTCCAAGTAAGACTAAAACAAACAATGGAAAGAACTGTAATTGGAGAAGAAGCAAGGAAATAACTTCTGAAAAGGCCAAGCATATAAAAATGCCAAGGTGTGTTATAATGAGCTATGCTATCAGTTCAGGAAACAGGAAATATTAAAAGTTATAGGAAAGTATGAAAAGATATTCCATCTGAAATAAAACTGCAATTGGCTGCTGAAACTATGGCCACCATTTAGTATAATTTGTAAATTGAAATAAAAATTTAAAAGATTTAATATGCTTTGGATATTGGAAAATCAGTTTCTTAACAAAGAAGTTCAGACAAAAGTAAAAGTAGTTAAAGAGCATATTTAAAAGGCCTTTTTGAATAGGTTATAACCTATGATCACATGCAAAATGTCTGGAGATCTGACATTTGAAAATTTGGAAATGCTTTAAGGGATCATTGGTAGCCTTTTCCTTTGTTAAAGACGACAATGGACATTTACATACTAATGCTAATCATCTACATGTTCAAGATAAAATTCCATTTTGATATAATAATCATACTTTTCCTTTGACAGCAGAGTAGAGGGTGCCTGAACTGGCTTTATCCTATAGCCACACTGATGAATGTCTTGCATAACACCATAGAACCTCATCTGGCAATAGATGGAGATAGAGACAGAGAACCACATTGGAGGACATGGACTGAGATACCAAGGTCCAAATGAGGAGCAGAAGTAGGAAGAACATAAGGAAGGAAGTCAGGACCATGAGCAATGCTCCCATCCACTTAGACTGTGGGGCTGATCTAATAGGAGCTCACCAAGGCCAGCTGGACTCACACTGATGGAGCATGTGGTCAAACAAGACTCTCTGAATGTGGCTGAAATGAGAGCTGACTGAGAAGCCAAGGACAATGGCACTGGGTTTTGATTCTACTGTATGTACTGGTTTGTGGGAGCATAGTTTATTTGGATGCTCACCTACATAGACCGTGATGGAGGGAGGACAAGGTTGGACTTCCCACAAGGCATGGACCTCTGACTGCTCTTTGGACTGGAAGAAGAGGGTGAGGGGGTTGGAAGGAAGGGAATGGAAATGGGAGGAGGAAAGGAGGTAGAATTTTTTAATAAAATGAAAAAAATCCATTTTGATTAATTAATAATACTTTCAAGTCCATTACATTTTAAAACAGCAAATTGAAATTTTAAAAAGGAAGATTTTGGTAAGGAATAAATATGAAATATTTGGAAGAATAATTGTGACATTACATTAATACACATTAAATTTCTTAAATCTGCCCTGAAGGGATATTCTAGTTAGAGAAGATAAATACTTTGCTCATACTCCAAATGTTGAACTAGCAGAAAAATTGCCATAAATACTGAATGGCAGTCTTCATTTCTAATGGATAGAGCAAGAGTTTATGGTATTGTTTGTTCAGGATGAGTGACAATTATGACTCCTGAAGTAGACATTCCAATATTGGCCATGGTAAAATTATACTCATGGAAGTGACCTCTCCAATACTGATCTTCACCATGATCACCAACTTGGGGTTAGGTAAATCTCTTGTGCTCTATGGTCAGCAGTCCAAAAGACCAGTTACAGCTGAATATTTTTTCTGGCCGTATGTGCTCTGTTAATTGTCTCTTTTGTTCAGGGATCAGCTGTAAATTATTGTGCTTATCTCTCTTGTACATCCATGTTTAAGCCTTCTTTTGGGGAGATACTGATGTTTTAGTGTATATCACTGTAAGTATCCTCTCTCCTCCTGGGAATGACTTGACTTATCTAAATAATTTTGATGGGACCTCTTATAATTTTACTTATATGGATGATACAAAGCCAATAAGCTTTGGAAATGGTCTTTGTTTATAAGTGGGATTACATCATTGGTTACAACCTGGAATTACAATTTGCAGATCTTGTACACTTCTTCAAAGGCTTTCAGCATGGTAAATTAATCAGACCTAGTACAGTAATAATAATCCATAATGAATTATTATATCCTGTATGGCCAGGTTTTACATATTATGGTTTAAAATATCAGCCATTTATTTGGAAGACTTGTTTGGGCAAATATGGCAAAATAATTCAAAATAAATAGATCCTTTTTCGCCCATAATGTCAATTTATTATCACTTGTTCTGAATGGAATATTATCACTTGTGATTTGCTTAATGTTATCAGGTTGAACTGAGTCAAGAATGAAATGATAACTTGAACACTTCTTCTGTCATGGGGAGATGGAGGAATTACTGATAATCATATTCCTTACTCAAAGACGCTCCTGCAATTCAGAAGATTGTGGCTACCTTAAACCTGTTCAGCTTTTAAATGGCTCATTTATTGCAACACAAGTATCTGCTCCTATTTATAAATTTCACTTATTTGGAAGTAGTAATGTTACTGCTTGTGTAACACTACCACATGCATTTATGTTGGAAGAATTAATTTTACAACTGGAATTAATTTTTGTGAATGTTAATTGTATTTATATATTAATTCCACTTTTAAGTTTAATCCTCATAATCAATCACTTATGATATTACAACAGTATACACATATTTGGCTGCCAGTAACTTGGGTCGTTCTTGGGCTCAAAATCCTCTAGATAATATTGTAGAATTCTTCAAAAAGATATTGAAAATATAAAGCACATGTTCGGTATAATAATGGTTGTCATACTTAATCTTATTGCTGTTTTTGCTACTGCATTTCAAAAATATATTGTCACCTCCCAATATGAGGCAAAACACTTATATTTAATATTCTTACACACTTATTTTCTCATTGATCAAAAATCCCTCTATTGCAAAAGAAGCCTCACAGGAAATGAATTCATGAGATATGACTGAAATTGAATTTGTGTCATATGGCTTAATTGAGAAGGAACAAAATTTCTCACTTTCATGTGCAACATGGCATCAAAGTGAGGGTCAAGAACAATCTTCAGATTTTTTTTTTTATCAAAGTGGCACCATAATGATGCATAATATGAAGTAACTATGAGGATTATGATTAAGAACATGGTATGGAAAGAATACCTGACACGTATTTAATAAACTAACTGAGACTAAATGATTACAAAATTATACAGGAAATTTTTTTCTTTCTGTTAGAATCATATACAAATAATCTGATTCCTATTCATATGTTCTCATATCTAAATATTTGTGCATCAGCAGAAACTCACCAGAAATATTACTTCTGAAACTAGATGGGAAATAACTCAGTGTTGTGAAGAGAATGTCACTCAGGGTAAAACACCAATGCATATAAAATAAAAATAAAACTTTTAAAAAATTAAAAATAGACTTGCAGTGATACAAAAGATTGTGAAGATTTGTGAATTTCATTGTCACCTGTTCTGAGAAAGTATCAGAAAATTCAAAGCTAATTGGTAACTAAGTTTTATAAAGGCATGGTCTTTTGAAGGATGTGTAGTTGTGATTTATTGTCACCATTAATATCACTGACATGTGTTATATGCAAATGAAAAAATGATCCTCCAATTTGCTAGTATGTGCAAAATTCAAATTAGGTTTCCATGAGTCTAACAATATCCATCACCTAGATCTCAACAATGGAACTCCTAATTTCTCCCACTAACACATGAATTGATAGATTTGGATTTAGCAGCTCTCCTCTTTCTTTAATTACGTTTATGTATCAGGCTTGGATCCCTCAGCTTACATCTAGTTATTCTATGGAGTTTGGCTTTTGTAAATATTATAATTAATTGTTATCTTAGTATAGAGAGTAACTGTGAGAATGCCTAGAGCTATGCCATAAAACTAAGTATTCAGATAAGACATGAAAGACTACTACCCTCTCTACCTTTAAGATACCCAATCCATTCTCTCTCCCCATCTCCCTTTCCCCCCAAACTAAAACAACCCCCATGCCCCCAACATTTGCCCAGAGATCTTGTCTACTTCCAATATCCAGGAGGATAAATATATATTTTTCATTGGGTTCACCTTTTTATTTATCTTCTGTAGTATCACGAATTATAGGCTCAATGTCTGCTGTTTATGAGTAAGTACATACCATCTTCATTTTTTGGGTCTGGGTTACCTCACCCAGTAAAGTATTTTTTATTTCCATCCATTTGAACCCAAAATTCAAGATGTAATTGTTTTTTACTGCTGAGTAAAACTCTATGGTGTATATGTGCAAAAACTTTTTTATACATTATTCTATTTAGGGGCACCTAGATTGTTTCCAGGTTTTGGCTATTACAAATAGTGCTGCTATGAACATAGTTGAACAAATGCTTTTGTAGTATGATAGAGCATCTCTTGGGTATATTCACAAGAAGGGAATTGCAGGATCCTGTGGTGGGATGACTCCCATTTTCCTGGGAAACCACCACACTGATTTCCAAAGTGGTTGAGATGGAGGAAGGGTGGATATAGGAGCAGGGAAGAAGATATCTTAACTAAGGGAGCCATTTTAGGGTTGGCAAGAGACTTGGCTCTAGAGGGGTTCCCAGCTATCCATGGGGATTTCCCCAGCTAGGTTCTTGGGCAGCAGAGGAGAGGATGCCTGATCTGGCCATACTGATGAATATCTTGCATATCACCATAGAACCTTCATCTTGTGATGGATGGGGATAGAGATAGAGACCTAAATTGGAGCACAGGACAGAGTTCCCAAGGCACAGATGAATAGTAGAAAGAGGGAATACATGAGAAAGGAAGTCAGGGCAGCGAGGTTTGTGTCAAAACACGGGGACATTGGGACTGATCTAATGGGAGCTCACCAACGTCAGCTAGACTGGGACTGAATGAGTGTCTGCATATGTGTGTGTGTGTGTGTGTGTGTGTGTGTGTGTGTGTGTTTACAGGAAGATAATGGACCACACTAGCTTCCTGAAAGTTTGATGTAGTGGACTGACCAGAAGATTACCAGACTAGATGATATTGTAGCTGTAAGTGCTCACCAAGTAATAATGGATTGAGATTGCTGAAAATTGTGTTTCTGAAACTCTGATAATAAAAATGGATACACAAATTACTATAAAATGTACAGTGTGTGAGTATATATGTATACATTTCATTTAAAAATAATTGTAATAGGCAGTTATATTTATTCATACCTTTTGTATTTCATATATTTTATTGGTTTAGTTGATCACGTTGAGCGCCAATTTTTCCAGGGAAAGGCTGCTTTTCATGCCAGCCACCCTGCTTCCTTAGCCCTGAAATAACTAAACAGAAATTATATTAATTAAAATAGTCCTTAACCCATTTACTCTAGCCTCCTATTGGCTAACTCTCACATCTTGATTTAATCCATTTCTATCAATCTGTATATTGCTACATGGCAGTGGCTTACCAGGAAAGATTCAGCATGTCTGGCTCTGGTGGCTCCATGGTAGCTCTCTCCTCTGCTTTTTTTCTCCCTGGATTTAGTTCTGTTTTCCCTGCCTACCTATGTTCTGCCCTATCAAAGACCCAGACAATTTTTTTATTCATTAATCAAGGAAAGCAACATGTAGAGAAAAGGACCTCCTACATCAGTATGTATGTATTTTACATAAAAATATGTAGAAATAAGGGCATTTTCTAAATAGGAACGTTATTTTAAAACCGAGTATTAACATGAAAATGTTACAAAATCGTATCTAACAATGTCATGATAATTTAGCAACAATTTGTTGTTTTCATTTAGAAAAAGCACAATACATGTATTATGTTCAAAATTTCACAATTGTCTGCATGCTTGTTTTAGTGTATCACTTAAATTTACATGTTTTGACGTTAATTTCAGAGTACTAGTCTCAATTAAAATTTCTGACATGTTTTGATATATGTTTATGTGAACATTTAAATTTTGATAAAATCACTATAATGCCTTCTCTAGATTTTCCCTGAAATCACCAATATCAGTAGTCCAGCCTCATGTCATTTATCTGTTCTCTCTTTTCAGTGACATCTGACTTCAGGGAAAATGTGAGTGTGTGTGTGTGTGTGTGTGTGTGTGTGTGTGTGTGTGTGTTTGTGTGTGTGTGTGTTTTGGTATGGGCATTCTTCTAGTACATAGGCATCATTTCAAAGCTAGCATACCTGAGAAAATCTATCTTTCCCCTTTCATCATTTCTGCAAATAATATAAGACATTCTGATAATATTTTCAATTCATAATGTTCCTCATAATACAGTAGAGCATTCTCTGGTATTTGTAATGAAACAAATACATAAGCAAATTTACATAGTTTAAATTCATTAATACAAGTGTACATATACATAAATACCAATAAATTACTATTTGCATGTGTTACTATAATAAAATGCCTCAGACTTGAAATTTGCCACACGTGGTATGAAAACAGGCAAGTAAATCTCAGATCTGTATTCACTGCATATGCTATCTGTTCTGAGAAAAACATGATAATGTTTGTATATCAGTTTTTTTTTCGCATGTATGTATTAGAAATATATCCAGTAGTTACTTTTCAAATTACCCGTTCATGGACAGAGCCCTTGATGAGTCTGTGAATTTTTTTAACATAAAGCAGAAAATAACATAAGGGTTATCATTTAGAGTACACACTGATATTTTTATATGTAACTAACTACTACATTCTTTACTCTAATTGTATTATTGGCATTCTTACAGATTCAATAATTTTTGTCTGACTCCTGAACTGAAACCATAGGATGACTAAAGTATCTTCGTGATTTTTATATAATCCACACATATATCAAAGAAGAACAACATTCAGGAGAATCCCATACAAATCTACAAAGCACTAACAAAATTAAGTTTTACTGTTTATTTTAATAATAAGGTATTTAATCAATATTTTTACACTATTAGGATCTGAGAGTCAGTCTCTTAAACCATTAATATAGCTATGTTTTCTAATAATCATCCTAATATGTTATGGTTAAACCCACAACTAACTGGGCTACAAAATATCAAGGAAAAATGCATGATTTTTTCAGCTAATTCAAATGGCATTATTTGTCAAAATTTATCTTCTGAGGGTATTACTGGTTAATATGCATAGACATGTCCAAATTTCTACTATTTGATTATTAAGAACTGTAGCTATATAATTGAAAGAAAGTTCAATTTGCCATTTGCAACAATTGAGCCTACTTTATATTGTAAGTGATAGCACAATCAGAAATTTCATATATGTATATTTTAAAGATGGCAGAAATATTGTTACAGATTGAAATGGAGGCTCTTGATTCCAAAGTACCAATTTTACCAGTCTCAACATTACTAGCAGATATACACATTTAGATCTGAGATGAACTGAGATGAACAAGATAAGTTCTGAACATTTAAAGCATATAAAACAAGACTCACAATAACAAAGATATCTATTGTGTTAATGATTTTCAAGGGAAGTGTGCATTACCTCGCTGCCATCACCAATTAACACTGGATTTCCAAAAAGCACATGCTGTCTGATTTACTTATTGGGAATGGACAAAAAGTGAGAAAATATCATGTGCATTTCAAAACAGCAAATTTGAGATTGTGAGGACCTTAAAAGAAATAGGATAATAAGAAGTCGGTTTACTCTTCTATACCCTATTATAATTCAGAGTCTTTGGGGACAGGTAAAATAGTGCTTTCATATGTTACTGCATAATATTATCAATGATTCTGTTTTCATGAAAAAAAAACCTGCAATGTCATACCAATTTTCACAATGAAACTCAGAGAAAAGAGGAAAGGGCATGACTCCCCTTGACACTGTCATATACTAAAACATCAAGGGAATTATTTCTTTGCAGATGCTGCAGTGTTCAAGACAGAGATAGTGGTGCCACAACTTTAAAGAGAAGGAGAGGTTTCAGAAGCAGGGATGGACATGATGCACAGACCATAACAGGTGACTCCAAACAGTAATACTGGAATATACCAGTACCTGACTGCTAATTATTCTGGGTTTTTTTGTCATATAGGAGCAGTCTGCTGTGTCCGGGAAATGTACATTCGGATTTCAGCTATAAATATTTGCAGCTGCGAGCTGGCATATAGCCAGATCCTGACTAGGAAGGATTCGCTATGCTGACAATATTATTAGCTCTCCTTGCCTCGGAATCCTCTGAAGGAGTGTGTGCATTCAAATTTTCCACGGAAGAATGACAAGAATGATCTCAATTCCACCAATAGGAACAAAGACTGTGGTAACCTTGGAGATCTGCATCAGAGCTGCGGACTCATTTCTCCTTCCCTTCTCAATGTTTGCTACAGCAAAAAATATGAAAGTGAAACTAGATGGCAGGAAATAATGTAGTTTACCTAGGACCAGAATCCCATTATCAAAAGGGAAATCATTATGAGGTAAGTAGGAGGTGATCTGAATTCTTGGGTATGTATCCTGCCTATCTACCTGAAATTTCCATTTCTCCCTGCTGATGGCTGATTGTGATTCTGTGCTGCCGATTGCAGCTTCCTGGTGTCACATTCAGAAATGCCGTGTCAGAGTCCCTAAACACTTATTACGGAATCTTACACTTGAAATTTTTAGATTCCCAGGTGCCTGAGGCTATTTTTCAACAGAGCAATTATCTTAGTGAGGCTTCCAATAGCGCATAAGATCAGTACATTTCAGTGTTGTCATGTATAGACTTTCTATGAAAATCATCATTTCAGAAAATAAATAATCTAAAGCTAACCTTGGAATCGCAGATTTTGCTGCTGAATCAGTGGCTTCAGACTCGAGCTCATTTCCTGCACTGCAAACAGAATCAGGTGACTCTCACAAATTCCTTGCTTTTCCTATGATTCTGTATCCTGCAGGTCTCTTGGACACATTTTCTTCTCTGGTGTTTTTTACAGTGAGGCTTTGACTAAAGGCCAGCTTTGAGCAGGACTTTAGTCAAAGCCCCACTGGCAAAATTCCTCAGTGCAGTCCTTTTTATGCCATGTAGGAACCAATGAGCAGAGAAATCTCATAACAAGGACCGGAAAGCACAAGACAGCATTCATCTTGATGATCTCATCCAGAGCTGATGAGTCATCTGTGTCTCTCTCCTTACCTTTTATTGTGAAAAGAAGCAGAGCAATTGACAGGGGAACAGAGGATAAAATGTAATTTACCCTGCATTTTGCCTCCAATTAACAGCCAACTAACGTGGTAAAATGTAACAGGTTGAGCCAGCTGGCAGATGCTTTTCCCTTGAATATACCTATATACATGGGAGCCTTTCTTCCTCTCTGAGGATTTTTTGATTGTGAATCTGTGCTGCCAATGTATCTGGCTTCTGAATCTTTGTGATTTTTTTCTATGATTTTAGGTGTGGTTTTTATGCAGTCAAATTATAATAAAAATGTTACATATGATATTATGAATTATATACAAATAAAAATGCAATTATAATATTTAATGTAATTTAATTATAATACACAATATATATAAGTTAATTAGAGGGCAATACGAGGAATTGGGGAGACTGTAGAAAGAAATGTAGATTTTTAACCTACTCTAATGTAGACCCAAGAGTAATATAGTAACTCACAATATCTTAGTGATAAAGAAATGAATTCAGTTTAATTGATTTCAGAAAAAAATAAATATATTTAAATTGTTAACATTTGTATCTGTTTGTTTTAAGGCTTATAGTTATTTGGACATATACATTTGCATGAAGCATCCTTCATATTTTTGTTCCTTGCATGCAAGCAATATACATAATTATTTTTTAAATAATAATTTATAATTATTTATTTTAAAAAACAACAGAATTCAATATATTACAAGTTTTCTCTAAATCCCATGAGCACCATTCAAACGGATATATATATATATATATATTATATATATATTTATATATATACATTTATATATATATTACAAAGAGATTTTATTTAAGCAAGTTGTGTGTCCTCCAGTTTCATGCGATCTATTGTTATGTCTATTTCATGGCAAGCCACTATGAAAATTTGTCCTGCCATTCGTCCTGCTAGAATTTTTGACACTGCATAAGCTACAAGAATAATGCATTTAGTTCCATTTTTTTAATTGCATTGGGGCAAATGTTCTTTTATATTAATCAAATACTGGTTTCATGTAGATGTTTATTGGAACTAGAAGATATGAGACTGGATTTCTCCTTTGACTGGAATGTGCCATTCTAGGCTAGCTGGACATAAATACTCAGAGAACTTCCTCTTTCTACACTCCTCTAATATTCTGGAATTGCACAATACTAGCATGCTTGCTTTAGAAAATGAGAATTGTGAAAATGTCTTCTGGGTTTCTAAATTTCCAAATGAGCATGTTGTTGACTGTCTCAGGTTACAATGTAAACATAAAGGCAAAAAAATAAGATAAAGACTATAACTCACAGACTACACTGTTTACTAGTCTAAAGAAAATGGTATTCAGCTTACTCACCAAGTTTGATATGGTTCTGTAACATCAATATTAAATTATCTTTTCTGAATTGTAGATGATAATGTGAAAATATGGGTAAATGTCTGGGTTCTTCGACTATCGTCCTTATGCATATAATATAATTAGAATAGCATGGAGGTAAATCTATGCCCAATGAATAAAACTGAATAAAAATTTGTGGGTATATTTAGCCAATGGGGTACTCCTCAGTGGGAAAAGACGATGACATCTTCAAATTTGCAGGCAATAGATTGAAACTAGAAAACTCCATCCTGAGTGAGTTAACACAGATCAGATTTATGAGGGTTGTTTGTAGTCAATCATCGGTGAACACCAAATAAAGCAAACCTATAGCCCCCAATGCCAGACAAGCTACGTAACAAGGGGAAAATAAGGGGAACAAACATTCATCCTTTAGCAGAACTAGTCTATTCCTCAGAGCATGTGGGGCACTGAAGACATCCACTAGGAGCTTGTAAAAACTGGCCTTTGTGCAAAGAGCTCCCCATGTCCTGACACTGGAAAAAATGCACAATGTCTGAACTGGACAAGCGTGATGAAAGAAAAAAAAGATTGCCAAACATTGACAAGACTGGGTAAGATGAATTTAAAATTTTTCCTGCTTCTGAAGATGGTCTGTCAGTGACAATATGTCTAAGAAATGTTATTTGCTCCTATGTTGAAAATGAAACTTTGGGTGATAGCCTACATAGCCGGTTGTCTCTGTCACTTTTTCCGCATTTGAAAGTTGCTTCTTTGTACTTCATTTTTATGTAATATTATTTTTCTCTCAATTTTTCAATGGGTTTGTATACTATGTAGGCATAGTTACATTCCTCTCATGACTTGGACAAGCCATTACTAATATCAGACTTAGACTCCTTAGGATAGAATTCATTGAAATATTTAGGATAAATTTCTATCTTGATATAGTTTATGATGTGTGTAACTCTACTTTTTGTTTTGTTTTTCAAGACAGGTTTTCTCTGGTAACTCTAATTTTGATACTTGACATCTGTTCCTATTTGTATGTAGTTTTACAATGGGTTTAAAACTCTCTTATTTCAACAAAAGGGAGAGGTGCTCTGGGAACTCCTTAAGACAATGGCTTTGGATGCTGGACCACATGAACATGGTCTTGGCATACTATAACAACAGATTAGGAAACATGCTCTTGCTCATTCTTGTCAGTCTGGTTCTGTTCCCTGTTCCCTGCTTGTGCAGAGGACTGTTGATCTGAGAGGCTACCCCCAAATAAAGAATCCTTTATTATAATCTATGCCAAAATGATGCGGTACTATTTTATCATGATGCTCTAAAAATAGAGTTTTTCCTCTACGGGGGTACACATTTAATTCTATAAGAACTTTGCTACAATAGGATCTAGCTCAAGGAGTGGAATATTTGAGGCAATTTCTAAAATTATTTTCTCAGTTATCAAATTATACCATGAAAATCAGTTTTTTTATCTTAACAAATGTTCTCTTCATCCTCTAATGCAATGGTAAATATCACAGCATTTTACACCAATATTACTCATGCACAGTTGATCAAAGAGCTAAAAATTTGCAGTGTTTATTCTAATTACACCCTATTAATACCTACTACTTACCATTATTCTTGGACTTAAAAATACTTCATGCCATGTGTATATCCAATTTATATCCCGAAGAAAAGGATACCTTATTTGAAGACAGCATATCATAAGGAGTAGATCTGTCGGCAGATAATGATGGCTTTTATCCTAAAGCCCTGACTTGAAATAACGAATCTGAAACTATATTATTTACAATAATGTCTGGCCAATAGCTTAAAAGTAATGCTAGCTTACTCCTATATCCTAAAATAACCCACTTCTCCTAATCTGTGGACCACCATGAGGTCGTGGCTTACTGGCAAATTTCAGCAGATGCCAGGAATGATATCTGTTTCTGGCAGCAGATTCAAGACTTCTCAGTGACTCTTCCTACTTTTTCTATATAGCTCCTTCAGGCTTTCTTTACTCGGCTAAGACATTGGTGGATTCAGCTTACTTATTAACAAATGGCAATACAAGGTATTCACAGAATATATCACCTCCCAAATCAGCTTCCCTTTTCTTTCTAAATAAAAGAGAAAGATTTAATTTTAACATACTAATATTGCATATAAAAAGAGTTATCTAGCAATAATCACAGTTATAATATTCATATGTATCTTATATTTTATCATAACCAATGAAAACTATAATTATAACTATTTATTCTTTTTTTATAGTACCTAACATTTCATATCCTGAGTATCCTCTTGTTATAATGAGGAAGAAAGACATCCCCTCTGGTTATCCGTGTGTTTGCAGGGATGCTCTTGTACTCGAAAATGTAGATTTTATCCTTCCAACAATTCAGCCTCCACAAGCTTTGTATCCTATGTTGCATCATTGAAAAGAGGATTGATTGCAAAAATAAGTCTTCATCTCGATGGAAGAATGTATTGTTCCAATAAAAGGCAGGTCCTTAAGGTTCACTGATTCTGCTCTACTGAAGATAGAGCAAGTAACATCTAGGGCTTTTTTTGTATTGTATGACTAGGTCATTTTAGCAAACCTAGGCAGCTGTGATGAATAGCTGAAAATATTAAAGTAAGCTCAGCCTAAGGGGAATTCGGGAACAGACATTTAGGTTGTTGAAATGTAAATGAACCTCATTTGAGAAGGCCCAAGCAAGAAGTAATGAAACCTATTTCATTCTCTAGGAAGTTAGCTGGGGCCTTGTACTGAATCATAAAATCATATCGAATCTACCTCTGTGAATCATGTATCGGTTTCCTGTTGCTGCAGAGACAAATCACCAAGCATTTGCTGTTTGAAAGCAACACAAGTGGATAATACTCCTGATTGTTAGGGTACAAAATGGGTTTTTCTGATCTCACAACAAGATGTTGTTCAGGCTGCTTTCCTTCTGTGACTTTTGTTCAGGAGTCCATACCAATGTCATACAAATAGACGGGTGACTTCCTGCCTTTTCAGTGAATGCTTGTGTTTCTTACCTTATCTTTTAGGTCCCTTATCGTCTCAATAAAGACCTCTGTGGGTATACTGAGATAGCTAATCTAAATAGTACACAATCACTTGCACATCTCAAAATCATGAACATAATTGTAGGTACAACATCTTTTTGGCCATACCAGGGAATGTTCACAGCCTCTGTTGATTAAGAGAAAGGGATTTCTAGTTTTATCACACCTGTCACAGAAGAGAAAAGAGTTCTTTGGATTCTAATTTGAACGCATATGATTCAATTAAGCAGAGGCATAAGGAAGTAAGCACTGTGAGACCTCTTAGGTGTGGTGATCATTTTAACATCTCTCTGTGCTCCTTCTGCTTTGTGTTGCATCAGCAGTAATAAAGGTGACCACCACAACTTCTGTGGTGATATTTTTATACCCTCAAAGGGAAGGAGAGAAGCAATTTCAGTTTTATATAGATCTTATGGATAACAAAATGTTGGCAATATTAAGACCATATCATTTCCACAAGGTACATTTCCTCATTAAGATGTACAAGAAGGTATGTTATGTAAAGAGTAACATTTTATCTGCTCTGGTTATTTTTTTCTCTGACATCTATCTCTATGCAACAAAAGAGGAGACAAGATAAGGATTTGCATTAATGAATGGAGGTACAAACTTACTAATTCAGTTGACACATTGTCAACACAGAGAGCACATTTCATCACAGTAATTAGGTTTGACAGGGGCATATTCTACAGAAAATGTATCCAATTAGAAACAGAGTAAGTACACCAATGATAGAAAGAAGATGATCATGTGTGAACCATGGTAGGGGAATGTGTGGACAGGTAGCCTATGTTATACAAAGTACAGAACTAGACCCTCTTGTTAAATAGAAAGATGTCATACTCAATGATGACAAGCTTTGGGTCACTGCAAACATACAGGCTTTTGCTAGCATAGCATATACAGCAACAGACAGGTAAGAAACTTAAGATGTATTAAATGGAAAAAGAAGAGTACATAATGAAGGAAAAATTGAGTAAAAGAG
Organism: Microtus oregoni; assembly: GCF_018167655.1. NCBI lineage: Eukaryota > Metazoa > Chordata > Mammalia > Rodentia > Cricetidae > Microtus > Microtus oregoni. Next base: position 34,942,348 of record NW_024543059.1, read on the forward strand.
TGAAAAGAAACATAGTAAAACAAAGGCAACATCCATTTTGCTAATCTGGGACCTCCAAGAGCAGAAACAGCACAAAAGACACACAAATACAATGTGAAAAACTTGCAGTGGTTAACGATATTTTAAAAGGAGTATAAAGCTGGGATGTCAATGCTTCAAGGGAATACCTGATTCAGAGAGGCTCTGATCTCATATGGTGGGTTCTGGTTTTGAAGTATGCTTAGTTAAAACACACATTGTAGATTATTCCGTGGAATCAGAATGTGTTGGAAAAGAGAGAACAGAGGCAGAATAAAAAGTGAGATAATAGGCCGGGCGGTGGTGGCGCACGCCTTTAATCCCAGCACTCGGGAGGCAGAGGCAGGTGCATCTCTGTGAGTTCGAGGCCAGCCTGGTCTACAAGAGCTAGTGCCAGGACAGGCTCCAAAGCTACAGAGAAACCCTGTCTCGAAAACCTAAAAAAAAAAAAAGTGAGATAATAGAAAGTTTACAGGACACAACAACAAAAAATCATCTCATTCAAAAGCCCAGGATGAACAGGAGAATGTGAAATATTTGCAAAAAGACAATCATTTTGTTCTCTACAACACTGAAAAGATTTCTACATTCTTTTTTTTGAAAATGTACTTCAGCTTAAAAACAAAAGTGTAATCACATTTTAACCCCTCAAAGTTAGGTAAGGAGATATGTATTTCTTTAATCAGCGTTCTTAACTCTGAGACAGTAAGAAGGTGCCAGAGTAGGAAACCAGGGATTTCTGTTGAAAACTTTACTGAACCCACCATTTCCTGTGTCTAGACTGCATCAAATATGAATTTATTTTTCCATACTCTGTTCGTTTGTTTGTTTGCATTGCTTAATTTTAAGTCACAAAAATATCACAATGTATGCCCATTGAAACAAAAAAAGTGTAATACAGAAGTTAATGTTCCATTGCATGTACTTTCATATCTTTCCACTCCACGATTTCTCCAATGGGTAGACAATGGTTTAGAGGGTTTGCATTCAGAAAACATGCCTGACTATGAATATGATGCTGAAGTATTTATAATTAGAAGGATCTTCATAGACTTCAGCATGATCTTTTGTATCTTTATTTGAAATAATACTAAATGTTTTTCTCTTTTTACCAAATTTTACCTATTTGTTATAATTTTTGTATTAATTGTTCAGGTCTTTAAAGACATATAACTTTATGTTTAGCATTCCTGTTCATTCTTATTCTTTTAACTCAAAACAGTGGATTATTGCATTTATGAAATGTTTACCCAGCATCTCAAGAAATTAATTATGTGGAGTTTATTATTTAATCAATTACTCTTCAGTAAATATTGTTTTTTGCCTACAAATCTATTCCAACTTTTGTCAAATAATGGGAAAAAGATTAACCATTTTATCCCTTATTTTTGGTAGGCATAATATCTAAACAAATATTTGGCTAGGTAGTATCATTGTTTCTTTTAGCCACAAGTAATATCACTTTGTGGTTCTCAACTAGAAGATTGCCCCATCAAGAGCTCTTCAAAATGATTGCTTTTATTTGATATGAGGAACAAAGCAAGTTCAGTAAATTGTTATTTGGTGCCATGTTTTACAATGGTGACTTATATAACTTCAAACAAACTTCATCAAACTGCTGAAAATAAGAGAAAATGTGAAAGGAAACAAAACAAACAGTAACATTATGTGTAGAAAATACTGGTAAACAACTGTAAGTCCCATCAGAAGCAGGAGGTTAGACAGTGGAACAGAATGCTGAAATGCTAAACAACAAAACAAAACAAGCTAATGTGAGCAATAAAGATAATAAGTACAAAAATCTATCAATCTAAAATGCAGTCAGAAAAAATAACCTTCAAATGCAAAGGTTAAAAAAGTATTGTAAATAGCAGGTAGTGTTGTCAGCAATATTTTATAACAAAAAAGCTAAAGGTATTTTTCTGTTTGCAAAGATAATACTCATTGAAATTAAGTGGTCTACAGGAAAGAAAAGTTAGAATAAGTTGTAAAGTTCCAATATTGTCAACTCACTAAAGAGAGTAGAACACTTACATTATTAAGCCCAAAGGTGTGGTGATATTTTACTTGTGTTCTAAAAAAATAAAGCTTGCCTTAAGATCAGAGAGCAGAGCTAGCTACTAATTAACCATAGAGGTCTGGAGGCCTGTAGAGACAGAAAGGATGGAGAGAGGAATATAAGGTAGGAGGAGACAGGAGATCAGCCTCTTTTTCTTCTGAGGTGTTAGCAAGGTAAGAGTTAATTGTGACTTGCTGCTTTGTCTCTCTGATCTTTCAGCATTTACCCTATGTCTGGCTCTGAGTTTTTATTATTAATTCCAAATAGAACTCATGCAACACAAAGAAACAGGCTTGCAGATAACTCCCTGTTTATCTGGCTCTTAAAAATCTTTCTACCACCGCCATCAGACGTTCAAATTTTACATGAGCTTTAGCTCAGATAGTATCTTGTAGATGTATTTATGGGACTGAACTCCATAACTATTTTTTGTTTGTTTATTTATTTATAATTTCTATCTTATCCCATTGTCCCATTTCCCTCCAACTCCCCCCACTCCCCCTTCCCCTCACTCACCAGACATTAGAGAAGTCAGGGTGCCCATCCTTGTGGGTAGTCCAAGCGCCCCCTCCAATCAGTTCTAGGAAGGTGTGGATCCAAACAGACTAGGCTCCTCAAAAGACAGTACATGCAGTAGAATCAAAATACATTTTATTATCATTGGCTTCTCAGTTAATCTTCATTGTCAGCTACAATAAGAGAGTCTAGTTTGATCGCATGCTCGTTCAGACCCAGTCCAGCTGGTCTTGGAGAGCCCTCATTACATCAGGCCCACTGTCTCTGTGGGTGATTGCACCAATCACAGTCCTGACTTCCTTGTTCATGTTCTTCCTCTGATTGGAAGAGTCTTCTGTTTTGTGTTAATTTCATTCGTTAAATAATGAGACTGCCTTGGCCCTTTGATAGGACAGAAAATTGGGTAGGCAGAGTAAACAGAACAGAATGCTGGGAGAAAGAAGCCAAATCAAGCAGTCACCATGATTCTCCCACCAGACACAGATGCAGGTTAAGATCTGCCTGGTAAGCCACACCTCGTGGGGCTACACAGAATATAAGAAATGGGTTAGATCAATATGTAAGAGAGACCAATAAGAGGCTAGATCAAATGGGCCAAGCAGTGTTTAAATGAATACAGTTTTCGTGTAATTATTTCGGGGCATAAGTTAGCCAGGCAGCTGCGAGCCAGGTGGAATGCAGCCCGCTGCTTCCTACTACAGAGTGGCGCCCAACGTGGTAATGAACTCCACATAAAACCCCAGAGGGCTTATGGCAACTACACTGCTGTGTGCCTAAGGGGGGAAGAGTGGCACTCAAGCAACAGGAAAAAAGCTTCAGTTTTAAAATGCCAGCTTTCTGGGCTGTGTTGCCATTGCGATCTCTGTCTTGCTCCTGCGGGAGACAGAGTCTTTTTTTTTTTTAATTTTTTTTTTTTATTTTATTTTTTTTTTATTTTTATTTTTTTTAAATTTCTTTATTTATTAAGGATTTCTGTCTTTGAGTGGAGCATTTGGAGTAAAGTACTATGATTTGTTTGATGGGAAGTCGACTCGCTGTATGCCTAAAAGGAAGTCATTGCATGCTGTGGCTCAGAGGCACGAGCGGCTCCACCATGTTGGACTGGGTAGGGCAAGCAGGCAGTACCTGTTTTTGACCTAGGAATGTCATAGCTTAGATTCTTAAATGCTTGGTGATTTAAAGGCGCAAAACAAAGTGTTCCTGGATAGTAAAAAAAAAAAAATACATATTCAAAATAAAACAGATTTCCGTCATAAAAGAACTTTAAATGGATCACAGTGTTGGAGGTGTACGTAGGCTTGGGACAGAGAAATTAAAAAAATATATATATATATAGAAAATAAAGTTAATGCCTTTAAAAAAAGGGTAAAGTCTTTAAAGAGACAGAATAAAGTGATAGAGTAAAAATGAGCCCCGTAAAAATGGAAAATTCACAGAGAATCTCGATTCTTTGTATTATTGTGTTTTCTTTAAAATTTTTGACTGTGACTGAGCTCAGTAGAGAGACATTTCATTATATGGGCTGATAATTGGAACCAGAATGGATATCATAAGGGTATTATGACTTCAGTATTTGGGCCTAAAGATATGATGCTTTGTCGAGGGTCTTCTTTTGTTTTCGCAGAGGATGAGACCCTGTGGATTGCTTCTATCCCAATATGATATGATAGACCATGCCCTCCTGAAAGGCTGCTGTGAACACCTTCAAAAAATTACTTCACTCAACTGCCAACTGAGATAAACCTGGCACACAGGTTACAACATGAAAGATCTGATTAACAGTGGCCCCATTCAACAGGAAGCAGTTTGGAGAGAAAAAAAATGGGCCCATATTCCCAAGTATTGTTTATAAATGTTCTTTTACATATAAAGGATGATATGATTTAGATATGAATAATTTGCATTAGTATAGATTTTAAGGTCAATTTTGTTATATGTATATGTATTTCTGATATTGATTAAGGTATTGTGATTGTGTAGTTCATTTAAAAATGAAATGTATAATTAGAAATATAAATTGTTAATGGATAATTATCAATAATAGTCAAGCTTGTAGTCATGTTAGATTTTCTAGATGTGAATAGATATATTTCAGATAGACATTTCATATCTTTCAAAGAAACAGAATATGGCATTTTAAATATTTTAATGACTTAGGTCCTTTCATGACAATGAGACACGTCTGCTCCTGGCAGCACCAATCTACTTCAAGAGGTAGATATGCATTGAAGAGACTCCTTATAGAGTTTGATACCCATTTGTGCAAGAAACTGCTCTTGTCTGGACTGTTGCATAAACGGGACACAGAACGTGCAGAGAGAGGACTGCTGAACTTGCATAAAGGTGAGATGATCTTTCGGAGTTCCTAATTCATGAAAGGGTCTGTGAGACATTCTGCAGGACACGGCAGAAAGTGACTGAATTGTCTTTGAAATTTCCTGCTTCATGGAAATGTCTGTTGAATACTATGGCTTGTAGGCTGAAGATGGATGCCCCAATGGTACAAAAGAACTTTGGGTGACTGTCCAGGCAGCGAGATGTCTCTGACATTTCTAGAGTTTTGGACTTCTTATTTGCTTAGGTATTATTATATCCTTCTGGAGAACTCTGATGGAGTTGAAGAATGGTTAGTTATAGGTATAGTTTTCCTTAGTGATGATAAGAGATAAAATAGATATAAATATTGTAACTGTAATTCATGCTTGATAGATGTTTGTTATATGTAATCTTACTATGTTAAAGTGAAAGCCTTTCTTTTTCTGTTTAAACAGAAAAAAAAATGATGGGGAGAGTCTTCTGTTTTGTAATAATTTCATTGGTTAAATAAAGAGACTGGCTTGGTCCTTTGATAGGATAGAAAATTAGGTTGGCAGAGGAAACAGAACAGAATGCTGGGAGAAAGAAGCCGAGTAAAGCGGTCTCCATGATTCTCCCACCAGAGACAGATGCAGGTTAAGATATCCCTGGTAAGCCACACCTAGTGCGGCTACTGAAAATATGAGAAATGTGTTGAGGTTGTGGCAGGTCTGCATCCCCGGCACCCAGCCGCCTGCATGGCTTATGCCCCGAAATAATTACACGGAAACTGTATTCTTTTAAACACTGCTTGGCCCATTATTTCCAGCCTCTTATTGGCTAGCTCTTACATATTGATCTAACCCATTTCTAATAATATGTATAGCCCACGAGGTGGCTTACCAGGGAAGATCTTATCCTGTTGCTGTGTCAGGTGGAATAATCATGGCGACTGACTGACTCAGCTTCTTTCTCCCAGCATTTTGTTTTGTTTATTCCGCCAACCTAAGTTTCTGTCCTAGTAAAGGCCAAGCAGTTTTCTTTATTAACTAACCAATGAAACAACAGATAGAAAGATGACCCACCTCCATCACAAATGGGTTAGATCAATACGTAAGGATTAGCCAATAAGAGGCTAGAACTAATGGGCCAGGCAGTGTTTAAATGAATACAGTTTCCATGTAATTATTTTGGGACATAATCTAGCCAGGTGGCTGGGAGCTGGACAGAACACAGCCCGCAGCTCATACAATGTCCCTTTTTCTCCTCTTCATCTGGGATTTTGGAGCTCAGTTAAGTGCCCATATTTGGGTCTCAGTCTATCTCCATCCCACACCAGATGAAGGTTCTAGGTGATATGCAAGATAAACATCAGTGTTGCTATTGGAGGAGGCAAGTTCAGGTACCCTCTCCTCTGCTGCCCACAGACCTAGCTGGGGAAACTTCTTGGACACCTGGGAACCCATCTAGAGACAAGATTATTGGCAACCCTAAAATGGCTTGCTTAGTTAAGATATCTTCTTTACTGTTCCTCCAATAAAAAATATTCACAGATAACATAATCTTCCAAAAAACCTTCCTTTTTTTCTAAATAAAAGAGAAAGATTTAACTTTAACTTAATAAAATCTCATATAAAAAACTGTGATCTAGCAAGAATCACAGTTATTATATTGATATGTTTCTTATATTTTATCATAACTAGGGAAAACTATAATTAATTATATCTATTTATTCATCAACTCCATGAATGTCTCCAAAAGGAGATGATATTACCTAAGTTAACAAGAATTCCATTGTATGCAATTTCCACAACTCTAGAATTAAGAAAGTCATATGACTGCCTGGACAGTCATCCAAGGATATTCTGTAACTTTACAGGCACCTATATTCATCATACTGGCCCATAGTTTCTGGCAGACTTTATCAAGAAATTACAAAGACAGTTCCCCCTATAATGGCAGTTTGTCAGTCACTTTCTTCCATGTCCTGCAGATTGTCCTACAGACCCTTTCATAAAGCAGGATCTGTTAAAGACTTCTCTCACCTTCTCTAGGCAACTTTAGCAGACATTTCTCTGTGGGTCCAGCATGTCTAGTTAATACAATATATCATGAAGCAGTCCAGGCAAAAGCAGTTTCTTGTCCAAATGGCTAGCAAACTCCATAAGGAGCCTGCTAGATGCCCATCTTCCTCTTGAAGTAATTGGTGCTACCAGGAGTAGATGAGTATGTGTCTCAATGTCACGAAGAGCCCTATGTTTTGAAAACATTTTAAATATCATATTTTGTTAAACTTTGAGAAGCTTAAATAATAAATATCCATCTGAAATATATCTCTGTAACTGTAGAAAAGCTAAGTAACCTGACAATAAGCTTGACTCTTATAGATGACTCTATATTAACCTATGTTTCAAAATTATACATTATATTTTAAACTAGCTGTACAATACAATACCTTAATCAAGTCAGAAACATATATATATATATATATGTGTGTGTGTGTGTGTGTGTGTGTGTAATTTATAATATATATATAACAAATTTATTAAATTTATACTAATAAACCAAAATCTATACCAATGCATATCTCTATTGTGTATCATGCTTTAAATGTAACCAAATTTATTAAAAAGTTTTTTTGTTCATGCCTGTTTCCTAACTTCTTCTTGCTGTTTATTGGGATAGGTATTTGGAGGAGTTTATTTAGAACTTTAAGTGCATCTTTTTCCCTTGAGTCACATTAATCTTGAGAAATCTACAGGTTTCCATTCTCTATGCAAAGGAAGTATAACCTCTTTTCCAAAGCAAATATCCTTTCCTATAACCAAATTTTTAAGTCAAGATACCTTTAAAGCACATATTTTGGTTTAGATTAGCACCACATACTATGAAATGTACCTCTGTACTTAACTAATTCACAGTCAAAAATAATACACAATAATATACATAAGCCAGTCTCCCTGTGGATATTTCATGTTTATATGACATATTTTCCTTTACTCATTTAATCTATGACTATCTATTCTCTGTCTATTTAAATACTTTATTTATTTTCAATGTGTTGTTTCTTTTTATGGGTATGATTGATTGAATGGAACTGACAGGCAATATGGCAGAGTTAATCCTAGCCTTGTCCACTTAGCATTTAAAATGCTTCTGGTCAGAGAGAGTCTGGGATAAAACAGGAAGCATTTTAAATGCTAAGTAGACAAGGCTAGAATTAACTCTGCCATATTGCCTGTCAGTTCCATTCAATCAAACATGTTGAAGGCATGTTTACTGCCTTTGAGAGCCTTTCTCTCAATCTAGATCCAGGCTTGTGTCTCATCAGATATGTGTTGCCATTCAGTAAGTTGTAGCACTCTGCTCACAAACTCCAGATAAATGCTCTGCAGCCAGACCACCAGAAAGAGTTATAGTTGACCCTGAAACGAACATGAACCAGGATGCTTTCTTAACAAGTCTTGAAGATTTTATGCTACCACTGAGTCAGGAAGCATTCTCTGAAATAAAAAAAAAAAATCATTCCTCCGCTTGCTACTAGCAAACAGAGCTCACCCTAAAAATGCTACTACCAACAAATCTATGTGTAAATCTATCCTTTTTATCTACCATTCCTTTTTCATCATTCTCAGGTTTTACATGGATATAGTTGACATGCAGCTAGTTCATTCTTCCATGACCATCCTGACTTAAATAATAACTAAGAAAGTTTATTCTTTGAGTACTATTTGGCCAATTGCTTACTTTACGTGTGTTGTAGCTAGCTATTTTATCCTTAACTAACTAGTATTCATGAATCTGTTCATTAGTACAATAACTTGCTCGAAAAACTTTGGCAGGTTGCAGTTGAGGCATTTGCCTCTTGCAGCAGCTACTTGGCTTCTGCTGGAATGATGGAGGAAGGTCATTGGCTAATAAAGGCACTGCCCTGGCCCATTTTATTGGTTAGGACATAGGTAGGTGGAGCAAACAGATCAGAACGCTGGGAGGAAGAGGAAGTGAGGTCAGAGACTCCACAGCTCTGCTCTCCGGAGCAGACGCCATGCCCCACTCCCGGCATGAAGCTCCGACCCAGGATGGACTAGGCTAGAATCTCCCCGGTAAGCGTACCTTGGGGTGCTACGCACAGATGATTATAAATGGGCTAAATTAATATGTGAGAATTAGCCTAGAAGAGAATGGGCCAGGCAGTGTTTAAATGAATACAGTTTGTGTGTTGTTATTTCGGGACATAAGCTAGCCATGTGGGCGGCCGGGTGTGGGGGACGCAGCCCTGCCGCCCCTATTACTACATATGGCGCCCACGTGGACAACTGCTTCCACATAAAGCCTGAGACAGCTTGGGAAGTAATTCTAGGACAAAATGAAAGCATTGTCCCTGGTTTCTTGGTAGCAGCAATTTCTCGGTTTTACTCTGCTTGCTAGAGGCAAGCAAGCGCCTCATCTAAGAGAGGCTTCCTGACTCAGCTTTAGCTGCAAAGCCTGCAGCTCATTAAGAGGTCCTGCCACGAAACACTTAAACGGTGTTGACGAAAAGCTGAACACATGCTTTTCGGTTTTCAGCCATAGCAGGAAAAAAGCTGTGCCATTTAAAAATGCCGGCTTTCTGGGCCATCCTGCCAGGGCAAACTCTGACTGTTTGAGGCAGGAGGGCCGGCTACCGAGAGAGGACTTGAGTGTTGTCTGCTGTAGCTCACTTGCTGGCAGGGACCTTAAAATGCCATACAGTTGTTGCAGTAAACATGGCTACAGCCTGTACATCCGCCATGAGGCTGGAAAGATAAGGAATGGACTGGATCTAGCTGGCAAAGCCACGCCTTTAATCCTACCCATATTGCTCAGTAATTTAAAGGCTCGTGTGGTCAGAAAAAGAGAGATATACAGTAAAGAGAGATTCAAAGACAAAGAAAATTTCTAAATGGTTTACTGTGTGTTAAAAATTTATGCAGACTAAAAGTTGAAGTTCTTAAAGTAAAAAACAAAAAAAGGAAGAGAGTTGTTGTGTGTGGTAGCACACGCCTTTAATCCCAATGACCTTCCTCCATCACTGGAATTTGTCTACTCACTCTGTCATTTCTTTCAGCCTGGCTTTACTCTGTAAAGACATTGGTCGAAGGCCTATTTTTAATTAACCAATGGCAATAAAACCAACTCAAAACATACATCACCTCTCACTTCAGGGGAAGATAATAAAGACAAAAATTAATTTGAAAATAAGAACTCCAACAAAAAACTAAACAAAATAATTAAAAATACACAATTGTGTAAGCACAGTGACTTCAGAAATTTTAATGCCCACACAGCTTCAAACACTCAAATTCCCACACATAGCAGGAAAGTCATTAACAAAAAATTCATGCGAAATCAGACAAGATCAGCTTTTACTGTACAATAATTTTGATAGTTTGAAAATTCAAATTATAAGCTAAAATGGTTATATATAATCCCCACATTCCTTAAGCAATTTTTGATAGTTGTGTATATATTTGTGTATGACAACATGTAAAATAACTTCACATAATTATTGTATTATTTGACATTTTTCAATCCAGATATTTTACTGAAAGTAGCAGGAAGAATTGTGAAGTAATATAAATACTGTACTTACCCATGATATTCTAAAATACATAAAGCAATTGTACCAATTAATAAAGAAATTATATAAATATGTATATATGAGGAAACACAAATAAACATATGCGATACATAAACTTACATATATTTGAAAGGAACTAAAAATATCATAGTACAGTTGTTGAGATATTTTGAAAAGTGTACCTCCTATAATATGAAAGAATAGGATATTTTAACAGTTGCCCATGTAAACCACCAATTCATAAAAAATAAAAATAAAATTTAAAAAAAATTAAAAATTACTTGACTTATAAAAAACCTTCATCTGGCGATGGATCGAGATAGAGACAGAGACCCAAATTGGAGCACCGGACTGAACTCTTAAGATCCAAGTGAGGAGCAGAAGGAGGGAGACCATGAGCAAGGAAGTCAGGATCACGAGGCGTGCACCCACCCACTGGGACAGTGGAACTGATCTATTGGGAGCTCATCAAGGCCAGCGGGACTGGGACTGAATAAGCATGGGATGAAACCAGACTTTCTGAACCTCAGGACAATGAAGGCTGATGAGAAGCCAAGGACAATGGCACTAGGTTTAGATCCTAATACATGAACTGGATTTGTGGGAGCCTAGCTTGTTTGGATGCTCACCTTCCTGGTCCTGGATAGAAGTGGGAGGACCTTGGACTTCCTGCAGGGCAGGGAATCTGGAATGCTCTTTATTTTCTAGAGGGAGGGGGAATGGAGTGGGAGGGAGCGAGTCAGTGGGAGGTGAGTGGGGGGGAGGGGGCAAAGTGTGAGAGGAGGGGGAGGAAATGGAGACAGGGAGGAGGTGGAAATTTATTTTCAACAGCTAAAAAAAATTAAAAAAATAATTAAAAATAGTCCTTCAGTGATACAAAGATAGTAAGGATTTGTGAATTTCATTGTCACCTGTTCTGAGGAAGTGTGATAATATTCAAAGCTAATTACAAATTAAGTTTTATGTAGGTATGATATTCTGAGAGAATGTGTAGTTCTGATGTATTGCCACCATTTATATCTCTGACACATATGTGTTATATGCAAATGAAAATATGATGCTCCATTTGATAGTATGTACAAAATTCAAATTAATTTCCCCTGAGTCTATCAACATCCATCACCTAGATCTCATCAGTGGAACTGTGTAGGAAATAGGGGCGGCAGGGCTGCGTCCCCAGCACCCTGGCTGCCTGGCTAGTTTATGCCCAAAATAACAACACACAAACTGTATTCATTTAATCACTGCTTGGCCCATTTCTATCTAGCCTTTTCTAGGCTAATTCTCACATATTAATTTAGCCCATTTCTAATCATCTGTGTTGTGCCCCTAGGTGCGCTTACCAGGAAGATTCTAGCCTATGTCTATCCTGGGTCGGAGCTTCATCGCGTGCATCTGCCTGGGAGCTGGGATCATGGCATCTCTCTGAGGCGTCTGCTCCCGAGAGGAGAGCTGTGGAGTTTGAGCTCACTTCCTCTTCCTCCCAGCGTTCTGTTCTGTTTAGTCCATCCACCTATGCTCTAAGCTATGAGCCCAAGCAGTTTGTACATTACTTAACCAATGAAATCAACAGATTGATATATGACACTCCCACATCAGAACTGCTTATTAATCCCACCAATGCATGAATTCAGAGATTTGGATGTGTCTGCTCCCCTCTTCCTTTGATTACATATGCACGTGATGCTTAGATCCCTCAGGATAACTCTAGTTTTTCATTGTACTTTGACTTTTGAAAATCTTAGACATATTTGTTATATTAGTACAGAGCATGACATTGAGAATACCTACAGCTATGCTTTAAACTTGTGTATTCAGGGAAGACATGGAAATACTACTACCTTCTCTACCTTTAAGATACTCACTCCAAAACAGGGATCACTTTCTGCTTCTATTCTTGAATATCTACCTATATTTTACATAGGTCCTAAGTGTACAAAACTACAGTTCTTCATCTCTTGGTTGTTTCATTCAATGGAATAAGGGTGTGGTTATTGGTAGGCTGTTCATGTTAAATTGGGCAGCATAGTGAAAATTTGCAACAGATATTATTCACACATGACATAAACTTGTCTTTACCCAGATTGCTTTATGATGAATACCTTCCATGAACTTTCTATCTTTCCTTAAGTCTGGCCACAATACCATTCACAGAAATGCGGTGTTCCATTCAAGAATTTTTTCTTCTATGATTCCAAGTGACTCAGATAATGTCTATATTGTTCTCACACTTAATTCCGTCACAAATCCAGCACTCATATTTGTGACATCCAGTGGGACCATCTCTGGTGCCATCAACACATGCCTAAGGGCCAATATGTAATAATTCAACATTGACTGCCACTTAGTGCTATACAATCTAGTTTTGGTTATAGAGATGAGCAGCTGAGAAATGGAATATATTCACAGCATAACTAGTAAGGACCTGCTACGCTGAAAGTGTTATTAGCAGTCCTTGCCTCACACAGCAGGAGTGTGTGTTTTCAAATTGTTCCTGGAATAGGAACCAAAGACAAGAATGATTTTTCCATTATACCAATAGGAACAAATCCTGTGGTAACCATGGAGATGTCCATCAGAGCTGCTGCCTCATTTCTCCCTCCCTTCTCAAGGTGTGGTCCAGCAGAAAAAAATAAAAGTAAAAGTGGATAACAGACAAAAAAAAATAAAACACGCAGTTTATCTCAGACCAGAATGCAATTATCAAAGGGGAAAGCCCTGCGAGGGAATTAGGAGTTGATCATATGTCCCACTTCTTGGGTCTGTATCCTGCCAATTTTACTGAAATCCAACATTTCTGCCTGGGGATGGCTGATTATTATTCCTCACCGCCAATTGCAGCTTACTGGTATCACATTCAGAAATGCCATGTCATACTCCCTAAACACACTAACTGTGGAATCTGCCACTTGAAATTTTCACATTCTGAGATGCCGGAAGTATCCCCCGATATGGTAATTATCATATTGGGTACTCGAGTGGGGCATATGATCAGTACATTCCCATTTTCTGTCAGGTATTGAATCCCAAACTAAAAAAAAATGATTACAGAAAATGAATAATCAAAGGCTAATCAAAAATCACAGATATTAAGACTGAAGCAGTGATTTCAGCGACTCGAGCACATTTCCTGCACTGCAAACAGGAACAGGTGACTCTTAGCAGAAGCATGGGGAATCTCAGAAATTCTGTGCTTTTACTAGGTATCTATAGCTTCTGTCTCCTGCAGGTCTCTGCAACAGAGTTTCATTCTTAGTTTGTTTATAGCCAATCTCCTGACTAAATTCCAGCTAAACGCTGGACTTTAGCCAGGAGACTGGCTGGCAAAATCCCTCAGTGCAGACCTTTTTATGTTAACCAAGAACCAATAAGAAGAGAGCTCTCAAACCTGAAAGCACAGACTGCATTTTACATCGTGATCTCATCCGGAGCTGATGATTCATCTGTGTCTCCCTCCTCCCTGTGTGTTGTAAAAAGAAGCAGAGCCATTTATGGGGAACACAGGATAAAATATAACTTACCCTTTGTTTTGCCTCCTGTTCACAACAGACAAACCTGCCTAATTAAGACTGGTTGCCACAGCAACATTGTAGCTGCTTTTGCCTAGATTCTAGCTGGATACCTGATAGCCTCCATACCTATCTGTGTTTTTTTTTTTTTTTTGAGAAAAGAAGAAAAAAAAAACAAAAATCAAGTTTCCACCTCCTCCCAGCCTCCCATTTCTCTCCCCCTCCTCCCACCCTTCTCCCCCTCCCCCCACTCCTCTCCCCCTCCCTCTCCATTCCATAGAGCAGTCCGGGTTCCCTGCCCTGTGGTAAGTCCTATGTCCTCCCCACTCCGTCCATATCTAGGAAGGTGAACATCCAAACTGGCTAGGCTCCCACAACGCCAGCACATTAAGTAGGATCAAAACCCCGTGCCATTGTCCTTGGCGTCTCATCAGCCCTCATTGTTCGCCATGTTCAGAGAGTCCTGTTTTATCCAATGCTTTTTCGGTCACAGTCCAGCTGGCCTTGGTGAGCTCCCAGTAGATCAGCTCCACTGTCTCAGTGGGTGGGTGCACGCCTCGTGGTCCCGACTTCTTTGCTCATGTTCTCCCTCCTTCTGATCCTCCTTGGGACCTTGGGAGTTCAGTCCAGTGCTCCTGTGTGGGTCTCTGTCTCTATCTCTATCCATCACCAGATGAAGGTTCTATGATGATATGCAAGATATTCGTCAGTATTGCTCTAGGATAGGGTCATTTCAGGTTACCAATCCTCAGCTGCCCAAGGAACTAATTGGGAACCTCATCTTGGGCACTTGGGAGCCCCTCTAGGGTCAAGTCTCTTGCCCACCCTAAAGTGGCTCCCTTAACTAAGAATTGAGGTTCCGTGCTCCCCTATCCACCTTTCCTTTATCCCAATTCTCCTGTTTCCCCAAGTCCCCCCTCCTTCCCTTCTACCTTTTCTCTCCCCATCTCCCCTTACACCCATCCCATCCCACCCCCAAGATCCCCAATATCAGCCTGAACACACTGAACCTGATAGAAGAGAAAGTGGGAAATACCCTGCAACAGATGGGCACAGGAGATCGCTTGATATGTATAACCCCAGAAGCACAGACATTAAGGGCAACATTGAATAAATGGGACCTACTTAAACTGAGAAGCTTCTGTAAAGCAAAGGACATTGTCACTAAGACACAAAGGCAACCTACTGACTGGGAGAAGATCTTCACCAACCCCGCAACAGACAAAGGTCTGATCTCCAAAATATATAGAGAACTCAAGAAACTAGACTTTAAAATGCTAATTAACCCAATTAAAAAATGGGGCACTGATCTGAACAGAGAATTCTCAACAGAAGTTCAATTGGCCAAAAGACACTTAAGGTCGAGCTCAACTTCCTTAGCAATCAGGGAAATGCAAATCAAAACAACTTTGAGATCTCATCTTACACCTGTCAGAATGGCTATAGTCAAAAACACCAAGGATAACCTTTGCTGGAGAGGCTGTGGAGGAAGGGGTACCCTCATCCATTGCTGGGGGGAATGCAATCTTGTGCATCCACTGTGGAAATCAGTGTTTCGGTTTCTCAGGAAATTCGGGATCAACTTACCCTTGGACCCATCAATACCACTCCTGGGAATATACCCAAGAGATGCTCTATCATATGACAAAAGCATTTGTTTAACTATGTTCACAGCGGTATTATTTGTAATAGACAGAACCTGGAAACAACCTAGATGCCCTTCAATGGAAGAATGGATGAAGAAAGTATGGAATATATACACGCTAGAGTACTATGCTGCGGTAAAAAACAATGACTTCTCGAATTTTGCATGCAAATGGATGGAAATAGAAAACACTATCCTGAGTGAGGTGTCCCAGACCCAAAAAGATGAACATGGGATGTACTCGCTCATAATTGGTTTCTAGCCATAAATAAGGGCCACAGAGTCTACAATAGGTGAACCTAAAGAAGATAAGTAAGAAGGTGAACCCAAGGAAAAACATATAGTTATCCTCTTGGCTAAGGGAAGTAGACCAAATTGCCGGGGAGAAAATTGCTATCTGTGGTTTTTTGATAGTGACTTTGAGCTGTTAATTCCATCTGGTTTCTTATTTTTTCTGATCTATTTATTTTCAAGTGTTTGTTTATGTAGTTGAAAGGTAATTATTTATGTTTTATATACTACATGTAATATGCAATATATAAATATAATATATTATTACAGTGTTTCATGTAGTTGAATTACAATACACAATATATTTAAGTCCATTAGAAGGTTGTATAAAGGAGATGGATGGATTGTAGAAAGAAATATTGATTTTAAGCCCTCCTGAAATAAACCTCTATGCAATAACATATACCGCTGTGTATCAATGATAAAAAATGAATTCAAGTTAATTCATTTCTGTAAAAATATAAATATATTTATATTATTAACATTCATGTTTGCCTGTTTTTAAGTCCTTATAGATATTTGCTCCCCCACCTTTGCAAGAAGCTACTTTCATGATGTTTCTTATCAGAAATGCCTCTGCCTCCCAAGTGCTGGAATTAAAGGCATGTGCCACCACTGCCCGGCTTTGTTGTTAAGACCTTAGAGATATTTGCACCCCCAACATTGCAAGAACCTTCTTTCATTATGTTTCTTACAATATGTAATTAATATACCTGAAATATTGTCTTAATATAAATTTATAGGTATTTGTTTTAAAAATCCACTAGATTCCAAATACTTGAATTCCTATTAAAATTTCATAATCACTATTAAATCTGAACCATATTTTTCTATCTTTAATGTACACAGTATATATTTAAGGAAGTTGATTGTCCATTAATAATAAACCATCTATTGGTACATGAGTGCCCTACATAGCAAACTACGCTGATAATAATTCTATATTTCTTTCTCAATTAGCTAAGGACCATGAAGAGCTACTCTAATAAGAGTTTTGATTTCATTGTACTTCTTCTGTGCATAGTGTGTTTTGAGCAATGAATATACTACAAGAATTATGCATTTAGTTACAGTTGTTGGAAATTCATTATTGCCAAAGTGCTTACATATTAAACAATAGTGGTTTAATGCAGTTATTTATTAAAATTTGTGCAATTGAGATAGGTGTCCTCCTGGGACTTAAACGTGCTGTTCTAGCCTAGCTGTCCATGAATACTCAGAAAACTACCTGTTTCCAGATTTCTCTAATGTCCTGGAATTGTACAATACCAGCATACCTGCTTTAGAAAACAAATATCAAAAAAAATTAATTCCTGGTTTTCAAATTTCCAAATGAGCATATTCCTTACTGTTTCAGTTTTCAATGTAACCGTGAAGGCATAAAAATTACAATAATAACTATAAATCAAAGAACATATAGTTAACCACTCTAAAGATCATCGTATTCTACTTACCAAATATGATATGGTCCTCCATAAGTACCAAAGTTAAATTATCTTTTCTTAATAGTAGATGATAATGTCAAAAAGTGGAAAAAATGTTTGGGTTCTTCCTCAATAATCCTTAAGCATATAATGTAATAAGAGCAAAATGGAAGTAAATTCAGGCTCTTTTACCAAATATAGGTATTTAAAATGTGCGGTCACAGTTACACAATAAAGAACTATTCAGCAGTAAAAACAAAGATATCTTGAAATTTTCTGGCAAATGAATGAAAATATAAAAATCCATTCAGAGTGAGGTAACCGAGACCAGAATGATGAGGATGGTTTGTACCTAATTATAGGGGAACAACAACTATAAAGCATAGAATAGGGAACCTACAAGTCAGTATCACAGAGAATCTAAGAAATAAGGGGAACATTAAGGGAAAAAATGATAACTCTGGGAAAAGAAAAAATACAAATATCATGAAAATATGGGAAAATATGGATGCAGTAAAAAGAAAATGCAGAAGTAAGGATAAAGAGAGTAATGAAGAGGAAAGAACTGGAAGTAACAGGATTTTAAAGATTGGTGAGCGAAAGAGATAGCAAGGAAGGAAAAAGTTAGATTCACTGACAGAAATATTATGTAAATAGCTAAACTCTGGAATTGTAGGAATTCAGAAATATGACCATAACTTAGACCCTAAGTGATAGTGAAGGTGTTACTTGAACAGTCCTTGCCTTGCTGTCAGATTGATGACTATCTTCAATGTCATCATCATAGAACCTAAATCAAGCAAATTATGGAAGAAGATGCAGAGATCCACAGTTGATCACATGGCTGAGTTCCTAAAGCCCAGTTGAAAAATGGGAATTTTAAAAATACACGCAAGAGAGGTCAAGGTCGTGATGGGAATACCCACTGATACAACTTACCTAGGTTGATGGTATCTCGGGATTCTGCCTGACAGTGAGGAACTAGGAAACTAACAATCTAATCACTCTGAATGTGAGGGAGAGTTGAATAACTGGGGCAGACTGTGGGCCCAGGCCCAGTGGGACCAGGATTGATTCATCCTGCATGTTCTGATTTTAGGGAACCCATTCTCTGTAAAGCTATCTAGCAAAGTCTAGATATGGTGGGAACAAAAAATAAATAAGAAATGCAACTATGACATGTTCATATGAAATAAAATAATACCTAATGAAATTGCCTGTGTTAGTGATGTCTTTTTAAGATATCATGTAAATCATATTTAAACAAGCAACCAAAATATATTAAAAAGCAAAAGAGAGCCTTTACATAAAACATATTGTGACTATGCTTTTGAATAATTTCAACTGGAGACAAAACATTTGAGTACTGAATAATATCCCTTTACTAGGCTTTCTTTATCGCCTTGGAAACAAAGTCCCAGTGTTTTTACTCTTTGCAAATGTATTATTTGCTTATGTCATATCACAGACTGTGGGTATAAGCCTGACTATGAAAATGAGCCTGTTTATTAATCCCATATGGTAAGACAGTTGTAGATCATAGCCCAGTCTGTAGTAAAATATTTAGAATCATCTGGGCAGGTTGATATTAAATGTTCATGATGTCGGGCTTCATTATGTAGACATGAGGATGGCATCACTGCTGAATAAGTTAAATATGTGAGGAATAAACATATTTTCTACTAAGAATATATATAAAATAATACATACCACCACTATTATGAATAAATTTAATCATAAAATTTCTCAAGATGATAAAAAAATGGCAATTTTTGTGGACGCCAGCATAAAAATAAAATGAAATATAAAGAGAGAGTGTATTAACTAATGAAGAACATGGTACGAAATATTCCTTTATATTGTGTGAATATATTTTATTGTAAATGATTTAAGAAAGATTCTGACTGGATATTGTCTAAGTAGGATGAGTTTAGGATGAAGAAACAGACAAAATAGTAGTTAGGAAAATGGAGGAGTGTCAGTATCATGAGAAGCTGTGGGAAGTAGATGTAATTGCTATACTGAGAAAATACCAATCCATATGACAGAGCACTTATAAGAAATACAATGAATTAAAAATTTCTATGTTAACTAGTAATGACCTGAGCAATTTGTTCAGTGTTTAGAAATAATAATAATTTTCTCTATGCTTACTCAGGAATTGTCTAGAGTGAAACAAAACTCTGTCTACTAATGACATTCTGATGTGGGGAACCTAATTATGATAAAACAAATAAAAATAGATATCTAAAAGTTTTTAAACAATAAAAAATTGAATCAAATGAGGCTTTGAATAAGGGTTTTTGTTCAGCTATGATCAATGCAGGTGGAAAAGAGAGTTATGGCTCTTTAAGATATGTTTTTTGAGCTGGGTGCTGGTGACTATCAGGAACATAACTCTATTAAGTGTTCCTTCATCCAAAAACTTTATAATGTTTATTTACAATGTGCTGTATGCTAGTCAGTGTAAGAATGGACCCAATAATGTCCCAGAGGTGTCCCAGAGATAATCATGTCTCCCTGAGACCTCAGCCATGAATCTCATCTCAGAGGGACCCAAAGGTGAGGAGCCAGCTCCAAATGTCATGCAACAAGATGTGCTTTATTCTGAGCAGTGCTAAATTGCAGCTAATATTGTAGTTTAACATTTGTCTCATCTAATCAAAGAACAATGCAGATATTCAGTAAAGAAAGTTCAGGACAAAAAAGACTCTAGACAGACGGCTGGGTGTTTATAGATATGCAGGTGTTAGTGTCTCTGCTGGTCTTTTGTAAATTGTTATTTCTTTAAATAAATGAGATAATATTAATGAATCATTAATAAAAAGGGATTATGTAATTGCTTTCTTTTTACTTTCTCTTCAATCATTTTACATTCTAAATAAATTCCTTTTTTTTTCTTTAATGACAACTCATTTCATTTAAGCAACTTGTATGTCGTTCAGTATGAATCTACCAACTACAACATTAGTAGCCAATTTAGGTAAACGTCCTTGAAAAAACATCTAGTGTTCTTTCTCAGTAATCTGACTCCAGTAAGGATCAGGCATCATTAATCCTGCCGTAATGCAAGATGTGATTTCTGAATTTTTGATATACAACAAGAATTAAGTAGTTTGTTTTATTACTTGGAATTCATGAGTTCACATGCGCTTGTATGAATCCTTTTCAATGTGTCCAAAGGTCAAGGGTATAAACTAGGATGCTTTGACCTAAGGTGTTGCTACAGAACATTGTACCAAGGAAAAAGAGTATTTTGCTAGTGTGTGGTTACTTTCAATTTGGAGATGTGTGGATGAAATTACTTTGGTCTTTATATTTTGGCAAGGAAATCTTGCCTCACACCCAATTTTATATAGAGATACATAAGAACTTTAAATAATAAACTTGAGACAGATCACAATATTCACTGCATGCCCTGCAAAATCTATAAATTTTCTCTTGTTCTTGGTGTTCTCAATAGATCAGCTCCACTGTCTCAGTGGGTGGATGCATCCCTCGTGGTCCCGACTTCTTTGCTCATGTTCTTCCTCCTGCTCCTCATTGAAACCTTGGGAGCTCAGTCCAGTGCTCCAGTGTGGGTCTCTGTCTCTATCTCCATCCATCACCAGATGAATGTTCTATGATGATATGCAAGATATTCGTCAGTATTGCTCTAGGATAGTGTCATTTCAGGTTCCCTATCCTCAACTGCCCAAGAAACTAACTGGGGACCTCAGCTTGGGCACCTGGGAGCCCCTCTAGTGTCAGGTCTCTTGCCAACCCTAAAGTGGCTCCCTTAACTAAGAATTGTGGTTCCGTGCTCCCCTGTCCAACCTTCCTTTATCCTGAAAAAGCATGGGATAAAACTGGACTCTCTGAACATGGCGAACAATGAGGGCTGATGAGATGCAAAGGACAATGGCACGGGGGTTTGATCCTACGTAATGTGATGGCTTTGTGGGAGCCTAGCCAGTTTGGATGTTCACCTTCCTAGATATGGACGGAGGTGGGAGGTCCTAGGTCTTACCACAGGGCAGAAA
This sequence comes from Microtus oregoni, assembly GCF_018167655.1. Classification (NCBI taxonomy): domain Eukaryota; kingdom Metazoa; phylum Chordata; class Mammalia; order Rodentia; family Cricetidae; genus Microtus; species Microtus oregoni. The sequence continues at coordinate 34,963,726 of NW_024543059.1, forward strand.
ACCCTGACTGCTCTTTGGACTGGAGAGGGAGGGGGAAAGGACTGGGGGGAGGGGGCGTAGGGTGGGAGGAGGGGTAGGGAACTGGGAGCCTGGGAGGAGGTGGAAACTTGTTTTTTTTTTTTTGTTTGTTTGTTTTTCTCCTTTTCTCAATAAAAAAAGAAAAAAAGTCTCTTGTTAATTCCTATCGTAATCTTATTTCCAACTTGGAATAGTTCAGTAAAGACCCTGAGTGATGGCTCCTCAAATGTGAAGCTTCAGTAAAGTGGTATTGCATTATGGATACTGCACGTTGAGACTACCACAGCTGTTAAGTAAAGAATAAGTGCTTTGAAAAGAATTAAGATGAACATGGGTTGAATATCATAAATTATCGTTGTAAAAAAATTTGAAATGGGGCAGAAAATTAGTAGTTAACTTACTATAAATTGCTTGGAGATGTCTTAACGTTTTGTTATTTATTATTTTTATTACTGAATAAATAAAAACATTCAAAATTTCGGCTTCCCCCTACTCCTACTTCCCTCCCGCTACCCTTCCCTTTCCCCTTCCCCTTCTAGTACAAAAGAGGGCAGGGTTCCCTATCCTGTGGAAAGTCCAGGCCCTCCCACCTCCCTCCAGGTTTAGAATTTTGGGCATCCAATAGACTAGGATCCCCCCAAAAAACCAGTACATGCATTATAGACAAATCCCAGTGTCACTATCATTGGCTTCTTCCCCAATTGTCCGCCATATTCAGAGGGTCAACTGTGATCACATGCTCGTTCAGTCACTGTCCGGCTGGGATAGATGAGCCCCTAATGGAACAGGCACACTGTCTCAGTGGGTGAACAAACCCTTAGTGGTGTTGACTATAGCAACAGCACACAACAAATTAAACGGAGAGAAACTCAAAGATTCAACTAAAATCAGGAAAAGTTCAAAACTGTACACTCTCTCCACATCTTTTTAATATAGTGCTTGGTATTCTAGCAATAACAATAAGAAAACATAAGGGGATCAAGGAGATTCAAATTGGAAAATAGGTCAAACTTTTATTATTTGCAGATGATATGATAGTGTACATAAGTGACCAAATTAAAAAAAAAAACTATACCAGAGAAATACTACAGCAAAAAAATACCTTCAGTGATGTGGCATGATACAAGATCAATGTAAAAAAAAAAATCAGTGACCTTCCTATACACAAAGGATAAAGAAGCTATGAGGGAAAACAGAGAAACGTCACCTTTCACCATAGCCACAAATAGCAAAAAGAATCTTGGGGTAACATTAACCAAGGATGTGATGGATCGATTTGACAAGCACTTTAAAGCTTTGAAGAAGGAAATTGAAGAGGATACCAGGAAATGGAAGGATCTCCCATGCTCATGGATTCAAAACATGATAGTCAAAACAATGCTATACAATAAAGGAACTTCCAGTGGCATTACCATCCCTGACATCAAACTCAATCACAGAACTAAAGTAATGAAAAACGGTTGGTTTTTAAGTAAAAACAGAGACAGTGACTAATGGAATAGAATCAAAACCTGGATATTAATCCACAAACCTATGAACACCTGATTTTAAACAAAGAAGCCAAAAGTGTACAAACTGAGAATCTTTTGTAAAGCAAAGAGCACAGTCATTAAGACAAAAAGGCAACCTACTGAATGGGAGAAGATCTTCACCAACCCCACATCAGACACAGGTCTGATCTCCAAAATATATAATAACTCAGGAAACTGGACATTAAAATTCTAAATACCTCAATTAAAAAACGGGGTACTGAACTGAACAGAGAATTCTCAACAGAAGTATTTCAAATGGCCAAAAATACTTAAGGTCGTGTTCAATTTCCTTAGTGATCAGGGAAATGCAAATAAAAACAATTTGAGATACCATCTTCCACCTGTCAGAATGGCTAAAATAAAAAACACCATTGTTAACATATGCTAGAGAGGCTGTGAATAAAAAGAAACACTCATCTATTGCTTGGGGGGATGCAAACTTGTACAGCCACATTGGTGATCAGCGGGGTGGGGGTGGGGGGAAGATGTGAGAAAGAGAAGAGGAGGACTGTTTAAAGCTTGGAAAAGTGGGATGTTTGAGATGAAGGAAAAATGGATATGGGAGCAGGTAAGAAGATATCTTCACCAAGGGAGCCAATATGGGGTTTGCAAGAGGATTGGCTCTAGAGGGGTTCCCAGGTGTTCATGGGGATGTCCACCTAAGACGCTGGGCAGTGGAGGAGAGGGTGTCTAAACTGGCTTTGTCCCTTAGTCAGACTGATTACTATCTTGAATATCATCACGGAAACTTCTATAGGCGATAGATAGAGATAGTGACCGAGACTCACATCAGAGCACTGGACTGAGCTCCCAACGTCCACTTAGAAATATTTTCAAAGCTAGAGCAGCTCATGTGTAACCGTTTCAAGAACAGAAATTTTTAGAATTGGTACATCATCTCTGCCTTTGACTTTCCAAGGATGGTATCTTGTAAATACAAAAAATGAGGTGAAAATTTAAGACCATTATAACCTGGAATCAACACAAAGTATTCTACTAATTTGTGGGTACTTATAAAGTAGAGTTTGGATTTGCACCATGATAAGTAAAAAGTGGTTCCCCCTGCAATGGTCAGAAGTGAGACATGACACTCCTATCTACCATAGGAGCTGTTAGATGAGGATACATTTATAGTACTGTGTGATTGTGATCATCCTGTGCCTAGAGAGTTATAGGAAGAAGGCACTAAGGAGCACTGAAGACCTTTGCTTCTGGTGAGGAATGCTGAGATGTAGAGAATGGTGAAAAATTAAGCAGGAGCTAAAAATTTTAAGAGATATAGCAATATCACTTTCACAGAATTAGGAAAGTTGGTATATCTCCTCTTATCAGAAAAGCACTCCTCTTCCTACACAGGGCTGGTTTAGAGCAGTCAATGGTGTAGAGATCTCCTAGAGTACTGCAAACACTCAGATTTATTTGTATATCTCTTCAGCAAGCTAGTTTCAGAGAAGGTACCAGCTGAGGAGAGACAGCATAAATGTTATTAGCAATAGAGCAAAGATATGTGCAGGAAAAATAAAAACTTAGATGCCCTGAGCCCATTTGAACAACTCAAAGAATTAAAAGCAACCAGGACATAGTTTGTCTTCAAATGGAGACGATCTTTTGTGGAAAACCAAACATGCAGAAAAATTGTTGGGCCACAGATGAGAGACATCTGACCCAACAAATTCCTGTCTCTTTTCATATGCTTAATGATGATGGACTTCAAAGAAAAAGAAATCAATTAAATTTTGAAATAGCTTCATATGCCCAAGTTAATTCAACTGGAAAGAATGCCTGGAATACAAAAATTGGAAACTTGGGGGTGGTGTTGGTGTGGAGGTAAAGGGAGATGGGGAGAGAAACATGAGAAGGGGAGGATGGGGAGAGCTTGGGGGATAGGACCATTGTGATAGAGGAAGGGTGGATATGGGAGCAGGGAAGTATATATCTTAAGTAAAGGAGCCATTTAAGGGTTGGAGAGCATCTTGGACTTTCCAAAAAGCAGGGAACCTGGACTGCTCTTCATACTGGAGAGGGAGAGGATGCGGGGAAGGGTAGGGAAATTGGAGGAGTGGAGAATGTGGAAAGTTTTAATTAAAAATAAATTTTAAAAAAGAGTTATATAGAGCAAACAGTATTGAAAAAAAAGAATGCCTGGAATATACTTCTGTCTCATGGATAGCAGACTGAAGACTAATATAAATTTAATCAGGACATGATGAATTGTTTATGATGACATAGTAATCAAATATATTAACGGGAGTTCAGAAGCTGGACATTTGAGAGATGAATAGCAAACATATGACAATACTATTGCAGTTACTAAGTTTGCTTTGAGACCATTTAGAATGAAAGGTAATATTTCTGATTACATTAGAATATCTTCAGATATTGGGCTCTTATATAATCAGTTCCTAGCTATGACTTCTCCATTACATGGGAAAAAAAATAGACTTTATCCCTAACAATGAAATCTAGAAATTGGAGATTGATATAAGATTCAAGAAGAGTTAATTAGAGTAATAACTGTGTCTATTTCCTTCTCAATCTCCCACAGCAAAAGATACCAATAACATTGTCTTAGATTTACAAGGTTTTTTTTCTTTCCTTGGGTTCCTCAAAGTTGTCAAAGATTTGCATTTAGTGTTTCATCAATCAATTCATAAATCCAGTTAGAAAATATAATTGTAATATCTTGATTCATGATATGAAAATAGATTTACATTATGCTTGAATTCTGTTTCACAAGCTACACAAATTATTAGAGATCAATTTCAACAAGTTTATATCATCCTATAAAAGATGATTACTTGTTTGTCCTTATAAAGGAAGTAAGTTTGTTTGAAATATCTTGTCAACTTCAGCTTAATCATGTCTCTTCAGGGTTAATAATTTCCCCAGTGAAAGGAAAAAAATAGCTCTCTTTTGAATATTTGGGATATATGCTGTATCCAGAAGAAATTAATCATAAGAAATCAGAAATATAGAGAGAAAGATGAAAAACTTTGAACTATTTTCAGAAATTATTGTGAGATATACCAAATCCAAGATGCCTTCACCGCATCCACCAATTACTCACATCTACACTTGCTTCTTGAAGCGTATAAGGTAGGATGATTTGACTTAAGGTGTTTCTATAGGACATTGTGAGAAGAATAATGATATTTTGACTTAGGCTGTGGTTGCTCCCTGTTTGGTGATTTTTGAGAGAATATTACTTTGTTTGTTCTTTGTATCATGGCAAGCAAGTCTTGCCTCCTAAATCATTTTTGGACTGAGATATATATGAACTTTGAATATTAATCTTGCGATATATAACAGTATTCACTCTGTGCCCTTAATATCTATATAGTTTTTCTTGTAAATTTTTATCTTAATCCTTATCCCTTCCACAAGTATGGAAATGGGTAGGTCAGGACAATAAGTGATGGCTGCTCAGAAGTGAAAATGGACTATGGACATATTGCTTGATCAATACCAAAGGGTAGACGATTCTACAGGTGTAAAGAGTAAGTGCTTGGGAAAAAATTAAAAGTGAATATGGGTTGAAAATTGGAGATTATAATTGTAAATAAATTTGTACTGTGACAGAAAATCAGTAGTTAAGTGACTATGCAATTGCCCAGGAGGTAATTTACAAGCTAGAGAAGCATAGGTGGATCAGTTTCAAAAACCGATTATTTTAGAATATGTTGAGAAACTTACCCTATGATTTCCCAAGCATGATCTCTAGGACACAGAAAAATTGATGTGAAATACCAAGACCAATATAACCTGGAATTAGCACAAAGTATTTTTTCATTTGTGGGGGCTCATAAGGGTGAGTTTGTATTTGCACATACTCAGTAAAACGTAGTTCTGCCTGCAATGGTTAGAAATGAGAGAGGACACTCCTATCCACCACACGAGCTGTTAGATGAGGAAACGTTTATGGTACGGTTTGATTATGATCAGCCTAGGCCTAGAGAGAGCGATAGGTCGAAACTGCTAAGAAGAAGAATAGGGAGGATTCTGGTTCTTTGCTTCTGGTGAGCAATGCTGAGTAGTAGAAACTGGTGGAATAATTATGCAGGATCGAAAAAGCTTGAGGAATTTAGCAATATTACCTTCACAGAAGTTGGAAACTCTGTAAATCCCCACTTATCAAAAAAGTACTCCTCTTCTTAAACAAGGGCTGGTTTAGATCAAGCAATGATGCAGAGACCTGGAGTTGTGTAAACACACAGTTGTGTTGTGTATCCCTCAAGCAAGCTAATTTCAGGGAAGGTATTTGCTGAGGAGAGAAAGTACGAATGTTATTTGTAATTGAGCAAAGATAAGTGCAAGGCAAATAATAAGTTAGTTGCCCTGAGCCCATTCAAAAAACTCAAAGAATTAATAGCAACTCGCACTCAGTATGGCCCAAATGCTCCTTTGATGCAAATGCTGCTGGAGTACAGGATTTTAGAAGCCTTACACTATGGGAAATGGAAACAACTGGACAACGCTTGCCTGTCAAATGGAGACTATCTGCTGTAGAAAACAAACATGAAGAAAGATGTTGGGTCACAGATCAGAGAAATCTGACCCAACAAATTCCGTTTTCTTTCCATATGCTTACAGGTGAATGATTTCATAGAAAAAGAAATCAGCCATTAAATTTTGAAATAGCAGTATATGCCTAAGTTACTTCAATGACAAGAAGGCCTGGAATAAACTTCTGTCTTCTGAAGAGCAGAATGAAGACTAATGTCAAGTATCAGGGACCTGATGAATTGTTTCAGGATGCTGCAGTAATCAAACAATTTAATTGGAGACACCAAAACAGGATACTTGAGAGGTAAAGCTAGCCTACAACCATACTATTATAGTATTTAAGTCTGCTTTGAAACCATTTAGAAATAAGAGTAATATTTCTGATTTTTTGTTAATATCCTAAGATATTGGACACTCGTACAGCCAGTGCCTAGCTATGACTTCTATTTTACAGGAAAAAAACAGTTAAAGATGTTTCTCCTGACAAATAAATTCGAAAACTGGAGATTGATATAAGATTTAAAAACCATTAATGAGAGTTGATGGGAGCTTTACATCTTGCATTGCCTTTTGTTTCTTCCATAACAAAATATACCCATAATGTTGTACTATATTTAAAAGATTGTTTTTATACCATCCTCTGGTCTCACGGAAATTGTCAAAAATTTGTAGTTAGTGTTTCATCAGTTAATTTCAAATATCAAGTTAGACAATAGCAATAGAATATCTTGCTTCAGGGTATGACAAAAAGTTTTATATTGTTGCAGAAATCTGTGGCTCAGGCTCCATAAAATCTTATGTTTCAATTTCCACAGTTTTATTTTATGCATTAATGATGATGACTACCTTGTCCATATAAATGAAGTAAGTTTGTTTATTAATATATTGTCAGGTTCAACAGAATCCTGTACTTTTAGAGTTAGTAATTGCCCCAGTGAAAGTAGTACAAAGACAGCCATCTTTTGAATATTTTTGGATATATGCTTATTCAGAAGAAATTAAGACTCAGAAATTGGAAATTAAAAGAGAAACATCACAAACTTTGAATGACTTTCAAAAATTACTGTGGGATATACCAACAACTACTGTGCCTTCATGACACCCAACTAGTTCCTCTGCTTATTTGTGACTGTTGTGATGCTTGAAATATTTGTGGGACACCTGGCAGTGAGAGAATGATTTGTCTCTGTGGCTTTGGCTGATACTTTGAAACCTGTTCCTCATGCAGGATTGCATTTTTCTGCATAAATATAGGGAGACTTTATATTTTTATTTATATTTTATTGATATTTATATATATTCATATTTTATTTATATTTTGTTATATTTTTAGCTTGCCTGGGTGTTATGCCAAGCTTTTTGGTGTCAATGACAAACCTCCTTCCTACTGTGTGACTCTGGAGAAACAGAGTCAGAGGTTGTCCAAATGTAAGGGTGGAATTGGAGGCAGAGCAGAGGCTGTCGTCATGTTGGAAAGTTACAAAAGAAAATAATTAAATTAAAAAAATAACTGATTGTCATACAGGGATGGAAGATGGACATTTGATTCAAGGGCTCTGATAGTTTATGAAAACATATCTTATCAATTCATAAAAATTTGAATCTAAAGATATTCTATTAGTTTTTAGGTTTTTCAAGACATGGTTTCTCTGTTGCTTTGCAGCCTGTCCTGGAACTAGCTCTGTAAAGCAGGCCAGATTATAACTAATGGAGACACACCTGCCTCTGACTCTCGAGTCCCAAGTGCTGGCATTAAAGGTGTGCACCATCCCCACATGGTGGATATGTTTCTTTTGAAAAGATATCCTGCTTTTGTTCCACAGAAGATGAGAACATGTGTATTGTTTTCAGGCCAACGAATTTTAGGGAGCAAGAGCTCCGAGAAGACCTCTAGAAACCCTATAACAAGTTTCCCAACAAGCATAGGAAGCATTCTGGAGAAAACTACATGCAAATTTCCAAATAATTATATATTTTGATCTTTATTTAAGGTGGGATATTATATATAGAAAGGAACCATTTACATTGGATTTGATCTTAGTTTACTAAAAAACATATAAGGTTGATTTTGGTATATGCATTTCTGCTCTTGGTTAAGGTTTTGTCTTAGCAGATCATTTAAATATCATGTATAGTTAAGAAGACTAATAGAGAGTCATTAATAATAATCAAAATCTTGGTAACATTATTTAGTTTTTCTAGATATGCAGAGATATAGTTCAGTCACATTGATAATCTTCAACACTTCAAAGAACTAAGAACATAACATTTAAAAGGTTTTAAGAACTTACAATTTTCTCAACAGTGGAACATATCTGCTTCTGGCAGCACAAATTCCTTCATTTGTGGATGCTTAAAAGGGAGAATTATGTTTTCTACCCTGAACAGCAGAGATGCCTCCCCTGAAATCGTTAGAAGTGAGAGAAGACTCTCTGCAGACAGAGGATCTGATAGATTAAGAAGTATTTATGGGACTGTGATACAATCATTCTGAGCTTAGTAAGCTGTAGAAGAAGCTACAAATACCATACACTTTTTGTCTGACTCCTGAACTGAAACCATAAGATGACTAAAGTGTCTGTGCGGTTTTTATATAATCCACACATATATCAAAGAAGAACAACATTCAGGAGACACTCATACAAATCTACAAAAAATTAATAAAATAAAGTTTTACTGTTTATCTTATAAATAAGATATTAAATCAATATTTTACATTGTTAGGATCTGATTGTCAGTCTCTAAAACCATTCATATAGCTATAATTTCTAATAATCATCCTAATATGTTACGGTCAAACCCACAACTAACAGGACTACAAAATACCAAGGTAAAATGCATGATTTCTTCAACTAATTCAAATGTCATTATTTGTCAAAATTTATGTTTAGAGGGTATTACTGGTTACATATGTACAGACATGTCCATATTTCTACTATTTGATATTTTAGAACTCTAGCTATAGAATTGAAAGAAAGAACAATTGAGCCTACTTTATATTGTAAGTGATAACACAATCAGAAATTTCATATATGTATATTTTATAGATGGCAGAAATATTGTTACAGAGTGAAATGGAGGCTCTTGATTCCAAATTACCAATGTTTTCCAGTCTCAAAATTACTAGCAGATATACACATTTAGAATCTGAGATGAACTGAGATGAACAAGATAAGTTCTGAACATTTAATGGATATAAAACAAGGTACAAAATAACAAAGATATCTATTGTGTTAATGATTTTCAAGGGAAGTATGTAATACTTCGCTGCCATCACCAATAAACACTGGATTTTAAAAAGCATATGGTGTCTGATTTCCTAATTGGGAATGGGTAAAAAGTGAGAAAATATCAAGTACAAGAGTATTTATATGCAAATACACAAAGACTATATCAATGAAAACAGCAAATTTGAGATTGTGAGAACCTTAAAAGAAATAGGATGAAAAGAAGTAGGTGTACTCTTCTAAAGAGTATTATAATTCAGAGGCTTGGTGATAGGTAGGGTAGTACTTTTATTTGTTACTGCATAATATTATCAATGATTCAGTTTCATGAGAAAAGAACAACAATGTCATTCCAATTTTCACAATGAAATTCAGAGAAAAGAGGAAAGGGCATGACTCCCCTTGACACTGTCATATACTAAAACATTAAGGGAATTATTTCTTTGCAGATGCTGCAGTGTTCAAGACAGAGATAGTGGTGCCACAACTTTAAACAGAAGGAGAGGTTTCAGAAGCAGGGAAGGACATGATGCACAGACCATAACAGGTGACTCCAAACAGTAATACTGGAATATACCAGTACCTGAATGCTAATTATCCTGGGTTTTTTGTCATATAGGGGCAGTCTGCCGTGTCTGGAAAATGTACATTCAGATTTCAGCTATAAATATTTGCAGCTGAGAGCTGGCATATAGCCAGAGCCTGACTAGGAAGGATACGCTATGCTGACAATATTATTAGCTCTCCTTGCCTGGGAATCCTCTGAATAAGTGTGTGCATTCAAATTTTCCCGGGAACAGTGACGAGAATGATCTCAATTCCACCAATAGGGACAAAGCCTGTGGTAACCTTGGAGATCTGCATCAGAGCTGCTGACGCATTTCTCCTTCCCTTCTCTATGTTTGCTCCTGCAGAAAAATATGAAAGTGAAAGTAGATGGCAGGAAATAATGTAGTTTACCTAGGACCAGAATCCCATTATCAAAAGGGAAATCATTATGAGGTAAGTAGGAGGTGATCACGTATCTGAATTCTTGGGTCTGTATCCTGCCTATCTACCTGAAATTTCCATTTCTCCCTGTTGACGGCTGATTGTGATTCTGTGCTGCCGATTGCAGCTTACTGGTATCACATGCAGAAATACCATGTCAGAGTCCCGAAACACTTATTGCAGAATCTCACACTTGAAATTTTCAGATTCCCAGGTGCGTGAGGCTATTTGCCAACATAGCAATTATCTTAGTGAGGTTTCCAATATCGCATAAGATCAGTACATTTCAGTGTTTTCGTGTATAGACTTTCTATGAAAATCATCTTTTCAGAAAATAAATAATTTACAGCTAACCTTGGAATCGCAGATTATGCGGCTGAATCAGTGGCTTCAGACTGGAGCGCATTTCCTGCACTGCAAACAGAATCAGGTGACTCTCACAAATTCCTTGCTTTTCCAATTGCTTCTGTATCCTGCAGGTCTCTGAGAAACATTTTCTTCTCTGGTATTTTTTACAGTGAGGCTTTGACTAAAGGCCAGCTTTGAGCAGGACTTTAGTCAAAGCCCCACTGGCAAAATTCCTCAGTGCAGTCCTTTTTATGCCATGTAGGAACCAATGAGCAGAGAGATCTCATAACAAGGACCGGAAAGCACAAAACTGCATTCATCTTGATGATCTCATCCAGAGCTGATGAGTCATCTGTGTCTCTCTCCTTACCTTTTATTGTGAAAAGAAGCAGAGCAATTGACAGGGGAACAGAGGATAAAATGTAATTTACCCTGCATTTTGCCTCCAATTAACAGCCAACTAACGTGGTAAAATGTAACAGGTTGAGCCAGCTGGCAGATGCTTTTCCCTTGCATATACCTATATACATGGGAACATTTCTTCCTCTCTGAGGATTTTTTTTTTTTTTTGCTGCCAATGTATCTGGCTTCTGAATCTTTGTGATTTTTTTCTATGTTTTTAGGTGTGGTTTTTATGCAGTCAAATTATAATAAATATGTTACATATAATATGATATTATTAATTATATACTAATAAAAAGGTAATTATAACTTTTCATGTAGTTTAATAATAATACACAATATATTTAAGTTCATTAGATGGCTATACGAGGAATTGGGGACTGTAGAAAAAATGTAGATTTTAAATCTTCTCTCATATAGACACCAGTATAATATAGTAGCTCACAATATCTTAGTGATAAGGAAATGAATTCAGTGTAATTGATTTCAGAAAAAAATAAATATATTTAAATTGTTAACATTTGTGTCTGTTTGTTTTAAAGCTTATAGCTTTTTGGACATATACATTTGCATGAAGCATCCTTCATTTCTTTGTTTCTTGAATGCACACAATATACATAATTCTTTAAATAATAATTCATAATTATATATTTTAAAAAACAACTGGATTTGAAATATTAGAAGTTTTCTCTAAATACCATACACAAAATTAAAAATTATATATATATATATACATATTAATAAGAGATTTTATTTAAGGAAGTTGTATGTCCACCAGTTTCAAGCCATCTATTGTTACATCTATTTCATTGCAAGCCACTCTGAAAATTTGTCCTGCCTTTAGGCATACTAGGATTTTTGACACTGCATAAACTACAAGAATAATGCAGGCAATAGATTGAAACTAGAAAACTCCACCCTGAGTGAGTTAACACAGATCAGAATAATGAGGATTGTTTGTAGCCAATCATCGGTGAACACCAAATAAAACAAACCTGTTGCCCCCAATGCCAGAGAAGCTAAGTAACAAGGGGAAAATAAGGGGAACAAACATTCATCCTTTGACTGCACAAGTCTATTCCCCAGAGCATGTGGGGCATTGAAGACATCCACTAGGAGCTTGTAAAAACTGGCCTTTGTGCAAAGAGCTCCCCATGTGCTGACACTGGAAAAAGTTATCAAATTATACCATGAAAATCTGTTTTTTATCTTAACAAATGTTCTCTTCATCCTCTAATGCAATGGTAAATATCACAGCACTTTACACCAATATTACTCATGCAGTTCAAAGAGCTAAAAATTACACCTTATTAATACCTACTACTTGCCATTATTCTTGGATGTAAAAATGTTTCATGCCATATGTATATGCAATTTATATCCTAAAGAAAAGGATATCTTATTTGAAGACAGCATATCATAAGGAGTAGATCTGTCGGCAGATAATAATGGCTTGTATCGTAAAGCCCTGACTTGAAATAACCAATCAGAAACTATATTATATAAAATAATGTCTGGCCAATAGCTTAAGAGTACAGCCTGCTTACGCCTATATCCTAAAATAACGCACTTCTCCTAATCTGTGGACCAGCATGAGGTCGTGGCTTACTGGCAAATTTCAGCAGATGCCAGGAAAGGTATCTGTTTCTGGCAGCAGATTCATGACTTCTCAATGACTCTTCCTGATTTTTCTATATAGCTCCTTCAGGCTTTCTTTACTCTGCTAAGACATTGGTGGATTCAGCTTACTTATTAACAAATGCCAATACAAGGTATTCACAGAATATATCACCTCCCAAATCAGCTTCCCTTTTCTTTCTAAATAAAAGAGAAAGATTTAATTTTAACATACTAATATTGCATATAAAAATAGTTATCTAGCAATAATCACAGTTATGATATCTTATATTTTATCTTAACTATGTATCTTATATTTTATCATAACTAAATAAAACTATAATTATAACTATTTATTCTTTTTATAGTACTTAACATTTTATTTCCTGAGTATCTTCTTGTTATAATGAGGAAGAAAGATCCCCTCTGGTGATCCGTGTGTTTGCTGGGATGCTCTTACACTCGAAAATGTAGATTTTATCCTTCCAGCAACTTAGCCTCCATAAGCTTTGTGATCCTATGTTGTATCATTGCAAAAAGGATTGATTGCAAAAGTAAGTCTTCATCTCGATGGAAGAATGTTGTTCAAGGTATTGTTCAGCCCCTTGTTTTCTGCGACTTTTGTTCAGGAGTCCATACGGATGTCATATTATTAGACGGGTGACTTCCTGCCTTTTCAGTGAATGCTTGTGTTTCTTACATTATCTTTTAGGTCCCTTATCATCTCAATAAAGACCTCTGTGAGTATACTGAGAGGGCTAATCTAAATAGTACACAATCACTTGCACATCTCAAAATCATGAACATAATTGTAGCTACAAAGTTTTGTTGGCCATTCCAGGGAATGTTCATAGCCTCTATTGATTAAGACAAAGGGATTTCTAGATTTATCACACCAGTCATAGAAGAGGAAAGAATTCTTTGGATTCTAATTTGAATGAATATGCTTCAATTAAGCAGAAGCATAAGGAAGTAAGTACTGTGAGACCTCATAGGTGTGGTGATCATTTTAACATCACTCTGTGCTCTTTCTGCTTTGTGTTGCATCAGCAGTAATATAGGTGATCATCACCATTTCTGTGGTGATATTTTTATATGCTCAAAGGGAAGGAGAGAAGCCATTTCAGTTTTATATAGATCTTATGGCTAAAAATATGTTGGCAATATTAAGACCAAATCATTTCCACAAGGTACATTTCCTCATAAATATGTATAAGAAGGTATGTCATGTAAAGAGTAACATTTTTCTGCTCTGGTTCTATTTTTCTCTGACATCTATCTCTATGAAACAAAAGACGAGACAAGAAAAAAATTGCATTAATGAAAGGAGGTACAAATTTACTAATTCAGTTGACACATTGCCAACACAGAGAGCACATTTCATCACAGTAATTAGATTCGACAGGGGCATATTCTACAGAAAATGTATCAAATTAGAAACAGAGTAAGTACACCAATAATAGAAAGAAGATGATCATGTGTGAACCATGGGAGGGGAATGTGTCGACAGGTAGCCTATGTTATACAAAGTACAGAACTAGACCCTCTTGTTAAATAGAAAGATGTCATACTCAATGATGACAAGCTTTGGGTCAATGCAAACATACAGGCTTTTGCTAGCATAGCATATACAGCAACAGACAGGTAAGAAACTTAAGATGTATTAAATGGAAAAATACAGGTACATAATGAAAGAAAAATTGAGTAAAAGAGTGAAAAGAAACATGGCAAAACAAAGGCAACATCCATTTTGCTAATCTGGGACCTCAAAGAGCAGAAACAGCACAAAAAAACCACAATTACAACAAGAAAAACTGGCACTGGTTAACAATATTTTAAAAGGAGTATAAAGCTTGGAAGTCAATGCTTTAAGGGAATACCTGATTTAGAGAGGCTCAGATCTCATATGGAGGGTTCTGGTTTTGAAGAATGCTGAGTTAAAACATTCATCGTAGATTATTCTGTGGAATCAGAATATGCTGGAAAAGAGAGAACAGAGGCAGAAAAAATGAGATAATAGAAACATTACAGGACACAACAACAAAAAAATCATCTCATTCAAAAGCCCAGCATGAGCAGGAGAATGTGAAATAATAGCAAAAGGACAATCGTTTTGTTCTCTACAAGACTGAAAAGATTTCTACATTCTTTTTTTTCTGAAAATGTACTTCAGCTTAACAAAAAAAAGCGTGATCACATTTTAATCCCTCAAATTTAGGTGAGGAGATATGTATTTCTTCCTAATTAGCGTTCTTAACTCTGAGACAGTAAGAAAGTGCCAGAGTAGGCAACCAGCGATTTCTGTTACAAACTTTACTGTACCCACCATTTTCTGTGTCTAGACTGCATCAAACATGAATTTATTGTTCCATTCTCTGTTCGTTTGTTTGTTTGCATTGCTTAATTTTAAGTCACAAAAATATCACAATATATGCTCATTGAAACAAAAAAGTGTAACACAGAAGTTTATATACCATTGCACGTGCTTCCATATCTTGCCACTCCACATATTCTCCAATGGGTAGACGATGGCTTAGATGGTTTGCATTCAGATAACATGCCTGACTATGAATATGATGCTGATGTATTTATAATTAGAAGGATCTTCACAGACTTCAGCATGATATTTTGTAACTTTATTTGAAATAGTACTAAATGTTTTTCTGTTTTTAGCAAATTTTACCTATTTGTTATAATTCTTGTATTAATTTATCAGGTCTTTAAAGACATTTATCTTTATGTTTACAATTCCTAATCATTCTTATTCTTTAAGTTAAAACTGTGGATTATTGCATGTTATGAAATGCTTACCCAATATCTCAAGAAATTAATTATGTGGAGTTTATTATTTAATCTATTACTCTTCAGTAAATATTGTTTTTTGGCGACAAATCTTTTCCAACTGTTGTCAAATAATGGTAAAAAGATTAACCATTTTATCCCTTATTTTGGTGGTCATAATATCTTAAAAAATATATGGCTAGGTAGTATCATTGTTTCTTTTAGCCACAAGTAATATCACTTTGTGGTTCTCAACTGGAAGATTGCCCCATCAAGAGCTCTTCAAAATGTTTGCTTCCATTTGATATGAGGAACAAAGCAGGTTCAGTAAATTGTTATTTGGTGCCAGGTTTTACCATGGTGACTTATATAACTTCGAACAAACTTCATCAGACTGCTGAAAATAAGAGAAAATATGAAAGGAAACAAAACAGACACTAACATTATGTGCAGAAAAACCTAGTAAACAACTGTAAGTCCCATAAGAATCAGGAAGTTAGACAGTGGAACAGAATGCTGAAATGCTAAACAACCAAACAAAACAGGCTAATGTGAGCAATCAAAGATAATAAGTACAAAAATCTATCAATCTAAAATGCAGTCAGAGAAAATAACCTACAAATACAAAGGTCAAATAAGTGTTGAAAATAGCAGAAAATATTGTCAACAATATTTTATACCAAAAAAGCTAAAGGTATTTTTCTGTTTGCAAAGATAATACTCATTGAAAAGAAGTGGTCTACAGGAAAGAAAAGTTAGAATAAGTTGTAAAGTTCCAATATTTTCAACTCACTAAAGGATAGTAGGACAGTTAAATTATTATTATTATTATTATTTTTTGGTTTTTTTCGAGACATGGTTTCTCTGTGGAGCCTGTCCTTGAACTAGCTCTTGTAGACCAGGCTGGTCTCGAAATCACAGAGATCCGCCAGCCTCTGCCTCCCGAGTGCTGGGATTAAAGGCGTGCGCCACCACCGCCCGGCGACAGTTAAATTTTTAAGTTCAAAGGTGTGGTGATATTTTGCTTGTGTTCTAAAAAAATAAAGCTTGCCTTAAGATCAGAGAGCAGAGCTAGCTACTAATTAACCATAGAGGTCTGGAGGCCTGTAGAGACAGAAAGGATGGAGAGAGGAAAATAAGGTAGGAGGAGGTAGGAGATCAGCCTCTTTTTCTTCTGAGGTGTTAGCAAGGTAAGAGTTAATTGTGACTTGCTGCTTTGTCTCTCTGATCTTTCAGCATTTACCCTATGTCTGGCTCCGAGTTTTTATTATCAATTCCAAATAGAACTCATGCAACACAAAGAAACAGGCTTGCAGATAACTCCCTGTTTATCTGGCTCTTAAAAATCTTTCTACCACTGCCATCAGACGTTCAAATTTTACCTGAGCTTTAGCTCAGATAGTATTTTGTAGATGTATTTATGGGGACTGCACTCCATAACACTTTTTTAGCCTATTTATTTATTTATTTATTTATTTATTTATTTATAATTTCCATCTCATCCCATCCTCCCATTTCCCCCCAGCTTCCCCTACACACCCTCCCCCTCCCTTTCCAGACATAAGAGAAGTCAGGGTGCCCAGCTTTGTGGGAAGTCCAAGCCCCCCTACAATCAGATCTGGGAAGGTGTGCATCCAAACAGACTAGGCTCCCCAAAAGACAGTACATGCAGTAGAATCAAAATCCAATGTCATTATCACTGGCTTCTCAGTTAATCCTTATTGTCAGCCACATTAAGAGAGTCCAGTTTGATTACATGCTCATTCAGAGCCTGTCCAGCTGGTCTTGGTGAGCTCTCATTAGAACAGGCCCACTGTCTGCATGGGTAGATGCACCCCTCACAGTCCTGACTTCCTTACTCATGTTCTCCCTCTGATGGGGAGAGTCTTCTGTTTTGTATTCATTTCAGTGGTTAAATAAAGAGACTGGCTTTGTCCTTTGAGAGGACAGAAAATTAGGTAGGCAGAGTAAACAGAACTCAATGCTGGGAGAAAGAAGCCGAGTCAAGCAGTCTCCATGATTTTCCCACCAGACACAGATGCAGGTTAAGATCTCTCTGGTAAGCCACACCTCATGGGGCTACACAGAATATCAGAAATGTTTTGAGGGAGTGGCGTGGCCGCGTCCCCGGCACCCAGCTGCCTGCATGGCTTATGCCCCAAAATAATTATGCAGAAACTGTATTTTTTTAAACACTGTTTGGTCCATTATTTCCAGCCTCTTATTGGCTAGCTCTTACATATTGATTTATCCCATTTCTAATAATCTGTATAGCCCACGAGGTGGCTTACCAGGGAAGATCTTAACCTGCTGCTGTTTAGGATGGGAAATCATGGCGACTGACTGACTCAGCATCTTTCTCCCAGCATTCTGTTCTGTTTACTCCACCTACCTAATTTTCCGTCCTATTAAAGGCCAAGCAGTTTTCTTTATTAACTAACCAATGTAACAACAGATAGAAAGATGACCCACCTTCATCAGAATTTGGTTAGATCAATACGTAAGAGTTAGCCAATAAGTGGCTAGAATTAATGGGCCAAGCAGTGTTTAAATAAATACGGTTTCCATGTAATTATTTCGGGGCATAAGCTAGCCAGGCGGCTGGGAGCCGGATGGAACACAGCCCGCAGCACATACAACTTCCCTCCTTCTGCCCTTCATCTGGGATCTGGGAGCTCAGTTCAGTGCCCCAAGTTGGGTCTCAGTCTCCATCTCCATCCCTATCCAGATGAAGTTTCTATGGTGATAGGCAAGATATTCATCAGTGTTGCTATTGGAGAAGGCGAGTTCAGGTACCCTCACCTCTGCTGCCCACAGACCTAGCTGAAGAAATCCTCTTGGACACCTGCAAACCCCTCTAGAGCCAAGACTCTTGCCAACCCTAAAATGGCTTCCTTAGTTAGGATATCTTCTTCACTGCTCCTGCAATAAAAAATATCACAGATGAATAAAAATATTCATGACCTTCCAAAACACCTTCCCTTTTTTTTTAAATAAAAGAGAAAGATTAACTTTGACATAATGAAATCTCTTATAAAAAAACTGGTCTAGCAAGAATCACAGTTCTTTTTTTTTGGGGGGGGGCTTTCGAGAGAGGGTTTCTCTGTGGCTTTGGATCCTGTCCTGGAACTAGCTCTTGTAGACCAGGCTGGTCTCAAACTCACAGAGATCCGCCTGCCTCTTCCTCCCGAGTGCTGGGATTAAAGGCGTGTGCCACCATTGCCCGACAAGAATAACAGTTCTTATATTCATATGTATCTTATATTTTATCATAACTAGGGAAAACTATAATTAATTATAACTATTTATTCCTCAACTCCATGAATGTCTCCAAAAGGAGATGATATTACCTAAGTTAACAAGAATTCCATTGTATGCAATTTCCAAAACTCTAGAATTAAGAAAGTCATCTGACTGCCTGAACAGTCATTCAAGGATATTATGTAACTTTATAGGCACCTATATTCATCTTACTGGCCCATAGTTCCTTGCAGACTTTATCAAGAAATTCCAAAGACAGTTCCCCCTATAATGGCAGTTTGTCAGTCACTTTCTTCTATGTCCTGCAGATTGACTTACAGACACTTTCATAAAGCAGGATCTGTTAAAGTCTTCTCTCACCTTCTCTAGGCAACTTTAGCAGACATTTCTCTATGGGTCCAGCATGTCTAATATTGTATAATTAATACAAGATATCATTAAGCAGTCCAGGCAAAAACAGTTTCTTGCACAAATGGCTAGCAAACTCCATTAGGAGCCTGCTAGATGCCCATCTTCCTCTTGAAGTAATTGATGCTACCAGGAGCAGATGAGTATGTGTCACAATGTCATGAAAAGTCCTAAGTTTTGAAAACATTTAAATATTATATTTTGTTAAACTTTGAGAAGCTCAAATAATAACTTTCCATCTAAAATATATCTCTGTAACTGTAGAAAAGCTAAGTAACCTGACAACAAACTTGACTCTTATAGATGACTCTATATTAACCTATGTTTCAAAATTATACATTCTATTTTAAACTAGCTGCACAATACAATACCTTAATCAGGAGCAGAAACACACACACACACACACACACACACACACGCACACATATATATATATATATATATATATATACATATATATATATATATATGTAATTTATAATATATATATAACTAATTTATTAAATTTATATTAATAAACCAAAATCTATACCAATGCATATCACGATTGTGTATCATGCATTAAATGTAACCAAATTTTATAAAAAATTTTTTTGGTCATACCTGTTTCCTAACTTCTTCCTGCTGTTTATTGGGCTAAGTATTTGGAGGAGTTTATTTAGATCTTTAAGTGCATCTTTTTCCCTTGAATCACATTTATCTTGAGAAATCCACAGGTTTCCATTCTCCTTGCAAAGGAAGTATAAGCTCTTTTCCAAAGCAAATATTCTTACCTATAACCAAATTTTTAAGTCAAGATAAGTTTAATGCACACATTTTGTTTAGATTAGCACTACATACTATGAAATGTCTTTCTGTACTTAACAGTCAAAAATAATCCACAATAATATACATGAGCCAGTCTCCCTGTGTATTTTCATCTTTATATGACTTATTTTTCTTTACTCATTTAATCTATGACTGTCTATACTCTGTCTATTTAAATACTTTATTTACTTTCAATGAGTTGTTTCTTTTTATTGCTATAACTGTTTTCTGACCAGAAGCTTTTTAAATGCTAAGTGGAAAAGGCTAGGATTAACTCTGCCATATTGCCTGTCAGTTCCATTCAATCAAACATGTTGAAGGCATGTATACTGCCTTTGAGAACTTTGTCTCAGATCCAGATACAGGCTTGTGTCTCATCAGATATGTGTTGCCATTAAGTAAATGGTAGAACTCTGCTCACAAACTCCAGATAAATGTTCTGCAGTCAGACAACCAGAAAGATTTATAGTTGATCCTGAAACTAACATGACCCAGGATGCTTTCTTAATAAGTCTTGAAGATTTTATGCTACCACTGAGTCAGGAAGCATTCTCTGAAATAAAAAAAAAAATCATTCCTCTGCTTGCTGCTAGCAAAAAGAGCCCACCCAAGAAAATGCTACTACCAAAAAATCTATGTGTAAACCTATCCTTTTTATCTAGCTTTCCTTTTTCTTCATTCTCAGGTGTTGAAGGATATAGTTGACATGCAGGTAGTTCATTCCACCATGACCATCCTGACTTAAATAATAACTCAGAAACTTTATTCTTTGAGTACTATTTGGCCAGTTGCTTACTCTATGTGTGTTGTAGCTAGCTATTTTATCCTAAACTAACTAGTATTCATAAATCTGTTCATTAGTTCAATTACTTACTGGAAAAGTTTTGGCAGGTTGCTGTTGAGGCATTTGCCTCTTGCAGCAGCTACTTGGCTTCTCCTGGAATCTGTCTACTCACTTTGTCATTTCTTTCAGCCAGGCTTTACTCTGTAAAGACATAGGTTGAAGGCCTTTTTTTAATTAACCAAAGGCAATAAAACAAACTCAAAGCATACATCACATCTCACTTAAGGAGAACATATTAAAGAGAAAAAAATAAGGTTCGGAAATAAGAACTCCAACAAAAAAAAATTAACAAAATTAATTAAAAATCCAAAATTGTGTAAGCACAGTGACATGAGAAATTTTAATGCCCACACAGCTACAAACACTCTCAAATTCCCACACATAGCAGGAAAGTCATGAACAAAAAATTCATGCAAAATCAGAAAAGATCAGCTTTTACTGTACAATAATTCTGATAGTTTGAAAATACAAATGATAAGCTAACATGGTAACATATAATCCCTACATTCCTTATACAATTTTTGGTAGTTGTGTATATATTTGTGTATGCAAAAAATGTAAAATAACTTCACATAATTATTTTATTATTTGATATTTTCCAATGCACATATTTTACTGAAAGTAGCAGGAAAAATTGTGAAGTAATATAAATACTGTACTTACACATTATATTCTAAACTACATAAAGCAATTGTACCAATTAATAAATGAATTATATATATATATGTATATATGAGGAAACACATATAAACATATGCAATACATAATCTTACATAAATATTTGAAAGGAACTAAAAATATCACAGTACAGTTGGTGAGATATTTTGAAGAGTGTACCTCCTATAATATGAAAGAATAGGATATTTTAACACAGTTACCCATGTAAAACACCAATTCATATAAAATAGAAATAAAATTAAAAAAAAATTAAAAATAACTTGACTTATAAAAAATCTTCATCTGGCGATGGATCGAGATAGAGACAGAGACCCAAATTTAAGCACTGGACTGAACACTTAAGGTAAAATGAAGAGCAGAAGGAGGGAGAACATGAGCAAGGAAGACAGGACCACGAGGGGTGCACTCACCCACTGGGACAGTGGAACTGATCTATTGGGAGCTCATCAATGCCAGCAGGACTGGGACTGAATAAGCATTGGATGAAACCAGACTTTCTGAATGTCAAGAAAATGAAGGCTGATGAGAAGCCAAGGACAATGGCACTAGGTTTTCAATCCTAATACATGAACTGGCTTTGTGGGAGCCTAGCCTGTTTGGATGCTCACATTCCTGGTCCTGGATAGAAGTGGGAGTACCTTGGACTTCCCACAAGCAGGGAATCTGAAATGCTCTTCATTCTCCAGAGGGAGGGAGAATTAAGTGGGAGGGAGGGGGAGAGAGGGAGAGGAGTGGGAAGAGGGGGCGAAGTGTCAGAGGAGGGTGAGGGAAATGGGAAATGGGGAGGAGGCAATTTTTTTTTTCCAAACAGCTTAAAAAAATTTAAAAAAATTAAAAATACTCCTTCAGTGATACAAAAGATAGTAAAGATTTGTGAATTTCATTGTCACCTGTTCTGAGGAAGTGTGATAATATTCAAAGCTAATTAGAAACTAAGTTTTATGTAGGTATGATATTCTGAGAAAATGTATAGTTCTGATGTATTGCCACCGTTTATATCTCTGATATATATGTGTTATATGCAAATGAAAATATGATGCTCCATTTGATAGTATGTACAAAATTCAAATTAATTTCCCCTGAGTCTATCAACATCCATCACCTAGATCTCATCAGTGGAACTTCTTATTAATCCCACCAATGCATGAATTCAGAGATTTGGATGTGTCTGCTGTACTCTTCCTTTGATTACATATGCACGTGATGCTTAGATCCCTCAGGTTAACACTATTTTTTCATTGTAGTTTGGCTTTTGAAAATCTTAGACATATTTGTTATATTAGTACAGAGCATAGCATTGAGAATACCTACAGATATGCTTTAAACTTGTGTATTCAGAGAAGACATGAAAATACTACTACCTTCTCTGCCTTTAAGATACTCACTCCATACCAGGGATCACTTTAGGCTTCTATTATTGAATATCTACCTATTTTCTACATAGGTCCTAAGTGTACAAAAATTTAGTTCTTCATGTCTTGGTTGTTTCATTCAATGGAATAAAGATGTGGTTCTTGCTAGGCTGTTCATGTTAAATTGGGCAGCATAGTGAAAATTTGCAATAGATATTATTCACACAAGGCATAAACTTGTCTTTCCCTAGATTGCTTTATGATGAATACCTTCCATGAACTTTCTATCTGTCCTTAAGTCTGGCCACAATACCATTCACAGAAATGCTGTCTTTCGTTCAAGAATTTTTCTGCTATGATTCCAGGTGACTCAGATAATGTCTATATTGTTCTCACACCTAATTCCCTCACAAATCCAGCACTCATATTTGTAACATCCAATGGGACCATCTCTGGTGCCATCAACACATGCCTAAGGGCCAATATGTAATAATTCAACATTGACTGCCACTTAGTGCTATACAATCTAGTTTTGCTTATAAGGATGAGCAGCTGAGAAATGGAATATAGCCACAGCATGCCTAGTAAGGACCTGCTATGCTGAAAGTGTTATTAGAAGTCCTTGCCTCACACAGCAGGAGTGTGTGTTTTCAAATAGTTCCTGGAATATGAACCAAAGACAAGAATGATTTCCACTCTACCAATAGGAACAAATCCTGTGGTAACCATGGAGATGTCCATCAGAGCTGCTGCCTCATTCTCCCTCCCTTATCAAGGTGTGGTCCAGCAGAAAAAAAATGAAAGTAAAAGTGGATGACAGAAAAAATAAATAAAACACGCAGTTTATCTCAGACCACAATCCAATTATCAAAGGGGAAAGCACTGCGGGGGAATTAGGAGTTCATCATATTTCCCGCTTCTTGGGTCTGTACCGTGCCTATCTTCCTGAAATCCAACATTTCTGCCTGGGGATGGCTGATTATTATTCCTCGCCGACAATTGCAGCTTACTGGTATCACATTCAGAAATGCCATGTCATACTCCATAAACACACTAACTGTGGAATCTGCCACTTGAAATTTTCAGAATCCGAGATGCCGGAAGTATCCCTCGATATAGCAATTATCATATTGGTTCCTCCAGTGGGGCATATGATCAGTACATTCCCGGTTTCTGTCAGGTATTGACTCCCAAACTAAAATTTGATTACAGAAAATGAATAATCAAAGGCTAATCAAAAAATCACAGATATGAAGCATGAAGCTGTGGTTTCAGCGACTCGAGCACATTTCCTGCACTGCAAACAGGAACAGGTGACTCTTACCAGAAGCATGGGGAATCTCAGAAATTCTGTGCTTTTACTAGGTATCTATAGCTTCTGTCTCCTGCAGGTCTCTGTAACAGATTTTCTTTCTGAGTTTGTTTATAGCCAATCTCCTGACTAAATTCCAGCTAAACGCTGGACTTTAGCCAGGAGACTGGCTGGCAAAATCCCTCAGTGCAGTCCTTTTTATGTTATCTAGGAACCAATAAGAAGAGAGCTCTCAAACCTGAAAGCACAGACTGCATTTTACATCGTGATCTCATCCGGAGCTGATGATTCATCTGTGTCTCCCTCCTCCCTGTGTGTTGTAAAAAGAAGCAGAGCCAATTGAAGGGGAACACAGGATAAAATATAATTTACCCATTGTTTTGCTTCCAGTTAACAACAGACAAACCTGCCTAATTAAGACTGGTTGCCACAGCAACATTGCAGCTGCTTTTGCCTAGATTCTAGCTGTAAACATGAAAGCCTCCATACCTATCTGTAGTTTTTTGATTGTGACTTCGCGCTGTTAATTCCATCTGGCTTCTCAATTTTTTCCTGATCTGTTTATTTTTATGTATTTGTTTATGTAGTTGAAATATAATTATTTATGTTTTATATACCACATGCAATATGTAATATATAAATATAATATATGATTACAATGGTTCATGTAATTGGATTACAATACATAATATATTCAAGTCCATTAGAACGTTGTATAGGGCAATGGATGTATTGTAGAAAGAAATATTGATTTTAAGCCCTCCTGAAATAGACCTGATTGTAATAAAGTATCCCTTTTGTCTTAACGATAAAAAGTGAATTCAAGTTAATTCTTTTCTTGAAAAAAAAATTAAATATATTTATATTATTAACATTTATATTTGCCTGCTTTTAAGACTTTTTTTTTGTTTTTTTTGTTTTTCGAGACAGGGTTTCTCTGTGGTTTTGGAGCCTGTCCTGGAACTAGCTCTTGTAGACCAGGCTGGACTCGAACTCACAAAGATCAGAATGCCTCTGCCTCCCAAGTGCTGGAATTAAAGGCATGTGCCACCACTGCCCGGCTTTGTTGTTAAGACCTTAGAGATATTTGCACCCCCAACATTGCAAGAACCTTCTTTCATTATGTTTCTTACAATATGTAATTAATATACCTGAAATATTGTCTTAATATAAATTTATAGGTATTTGTTTTTAAAATCCACTAGATTCCAAATAATAGAATTCCTCTCAAAATTTCATAATCACTATTAAATCTGAACCATATTTTCTATCTTTAATGTATATTGTATATATTTAAGGAAGTTGTATGTCCATTTATTATAAACCATCTATTGGTACATAAGTGCCCTACATGAAGAGCTATGCTAATAATAATTCTATATTTCTTTCTCAATTAGCTCAAGACTACAAATAGCTACTATCATAAGGGTTTGGTTTCATTGCCCTTTTTCTACTCAAAGTGCGTTTTTGAGCAATGGATATACTACAAAAATTATGCCTTTAGTTAGAGTTGTTGGAAATTCATTAGGGTAAAACAGCTTACATATTTACCAATAGTGGTTTGATGGAGATATTTACTAAAACTTGTGAAATTGAGATAGGTTTCCTCGTGTGAATGAAACGTGTCATTCTAGACTAGCTGGCCATGAATACTCAGATAACCTCCTGTTACCACATTTCTCTAATGTCCTGGAATTGTACAATACCAGCATGCCTGCTTTAGAAAACAAATATTCTAAAAATGAGTCCAGGTTTGCACATTTTCAAATGAGCATATTCCTGACTGTTTCTGTTTTCAATGTAACCGTGAAGGCACAAAAATTAAGATAATTAGTATAAATCACAGGCCACATAGTTAACCACTCTAAAGATCATTGTATTCTACTTACTCACCAAATATGATACGGTCCTCTGTATACACCAATGTTAATTTTTTTCCTAATAGTAGATAATAATATCAAAAAGTGGAAAAATGTTTGTGTTATTCCTCTATAATCCTTAAACATATAATATAATAAGAGCAACATGGAAGAAAATCCATGGTCATTGGCCAAAAATAGATTTTTAAAAAATGCGGTCCCATTTATACAATAAAGAACTATTTAGCAGTAAAAACAAAGATATCTTGAAATTTGCAGGAAAATGAATGAAACTATAAAAATCCATTCAAAGTGATGTAACCTAGACCAGAATGATGAGGATGGTTTTTACCTAATCACAGGTGAACAACAACTATAAATCATAGAATAGGGAACCTAAAACTCAGGAACACAGAAAAGCTAAGTAATAAGGGTAGCATTAAGGGGAAAATGGTAACCCTGGGAATAGGAAAAAGACGATTATCATGAAAAAAATGGGAAAATATGGGTGCGTGATAAAAGGAATGCAGAAAGTAAGGATAAAGAGAATAATGAAGAGGAAAGAACTGGAAGTAGCTGATTTTAAAGATTGGTGAGTGAAACAGATAGCGATGAAGGAAAAAGGTAAATTCATTGACAGAAACATTCTGGGAATAGCTAAACCCTGGAATTGGAGGAATTCACAAGGATGATCACAACTTAGACCCGAAGTAATAGTTGCGATGGAACTTAAACAGTCCTTGCCTTGTTGTCAGATTGATGACTATCTTAAATGTCATCATCATAGAACCTAAATCCAGCAAATTATGGAATCAGATGCAGAGATCCACAGTTGATCACATGGCTGAGTTCCTAAAGCCCACTTGAATCATGGGAATTGTAAGAATACATACAAGAGAGATCAAGATCGTGATGGGAATACCCACGGATACAGCTTACCTAGGCTGATGGTATCTAGGAACTCTGCCTCTCAGTGAGGGAACTAGGATACTAACAATCTAAGCACTCTGAATGTGAGGGAGAGTTGAATGACTGGGCAGACTGTGGGCCCACGCCCAGTGGGACCAGGATTGATTAATCCTGCATGTTCTGATTTTAGGGAACCCATTCCCTGGAATGCTATCTAGCAATGTCTAGATATAGTGGGGGAAAAATACAAAATGCAATGTTCATATGAAATAAAATAATACCTAATGAAATTATTTTTGTCAGTGCTATGTTTTTTTAAGATATCATGTAAATCATATATAAACAAGGAACAAATTTACCTTAAAAAGCAAAAGAGAGCCTTTACATATAACATATTGTTATTGTTATTTAAATGTATGTACACATGAGGATGATATCACTGCTGAGTAAGTGAAATATGTGAGAAATAAACATATTTTCTACTAAGAATACATATAAAATAATACATACCACCACTATTATGAATAAATTTAATCATAAAATTTCTAAAGATGATAGCAAAAATGGCAATTTATGTGGACATCAGCATAAATATAAAATGAAATAAAAAGAGAAAGTGTATTAACTAATGTAGAACATGGTATGAAATGTTCCTTCATATTATGTGAATATATGTCATTGTAAATGATTTAAGAAAGATTCTGACTGGATATTGTCTAAGTAGGATAACTTTAGGATGAAGAAACAGACAAAATAGTAGTTAGGAAAATGGAGAAGTGTCAGTATCATGAGAAGCTGTGGGAAGTAGATGTAATTGCTATACTGAGAAAATACCAATCCATATGACAGAGCACTTATAAGAAATATTATTAATTTAAAATTTATATGGTAACTAGTAATGACCTGTGCAATTTGTTGAGTGTTTAGAAATAATAATAATTTTCTCGATGCTTACTCAGGAACTGTCTAGAGAGAAACAAAACTCTGCCTACTTACTAATGACATTCTGATGTGGCGAACCAAATTATGATAAAACAAATAAAAATAGATATCTAAAAGTTTTTAAGCAATAAAAAATTGAATCAAATATGGATTTGAATAAGCGTTTTTGTTCAGCTGTGATCAATGCAGGTGGAAAAGAGAGTTATGGCTCTTTAAGAGATGTTTTATGAGCTGGGTGCTGGTGACTACCAGGAACATAACTCTATTAAGTGTCCCTTCATCCAAATACTTTATAATGTTTATTAACAATGGGCTGTATGCTACTCAGTGTAAGAATGGACCCAATAATGTCCCAGAGGTGCAGTGATAATCATGGCTCCCTGAGACCTCAACCATGAAGCTCATCTCAGAGTGACCCAAAGGTGAGAAGCCAGCTCCAAATGCCATGCAACAAGACTTGCTTTACTCTGAGCAGTGTTATATTGCAACTAATATTGTAGTTTAACATTTGTCTCATCTAATCAAAGAACAATGTAGATATTCAGTAAAGAAAGTTTAGGACAAAAAAAAAAAAACTCTAGACAGACGGCTGGGTGTTTATAGATATGTACGTGTGAGTGTCTCTGCTGGTGTTTTTTTAAATGTTTGTTCTTTTTTTAAATGAGATAATATTAAGGAATCACCGATAAAAGGGGATTTTAGTAATTGCTTTCTTTTTACTTTCTCTTCATTCATTTTACATTCTAAATAAATTTCTCCCACAGACTCTCCTTTCCCATTCTTGTCTCCCCACAGTCCATCCTCATCAATTACCCCCAAAGGCTAGGCCACCCATAGGGAGGCAACATAACTTGGCATATTAAGCTGAGGCAGTTCAAACCCTACCTTACCTAGAAGTGTAAGACATCCAAACTTATGGAATTGTCTCTAAAATTAGATCTTGTACCAGAAATGAGTCCTGGTCTCCCTCCCAGCCCCTTAAATTGAACAAGCTACACATCTATCTCCCACAAGCAGATAGCCTAAATCAGTGGAAAATAGACTGTATAGCAGTTAGTATAGAGTTCATGATTTCCCATGAATTTGGTTCTGTTCTATGTAAGTTTCTGAAGATATTCAACCTCCCTTGGTCATATAATTCCTACTTGGTTGGCATTTTGGTATCTCTTCAGACCATTGAAAATTGCCTCTCTTCTATTAATATACAAATATTAATAGGAAAAATCTATCACATCCCAACTTTTAAACAACTGCCCAGTTTCCAAAATCACTACTATATCTGAAGATTGTACTCTTTTCTTTCTTTACTGACAACTCAGTTCATTTAAGCAACTTGTACATCGTTCAGTATGAATCTACCTACTGGACCATTAGTAGCCAATTTTGGTAAACGTCCTTGAAAAAACATCTAATGTTCTTTCTCAGTGATCTCACTCCAATAAGGATCAGGCATCATTCATTCTGCCATTATGCATGCTGGGATTTCTGAATTTTTGATATGGCATGAGACTTATGTAGTTTGTTCTATTACTTGAAATTCATGAGTTCACATGTGCTTATGTGAATCCTTTTCAATGTGTCCAAAGGTCAGAGAATTCAGACCTAATCTTGCACCTTCAAGAGTATAAGCTAGGATGCTTTGATCTAAGGTGTTGTTACAGAACATTGTGTCAAGGAAAAAGAGTATATTGGCTAGTGTGTGGTTACTTTCTGTTTGGAGATGTATGGGTGAAATTACTTTGTTTGTTCTTTATATCATGGCAAGGAAGTCTTGCCTCACACCCAATTTTATATTGAGGTACATAAGAACTATGAATAATAAACTTGAGACAGATCACAATATTCACTGCATGCCCTAGAAAATCTATAAATTTTCTCTTGTTAATTCCTTTTTTTTCCCATTTTTTATAGAGAAAAGGAGAAAAAAAAAGTTTCCACCTCCTCCCAGCCTCCCATTTCCCTCCCCCTCCTCCCACCCTTTTCCCCCTCCTCCCACTTTTCTCCCCCTCCCCCCACTCCTCTCCCTCTCCCTCTCCAGTCCAAAGAGCAGTCAGGGTTCCCTGCCCTGTGGTAAGTCCTAGGTCCTCCCCTCTCCCTCCATTCCTAGGAAGGTGATCATCCAAACTGGCTAGGCTCCCACAAATCCAGCACATTACGTAGGTTGATAGGGAACCTGAAATGACCCTATCCTATAGCAATACTGACGAATATCTTGCATATCATCATAGAACCTTCATCTGGAGATGGATGGAGATAGAGACAGAGACCCACACTGGGGCACTGGACTGAGCTCCCAAGGTCCCAATGAGGAGCAGAAGGAGGGAGAACATGAGCAAAGAAGTTGGGACCACGAGGGGTGCACCCACCCACTGAGACAGTGGAGCTGATCTATTGGGAGCTCACCAAGGCCATCTGGACTGTGACTGAAAAATCATGGGATAAAACTGGACTCTCTGAGCATGGCGAACAATGAGGGCTGATGAGAAGCCAAGGACAATGGCTCTTGTTAATTCCTATCTTGATCTTAATCCCAAGTGAGAATAGTTCAGTAAAGACCCTGAGTGATGGTTCCTCAGAAGTGGAGCTTGACTATGCTGGTATAGCATTATGGATACTGCAAGTTGAGAATACCACAGTGTAGTGTTCCCTATCCTGTGGGAAGTCCAGTCCTCCCCCTTCCCTCCAGGCTTAGGAAGCTGTGCATCCAAATGGACTAGGATGACAAAAAGCCAGTACATGCATTAGAGACAAATCCCAGTGCTATTATCATTGGCTTCTCAGTCTGCCTCAATTGTCAGCCTTATTCAGAGGGTCCAGTTTGATCCCATGTTCATTCAGTCCCTGTCCAGCTGAAATTGATGAGCCCTCAATAGATCAGGCACACTGTCTCAGTGGGTGGACAAACTCTTTGTTGTGTTGACTACAGCAACAGCTCACATCAAATTAAATGGACAGAAACTCAAAGATTCCACTAAAATGAGGAAAAAGTCAAAACTGTACACTCTCTCCACATCTCTTCAATATAGTGCTTGGTATTCTAGCAGTAGCAATAAGGCAACATAAGGGGATCAAGGCGATTCAAATTGGAAAAGAGAAGTCAAACATTTGTTATTTGCAGATGATATGATAGTGTACATAAATGACCCCAAAAAAATCTACCAGAGAAATACTACAGCAGAAAAGTACCTTCAGTGATGTGGCATGATATAAGATCAATTAAAAAAAAATCAGTGACCTTCCTATGCACAAAGGATAAAGAAGCAGTGAGGGAAAAAAGAGAAACATCACCTTTAACCATAGCCACAAATAGCATAAAGAGTCTTGGGGTAAAACTAACCAAGGATGTGAAAGATCTATTTGACATGGACTTTAAAGCTTTGAAGAAAAAAAATACTGAAGAGGATACCAGGAATTGGAAGGATCTCCCATGCTCTTGGATTCATGGAATCAAAATTGTAAAAATGGCTATTCTACAAAAGGAAATCTATAGATTCAATGCAATCCCTATCAAAATCCCAAAAAAAATTCTTCACAGACCTTGAGAGAACAATAATAAAGCTTATATGGAAAAACAAACACCCATGATATTCAAAACAATGCTATACAATAAATGAACTTCCAGTGGCATTACCATCCGTAACATCAAAATCTATCACAGAGCTACAGTAATAAAAACAGGTTGGTATTTAAATAAAAACAGAGAGAGTGACTAATGGAATACAATCAAACCCAGATATTAATTCACAAACCTATGATCGCCTGATTTTGAACAAGGAAGCTAAAATTATACAAACTGAGACAAAGAGTACATTTATTAAGACCAAAAGGCAACCTACTGAATGGGAGAAGATCTTCACCAACCCCACATCAGACACAGGTCTGATCCCCAAAATATATAATAAGTAAGGAAACTGGACATTAAATTTCTAAATACCTCAATTAAAAAATGGGGTACTGAACTGAACAGAGAATTCTCAACAAAAGAATTTCAAATGGAGAAAAAGACTTAAGGTCATTTTCAATTTCCTTACTGATCAGGGAAATGCAAATAAAAACAATTTGAGATACCATCTTCCACCTGTCAGAATGGCTAAAATTAAAAACACCATTGTTAACATATGCTGGAGAGGATGTGAATTAAAAGAAACACTCATCCATTGCTTGTGGGGATGCAAACTTGTACAACCACTTTGGAAATCAGTGTAGCGGTTTCTCAGAAAATTGGGAATCAACCTACCTCAGTTCCAGCAATACTACTCTTGGGAATATACCCAAGAGATGCCCAATCATACTACAAAAGCATTTGGTTTACTATGAGTATAGCAGCATTATTTGTAATTGCCAAAACCTGAAAACAACCTAGATGCCCCTAAATGGAAAATGGATAAAGAAAATGTGGCACATCAGCACAGTAGAGTAGTAATCCATGGGAAAAAAAAACAATGACATCTTTAGATTTGCATGCAAAAGTTAGGAAATAGAAAACACTATCCTGAGTGAGATTACCCAGACCCAAATATATTAACATGATATGTACTCTCACATTGGTGGATTCTAGCGATAAACAAAGGACATTAAGCCTATATTTCACAATCCTAGAGATGCTAAGTCATAATGTGAACCCATAGAAAAGACATACAGATCCTCCAGGAAACTGGAAGGAGGCATCATCAGGCAAATTTGGGAGCATTGGGGTGGGAGGAAGACATGAGAAAAGAGAAGAGGAGGGCTGTGGAAAGCTTGGAAAAGTGGGAAGTTTGGGATGAAAAAAAATGGATATGGGAGCAGGAAAGAAGATATCTTAATTAAAGAAGCCAATTTGGGTTTGGTAAGAGACTTGGCTCTAGAGGGGTTCCCAGGTTTTCCGGGGAATGTTAGCTTGGACCCTGGGCAATGGAGCAGAGGGTATGTAAACTGGCCTTGTCCCATAGGCAGACTGAATATTATCTTGAATATCACCGTAGAAACTTCTATAGTCAATGGATTGAAATAAAGACCAAGACTCACATCAGAGCACTGGACTGAGCTCCCAAGGTCCACTTAGAGATATTTTAAAAGCTAGAGCAGATCATGTGTAACAGTTTCAAGAACAGAAATTTTAGAATTTGTAGAGCAGCTGTTCCTTTGATTTTCCAAGGATGGTATCTTGGAAACACAAAAAATGAAGAGAAAATCCAAGTCCATTATAACCTGGAATCAGCACAAATTATTCTATTAATTTGTGGGTAATTATAAGGTAGAGTTTGGATTTGCACCATGATAAGTAAAAAGTAGTTCCCCCTGCAATGGTCAGAAGTGAGACAGGACACTCCTATCCTCCACAGGAGCTGTTAGATGAGGAAACATTTATAGTACTGTGTGATTCTGATCATCCTGTGCCTAGAGAGTTATAGGAAGAAGGCACTAAGTAAAAGAATAAGGAGCACTGAAGTCCTTTGCTTCTGGTGAGGAATGCTGAGACGTAGAGAATCGTGAAATATTAAGCAGGAGCTAAAAATTTTAAGAGATATAGCAATATCACTTTCACAGAATTAGGAAAGATTGTGAATCTCCTCTTATCAGAAAAGCACTGCTCTTCCTACACAAGGGCTGGTTTAGAGCAATCAATGGTGTAAAGACCTCATGGAGTACTGCAAACACTCAGATTTAGTTGTACATCTCTTCAGCAAGCTAGTTCCAGAGAAGGTACCCGCTGAGGAGAGATAGCATAAATGTTATTAGCAATAGAGCAAAGATATGTGCAGGAAAAATAAAAACTTAGATGCCCTGAGCCTATTTGAACAACTTGAAGAATTAAAAGCAACCAGGACATAGTTTGTCTTCAATTGGAGACTATCTGTTGCGGAAAATCAAACATGCAGAAAAATTGTTGGGCCACAGATGAGAGATATCTGACCCAACAAATTCCAGTCTCTTTTCATATGCTTAATGGTGAGGGACTTCATAGAAAAAGAAATCAGCAATTAAATTTTGAATTAGCAACATATGCCCAAGTTAATTCAACTGGAAAGAATGCCTGGAATACAAAAATTGGAAACTTAGGCGTAGTGTTGGCGTGGTGGTAAAGGGAGATGGGGAGAGAAACATGAGAAGGGGAGTATGGAGAGAACTTGGGGGAATGGGACCATTGTGATAGAGGAAGGGCAGATAGGGGAACAGGGAAATATATATCTTAAGTAAGGGAGACATTTTAAGTTTGGAAAGAGACTTGACTCTAGAGGGGTTCCCAGGTGTCCTTGGAGATGTTCCCAGCTAGATCCTTGGGCATCTGACGAGAGGAAGCCTGAAATGGCCCTATATTATAGCCATATTGATGAGTATCTTGCATATCACCATAGAACCTTCATCTATCGAAGGATGAAGCTAGACACAGAGACCCACATTGGAACAATGGACTGAGCTCCCAAGGTCCAAATGAGGAGCAGAAGGAGGGAGAACATGAGCAAGGAAGACAGGACCACGAGGGGTGCACCCACCCACTGGGACAGTGGAACTGATCTATTGGGAGCTCATCAATGCCAGCAGGACTGGGACTGAATAAGCATTGGATGAAACCAGACTTTCTGAATGTCAAGACAATGAAGGCTGATGAGAAGCCAAGGACAATGGCACTAGGTTTTCAATCCTAATACAAGAACTGGCTTTGTGGGAGCCTAGCCTGTTTGGATGCTCACATTCCTGGTCCTGGATAGAAGTGGGAGTACCTTGGACTTCCCACAAGCAGGGAATCTGAAATGCTCTTCATTCTCCAGAGGGAGGGAGAATTAAGTGGGAGGGAGGGGGAGAGAGGGAGAGGAGTGGGAAGAGGGGGCGAAGTGTCAGAGGAGGGTGAGGGAAATGGGAAATGGGGAGGAGGCAATTTTTTTTTCCAAACAGCTTAAAAAAATTTAAAAAAATTAAAAATACTCCTTCAGTGATACAAAAGATAGTAAAGATTTGTGAATTTCATTGTCACCTGTTCTGAGGAAGTGTGATAATATTCAAAGCTAATTAGAAACTAAGTTTTATGTAGGTATGATATTCTGAGAAAATGTATAGTTCTGATGTATTGCCACCGTTTATATCTCTGATATATATGTGTTATATGCAAATGAAAATATGATGCTCCATTTGATAGTATGTACAAAATTCAAATTAATTTCCCCTGAGTCTATCAACATCCATCACCTAGATCTCATCAGTGGAACTTCTTATTAATCCCACCAATGCATGAATTCAGAGATTTGGATGTGTCTGCTGTACTCTTCCTTTGATTACATATGCACGTGATGCTTAGATCCCTCAGGTTAACTCTATTTTTTCATTGTAGTTTGGCTTTTGAAAATCTTAGACATATTTGTTATATTAGTACAGAGCATAGCATTGAGAATACCTACAGATATGCTTTAAACTTGTGTATTCAGAGAAGACATGAAAATACTACTACCTTCTCTGCCTTTAAGATACTCACTCCATACCAAGGATCACTTTAGGCTTCTATTATTGAATATCTACCTATTTTCTACATAGGTCCTAAGTGTACAAAAATTTAGTTCTTCATGTCTTGGTTGTTTCATTCAATGGAATAAAGATGTGGTTCTTGCTAGGCTGTTCATGTTAAATTGGGCAGCATAGTGAAAATTTGCAATAGATATTATTCACACAAGGCATAAACTTGTCTTTCCCTAGATTGCTTTATGATGAATACCTTCCATGAACTTTCTATCTGTCCTTAAGTCTGGCCACAATACCATTCACAGAAATGCTGTCTTTCGTTCAAGAATTTTTCTGCTATGATTCCAGGTGACTCAGATAATGTCTATATTGTTCTCACACCTAATTCCCTCACAAATCCAGCACTCATATTTGTAACATCCAATGGGACCATCTCTGGTGCCATCAACACATGCCTAAGGGCCAATATGTAATAATTCAACATTGACTGCCACTTAGTGCTATACAATCTAGTTTTGCTTATAAGGATGAGCAGCTGAGAAATGGAATATAGCCACAGCATGCCTAGTAAGGACCTGCTATGCTGAAAGTGTTATTAGAAGTCCTTGCCTCACACAGCAGGAGTGTGTGTTTTCAAATAGTTCCTGGAATATGAACCAAAGACAAGAATGATTTCCACTCTACCAATAGGAACAAATCCTGTGGTAACCATGGAGATGTCCATCAGAGCTGCTGCCTCATTCTCCCTCCCTTATCAAGGTGTGGTCCAGCAGAAAAAAAATGAAAGTAAAAGTAGATGACAGAAAAAAAAATAAAACACGCAGTTTATCTCAGACCACA
Organism: Microtus oregoni; assembly: GCF_018167655.1. Taxonomy (NCBI): domain Eukaryota; kingdom Metazoa; phylum Chordata; class Mammalia; order Rodentia; family Cricetidae; genus Microtus; species Microtus oregoni. The sequence continues at coordinate 34,999,790 of NW_024543059.1, forward strand.
ATCCAATTATCAAAGGGGAAAGCACTGCGGGGGAATTAGGAGTTCATCATATTTCCCTCTTCTTGGGTCTGTACCGTGCCTATCTTCCTGAAATCCAACATTTCTGCCTGGGGATGGCTGATTATTATTCCTCGCCGACAATTGCAGCTTACTGGTATCACATTCAGAAATGCCATGTCATACTCCATAAACACACTAACTGTGGAATCTGCCACTTGAAATTTTCAGAATCCGAGATGCCGGAAGTATCCCTCGATATAGCAATTATCATATTGGTTCCTCCAGTGGGGCATATGATCAGTACATTCCCGGTTTCTGTCAGGTATTGACTCCCAAACTAAAATTTGATTACAGAAAATGAATAATCAAAGGCTAATCAAAAAATCACAGATATGAAGCATGAAGCTGTGGTTTCAGCGACTCGAGCACATTTCCTGCACTGCAAACAGGAACAGGTGACTCTTACCAGAAGCATGGGGAATCTCAGAAATTCTGTGCTTTTACTAGGTATCTATAGCTTCTGTCTCCTGCAGGTCTCTGTAACAGATTTTCTTTCTGAGTTTGTTTATAGCCAATCTCCTGACTAAATTCCAGCTAAACGCTGGACTTTAGCCAGGAGACTGGCTGGCAAAATCCCTCAGTGCAGTCCTTTTTATGTTATCTAGGAACCAATAAGAAGAGAGCTCTCAAACCTGAAAGCACAGACTGCATTTTACATCGTGATCTCATCCGGAGCTGATGATTCATCTGTGTCTCCCTCCTCCCTGTGTGTTGTAAAAAGAAGCAGAGCCAATTGAAGGGGAACACAGGATAAAATATAATTTACCCATTGTTTTGCTTCCTGTTAACAACAGACAAACCTGCCTAATTAAGACTGGTTGCCACAGCAACATTGCAGCTGCTTTTGCCTAGATTCTAGCTGTAAACATGAAAGCCTCCATACCTATCTGTAGTTTTTTGATTGTGACTTCGCGCTGTTAATTCCATCTGGCTTCTCAATTTTTTCCTGATCTGTTTATTTTTATGTATTTGTTTATGTAGTTGAAATATAATTATTTATGTTTTATATACCACATGCAATATGTAATATATAAATATAATATATGATTACAATGGTTCATGTAATTGGATTACAATACATAATATATTCAAGTCCATTAGAACGTTGTATAGGGCAATGGATGTATTGTAGAAAGAAATATTGATTTTAAGCCCTCCTGAAATAGACCTGATTGTAATAAAGTATCCCTTTTGTCTTAACGATAAAAAGTGAATTCAAGTTAATTCTTTTCTTGAAAAAAAAATTAAATATATTTATATTATTAACATTTATATTTGCCTGCTTTTAAGACTTTTTTTTTGTTTTTTTTGTTTTTCGAGACAGGGTTTCTCTGTGGTTTTGGAGCCTGTCCTGGAACTAGCTCTTGTAGACCAGGCTGGACTCGAACTCACAAAGATCAGAATGCCTCTGCCTCCCAAGTGCTGGAATTAAAGGCATGTGCCACCACTGCCCGGCTTTGTTGTTAAGACCTTAGAGATATTTGCACCCCCAACATTGCAAGAACCTTCTTTCATTATGTTTCTTACAATATGTAATTAATATACCTGAAATATTGTCTTAATATAAATTTATAGGTATTTGTTTTTAAAATCCACTAGATTCCAAATAATAGAATTCCTCTCAAAATTTCATAATCACTATTAAATCTGAACCATATTTTCTATCTTTAATGTATATTGTATATATTTAAGGAAGTTGTATGTCCATTTATTATAAACCATCTATTGGTACATAAGTGCCCTACATGAAGAGCTATGCTAATAATAATTCTATATTTCTTTCTCAATTAGCTCAAGACTACAAATAGCTACTATCATAAGGGTTTGGTTTCATTGCCCTTTTTCTACTCAAAGTGCGTTTTTGAGCAATGGATATACTACAAAAATTATGCCTTTAGTTAGAGTTGTTGGAAATTCATTAGGGTAAAACAGCTTACATATTTACCAATAGTGGTTTGATGGAGATATTTACTAAAACTTGTGAAATTGAGATAGGTTTCCTCGTGTGAATGAAACGTGTCATTCTAGACTAGCTGGCCATGAATACTCAGATAACCTCCTGTTACCACATTTCTCTAATGTCCTGGAATTGTACAATACCAGCATGCCTGCTTTAGAAAACAAATATTCTAAAAATGAGTCCAGGTTTGCACATTTTCAAATGAGCATATTCCTGACTGTTTCTGTTTTCAATGTAACCGTGAAGGCACAAAAATTAAGATAATTAGTATAAATCACAGGCCACATAGTTAACCACTCTAAAGATCATTGTATTCTACTTACTCACCAAATATGATACGGTCCTCTGTATACACCAATGTTAATTTTTTTCCTAATAGTAGATAATAATATCAAAAAGTGGAAAAATGTTTGTGTTATTCCTCTATAATCCTTAAACATATAATATAATAAGAGCAACATGGAAGAAAATCCATGGTCATTGGCCAAAAATAGATTTTTAAAAAATGCGGTCCCATTTATACAATAAAGAACTATTTAGCAGTAAAAACAAAGATATCTTGAAATTTGCAGGAAAATGAATGAAACTATAAAAATCCATTCAAAGTGATGTAACCTAGACCAGAATGATGAGGATGGTTTTTACCTAATCACAGGTGAACAACAACTATAAATCATAGAATAGGGAACCTAAAACTCAGGAACACAGAAAAGCTAAGTAATAAGGGTAGCATTAAGGGGAAAATGGTAACCCTGGGAATAGGAAAAAGACGATTATCATGAAAAAAATGGGAAAATATGGGTGCGTGATAAAAGGAATGCAGAAAGTAAGGATAAAGAGAATAATGAAGAGGAAAGAACTGGAAGTAGCTGATTTTAAAGATTGGTGAGTGAAACAGATAGCGATGAAGGAAAAAGGTAAATTCATTGACAGAAACATTCTGGGAATAGCTAAACCCTGGAATTGGAGGAATTCACAAGGATGATCACAACTTAGACCCGAAGTAATAGTTGCGATGGAACTTAAACAGTCCTTGCCTTGTTGTCAGATTGATGACTATCTTAAATGTCATCATCATAGAACCTAAATCCAGCAAATTATGGAATCAGATGCAGAGATCCACAGTTGATCACATGGCTGAGTTCCTAAAGCCCACTTGAATCATGGGAATTGTAAGAATACATACAAGAGAGATCAAGATCGTGATGGGAATACCCACGGATACAGCTTACCTAGGCTGATGGTATCTAGGAACTCTGCCTCTCAGTGAGGGAACTAGGATACTAACAATCTAAGCACTCTGAATGTGAGGGAGAGTTGAATGACTGGGCAGACTGTGGGCCCACGCCCAGTGGGACCAGGATTGATTAATCCTGCATGTTCTGATTTTAGGGAACCCATTCCCTGGAATGCTATCTAGCAATGTCTAGATATAGTGGGGGAAAAATACAAAATGCAATGTTCATATGAAATAAAATAATACCTAATGAAATTATTTTTGTCAGTGCTATGTTTTTTTAAGATATCATGTAAATCATATATAAACAAGGAACAAATTTACCTTAAAAAGCAAAAGAGAGCCTTTACATATAACATATTGTTATTGTTATTTAAATGTATGTACACATGAGGATGATATCACTGCTGAGTAAGTGAAATATGTGAGAAATAAACATATTTTCTACTAAGAATACATATAAAATAATACATACCACCACTATTATGAATAAATTTAATCATAAAATTTCTAAAGATGATAGCAAAAATGGCAATTTATGTGGACATCAGCATAAATATAAAATGAAATAAAAAGAGAAAGTGTATTAACTAATGTAGAACATGGTATGAAATGTTCCTTCATATTATGTGAATATATGTCATTGTAAATGATTTAAGAAAGATTCTGACTGGATATTGTCTAAGTAGGATAACTTTAGGATGAAGAAACAGACAAAATAGTAGTTAGGAAAATGGAGAAGTGTCAGTATCATGAGAAGCTGTGGGAAGTAGATGTAATTGCTATACTGAGAAAATACCAATCCATATGACAGAGCACTTATAAGAAATATTATTAATTTAAAATTTATATGGTAACTAGTAATGACCTGTGCAATTTGTTGAGTGTTTAGAAATAATAATAATTTTCTCGATGCTTACTCAGGAACTGTCTAGAGAGAAACAAAACTCTGCCTACTTACTAATGACATTCTGATGTGGCGAACCAAATTATGATAAAACAAATAAAAATAGATATCTAAAAGTTTTTAAGCAATAAAAAATTGAATCAAATATGGATTTGAATAAGCGTTTTTGTTCAGCTGTGATCAATGCAGGTGGAAAAGAGAGTTATGGCTCTTTAAGAGATGTTTTATGAGCTGGGTGCTGGTGACTACCAGGAACATAACTCTATTAAGTGTCCCTTCATCCAAATACTTTATAATGTTTATTAACAATGGGCTGTATGCTACTCAGTGTAAGAATGGACCCAATAATGTCCCAGAGGTGCAGTGATAATCATGGCTCCCTGAGACCTCAACCATGAAGCTCATCTCAGAGTGACCCAAAGGTGAGAAGCCAGCTCCAAATGCCATGCAACAAGACTTGCTTTACTCTGAGCAGTGTTATATTGCAACTAATATTGTAGTTTAACATTTGTCTCATCTAATCAAAGAACAATGTAGATATTCAGTAAAGAAAGTTTAGGACAAAAAAAAAAACTCTAGACAGACGGCTGGGTGTTTATAGATATGTACGTGTGAGTGTCTCTGCTGGTGTTTTTTTAAATGTTTGTTCTTTTTTTAAATGAGATAATATTAAGGAATCACCGATAAAAGGGGATTTTAGTAATTGCTTTCTTTTTACTTTCTCTTCATTCATTTTACATTCTAAATAAATTTCTCCCACAGACTCTCCTTTCCCATTCTTGTCTCCCCACAGTCCATCCTCATCAATTACCCCCAAAGGCTAGGCCACCCATAGGGAGGCAACATAACTTGGCATATTAAGCTGAGGCAGTTCAAACCCTACCTTACCTAGAAGTGTAAGACATCCAAACTTATGGAATTGTCTCTAAAATTAGATCTTGTACCAGAAATGAGTCCTGGTCTCCCTCCCAGCCCCTTAAATTGAACAAGCTACACATCTATCTCCCACAAGCAGATAGCCTAAATCAGTGGAAAATAGACTGTATAGCAGTTAGTATAGAGTTCATGATTTCCCATGAATTTGGTTCTGTTCTATGTAAGTTTCTGAAGATATTCAACCTCCCTTGGTCATATAATTCCTACTTGGTTGGCATTTTGGTATCTCTTCAGACCATTGAAAATTGCCTCTCTTCTATTAATATACAAATATTAATAGGAAAAATCTATCACATCCCAACTTTTAAACAACTGCCCAGTTTCCAAAATCACTACTATATCTGAAGATTGTACTCTTTTCTTTCTTTACTGACAACTCAGTTCATTTAAGCAACTTGTACATCGTTCAGTATGAATCTACCTACTGGACCATTAGTAGCCAATTTTGGTAAACGTCCTTGAAAAAACATCTAATGTTCTTTCTCAGTGATCTCACTCCAATAAGGATCAGGCATCATTCATTCTGCCATTATGCATGCTGGGATTTCTGAATTTTTGATATGGCATGAGACTTATGTAGTTTGTTCTATTACTTGAAATTCATGAGTTCACATGTGCTTATGTGAATCCTTTTCAATGTGTCCAAAGGTCAGAGAATTCAGACCTAATCTTGCACCTTCAAGAGTATAAGCTAGGATGCTTTGATCTAAGGTGTTGTTACAGAACATTGTGTCAAGGAAAAAGAGTATATTGGCTAGTGTGTGGTTACTTTCTGTTTGGAGATGTATGGGTGAAATTACTTTGTTTGTTCTTTATATCATGGCAAGGAAGTCTTGCCTCACACCCAATTTTATATTGAGGTACATAAGAACTATGAATAATAAACTTGAGACAGATCACAATATTCACTGCATGCCCTAGAAAATCTATAAATTTTCTCTTGTTAATTCCTTTTTTTTCCCATTTTTTATAGAGAAAAGGAGAAAAAAAAAGTTTCCACCTCCTCCCAGCCTCCCATTTCCCTCCCCCTCCTCCCACCCTTTTCCCCCTCCTCCCACTTTTCTCCCCCTCCCCCCACTCCTCTCCCTCTCCCTCTCCAGTCCAAAGAGCAGTCAGGGTTCCCTGCCCTGTGGTAAGTCCTAGGTCCTCCCCTCTCCCTCCATTCCTAGGAAGGTGATCATCCAAACTGGCTAGGCTCCCACAAATCCAGCACATTACGTAGGTTGATAGGGAACCTGAAATGACCCTATCCTATAGCAATACTGACGAATATCTTGCATATCATCATAGAACCTTCATCTGGAGATGGATGGAGATAGAGACAGAGACCCACACTGGGGCACTGGACTGAGCTCCCAAGGTCCCAATGAGGAGCATAAGGAGGGAGAACATGAGCAAAGAAGTTGGGACCACGAGGGGTGCACCCACCCACTGAGACAGTGGAGCTGATCTATTGGGAGCTCACCAAGGCCATCTGGACTGTGACTGAAAAATCATGGGATAAAACTGGACTCTCTGAGCATGGCGAACAATGAGGGCTGATGAGAAGCCAAGGACAATGGCTCTTGTTAATTCCTATCTTGATCTTAATCCCAAGTGAGAATAGTTCAGTAAAGACCCTGAGTGATGGTTCCTCAGAAGTGGAGCTTGACTATGCTGGTATAGCATTATGGATACTGCAAGTTGAGAATACCACAGTGTAGTGTTCCCTATCCTGTGGGAAGTCCAGTCCTCCCCCTTCCCTCCAGGCTTAGGAAGCTGTGCATCCAAATGGACTAGGATGACAAAAAGCCAGTACATGCATTAGAGACAAATCCCAGTGCTATTATCATTGGCTTCTCAGTCTGCCTCAATTGTCAGCCTTATTCAGAGGGTCCAGTTTGATCCCATGTTCATTCAGTCCCTGTCCAGCTGAAATTGATGAGCCCTCAATAGATCAGGCACACTGTCTCAGTGGGTGGACAAACTCTTTGTTGTGTTGACTACAGCAACAGCTCACATCAAATTAAATGGACAGAAACTCAAAGATTCCACTAAAATGAGGAAAAAGTCAAAACTGTACACTCTCTCCACATCTCTTCAATATAGTGCTTGGTATTCTAGCAGTAGCAATAAGGCAACATAAGGGGATCAAGGCGATTCAAATTGGAAAAGAGAAGTCAAACATTTGTTATTTGCAGATGATATGATAGTGTACATAAATGACCCCAAAAAAATCTACCAGAGAAATACTACAGCAGAAAAGTACCTTCAGTGATGTGGCATGATATAAGATCAATTAAAAAAAAATCAGTGACCTTCCTATGCACAAAGGATAAAGAAGCAGTGAGGGAAAAAAGAGAAACATCACCTTTAACCATAGCCACAAATAGCATAAAGAGTCTTGGGGTAAAACTAACCAAGGATGTGAAAGATCTATTTGACATGGACTTTAAAGCTTTGAAGAAAAAAAATACTGAAGAGGATACCAGGAATTGGAAGGATCTCCCATGCTCTTGGATTCATGGAATCAAAATTGTAAAAATGGCTATTCTACAAAAGGAAATCTATAGATTCAATGCAATCCCTATCAAAATCCCAAAAAAAATTCTTCACAGACCTTGAGAGAACAATAATAAAGCTTATATGGAAAAACAAACACCCATGATATTCAAAACAATGCTATACAATAAATGAACTTCCAGTGGCATTACCATCCGTAACATCAAAATCTATCACAGAGCTACAGTAATAAAAACAGGTTGGTATTTAAATAAAAACAGAGAGAGTGACTAATGGAATACAATCAAACCCAGATATTAATTCACAAACCTATGATCGCCTGATTTTGAACAAGGAAGCTAAAATTATACAAACTGAGACAAAGAGTACATTTATTAAGACCAAAAGGCAACCTACTGAATGGGAGAAGATCTTCACCAACCCCACATCAGACACAGGTCTGATCCCCAAAATATATAATAAGTAAGGAAACTGGACATTAAATTTCTAAATACCTCAATTAAAAAATGGGGTACTGAACTGAACAGAGAATTCTCAACAAAAGAATTTCAAATGGAGAAAAAGACTTAAGGTCATTTTCAATTTCCTTACTGATCAGGGAAATGCAAATAAAAACAATTTGAGATACCATCTTCCACCTGTCAGAATGGCTAAAATTAAAAACACCATTGTTAACATATGCTGGAGAGGATGTGAATTAAAAGAAACACTCATCCATTGCTTGTGGGGATGCAAACTTGTACAACCACTTTGGAAATCAGTGTAGCGGTTTCTCAGAAAATTGGGAATCAACCTACCTCAGTTCCAGCAATACTACTCTTGGGAATATACCCAAGAGATGCCCAATCATACTACAAAAGCATTTGGTTTACTATGAGTATAGCAGCATTATTTGTAATTGCCAAAACCTGAAAACAACCTAGATGCCCCTAAATGGAAAATGGATAAAGAAAATGTGGCACATCAGCACAGTAGAGTAGTAATCCATGGGAAAAAAAAACAATGACATCTTTAGATTTGCATGCAAAAGTTAGGAAATAGAAAACACTATCCTGAGTGAGATTACCCAGACCCAAATATATTAACATGATATGTACTCTCACATTGGTGGATTCTAGCGATAAACAAAGGACATTAAGCCTATATTTCACAATCCTAGAGATGCTAAGTCATAATGTGAACCCATAGAAAAGACATACAGATCCTCCAGGAAACTGGAAGGAGGCATCATCAGGCAAATTTGGGAGCATTGGGGTGGGAGGAAGACATGAGAAAAGAGAAGAGGAGGGCTGTGGAAAGCTTGGAAAAGTGGGAAGTTTGGGATGAAAAAAAATGGATATGGGAGCAGGAAAGAAGATATCTTAATTAAAGAAGCCAATTTGGGTTTGGTAAGAGACTTGGCTCTAGAGGGGTTCCCAGGTTTTCCGGGGAATGTTAGCTTGGACCCTGGGCAATGGAGCAGAGGGTATGTAAACTGGCCTTGTCCCATAGGCAGACTGAATATTATCTTGAATATCACCGTAGAAACTTCTATAGTCAATGGATTGAAATAAAGACCAAGACTCACATCAGAGCACTGGACTGAGCTCCCAAGGTCCACTTAGAGATATTTTAAAAGCTAGAGCAGATCATGTGTAACAGTTTCAAGAACAGAAATTTTAGAATTTGTAGAGCAGCTGTTCCTTTGATTTTCCAAGGATGGTATCTTGGAAACACAAAAAATGAAGAGAAAATCCAAGTCCATTATAACCTGGAATCAGCACAAATTATTCTATTAATTTGTGGGTAATTATAAGGTAGAGTTTGGATTTGCACCATGATAAGTAAAAAGTAGTTCCCCCTGCAATGGTCAGAAGTGAGACAGGACACTCCTATCCTCCACAGGAGCTGTTAGATGAGGAAACATTTATAGTACTGTGTGATTCTGATCATCCTGTGCCTAGAGAGTTATAGGAAGAAGGCACTAAGTAAAAGAATAAGGAGCACTGAAGTCCTTTGCTTCTGGTGAGGAATGCTGAGACGTAGAGAATCGTGAAATATTAAGCAGGAGCTAAAAATTTTAAGAGATATAGCAATATCACTTTCACAGAATTAGGAAAGATTGTGAATCTCCTCTTATCAGAAAAGCACTGCTCTTCCTACACAAGGGCTGGTTTAGAGCAATCAATGGTGTAAAGACCTCATGGAGTACTGCAAACACTCAGATTTAGTTGTACATCTCTTCAGCAAGCTAGTTCCAGAGAAGGTACCCGCTGAGGAGAGATAGCATAAATGTTATTAGCAATAGAGCAAAGATATGTGCAGGAAAAATAAAAACTTAGATGCCCTGAGCCTATTTGAACAACTTGAAGAATTAAAAGCAACCAGGACATAGTTTGTCTTCAATTGGAGACTATCTGTTGCGGAAAATCAAACATGCAGAAAAATTGTTGGGCCACAGATGAGAGATATCTGACCCAACAAATTCCAGTCTCTTTTCATATGCTTAATGGTGAGGGACTTCATAGAAAAAGAAATCAGCAATTAAATTTTGAATTAGCAACATATGCCCAAGTTAATTCAACTGGAAAGAATGCCTGGAATACAAAAATTGGAAACTTAGGCGTAGTGTTGGCGTGGTGGTAAAGGGAGATGGGGAGAGAAACATGAGAAGGGGAGTATGGAGAGAACTTGGGGGAATGGGACCATTGTGATAGAGGAAGGGCAGATAGGGGAACAGGGAAATATATATCTTAAGTAAGGGAGACATTTTAAGTTTGGAAAGAGACTTGACTCTAGAGGGGTTCCCAGGTGTCCTTGGAGATGTTCCCAGCTAGATCCTTGGGCATCTGACGAGAGGAAGCCTGAAATGGCCCTATATTATAGCCATATTGATGAGTATCTTGCATATCACCATAGAACCTTCATCTATCGAAGGATGAAGCTAGACACAGAGACCCACATTGGAACAATGGACTGAGCTCCCAAGGTCCAAATGAGGAGCAGAAGGAGGGAGAACATGAGCAAGGAAGACAGGACCACGAGGGGTGCACCCACCCACTGGGACAGTGGAACTGATCTATTGGGAGCTCATCAATGCCAGCAGGACTGGGACTGAATAAGCATTGGATGAAACCAGACTTTCTGAATGTCAAGACAATGAAGGCTGATGAGAAGCCAAGGACAATGGCACTAGGTTTTCAATCCTAATACAAGAACTGGCTTTGTGGGAGCCTAGCCTGTTTGGATGCTCACATTCCTGGTCCTGGATAGAAGTGGGAGTACCTTGGACTTCCCACAAGCAGGGAATCTGAAATGCTCTTCATTCTCCAGAGGGAGGGAGAATTAAGTGGGAGGGAGGGGGAGAGAGGGAGAGGAGTGGGAAGAGGGGGCGAAGTGTCAGAGGAGGGTGAGGGAAATGGGAAATGGGGAGGAGGCAATTTTTTTTTCCAAACAGCTTAAAAAAATTTAAAAAAATTAAAAATACTCCTTCAGTGATACAAAAGATAGTAAAGATTTGTGAATTTCATTGTCACCTGTTCTGAGGAAGTGTGATAATATTCAAAGCTAATTAGAAACTAAGTTTTATGTAGGTATGATATTCTGAGAAAATGTATAGTTCTGATGTATTGCCACCGTTTATATCTCTGATATATATGTGTTATATGCAAATGAAAATATGATGCTCCATTTGATAGTATGTACAAAATTCAAATTAATTTCCCCTGAGTCTATCAACATCCATCACCTAGATCTCATCAGTGGAACTTCTTATTAATCCCACCAATGCATGAATTCAGAGATTTGGATGTGTCTGCTGTACTCTTCCTTTGATTACATATGCACGTGATGCTTAGATCCCTCAGGTTAACTCTATTTTTTCATTGTAGTTTGGCTTTTGAAAATCTTAGACATATTTGTTATATTAGTACAGAGCATAGCATTGAGAATACCTACAGATATGCTTTAAACTTGTGTATTCAGAGAAGACATGAAAATACTACTACCTTCTCTGCCTTTAAGATACTCACTCCATACCAAGGATCACTTTAGGCTTCTATTATTGAATATCTACCTATTTTCTACATAGGTCCTAAGTGTACAAAAATTTAGTTCTTCATGTCTTGGTTGTTTCATTCAATGGAATAAAGATGTGGTTCTTGCTAGGCTGTTCATGTTAAATTGGGCAGCATAGTGAAAATTTGCAATAGATATTATTCACACAAGGCATAAACTTGTCTTTCCCTAGATTGCTTTATGATGAATACCTTCCATGAACTTTCTATCTGTCCTTAAGTCTGGCCACAATACCATTCACAGAAATGCTGTCTTTCGTTCAAGAATTTTTCTGCTATGATTCCAGGTGACTCAGATAATGTCTATATTGTTCTCACACCTAATTCCCTCACAAATCCAGCACTCATATTTGTAACATCCAATGGGACCATCTCTGGTGCCATCAACACATGCCTAAGGGCCAATATGTAATAATTCAACATTGACTGCCACTTAGTGCTATACAATCTAGTTTTGCTTATAAGGATGAGCAGCTGAGAAATGGAATATAGCCACAGCATGCCTAGTAAGGACCTGCTATGCTGAAAGTGTTATTAGAAGTCCTTGCCTCACACAGCAGGAGTGTGTGTTTTCAAATAGTTCCTGGAATATGAACCAAAGACAAGAATGATTTCCACTCTACCAATAGGAACAAATCCTGTGGTAACCATGGAGATGTCCATCAGAGCTGCTGCCTCATTCTCCCTCCCTTATCAAGGTGTGGTCCAGCAGAAAAAAAATGAAAGTAAAAGTAGATGACAGAAAAAAAAATAAAACACGCAGTTTATCTCAGACCACAATCCAATTATCAAAGGGGAAAGCACTGCGGGGGAATTAGGAGTTCATCATATTTCCCTCTTCTTGGGTCTGTACCGTGCCTATCTTCCTGAAATCCAACATTTCTGCCTGGGGATGGCTGATTATTATTCCTCGCCGACAATTGCAGCTTACTGGTATCACATTCAGAAATGCCATGTCATACTCCATAAACACACTAACTGTGGAATCTGCCACTTGAAATTTTCAGAATCCGAGATGCCGGAAGTATCCCTCGATATAGCAATTATCATATTGGTTCCTCCAGTGGGGCATATGATCAGTACATTCCCGGTTTCTGTCAGGTATTGACTCCCAAACTAAAATTTGATTACAGAAAATGAATAATCAAAGGCTAATCAAAAAATCACAGATATGAAGCATGAAGCTGTGGTTTCAGCGACTCGAGCACATTTCCTGCACTGCAAACAGGAACAGGTGACTCTTACCAGAAGCATGGGGAATCTCAGAAATTCTGTGCTTTTACTAGGTATCTATAGCTTCTGTCTCCTGCAGGTCTCTGTAACAGATTTTCTTTCTGAGTTTGTTTATAGCCAATCTCCTGACTAAATTCCAGCTAAACGCTGGACTTTAGCCAGGAGACTGGCTGGCAAAATCCCTCAGTGCAGTCCTTTTTATGTTATCTAGGAACCAATAAGAAGAGAGCTCTCAAACCTGAAAGCACAGACTGCATTTTACATCGTGATCTCATCCGGAGCTGATGATTCATCTGTGTCTCCCTCCTCCCTGTGTGTTGTAAAAAGAAGCAGAGCCAATTGAAGGGGAACACAGGATAAAATATAATTTACCCATTGTTTTGCTTCCTGTTAACAACAGACAAACCTGCCTAATTAAGACTGGTTGCCACAGCAACATTGCAGCTGCTTTTGCCTAGATTCTAGCTGTAAACATGAAAGCCTCCATACCTATCTGTAGTTTTTTGATTGTGACTTTGCGCTGTTAATTCCATCTGGCTTCTCAATTTTTTCCTGATCTGTTTATTTTTATGTATTTGTTTATGTAGTTGAAATATAATTATTTATGTTTTATATACCACATGCAATATGTAATATATAAATATAATATATGATTACAATGGTTCATGTAATTGGATTACAATACATAATATATTCAAGTCCATTAGAACGTTGTATAGGGCAATGGATGTATTGTAGAAAGAAATATTGATTTTAAGCCCTCCTGAAATAGACCTGATTGTAATAAAGTATCCCTTTTGTCTTAACGATAAAAAGTGAATTCAAGTTAATTCTTTTCTTGAAAAAAAAATTAAATATATTTATATTATTAACATTTATATTTGCCTGCTTTTAAGACTTTTTTTTTGTTTTTTTTGTTTTTCGAGACAGGGTTTCTCTGTGGTTTTGGAGCCTGTCCTGGAACTAGCTCTTGTAGACCAGGCTGGACTCGAACTCACAAAGATCAGAATGCCTCTGCCTCCCAAGTGCTGGAATTAAAGGCATGTGCCACCACTGCCCGGCTTTGTTGTTAAGACCTTAGAGATATTTGCACCCCCAACATTGCAAGAACCTTCTTTCATTATGTTTCTTACAATATGTAATTAATATACCTGAAATATTGTCTTAATATAAATTTATAGGTATTTGTTTTTAAAATCCACTAGATTCCAAATAATAGAATTCCTCTCAAAATTTCATAATCACTATTAAATCTGAACCATATTTTCTATCTTTAATGTATATTGTATATATTTAAGGAAGTTGTATGTCCATTTATTATAAACCATCTATTGGTACATAAGTGTCCTACATGAAGAGCTATGCTAATAATAATTCTATATTTCTTTCTCAATTAGCTCAAGACTACAAATAGCTACTATCATAAGGGTTTGGTTTCATTGCCCTTTTTCTACTCAAAGTGCGTTTTTGAGCAATGGATATACTACAAAAATTATGCCTTTAGTTAGAGTTGTTGGAAATTCATTAGGGTAAAACAGCTTACATATTTACCAATAGTGGATTGATGGAGATATTTACTAAAACTTGTGAAATTGAGATAGGTTTCCTCGTGTGAATGAAACGTGTCATTCTAGACTAGCTGGCCATGAATACTCAGATAACCTCCTGTTACCACATTTCTCTAATGTCCTGGAATTGTACAATACCAGCATGCCTGCTTTAGAAAACAAATATTCTAAAAATGAGTCCAGGTTTGCACATTTTCAAATGAGCATATTCCTGACTGTTTCTGTTTTCAATGTAACCGTGAAGGCACAAAAATTAAGATAATTAGTATAAATCACAGGCCACATAGTTAACCACTCTAAAGATCATTGTATTCTACTTACTCACCAAATATGATACGGTCCTCTGTATACACCAATGTTAATTTTTTTCCTAATAGTAGATAATAATATCAAAAAGTGGAAAAATGTTTGTGTTATTCCTCTATAATCCTTAAACATATAATATAATAAGAGCAACATGGAAGAAAATCCATGGTCATTGGACAAAAATAGATTTTTAAAAAATGCGGTCCCATTTATACAATAAAGAACTATTCAGCAGTAAAAACAAAGATATCTTGAAATTTGCAGGAAAATGAATGAAACTATAAAAATCCATTCAAAGTGATGTAACCTAGACCAGAATGATGAGGATGGTTTGTACCTAATCACAGGTGAACAACAACTATAAATCATAGAATAGGGAACCTAAAACTCAGGAACACAGAAAAGCTAAGTAATAAGGGTAGCATTAAGGGGAAAATGGTAACCCTGGGAATAGGAAAAAGACGATTATCATGAAAAAAATGGGAAAATATGGGTGCGTGATAAAAGGAATGCAGAAAGTAAGGATAAAGAGAATAATGAAGAGGAAAGAACTGGAAGTAACTGATTTTAAAGATTGGTGAGTGAAACAGATAGCGATGAAGGAAAAAGGTAAATTCATTGACAGAAACATTCTGGGAATAGCTAAACCCTGGAATTGGAGGAATTCACAAGGATGATCACAACTTAGACCCGAAGTAATAGATGCGATGGAACTTAAACAGTCCTTGCCTTGTTGTCAGATTGATGACTATCTTAAATGTCATCATCATAGAACCTAAATCCAGCAAATTATGGAATCAGATGCAGAGATCCACAGTTGATCACATGGCTGAGTTCCTAAAGCCCACTTGAATCATGGGAATTGTAAGAATACATACAAGAGAGATCAAGATCGTGATGGGAATACCCACGGATACAGCTTACCTAGGCTGATGGTATCTAGGAACTCTGCCTCTCAGTGAGGGAACTAGGATACTAACAACCTAAGCACTCTGAATGTGAGGGAGAGTTGAATGACTGGGCAGACTGTGGGCCCACGCCCAGTGGGACCAGGATTGATTAATCCTGCATGTTCTGATTTTAGGGAACCCATTCCCTGGAATGCTATCTAGCAATGTCTAGATATAGTGGGGGAAAAATACAAAATGCAATGTTCATATGAAATAAAATAATACCTAATGAAATTATTTTTGTCAGTGCTATGTTTTTTTAAGATATCATGTAAATCATATATAAACAAGGAACAAATTTACCTTAAAAAGCAAAAGAGAGTCTTTACATATAACATATTGTTATTGTTATTTAAATGTATGTACACATGAGGATGATATCACTGCTGAGTAAGTGAAATATGTGAGAACTAAACATATTTTCTACTAAGAATACATATAAAATAATACATACCACCACTATTATGAATAAATTTAATCATAAAATTTCTAAAGATGATAGCAAAAATGGCAATTTATGTGGACATCAGCATAAATATAAAATGAAATAAAAAGAGAAAGTGTATTAACTAATGTAGAACATGGTATGAAATGTTCCTTCATATTATGTGAATATATGTCATTGTAAATGATTTAAGAAAGATTCTGACTGGATATTGTCTAAGTAGGATAACTTTAGGATGAAGAAACAGACAAAATAGTAGTTAGGAAAATGGAGAAGTGTCAGTATCATGAGAAGCTGTGGGAAGTAGATGTAATTGCTATACTGAGAAAATACCAATCCATATGACAGAGCACTTATAAGAAATATTATTAATTTAAAATTTATATGGTAACTAGTAATGACCTGTGCAATTTGTTGAGTGTTTAGAAATAATAATAATTTTCTCGATGCTTACTCAGGAACTGTCTAGAGAGAAACAAAACTCTGCCTACTTACTAATGACATTCTGATGTGGCGAACCAAATTATGATAAAACAAATAAAAATAGATATCTAAAAGTTTTTAAGCAATAAAAAATTGAATCAAATATGGATTTGAATAAGCGTTTTTGTTCAGCTGTGATCAATGCAGGTGGAAAAGAGAGTTATGGCTCTTTAAGAGATGTTTTATGAGCTGGGTGCTGGTGACTACCAGGAACATAACTCTATTAAGTGTCCCTTCATCCAAATACTTTATAATGTTTATTAACAATGGGCTGTATGCTACTCAGTGTAAGAATGGACCCAATAATGTCCCAGAGATGCAGTGATAATCATGGCTCCCTGAGACCTCAACCATGAAGCTCATCTCAGAGTGACCCAAAGGTGAGAAGCCAGCTCCAAATGCCATGCAACAAGACTTGCTTTACTCTGAGCAGTGTTATATTGCAACTAATATTGTAGTTTAACATTAGTCTCATCTAATCAAAGAACAATGTAGATATTCAGTAAAGAAAGTTTAGGACAAAAAAAAAAAAAACTCTAGACAGACGGCTGGGTGTTTATAGATATGTACGTGTGAGTGTCTCTGCTGGTGTTTTTTTAAATGTTTGTTCTTTTTTTAAATGAGATAATATTAAGGAATCACCGATAAAAGGGGATTTTAGTAATTGCTTTCTTTTTACTTTCTCTTCATTCATTTTACATTCTAAATAAATTTCTCCCACAGACTCTCCTTTCCCATTCTTGTCTCCCCACAGTCCATCCTCATCAATTACCCCCAAAGGCTAGGCCACCCATAGGGAGGCAACATAACTTGGCATATTAAGCTGAGGCAGTTCAAACCCTACCTTACCTAGAAGTGTAAGACATCCAAACTTATGGAATTGTCTCTAAAATTAGATCTTGTACCAGAAATGAGTCCTGGTCTCCCTCCCAGCCCCTTAAATTGAACAAGCTACACATCTATCTCCCACAAGCAGATAGCCTAAATCAGTGGAAAATAGACTGTATAGCAGTTAGTATAGAGTTCATGATTTCCCATGAATTTGGTTCTGTTCTATGTAAGTTTCTGAAGATATTCAACCTCCCTTGGTCATATAATTCCTACTTGGTTGGCATTTTGGTATCTCTTCAGACCATTGAAAATTGCCTCTCTTCTATTAATATACAAATATTAATAGGAAAAATCTATCACATCCCAACTTTTAAACAACTGCCCAGTTTCCAAAATCACTACTATATCTGAAGATTGTACTCTTTTCTTTCTTTACTGACAACTCAGTTCATTTAAGCAACTTGTACATCGTTCAGTATGAATCTACCTACTGGACCATTAGTAGCCAATTTTGGTAAACGTCCTTGAAAAAACATCTAATGTTCTTTCTCAGTGATCTCACTCCAATAAGGATCAGGCATCATTCATTCTGCCATTATGCATGCTGGGATTTCTGAATTTTTGATATGGCATGAGACTTATGTAGTTTGTTCTATTACTTGAAATTCATGAGTTCACATGTGCTTATGTGAATCCTTTTCAATGTGTCCAAAGGTCAGAGAATTCAGACCTAATCTTGCACCTTCAAGAGTATAAGCTAGGATGCTTTGATCTAAGGTGTTGTTACAGAACATTGTGTCAAGGAAAAAGAGTATATTGGCTAGTGTGTGGTTACTTTCTGTTTGGAGATGTATGGGTGAAATTACTTTGTTTGTTCTTTATATCATGGCAAGGAAGTCTTGCCTCACACCCAATTTTATATTGAGGTACATAAGAACTATGAATAATAAACTTGAGACAGATCACAATATTCACTGCATGCCCTAGAAAATCTATAAATTTTCTCTTGTTAATTCCTTTTTTTTCCCATTTTTTATAGAGAAAAGGAGAAAAAAAAAGTTTCCACCTCCTCCCAGCCTCCCATTTCCCTCCCCCTCCTCCCACCCTTTTCCCCCTCCTCCCACTTTTCTCCCCCTCCCCCCACTCCTCTCCCTCTCCCTCTCCAGACCAAAGAGCAGTCAGGGTTCCCTGCCCTGTGGTAAGTCCTAGGTCCTCCCCTCTCCCTCCATTCCTAGGAAGGTGATCATCCAAACTGGCTAGGCTCCCACAAATCCAGCACATTACGTAGGTTGATAGGGAACCTGAAATGACCCTATCCTATAGCAATACTGACGAATATCTTGCATATCATCATAGAACCTTCATGTGGAGATGGATGGAGATAGAGACAGAGACCCACACTGGGGCACTGGACTGAGCTCCCAAGGTCCCAATGAGGAGCAGAAGGAGGGAGAACATGAGCAAAGAAGTTGGGACCACGAGGGGTGCACCCACCCACTGAGACAGTGGAGCTGATCTATTGGGAGCTCACCAAGGCCATCTGGACTGTGACTGAAAAATCATGGGATAAAACTGGACTCTCTGAGCATGGCGAACAATGAGGGCTGATGAGAAGCCAAGGACAATGGCTCTTGTTAATTCCTATCTTGATCTTAATCCCAAGTGAGAATAGTTCAGTAAAGACCCTGAGTGATGGTTCCTCAGAAGTGGAGCTTGACTATGCTGGTATAGCATTATGGATACTGCAAGTTGAGAATACCACAGTGTAGTGTTCCCTATCCTGTGGGAAGTCCCGTCCTCCCCCTTCCCTCCAGGCTTAGGAAGCTGTGCATCCAAATGGACTAGGATGACAAAAAGCCAGTACATGCATTAGAGACAAATCCCAGTGCTATTATCATTGGCTTCTCAGTCTGCCTCAATTGTCAGCCTTATTCAGAGGGTCCAGTTTGATCCCATGTTCATTCAGTCCCTGTCCAGCTGAAATTGATGAGCCCTCAATAGATCAGGCACACTGTCTCAGTGGGTGGACAAACTCTTTGTTGTGTTGACTACAGCAACAGCTCACATCAAATTAAATGGACAGAAACTCAAAGATTCCACTAAAATGAGGAAAAAGTCAAAACTGTACACTCTCTCCACATCTCTTCAATATAGTGCTTGGTATTCTAGCAGTAGCAATAAGGCAACATAAGGGGATCAAGGCGATTCAAATTGGAAAAGAGAAGTCAAACTTTTGTTATTTGCAGATGATATGATAGTGTACATAAATGACCCCAAAAAAATCTACCAGAGAAATACTACAGCAGAAAAGTACCTTCAGTGATGTGGCATGATATAAGATCAATTAAAAAAAAATCAGTGACCTTCCTATGCACAAAGGATAAAGAAGCAGTGAGGGAAAAAAGAGAAACATCACCTTTAACCATAGCCACAAATAGCATAAAGAGTCTTGGGGTAAAACTAACCAAGGATGTGAAAGATCTATTTGACATGGACTTTAAAGCTTTGAAGAAAAAAAATACTGAAGAGGATACCAGGAATTGGAAGGATCTCCCATGCTCTTGGATTCATGGAATCAAAATTGTAAAAATGGCTATTCTACAAAAGGAAATCTATAGATTCAATGCAATCCCTATCAAAATCCCAAAAAAAATTCTTCACAGACCTTGAGAGAACAATAATAAAGCTTATATGGAAAAACAAACACCCATGATATTCAAAACAATGCTATACAATAAATGAACTTCCAGTGGCATTACCATCCGTAACATCAAAATCTATCACAGAGCTACAGTAATAAAAACAGGTTGGTATTTAAATAAAAACAGAGAGAGTGACTAATGGAATACAATCAAACCCAGATATTAATTCACAAACCTATGATCGCCTGATTTTGAACAAGGAAGCTAAAATTATACAAACTGAGACAAAGAGTACATTTATTAAGACCAAAAGGCAACCTACTGAATGGGAGAAGATCTTCACCAACCCCACATCAGACACAGGTCTGATCTCCAAAATATATAATAAGTAAGGAAACTGGACATTAAATTTCTAAATACCTCAATTAAAAAATGGGGTACTGAACTGAACAGAGAATTCTCAACAAAAGAATTTCAAATGGAGAAAAAGACTTAAGGTCATTTTCAATTTCCTTACTGATCAGGGAAATGCAAATAAAAACAATTTGAGATACCATCTTCCACCTGTCAGAATGGCTAAAATTAAAAACACCATTGTTAACATATGCTGGAGAGGATGTGAATTAAAAGAAACACTCATCCATTGCTTGTGGGGATGCAAACTTGTACAACCACTTTGGAAATCAGTGTAGCGGTTTCTCAGAAAATTGGGAATCAACCTACCTCAGTTCCAGCAATACTACTCTTGGGAATATACCCAAGAGATGCCCAATCATACTACAAAAGCATTTGGTTTACTATGAGTATAGCAGCATTATTTGTAATTGCCAAAACCTGAAAACAACCTAGATGCCCCTAAATGGAAAATGGATAAAGAAAATGTGGCACATCAGCACAGTAGAGTAGTAATCCATGGGAAAAAAAAACAATGACATCTTTAGATTTGCATGCAAAAGTTAGGAAATAGAAAACACTATCCTGAGTGAGATTACCCAGACCCAAATATATTAACATGATATGTACTCTCACATTGGTGGATTCTAGCGATAAACAAAGGACATTAAGCCTATATTTCACAATCCTAGAGATGCTAAGTCATAATGTGAACCCATAGAAAAGACATACAGATCCTCCAGGAAACTGGAAGGAGGCATCATCAGGCAAATTTGGGAGCATTGGGGTGGGAGGAAGACATGAGAAAAGAGAAGAGGAGGGCTGTGGAAAGCTTGGAAAAGTGGGAAGTTTGGGATGAAAAAAAATGGATATGGGAGCAGGAAAGAAGATATCTTAATTAAAGAAGCCAATTTGGGTTTGGTAAGAGACTTGGCTCTAGAGGGGTTCCCAGGTTTTCCGGGGAATGTTAGCTTGGACCCTGGGCAATGGAGCAGAGGGTATGTAAACTGGCCTTGTCCCATAGGCAGACTGAATATTATCTTGAATATCACCGTAGAAACTTCTATAGTCAATGGATTGAAATAAAGACCAAGACTCACATCAGAGCACTGGACTGAGCTCCCAAGGTCCACTTAGAGATATTTTAAAAGCTAGAGCAGATCATGTGTAACAGTTTCAAGAACAGAAATTTTAGAATTTGTAGAGCAGCTGTTCCTTTGATTTTCCAAGGATGGTATCTTGGAAACACAAAAAATGAAGAGAAAATCCAAGTCCATTATAACCTGGAATCAGCACAAATTATTCTATTAATTTGTGGGTAATTATAAGGTAGAGTTTGGATTTGCACCATGATAAG
Organism: Microtus oregoni; assembly: GCF_018167655.1. Taxonomy (NCBI): domain Eukaryota; kingdom Metazoa; phylum Chordata; class Mammalia; order Rodentia; family Cricetidae; genus Microtus; species Microtus oregoni. Next base: position 35,021,655 of record NW_024543059.1, read on the forward strand.
TAAAAAGTAGTTCCCCCTGCAATGGTCAGAAGTGAGACAAGACACTCCTATCCTCCACAGGAGCTGTTAGATGAGGAAACATTTATAGTACTGTGTGATTCTGATCATCCTGTGCCTAGAGAGTTATAGGAAGAAGGCACTAAGTAAAAGAATAAGGAGCACTGAAGTCCTTTGCTTCTGGCGAGGAATGCTGAGACGTAGAGAATCGTGAAATATTAAGCAGGAGCTAAAAATTTTAAGAGATATAGCAATATCACTTTCACAGAATTAGGAAAGTTTGTGAATCTCCTCTTATCAGAAAAGCACTGCTCTTCCTACACAAGGGCTGGTTTAGAGCAATCAATGGTGTAAAGACCTCCTGGAGTACTGCAAACACTCAGATTTAGTTGTACATCTCTTCAGCAAGCTAGTTTCAGAGAAGGTACCCGCTGAGGAGAGATAGCATAAATGTTATTAGCAATAGAGCAAAGATATGTGCAGGAAAAATAAAAACTTAGATGCCCTGAGCCTATTTGAACAACTTGAAGAATTAAAAGCAACCAGGACATAGTTTGTCTTCAATTGGAGACTATCTGTTGCGGAAAATCAAACATGCAGAAAAATTGTTGGGCCACAGATGAGAGATATCTGACCCAACAAATTCCAGTCTCTTTTCATATGCTTAATGGTGAGGGACTTCATAGAAAAAGAAATCAGCAATTAAATTTTGAATTAGCAACATATGCCCAAGTTAATTCAACTGGAAAGAATGCCTGGAATACAAAAATTGGAAACTTAGGCGTAGTGTTGGCGTGGTGGTAAAGGGAGATGGGGAGAGAAACATGAGAAGGGGAGTATGGAGAGAACTTGGGGGAATGGGACCATTGTGATAGAGGAAGGGCAGATAGGGGAACAGGGAAATATATATCTTAAGTAAGGGAGACATTTTAAGTTTGGAAAGAGACTTGACTCTAGAGGGGTTCCCAGGTGTCCTTGGAGATGTTCCCAGCTAGATCCTTGGGCATCTGACTAGAGGAAGCCTGAAATGGCCCTATATTATAGCCATATTGATGAGTATCTTGCATATCACCATAGAACCTTCATCTATCGAAGGATGAAGCTAGACACAGAGACCCACATTGGAGCAATGGACTGAGCTCCCAAGGTCCAAATGAGGAGCAGAAGGAGGGAGAACATGAGCAAGGAAGTCAGGACCCCTAAGGGTGCGCCCACCCACTGAGACAGTGGGGCTGATCTAATGGGCGCTCACCAAGGCCAGCTGGACTGGGACTGATGAAGCATGTGATCAAACTGGACTCTCTGAAAGTGGCAGAAAAGGAGGTCTGACGGAGAAGCCAAGGATAATGGCACTTGGTTTTGATTCTACTGTATGTACTGGCTTTATGGGAGCCTAGTCTGCTTGGATGCTCACCTTCCTAGACCTGGATGGAGGGGAGAGCATTTTGGACTTTCCAAAAAGCAGTGAACCTGGACTGCCCTTTGGACTGGAGAGGGAGAGGATGCGGGGAGTGGTAGGGATATATGAGGAGGTGAGAATGTGGAAATTTTTAATTAAAAATAAATGTAAAAAAAGAGTTAGATAGAGCAAACAGTATTGTAAAAAAAAAAAGAATGCCTGGAATAAACTTCTGTCTCGTGGATAGCAGACTGAATGAAGACTAATATAAATTTAATAAGGACCTGATGAATTGTTTATGATGACATAATAATCAAACATATTAACGGGAGATATAGAAGCTGGACATTTGAGAGATGAATAGCAAATATGTGACAATACTCTTGAAGTAATTAAGTTTGCTTTGAGACCATTTAGAATGAAAGGTAATATTTCTGATTACATTTGAATATCTTAAGATATTGGACACTTATATAATTAGTCCTAGCTATGACTTCTCCTTTACATGAAAAAAAAATAGTTATAGACGTTTTCCCTAACAATGAAATCTAGAAATTGGAGATTGATATAAGATTCAAGAAGAGTTAATTAGAGTAAATACTGCTTCTATTGCCTTCTCAATCTTCCACAGCAAAAGATACCAATAACATTGTCTTAGATTTACAAGATTTTTTTTTCTTTCCATGGGTTCCTCAAAGTTGTCAAAGATTTGCATTTAGTGTTTCATCAGTCATTTCTAAAATCTAATTAGAAGATTTAATTGGAATATCTTGATTCATGATATGACAAAAAGATTTACATTATGCTTGAATTCTGTTTCTCAGGCTACACAAATTATTAGAGATCAATTTCAACAAGTTTATATCATCCAATAAAGGATGATTACTTGTTTGTCCTTTTAAAGGAAGTAAGTTTGTTTGAAATATCTTGTCAACTTCAGCTTAATCCTGTCCCTTCAGGGTTAGTAATTTCCCCAGTGAAAGAAAAAAACAAGCTCTCTTTTGAATATTTGGGATATATGCTGTACCCAGAAGAAATTGATCATAAGAAATATGAAATCAAGAGAGAAAGATAACAAATTTTGAACTTCTTTCAGAAATTATTGTGAGATATACCAAATCCATGGTGGCTTCACACGATCCACCAATTCCTCAGATCTACACTTGCGTCTTGAACGGTATAAGCTAGGATGATTTGACTTAATGTGTTGTTATAGGACATTGTGAGAAGAATAATGATATTTTGACTTAGGGTGTGGTTGCTCCCTGTTTGGTGATTTTGAGAGAATATTTGTTTGTTCTTAGTATCATGGCAAGGAAATCTTGCCTCCTAAAAAATTTTTGGACTGAGATATATATGAACTTTGAATAATCAACTTGAGATATATAACAGTATTCACAGTGTGTCCTTAATATCTATAGTTTTTCTTGTAAATGTTTATCTTAATCCTTATCCCTTCCACAAGTATGGAAATGGGTTGGTCAGGACAATTAATGATGGCTGCTCAGAAGTGAAAATGGACAATTTACATATTGCTTGATCAATACCAAAAGGTAGATGATTCCACAGGTGTAAAGTAAATAGAAAGTGCTTGGGAAAAAAAAAGTAAAAGTGAACATGGGTTGAAAAATAAGAGATTATAATTGTAAATAAATTTGTATTGTGACAGAAAATCAGTAGTTAAGTGACTATACAATTGCCTAGGAGATAATTTACAAGCTAGAGTACTTAGGTGGATCAGGTTCAAAAACCGAAATTTTTAGAATTTGTTGAGAAACTAACCCTTTATTTCCCAAGCACGGTCCCTTGGACACAGAGAAATTGAGGTGAAAAAGCAAGACCATTATAACCTGGAATTAGAACAAAGTATTCTTTTCATTTGTGCTGGCTCATAAGGGTGAGTTTGTATTTGTACATAATAGGTAAAATGTAGTTCTGCCTGCAATGGTTACACCTGAGACAGGACACTCCTATCTACCAGAGGAGCTGTTAGATGAGGAAACATTTATAGTACTGTTTGATTGTGATCAGCCTGTGCCTAGTGAGAGCGATAGGTAGAAACTGCTAAGAACAAGAATAGGGAGTTTTCAAGTCCTTTTTTTCTAGAGAGCAATGCTGAGAAGTAGAAACTGTTGGAATAATTAAGCAGGATTTAAAAAGCTTGAGGAATTTAGCAAATTTACCTTCACAGAAGTTGGAAACTCTATAAATCTCCTCTTATCACAAAAGCACTCCTCTTCTTACCCAAGGGCTGGTTTAGATCAAGCAATGATGCAGAGAACTGGAGTAGTGTAAATACCCATTTGTGTTGTGTATCTCTCGAGCAAAGATAAGTGCAAGACAAATAATAACTTATTTGCCCTGAGCCCATTCAAAAAACTCACAGAATTAAAAGCAACTCAACCTCAGTATGGCCCAAATGCTCCTTTGATGCAAATGCTGCTGGAGTACAGAATTTTAGAAGCCTTACACTATGGGAAATGGAAACAATTGGACAAAGCTTGCCTGTGAAATGGAGTCTATCTGCTGTAGAAAACAAACATGAAGATAAATGTTGGATCACAGGTCTGAGAAATAAGACCCAACAAATTCCCTTTTCTTTTCATATGCTTACTGGTGAGTGACATCATAGAAAAAGAAATCAGCATCAAAATTTTGAAATAGCAGTATATGCCTAAGTTACTTCAATGACAAGAAGGCCTGGAATAAACTTATGTCTTCTGAAGAGCAGAAAGAAGACTAATGTCAAGTAAATCAGGGACCTGACTAATTGTTTCAGGATGCTGCAGTAACCAAACAGATTAATTGGAGACACCAAAACTGGATACTTGAGAGGTAAAGCTAGCCTACAGCAATACTATAATGGTACTTAAGTCTGCTTTGAGACCATTTAGAAATAAGAGTAATATTTCTGATTTTATTTGAATATCCTCAGATATTGGACACTCGTATAGCCAGTGCCTAGCGATAACTTCTGTGTTACAGGAGAAAAAAAAAAAACAGTTAAAGATGTTTCTCCTGACAAATAAATCCGAAAATTGGAGATTGATATAAGATTTAAAAACCATTAATGAGAGTTAATGGGAGATTTACATCTTCCATTGCCTTCTGTTTTTTCCATACCAAAATATACCCATAATGTTGTACTATATTTAAAAGATTCTTTCCATACCATCCCCTTGGCTCACTGAAATTGTCAAAAATTTGCAGTTAGTGTTTCATCAGTTAATTTCAAATATCAAATTAGAAAATAGAATTAGAACATCTTGCTTCACGGTATGACAAATAGGTTTATATTATGGCAGAAATCTGTGGCTCAGGCTACATAAAATCTTACATTTCAATTTCCACAGTTTTATATTATGCTTTAATGATGATGACTAGCTTGTCCATATGAATGAAGTAAGTTTCTAATATATTGTCAGCTTCAACAGAATCCTGTACTTTTAGAGTTAGTAATTGCCCCAGTGAAAGTAGTACAAAGACAGCCCTGTTTTGAATATTTGGGGATATATGCTTATTCAAAAGAAATTAGCCTCAGAAATTGGAAATTAAAAGAGAAAGATCACAAACTTTGAATGACTTTCAGAAATTACTGTGTAATATACCAACAAACACTGTGCCATCATGACACCCACGTATTTCCTCTGCTTATTTGTCACTTTTGTCATGCTTGAACTATTAGTGGGACACCTGGCAGTGAGAGAATGATTTGTCTCTGTGGCTTTGGCTGATACTTTGAAACCTGTTCCTCATGCAGGATTGCATTTTTCTGCATAAATATAGAGGACTTATATTTTAATTTATATTTTATTGATATTTGTTTATATTTTGTTATATTTTTAGCTTGCCTGGTGTTATGGCAAGCTGTTATGCCAAGCTTTCTGGTATCAATGAGAAACCTCCTTCATACTGTAAGAATACAGTGGAAAAACAGAGTATGAGGTTGTACAAATGTAGGGGTGGAATAGGAGGCAGAGTAGAGGCTGCAGTCATGTTGGAAAATAAGAAAAGAAAATAATTAAATTTAAAATATATTACTCAGTGTCATACAGGGATGGCAGATGGACATTTGATTCAAGGGCTCTTATGGTTTATGAAAACATATTATCAATGCATAAAAATTTGAATCTAAAGATACTCTATTAGTTTTTGGTTTTTCAAGACATGGTTTCTCTGTTGCTTTGCAGCCTGTCCTGTGACTAGCTCTGTATAGCAGGCCAGACTAAAACTATTGGAGACACACCTGACTCTGACTCATTAGTCCTAAGTGCTGGGATTAAAAGTGTGCACCATCTCCACATGGTGGATATGTTACTTTTGAAAAGATGTCCTGCTTTTGTTCCAAAGATGAGAACCTGTGGATTGTTTCCAGGCTAACGTTATTTGAAGGAGCATGAGCTCCCAGAAGACCTCCAGAAACCCTATAAAAAGTTTCCTAAAAAGCATAAGAAGCATTTTGGAGAAAACTACATGCAAATTTCCAAATAATCATATATGTTGATCTTTATTTAAGGTGGGATAATATATATAGACAGGAACCATTTACATTGGATTTGATCTTAGTTTACTAAAAAACCTTATAAGGTTGATTTTGGTATATGTATTTCTGCTCTTGGTTAAGGTTTTGTCTTAGCAGATCATTTAAATATCATGTATAGTTAAGAAGATTAATAGATAGTCATTAATAATAATCAAAATCTTAATAACATTATTTAGTTTTTCTAGATATGCAGAGATATAGTTCAGTTACATAGATAATCTTTAACACTTGAAAGACCTAAAGAACATAACATTTGAAAGGTTTTAAGAACTTAGAATTTTATCAACAGAGAAACATATCTGCTTCTGGCAGCACAAATTACTTCATTTGTGGGTGCTTAAAAGGGAGAGTTATGCTTTCTACCCTGAACAGCATAGATGACTCCCCTGAAGTCGTTAGAAGTGAGAGAAGACTCTCTGCAGACAGAGGAGCTGATAGATTAAGAAGTATTTATGGGACTGTGATACAATCAGTCTGAGCCTAGTAAGCTGTAGAAGAAGCCACAAATACCATAGTGAGGATCTTTAAAATCAATCACTTCTGACTAGGAATTCTGAGAGTCAAAGATGGTGGAAAGCTAGAACAGGAGCTAAAAGGCCTGAGAGACTTAGTAATTTAAATTTCACTGAAGTTGAAATCTCTGAAAATCTTCTGTCATAAAAGCATTACACTTCTAACATAGTGGCTGGTTTAGATCCATCTATGGTGCAGAGATCTCCTGGAGCAAGGCAAACACCCACCTTTTTTTGTGCATTTTTCATGCAAGCTAGATTCCAGAGAAGGAGTGAGCCGATGTGAAGATGTTCAGGGATTTCCAGTATTTCTGGAATAGAGCAATGAGATGATCAGGGAAATCTACTCAGACAACGAGACCTGAAACCATTAAAACAAGGCAAAGTATTTAAAGCAACCTAAGCTCAGTGTGACCAATTTTCTCCTTTTACACATGCTGCTAGAGTATATGGATTTAAAAGCCATACTCCAGGGACTTGAAATAGATAACCAAAGCGTGCCTGACAGGAAAAGGCTACCTGACAAGGAAAACTGAGTTTTCAGAACAAAGTCAGTCCACAGCTGTGAATAATATGGACCAAGTAGTTCTTGGAATAAGTTTCTTTCTTTGGGAGAGCAGACAATGGACTTACCATAAATAACACAGCTACCTGTTGAGTTGTTCCAGGATTCTGTTTCCACGCTTACACAGCCATTAATAAGAATATTAAAAATCCAGAATATTGATTTTTGATTATTAAACAGCTATCCTACGAGAGTACTAATGTAATATATCAGCTTACTTTGACATGTCTTAGAAAGAAAGGTGCCATTTCTGATCACATTCAAAATTGTTGAGGAATTTTAACCTCATACACCCAAGGACTAATTATGGCTGCTGCTATTCCGGAGTAAACACGTAAATATGTTTTCTCACAACATTGAAATCTGTAAAGTGGAAACTGATAGAAGAATTATAAATAGTTAATGGACCGTGCACATTGGTTGAACTTTAGAGACTAGACTGGATTACCTTCTCATTATGGTATGGACCAATTCGTACCTATAGAATATTTTAGATTTAATAGATTGATTTTTAGCATGTTTTTGTTCCAAAATATTTTCAAGGATTTTCATGTAGTGTTCCATTGGCCAATTAAAGGACCAAATTGGGAGATATCATTGATAAGTGTTACCTTAATTCATGGCAAACAGTGTAATATTATGCAATATATGTGTACTTCATGCAATACAAAATATTCTTAATATTTTCAACAAGTTTACATTATCCATTATGGATCATATTTGTCCATGAAAAATGAAGGAATTTGATTGAAATTCTTGGACTCCTTCAGCAGAACCTTTCCCTTATGGGTAGTTCATTTCCCAAAAAAATACAAATGCAGACACCTTTCCCAATCAGGATATATATTTCTTCCTAAAGAAGTTAAGACTCAGTAATTGGAAATTGGGATGAATAGTTTGAAACTTTGAAGAAATGTCAGAAATGACTGGTAAATATTCAGGGACTGTGCCTATTTTAAAATTGTCTAGTGAAAATCTTGAGCAATGCAGTGAGATAATTGGGAGAAGTGACCCAACTATCCCAGGTTTTATGTTGAAGTTGCAAGTCAAATGTTGACTCAGGTGACCATTCTCCCTGGATTCTTGAATATACAATTCAAATATATATATATATATATATATATATATATATATATATATATAAATGAGAGTTATATTGTTGCTGCAGGTCAAGTGTTGTCTCAGGTGACCATTCTCCCTGGCTTCTATAATAAACAATTTTAATAAATAAATAAATAAATAAATGTAAGTTATCCTTCAGTCACAACATAATTCACTGCATCATGCACTTTTTATTCTAAATTTTCAAATGTGAATTTTCACAAGCATTATACCATGCATAGATTTTGGTATGATGGTGTAGAAGAGACTTATGTTTAAAGCAAAAGTTCATTGCAATGTATTATGGAAAGGACAAAACCACGCTATGATATAGGGTCAATTGCATGTGAGCTCATGTATGTGTGTGTGTGTGTTTACAGGAAGAAAATAAACCACAATACCTTACTGAAAGTTTCGTGTAATGGATTGACCAGAAGATTACCAGACTAGATGATATTGGAGCTGCTAGTGCTCACCAAGTAGTAATGGATTGAGATTGCTGAAATTGTTTTTTTGAAACTCTGATGATAGTAATGGATACACATTATTGCCACAGTGTGTATAGAGTGTGAGTTTATATGTTTGCCTTTCTATTTGGAAAAAAATAATTTTAATAAGCAGTTGTATTTATTCATACCTTTTGTAGTTCATATATTTTATAGATTTAGTTGATCACGTTGAGTGCCAGTTGTTCCTGGGTAAGGCGGCTTGCTCGTCCCAGACATCCTGCTCACTTAGCCCCAAAATAACAAAACAGAAATTATATTAATTAAAATACTTCTTAACACATTTGCTCTAGCCACTTATCAGCTAACTCTCATATCTTGATTTAATGCATTTCTATCAATCTGTATATTGCTACATGGCAGCGGCTTACCGGGAAAGATTCAGCACGTCTGACTCTGGTAGCCCCATGGCAGCTCTCTCCTCTGCTTTTTTTCTCGCTGCATTCAGTTCTGTTTCCCCTGACTGCCTAAGTTCTTCCCTATCAAAAGGCCTACGCAGGTTTTTTATTCATTAACCAATGAAAGCAACATGTAAACAGAAGGCCCTCCTACACCAATATGTACGTATTTTACATGAAAATTATGTAATAATAAGGATATTTTCTAAATAGGAATGTTATTTTAAAACCCAGTCTGAACGTGCAAAAATTACAAAATTGTATCTAAAAATGTCATGATAATTTAGCAACAGTTTGATGTTTTCATTTGGAAAAACACAATATACGTATTATTTATAAAATTTCACAATTGTCTGCATGCTTATATTAGTGTTTCACATATGTGTACATCTTGTGACATTGATTTCAGAGTAATAGTCTTAACTAACGTTTTGAAATGTTTTGAGGTACTTTAATATGAACATTTAATTTTTTATAAAATTCACCGCAATGACTTCTCTAGATTTTCCTTGTAATCACCAAGATCAGTACTCCAGCCTCAGGTCATTTTTCTGTTCTCTCTTTCAGTGACACCTGACTTCAGGCAAAATGTGTGTGTGTGTGTGTGTGTGTGTGTGTGTGTGTGTGTGTTTGTGTGTGTGTTTGTGTGTGTTTTGATATGGGGCATTCTTCTAGGACATGGGCATCATTTCAATGCTAGCATACATGAGAAAATCTATCATTCCAATTTATCATTTCTTTAAATAATTTAAGCCATTCTGATAATATTTTGCATTCATAAAGTTCCTCAGAATACAGTAGAATATCCTCTAGATTTCGTTATGAAACAATTAAATATAAAAACATACAATGGAAAATCAATAATAAAAGTGCATGTATACATAAATACCAATCAATTACTATTTGTATGTGCTAGTATAATAGCATACAACAGGCTTGAACTGTGCCATATGTGGTATGAAATCAGGCAAGTAAATCTTAGAGATTTCTTCATTCATGCTCCATGTACTGGGACTACATGATAATGGTATTATACTTTTTTTTCCACATGTATATATTATAAACAGATGCAGTTGTTAATATTTCAAATTACCAGTTCATGGACAGATCCCTCTAGGAGTCTGTTAATTTTCAAAGATAAAAGCAGAAAATAACATAAGGTTTATAATTTAAAGTAGACTTTGATGTTTTTAAATATAAGTAACTACTCTATTACTTTCTTTCCTCTGATTATATTTCTGCATTCATACAGATTCTACAATTGTTGTCTGGCTCCTTAATAAAAAAATAGGATCACTACAGTATGTGATGTTTTTCTATAATCCACATACATCAAATAAGACAACATTCAGACGTCTCCCATACAATAACATTAGAAATGAATAAAATTAAGTTTTACTGTTTATCTTAAAAATAAGGTATTTAAATAATTGTGTAGAGTATTAGGATCTGAGAGTCAGTCTCTTAAACCATGAATATAGCTATAGTTTGTATAATCATCCTAAAATGTTAATGTCAAAACCGCAACTAACAGCAGTACAACATATTGAGGTAAAATGTGTGATTTTTCCAGCTACTTCAAATGTCATAAATTGACAAAATTTAGCTCTTCAGAAGTTATTACTTATTTCATATGTATAGACATGTCTAAATTTTCTCTCATAGATTCTCTTATATATGCAAATATATAATTGACAAAAGGAATAATTTGCCAAATGCAAAAATCAATCCTGTTCCATATTGTTATGGTGATAGTGGTAAGAGAATCATAAACTTCTTCTGCAACATTTCTGAAAGAATTAATTTTGCAAAACTGTCATAAATATTTATCCCTAGACTCACAGGAAACTATGACTCTAACTTCCAGAAAAAACAGGATAAAATTGGGGTATTAAAGGGCAAAATTATAGAAATCTTAAATGCCCATTAAAACTTAATGAAGGCAGAGAAAGAATGAAAAATGCTTAGCATAATTACATTCCTCTATGAAATGTCAAAAAGATGGAAAACTCTCTACAAATAGGAGAAAACAACTAACAAATTTTGGAGGCTAAGAAAAATGAATTATTTTCTACCATACAGAAATATTGATAGGCCTTTGTGTTAGAAAAGTCAATGTTAAATTGGTTCTATAAAATCACAACAGTGCGTATTCAGTATGGAATACTGGTGTATAAAATCATATCTACACAATAAAATATCATAATTTTGTGGGATATTTAATGCTCCCTGATTTAGTTTTGCGCATCCTGCTGTGTTTGGCTCTTCATGCTGTTCTGATCTCTCACATACTAACTCTGCACGGATTTATTGCTCCATTGTTCCCATGGTGTGAACATTCTGACTTTTCTTCCTGTTGCAGTTAGGGACTTTATGCCTGACCATTAGAACATAGTTAGGTTGTCTAGTAAGTTGCCTAGTTACCCATGTACACAAGGAGATTTTGCTCCTTTCCCTTTCCCTATATTTACCTGGATTATACTCTTGAATAAACAAGACTTGATGAGAATCCTGTCTTGTCTCCATCTCTGATGTCTCTTGTCCCATCTATTCTCGCTCCCCTTCAGGGACTCTATTGAATTTCAGCAGGGCCAGGGTAAAGTAGTGCCCAAAATGTGTCTGTAACACGGTAGATCCAGTGAAGAAGCTGTTCAGAGAGGCCCATATAAAGTGAAGTATAATTAAGAGTAAGAAAAACACAGGAACCTGCTGTGTCTTCTAAACCTCGGAGAGCAGAACAGTGATCACTGGACAAACAATTACTTAGCATGAAATGAGACATGCATTCAAGGCATGAGGGGTAAATACTAAAATTAAAGTATAGATTTTTTTTGAGTATATTAAAGATGTTTTATAGTTGAGAAAAATGATAGAGAGTCAGAGAGGCTCTTAAAGATTACTGTTAAGCATTTACCAAGAACTGTTTCTATAACTGTCTTTTTTACTAGAATTAATAATTTTTTGTTTTAGAGGTATTATGATTTTATAGTTTGCAATGTTATTGGGATAGAAGAGAAAGTCTTATTAAAAGATAAGATGGACATACTGCATTAAAAAGGAGCCTAAATATTTGCAATGGCAAATACAGGTTTTTAAATTTGAGAAGGCTCAAATTGATGCAGTCAACAACAATCATCTGCTAAGGGAAGTTATTTTTCCTAGGTTAAAAGGTAAGTGGAACTTGTGATAACCCTAATGAGCAGGCTCATTCCCCAGTTGAAATACATGAATAACTGAGAGAAATAGGCATGGAAGCTTGGGAGCATCTTCAATCCATGGAGAGAATAGTGGTTCGTGGATTAAAGTTATCCAGAAATATAATTAGCCTTATATTGAATTCCAAGTACGACTAAAACAAACAATGGAAAGAACTGTAATTGGAGAAGAAGCAAGGAAATAACTTCTGAAAAGGCCAAGCATATAAAAATGCCAAGGTGTGTTATAATGAGCTATGCTATCAGTTCAGGAAACAGGAAATATTAAAAGTTATAGGAAAGTATGAAAAAATATTCCATCTGAAATAAAACTGCAATTGGCTGCTGAAACTATGGCCACCATTTATTATAATTTGTAAACTGAAATAAAAATTTAAAAGATTTAATATGCTTTGGATATTGGAAAATCATTTTCTTAACAAAGAAGTTCAGACAAAAGTAAAAGTAGTTAAAGAGCATATGTAAAAGGACTTTTTGAATAGGTTATAACGTATGATCACATGCAAAATGTCTGGAGATCTGACATTTGAAAATTTGGAAATGCTAAAAGGGATCATTGGTAGCCTTTTCCTTTGTTAAAGACGACAATGGACATTTACATACTAATGCTAATCATCTACATGTTCAAGATAAAATTCCTTTTTGATATAATAATCATACTTTTCCTTGGACAGCAGAGTAGAGGGTGCCTGATCTTGCTTTATCCTATAGCCACACTGATGAATATCTTGCATATCACCATAGAACCTTGTCTGGCAATGGATGGAGATAGAGACAGAGACCCACATTGGAGTACATGGACTGAGATACCAAGGTCCAAATGAGGAGCAGAAGTAGGAAGAACATGAGGAAGGAAGTCAGGACCATGAGCAGTGCTCCCATCCACTTAGACTGTGGGGCTGATCTAATAGGAGCTCACCAAGGCCAGCTGGACTCACACTGATGGAGCATGTGGTCAAACAGGACTCTCTGAATGTGGCTGAAATGAGAGCTGAATGAGAAGCCAAGGACAATGGCACTGGGTTTTGATTCTACTGCATGTACTGGTTTGTGGGAGCATAGTTTATTTGGATGCTCACCTACCTAGACCGTGATGGAGGGAGGACAACGTTGGACTTCCCACAAGGCATGGAACTCTGACTGCTCTTTGGACTGGAAAAAGTGGGTGAGGGGGTTGGAAGGAAGGTAATGGAAATGGGAGGAGGAAAGGAGGTGGAATTTTCTAATAAAATGAAAAAAATCCATTTTGATTAATTAGTCATACTTTGAATGGCAGTCTTCATTTCTAATGGATAGAGCAAGAGTTTGAGCAAGAGTTTATGGTATTGTTTGTTCAGGATGAGTGACAATATTGGCCATGGTAAAATTATACTCATGGAAGTAAAATTATACTCATGGAAGTAAAATTATACTCATGGAAGTGACCACTCCAATATTGAACTTCACCATGATCACCAACTTGGGGTTAGCTAAATCTCTTGTGCTCTATGGTCAGATTATTGTTCAGCAGTCCAAAAGACCAGTTACAGCTGAATATTTTTTCTGCCCGTATGTGCTCCGTTAATTGTCTCTTTTATTCAGGGATCAGCTGTAAATTATTGTGCTTATCTCTCTTGTACATCTATGTTTTAGCCTTCTTTTGGGGAGATACTGATGTTTTAGTGTATATCACTGTAAGTATCCTCTCTCCTCCTGGGAATGACTTGACTTATCTAAATAATTTTGATGGGACCTCTTATAATTTTACTTATATGGATGATACAAAGCCAATAAGCTTTGGAAATGGTCTTTGTTTAAAAGTGGGATTACATCATTGGTTACAACCTAGAAATAAGATTTGCAGATATTGTACTCTTCTTCAAAGGCTTTCAGCATGGTAAATTTATCAGACTGGTACAGTAATAATAATCCATAATGAATTAGTATTTCCTGTATGGCCAGATTTTACATATAATAGTTTAAAATATCAGCCATTTATTTGGAAGACTTGTTTGGGCAAATTTGGCAAAATAATTCAAAATAAATAGATCCTTTTTCGCCCATAATGTCAATTTATTATCACTTGTTCTGAATGGAATATTATCACTTGTGATTTGCTTAATGTTATCAGGTTGAACTGTGTCAAGAATGAAATGATAACTGGAAAACTTCTTCTGTCATGGGGAGATGGAGGAATTACTGATAATCATATTCCTTACTCAAAGACGCTACTGCAATTCAGAAGATTGTGGCTACCTTAAACCTGTTCAGCTTTTAAATGGCTCATTTATTGCAACACAAGTATCTGCTCCTATTTATAAATTTCACTTATTTGGAAGTAGTAATGTTACTGCTTGTGTACCACTACCACATGCATTTATGTTGGAAGAATTAATTTTACAACTGGAATTAATTTTTGTGAATGTTAATTGTATTTATATATTAATTCCACTTTTAAGTTTAATCCTCATAATCAATCACTTATGATATTACAACAGTATACACATATTTGGCTGCCAGTAACTTGGGTCGTTCTTGGGCTCAAAATCCTCTAGATAATATTGTAGAATTCTTCAAAAAGATATTGAAAAGATAAAGCACATGTTCGGTATAATAATAGTTGTTATACTTAATCTTATTGCTGTTTTTGCTACTGCATTTCAAAAATATATTGTCACCTCCCAATATGAGGCAAAACACTTATTTTTAATATTCTTACACACTTATTTTCTCATTGAACAAAAATCCCTCTATTGCAAAAGAAGCCTCACAGGAAATGAATTCATGAGATATGACTGAAATTGAATTTCGTTATATGGCTTAATTGAGAAGGAACAAAATTTCTCACTTTCATGTGCAACATGGCATCAAAGTGAGGACCAAGAACAATCTTCAGATGTTTTTTTATCAAAGTGGCACCATAATGATGCATAATATGAAGTAACTATGAGGATTATGATTAAGAGCATTAAATACCTGACACGTATTTAATAAACTAACTGAGACTAAATGATTACAAAACTATACAGGATTTTTTTTTCTTTCTGGTAGAATCATATACAAATAATCTGATTCCTAATCATATATTCTCATATCTAAATATTTGTGCATCAGCAGAAACTCACCAGAAATATTACTTCTGAAACTAGATGGGAAATAACTCAGTGTTGTGAAGAGAATGTCACTAAGGGTAAAACACCAATGCATATAAAATAAAAATAAAACTTTTAAAAAATTAAAAATAGACTTGCAGTGATACAAAAGATCGTGAAGATTTGTGAATTTCATTGTCACCTGTTCTGAGAAAGTATCAGAATATTCAAAGCTAATTGGTAACTAAGTTTTATAAAGGCATGGTCTTTTGAAGGATGTGTAGTTGTGATTTATGGTCACCATTAATATCTCTGACATGTGTTATATGCAAATGAAAAAATGATCCTCCAATTTGCTAGTATGTGCAAAATTCAAATTAGATTTCCATGAGTCTAACAATATCCATCACCTAGATCTCAGCAATGGAACTCCTGATTTCTCCCACCAACACATGAATTGATAGATTTGGATTTAGCAGCTCTCCTCTTTCTTTAATTACGTTTATGTACCAGGCTTGGATCCCTCAGCTTACATCTAGGTTTTCTATGGAGTTTGGCTTTTGTAAATAT
The DNA here is from genome assembly GCF_018167655.1 of Microtus oregoni. Taxonomy (NCBI): domain Eukaryota; kingdom Metazoa; phylum Chordata; class Mammalia; order Rodentia; family Cricetidae; genus Microtus; species Microtus oregoni. Next base: position 35,037,532 of record NW_024543059.1, read on the forward strand.
TAGAATTAATTGTTATCTTAGTATAGAGAGTAATTGTGAGAATGCCTAGAGCTATGCCATAAAACTAAGTATTCAGATAAGAGTTGAAAAACTACTACCCTCTCTACCTTTAAGATACCAAATCCATTCTCTCTCCCCATCTCCCTTTCCCCCCAAACTAAAACAACCCCCGTGCTCCCAACATTTTCCCAGAGATCTTATCTACTTCCAATATCCAGGAGGATAAATATATATTTTTCGTTGGGTTCACCTTTTTATTTATCTTCTGTAGTATCACGAATTATAGGCTCAATGTCTGCTCTTTATGAGTAAGTACATACCATCTTCATTTTTTGGGTCTGGGTTACCTCACCCAGTAAAGTATTTTTTATTTCCATCCATTTGCACCCAGAATTCAAGATGTAATTCAAGATGTTATACTGCTGAGTATAACTCTACGATGTATATGTGCAAAAGCTTTTTTATACATTCTTCTATTGAGGGGCACCTAGACTGTTTCCAGGTTTTGGCTATTACAAATAGTGCTGCTATGAACATAGTTGAACAAATGCTTTTGTAGTATGATAGTAATATACTTGGGTATATTCACAAGAAGGGAATTGCACGATCCTGTGGTGGGATGACTCCCAGTTTCCTGGGAAACCACCACACTGATTTCCAAAGTGGTTGAGATGGAGGAAGGGTGGATATAGGAGCAGGGAAGAAGATATCTTAACTAAAGGAGCCATTTTAGGGTTGGCAAGAGACTTGGCTCTAGAGGGGTTCCCAGCTGTCCATGGGGATTTCCCCAGCTAGGTTCTTGGGCAGCAGAGGAGAGGATGCCTGATCTGGCCATATTGATGAATATCTTGCATATCACCATAGAACCTTCATCTTGTGATGGATGGGGATAGAGATAGAGACCTAAATTGGAGCACAGGACAGAGTTCCCAAGGCACAGATGAATAGTAGAAAGAGGGAATACATGAGAAAGGAAGTCAGGGCAGCGAGGTTTGTGTCCAAACACGGGGACATTGGGACTGATCTAATGGGAGCTCACCAACGTCAGCTAGACTGGGACTGAATGAGTGTCTGCATATGTGTGTGTGTGTGTGTGTGTGTGTGCGTGTGTGTGTGTGTGTGTGTTTACAGGAAGATAATGAACCACACTAGCTTCCTGAAAGTTTGATGTAGTGGACTGACCAAAAGATTACCAGACTAGATGATATTGTAGCTGTAAGTGCTCACCAAGTAATAATGGATTGAGATTGCTGAAAATTGTGTTTCTGAAACTCTGATAATAAAAATGGATACACAAATTGCTATAATATGTATATTGTGTGAGTATATATGTATACATTTCATTTAAAAAATAATTGTAATAGGCAGTTATATTTATTCATACCTTTTGTATTTCATATATTTTATTGATTTAGTTGATCACGTTGAGCGCCAATTTTTCCAGGGAAAGGCTGCTTTTCAAGCCAGCCACCCTGCTTCCTTAGCCCTGAAATAACAAAACAGAAATTATATTAATTAAAATAGTCCTTAACCCATTTACTCTAGCCTCCTATTGGCTAACTCTCACATCTTGATTTAATCCATTTCTATCAATCTGTATATTGCTACATGGCAGTGGCTTACCAGGAAAGATTCAGCATGTCTGGCTCTGGTGGCTCCATGGTAGCTCTCTCCTCTGCTTTTTTTCTCCCTGGATTTAGTGCTGTTTTCCCTGCCTACCTATGTTCTGCCCTATCAAAGACCCAGGCAACTTTTATTCAATAATCAATGAAAGCAACACGTAGAGAAAAGGACCTCCTACTCCAGTATGTATGTATTTTACATAAAAATATGTAGAAATAAGGGCATTTTCTAAATAGGAACGTTATTTTAAAACCGAGTATTAACATGAAAATATTACAAAATTGTATCTAACAATGTCATGATAATTTAGCAACAATTTGATGTTTTCATTTAGAAAAAGCACAATACATATATTATTTTCAAAATTTCACAATTGTCCGCATGCTTGTATTAGTGTATCACTTAAATGTACATGTTTTGAAGTTAATTTCAGAGTACTATTCTCAATTAAAATTTCTGACATGTTTTGATATATGTTTTTTTTTTCTTTTTGGTTTTTCGAGACAGGGTTTCTCTGTGGCTGTGGAGCCTGTCCTGGAACTAGCTCTTGTAGACCAGGCTGGTCTCGAACTCACAGAGATCCGCCTGCCTCGGCCTCCCGAGTGCTGGGATAAAAGGCGTGCGCCACCATCGCACGGTTTGATATATGTTTATGTGAACATTTAAATTTTGATAAAATCACTATAATGCCTTCTCTAGATTTTCCCTGAAATCACCAATATCAGTAGTCCAGCCTCATGTCATTTATCTGTTCTCTCTTTTCAGTGACATCTGACTTCAGGGAAAATGTGAGTGTGTGTGTGTGTGTGTGTGTGTGTGTGTGTGTGTGTGTGTGTGTTTGTGTGTGTGTGTGTTTTGGTATGGGCATTCTTCTAGTACATAGGCATCATTTCAAAGCTAGCATACCTGAGAAAATCTATCTTTCCCCTTTCATCATTTCTGCAAATAATAAAAGACATTCTGATAATATTTTGAATTCATAATATTCCTCATAATACAGTAGAGCATTCTCTGGTTTTTGTAATGAAACAAATACATAAGCAAATTTACATAGTTTAAATTCATTAATACAAGTGTACATATACATAAATACCAATAAATTACTATTTGCATTTGTTACTATAATAAAATGCCTCAGACTTGAAATTTGCGTCACGTGGTATGAAAACAGGCAAGCAAAACTCAGAGCTCCTGTATTCACTGCATATGCTTTCTGTTCTGAGAAAAACATGATAATGTTTGTATATCAGTTTTTTTTTCGCATGTATGTATTAGAAATATATCCAGTAGTTAATATTTCAAATTACCCGTTCATGGACAGAGCCCTTGATGAGTCTGTGAATTTTTTTAACATAAAGCAGAAAATAACATAAGGGTTATTATTTAGAGTACACACTGATATTTTTATATGTAACGAACTACTCTACTACATTCTTTACTCTAATTGTATTTTTGGCATTCTTACAGATTCAATAATTTTTGTCTGACTCCTGAACTGTAACCATAGGATGACTAAAGTATCTTCGTGATTTTTATATAATCCACACATATATCAAAGAAGAACAACATTCAGGAGAATCCCATACAAATCTACAAAAAATTAATAAAATTAAGATTTGCTGTTTATTTTAATAATAAGGTATTTAATCAATATTTTTACACTATTAGGATCTGAGAGTCAGTCTCTTAAACCATTAATATAGCTATAATTTCGAATAATCATCCTAATATGTTATGGTCAGACCCACAACTAACTGTACTACAAAATATCAAGGAAAAATGCATGATTTTTTCAGCTAATTCAAATGTCATTATTTGTCAAAATTTATCTTCAGAGGGTATTACTGGTTACATATGCATAGACATGTCCAAATTTCTACTATTTGATTATTAAGAACTGTAGCTATATAATTGAAAGAAAGTTCAATTTGCCAATTGCAACAATTGAGCCTACTTTATAATGTAAGTGATAGCACAATCAAAAATTTCATATATGTACATTTTAAAGATGGCAGAAATATTGTTACAGATTGAAAAGGAGTCTCTTGATTCCAAAGTACCAATTTTACCAGTCTCAACATTACTAGCAAATATACACATTTAGAATCTGAGATGAACTAGATGAACAAGATAAGTGCTGAACTTAAAAAGCATATAAAACAAGACACACAATAACAAAGATATCTATTGTGTTAATGATTTTCAAGGGAAGTGTGCAATACCTCGCTGCCATCACCAATTAACACTGGATTTCCAAAAAGCACATGCTGTCTGATTTCCTAATTGGGAATGGACAAAAAGTGAGAAAATATCAGGTACATTTCAAGACAGCAAATTTGAGACTGTGAGGTCCTTAAAAGAAATAGGACAATGAGAAGTAGGTTTATTCTTCTATACCATATTATAATTCAGAGTCTTTGAGGACAGGTAAAATAGTGCTTTCATATGTTACTGCATAATATTATCAATGATTCTGTTCTCATGAAAAAAAACCCTGCAATGTCATACAAATTTTCACAATGAAACTCAGAGAAAAGGGGAAAGGGCATGACTCCCCTTGACACTGTCATATACTAAAACATCAAGGGAATTATTTCTTTGCAGATGCTGCAGTGTTCAAGACAGAGATAGTGGTGCCACAACTTTAAAGAGAAGGAGAGGTTTCAGAAGCAGGGATGGACATGATGCACAGACCATATCAGGTGACTCCAAACAGTAATACTGGAATATACCAGTACCTGACTGCTAATTATTCTGGGTTTTTTTGTCATATAGGAGCAGTCTGCTGTGTCCGGGAAATGTACATTCGGATTTCAGCTATAAATATTTGCAGCTGCGAGCTGGCATATAGCCAGATCCTGACTAGGAAGGATTCGCTATGCTGACAATATTATTAGCTCTCCTTGCCTCGGAATCCTCTGAAGGAGTGTGTGCATTCGAATTTTCCCCGGAAGAGTGACGAGAATGCTCTCAATTCCACCAATAGGAACAAAGCCTGTGGTAACCTTGGAGATCTGCATCAGAGCTGCTGACTCATTTCTCCTTCCCTTCTCTATGTTTGCTCCGGCAAAAAATATGAAAGTGAAAGTAGATGGCAGGAAATAATGTAGTTTACCTAGGACCAGAATCCCATTATCAAAAGGGAAATCATTATGAGGTAAGTAGGAGGTGATCATGTATCTGAATTCTTGGGTCTGTATCCTGCCTATCTACCTAAAATTTCCATTTCTCCCTGCTGACCGCTGATTGTGATTCTGTGCTGCCTATTGCAGCTTCCTGGTATCACATTCAGAAATGCCGTGTCAGAGTCCCTAAACACTTATTACGGAATCCTACACTTGAAATTTTTAAATTCCCAGGTGCCTGAGGCTATTTGGCAACATAGCAATTATCTTAGTAAGGCTTCCAATAGCACATAAGATCAGTACATTTCTGTGTTGTCATGTATAGACTTTCTATGAAAATCATCATTTCAGAAAATAAATAATCTAAAGCTAACCTTGGAATCGCAGACTTTGCCGCTGAATCAGTGGCTTCAGACTCGAGCTCATTTCCTGCACTGCAAACAGAATCAGGTGACTCTCACAAATTCCTTGCTTTTTCTATGATTCTGTATTCTGCAGGTCTCAGAGAAACATTTTCTTCTCTGGTGTTGTTTACAGTGAGGCTTTGACTAAAGGCCAGCTTTGAGCAGGACTTTAGTCAAAGCCCCACTGGCAAAATTCCTCAGTGCAGTCCGTTTTATGCCATGTAGGAACCAATGAGCAGAGAGATCTCATAACAAGGACCGGAAAGCACAAGACAGCATTCATCTTGATGATCTCATCCAGAGCTGATGAGTCATCTGTGTCTCTCTCCTTACCTTGTTCTGTGAAAAGAAGCAGAGCAATTGACAGGGGAACAGAGGATAAAATGTAATTTACCCTGCATTTTGCCTCCAATTAACAGCCAACTAACGTGGTAAAATGTAACAGGTTGAGCCAGCTGGCAGATGCTTTTCCCTTGAATATACCTATATACATGGGAGCCTTTCTTCCTCTCTGAGGATTTTTTGATTGTGAATCTGTGCTGCCAATGTATCTGGCTTCTGAATCTTTGTGATTTTTTTCTATGATTTTAGGTGTGGTTTTTATGCAGTCAAATTATAATAAAAATGTTACATATGATATTATGAATTATATACAAATAATAATGCAATCATAATTTTTAATGTAATTTAATTATAATACAAAATATATTTATTTTAACTAGAGTGCAATACGAGGAATTGGGTAGACTGTAGAAAGAAATATAGATTTTAAACCTTCTCTCATGTAGACCCAAGAGTAATATAGTAGCTCACAATATCTTAGTGATAAAGAAATGAATTCAGTGTAATTGATATCAGAAAAAAAATAAATATATTTAAATTGTTAACATTTGTATCCGTTTGTTTTAAGGTTTATAGGTATTTGAACATAAACATTTGCATGAAGCATCCTTCATATTTTTGTTCCTTGCATGCAAGCAATATACATAATTATTTTTTAAATAATAATTTATAATTATTTATTTTAAAAAACAACAGAATTCAATATATTACAAGTTTTCTCTAAATCCCATGAGCACCATTCAAACGGATATATATATATATATACATTTATATATATATATATTAAAAAGAGATTTTATTTAAGCAAGTTGTATGTTTTCCAGTTTCACACGATCTATTGTTACGTCTATTTCATGGCAAGCCACTATGAAAATTTTGCCTGCCATTCGTCCTGCTTGAATTTTTGACACTGCATAAGCTACAAGAATAATGCATTTAGTTCCATTTTTTTAATTGCATTGGGGCAAATGTTCTTTTATATTAATCAAATACTGGTTTCATGTAGATGTTTATTGGAACTAGAAGATATGAAACTGAATTTCTCCTTTGACTGTAATGTGCCGTTCTAGGAAAGCTGGACATAAATACTCAGAGAACTTCCTCTTTCTACACTCCTCTAATATTCTGGAATTGCATAATACCAGCATGCTTGCTTTAGAAAATGAGAATTGTGAAAATGTCTTTTGGGTTTCTAAATTTCCAAATGAGCATGTTGTTGACTGTCTCAGGTTACAATGTAAACATAAAGGCAAAAAAATAAGATAAAGACTATAACTCACAGACTACACTGTTTACTAGTCTAAAGAAAATGGTATTCAGCTTACTCACCAAGTTTGATATGGTTCTGTAACATCAATATTAAATTATCTTTTCTGAATTGTAGATGATAATGTGAAAAAATGGGTAAATGTCTGGGTTCTTCGACTATCGTCCTTATGCATATAATATAATTAGAATAGCATGGAGGTAAATCTATGCCCAATGAATAAAACTGAATAAAAATTTGTGGGTATATTTAGCCAATGGGGTACTCCTCAGTGGGAAAAGACGATGACATCTTCAAATTTGCAGGCAATAGATTGAAACTAGAAAACTCCATCCTGAGTGAGTTAACACAGATCAGATTTATGAGGGTTTTTTGTAGTCAATCATCGGTGAACACCAAATAAAGCAAACATATAGCCCCCAATGCCAGACAAGCTAAGTAACAAGGGGAAAATAAGGGGAACCAACATTCATCCTTTAGCAGCACTAGTCTATTCCCCAGAGCATGTGGGGCACTGAAGACATCCACTAGGAGCTTGTAAAAACTGGCCTTTGTGCAAAGAGCTCCCCATGTCCTGACACTGGAAAAAATGCACAATGTCTGAACTGGACAAGCGTGATGAAAGAAAAAAAAAGATTGCCAAACATTGACAAGACTGGGTAAGATGAATTTAAATTTTTTCCTGCTTCTGAAGATGGTCTGTCAGTGACAATATGTCTAAGAAATGTTATTTGCTCCAATGTTTAAAATGAAACTTTGGGTGATAGCCAAAATAGCCGGTTGTCTCTGTCATTTATTCCGCATTTGAAAGTTGTTTCTTTGTACTTCATTTTTATGTAATGTTATTTTTCTCTCAATTTTTCAATGGGTTTGTATACTATGTAGGCGTAGTTACATTCCTCTCATGACTTGGACAAGCCATTACTAATATCAGACTTAGACTCCTTAGGATAGAATTCATTGAAATATTTAGGATAAATTTCTATCTTGATATAGTTTATGATGTGTGTAACTCTACTTTTTGTTTTGTTTTTCAAGACAGGTTTTCTCTGGTAACTCTAATTTTGATACTTGACATCTGTTCCTATTTGTATGTAGTTTTACAATGGGTTTAAAACTCTCTTATTTCAACAAAAGGGAGAGGTGCTCTGGGAACTCCTTAAGACAATGGCTTTGGATGCTGGACCACATGAACATGGTCTTGGCATACTATAACAACAGATTAGGAAACATGCTCTTGCTCATTCTTGTCAGTCTGGTTCTGTTCCCTGTTCCCTGCTTGTGCAGAGGACTGTTGATCTGAGAGGCTACCCCCAAATAAAGAATCCTTTATTATAATCTATGCCAAAATGATGCGGTACTATTTTATCATGATGCTCTAAAAATAGAGTTTTTCCTCTACGGGGGTACACATTTAATTCTATAAGAAATTTGCTACAATAGGATCTAGCTCAAGGAGTGGAATATTTGAGGCAATTTCTAAAATTACATTCTCAGTTATCAAATTATACCATGAAAATCAGTTTTTATCTTAACAAATGTTCTCTTCATCCTCTAATGCAATGGTAAATATCACAACATTTTACACCAATATTACTCATGCACAGTTGATCAAAGAGCTAAAAATTTGCAGTGTTTCTTCTAATTACACCCTATTACTACCTACTACTTACTATTATTCTTGGACTTAAAAATACTTCATGCCATGTGTATATCCAATTTATATCCCAAAGAAAAGGATACCTTATTTGAAGACAGCATATCATAAGGAGTAGATCTGTCGGCAGATAATGATGGCTTTTATCCTAAAGCCCTGACTTGAAATAACGAATCTGAAACTATATTATTTACAATAATGTCTGGCCAATAGCTTAAAAGTAATGCTAGCTTACTCCTATATCCTAAAATAACCCACTTCTCCTAATCTGTGGACCACCATGAGGTCGTGGCTTACTGGCAAATTTCAGCAGATGCCAGGAATGATATCTGTTTCTGGCAGCAGCTTCAAGACTTCTCAGTGACTCTTTCTAATTTTTCTATATAGCTCCTTCACGCTTTCTTTACTCTGCTAAGACATTGGTGGATTCAGCTTACTTATTAACAAATGGCAATACAAGGTATTCACAGAATATATCACCTCCCAAATCAGCTTCCCTTTTCTTTCTAAATAAAAGAGAAAGATTTAATTTTAACATAATAATATTGCATATAAAAACAGTTATCTAGCAATAATCACAGTTATAATATTCATATGTATCTTATATTTTATCATAACTAAGGAAAACTGTAATTATAACTATTGATTCTTTTTTTATAGTACCTAACATTTCATTTCCTGAGTATCCTCTTGTTATAATGAGGAAGAAAGACATCCCCTCTGGTGATCCGTGTGTTTGCAGGGATGCTCTTATACTCGAAAATGTAGATTTTATCCTTCCAACAACTCAGCCTCCACAAGCTTTGTATCCTATGTTGCATCATTGAAAAGAGGATTGATTGCATAAATAAGTCTTCATCTCGATGGAAGAATGTATTGTTCCAATAAAAGTCAGGTCCTTAATGTTCACTGATTCTGCTCTACTGAAGATAGAGCAAGGAACATCTAGGGCTTTTTTTGTATTGTATGACTAGGTCATTTTAGCAAACCTAGGCAGCGGTGATGAATAGCTGAAAATATTAAAGTAAGCTCAGCCTAAGGGGAAGTCGGGAACAGACATTTAGGTTGTTGAAATGAAAATGAACCTCATTTGAAAAGGTCCAAGCAAGAAGTAATTCCACCTACTTCATTCTCTAGGAAGTTAGCAGGGGCCTTGTACTAAATCAGTAAATCATATCGAATCTACCTCTTTGAATCATGTATCAGTTTCTTGTTGCTGCAGAGACAAATCACCAAGCATTTGCTGTTTGAAAGCAACACAAGTGGATAATACTCCTGATTGTTAGTGTACAAAATGGGTTTTTCTGATCTCACAACAAGATGTTGTTCAGGCTGCTTTCCTTCTGTGACTTTTGTTCAGGAGTCCATACCAATGTCATACAAATAGACGGGTGACTTGCCGGCATTTTCAGTGAATGCTTGTGTTTCTTACCTTATCTTTTAGGTTCCTTATCGTCTCAATAAAGACCTCTGTGGGTATACTGAGATAGCTAATCTAAAGAGTACACAATCACTTGCACATCTCAAAATCATGAACATAATTGTAGGTACAACATCTTTTTGGCCATACCAGGGAATGTTCACAGCCTCTGTTGATTAAGAGAAAGGGATTTCTAGTTTTATCACACCTGTCACAGAAGAGGAAAGAGTTCTTTGGATTCTAATTTGAATGCATATGCTTCACCTAAGCAGAGGCATAAGGAAGTAAGCACTGTGAGAGCTCTTAGGTGTGGTGATCATTTTAACATCTCTCTGTGCTCTTTCTGCTTTGTGTTGCATCAGCAGTAATAAAGGTGACCACCACAATTTCTGTGGTGATATTTTTATATCCTCAAAGGGAAGGAGAGAAGCAATTTCAGTTTTATATAGATCTTATGGATAACAAAATGTTGGCAATATTAAGACCATATCATTTCCACAAGATATATTTCCTCATAAAGATGTACAAGAAGGTATGTTATGTAAAGAGTAGCATTTTATCTGCTCTGGTTCTTTTTGTCTCTCACATCTATCTCTATGCAACAAAAGAGGAGACAAGATAAAGATTTGCATTAATGAATGAAGGTACAAACTTACTAATTCAGTTGACACATTGCCAACAAAGAGAGCACATTTCATCACAGTAATTAGGTTTGACAGGGGCATATTCTACAGAAAATGTATCCAATTAGAAACAGAGTAAGTACACCAATGATAGAAAGAAGATGATCATGTGTGAACCATGGGAGGGGAATGTGTGGACAGGTAGCCTATGTTATACAAAGTACAGAACTAGAGCCCCTTGTTAAATAGAAAGATCTTATACTCAATGATGACAAGCTTTGGGTCACTGCAAACATACAGGCTTTTGCTAGCATAGCATATACAGCAACAGACAGGTAAGAAACTTAAGATGTATTAAATGGAAAAAGAAGGGTACATAATGAAAGAAAAATTGAGTAAAAGAGTGAAAAGAAACATAGCAAAACAAAGGAAACATCCATTTTGCTAATCTGGGACCTCCAAGAGCAGAAACAGCACAAAAGAAACACAAATACAATGTGAAAAACTTGCAGTGGTTAACGATATTTTAAAAGGAGTATAAAGCTGGGATGTCAATGCTTCAAGGGAATATCTGATTCAGAGAGGCTCTGATCTCATGGAGGGTTCTGGTTTTGAAGTATGCTTAGTTAAAACACTCCTTGTAGATTATTCTGTGGAATCAGAATGTGTTGGAAAAGAGAGAACAGAGGCAGAATAAAAATTGAGATAATAGGCCGGGCGGTGGTGGCGCACGCCTTTAATCCCAGCACTCGGGAGGCAGAGGCAGGTGCATCTCTGTGAGTTCGAGGCCAGCCTGGTCTACAAGAGCTAGTGCCAGGACAGGCTCCAAAGCTACAGAGAAACCCTGTCTCGAAAACCTAAAAAAAAAAAAAGTGAGATAATAGAAAGATTACAGGACACAACAACAAAAAATCATCTCATTCAAAAGCCCAGGATGAACAGGAGAATGTGAAATAATTGCAAAAACACAATCATTTTGTTCTCTACAACACTGAAAAGATTTCTATATTCATTTTTTTGAAAATGTACTTCAGCTTAAAAACAAAAGTGTAATCACATTTTAACCCCTCAAAGTTAAGTAAGGAGATATGTATTTCTTTAATCAGCGTTCTTAACTCTGAGACAGTAAGAAGGTGCCAGAGTAGGAAACCAGGGATTTCTGTTAAAAACTTTACTGAACCCACCATTTTCTGTGTCTAGACTGCATCAAACATGAATTTATTGTTCCATTCTCTGTTCGTTTGTTTGCATTGCTTAATTTTAAGTCATAAAAATATCACAATGTATGCCCATTGAAACAAAAAAAGTGTAATACAGAAGTTAATGTACCATTGCATGTACTTTCATATCTTTCCACTCCACGTTTTCTCCAAAGGGTAGACAATGGTTTAGAGGGTTTGCATTCAGAAAACATGCCTGACTATGAATATGATGCTGAAGTATTTATAATTAGAAGGATCTTCACAGACTTCAGCATGATCTTTTGTATCTTTATTTGAAATAATACTAAATGTTTTTCTCTTTTTACCAAATTTTACCTATTTGTTATAATTCTGGTATTAATTGTTCAGGTCTTTAAAGACATATAACTTTATGTTTAGCATTCCTGATCATTCTTATTCTTTTAACTCAAAACAGTGGATTATTGCATTTATGAAATGTTTACCCAGCATCTCAAGAAATTAATTATGTGGAGTTTATTATTTAATCAATTACTCTTCAGGAAATATTATTTTTTGCCTACAAATCTATTCCAACTTTTGTCAAATAATGGGAAAAAGGATTAACCATTTTATCCCTTATTTTTGGTAGGCATAATATCTAAACAAATATTTGGCTAGTTAGTATCATTGTTTCTTTTAGCCACAAGTAATATCACTTTGTGGTTCTCAACTGGAAGATTGCCCCATCAAGAGCTCTTCAAAATGATTGCTTTTATTTGATATGAGGAACAAAGCAAGTTCAGTAAATTGTTATTTGGTGCCATGTTTTACAATGGTGACTTATATAACTTCAAACAAACTTCATCAAACTGCTGAAAATAAGAGAAAATGTGAAAGGAAACAAAACAAATAGTAACATTATGTGTAGAAAATACTGGTAAACAACTGTAAGTCCCATCAGAAGCAGGAGGTTAGACAGTGGAACAGAATGCTGAAATGCTAAACAACAAAACAAAACAAGCTAATGTGAGCAATCAAAGATAATAAGTACAAAAATCTATCAATCTAAAATGCAGTCAGAAAAAATAACCTTCGAATGCAAAGGTTAAAAAAGTATTGTAAATAGCAGGTAGTATTGTCAGCAATATTTTATAACAAAAAAAGCTAATGGTATTTTTCTGTTTGCAAAGATAATACTCATTGAAATTAAGTGGTCTACAGGAAAGAAAAGTTAGAATAAGTTGTAAAGTTCCAATATTGTCAACTCACTAAAGAGAGTAGAACACTTACATTATTAAGCCCAAAGGTGTGGTGATATTTTGCTTGTGTTCTAAAAAAAATAAAGCTTGCCTTAAGATCAGAGAGCAGAGCTAGCTACTAATTAACCATAGAGGTCTGGAGGCCTGTAGAGACAGAAAGGATGGAGAGAGGAATATAAGGTAGGAGGAGACAGGAGATCAGCCTCTTTTTCTTCTGAGGTGTTAGCAAGGTAAGAGTTAATTGTGACTTGCTGCTTTGTCTCTCTGATCTTTCAGCATTTACCCTATGTCTGGCTCCGTGTTTTTATTATTAATTCCAAAGAGAACTCATGCAACACAAAGAAACAGGCTTGCAGATAACTCCCTGTTTATCTGGCTCTTAAAAATCTTTCTACCACCGCCATCAGACGTTCAAATTTTACATGAACTTTAGCTCAGATAGTATCTTGTAGATGTATTTATGGGACTGAACTCCATAACTATTTTTTGTTTATTTATTTATAATTTCTATCTTATCCCATTGTCCCATTTCCCTCCAACTCCCCCCACTCCCCCTTCCCCTCACTCTCCAGACATTAGAGAAATCAGGGTGCCCATCCTTGTGGGAAGTCCAAGCGCCCCCTCCAATCAGTTCTATGAAGGTGTGGATCCAAAGAGACTAGGCTCCCCAAAAGACAGTACATGCAGTAGAATCAAAATACAGTGTCATTATCATTGGCTTCTCAGTTAATCCTCATTGTCAGCCACATTAAGAGAGTCCAGTTTGATCACATGCTCGTTCAGACCCAGTACAGCTGGTCTTGGTGAGCCCTCATTATTTCAGGCCCACTGTCTCTGTGGGTGGATGCACCCCTCACAGTCCTGACTTCCTTGCTCATGTTCTTCCTCTGATGGGGAGAGTCTTCTGTTTTGTGTTAATTTCATTGGTTAAATAATGAGACTGCCTTGGCCCTTTGATAGGACAGAAAATTGGGCAGGCAGAGTAAACAGAACAGAATGCTGGGAGAAAGAAGCCAAATCAAGCAGTCACCATGATTCTCCCACCAGACACAAATGCAGGTTAAGATCTGCCTGGTAAGCCACACCTCGTGGGGCCTCACAGAATATAAGAAATGGGTTAGATCAATATGTAAGAGAGACCAATAAGAGGCTAGATCTAATGGGCCAAGCAGTGTTTAAATGAATACAGTTTTCGTGTAATTATATCGGGGCATATGTTAGCCAGGCGGCTGGGAGCCAGGTGGAATGCAGCCCGCTGCTTCCTACTACAGAGTGGCGCCCAACGTGGTAATGAACTCCACATAAAACCCGAGAGGGCTTATGGCAACTACACTGCTGTGTGCCCATGGGGGGAAGAGTGGCACTCAAGCAACAGGAAAAAAGCTTCAGTTTTAAAATGCCAGATTTCTGGGCTGTGTTGCCATTGCGATCTCTGTCTTGCTCCTGCAGGAGACAGAGTCTTTGAGTGGAGCATTTGGAGTAAAGTGCTATGATTTGTTTGATGGCAAGTAGACTAGCTGTATGCCTAAAAGGAAGTCATTGCATGCTGTGCCTCAGAGGCACGAGCGGCTCCACCATGTTGGACTGGGTAGGGCAAGCAGGCAGTACCTGTTTTTGACCTAGGAATGTCACAGCTTAGATTCTTAAATGCTTAGTGATTTAAAGGTGCAAAACAAAGTGTTCCCAGATAGTAAAAAAAAAATTACAGATTCAAAATAAAACAGATTTCCGACATAAAAGAACTTTAAATGGATCACAGTGTTGGATGTGTACGTAGGCTTGGGACAGAGAAATTAAAAAAAATTATATATATAGAAAATAAAGTTAATGCCTTTAAAAAAAAGTGTAAAGTCTTTAAAGTGACAGAATAAAGTGATAGAGTAAAAATGAGCCACGTAAACATGGAAAATTCACAGAGAATATCGATACTTTGTATTATTGTGTTTTCTTTAAAATTTTTGACTGTGACTGAGCTCAGTAGAGAGACATTTCATTATATGGGATTCCAAGTGGAACCAGAATGGATACCATAAGGGTATTATGACTTCAGTATTTGGGCCTAAGGATATGATGCTTTGGAGAGGGTCTTCTTTTGTTTTCACAGAGGATGAGGCCCTGTGGATTGCTTCTATCCCAATATGATATGATAGACCATGCCCTCCTGAAAGGCTGCTGTGAACACCTTCAAAAAATTACTTCACTCAACTGCCAACTGAGATAAACCTGGCACACAGGTTACAACATGAAAGATCTGATTAACAGTGGCCCCATTCAACAGGAAGCAGTTTGGAGAGAAAAAAAGGGGCCTATATTCCCAAGTATTGTTTATAAATGTTCTTTTACATATAAAGGATGATATGATTTAGATATGAATAATTTGCATTAGTATAGATTTTAAGGTCAATTTTGTTATATGTATATGTATTTCTGATATTGATTAAGGTATTGCGATTGTGTAGTTCATTTAAAAATGAAATGTATAATTAGAAATATAAATTGTTAATGGATAATTATCAATAATAGTCAAGCTTGTAGTCATGTTAGATTTTCTAGATGTGAATAGAAATATTTCAGATAGGCATTTCATGTCTTTCAAAGACACATAATATGGCATTTTAAATATTTTAATGACTTAGGGCCTTTCATGACAATGAGACACGTCTGCTTTTGGCAGCACCAATCTACTTCAAGAGGTATATATGCATCGAAGAGACTCCTTATGGAGTTTGATACCCATTTGGCCAAGAAACTGCTCTTGTCTGGACTGTTGCATAAACGGGACACAAAACCTGCAGAGAGAGGACTGCTGAACTTGCGTAAAGGTGAGATGGTCTTTCGGGCTTTCCTAATTCATGAAAGAGTCTGTGAGACATTCTGCAGGACACGGCAGAAAGTGACTGAATTGTCTTTGAAATTTCCTGCTTCATGGAAATGTCTGCTGAATACTATGGCTTGTAGGCTGAAGATGGATGCCCCAATGGTACAAAAGAACTTTGGGTGACTGTCCAGGCAGCGAGATGTCTCTGACATTTCTAGAGTTTTGGACTTCTTATTTGCTTAGGTAATATTATATCCTTCTGGAGAACTCTGATGGAATTGAAGAATGGTTATTTATAGATATAGTTTTTCTTTGTGATGATAAGAGATAAAATAGATATAAATATTGTAACTGTAATTCTTGCTTGATAGATGTTTGTTATATGTAATCTTACTATGTTAAAGTGAAAGCCTTTCTTTTTCTGTTTAAACAGAAAAAATGATGGGGAGAATCTTCTGTTTTGTATTAATTTCATTGGTTAAATAAAGAGACTGGCTTGGTCCTTTGATAGGACAGAAAATTAGGTAGGCAGAGGAAACAGAACAGAATGCTTGGAGAAAGAAGCCGAGTAAAGCAGTCTCCATGATTCTCCCACCAGACACAGATGCAGGTTAAGATCTTCCTGGTAAGCCACACCTAGTGGGGCTACAGAAAATATGAGAAATGTGTTGTGGTTGTGGCAGGGCTGCATCCCCAGCACCCAGCCACCTGCATGGCTAATGCCCTGAAATAATTACACGGAAACTGTATTCTTTTAAACACTGCTTGGCCCATTAGTTCCAGCCGCTTATTGGCTAGCTCTTACATATTGATCTAACCCATTTCTAATAATATGTATAGCCCACGAGGTGGCTTACCAGGGAAGATCTTATCCTGTTGCTATGTCAGGTTGGAAAATCATAGCAACTGACTGACTCAGCTTCTTTCTCCCAGCATTTTGTTTTGCTTTTTCTGCCAACTTAAGTTTCTGTCCTAGTAAAGGCCAAGCAGTTTTCTTTATTAACTAACCAATGAAACAACAGATAGAAAGATAACCCACCTCCATCACAAATGGATTAGATCAATAAGTAAGAATTAGCCAATAGGAGTCTAGAACTAATGGGCCAGGCAGTGTTTAAATGAATACAGTTTCCATGTAATTATTTTGGGACATAATCTAGCCAGGTGGCTGGGAGCTGGACAGAACACAGCCCGCAGCTCATACAATGTCCCTTTTTCTGCTCTTCATCTGGGCTATGGGAGCTCAGTTCAGTGCCCATATTTGGGTCTCAGTCTATCTCCATCCCTCGCCAGATGAAGGTTCTAGGTGATATGCAAGATATTCATCAGTGTTGCTATTGGAGGAGGCGAGTTCAGGTACCCTCTCCTCTGCTGCCCACAGACCTACCTGGGGAAACTTCTTGGACACCTGGGAACCCATCTAGAGACAAGATTATTGGCAACCCTAAAATGGCTTGCTTAGTTAAGATATCTTCTTTACTGTTCCTCCAATAAAAAATATTCACAGATAACATAATCTTCCAAAAAACAATCCTTTTTTTCTAAAAAAAAAAGAGTAAGATTTAACTTTAACTTAATAAAATCTCATATAAAAAACTGGTCTAGCAAGAATCACAGTTATTATATTGATATGTTTCTTATATCTTATCATAACTAGGGAAAACTATAATTAATTATATCTATTTATTCATCAACTCCATGAATGTCTTCAAAAGGAGATGATATTACCTAAGTTAACAGGAATTCCATTGTATTTAATTTCCACAACTCTAGAATTAAGAAAGTCATATGACTGCTTGGACAGTCATCCAAGGATATTCTGTAACTTGACAGGCACCTATATTCATCTTAATGGCCCATAGTTTCTGGCAGACTTTATCAAGAAATTTCAAAGACAGTTCCCCCTATAATGGCAGTTTGTCAGTCACTTTCTTCCATGTCCTGCAGATTGTCCTACAGACCCTTTCATAAAGCAGGATCTGTTAAAGACTTCTCTCACCTTCTCTAGGCAACTTTTGCAGACATTTCTCTGTGGGTCCAGCATGTCTAGTTAATACAATATATCATGAAGCAGTCCAGGCAAAAGCAGTTTCTTGTGCAAATGGCTAGCAAACTCCATAAGGAGCCTGCTAGATGCCCATCTTCCTCTTGAAGTAATTGTTGCTACCAGGAGCAGATGAGTATGTGTCTCAATGTCACGAAGAGCCCTATGTTTTGAAAACATTTTAAATATTATATTTTGTTAAACGTTGAGAAGCTTAAATAATAAATATCCATCTGAAATATATCTCTGTAACTGTAGAAAAGCTAAGTAACCTGACAATAAGCTTGACTCTTATAGATGACTCTATATTAACCTATGTTTCAAAATTATACATTATATTTTAAACTAGCTGCACAATACAATACCTTAATCAAGTCAGAAACATATATATATATATATATATGTAATTTATAATATATATAACAAATTAATTAAATTTATATTAATAAACCAAAATCTATACCAATGCATATCTCGATTGTATATCATGCATTGAATGTAACCAAATTTTATAAAAAGTTTTTTTTGGTCATTCCTGTTTCCTAACTTCTTCCTGCTGTTTATTGGGATAGGTATTTGGAGGAGTTTATTTAGACCTTTAAGTGCATCTTTTTCCCTTGAGTCACATTAATCTTGAGAAATCTACAGGTTTCCATTCATTATGCAAAGGAAGTATAACCTCTTTTTCAAAGCAAATATCCTTTCCTATAACCAAATTTTTAAGTCAAGATACCTTTAAACCACATGTTTTGCTTTAGATTAGCACCACATACTATTAAATGTACCTCTGTACTTAACTAATTCACAGTCAAAAATAATACACAATAATATACATAAGCCAGTCTCCCTGTGGATATTTCATGTTTATATGACATATTTTCCTTTACTCAATTAATCTATGACTATCTATTCTCTGTCTATTTAAATACTTTATTTATTTTCAATGTGTTGTTTCTTTTTATAGCTATGATTGATTGAATGGAACTGACAGGCAATATGGCAGAGTTAATCTTAGCCTTGTCCACTCTCTGACCAGAAGCATTTTAAATGCTAAGTGGACAAGGCTAGGATTAACTCTACCATATTGCCTGTCAGTTCCATTCAATCAAACATGTTGAAGGCATGTTTACTGCCTTTGAGAGCCTTTCTCTCAATCTAGATCCAGGCTCGTGTCTCATCAGATATGTGTTGCCATTCAGTAAGTTGTAGCACTCTGCTCACAATCTCCAGATAAATGCTCTGCAGCCAGACCACCAGAAAGAGTTATAGTTGACCCAGAAACGAACATGAACCAGGATGCTTTCTTAACAAGTCTTGAAGATTTTATGCTACCACTGAGTCAGGAAGCATTCTCTGAAATAAAAAAAAAAATCATTCCTCCGCTTGCTACTAGCAAACAGAGCTCACCCAAAAAATGCTACTACCAACAAATCTATGTGTAAATCTATCATTTTTATCTACCATTCCTTTTTCATCATTCTCAGGTTTTACATGGATATAGTTGACATGCAGCTAGTTCATTCTTCCATGACCATCCTGACTTAAATAATAACTAATAAAGTTTATTCTTTGAGTACTATTTGGCCAATTGCTTACTCTATGTGTGTTGTAGCTAGCTATTTTATCCTAAACTAACTAGTATTCATGAATCTGTTCATTAGTTCAATAACTTGCTGGAAAAGTTTTGGCAGGTTGCAGTTGAGGCATTTGCCTCTTGCAGCACCACCTTGGCTTCTCCTGGAATTTGTCTACTCACTCTGTCATTTCTTTCAGCCTGACTTTACTCTGTAAAGACATTGGTTGAAGGCCTATTTTTAATTAACCAATGGCAATAAAACCAACTCAAAGCATACATCACCTCTCACTTCAGGGGAACATAATAAAGAGAAAAAATAATTTGAAAATAAGAACTCCAAAAAAAACTAAACAAAATAATTAAAAATACATAATTGTGTAAGCACAGTGACATCAGAAATTTTAATGCCCACACAGCTTCAAACACTCAAATTCCCACACATAGCAGGAAAGTCATGAACAAAAAATTCATGCGAAATCAGACAAGATCAGCTTTTACTGTACAATAATTTTGATAGTTTGAATATTCAAATTATAAGCTAAAATGGTTATATTTAATCCCCACATTCCTTATACAATTTTTGATAGTTGTGTATATATTTGTGTATGCACAAACTGTCAAATAACTTCACATAATTATTGTATTATTTGACATTTTCCAATCCAGATATTTTACTGAAAGTAGCAGGAAGAATTCTGAAGAAATATAATTACTGTACTTACCCATGATATTCTAAAATACATAAAGCAATTGTACCAATTAATAAAGAAATTATATAAATATGTATATATGAGGAAACACAAATAAATATATGCGATACATAAACTTACATAAATATTTGAAAGGATCTAAAAATATCACAGTACAGTTGGTGAGATATTTTGAAAAGTGTACCTCCTATAATATGAAAGAATAGGATATTTTAACAGTTGCCCATGTAAAACACCAATTCATAAAAAATAAAAATAAAATTTAAAAAAATTAAAAATTACTTGACTTATAAAAAACCTTCATCTGGCGATGGATCGAGATAGAGACAGAGACCCAAATTGGAGCACCGGACTGAACTCTTAAGATCCAAGTGAGGAGCAGAAGGAGGGAGAACATGAGCAAGGAAGTCAGGACCACGAGGGGTGCACCCACGCACTGGGACAGTGTAAATGATCTATTGGGAGCTCATCAAGGCCAGCGGGACTGGGACTGAATAAGCATGGGATGAAACCAGACTTTCTGAATGTCAGGACAATGAAGGCTGATGAGAAGCCAAGGACAATGGCACTAGGTTTAGATCCTAATACATGAACTGGATTTGTGGGAGCCTAGCTTGTTTGGATGCTCACCTTCCTGGTCCTGGATAGAAGTGGGAGGACCTTGGACTTCCTGCAGGGCAGGGAATCTGGAATGCTTTTTATTTTCTAGAGGGAGGGGGAATGGAGTGGGAGGGAGCGAGTCAGGGGGAGGGGTGTGGGGGGAGGGGGCGAAGTGTGAGAGGAAGGGAAGGAAATGGAGACAGGGAGGAGGTGGAAATTTTCGTTTTCAACAGCTAAAAACAAAATTGAAAAGAAAGAAGGAAAAAAGAAAGGAGGAACAGAGGGAGGGAGAAAGAGAGGAAGGAGGGAGGAAGAGGAGGAGGGAGGAAGAGGAGGAGGGAGGAAAGAAAAAAGGAAGGAGAGAAGGAAGGAGGGAGGAAGGAAGGAAAGAAGGGAAAAGGAAAGGATGGAGTGACAGAGGGAGGGAGGGAGGGAGGGAGGGAGGGAGGGAGGAAGGACAGACAACAGATAGACACATTCAAAACGTCACACTAATTTTTCAACTCTCCTGGTAATATTGTTCACAAACATTATTTTAGGCATGCTTAGCTTTTAACAGAATATATGTACTACGGGATTTTTCAATTTTCAACTGCTTTATACACAGTTTATCCTCTAAAAATATAAGGCATACTGAAGTATATGCAAAAAAAAACTAAAAATAGTCCTTCAGTGATACAAAAGATAGTAAGGATTTGTGAATTTCATTGTCACCTTTTCTGAGGAAGTGTGATAATATTCAAAGCTAATTACAAATTAAGTTTTATGTAGGTATGATATTCTGAGAGAATGTGTAGTTCTGATGTATTGCCACCATTTATATCTCTGACACATATGTGTTATATGCAAATGAAAATATGATGCTCCATTTGATAGTATGTACAAAATTCAAATTAATTTCCCCTGAGTCTATCAACATCCATCACCTAGATCTCATCAGTGGAACTGTGTAGGAAATAGGGGCGGCAGGGCTGCGTCCCCAGCACCCCGGCTGCCTGGCTAGCTTATGCCCGAAATAACAACACACAAACTGTATTCATTTAATCACTGCTTGGCCCATTTCTATCTAGCCTTTTCTAGGCTAATTCTCACAGATTAATTTAGCCCATTTCTAATCATCTGTGTTGTGCCCCTAGGTGCGCTTACCAGGAAGATTCTAGCCTATGTCTATCCTGGGTCGGAGCTTCATCGCGTGCCTCTGCCTGTGAGCTGGGAGCATGGCATCTCTCTGAGGCATCTGCTCCGGAGAGGAGAGCTGTGGAGTTTGAGTTCACTTCCTCTTCCTCCCAGCGTTCTGTTCTGTTTACTTCACCCACCTATGCTCTAAGCTATGAGCCCAAGCAGTTTGTTTATTACTTAACCAATGAAATCAACAAATTGATATATGACATTCCCACATCAGAACTGCTTATTAATCCCACCAATGCATGAATTCAGAGATTTGGATGTGTCTGCTCCCCTCTTCCTTTGATTACATATGCACGCGATGCTTAGATCCCTCAGGTTAACTCTAGTTTTTCATTGTACTTTGACTTTTGAAAATCTTAGACATATTTGTTATATTAGTACAGAGCATGACATTGAGAATACCTACAGCTATGCTTTAAACTTGTGTATTCAGGGAAGACATGGAAATACTACTACCTTCTCTAACTTTAAGATACTCACTCCAAAACAGGGATCACTTTTGGCTTCTATTCTTGAATATCTACCTATTTTCTACATAGGTCCTAAGTGTACAAACTTCAGTTCTTCATCTCTTGGTTGTTTCATTCAATGGAATAAGGGTGTGGTTATTGGTAGGCTGTTCATGTTAAATTGGGCACCATAGTGAAAATTTGCAACAGATATAATTCACACTAGACATAAACTTGTCTTTCCCTAGATTGCTTTATGATGAATACCTTCCATGAACTTTCTATCTTTCCTTAAGTCTGGCCACAATACCATTCACAGAAATGCTGTCTTCCATTCAAGAATTTTTCTGCTATGATTCCAAGTGACTCAGATAATGTCTATATTGTTCTCACACTTAATTCCCTCACAAATCCAGCACTCATATTTGTGACATCCAGTGGGACCATCTCTGGTGCCATCAACACATGCCTAAGGGCCAATATGTAATAATTCAACATTGACTGCTACTTAGTGCTATACAATCTAGTTTTTGTTATAGGCATGAGCAGCTGAGAAATGGAATATATTCACAGCATAACTAGTAAGGACCTGCTACGCTGAAAGTGTTATTAGCAGTCCTTGCCTCACACAGCAGGAGTTTTTTTTTTTCAAATTGTTTCTGGAATAGGAACCAAAGACAAGAATGATTTTTCCATTATACCAATAGGAACAAATCCTGTGGTAACCATGGAGATGTCCATCAGAGCTGCTGCCTCATTTCTCCCTCCCTTCTCAAGGTGTGGTTCGGCAGAAAAAAATGAAAGTAAAAGTGGATAACAGAAAAAAAATAAAAATAAAACACGCAGTTTATCTCAGACGAGAATTCAATTATCAAAGGGGAAAGCCCTGCGAGGGAATTAGGAGTTGGTCATATGTCCCACTTCTTGGGTCTGTATCCTGCCAATTTTCCTGAAATCCAACATTTCTGCCTGAGGATGGCTGATTTTTATTCCTCACCGCCAATTGCAGCTTACTGGTATCACATTCAGAAATGCCATGTCATACTCCCTAAACACACTGACTGTGGAATCTGCCACTTGAAATTTTCAGATTCTGAGATGCCGGAAGTATGCCCGATATGGCAATTATCATATTGGGTACTCGAGTGGGGCATATGATCAGTACATTCCCGGTTTCTGTCAGGTATTGACTCCCAAACTAAAAAATTGATTACATAAAATGAATAATAAAAGGCTAATCAAAAATCACAGATATTAAGGCTGAAGCAGTGACGTTAGCGACTAGAGCACATTTCCTGCATGCAAGCAGGAACAGGTGACTCTTAGCAGAAGCTAGGGGAATCTCAGAAATTCTGTGATTTTACTAGGTATCTATAGCTTCTGTCTCCTGCAGGTCTCTGCAACAGATTTTCTTTCTTAGTTTGTTTATAGCCAATCTCCTGACTAAATTCCAGCTAAACGCTGGACTTTAGCCAGGAGACTGGCTGGCAAAATCCCTCAGTGCAGACCTTTTTATGTTAACCAAGAACCAATAAGAAGAGAGCTCTCAAACCTGAAAGCACAGGACTGCATTTTACATTGTGATCTCATCCGGAGCTAATGATTCATCTCTGTCTCCCTCCTCCCTGTGTGTTGTAAAATGAAGCAGAGCCATTTATGGGGAACACAGGATAAAATATAATTTACCCTTTGTTTTGCCTCCAGTTAACAACAGACAAACCTGCCTAATTAAGACTGGTTGCCACAGCAACATTGTAGCAGCTTTTGCCTAGATTCTAGCTGTATACATGAAAGCCTCCATTCCTATCTGTGGTTTTTTTGATTGTGACTTCGCGCTGTCAGGTGCATCTGGCTTCTTATTCTTTCTGATCTGTATTTTTTTAAGTGTTTTTTAATGCAGTTGAAATATAATTATTTATGTTTTATATACTACATGCAATATGTAATATATAAATATAATATATGATTACAATGGTTCATGTAGTTGAATTACAATACATAATATATTTAAGTCCATTAGAATGTTGTATAGGGCGATGGATGGATTGTAGAAAAAAATATTGTTTAAGCCCTACTGAAATAGGACTGACTGTAATAACGTATTCCAGCTGTGTATCAATGATAAAAAATGAATTCAAGTTAATTCATTTCTGTAAAAAATAAATATATTGATATTATTAACATTTATGTTGTCTGTTTTTAAGTCTTTATAGATATTTGCACCCCCACCTTTGCAAGAAGCTACTTTCATAATGTTTCTTATCATATGTAATTAATATACCTGAAATATTGTCTTAATATAAATTTATAGGTATTTGTTTTAAAAATCCACTAGATTCCAAGTACTAGAATTCTTCTCAAAATGTCATAATTCCTATTAAATCTGAACCATATTTTTCTATCTTTAAAGTATACAGAATATATTCAAGGAAGTTATATGTCCATTAATTATAAACCATCTATTGATACATGTGTGCCCTACATAGCAAACTACGCTGATAATAATTCTATATTTTTTTTCTAAATTAGTTAAGGGCTATAAATAGCTACTTTAATAAGAGTTTTGATTTCATTGTACTTCTTCTGAGCATAGGGTGTTTTTGATCAATGAATTTACTACAAGAATTATGGTAGTTACAGTTGTTGGAAATTCATTAGGGCAAAAGGGCTTACATATTAACCAATAGTGGTTTGATGGAGTTATTTATTAAAACTTGTGCAATTGAGATAGGTGTCCTCCTGGGACTTAAACATGTCGTTCTAGCCTAGCTGGCCATGATACTCAGAAAAATTCCTGTTTCCAGATTTCTTTAATGTCCTGGAATTGTACAATACCAGCATGCCTGCTTTAGAAAACAAATATCAAAAAATTAATTCCTGGTTTTCAAATTTCCAAATGAGCATATTCCTTACTGTTTCAGTTTTCAATGTAACAGTGAAGGCATAAAAATTAATATAATGATTATAAATCACAGACCACATAGTTAACCACTCTAAAGATTATTGTATTCTACTTACCAAATATGATTTGGTCCCATTTAAATACCAATGTTAAATTATCTTTTCTTAATAGTAGATACTAATATCAAAAAGTGGAAAAATGTCTGGGTTACTCCTCTATAATCCTTAAGCATATAATGTAATAAGAGCAAAATGGAAGTAAATTCAGGCTCTTCTACAAAATATAGATTTTTAAAATATGCGGTCACATTTAGACAATAAAGAACTATTCAGCAGTAAAAACAAAAATATCTTGAAATTTACTGGCAAATGAATGAAAACATAAAAATCCATTCAAAGTGAGGTAACCTAGACCAGAATGATGAAGATGGTTTGTATCTAATCACAGGTGAACAACAACTGTAAAGCATAGAATAGGGAACCTATAACTCAGAATCACAGAGTAGCTAAGTAATAAGGGGAACATTAAGGGAAAAAATTATAACCTTGGGAAAAGGAAAAAGACAAGTATCATGAAAATTTGGGAAAATATGGATGCGGTAAAAAGAAAATGCAGAAGTAAGGATAAAAATCGTAATGAAGAGGAAAGGACTGGAAGTAACAGGATTTTAAAGATTGGTGAGCGAAAGAGATAGCAAGGAAAGAAAAAGTTAGATTCACTGACAGAAATATTATGTAAATAGCTAAACCCTGGAATTGTATGAATTCAGAAATATGACCATAACTTAGACCCTAAGTAATAGTGAAGATGGTACTTGAACAGTCCTTGCCTTGTTGTCAGATTTATGACTCTCTTAAATGTCATCATCATAGAACATAAATCCAGAAAATTATGGAATCAGATGCAGAGATCCACAGGTGATCACATGGCTGAGTTCCTCAAGCCCAGTTGAAAAATGGGAATTTTAGGAATACATGCAAGAGAGATCAAGGTCGTGATGGGAATACCCACTGATACAGTTTACCTAGGCTGATGGTATCTAGGAACTCTGCCTGACAGTGAGGAACTAGGATGCTAACAATCTAAGCACTCTGAATGTGAGGGAGAGTTGAATGACTGGGGCAGACTGTGGGTCCAGGCCCAGTGGGACCAGGATTGATTCATCCTGCATGTTCTGATTTTAGGGAACCCATTCTCTTGAATGAGCTCTAGCAAAGTCTAGATATAGTGGGAACTAAGAATAAATAAAAAATGCAACTATGATATGTTCATAAGAAATAAAATAATACCTAATGAAATTGCCTGTTAGTGATGTCTTTTTAAGATATCATGTAAATCATATGTAAACAAGCAAAAAATACATTAAAAAGCAAAAGAGAGACTTTACATAAAACATATTGTTATTTAAATGTGATTAGGCTTTTGAATAATTTCAATTGGAGACAAAAAAATATGAGTACTCAACTATATTCCTTTACTAGGCTTTCTTTATCTACCTGGAAATAAAGTCCCAGTGTTTTTACTCTTTGCAATTGTATTATTTGCTTATCTCATGTCACAGACTGTGAATGGAAGCCTGACAAAGAAAATATGACTGTTTATTAATTTCATTTGGTAAAACAGTTGTAGTTCATAGCCCAGTCTGTGGTAAGATATTTAGAATCATCTGGGCAGGATTATATTAAATGTTCATGAGGTCATGACTCAGTATGTAGACATGAGGATGACTTCACTGCTGAGTAAATGAAATATGTAAAGAATAAACATAGATAATTTCTACTAAGAATACATATAAAATAATACATACCACCACTATTATGAATAAATTTAATCATAAAATTTCTAAAGATGATAGCAAAAATGGCAATTTATGTGAACGTCAGCATATAAATAAAATAAAATAAAAAGAGAGAGGGTATTAACTAATGAAGAACAGGGTACAAAATATTCCTACATATTATTTGAATATGTGTAATTGTAAATGATTTAAGAAAGATTCAGACTGGATATTGTTTAAGTAGTATAAGTTTAGGCTGAGGAAACAGACAAAATAATAGTGAGGAAATTCGAGGAGTCTCAGTATCATAAGAAGCTGTGGGAAGTAGATATAATTGGTATACTGAGTAAAGGTACCAATCCCCATGGCAGAGCACTTATAAGAAATATATTTTAATTTAAAATTTATGTGTTAACTAGTAATGACCTGAGCAATTTGTTGAGTGTTTAGAAATAATAATAATTTTCTCTATGCTTACTGAGGAACTGTCTAGAGGGAAACAAAACTCTGTCTACTAATGACATTCTGATGTGGAGAACCTAATTAGTATAAAACAAATAAAAATATGTATCTAAAAGAATCTAAGCAATCAAAGAGGTTGAATCAAACATAGCTTCTGAATACATGTCTTTGTTCAGCTAAGATCAATGCTAATGGAAAACAGAGGAATGGCTGGGTGCTGGTGACTACCAAGAGCATAGCTCTATTAAGTGTTCCCACAATCAAATACTTTAAAAGGTTTATTAACAGTGGCCTGCATGCTACTCAGTGTAAGAATGGACCCAATAATGTCCCAGAGGTGCAGTGATAATTAGGATTCCCTGAGTCCTCAGCCATGAAGCTCATCTCAGGGGGACCAAAGGTGAGGAGCCAGCTACAAATGCCATGCAACAAGACATGCATTACTAGGAGCAGTGTTAAATTGCATCTAATTTTGTAGTTTCACATTTGTCTCATCTGAATAAACAATGAAGATATTCAGTAAAGAAAGTTCAGGACAAAAACAGACTCTAGACAGAGGCATTACCATCCCTGACTTCAAACTCTATTACAGAGCTACAGTATTAAAAACAGTTTGGTATTGGCATAAAAACAGAGAAGTCGACCAATGGAATCGAATAGAACACGCTGACATTAACCCACAAACCTATGAACACCTGATATTCGATAAAGGAGCTAAAAGAATACAATGGAAAAAGAGAGAGCATCTTCAACAAATTATGTTGGCAAAACTGGATGTCAACCTGTAGTAGAATGAAAATAGATCCATATCTATAGCCATGCACAAAACTCAAGTCCAAATGGATTAAAGACCTCAATATCAGTCCGAACACACTGAACCTGATAGAAGAGAAAGTGGAAAGTACTCTACAACACATGGGCACAGGAGACCACTTCCTGCGTATAACCCCAGCAGCACAGACATTAATGGCCTCATTGATTAAATGGGACCTCCTGAGACTGAGAAGCTTCTGTAAAGCAAAGGACACTGTCACTAAGACCAAAAGGCAACCCACTGACTGGGAGAAGATCTTCACCAACCCCACAACTGACAAAGGTCTGATCTCCAAAATATATAAAGAACTCAGTAAACTAGACCGTAAAAATCTGATCAACCCAATTATAAAATGGGGCACTGAGCTGAACAGAGAATTCTCAAAAGAAGAAGTTCAAATGGCCAAAAGACACCTAAGGTCATGCTCAACTTCCTTAGCAATCAAGGAAATGCAAATCAAGACTTTAAGATACTATCTTACACCTGTCAGAATGGCTAAAATCAAAAACCCCAATGATAGCCTTTGCTGGAGAGGTTGTGGAGAAAGGGGCACACTCATCCATTGCTGTTGGTAATGCAAACTTGTGCAGCCACTTTGGAAAGCAGTGTGGCGGTTTCTCAGGAAATTCAGGATCAACCTACCCCTTTACCCAGCAATACCACTCTTGGGAATATACCCATGAGAGGCCCTATCATACAATAAAAGTATATGCTCCACTATGTTCATAGCAGCATTGTTTGTAATAGCCAGAACCTGGAAACAACCCAGATGACCTTCAATGAATGGAAGAATGGATGAAGAAAGTATGGAATATATACATATTAGAGTACTACTCAGCAGTAAAAAACAAGGACTTCTTGAATTTTGCATGCAAATGGATGAAAATAGAAAACACTATCCTGAGTAAGGTAAGCCAGATCCAAAAGGAGGAACATGGGATGTACTCACTCATATTTGGTTTGTAGCCATAAATAAAGGACATTGAGCCTATAATTAGTGATCCTAGTGAAGCTAAATAAGAAGGTAAACCCAAAGAAAAACATATAGGCATCCTCCTGAATATTAGCCTTCATCAGGCAATGAAAGGAGACTGATACAGAGACCCACATTGGAGCACCAGACAGAAATCTCAAGGTCCAAATCAGGAGCAGAAGGAGAGAGAGAGAGCACGAGCAAGGAACTCAGGACCGTGAGGGGTGCACCCACACACTGAGAGAATGGGGATGTTCTATCAGGAACTCACCAAGGTCAGCCAGCCTGGGTCTGAAAAAGCCTGGGATAAAACTGGACTCGCTGAACATAGCAGACAATGAGGGCTACTGAGAACTCAAGAACAATGGCAATGGGTTTTTGATTCTACTGCACGTACTGGCTTTGTGGGAGCCTAGGCAGTTTGGATGCTCACCTTACTAGACCTGGATGGAGGTGGATGGTCCTTGGAATTCCCACAGGTCAGGGAACCCTGATTGCTCTTTGGGCTGATGAGGGAGGTGGCAGGGAACAGACAGAAATCTTCAATAAATAAATAAATAAAAAGAAAGAAATGAAAACAACAGGTGTATGTGGCAACTAACATGTAAATTATACAAGAAAATGAAAATTATATGGGTCCATTATTTTAAGTAGACATGGACAACAGTAAAAAAAATATGACAATATTTATCTGGTAAGATCATGAACACATGAGGCACACAGAAAATTGTTTTTAAACTTGGTGCAATGGGCTGGTTACTGAGAGACGTGTAATGGGAGGATGTATACCTATGTTAAGCATGGCATCTAAGACAGGAACAGAACCAAAAGCAGTCTGTCTTCCTATGATGAGTAAAGGTGGGACTACAGGATCTTCTCCCAAATTAAGACAGAGACAGTTCCAAGTGACGTTCATCATTCTAAACATTAATAAAAATAAAAAGGGGAACCCGTGAGAGACTTACTGCTCCCTGAATCTTTTCCCACACAATGTTATGCTCTGCATCGCCTTCTGTTCTCATCTGTCAAATACTAACTCTGCAAGGAGTTATTTATCCATTGTTCCCATGTTCTGAACAATCTGACTTTTCTATACGTTGATTTAGGGTCTTTACGCCTGACCATTAGATCATGGTTAGGTTGCCAATAAGTTGCCTAGTTACCCATGTACAAGGAGAATTGCCTCCTTTCCCTTAATCTGTATATACCTGGATTATTCCCTTGAATATACAAGACTTTATCAGAATCCTGTCTTGTCTACATTTCTTGTGTCTCTTGCCCCATCCCATCTTTACTCCCCTTCTAGGATCTCATTTGATTTACCTATGGGCCACTGCAAATTTTATTATATAGTAAGATCTATTCTGACAATTTTAGTATAGATGTATTTTTAAAGAAAGAAGCAGAATTGAGTATAAATTAACATAAATGCTGTACTGGTGTATAAAATTCTCAACTGTATTGAGGAAGTATAAACATACGTGCATATGTATGTATAAATTTAATTATGCATAGTCAATCTCATATTTGTACAAATATACAAACTTATATAAATATTGAAAAGTAATTGAGATGCTTCATAGTATATTAGGAAAGAGATTGTAAAACTGAACTTCTTATACTATGAGGCATATCAGCTGTTTCTCACTCAGATCCATGTAGTGTTATTTCATATGTATAATTGCCGAAGTCATGGCTATAGGTGCAAAGCTAGATATTCACAGAACAATTCAAAATTATGCTTACAATGCAAATACAATGGAAAGAAACTGCTTTGGAAGTTCCTACGTATTTTCATCACTATAGAATGTTAGTACTTCTCCAATTATGAGTAATTTAAGTGGGATTAACTACTTGTGCAAAAATTGCAGATTAATTCTTTCACTAGCTAAAAGTCAATAAGAAAATAGTAAGAAGTCTTCAGTTCTTTTTTTTCATAATAGCCAAAAAATGAAGACAGAAATCAAGTAAATATTGTTATTAAAACTATATGATGGAAGGCATAACTCAAATGCCCTTAATGCTAGGAATCTATGACTACAATGGTGACAGACTTTCATAAATAAAATATATTTTATTCTTCCATAGTCTAAAAATATAGATATGTTCATATATCTGAGCATTATTTGACCCTCATCAGAGATGATCTTTGGCACTAGTAAAAAAATAACATGTACAGGGAAGATCTTTTTATAGAAAATGTGAGGCTGTGTGTTACTATGTTTGATGTTTCATGCCTTTAAAACTACTTGAAAGCTTTGTACATTTATATTTTAAAGATATCAGAAATACTGTGACTGATTCAAATGGAGGATCTTGATTCTAAGGTACCAATGTTTTCATGTCTCAACATTAGTAGCAGATATATGCATTTACAGTGTGTTAAGGAAGATACAATATAAGATCTGCACTTTTTCAAAGCATACAACAACATGACACACAATAACAAAGAAATATATTGTGTTAATTATTTTCAAGGGAAGTATGTAATACCTAGCAACCATCATCAATAAAGAGTTGATTTCGAAAAAAGCTCAGGCTGTCAGATTTCCTAATTAGGAATGGGCTTACAGTATGAAAGTATCATGTACACGAGCATTTATACACAAAATCACAAAGACTATTTTGACCAAAACAGCAAATTTGAGAATGTGAGAACCTAAAAAGCAATAGGATGATAAGAAGTATGTTTCCTCTTCGAAACCTTATTCTAAATTCAGAGTCTTTGGTGAGAGATACAGAAGTGCTTTCATAGATTACTACATGATATTTTCAATGAGTCTAAGCTTTTGTTAAAAAGAAACCTGCAATACCAACCAATTTTCACAATGAAATTCAGGGAAAAGAGTAAAGGGCATGACTCCCCTAGACGCTGTCAGATACTGAAACCTGAATTGAAATATTTACTTGCCGTTACTGCAGTGTTTTAAGACAGATACAGTGGTACCACGAGTTTAAAGAGAAGGAGAATTTTCAGAAACAGGGATGGACATGACACACAGACCATAGCAGGTGACTCAGAACTGTAATAGTGGGAATAAAACATTACCTGACTGCTAATTTCCCTGGGCTTTTTCTCATACAGATGTCAAGAGCAGTCTGCCGGGTCTGAGCCAATGTACATTCCAGTTTCCAGTATAAAAAATTTGTAGCAGAGAGATAGCGTTATTTCCAAAGGCTGACTAGGAAGGACCTGCTAGGCTGACAATAATATTAGCTCTTCTTGCTGCGGACGGAATAAGTGTGTGCATTCAAATTTTTCCATGAACAATGAAGAGTGTGATCTCAATTCCACCAATAGGAACAAAGCCTGTGGTTACCTTGGAGATCTGCATCAGAGCTGCTGACTCATTTCTCCCCCAACCTCAATGTTTCTTCTGACAGAAAAAAAAAAAATGAAAGTAAAGTGGATAACAGGAAAAAAATGTAGTTTACCTAGGACCAGAATTCGATTATTAAAAAGGGGAAATTATTGTGAGTTAACTAGGATGTGATCACATATCTGACTTCTTGGGTCTGCATCCTATCTACCTGAAAATTTCTATTTCTTCCTACTGATGGCTGATTGTGTTACTGTGCTTTGGATTGCTGCTTCCCGGTATCACATTGAGAAATATCAAGTCAGAGTCCCCTATGCATACTGATGAGGAAATCAGACACTTGAAATTTTCATATTCCCAGGTACCTGAGTCTATTTGCCGGCATAGCAATTATCTTAGGGAGGGCTCCAAAGACGCATAAAATCAATACAACCCGGAAGTTATCAGGTATAGACTTTTTAAATAAATCTTCATTTCAGAAAATACAGAACCTAAGGCTCACCTAGGTATCACAGATTTTACGGCTGAATCATTGGCATCAGACTCGAGCACATTTCCTGCACTGCAAACAGAAACTGGTGACTCTTCTCACAAATTCCTTGCTTTTCCTATTGCTTCTGTATCCTGCAGGTCTCTAGGACACATTTTCTTCACTGGTATTGTTTACAGTGAGGCTTTGACTAAAGTCCTGCTCAAAGCAGGACTTTAGTCAAAGCCCCACTGGCAAAATCCCTCAGATCCATCCTTTTTATGCCATCTAGGAACCAATAAGGAAAGAGATCACAAACCGAGGACAGGAAAGCACAGGACTGCATTTAACATGGTGATCTCATCCAGAGCTGATGAGTCATCTGTGTCTCCCTCCTCCCTGTGTGTTGTGAAAAGAAGCAGAAAAAAAATGACAGGGGACCACAAGATAAAATCTACTATATACCGGGTCTTACGTCCAGTTAACAGACTACAAAACTGGCAATGTGACAGGCAGAGTGAGCCAGCAGCTGCTTTTGCCTCGAATCTACCTGTATACATAGAAGCCTTCATTATTGTCTGGATATTTTTGATTGGGAATCTGGGCTGCCAAAGCATCTTATTTTCTGATTGTTTGTGATTGGTTTTTGCCTGTTTATATGTATAGTTTTTATGTAGTCAGATTATAATTGTTACATGTAATATGAAAGAATGAATTATATGCAAATATACAACTCGAACCAAATTTTGATGTCAAGACATCTTTAAAACATATATGCTGGTTTAGATTAGCACCACATACTATGAAATGTACCTCTGTACTTAACTCATTTACAGTCTGGAGTGGGAGTTCTTTTTATTTGTGTGTTGCTTTCATTAGTAATGAATAAAGAAACTGCTTTAGCCTAGTTTATAGGACAGAACTTAGTTAAGGAGGGAGTAGACAGAACTGAATTTTGGGAAAAGGGAAAGAGTGAGAGATGCCATGGATCTCCTGCCTCATACAATGCTGGTTAGAATTGTGCTGGTAAGCCACAGTCACTTGGCGATACACAGATTTAATAGAAATGGGTTACACTAAAATGTAAGAGTTAGCCTATAAGAAGCTAGAGGTAATGGACCAGGAAGTGTTGAAATGAATACAGTTTCTTTGTGATTATTTCAGGTGAAATCTAGAGGGACAGCGTGGATGGAACAAAATGTCCCACTCTCCATGCAACAACAGTCAGAAATAAAAGAAAACGCAATAATGTACATAATCCAGTCTCTCTTTGTATTTTCCATCTTTACATCACTTGTTTTTCTTTACTCATTTAATCTACGACTATTTAAATTTTGTCTATTTAAAGGCTTTGTTTTATTAATTAGGTTTATGTATCAGGCATGGATCCCTCAGCTTATATCTAGTTTTTCTATGGAGTTTGGCTTTTGTAAATCTTAGAAATAATTGTTATCTTAGTATAGAGAGTAACTGTGAGAATGCCTAGAGCTATGCCCTAAACCTATGTATTCAGATAAGACATGAAAAACTACTACCCCCTCTACTTTTAAGATACCCCTTCCCCGCAAACCACCCCCATGTTCCCAACATTTGCCCAGCGGTCTTTTCTACTTCCAATATCCAGGAGGATAAATGTATGTTTTTCTTTGGGTTCACCTTATTTAGCTTCAGTAGTATCTCGAATTATAGCTCAATGTCTGTTGTTTATGGCTAGAATCCACTTAAGAGTAAGTACATACCATCTTCATTTTTTGGATCTGGGTTACCTCACCCAGTAAAGTGTTTTCTATTTCAATCAATTTGCATGCAAAATTCAAGATGTAATTTCTTTTTACTGCTGAGTATAACTCTAAAGTGTATATGTGCCTAACCTTCTTTATCCATTCTTCTATTGAGGGGCACCTAGGTTGTTTCTAGGTTTTGGCTATTACAAATAGTGCTGCTATGAATATAGTTGAACAAATGCTTTTGAAGTATGATTGGGCATCTCTTGGGTATAATCCCAAGAGTGGAATTGTGGGATCGTGTGGTGGGTTGACTCCCAGTTTCCTGGAAACCACCACACTGATTTTCAAAGTGGTTGAGATGGAGGATGGGTGGATATAGGAACTGAGAAGATATCTTAACTAAGGGAGCCATTTGATGGTTGGCAAGAGACTTGGCCATAGAGGGGTTCCCTGTTGTCCATGGGGATTTACCTAGCTAGGTCCTTGGGCAGCAGAGGAGAGGGTGCCTGAACTGGCCTTATCCCATAGCCATACTGATGAATACCTTGCATATAATCATAGAACCTTCATCTGGTGATGGATTGGATAGAGACAGAGACCCACATTGGAGCACAGGCCCAGATGAAGACTGGAAGGAGGGAAAACATTAGAAAGGAAGTCAGGACCGCGAGGGATGTGTCCACCCACAGGGACATTGGGACTGATCTAATGGGAGCTCACCAAGGCCATCTGGACTGGGACTGAACGAGCATGTGCATGTGTGTGTATGTGTTTAGAGGAAGAAAATGAACCACACTAGCTTCCTGAAAGTTTGGTGTAGTGGATTGACCAGAAGATTACCAGACTAGATGATATTGTAGCTGCTAGTACTCACAAAGATGGAATGGATTGAGATTGCTGAAATTGTGTTTGTGAAACTCTGAAGATAAAATTGGATACACAAATTGCCACAATGTGTATAGAGTGAGTATATATGAATACATTTCTATTTACAAAAACATAATTGTAATAAGCAGTTGTATTTATTCATACCTTTTGTAGTTCATATATTTTATTGATTTAGTTGATCACTTTGAGCTCT
The DNA here is from genome assembly GCF_018167655.1 of Microtus oregoni. NCBI lineage: Eukaryota > Metazoa > Chordata > Mammalia > Rodentia > Cricetidae > Microtus > Microtus oregoni. The sequence continues at coordinate 35,073,325 of NW_024543059.1, forward strand.
AATTGTTTCAGGGAAAGGCTGCTTGTTCGTCCCAGCCATCTTGCTTGCTTAGCCCTGAAATAACAAAACAGAAATTATGTTAATTAAAATACTCCTTAACCCATTTTCTCTAACCTCGTATTGGCTAACTCTCACAACTTGATTTAACCCATTTCTATCAATCTGTATATTGCTACATGACAGTGACTTACTGGGAAATTTTCATCATGTCTGACTCTGGTGGCTCCATGGTAGCTCTCTCCTCTGCTTTTTTTCTCCCTGCATTTAGTTCAGTTTTCCCTGACTAGCTATGTTCTGTTCTATCAAAAGACCTAGGCAGATTTTTATTCATTAACCAATGGAAGCAACACATGTAGAGAAGGACCACCTACACCAATATGTATATATTTTACATAAAAACATGCAATAATAAAGATAAATAAAAACAATATTTTAAAGCCGAATCTGAACATGCAAAAATTACAAAATTGTATCTAACAATGTCATGATAATTTAGCAATAATTTGATGTTTTCATTTAGAAAAAACACAATATACGTATTATTTTCAAATTTCACAATTAAGTGCATGCTTGTATTAGTGTTTTACTTATGTGTACATTTTATGACATTGATTTCAGAGCAATAGTCTTAATTAATATTTTTGACATGTTTTAAGATATTTTTATATGAACATTTAAATTTTGATAAAATTCACAGCAATGCCTTCTTTAGATTTTCCCTGTAATCACCAATATCAGTACTCCATCCTCGGGTCATTTATCTGTTCTCTCTTTTCAGTGACATCTGACTTCAGGGAAAATGTGTCTCTGTGTTTTAGTATGGGGCATTCTTCCAGCACATGGGAATCATTTCAAAGCTAGCATACCTGAGAAAATCTATTTTTCCCCTTCCATCATTTTTGTTAATAATATAAGACATTCTGGTAATATTTTGAATTCATAATGTTCCTCATAATATAGTAGAATATTCTCTGGATTTTGTAATGAAACAGTTAGATATGCAAACTTACATAATTAAAATTCAATAATAAAGTGTACATATACATAAATACTAATAAATTACTCTCTGTATGTGTTCGTTTAATAAGATGCCACAGACTTGAAATTTTCCACATGTGGTATGAAAACTGGCAAGTAAATCTCAGAGCTCCTGTATTCACTGCATATGCTTAATGTTCTGGGAAAACATGATAATGTTTGTATATCAGATTTATTTTACACATATATATTAGAAATATATCTAGTAGTTAATATTTCAAATTACCAGATCATGGACAGAACCCTTTATGAGTCTGTGAATTTTTTGAACACAAAAGCAAAAATAACATAAGGGTTATTATTTAGAGTACACACTAATATTTTTATATGTAACAAATACTGTACTACTTTCTTTCCTATGATTGTACTTTTTGCATTCTTACAGATTCAACAATTGTTGTCTGACTCCTGAACTAAAACCATAGGATAACTAAAGTGTCTCGGTGATTTTTATATCATCCACACATATATCAAAGAAGAACAACATTCAGGAGACTCCCATACAAATCTACAAAGAATTAATAAAATTAAATTTTACTGTTTATCTTAAAAATAAGGTATATAATCAATATTTTACACTATTTGGATCTTAGAGTCAGTCTCTTTAACCATTAATATAGCTATAATTTCAACTTACAATCATACTAATATGAATGGTCAAACCCAAAACTAAAAGGACTACAAAATATCAAGGTAAAATGCATGATTTCTTCAGCTAATTAATTTTTTTTAGTATATATATATATATATATATATATATATATATATATATTTAGTTTTTCGAGACAGGGTTTCTCTGCAGCTTTGGAGCCTGTCCTGGCACTAGCTCTTGTAGACCAGGCTGGCCTCGAACTCACAGAGATCTGCCTGCCTCTGCCTCCCGAGTGCTGGGATTAAAGGTGTGCGCCACCACTGCCCGGCCCTCTTCAGCTAATTCAAATGTCATAATTTGTCAAAATATATCTTCAGAGGGTATTACGGGTTACATATGCATAGACATGTCTAAATTTCTACTATTTGATTTTTTTAGAACTACAGCTCTATAATTGTAAAAAAGAACAATCTGCCAATTGCAACAATCGAGCCTACTCTATATTGTTAGCAAGATAGTGATAGCACAATCAGAAATTTCATATGCAACTTTTCTGAAGGAATATAATTTCTAACTCTGCCCTAAATATATTATCCAAAGATTCACAAATAGCATTGGCTGTAACTTCTAAAAAAAAAATAAAATAAAACGAATAAATGTAAGGTCTTAAAGAACAGAATTTTAGAAATCTTAAAAGCCTATTAAAATTAACTAAAAGAAAGAAAAAAATTATTAACATAAAAACATCCCCTATTGAAATGTCAAAAACTGTGGAAAACTCTCTAAAAGTAACACAATCAGCAGAAAAGCCCCTGAGAAATATTGGAGGCTATGAGAAAAAGGATCATTTTTTACTGTATAGTTGTCTTGATTAGCCTTTGAACTAGAAAAGGTCAATGCTAAATTGGTTATAGAAAATCACAACAGTGTTTACTCAATAGGAATACTGATGTATACAATTATATTACACAATAAAATATAATAATTTTATTATGTAGTAGGATTTATTTTGACACTTTCAGGATAGATATTGTTTTAAAGGAGGCTTTAGTGACAGGTAGGGTAGTGCTTTCATATGTTACTGCATAATATTATCAATGATTCTGTTTTCATGAGATAAAAACAGCAATGTTATACCAATTTTCACAATTCAACTCAGAGAAAAGAGGAAACGGCATGACTCCCCTTGACACTGTCATATACTAAAACATTAAGGGAATTATTTCTTTGCAGATGCTGCAGTGTTCAAGACAGAGGTAGTGGTGCCACAACTTTAAAGAGAAGGAGAGGTTTCAGAAGCAGGGATGGACATGATGCACAGACCATATCAGGTGACTCCAAACAGTAATACTGGAATATACCAGTACCTGACTGCTAATTACCCTGGGTTTTTTGTCATATAGATGTCAAGAGCAGTCTGCTGTGTCTGCGCTAATGTACATTCGGATTTCAGCTATAAATATTTGCAACTGGGAGCTGGAATATAGCCAGAACCTGACTAGGAAGAACCCACTATTCTGACAATATTATTAGCTCTCCTTGCCTTGGAATTATCTGAAGGAGTGTGTGCATTCAAATTTTCCGGGAACAGTGAGGAGAATGATCTCAGTTCCACCAATAGGAACAAAGCCTGTGGTAACCTTGGAGATCTGCATCAGAGCCGCTTACTCATTTCTCCCTCACATCTCAATGTTTGCTCCGTCAGAAAAATATGAAAGTGAAAGTAGATTGCAAGAAATAATGTAGTTTACCTAGGACCAGAATTCAATTTTCAAGAGGGAAATCATTATTAGATAACTAGGAGGTGATCGCATATCTGAATCTTGGGTCTGTATTCTGCCTATCTATCTAAAATTCTCCATTTCTCTCCGGTGATGGCTGATTGTGATTCTGTGCTGCCGATTGCAGCTTCCTGGTATCACATTCAGAAATGCCATGTCAGAGTCGCTAAACACTTATTACGGAATCTTACACTTGAAAATTTCAGATTCCCAGGTGACAGAGGCTATTTGCCAACATAGCAATTATCTTAGTGAGGCTTCCATTGGCGCATAAGATCAGTACATTACAGTGTTGTCATGAATAGACTTGTTAAGAAAATCATCATTTCAGAAAATAGACAATCTAAAGCTAACCTAGGAATCGCAGAATTTACGCCTAATCAGTAGCTTCAAACTCGAGCACATTTTCCGCACTTCAAACAGAATTAGGTGACTCTCCCAAATTCCTTGCTTTTCCTATTGCTTCTGTATCCTGCAGGTCTCTGGGACACATTATTTCCTCCGGTGTTGTTTACAGTGAGGCTTTGACTAAAGGCCAGCTTTGAGCAGGACTTTAGTCAAAGCCCCACTGGCAAAATCTTTCAGTGCAGACCTTTTTATGCCATGTAGGAGCCAATAAGAAGAGAGATCTCATAACAAGGACTGGAAAGCAGAGGACTGCATTTAATTTGTTCATCCCATCCAGAGCTGATGAGTCATCTGTGTCTCCCTCCTCTCCTCTCAGTGTGTTTTGAAAAGAAGCAAAGCAATTGACGGGAAAACAGGATAAAATATTATTTACCCTGGGATTTTCCTGCAGTTAACAGCCAACGAAACTGGCAAAATGTAACAAGTTGAACAAGCTGGCAGATGTTTTGTTTTTGTTTTTTTTGTTGTTTTTTTTTTTTCCTTGAATCTACCTATATTCATGGAAGACTCCATTTTTTTCTGGAGATTTTTAATTGTGAATCTTTGTTGCCAATTTATCTGTCTTCTGATCCTTTGTGATTTTTTTCTCAGTTTTTACATGTTGTTTTTATGCATTCAAATTATAATTAAATATGTTACATGTAATATGATATTATGACTTATATACAAATAAAAAATGCAATCATAATTTTTTGTGTAGTTTAATTCTAATACATAGCATATGTAAGTTGATTACAATGCTCTACAAGGAAGTGGGTGGATTGTCGAAAGAAATGTAGATTTTAAACACTCTCCCATATAAACCCTAATGTAATACAGTAGCCCACAAGTTAATGTCTTAATGTTAAAAAAAAATGAATTCAGTTTAATTGATTTCAGGAAAAGGATACATATCTTTAAATTGTTACCATTTGTGTTTGCTTGTTTTAAAGCTTATAGGTGTTTGTACATTTACCTTTGCATGAAGCAGCCTTCATATATTTGTTTCTTAAATGCAATCAATATACATAAATATTCTCTAAATAATATTTTTCAATTAATAATTTAAGAAACAACTAGATTCAAAATATTAGAAGCTCTCTCTAAATCTCATAAGCACCAATAAAACATATATACATATATATCTTTAATAAAATGATGATTTATTTAAAGAAGTTGTATGTCCACCAGTTTCAAGCCCTGTATTGTTACATAGCACATTCATGGCAAGCCAGTTTGAAAATTTGTTTTGCCATTGGGCATGCTAGGATTTTTGAGCACTGAATAATCTACAAAAATAATGCATTTATTTCCAGTTTTCAAATTTCATTGGGGCAAATGAAATTTAATCAAATACTGGTTTCACGCAGATGTTTATTGGAACTAGAAGATATGAGATTGGATTTCTCCTTTGACTCTAATGTGCTTTCTAGGCTAGCTGAACATAAATACTCAGAGAACTTCCTCTTTCCACATTTCTTTAATATTCTGGAATTGGAAATACCAGCATGACTGCTTTAGAAAATAAGTATTGTGAAAATGTCTTCTAGGTTTCTCAATTTCCAAATTGTAACCTGTCTCAGGTTACAATATAACAATAAAAGCAAAAAAAATAAGATAAAGGCTATAACTCACAGACTACACTGTTTACTTTTCTAAAAATCATGGTATTCAGCTTATGCACCAAGTTTGATATGGTTCTGTAAACAATATTAAATTATCTTTTCTGAATAGTAAATGATAATGTGAAAAAATGGGTGAATGTCTGGGTTCTTCCACTATCATCTTTATGCATATAGTATAGTTAGAACAGCATGGAGGTAAATCCATGCCCATCAAAAAAACTGGATAAAAAATGTGGGTCTATATTTAACCAATGGGGTACTCCTCAGTGTTAAAAGACAATGACATCTTCAAATTTGTAGGTAAAAGTATGAAGCTAGAAAACTCCATCCTGAGTGGGTTAACACAGACCAGAATGATGAGGATGGTTTGACGCCCATCATCAGTGAACACCAAATAAAGCAAAACTATAGCCCATGACCCCAGACAAGCTAAGCAACAAAGGGAACATAATGGAAACAAACATGTATCCTTTGACAGCACCAGTCTATTCCCCAGAGCATGTGGGAAACTGAAGACATCCACTTGGAGCTTTCAAAACTGGTATTTGGACAAAGAACTTTTCATGTCTTGACACTGAAAAAATGCACAATATCTGAACTGGACAAGTATAATCAAATAACAAAGATTTCCAAACTTGGCATAGACAGGTTAAGATGAATTTAATTTTTTTCCTGCCTCTGAAAATGGTCTGTCAGTAACTCTGTCTTAGGAAATGTTATTTGCTCCAGTGTTGAAAAGGAGACTTTGGGTGATTGCCTACGTAGCCAGTTGCCTCTGTCATTTATTGCACATTTGAAAGTTGCTTCTTTGTCCTTCATGTTTACTAAAGTAATATTATTTTCCTCTCAGGTTTTCAATAGGGTTGAATACTAAGTAGTCATAGTTACATTCCTCTCATAACTTGGCCAATCCATTTCTAATATAAGACTTAGTTCCTTAAGATAGGATATCTATTTAAAGGCTTAGGATACATTTCTTTCTTCGTATTGTTTATGATGGGTGTAACTATAATTTTTTGGGTTTTCAAGACAGGGTAGCTTTAATTTTTATATTTGATATCTGTTCTTATTGTATATAGTTTTACATTGGGTTTAAAACTCTCTTATTTCAACAAAAGGGAGAGGTGCTCTGGGAACTTCTTAAGACAATGGCTTTGGATGCTGGGCCACTTAGGCAAGGTCTTGGCATACTATAACAACACATCAAGAAACATGCACTTTCTCCCTCGTGTCAGCCTGATTTTGTTCCCTGTTCCCTGCTCATGCAGAGGACTGTTGATTTGAGAGGCTACTCCTAAATAAGGAATCCTTTATTATACTCTATGCCAAAATTTTATGGGACTATTTATCATGATGATCTAAAAATACTATTTTTGCTTGACTGTAGTACACTTTTAATTCAATAAAACTTTGCTTCTTTGAAAAACTTAATTGATATGAAACATGGAATATCCACAAGTAATAATTATAAGATCCACAAATAATGATTATGACATGGTGATTAATGTACACAAATTCATCATTAGTTCCTATTGAACTATAAGGTCTAGCTCAAGGAGTGGAATATTTGAGGCAATTTCTAGGGTTTATTTTTAGTTATCCAATTATATCATGGAAATCAATCAGTTTCTCATCATAGAAAACATGTTCATTTCATCTTGGAATGCAAACGTAAATATCATAGCACTCTTTATAGATTTAGATGTTTGTAAGTCCGTTGTGATCAACAATTATTTGGAATATAAGACCTGTAATAAATAGCCTTCATTATTCACAATATTGGAGTCTCAAAAATATGTTTTTATACTTTATGTACAATATAATGTTTACAGGCAAAATCATTTTGGAAATTTTCCTAATCACCTTGGTAAATGCCATTTCTGTCATACTCTACTATAAAATCCTCAATGATAATTTGTACACTTTGTGAATAAATTTTCCACAATTCTTAAAACACAGTTGAATGCCTCTTAACTAATAAAAGTTGTCTACTTGTGTCACCTCTGACAAAGGGACAAGTGTCTCTCCATGCTTTTGGGCTGGTGCTCTGTAACCTGCTACCCATACTGGATAGCCTTACTCTGCTAAATACAGGGGGAGGTGTTGGCCTTAATGTAGAGGGATATGTCATGATGTTCTGGCATTCATGAGAGGCCTGCCCTATATTGCGTGATTACTGCAGAGGAGTAGATTAAGGTAGCTAAGGGAGAGAGATGGCCAAGAGATGGAGGGCGATCTGCAGTCAGGTTTGAAACAAAATTTAACTAAATGAATAAATGAATGAATGACCATATAAATAGATATAAACGTTATTCACATGCCATAAAGGTAAAAAACACAAATAAGAAAGCGGATAATTAAAAAATAGAAAATACAAAAATGAGATAAAAATAGAAAGCAATTATGTCTTGTAAATTAAAATTATTTTTTTAAGAACCAATAATAATAAGGATTAGCTCTATAAAGAAATAATGATGAAAATTTATAAAAAATTTCAATTACTACCTGTCAGCCTTTGCTTTAGTGTGCTTTGTTGTGTCAGTGACAATGGGCATGTTTCTTACTCCTGTCAGTTAGGCATAGCCTGCCATTATTACCTGTCAGAAATTCTACCTGTCACTCTCAACTGGATAGTGACATGTTCTGAGAAGTAGTGAGCTTCATCAGGGTTCTGATTTCATTGTAACAAATGGATTTTTATTAGCTTAACTAGGTGAAAGTTTCTCTTTTTTTTCTCTCAGAATCTGTCTTCAACTAAGGGGGGGAATCATTTAAGTAAAATTGCTTCTTTCTATAGAGATCCATTTAAAACTCATAATATTATTTTTTGTAACCTAGTTAAGGTTTCATTAGCTTAACATGGCTGAAGATATTTTTTTGTGTTTTGAAAAACATTTTCTGCCCGAATTCATCCACACAACTTTGGATAGGGATGCCTGTTGCTCAATCTATAGATTATTCATTTATTTCAAAGGCTTCATCTCCTGCACTGAAATTTGAAAATGTTCTCTTTCTTAGATATATCTGTTCTTTGTTAGAACTTGAATCCCATTTAAATAAGCCAGCATCCGGAAATCAGGCATCTGGTTAGAGATCTCATGCCCACTGTCAACCAGATCAGTATAAAAATGTCATACATCATATGAGTTTCTTCACCCTGGGGTTTAGCATAGAGCTTTTCATCATCATCACTTACATTTCAGAAGAGATTCTTGTCTTTGTTTTGGAGTGCTTGATTTTGAAATAATCAAACAGCTATAAAACTTAGAAAAAGAAAAAAATGGGGAAATACAAAAATAACTTGGCAAGGAACATTCCAATATTTTAAGTATGACCATAACAAGAAAAGATAAAATATTCTCACAAACGATGTCTTCATGAGAAAGCAACAGCATTGTAATGTTGAGGGTAAGCATGCTAGTTAATATGCACTAGAGTGTTAAACATCAGCTTTATATGTCATAAAAACATCATTTTACAACAATATTAATCATTCACAGTTGTTCAAAGAGCTAAAAATTCACAATGTTACTTCTAATTACACTTGTTTAATACATATTACTTACCATTATTCTTGGACTTAAAAATACTTCATGCCATGTGTAGATTCAATTTATATCCCAAAGCAAAGGATATCTCATTTGAAGACAGCATATCATAAGGAGTAGATCTGTTAGCAGAGGCTGATGGCTTGTATCCTGATGCCCTGACTTGAAATAACCAATCAGAAACTATATTATTTACAATACTGTCTGGCCAATAGCTTAAGAGTATTGCTAGCTAGCTCTTATATCCTAAACTAACCCATCTCTACAAATCTGTGGACCACCATGAGGTCGTGGCTTACTGGCAAATTTCAGCAGATGCCAGGAAAGATATCTGTTTCTGGCAGCAGCTTCATGACTTTTCAGTGACTCTTCCTAATTTTTCTATATAGCTCCTTCAGGCTTTCTTTACTCTGCTAAGACATTGGTTGATTCAGCTTACTTATTAGAAATGGCAATAAAAGATATTCACAAATACGTCACCTCCCAAATCACCTTCCTTTTTCTTTCTAAATAAAAGAGAAAGATTTCACTTTAACATACTAAAATTCCATATAACAAAACAGTTATCTAATAAGAAGCATATTACAATATTTATAGATATCTTATATTTTATCATAACCAGGGAAAACTATAATTATAACTATTTATTCTTCAACTTCGTCAGTGTCTCCAAAAGGACATATTAACCTGATTCTTAAGTTAACAGGAATTGCATTGTATGCAACTTCCCAAACACTAGGATTAAGAGAGTCATCTTACTGCCTGTACAGTCACCCAAAGTTTTTCTGTGACTTTGCAGGCACCCATATTCATCTGACTGGCCCATAATTTCTCAGATACTATATCAGGAAATTTCAAAGACAGTTACACCTTTAATGACAGTTTTTCAGTCATTTTCTTCTGTGTCCTGCAGATGGTCTTGAATACCTGTTCATAAGGCAGGATCCATTAAGGACTGTCTCACCTTCTCTAGGCAACTTTAGCAGTCATTTTTCTGTGGATCCAGCATGTCTGGTTAATACAATATAAGATTAAGCAGTCCATGCAAAGGCAGTTTCTTGCTGAAATGGTGAGCAAACTTCATAAGGAGCCTGCTGGATGCCCATCTTCCTCTTTATGTAATTGGTGCTGCCAGGAGCAGATAAGTATGTGTCTCATTGTCATGAAAATTCTTAGGTTTTGAAAATATTTTAAATACCATGCTCTGTTAGTCTTTGACAAGCTTAAATAATAACTATCCATCTGAAATATATCTCTGTAACTCTAGAAAAGCTAATTAACCTGACTACAAACTGAACTATTATAGATGACTCTATATTAAATTATGTTTCAAAATAATACATTAATTTTAAACTAGCTGCGCAATACAATACCTTAATCAAGATGAGAAACATATATGTATATATAAATACATATAATTTAAAATATATTTAACAATATTGATCTTAAATGTATAATAATAAGCCAAAATCTATACCAGTCCATATCTCTATAGCATATCACCCTTTAAATGTAACCTAATTTTTTAAAAATATTTTTGAATTTGGTCATAATTCTTTCCTAACTTCTTCCTGTTGTTTATTGGGCAAAGTATTTGGAGGAGTTTATTTAGAACTTTAAATGTATCTTTTTCCAATGAATCACATTAGTCTTGAGAAATCCACAGGTTTTCATCGTCTCTGGAAAGGAAGTAGAACCTCTTTTCCAAAGCAACATATCCTTACCTAGAACCAAATTTTGAAATCAAGATACCTTTAAAGCATGCATCTTGGTTTAGATTAGCACCACATACTATGAAATGTATTTCTGCACTTAGCTCATTCACAGTCGAAAATAATACACAATAACATACATAATCCAGTCTCTCTGTGTTATTTTGTCTTTATATGACTTAATTATGAGTTATTTTGTCTTTATATGACTTAATTATGAGTTAATCTATGACTATGTATACTTTGTCTATTTAAAGACTTTGTTTTTTTTTTTCAATGTGTTGTTTCTTTTTATAGCTTTAACTGTTTTCTGACCAGAAGCATTTTTAAATGTTAAGCAGGCATGGCTAGGACTAACTCTGCCATTTAGCCTGTCAGTTCCAATCAGTCCAACATGCTGAAGGCATGTTTACTGCCTCTGAGAGCCTTTCTTTGAGACCCAGATCCAAACTTGGTCTCACCAGGTCTGTGTTGCCATTAAGTAAGTTGTAGCACTCTGCTCACAAACCCCAGTTAAATGCACTGTAGCAAGACCACCAGAAAGAATTATAGTTGATCCTGAAACTAGCATGAACCAGGAAGCTTTCTTAACACAGTCTTCTTAACCATTTTAGCTTATTTTGAGTCTTGAAGATTTTCTGCTACCACTGAGTCAGGAAGCCTTCTCTGAAAGAAAAAAAAATCATGCCTCTGCTTTCTACTAGCAAACAGAGCCCACCCCCCAAAATTTTACTACCAAAAAGCCTTGCATAAATATATCTTTTTGTGTCTGGCATTCCTTTTTCATCCTTCTCAGGTTTTACGTGCATATACTTGACCAAGTTGCTAGTTCATTCCATGACCGCCCTTACTTAAATAATAACTAAGAAACTATATTCTTTGCACACTATTTCCCCAATTGCCCACTTTATGTGTGTTGTAGCTAGCTCTTTTATCCTAAATTAACCAATATTCATAACCAATGTTCATTATTTCCATAACTTACTGGCAAAGTTTTTGTAGGCACCAGTTGAGCAATTTTCCACTGGCAGTAGCTACACTGGCTTCTCCCAGAATCTGTCTACTCACTCTCTTATTTCTTTCAGCCTGGGGTTACTCTGTAAAGGTATTGGATGAAGGCATATTCTTAATTAGTCAATGGCAATAAACCAACTCACAGCATACATCACCTATCACATCAGATCATATTAATATAAAAAAAACATGACAAATCATAAAAGATCTTCTTTTACTTACAATAATATTGATAGTTTTAAAATTTAAAATGATAAGCTAAAATGATTACATACAATCACCATAGTCTTTATACAGTTTGTGATAATTGTGTATACATTTGTGTATGCACAAAATGTAAAATAACTTTATTAATTGTTGTATTATTTGACATTTTCTAGTGCAGATATTTTATTGAAAGTAGCAGGAAGAATTGTGATTTAATATAAATACTGCACTTATACATGAAATTGTAAATTATATAAAGCAATTGTATCCATTAATAAATAAATAAATTATGTGTGTGTATGAGGAAACCAATATATATATATATATATATATATATATGATACATAAACTTATATAAATATTTGAATGGAACTGAAAATGTCACAGTACAGTTGGTGAGATATTATGAAAAGTGTACCTCCTGTACAATGAAAGAATAGGAGAATATTTTAACAAAAGTGACAATACATTGTTATTAGATATGCTTCCTGGACAAGTGCATTCCTCTAATTCCACACTCAAGATAAAAAAGCATTTCAAAAATAGATTTGCACCTCAAAAAAGGAGGAAAATAATCCATTTTTGATGTTCCTACCATTTATGTCCTCATTGAACAGAAATCTCTCTATTGGTATTAGAAGCTTCACAGGAATTGAATACATGAGATATGACTGAAGTTAAACCTGCATGATAGTGGCTTAAATTAGCAGGAACAAAATTTCTCACTTTTATGTGCAACATGGCACAAAAGCAAAGATCAAGAATAATCTTCAGATATTTTTTTATCAAATTGACCCAAAAATCAAGGGTGAAATGAAGTAATTATGAGGATAAAAGAGCACGGTTTGGGAAGAATAACCCACACATCTTAATGAACTAGAAACTAGGACGGAAATGATTACAAAATTATACAGAATTTTTTTTTATTTCTGTTGGGATCATATAGAAATAACCTGATTCCTAATCACATATTCTCATACCTATATATTTGTGCATCATCAGAAACTCACGAGAAATATTTCTTCTGAAACTAGATGGGAAATAACTCAGTGTTGTGAAGAGAAGGTCACTCAGGGTCAAACACCAATGCATATCAAATAATAATAAAATTTAAAAAAGTAAAAATAGGCCTGCAATGATACAGAAGATAGTGAATATTTGTGAATTTCACAGTCACCTGTTCTGAGAAAGTGTCAGAATATTCAAAGCTAATTACAAACTAAGTTTTATATAGGCATGATCTTCTGGAGGATGTGTAGTTCTTATGTATTGTCACTATTTATATCTCTGACATATAATTTTCATGTGTTATATGCACATGAAAATATGATGCTCTATTTGATAAGAAGTGTAAATTCAAATTAATTTAACTCAATCTAACAACATCCATCACCTAGATCTCATCAATGGAACTCCTTATTTCTCCCACCAATGCATGAATTGAGAGATTTGGATGTGGCTACTCTTCTTTTTCTTTAATAACATATGTGCAGAATGCTTAGATCACTAGGTGTACCTCTAGTTTTTCTATGTAGTTTGGCTTTTGTAAATCTTAGTCACATTTGTTATATTAGTACAGAGAATAACATTAAGAATACCTGCAGCTATGCCATAAACTTGTGTTTTTAGATGAGACATGAAAATACTACTACCTTCTCTACCTTTAAGACACTCAAACTACAATGGGGATGAATTTAGGCGTCTACTTCTTGAGTATCTACTTATTTTCTTCATAGGTCCTAATTGTACAAAACTTTAGTTCTTCAACTCTTGGTGGTTTCATACAACTGAATAAGGATATGGTTATTCCTAGGCTGTTTATGTTAAATTGGAAAGCATAGCGAAAAGTTGCAATAAATATTTATCCTCACAAGGGATAAATTTGTCTTCCTCTAGATTGCTTTATGATGGATACCTTCCATGAACTTCCTAGCTGTCTTTTAGTCCTGCACCAATAGCATCCAAACAAATGCTGTCTTTCTTTCAAGAATTTTCCTGCTATGATTCCAAGTGACTCCGATAATGTCTATCTTTCTTCTGACACCTCATTCCCTCACATATCCAGCACCCATACTTGTGACAGCCAATGGGACCATCTCTGGTGACACCAAAATATGCCTACGGGCTGATATGTAATAGTTTAACATTGACTACTACTTAGTGCTATACAATCTGGTTTTGGTTACTGAGATGAGCATCTGAGAAATATAATATAGCCAGACCACGCCTAATAAGGACCTGCTATGCTGAAAGTGTTAATAGCTCTCCTTGCCTCAGACATCAGGAGTTTGTGCTTTCAAATTGTTCCTGGAATATAAACCAATGAGGAGACTGATCTGCATTCTACCAATAGGAACAAATCCTGTGGTAACCATGGAGATGTCCATCAGAGCTACTGACTCATTTCTCCCTCCCATTTCAATGTGTGGTCCGGAAGAAATAATGAACGTGAAAGTGGATGACAGGGAAAAAATGCAGTTTATTTCAGACAAGAATCCAATTATCATAGGGGAAACCACTGAAAGGTAATTAGGAATTGATCATATATTCTACTTCTTGGGTTTGTATCCAGCCTATCTTCCTGAAATCCAGCTTTTCTGCCTGCAGCTGGCTGATTACTGTTCTTCGCTGCCAATTGCAGCTCTCTGGTATCACATTCAGAAATGTCATATCCTATTCCCTAAACACACTGATTGTGGAATCTGCCACTTGAAATTTTCAGATTCTGAGATGCCAGAAGCTATTCTCCGATATAGCTATTATCATAGTGGGTCCTCCAATGGTTGATATGATCAATACATTTCCGGTTTCTGTCAGGAAGAGACTCCCAAACTAAAATTTGATTACAGAAAATGAATAATCAAAAGCTAAGAAAAAATCACAGATACTATGGCTGAAGCAGTGACTTCAGAGACTCGAGCACATTTTCTGCATGGCAGACAGGAACAGGTGACTCTTAGCAGAAGCATGGGGAATCTCAGAAATTCTTTGCTTTTACTGGGTCTCTATTGTTTCTGTATCCTGCAGGTCTCCGCAACTGATTTTCTTTCTGAGTTTGTTTATAGCCAATCTCCTGACTAAATTCCAGCTCAACGCTGGACTTTAGCCAGGAGACTGGCTGGCAAAATCCCTCAGTGCAGACCTTTTTATGTTATCTAGGAACCAATAAGAAGAGAGATCTCAAATGAAGGACAAGAAAGCACCGGACTGCGTTTTCTTTTACGTGGTGATCTCATCCAGAGCTGAGTCTCCCCCCTCCCTATGTGTTGTAAAAAGAAGCGGAGCCATTTAAAGGGAACACAGGATAAAATGTAATTTAACCTTTGTTTTGCTTCCAGTTAACAACAGACAAACCTGGCTAATTATAACTGGTTGCCACAGCGACATTACAGCAGCCTTTGCCTAGATTCTAACTGTGTACATGAAAGCCTCCATTCCTATCTTTGGTTCTTTGATTGTGACTTCGCACTGTCAAGTGCATCTGACTTCATATGCTTTGTGATCTGTTTTTGTCTGTTTTATATGTGTCCTTGTTTATGTAGTTGAGATATAATTAATTATGTTTTATATACTGCATGTTATATGTAATATATAAATATATGATTAAAATGGTTCATTTAGTTGGATTACAATACATAATATATTTAAGTCCATTAGAATGTTGTATAAGGAGATGGATGGATTGTAGAAAGAAATGTTGACTTCAAGCCCTCTTGAAATAGTCATGACTGTAATAAATTATCCCACGGTGTCTTAACGATAAAAAATGAATTTCCGTTAATTCATTTCTGAAAAAAAATTATATATATTTATATTGTTAACATATATGTTCACCTGTTTAAAGTCCTTATAGGTATTTACACCCCCACCTTTGCAAAAAGCGACTTTCATAATGTTTCTTATCATATGTAATTAATAGTCATAAAATCTTCTCTTGATATAAATTTATATTTGTTTTAAAAATCCACTAGATTCCAAATACTAGAATTCCTCTCAAAATTTCTTAATCACTATTAAATTTGAACCATATTTTTCAATCTTTAATGTATGTAGAATATATTTAAGGAAGTTGTATGTCCATTGATTAGAAATCATATATTGGTACATGAGTGCCCTACATGGAAAGCTATGCTGATAATAATTCTAAATTTCTTTCTCAATTAGCTCAACACTACAAATAGCTATTCTAATAAGGGTTTGGCTTCACTGTCCTTCCTCTATGCATACTGTGTTTTTGAACACTGGATATAATCCAAGGATTATGCATTTAGTTACAGTTGTTGGAAATTGATTAGGGAAAACGTGCTTACATTTTAATCAATAGTGATTTAATGCAGGTATTTATTAAAACTTGTGCAATTGAGATAAATTTCTTCCTGGGACTAAAACGTGCCATTCTAGCCTAGCTGGCCATGAATAATCAGAAAACTTCCTGTTACCACATTTCTCTAATGTCCTGGAATTGTACAATACCAGCTTAACAGCTTTAGAAAACAAATTTTCTAAAAATGGCTTCCAGGTTTGCAAATTTCCAAATGAGAATATTCCCGACTGTCTCAGTTTTCAATGTAACTGTGAAGGCATAAAAATTAATATAATGAGTATAAATTACAGAACACACAGTTAACCACTCTAAGATCATTGTATTTTACTAACTCACCAAATATGATATGGTCCTCTGTAAATACCAATGTTAAATTATCTTTTTTTAATAGTAGATAATAATGTCCAGAAATAGGCAAATGTCTGTGTTCTTCCTCTATAATCCTTAAGCATGTAATTTAATAAAAGCAACATGGAAGAAAATCCATGGTCATTGGCCAAAAATAGATTTTAAAACAATGTGAGCACATTTACACAATAAAGAACTATTCAGCAGTAAAAACAAAGATATTTCGAAATTTGGTGTCAAATGTATAAAATTATAAAATCCATCAGAAGTGAGGTAACCTAGACCAGAATTATGAGGATGGTTTGTACCTAATCATAGGTGAACAACAACTATAAAGCATCTAATATGGAACCTATAACTCAGGACCACAGAGAAGCTAAGGAATAAGGGGAACCTTAAGTGAAAAAAAAAAAAAAACTGATAACCCTGGGAAGAAGAAAAAGAAAAATATCATGAAAAAATGGGAAAATATGGGTGTGGTGAAAAGTAAGTACAAAGAGAAAAATAAAGAGGAAAGAACTGGAAGTAACAGGATTGTAAAGATTGGGGAAGGAAAAGTAAAAAGTTAAATTCATTGACAGAAATATTATGGGAATAGCTAAAATCTAGAATTGGAGGAATTCACAAGGATTACCACAACTTAGGCCCTAAGTAATAGTGGAAATGGTGCTTCAACTGTCCTTTCCTTGTTGTCAGATTGATGACAATTTTAAATGTCATCATCATAGAACCTAAATCCAGCAAATTATGGAAGCAGATACAAAGATCCACAGTTGATCACATGGCTGTGTTCCTAAGTCCAGTTGAAGAATGCGAGTAGTAAGAATACATGCAAGATATCAAGGTCGTGATGGGAATACCCACTGAAACAGCTAACCTGAGCAATTGGTAGCCTAGGATCTCTGTCCTGACAGTGAGGGAACTAGGATACTAAAAACTAATCACTCTGAATGTGAGAGAGAGTTATATGACTCGGGCAGACTGTGGGCCCAGGACCAGCGGGACCAAAATTGATTCATCCTGCATGTTCTGATTTTAGGGAACCCATTCTCTGGAATGCTATCTAGCAAAGTCTAGATATAGTGGGAACAAAAAAAATGCAATGATGATATGATCAAATGAAGTAAAATAATGCCTAATGAAATTGCCTGTGTTAGTGATATGTCTTTTTAAGGTACCAGGTATATCATATATAAAAAAAGCAACAAAATACATTAAAAAGCAAAAGAGAGCCTTTACATATGACTTATTCTTATTTAAATGTGTTTTGGCTTTTGAATTATTTCGGATTGTAGACAGAAAAATATAAGTACTGTAATATTTCCCTTTACTAGGCTTTCTTTATCTCCTTGGAAACAAAATCACAGTGTTTTTACTCTTTGAAATTGTACTGTTTGCTTATGTCATGTCACAAAATGGGAAGAGAAGCCTGACTAAGTAAACGAGCTTGTTTATTTATCCCATATTGTAAGGCGGTTGTAGATCATAGCCAATTCTGTGGTAAGATATTAAGAATCATCTGGGCATGTTTAAATTCAATGTCTATGTGGTCGATCTTCAGCTTGTAGACATGATGATGACATCACTGCTGAGTAAGTGAAATATATAAGAAAAAACATAGATATTTTATGCTAAGAGTACATATAAAATAATACATACTAACACTATTATGAATAAATGTAATCATAAAATTTCACAAGTGGGTAGCTAAAATGGCAATTTATGTCTACATCAGCATATAAATAAAATGTAATAAAAAGAGAGAGGATATTAACTAATCAAGAACAGGTTACAGAATATTCCTTTATATTGTGTGATTATATGTCATTGTGATTGATCTAAGAAAGATTTTGCCTGGATATTGTCTAAGTAGGATAAGTTTAGGTTGAAGAAACAGACAAAACAGTAGTTATGAAAATGGAAGAGTCTCAGGATCATGAGAAACTGTGGGAAGTAGATGTAATTGCTATACTGAGAAAAGCTACCAATCCACATGACAGAGCACTTATAAGAAATATAATTAATTTAAAATGTACATGTAAACTAGTAATAACCTGAGCTATTTGCTGAGTGTTTAGAAATAATAATATTTTTTCTCATTAGTTACTCAGGAACTGCCTGGGGAAAACAAAACTCTATCTACTAATGACATTCTGATGTAGGGAACCTAATTAGTATAAAACAAAAAAATAGGTATCTCAAAGTTTCTAAGCAATAAAAAAATTGAATCAAATGTGTCTTCTGAATACATGTTTTTGTTCAGCTAAGATAAACGCAAGTGGAAAACATTGGAATGGCTCTTTGTGAGGTGTTTTATGAGCTGGGTGCTGGTGACTACCGAAAGCATAGCTCTATTAAGTGGTCCTCCAATCAAATACTTTATAATGTTTATTAACAGTGGGCTGTATGCTACTCAGTGTAAGAATGGACCCAATAATGTCCCAGAGGTGCAGTGATAATCATGGCTCCCTGAGGCCTCAGCCATGTAGCTCATCTCAGAGGCATACAAAGGTGAGGAGCCAACTACAAACGCCATGCAATAGCACATGCTTTACTTTGAGCAGTGTTAAATTGCAACTAATATTGTAGTATCACATTTGTCTCATCTAATCAACAACAACGCAAATGTGCAGTAAAGAAAGTTCAGGACAAAATAAAGACTCTAGACAGACTGCTGTATGTTTATAAATATGCATGTGCCAGTGACTTTGCTGGTCTTTTTTGAAATGTTAGTAATGAATTTAAAAGATAATATTAATGGATCTCTGATAAGATGTGATTATGTAATTGCTTTCTTTTTATTTACTTTTTATTCATTGTACATTCTAAATAAAGTTCTCCCACAGACTCTCTTCCCCATGCTTGCCTCCCCACAGTCCATCCTCATCAATTCCTCCCAAAGGATAGGTCACCCATGGGGAGGCAACATAGCTTGACATATTAAGCTGAGGCACTTCAAACCCTACCATATCAAGAAGAGTTAGATATACAAACTTAGGTAATTGTCTCTAAAAATTAGATCTTGTACCAGAAATGAGTACTGGTCTCCTTCCCAGAACCCTTAAATTGACCAAGCTTTACATCTATCTCCCACAAGCAGATAGCCTAGGTCTGTGGAATACAGATTTCATAGCAGTTAGTATAGAGTTCATGATTTCCCATGAGCTTGGTTCTCTTCTATGTAAGTTTCTGAAGATCTCCAACCTCCCTTGCTCATATAATTCCTGCTCAGTTGACATTTTGGTATCTTTTCAGACCATTGAAAATTACTTCTCCTATATTAATATACAAATATTTTGTGAAAAAAATCCATCACATCCCAATTATAAAACTACTGCCCAATTTCCAAAATCACTATTACATCTGAAGATTGTATTCTTTTCTCTCTTTAATAACAACTCAGTTCATTTAAGCGAATTGTTGTCATTCAGTATGAATCTACCTACTGGAAAATTAGTAGCCAATTTTTGCAAACATCCTTGAAAAAAAAACATCTAATATTCCTTCTCAGTGATCTCACTCTAATAAGGATCAGGAATGCTGGAATTTCTGAATTTTTGATACAGAAAAAGAATTAAGCATTTTGTTCTATTACTTGGAATTCATGAGTTCACATGTGCTTATATAAATGCTTTCCAATGTGTCCAAAGGTCAGAGAGTTCAGACCTACTCTTGCTCCTTCAAGTGTATAAGTTAGGATGCTTTGACCTAAAGTGTTGTTACAGAACATTGTGCCAAGGAAAAAGAGTATTTTGGCTAGTGTGTGGTTACTTTCTCTTTGGAGATGTGTGGATGAAATTACTTTGTTTGTTCTTTATATCATGGCAAAGAAGTCTTGCCTCACACCAATTTTATATTGAGGTACATAAGAACTATGAATAATGAACTAGAGACAAATAACAGTATTCAATGAATGTCCTATAAAATGTATAGATTTTCACTTGTTGATTCCTATCTTAATCTTAATCCCCACTGGGATTAATTCAGCCAAGACCCTGAGTGATGGCTCCTCAGAAGTGAAGCTTGAGTATGGTGGTATAGCATTATGGATACTGCAAGTTGAGAATCCCACAGCTGTTAAGTAAAAAATAAGTGTTTGGAAAAAAATTAAGAATGAACATGTGTTGAATAACATGGGATTGTAGTTGTAAATCAATTTGTAATGAGGCAGAAAATGAGTAGTTAACTTACTGTGCAATTGCTTGGAGATATTTTAACTTTTTATTATTTATTTTCTGTTTATGTTATAAAAAATATCATTAACAATTTCTGTTTCTTCTCTTTCTCCCACTTCCCTCCCACTTACCCTCCCCCTTTTTCTTCCCCTTCCAATCATAAGAGAGGGCAGGGTATCCTGTCCTGTGGGAAGTCCAAGACCCCCCCCCAATTAAGATTAGAAAGGTAAGCATCCAAATAGACTACAATTCCAAAAAGCCAACATGTATTAGAGACAAATCCCAGTGCCATTATCATTGGCTTCTCGGTCTGCCCCAATTGTTAGGCACATTCAGAGGGTCCAGTTTGTGCCCATGCTTGTTCAGTCCCAGTACAGCTGGATTTGGTGAGCTCCCATTAGATCAAGCACACTGTCTCAGTGGGTGGACCAATCCCTCATGGTCCTGACTACAGCAAGCCAACAGCTAATATCAAATTAAATGGAGAGAAACTCAATGTGATTCCACTATAATCAGAAACAAGACAAGGCTGCCCACTCTCTCCATATCTCTTCAATATAGTACTTTAAGTTCTAGAAATAGCAATAAAACAGCATAAGGAGATCAAGGGGATTCAAATTAGAAAGCAAGAAGTCAAATATTTGTTATTTGCAGATGATATGATAGTGTACATAGTGACCCCAAAAACTCTAACAGAGAATTCCTACAGATGATAAATACCTTCAGTGATGTGGCAGAACACAAGATAAACTCAAAAATCAATATCCCATTTATACACAAAGCATAAAGAAGCAGAGAAGGAAATCAGAGGAACATCACCTTTCACAATTACCACAAATAGCATAAAATATCTTGTAGTAACACTAACCAAGGAAGTGAAAGATCTATTTGTCAAGTACTTTAAGTCTTTGAAGAAAGAAATTGAAGAGGATACCAGAAAATGGAAAGACCTCACATGCTCTTGGATTGGTAGGAAAAACATAGTAAAAATTGCATTTTTACCAAAGGCAATCTATAGATTCAATGCAATCCCCATCAAGGTCCCAACAAAATTCTTCACAGACCTTGAAAGAACAATAATCAACTTTATATGCAAAAACAAAGACCCAGGATAGTCAAAACAATCCTATTCAAAAGGAACTTCTGGCAGCATTACCATCCCTGACATCAAACTATATTAAGAGACACAGTAATGCAAACAGCTTGGTATTGGCATAAAACCAGAGATGTTGAACAATGGAAACTAATCAAAGACATGGATATTAATCTTCAAACCTATGAACACCTGATTTTTGACAAAGGAGCTAAAATTATACAATGGAAGAAAGAAAGCATCTTTAACAACTGGTGCTGGCATAACTGGAAGTCAACCTGTAGAAGAATAAAAATAGATCATATCTATCATCAAGCTCAAAGCTCAAGTTCAAATGCATTAAAGACCTCAATATAAATCCGGCCACACTGAACCTGATAGAAGGGAAAGTATGTACCCTGCAATACATTGACACAGGAGACCACTTCCTATGTACAACACCAGTAGCACAGACAATAAGAGCAACAATGAATAAACGGGATCTCCTGAAACTGAGAAATTTCAGTCATTAAGACAAAGAGGCAACCTACTGAATGGGAGACGATCTTCACCAACTCCACATCAAACAAAGTTCTGATCTCCAAAATATATAAAGAACTCAGGAAACTGGACGTTTCAATTTTAAATAGCCCAGTTTAAAAAACTGGGGTACTGAACTGAACACAGAATTCTCAACAGAAGAATTTCAAATTGCCAAAAGATACTTAAGGTCGTGTTCAACTTCCTTAGCTATCAGGGAAATGCAAATCAAAACAACTTTGAGATACCATCTTAAACCTGTCAGAATGGATAAAATCGAAAACACCAATGATAGCCTATTCTGGAGAGGATGTGGAATAAGGGGTAAACTCATCCATTGCTGTTGGGAATGCAAACTTGTGCAACCACTTTGGAAATCAGTGTGGTGGTTTTTCAGAAAATTGGAAGTTAAATACCTCAGGATCCAGCAATACCACTCTTAGGAATATACCCAAGAGATGCCAAATCATACTACAAAAGTATTTTTTCAATATGTTCATAGCAGCATTATTTGTAATAGCCAGAACCTGGAAAAAAACTAGGTTCCCCTCAATGGAAGAATAGATGAAGAAAATGTGGTACATCTACCCATTAGAATACTACTCTGTGGTTAAAAAAAAGTGACATCTTGAATTTTGCATGCAAATGGATGGAAATAGAAAACAATATCCTGAGTGAGATAACCCAGACCCAAAAATATGAATATGATATGTACTCACTCATTAGTGGATTCTAACATAAACAAAGTACATTGAGCCTATAGTTCATGATCCTAGAGAAGCTAAGTAATATAGTGAACCCCAAGAAAATCATATACAGGTCCACCTGGAAATTGGAATCAGACAAGATCAACAGACAAAAGTTGGGAGCATGGGGATGGGGGTAGGGTGGGGAAACGGGAGAGGGGAAGAGAGAAGGGAGAAGGGGAGTGTTGGGGAGAGCATTGGAGAGTGGGATGATTGAGATGGAGGAAGGATGGATATGGGAGCATGGGAGAAGATATCTTAATTAAGGGAGCCATTTTGGGGTTGGAAAGAGGCTTGACTCTCTAGGGGTTCCTAGTTGTCTATGGGGATGTCCTCAGCTAGGACCCTGGATAGTGGATGAAAGGGTGCCTGAACTGACCTTGTCCCTTAGTCAGACTGATGACTATCTTGAATATCACCATAGAACCTTTGTTCAGTGACAGATGGAGATAGAGACAGAGACCCACATCAGAGCACTGGTCTGAGATCCCAAAGTCTACTTGGCGATATTTTAAAAGCTACAGTAGCTCATATGTAACAGTTTCAAGAACAGAAATTTTTAGAATTTGTAGAGCAGCTCTGCCATTGATTTACCAAGGATGGTATCTTGGAAACAGAACAATTGAAGTGAAAATCCAAGACCATTATACCGGGATTCAGCACAATGTATTCTATAAATTTGTGGGGCCTTACAAGGAAGAATTTGGATTTGCACCATGATAGGTAAAAATTAGTTACCCCTGCAATGGTCAGAAGTGAGATAGGACACTCCTATCTACTTTAGGGGCTGTTAGATGAGAAAACATGTACAGTAGTGTTTGACTATGATCAGTTTGTGCCTAAAGAGCTATAGGAAGAAGCTGCTAGGTAAAAGAATAAGGAACTCTCAAGTTCTTTGCTTCTGGTGAAAAATGCTGAGAAGTAGAAACTGGTAGAAAATTAAGCAGGAGCTAAAAAGCTTGAGGGATTAATAATATTACGTTCACAGAAGTTGAAACTCTGTAAATCTCCTATTATCAAAGAACACTCCTCTTCCTACACAAGGGCTGGTTTAGATCTAGCAATGATGCAGAGACCTCCTGGAGTAGTGCAAACACTCAGAATTTGTTGTGTATCTCTCAAGCAAGCTAGTTTCAGAGAAGGTACCTGCTGAGGAGAGAAAGTACAAGGGTTATTAGCAATAGAGCAAAGATGTATGCAGGACAAATAATAATTTAGGGGCCCAGAGCCCATTAGTACAACTCAAAGAATTAAAAGTAAACTAGATGTAGCTTGCCTTCAAATGGAGACTATCTGTTGTGGAAAACCAAACATGCAGAAAAACTTTGAATAATATATTTGAGGCAGATCACATATTCACTGGATGACCTCCCAGTTCTATCTGTTGTCTCTTGTGGATTTCTGTCTTAATTTTCACCATTTTTCTCCAGTATGGACAAACATGTCAGCCAGGACCCTGAATCATATATATCATTAACATACTGATTTGATGCAGATGCTTTTCAAAAATAGATTATTTACAACTACTTTGGTGCAGTTGTTTATTAAAACTATCAGATTTAAAATATGTTTTGTTTATCCTTAGCTGGGATTTGCCAATCTAGCCTAGCTGATAGTGTATACTTGAATAACTTCCTGTTACCATAGTGCTCTTGTGTCCTGGAATCAGATAATACCAGCATGCATGACTTTGACTATGAAGGTTATAAAAATATATTCTAGGTTTACGTATTTTCAAATAATAATAGTAAAGACTGGACTTTGCCTTACTATCCAAAGTAAATATTTAAAAGCAAAACATAAAGTAGCATTCTTGAGTATAACCCAAATAGAACACTGTTCTTTACTCTAAAGTTCACTGTATTACCATTCCTTCCTATTTATTATATGGTCCTCTGTGTTCCTCCAGCTTTCAATTCTATTTTCTGAACAGTGGCTATACAAATGTCAGTAATAAGCAAAATGCAGTACTATTCCTTTAACATCCCTACACCTTCAATGGACTAAGAATGATATAAAGTAAACTCCTTTATAAGCCAACTCAGAATCAGATAAATTTTGGCAATTAATAATGGAGCTAAGGCATGACATATATTGAATTTTATTACCTGTGTTAATCTGTGTGTTATTTTAAATTACCAAGTAAACCACACATAAAGCCAAAAGCAATATTTCATACACCTTACTATTATTGAACTGTGAATTCCTTGCATAATTCAATGAGGTAAATAGAAAACTTGATAATGTAATTTTTCTGGTTACCAGATTTTCTTTATTTCATTTAAATATTAATCATCAGGGGAATTTTACTCTTTGAAATTGTGTTGCTGTGGTTATATCATATTACAGAATGGGAGGGGCAGCATGACTAAGGTAAAAATTTTAGTGGACATTTTAAGAAAAAGCTTTTGATATAAATGTTGGGAAACATAAAATGCCTATTTTAGATGTTGCTATATTCTGAGTTCAAACTACACATAGCAATTTTACAGATATACTTAAAACGCTGGTCCTTCAATGAAACTTAGCATAGCATCTAACTGCAAAGCAATTTGAAATTGATTCATTGACAGCTTCTTAGTCAGAGGTACCTACACTCTTTAGATTTATTAACAAATAAAGTAGAGTCATATTTATAATCTCTTGAGAGTACATATCAAATTTTTCATGTTGATATGCTTCCAAATGCATATGATATATTCTAAATTTTATGCTATATATTAAGGCAGCTAGATCGAGTCTAAACCTGTGGCACAAAATTTAGCATACACTGCTTTATAAATGAAATATTTAAGGAATAATTACAGATATTTTAAACTAAACATACACAGCAATTATTACCCAAGTATTTTTATGAACATATTTTTATCATGAAACTTCTTAAATAGAGGCAAGAATGGAAATGTATGTCTCAGTAGGCTTAGAAATATAATTCAATAAAAAGGGCGTGTGCATGAAAAAGTCAGGACCATGGTGAACAATATTCCTTTTAATAAATAAGCTTCATGGCTCATACGTAGGCATGAAAAATTAGTTGAGAGAACCAGACTAAGGGTCTCCTGGGGAAAAAAGGAAGGAGTCTCAGTATTGTGAGGTGTTACAGAGAAAGGACATGAACTTGTTATACTGAGAAAGTTAATAACTCACATGGCATAGCCTAGATAAGAAAAGAAGGATTTACAATCTAGGGTGGAACCAGTAACAAGCCTGATCCATTGAAAGAGCATTTATTATTAATAACAGTCTCTCTGTGGATTTTGGGACCATGTGGTGGGATAAAATATTCTACCTACAAATGGCACTCCTACTAAGGACCAAACATTCAACATAAGGAATAAAAAAAAGTATTAAAAAAGAGACAAACCACCCAAAACTGGAGCCAAAAGCAGTTTTGTGATAACAACTTTCCTTTGCTAAACTCAATCGTAAGGTCAAACAGAGGAATGGCTCTAATAAGAGCCGGCTTCTAGGGTGAGTGCTGCTAACACATGTATGGCTTTTTTACGAGGCCCTTGATAGAAAATTAAATGGGTACCTCCCAATTTCTCTTCTATCAGGTTCAGTGTGCTCAGACTGATATTGAGGTCTTTGATTCATTTGGACTTGAGTTTTGTGCATGGTGATAGATATGGATCAATTTTTATTCTTCTACAGGTTGACATCCAGTTGTGCCAGCACCATTTGTTGAAGATGCTTTCTTTCTTGCATTGTATACTTTTAGCTCCTTTATCGAAAATGAGGTGTTCATAGGTTTGTGGGTTAGAATCTGGGTCTTCTATACGATTCCATTGGTCGACTTCTCTGTTTTTATACCAATACCAAGCTGTTTTCATTACTGTAGCTCTGTAGTAGAGTTTGAAGTCAGGGATGGTAACGCCTCCAGAAGTTCCTTTATTATATAAGACTGTTTTGGCTATCCTGGGTTTTTTGTTTTTGCATATAAAGTTGATTATTGTCCTCTCAACAGATGGGCACAAGAGACCACTTCCTACATATAACCCCAGCAGCACAGACATTAAGGGCAACATTGAATAAATGGGACCTACTAAAACTGAGAAGCCTCTGTAAAGCAAAGGACACTGTCACTAAGACAAAAAGGCAACCCACTGACTGGGAGAAGATCTTCACCAACCCTGCAACTGACAAAGGTTTGATCTCCAAAATATATAAAGAACGCAAGAAACTAGACATTAAAATGCTAATTAACCCAATTAAAAAATGGGGCACTGATCTGAACAGAGAATTTTCAACAGAAGAAGTTCAAATGGCCAAAAGACACTTAAGGTCATCCTCAACCTCCTTAGCAATCAGGGAAATGCAAATCAAAACAACTTTGTGATATTATCTTACACCTGTCAGATTTGCTAAAATCAAAAACACCAATGACAGCCTCTGCTGGAGAGGTTGTGGAGGAAGGGGTTCCCTCATCCATTGCTGGTGGGAATACAAACTTGTGCAACCACTTTGGAAAGCAGTGTTTCGGTTTCTCAGGAAATTCAGGATCAACCTACCCCTGGACCCAGCAATACCACTCGTGGGAATATACCCAAGTGATGCCTGACCATATGACAAGGGCATTTGTTCAACTATGTTCATAGCAGCATTATTTGTAATAGCCAGAACCTGGAAACAACCTAGATGTCCTTCAATGGAAGAATGGATGAAGAAAGTGTGGAATATCTACACATTAGAGTACTACTCAGCAGTAAAAAACAATGACTTCTCAAATTTTGCATGCAAATGGATGGAAATAGAAAATACTATCTTGAGTGAGGTAACCCAGACCCAAAAAGATGAACATGGGATGTACTCACTCATTATTGGTTTCTAGCCATAAATAAAGGTCAGTGAGTCTATAATTTGATATCCTAAAGAAGCTAAATAAGAAGGTGAACCCAAAGAAAAACATATAGCTATCATCCTGGGTAGGGGAAGTAGACAAGATTGCCAGTCAAAAAATCGGGATCTTAAGGGTGGGTGGGAGGGTGGTAAGGGGAGATGGGGAGAGAAAAGTGAGAAGGGTAGGATGGGGAGAACTTGGGGCAACGGGGTGATTGGGATAAAGGAAGGTTGGATTGGGGAGCAGGGAAGCACATATCTTAATTAAAGGAACCATCTTAGGGTTGGGAAGAGACTTGGACCTAGAGGGGCTTCCAGGTGCCCAATGCGAGGTCCCCAGTTCGTTCCTGGGGCAGCTGAAGATAGGGAACCTGAAATGATCCTATCCTATAGCCATACTGATGAATATTTTGCATATCACCATAGAACCTTCATCTGGCGATGGATGGAGATAGAGCCAGAGACCCACACTGGAGCACTGGACTGAGCTCCCAAGGTCCCGATGAGGAGCAGAAGGAGGGAGAACATGAGCAAAGAAGTCGGGACCACGAGGGGAGCACCCACCCACTGAGACAGTGGGGCTGATCTATTGGGAGCTCACCAAGGCCAGCTGGACTGTGACTGAAAATCAGGGGATAAAGCCGGACTCTCTGAATATGGCAGACAATGAGGGCTGCTGAGAAGCCAAGGACAATGGTACTGGGTTTTGATCCTACTTCATGTTCTGGCTTTGTGGGAGCCTAGCCAGTTTGAATGTTCACCTTCCTAGACGAGGACGGAGGGGGGAGGACTTTGGACTTTCCACAGGGCAGGGAACCCTGACTGCTCTTCAGACTTGAGAGGGAGGGGTAGAGAAGTGGGGGGATGGGGAGAGGAGGGGGGAGGGGGGAAGAGTGGGAGGCTGGGAAGAGGCGGAAATTTTTTTTCTCAATAAAAAAAAGAAAAAAGAAAAAGAAAAAAAATTAAATGGGGTTAATGAACAATGGGAAACAGTCTACTAGTAGTCTGTATAAACCCAATGCCTTCTCTTAGCTACAGAGACATTAAGGACTCCCTGATATCTCAGGCATAAAGCTAGACTTTCAGGGAACCATGAGAGGAGGATACAGCCACTAATGCCTTGTGTCAACACATGTGTTAATCTGTATAGTTTTAAACTGCAACTAGCAGGGAATTTATAATTAGTCTTTCATGATCAAAGAACCATATATAAGTTCAATAAAAAAAAATCTAGATAGCAAAAAAGAGAAACTCTAGATTGGATACAGAATGATTAAAAATATACAGATGCCAGTGTCTTTACCATTCTTTTATAAGAATAAAAGATGATACACAAACATCAACAAGAATCCCATTGAAGAATATCAGGTATAGAAACCCTCAGAATTAGATAAAATTTTGTTATAACATTGTTCTTCTTAAAAATATGGTACTTAGAGCAGTTTGTTATACTATTAGTATCTTAGATACAGTTCCTTAAGCCATTAATATAATATTTATCTCATTCTAATTATCCTACATTTTTTAAGGTCAAAACTTCAGCAAACAGGACTATAAAATATCAAGTCAATTATGTGACGTATACGGGTTTCTTCATAATTTATCAATATATTAGCCTTTCACACATTATGGCTTATTTGATACCAAAATAAATCTTCAAATTTTTTACTCTAACTCTTTCCAGTAATGCAGATACATGTCATGAACAGGAAGGCAATTCTGTGCCCAATATAACAAGCTAACCAATTCAATGTGGCCAGGGAGTTAATGAGCCAAGAAGCAGAATCTTCATCTACAAATTCTATGAAGGAATATGGCTTCTTATTCTGTTATAAATATTTATTTTATATCCACAAGCGGTGGTGGCGCACGCCTTTAATCCCAGCACTCGGGAGGCAGAGGCAGGCGGATCTCTGTGAGTTCGAGACCAGCCTGGTCTACAAGAGCTAGTACCAGGCCAGGCTCCAAAACCACAGAGAAACCCTGTCTAAAAAAAAGAAAAAATCCCCATATTACAGCAATATTGCAAAATTATCCATATTTTCAAATAACAAAAATCTTACAATGTTTCCTCCATTGCTACCTTCTCAAACCATACAAATCACCATTTTTCTTACAGTCAGAAAATAATACTACTAGAGGTCAGACACAATTTCATGTCATAAAAAATAGGATATCTGTGTGATTCTAGTGTCTTTTATTAAGGACAAGGTACTAAAAATCAAAAGTTTAGAAAACTTCAATGCCACAAAAATTAAAAAAAAAAACCCAAGAGGCTAGTGACATCACAAATTGTAATTTCAACACAGATGGAGAACTTCCTCAATTTCCTTCACTTAGGAGAACAGCCAAGGAAAATACTAGATTCAGAATAAAAATAATCTGATTCTAAGATACAATAACAATGATAGTTTTTCAAGTACACAATGATAATGCTAAAAATGGATACACATAATTGCCACAATGTGTACAGAGTGTATATAAGTTATGTATACATTTCTTTTTGCAAAATAAAATAATTCTAATAAGCAGTTGTATTTATTCTGACATTTTGTAGTTCATATATTTTATTGCAGGAGGAAACTGAAAGAAGTATGAAATAATATACTGTACTCACAATTGAAATTCTAAAGTATGACATGAGAAGTGTACACAAGCATATATATATATGCAAACTCACATATACACATTCATAAACCTATATAAATAATTGAAAGACTGAAATGCATCATAGTAATTTTAGATAGTATTATGAAAACTGAACCATTCATATTAATTAGGGATATCAGAGTTTTCTTGCTCAAGGGCCAGTAAGGTGTTATACAGTTTGCTTCTTAGAAAACCACATGCATATTATGCCAAAACAGAGATTCATAGACCATTTCAAAAATATGCTTGCAACTTATAATGTGATGGAAATAACCTTATATTGAAGTTCAAACATACTTATGTCATCACAGAACAGAAATCTATCTCCTGCTATTTAGAACCTTTAATGAGTTGAGTACATCAGACATGAATTATAGCTATCCTATACATTAACAAAATAAAATTAGCAGAGACAAAATTCCTCAATCACATGAACAACATGCATGATAACAAATTATCAAGCAATCTTCATATATATTTTTTATAGTTGCCAAAAGTATCAGGATAGAAATCAAGTAATTTAAAGGATTATGAGTAAGGTGACTAGTTGGAAGGAATACCCCTCACTGCTTAATGGCCAGGAACCTGAGACCAAAGTGATGACACTTATAGAAAAGTAATTTAACTCATTCTGACAGAGTCATGGAGAAATGAACTGCATTCTGATGACATATTGATATACTCATATATTTGAGCATCACTTGACTCTCATAAGAGGTGCTAAAAATCACTAGTTAGGAATAAACACAATGATGTCGACAAAATTCTACAGAAACTTATTTGTTTCAGTACTATGTTCTGATATTTCTTGTCTCCAACAAAACCCTAGCAGAAAGCAACATACATTTGTGGGAAGTAGACAAAATTGCCGGGGAGAAAATTGAGATCTTGGGGGTGGGGTGGGATGGAGGTAAGGGGAGATGGGGAGAGAGGGGGGAGAGGGGGAGAATGGGGGGGGGCTTGGGAAAGGGGGAGGATTGGGATGACGGAAGGTTGGATGGGGGAGCACGGAAGCACGGTTCTTAGTTAAGGGAGCCACCTTAGGGTTGGCAAGAGACTTGAATCTAGAGTGGCTCCCAGATACCCAAGCCGAGGTCCCCAGTTAGTTCCTTGGGCAGTTGAGAATAGGGAACCTGAAATGACCCTATCCTAGAGCAATACTGACGAATATCTTGCATATCATCATAGAACCTTCATCTGGTGATGGATGGAGACAGAGACAGAGACCCACACTGGAGCACTGGACTGAGCTCCCAAGGTCCTGATGAGGAGCAGAAGGAGGGAGAACATGAGCAAAGAAGTCGGGACCACGAGGGGAGCACCCACCCACTGAGACAGTGGAGCTGATCTATTGGGAGCTCACCAAGGCCAGCTGGACTGTGACTGAAAAAGCATGGCATAAAACTGGACTCTCTGAGCATGGCGAACAATGAGGGCTGATGAGAACCCAAGGACAATGGCACGGGGTTTTGAACCTACGTAATGTGCTGGCTTTGTGGGAGCCTAGCCAGTTTGGATGATCACCTTCCTAGAAATGCACGGAGGGGGGAGGACCTAGGACTTACCACAGGGCAGGGAAATCTGACTGCTCTTTGGGCTGGAGAGGGAGGGGGAGAGTAGTGGGGGGAGGGGGAGAAGGGTGGGAGGAGGGGGAGGGAAATGGGAGGCTGGGAGGAGGAGGAAATTTGTTTTTTTTTCTCTTTTCTCAATTAAAAAAAAGTTAAAAAAAATAAATGATGGCAGAAAGATTCCAACAGATCCATAGTTGCTTGATGATTCCAAAGTACCAAAGTTTTCAAGTCTCAGATTTATTATCAGACATAGGAATTTAGAGTCTGAGGTAAGACAAAAGGTAAGATCTGCACTGGTTCAAAGCATACAAAATGATATACTGCAAATCAATGAAATCTGGTCATTTAATTATTTTCAAGGGTAGTATAAATTAAAACTCTGACATAAAAATTAATTGGTTTCCAAGAAATCCCATGACCTGCCTGATATCATGAATAGGCTATACTATATGAACCATAAAGAAACATGGGTAGAAGTAAGGACAATATGTACTTATTCTACCGGTTGAAATATTAAGCGACCCTAAGGTTTCATGATTAAAATGGCAGTGTCTTTGTAGTTCCCACAATGGATCTCCCAGGGGAGAAGAAATAGCATAATCCCCCTGGTCTCTGTCAGATACTGAACCCTGTGGTGAATTATCTTCCTTGCATATATAGAACACACAAGCTTGATACAGGGATGTCACATGTTTAAAGAGAACCAGTAGTTTCAGAAGCAAGAAATGCTTTGCTACACAGATGACAGGAGAAGTTCCTGAGAGCTGTAATCCTGGGAAGAGAACAATATCTGACTTATTATTATTATTTACTAATTTTCATAGACTCTCTTTCTCATGTATATGTTAGGAACATTCTGCCTCTGCAAGCTGTTGACATTGCCCAGTTTCAAATATGCAGTGACTCTATCTATGTCAAGCTATTAAGCAGTTTGTAACACAGTGCTTACAAAAACCATTTAAATACTTGTTCTCTGGAAAGAGCCAGAGGTTGCCCTAGAAGTACTGACCCAGATGCCAACATTTCAAAATGGTGGTTTTTGTTGTTGTTGTTGTTGTTTTGTTTTTGCTATTGCTGAATCAGGAAAACTGCTTTTAAAGGATCTGCAGTAAACTACCAAAAAAAGGCTGGCTAAAAAGAAGCCATGATTATCCATGTTATTTTGTGTCTAGAATCCCTTTCCAAGTTCGCTCAGGTTTTAAGTAGATTTTAGTTGGCCACGTGCACACCAATTTGTTGTAAAGAAGGACACTTGTTTGTTGCCAGCTTCTCTGATCCGAAATAATCACACAGAAACTGTATTATTAAATCACTGCTCAGTGAATTAGCTCTAGCTTC
The DNA here is from genome assembly GCF_018167655.1 of Microtus oregoni. Classification (NCBI taxonomy): domain Eukaryota; kingdom Metazoa; phylum Chordata; class Mammalia; order Rodentia; family Cricetidae; genus Microtus; species Microtus oregoni. Next base: position 35,106,831 of record NW_024543059.1, read on the forward strand.
TTATTAACCAGCTCTTAAATAATAATTTACCCCATCTCCATTGACCTGTTTTACCGGGAAATATTCTGTCTGGCACTAGCTGGACCTCATGACTTTTTTGTGACTCTGCCTCCTTTCTCCAAGCATTCAATTTAGTTTTCCCTGCCTACCTATGTTTTGCCCTTCTATAGGTCAAAAGCAGTTTCTTTATTCAATCATTGTAATCACAGCATACCGAAGGGACACTCCCATCACACATCATTCTACATTGCTCTGTTTACCTGTAGTCTGTTTTATAAAGTTTGACATTTGTAAATCTTAAAAATAATTGTTATCTTAGTACAGAGGGTATCCTTGAGAATGTCTACAGCTATGCCATAGAGCTATGTATCCAGATGAGCCAATGTACTTCTACTTTCTCTAGTTTTAAGATACTTCATGCTCACTATGGGTGACTCTATTTCATGTATACCTACCTTTTTTCTACAATTATGGATCCTGAAGAAGACATTCCAATAATGACCATGGTAAAATTATATTCATGGAAGCAATCTTGACAATATTGGTCTTCACCATGATCGCCAACTTGGAGTCAGGTGAAATCTCTTGTACCCTATGGTCAGATTATTGTCCAGCAGTCCAAAAGAACGGTTACAGCCAAATTATTTTTCTGGCCATATGTGCTCTGTTAATTGTCTTTTCTCTTCAGGAATCAGCTGTAAGTTATTGTGCTTATGTTCCTTGTACACCTATGTTTAAGCCTGTCTTTTGGAGAGATACTGATTTGTTAGTGTATACCACTATAAGTATCCTGTCTCCTCTGTGGAATGACTTGACTTATCTGAATAATTTTAATGGGACCTCATATAATTTTACTTATATTGATGATAGAAAGCAAATATGTTTTGGAAATGGTCCTTGTTTTTCAATGGGATTTTAGCATTGGTTGAAACCTGGTATTAAAATAGGGCGATCTCATATTCATCTTCAAGACTTTCAGCATGGTCCATTAATCAGACCTGGCACAATATTATTAAAAATTATGAATTATCATAGCCTTTATGTCCAGATTTTACATATTATTGTTTAAAATATCAGCCATTTATTTGGAAGACTTGTTTGGGCAAATGTGGCAAAATAATTCAAAATAAATGGATCAATTAGGGCCTGTATACTCAATTTATTAACACTAGTTCTGAATGAAATATTACCACTTGTGATTTGCTTAATGTTACCAGAATTAATTGGGCTGAGAATGAAACTATAACTGGAAGCTCTCTTCTGGCATGGGGAGATGGAGGAAGTAGTGATAATCGCATCACCTAACTCACAGACTCTATTGCAATTCAGATGCATATTTGAAAGATCATGGCTGCCTTAACACTTGTTTAGCTTTTTAATTGTTCATTTATTGCAACAGCACTAATCTGCTTCTACTTATAAATTTACCTTGCTTAAAAGTACTAACGTTATTGCTTATGTGTCACTACCACATGTATTTTTAGTTGGAAGAATTAATTTTACAATTGGAATTGTTATGATTGTCAATTGTATTTAAGTATTATTTCTTCTGTTAAGTTTAATCTTCATATCAATCACTTATGATATCACAAAGCATACACATATTTGGCTGCATGTAACTTGGGTTGTTTTGGGGCTAAAAATCCTCTAGATCATATTGTTGTAGAATTCTTCAAAAAGATATTGAAAAGAACAAAGCACATATTAGGTATAGTAAGAGCTGTAACTTTTAATCTTAATGCTGTTGTTGCTACTGCTTCTGTGGCTGGTATTGCTTTACAAATGTTCTGGCAGACAAAACACTTCGTAGAGCAATGACATAAAGACTCTCATGAACTCTGGATAGAGCAAACTCAAATAGACACTCGGCTTCAGACAGGGATTGATGTACTTAAGAAAACTGTGGGATGTTAGGGAAAGAAATATCTATCTTTACAATAAAAAATTACCTTGTGTTGTGATTGAAATTCAATCACTTTTTGCGTTACTGATTTAGCTTATAATGATTTTTTACATGATTGGATGGTTATTCAAGCTTATCTTTGGGACAATGTCTCTGCTCAATTTCTCATTGATCACTTTCATGATAATATAGGATTTAATTTTTAAATCATTTTCTGATTCAGATGCCTCCAAAATTGCACAAATATTTGCTGACAAATTGATAGGATTAGATTCTAAGGTATTTTTACAAAGTATTCTTCATACCTACAGTTATATGCTTATTGTAATCATTTTAGGCTTCTTTTACTCTAGATTATATATCAATTTTTTATTTGACCAAATGAAAAAAATACATATTTATGGTTAAAACATTTTTTGGCTTCAAATAAAAATGGGAAAGGAAGAAGTTCTGGTGACCCAGAATTGACTTACAGTATAGGGTCCTACTGGGACAGATGAGACAAGGTTGCGAAACAGTTGCTTGGAAGACCAAGTATAGATAAAATCATACTTTCTCTGCAAATTTCTCAAATGTTCTGTCAGAATTGTACCCTGGATACAGATTATGACATATATACAGTTCATCATACATCACCAGGTATAGTTTTTGGAAGTGCTTTGCTTTAATATACTTTTGGTTTCTTTCATTGCTTTCTTTCATTAATTTGGCAAATATCCAAAAACCTACTAGAAGCTTTATGTTGCCATGGAGTCATTAGCAACATGCCCCCTGACTTCTTCCCTTGTTAGCATCCTTGCTTGGCTTATTAATTTTTCTTTAGCTATGATATATTTTTATAATCTGATGGCATTTGTATATCAACAGGTGTATGAGACAACTAATGTGTAAATTATACAGGAAAAATGAAAACTATACAGGTCCATTATAATAATTAGATATGACCAACAGTAAAAAATTACGGTAATGTTTAGCTGGTAAGATCATGCAACCTGAGGTACCCATAAAATTGTCTTTAAACTTGGTGTGATGGGATGGTTAACCAGAGATGGGTAACGGGAGGGTGTATACCTATGTTAAGCATGCCACCTAAGACAGGAACAGAACCAAAAGCAGTTCTGTCTTCCTATGATGAGTAAGGGTGGGACTACAGGAGCTTCCCCCAACCTAAGACAAGGACAGTCCCCCCTCCAAGTGACTTTTGGCTTTCTAAAAATTAATAAAGAATAAAAAGGGGAACCTGTGGGAGACTTCCTGCTCCCTGAATCAGTTTCTCTCACCCTGTTTCACTTGGCTTCTCATGCTGTTCTGATCTGTCAAATACTAACTCTGCAAGGAATTCTTTCTCCATTGTTCCCACGTTCTGAACATTCTGAATTTTCTGCATGTTGCAGTTAAAAACTTTCCGCCTGGCCATTAGATCATGGTTAGGTTGCCAATAAGTTGCCTAGTTACCTATGTACACAAGAATTTCCCTCTTTCCCTTACCCTATATTTACCTGGATTATTCCGTTGTATAAATAAGACTTGGTCAGAATCCTATCTTGTCTCCAACTCTTGTGTCTCTTGCCCATTCAATTCTCATTGCCCCTCTAGGGTGTCCGTTGATATCCGTGGGCCTGGGCAAATTTTGTTATGTAGTAAGATTTATTTTGGTACTTTTACTATAGATATTTTTTTAAAGGAGGGAGCAGAAATGAGCGTGAAATAACATAAATACAGTACTCATGTATGAAATTCTTAACTACATTAAGGAAGTATGCAAATGCATGCATAAGTATGTATGAATATTATTTTGCATAGTCAATCTCATACATGCACACATACATAAACTTATATAAATATTAGAAAGAAATTGAGATGCTTTCTAGCATATTAGGAGAGAGATTGTAAAATTGAATTTCTTATTCTATGAGGGATATCAGATTTTTCTCACTCAGATCCAAGCAGTGTGTTATTTCATTTGTTTATTGGTCAATGTCATGACTATAAGTGCAAAACTGGAGATTCACAGACCATTTCAAAAATATGCTTACAACTGCCAATACAGTGGAAATAACCTGTTTTGGAAGTTCCTACATACATTCATCATCATACAAATGTTAATACATCGCCTATTATTAGTAATTTAAATGGGATTACATACTTGTGCTATGATTGCAATTATTCCTGAAATTAGCATGACCAAAATCCTTCACTCTCATTAGCTTCATATAAAAGAGAAAATAGTAAGATGTCTTAAGATGTATTTTTGTTATAATTGCCAAAAGTCGAGAGAGAAATCAAGTAAATGTTGTTATTCAGACTCTATGATGGAAGGCTTATCTCAAACAGCCTTAATGGCTAGGAACCTAAGCATACAATGATGACAGACTTACAGAAAAATAATATATTTTTATTCTCCCATACTCTAATGAAATATTGATATGCTCATATATCTGAGCATCATTTGACCTCATCAGAGATTTTCCTTTGGCAGTAGATGGAAAACGACATAAAGATGTGCAGGGAAGGTCTTTCTATAGAAACGAAGAGCCTCTGTGGTCCTATGTTACTGTGTTTCATGTCTTTAAAACCTACTTGGAATTTTCATACATCTATATTTTAAAGATGGCAGAAATATTGTAACAGATTGAAATGGAGGCTCTTGATTCCAAAGTACCAATGTTTTCCAGTCTCAACATTACTAGCAGACATACACATTTAGAGTCTGAGACGAATGTACAAGATAAGATCTGAACTTTGTCAAAGCATATAAAAAGAAGACACACACAAAAGAAATCGATCGTGTTGATTATTTTCAAGGGAAATATGTAATACCTAGCTGCCATCATCAATAAATAATAAATAAATAAATTTCCAGAAAATGTCATGCTGTCTGATTTCCTAATTAGGAATAAGCATAAAGTATGAAAGTATCATGTATATGAGTATTTATGTGCAAAAACTCAAAGACTATTTTAACCAAAACAATAAATTTGAGACTATGAGAACCTAAAATGCATTAGGATGATAAGAAGTAGGTTTCCTCTTCTATAACTTACTCTAATTCAGAGTTTTTGGTGACAGATACAGAAGTGCTTTCATATATTAATGCATAATATTTTCAATGATTCTAAGTTTCACAAAAAAAAAAAAAGAAAGCTGCAATGAAACTCGGTGAAAAGAGGAAGGGGCATGACTTCCCTTGACACTGTCAGATACTAAAACGTGAAGTGAATTATTTCCTTACAGATACTGCAGTGTTTCAAAACTGAGTCAGTGGTGCCACGAGTTTAAAGAGAAGGAGAGGTTTCAGAAGCAGGGATGGACATGATGAACAGTCCATAACAGGTGGCTCTGAACTGTACTACTGGGAATATACCTGACTGCTAATTTCCCTGGGCTTTTTCTCATATAGCTGTCAAGAGCAGTCTGCCGGGTCTGGGCCAATGTACGTTCAGATTTCGGGTATAATCATTTGCAGCCGAGAGCTGGAATATTCCCAGAGGCTGACAATATTATTATCTCTCCTTGCCTCTGACTGAAGGAGTGTGTGCATTCAAATTTTTCCCGGAACAAGGCAGAGCGTGATTTCATTTCCACCAATAGGAACAGAGCCCGTGGTTACCTTGGAGATCCGCATCAGAGCGGCTGACACATTTCTCCCTCCTATCTCAATGTTTGCTCCAGCAGAAAAACATGAAAATGAAAGTAGATACAGGAAAAATGTTGTTTACCTAGGACCAGAATCCAGTTATCAAAAGGGGAAATAATTATGAGTTGACTAGGAGGTGATCACATATCCTACTTCTTGGGTTTTATCCTGCCTATCTACCTGAAAATTTCCATTTCGCCCTGCTGATAGCTGTTTGTGATTCTGTGCTGCCGATTGTAGCTTCCTGGTATCATATTCAGAAATGCCGTGTCAGAGTCCCTAACACACTGATTGGGGAATCAGACACTTCAAATTTTCAGGATCCCAGGTGCCTGAGGCTATTTGCTGAAAAAGCAATTATCTTAGTGGAGACTCCAAAGGTGCGTAAGATCAGTACATTCCGGTTATTGTCAGGTATAGACTTTCTAAGAAAATCTTCATTTCAGAAAATACAGAACCCAAGGCTCACCTAGGAATCACAGATTTTACGGCTGAATCAATGGCTTCAGACTCTGAGCACATTTCCTGCACTGCAAACAGAAACGGGTGACTCTTCTCACAAATACCTTGTTTTTCCTATTGTTTCTGTCTCCTGCAGATCTCTGGGACACATTTTCTTATCTGGGGTTGTTTACAGTGAGGCTTTGACTAAAGTCCAGCTTTGAGCAGGACTTTAGTCAAAGCCCCACTGGCAAAATGCCTCAGCTCAGTCCTTATTATGCCATCCAGGAACCAATAAGAAGAGAGCTCTCAAACTAAGGACCAGAAAGTACAGGACTGCATTTAACATGGTGATCTCATCCAGAGCTGATGAGTCATCTGTGTCTCCCTCCTTTTGTGTGCTAGGAAAAAAAAAAAACAGAGCAAATGACAGGGGAACACAGGATAAAATGCAATTTACCTTGAGTTTTGCCTCTAGTTAACAACCGACAAAACTGGCAAAATGTGACATGTTGAGCAAGCCGGCAGCTGCAATTATAATTTTTCATATAGTTGAATTATAATATATAATATATTTAAGTTGATTAGAGTGTTGTATAATAAAATGTGTGGATTGTAGAAAGAAATGTAGATTTGAAACCCTCTTCCAAATAGATCCAACTGTAATTTAGTAGCCCACAGAGTCTTAATGATAAAAAATGAATTCAGTTTATTTGATTTCAGAAAAAAATTAAATATATTTATATTGTTAACATTTGTGTTTGCTTGTTTTAAGGCTTATTGGTGTTTGCACATTTACATTTGCATGAAGTAGCCTTCATATTTTTGTTTCTTACATGCAATCAATATACTTAAAATATCCTCTAAATAATAATTTCTATTTATTTATTAAAAAAATAGATTTCAAATATTAGAATTTCTCTCCAAGTCTCATAATCACCATTATATCTTAAGCATTTTTATATCTTTAATAAAAACAGAATTTATTTAAGGAAGTTGTATGTCCACCGATTTGAAGACATCTATTATTGTATAGCACATTTCATGGCAAGCTACCCTGAAAATAATTGTAAATTTTGTTCTCAATTAGTTAAATACAACAAATAGTCCCTCTAATAAAGGTTTGGCTTCTATTGTCCTGCCAGTAGGCATACTGGGATTTTTGAGCACTGGATATACTACAGGAATCATACATTATTTCCAGTTTATGAAATTTCATTAGGGCAAATGTCCTTGCATATTAATCAAAGTCTGGTTAAGGGCAGATGCTTATTAGAACTAGAAGATATGAAATAGGATTTCTCCTTTGACTGTAATGTGCCATTCTAGGCTAGCTGGTCATGAATACTCAGAGAACTTCTTCTTCCCACACTTCTCTAATATTGTGGAATCGTTTAATACCAGCACGACTGCTTTAGAAAATGAGTATTGTGAAAATGTCTTCTACGTTTTTAAATTTCCGAATGAGCATGTTGCTGACAGTCTCACATTACAATGTAACCATAAAAGCAAAATAATAAGATAAAAGACTATAACTCACAGACTTCACTGTTTACTAGTCTAAAGATCATGGTATTTAGCTTACTCACCAAGTATGATATGGTTCTGTAAACACCAATATTAAATTTTATTTTCTAAATAGGAGATGATAATTTAAAAAATGGACAAATGTCTGGATTCTTCCTTTCTCATCTTTGTGCATATAATATAATTAGAACAGCATGTAGGTAAATCCATGCCCATCAAACAGAAAATGGATAAAAAAAAGATTGTAGGTACATTTAAACAATAGAGTACTTCTCAGTGGTAAAATACAATGACATCTTGAAATTTGTAGACAACTGAATGAATCTAGAAAACTCCATCCTGAGTAAGATAACCCTGACCAGAATGATGAGGATTATTTGCACCCAATCATAGGTGAGCACCTACTATAAAGCAAATAGTAGGGAACCTATAGGCCATGACCCCAGACAAGTTAAGTAACAAGGGAAACACAAGAGAAAAAAGAAAAAAAAAACATTCATCCCCTTGGCAGCTCTGATCTATTCCCAAGAGCATGTTAGGTACTGAATACCATCCACTTGAAGCTTGGCCAAACTGACCTTTGGAAAAAGAACTCCCAAGTCTCAACCACTGAAAAAATGCAATATATCTTAAAAGGACAAGCATGATAAAAGAAAAAAAGATTGTCAAACATTGTTAAGACAATGAAAGACGAATTTAAAATTTTTCCTGCCTCTGAAAATGGTCTGTCAGTGACTCTAGGTCTTAGGAAATGCTGTTTGCTCCAATCCTGAAAATGAGACTTTGGGTGATTACCTATTTATCCATTTGTCTCTGTTATTTATTGCACATTTTGGATGTTACTAGATTGCACTTACTATTTACAAAAGTAATATTATTTTCCTCTCAGGTTTTCAATGGGGTTGAACACTAGGTAATCATAGTCATATTCCTTTCATGACTTGGCCAAGCTATTTCTAACATAAGACTTAGGCTCCTTAGGATAGGATATTTATTGAAACATTTAGGATATATTTCTTGTTTGATATTGTTTATGATAGGTGTAACTCTATTTTTTATTCTTGTTATCTGTTCTTATTGTATATAGTTTTACAATGGGTTTAAAACTTTCTTATTTAAAAAAAGGGCAAGGTGCTCTGGGAACTCCTTCAGACAATGGCTTTGAGATGCTGGGCCACTTTGGCATGGTCTTGGGGTAGTATAAAAACAGATGGAGAAACGTGTTTTTTCTTCCTCTTGACTGCTGGATTCAGTTCCTGTTCCCTGCTCATACAGAAGACTGTTGATCCATGAGTCGACCCCTAAATAAAGAATCCTTTATTATATTCAATCCTGAAATAATGAGGGACTAATTTCTCATGATGTTCTACAAAATATGTTTTTTGCTTTAATCTAGTAGATGTTTAATCCAATAGGAACTTTGCTTCTTTGCAAAATGTTAATTGTTGTGAATCATGGAAGCTCCACAAATAATGATTATGGTATGGTGACTAATGTTCAAAAATTAATCTTCATTTCCTATTGGAGTATAGGGTCTCGCTCAATGAGGGGATAATTTCGGGCAATTTCTAGGGTTATTGTTTTCAGTTATCCAATTATATCATAAAAATAAATCAACTTTGTTATCATTGTTCATTTCATCCTATAATGCAATTATCAATATCACAGCACTCTTTATAGCTTTAGAGGTTTGTAAGACCTATGTGGTTTCTCTGATTTCCTTCTCTGCTTCTCTATCCTTTGTGTATAGGAGGGTTACTGTTTTTTTTTTTTTTTTTTTGAGTTGATCTTGTATCCTGCCACTTCACTGAAAGTATTTATCAGCTGTAGGTGTTCTTTGGTAGACATTAGACATTTTTGGGGTCACTGATATACATTATCATATCTTCTACCAATAACGAAAGTTTGACTTCTTCCTTTCCAATTTGAATCCCCTTGATCTCCTTTGTTGTCTTATTGCTATTGCTAGAATTTCAAGCACTATGTTGAAGAAATATAGTGAGAGTGGTCAGCCTTGTCTTATTCCTGATTTTAGTGGAATGGCTTTGAGTTTCTTTCCATTTAATTTGATATTAGCTGTTGGTGTGTTGTATATTGCTTTTATTATATTTAGATATGATCCTTGAATTCCTAACCTCTCCAAGACCTTTATCATAAAAGCATGTTGAATTTTTTCAAATGCTTTTTCAGCATCTAGTGAAATGATCATGTGTTTTGTTTTTCTTTCAGCTTATTTACATGATGGATTACATTGATAGTTTTTCGTATGTTGAAACATCAATGGAATGAAGCCTACTTGATCGTAATGGATACTTTTTTTTTATGTGTTCTTGGATTCGGTTTGCCAGTATTTTATTGAGAATTTTTGCATTGATGTTCATGAGTGAGATTGGACTGTAATTCTCTTTCTTGGTGGAGTCTTTGTGTAGTTTTGGTATGAGGGTAACTGTAACTTCATAAAAAGAGTTTGGCAATGGCTATTCTGTTTGGGGCAGTGGGAGGGTAGAGATGGAGAAAGAGTGGATATAGGAGTAGGGAAGAAGATATTTAGATTAAGGGAGCCATTTTAGGGTTGGCAAGAGACATGGCTCTAGAGGGGATACCAGTTGTCCATAAGGATGTTCCCAGGTAGGTCCTTAGGCAGCAGAGGAGAGGGTGCCTGAACTGCCCTTGCCCCACTATCACAATGATGATTATCTCAAATATCATGATAGAATCTTCATCCAGTGAAGGATGGAGATAGAGACAGAGACCTTCATCAGAGCAATGAAATGAGCTCCCAAGGGCCAGTTGAAGAGCAGAAAGAGAGAGAAGATGAGCAAGGAAGTCGAGGGGTTGGTCCATCCACTAAGACAGTCTGACTGATCTAATGGGAGCTCACCAAATCCAGCTAGACCAGGACTGAATGAGCATGTGATTAAACAGGACTTTCTGAATGTGGGTGAAAATGGGGGCTGACTGAGAAGCTATCAATAAAGGTACTGGGACCTGTTTCTACCGCATGTATTGGCTTTTTGGGACCCTAGTCTATTTGGATGCGCACCATCCTAGGCCTGGATGGAGGGGGGAGGGCCTTGGACTCCTCACAGGGCATGGTACCCTGCCCTCTCTTAAGGAGGAAGGGGGGAGGGGGAGAGAAGAGGAATGGGAGGAGGGAAGGAAGTGTAAATTTTGAGGAAAAAATAAAAAACAAAACAAAACAAAAAGAACTATGTGTCCAACAGCTATTGAAACATAAGGCGTCTTATAAATATCCATCATTACTTACATAGTTGGAGCCTCAAAAATAATGTTATTTTTTTTTACTTTATGTACAATATATCAATTACAGGCAAAATCTTTTTGTAAACTTTGCTAATTACCTTGGTGAATTCCATTTCTGTCATACTCTACTATAAAATCCTCAATGATTCTTTGTACATTTTGAGAATAAAATCTCCACAATTAATTGTTAAAGCACACTTGAATGCCTCTTATTTAATTTCACTTGTGAGGGTTGATCTACTTGTGTCACCCCTGACAATGGGAGAAGGGTCTGTCCATGCTGTTGGACTGGTGCTCTGTAACCTGCTCCCCATACTGGATTGCCTTACTCTGCCTTAATATTGGGGGACTTGTTGGCCATATTGTAGAGGATATGTCATGCATTTCTAGCATCTATGAGATGTGAATGCCTGACCCTTATTGTGTGAATACTGTGGAGGAGTAGGGTTAGGAGTGCTAAGGGAGGGGATGGAAGAAGATATGTGATGTGGGAGTGTCATATCAATCTGTTGATTTCATTGGTTAAGCAATAAAGAAACTGCTTGGCCCTGATAGGTTAAAACATAGGTGGGAGGAGTAAACAGAAAAGAATGCTGGGAGGAAGAGGAAGTGAGCTCAGACTCGACAGCTCTGCTCTCTAGAGAGACGCCATGCTCCTCTCTCCCAGGCAGAGACACGCGATGAAGCTTTGGCCCAGGATGGATGTAGGCTAGAATCTCCCTGGTAAGCCACCTCGTGGGCTACACAGATAATAGAAATATGCTAGTCCAGGTGCGAGAGTTAGTCGAGAAGAGGCTAGATATAATGGGCTAAGCAGTGTTTAAATGAATACAATTTGTGTGTTGTTATTTCGGGGTATAAGCTAGCCAGGCGGCTGGGGTGCTGGGGACGCAGCCCCACCACTCCTGTTACTACAGATATGGAGAGGTAATCTGCTGTGAAGTTTTAAAACAGAATTTACATAAATGAATAAATGAATGAATGACCAAATATATATATATATATATATATATATATATATATATATATATATATATATATATATAAAGGTCATTTGAATGCAAAAATGTAAAAAACAGAAATAAGAAACCAGATGCAAAATCCACATTAATTTTCCCTGAGAATGACATCTTCCATCACCTAGATCTCATCAATGGAACTCCTTATTTCCCCCTCCATTGCATGAATTTAGAGATTTAGATCTGACTGCTCTCCTCTTCCTTTAATTACATTTTCACATCAGGCTTAGATCCCTTAGCTTACTTATAGACTTTTCTATGTAGTTTGACTTTGTAAATCTTAGGCATAATTATTATCTTAGTACTGAGAGTAACCTTGAGAATGCCTACAGCTATGCCATAAACATATCTATCCAGATGAGCTATGAAAATATTACTACCTTCTCCACCTCTAAAATACTCAATCCACACCAAGAATGACTTTAGGCCTCTACTTCTTGAATATCTACCTGTTTTCTACCTCGGTTCTAATTGTACAAATTCTCATTTCTTCACCTCTTGGTTGTTTCATACAATGGAAAAAGGTATGTGGTCATTCCTTGGCTGTTCACGGTAAAGTCGACAGCATAGTGAAAAGTTGCAATAGATATTTACCCATACAAGGCATAAACTTGTCTTCCCCAAGAGTGATTTATGATGGATTCATTCAATGAACTCCTAGCAGTCTTTAAATCATGTTATAATAGCATCAACACAAAAGTTGTCTTTCTTTCAATAATTTTCCTGCTATGAATGAGGTTCCTTTCAATGAGGTTCATTGCTTTCTACTAACTCACTTTCACCACTTCCTTCATTTTCTTGTCCTTTCTCTTATCTCTTCAGCATTGCATGTTCACATTATAGACAGATTTTGCACCATAATCAGTCAGTTAGACCTTCCAAAAGAATCTGAACTGTATAAATATACTGTTCCAGGAAATCTGAGCTAAACCATAATTTTCTATGCCAGTTTAAATATCCAGAAAATATTTTAGTCTTTCTTAAATATCTGATTATTGTATACTATGTTTCCAAGTGACCCAAGTAATGCATATATTTTTTCTCACAACTCATTCCCTCACACATCCAGGACACATATTTTTAACATTCAAGGGTATTATCTCTGGTGACACACGTGTATAAAGGCTGACAGGTAATAGTCCAACATTGATGGTATCCTATTGCTATTCATTCAGGTTTTGGTTATAGGAATTTAGCAGCTGAAAATTGGAATGTAGCCTTACTAGTAAGGACCAGCTATGCATAAAATGTTACTAGTGGATGACAGGAAAAATTTGCAGTTTACTTTGGGGCAGAATATAGTTATTAAAAGGGGAAACCACTGTGAGGTAACTGGGAGTTGATCATATATCCCACTTCTTGGGTCTGTGTCCTGCCTATCTACCTGAAATCCTCCACTTCTGCCTGAGGTTGGCTGATTGTGATTTTTTGCTGCCAATTGCAGCTTACTGGTATCACATTCAGAAATGCCACATCATATTCACTAAACACACGGATTGGGGAATCTGCTACTGGAAATTTTCAGAACCTGAGATGCCAGAAGCTACTCCCCAACATATCAATTATCATAGTGGGTCCTCCAGTGGTGCATATGATCAGTACATCCCCTCTTTCTGTCAGGTATTGACTCCCAAATAAATTTTGATTACAGAAAATGAAGAATCAAAGGCTAACCAAGGAATCACAGAAACTAAGGCTGAAGCTTTGGCTTCAGAAATTCGAGCACATTTCCTGCACTGCAAACAGGAAGAGGCAACTCTTAACAGGAACATGGAAAATCTCACAAATTCCTTGCTTTTCTTAGGTTTCTATTGCTCCTGTCTCCTGCAGGTCTTTGGACCAGATTTTCTTCTCTGACTTTGTTTATAGTCAGCTTCCTGATTAAATTACAGCTAAAAACTGGACTTTAACCAGGAGCCTGGCTGGAAAAATCCTTTAGTGCAGACCCTTTTAAGTCATCTAGGAACCGATAAGGAGAGAGATCTCAAACCAAAGATTGGAAAGCACAGGCCTGCATTTATCTTAGAGATCTTATCCAGAGCTGATGATTCATCTTTGTCTCCCTCCTCCCTGTGTGCTGTAAAAAGAAGCAGAAATATTTAAAGGAAACATAGGATAAAATGCAATTTACCCTGTCTTTTGCCTCCAGTTAACAGCATACAAACAGGCCTAATTATCATGGGTTGTCTTAGCAAGCTTACAGCTTTTTTTTCCTAGATTCAAGCTGTATATATAGAAGCCTCCATTCCTGTATGGAGTTTTTTGATTGTGTCTTTGCATTGTCAAATACATTTCATTTCTGTGCCTTTGTAATTTGTTTTTATATTTGTTTAAATGCAGTCAAATTATAATTATGTTATATTTAATATGTATTATATTTAAATATAATATATAATTACAATTTTTCATGTAGTTGAATTATAACTCATAATATATTTAAGTCCATTAGAGATGGATAGGCTATAGAAAGTAATGTTGCTTTTAAGCCCTCTTGAAAGTGAACCCAATTGTAATAAAGTATCCCACAGTGTCTTATCAATAAAGAACTTAATTCAAAGTAATTGATTTCTGGAAAGAATTTTAAATATATTTATATTCTTAATATTTATGTTTGCCCATTTTAAGGCCTTAGAGGTGTTTTCACACTTACCTTTGCAAAAAGTTTCCTTCATATATTTGTTTCTCACATGTAATTAGTATACATAAAATATTCTTTTAATATTAATTTGTAAGCATTTATTTTAAAAATCTACTAGATTGCAAATAATAGAATTCCTCTCCAAATTTCATAGTCACTATTAAATCTGAAGTACATTTTTCTATCTTTGCTGTATACAGAATTCATTTAAGAAAGTAATATGTCCATCCATGGCAGAGCACACATAAGACTGCATAGCCAGGTCTCATGCTGTTCCTTCAGAGCAACTGATTCATTTCTCCCTCCCACATAAAGGGGATATGCTATAGAGATTTGCATGTGTATGTAAATTGCCCTATTTATACAAGTTTTAGGTTAATTTTGTTATTATATATATATATGTATATATATACATATATATAATATGTGTGTATATATGTATGTACATTAATATATGTGTGTGTCTGCTTTTGATTAAGGCATTGTGTTTGTGTAATTCATTTAAAAATATGTGTATACTTAAGACATATAGTCTAATAGAGTGTCATCTATAATAGTCAAGCTTGTAGTCTTATTAGTTAGGTTTTCTAGATATAGAAAGATATATTTCAATTAGTTAGGTATTCTTCAACTCTTTCAGAGGCCTTCAGAATATGGGATTTGAAATGTTTAAATTATTAACTTA
Source organism: Microtus oregoni (assembly GCF_018167655.1). Classification (NCBI taxonomy): domain Eukaryota; kingdom Metazoa; phylum Chordata; class Mammalia; order Rodentia; family Cricetidae; genus Microtus; species Microtus oregoni. The sequence goes on from NW_024543059.1 coordinate 35,121,945, forward strand.
TGACTTTTCATGACAATGAGACACATCTGCTTCTAGGAACACCAATCTACTTCAAGGGGAAGATGGGCATGGAAGAGGCTCCTTATGGAGTTTGTTAGCCTTTTGGGCAAGAAACGGCTCTTGCCTGAACTGCTCTATCATGTGCTGTGTAAACTGGACATGCAGGTCCCACAAAGAGATGATTACTAAACTTGCATAAAGGTGAGATGATCCTTCAAGGCTCCTACTCCATAAAAGGGTCTGGTAGACATTCTACAGGACCCAGAAAAAAGTGACTGACAAACTGCCAATATAGGTAGAGGTGTCTTTTAATTTCCTGCTTAATGGAAATATCTGTTGTGTACTATGGGCCTCTAGGCTGAAGACTGGATGCCCCAAAGATACAGAAGAACTTTGGATGTCTGTCCAGTAATCAAGATGTTTCTGTCAATTCTATAGATTTGGAAGTTGCTTAGAATGCATTTCTTGTTTACTTGGGTAATATTATATACTTCTGGAGTCTTTGATGGAGTTAAAGGATATTTAGTCATAGTTATAGTTTCCCTTATTTATGATAAAAGATAAATTAGATATAAATATTATAACAGTAATTCTTGTTTGATAACTATTTTGTTACATTTAATTTTACTATTTTAATGTTAAAACCTTACATTTTTATTTAAACAGAAAAGGGGAGGTGATGTGGGATTTCCTTCTGTATGCTGTGAATAACATTGGTTAATAAAGGAACTGTGCCCATAGCAGAGCAATACTTGAACAGAGCTAGGTGGAGAATACTATACTGAATGCTGAGAGAATGAAGGGTAGATTCATTGAGAAACCATGTAGCACTGACAGAGAAAGACACTGGAAATTTAACTGGTAAGCCAGAGCCACATGGCAATACACAGATTAATAGAAATGGGTTAAATTAATGTGTAAGAGTTAGCCTATAAGAAACTAGATCTAATGTGCCAAGCAGATTCTTCTGTGAAACTTTATCAGTTCTTGACACTAGTATGAACACATGGCCCTCTTCCAAAAAGAGTCCAGAGAAATAAATCTGTTCCACATTTTTTAAAGGTCAGAGAGTTCAATCAACTCTTCCTCCTTCAAGGGTATAAGCCAGGATGCTTTGACCTAAGTTGTTGTTAGAGCACATTGTGCCAAGCCATAAGGATATTTTGACCTAGGGTGTGGTTACTTCTTGTTTGAAGATGTGTGAAAGTAATTACTTAGTTTGGTAATTGTATCATAGCAAGGAAGTCATGTTTCCTCCTACCTTTTTGGATTTAGTTACATAAAAACTTTGAATAATAAACTTGGGACATATACCAATATTCACTGGATGCTCTTCGGAATGTATAAATTTTCTGTTGATAATTTCAATCTTAATCCTAATTCCTGCCACAAGTATGGAAAAATATGTCGGTTAGTACCCTGAGTAATGACTCCTAGGAAGTGAGGATTTGGTATGGAGGTTATGCATGATGGACATCACAAGTCAAGGATACCACAGGTGTGAGTAAATAGTATGCACTTTGGAAGAAAGTAAAAGTGAACATGGGTTGAATAACATAGGTGTATAATTGTAAATAAATTTGTAAATACAGGGGCAGAAAGTCAGTAGTCAACTGTCTATACAATTGCTTGGAGATATTTTAAGAGTAGGAGGAGCTAAAGTGGAACAGTGGCAAGAACAGAATTTTTTAGAATTTGTAGAGCATCTCTCTCTTTGAGTTTCCATGCATGGTTCCTTGGACACAGAAAAATTAAGGTGACAATCCAAGATCATCATAATGAATATGGACCTGGAAGGATCACAAAAAAATTCTTTTAATTTGTAGGTGATTATAAGAAAAAGTTTGGACTTACACTATCAAAAGCAAAAGCAAGTTACCCTGAAATGGTTAGAAGTGAGAAAAGATATTCCAATCCTCCACAGAAGCTGACAGATGAGAAAGCATTTAAAGTACTTATGGGATTATGAATAGCCTGAGGTTAGTGAGCTATAAGAAGTTGCTGTTAAGTACCACAATGTGAAGCTTCAAGTTCTTCGCTTCTGATGAGTAATGCTGGGAGGTAAAAACTGGTGGAGAGATTAAGCAGTAGTTTACTGGCTTAAGAAAGCCGGGTGGTGGTGGCGCACGCCTTTAATCCCAGCACTAAGGAGGCAGAGGCAGGCAGATCTCTGTGAGTTCGAGACCAGCCTGGTCTACAAGAGCTAGTTCCCGGACAGGCTCCAAAGCTACAGAGAAACCCTGTCTCGAAAAAAAACCAAAAACAAAAAAAAAAAAAAAGAAAGAAAGAAAGAAAACTAGTAATACCATTTCTACAGAAGTAGGAAACTCTATAATTTCCTCTTATCAGAAAACAACTCCTTTTCTTACACAAAGGCTGTTTTAGATCCACCTGTGGTGCAGAGTCCTCCTGGAGTACTACCAACAATCAGTATTTGTTGTGCATCTCCAAGTAAGCTAGGTTCAGAGAAAATACAAGCTGAGGAGAGAACGAGCAAGCATTTCAAATGTTATTAGTAACAGAGCAAAAGGATGCACAGAAAAAAGTAATAGATTAGGTGTCCTGAGCCCATTCAAACAACTCAAAGAATTAAATACAACCTGAGCTCAGTATGGCCCAAATGCCCTTTTATGCAAATGTTACTAGAGTACAGGAGTTTAGAAACCTTACTTCCTGGGAAATGGAAACAGATGAGCAAAGCTTGCCTATCAAAAGGAGACTATCTGTTGTGGAAAACCAAACATGCAGAACAAAGTCATCCCACAGATGAGAGAAATCAGCTTCAACAAATTCCCTTTTCTTTTGATATGCTTAAAATTGAGGGTATTCATAGAGAAACAGATCAGCAATTAAATTTTGAAATCACAGCATACACCCAAATGAATGCAACCACAAGAATGCCTGTAATACACTAGATACATTTTGCTATCTTCTGGATAGCAAAATGACGACTTATCTCCAGTAAGACAGGACCTGATGGGTTGTTTTAGGATGATGCAGTCAGCAATCAGATTAATATGGGATGCAAAAGCTGAACTTTTGAATGTTACATAGCAAGCCTTCAACAATCTTAATGCAATATTTCAGGCTGTTTTGAGACCTTATATAAAGAAAGTTGGTATCTCTGATCATATTTAAATTTGCTCATATATTGGTTGATCATATACCCAGGGGCTAACTATGACTTCTGCTTTACAGGGAAAAAACAGTTAAAGATAATCTCTCCCCACAAATAAATCTGGAAATTGAGATTAATATAAAATTTAGTATAAGAAAGACTGCTCTTTGGACTGGAGAGGGAGGGGGAGAAGAGTGGGTGGAGGGGGAGAAGGGTTGGAGGAGGGGGAGGGAAATGGGAGGCTGGGAGGAGGTGGAAACTTTTTTTTTCCTTTTTTCAATAAAAAAAAAGAAAGTTAATAAGATCTAATCGGAGCTTAACAGCTTACATTGCTTTCTCTTTCTTCCATAACAAAGATAGCTAAAGTATTGTTTTATATATAAAAGATTATTTTTACATCATGCCCTCAATTCCCCAAGATTGTCAAAGATTTCATTTAGTGTTTCATCAGTTAATTTCTAGAACCAGTTAGAAGTTATCATTGGAATGCCTTGCCTCGGGATATGGCAAAATATGTAACATTATGCCAGAAATCTGTGGCTCAGTTTATACAAGTAACTAGAGATCAATTTTCATAGTTTTATATCATCCACTAATGGATAATATCTTGCTTGTCCATATAAAAGAAGTAAGTTTATTTGAAATATATTGTCAGCTTCAGCACAGTCCTGAACTTGCAGGGTATCTTATTGCCCCAGAGAATGTACAAATACAACTGTATTTTAATATTTGGGATATATGTTTATATTAAAGAAATTTAACCTCAGAAATTTGAAATTAAGAGAGAAATATGGTAAACTTTGAAAGACTATTAGTAATCCTTTGGGGATATAACAACAACCACTGTGAATCAATAGGACCCACCTAGACCCTCTGCTTATTTGTGACAATTGTGAGGATTGATTGATTTGTGAGAGAACTGGCAGATGTAGAATGATTTGTCCCAGTGGCTTTGGCTGATACTTTGAAACCTGTTCCTCATGCAGGATTGCATTTCCCTGCCTAAGTATAGGTGAGGTGCCTGGTATAATAGCAACTCATAATGTCAAACTTTACTGGTGTCCAAGAGAAAGTTGCATCATATGGTGAGAATACTGTGGAGTAGTAGAGTGAGAGCTGGGCCTAAGGTTTTTTTGTTTTGTTTTGTTTTGCTTTGTTTTTCGAGACAGGGTTTCTCTGTGGGTTTTGAGCCTGTCCTGGAACTAGCTCTTGTAGACCAGGCTGGCCTTGAACTCACAGAGATCCGCCTGCCTCTGCCTCTGCTTTTACACCACCACCGCCCGGCTCAGAGCTGGACCTAAGTGAAAGAAAGGGAGGCGATGTGGAGTGAAGGCTGAAGTCATGTCAGAAAATAAAAAAGAAACTAATTAAATTTAAACTAAAAGTCATTGAAACAAAAGCAGGGAGGACACACTAGCCTACAACAGGATTTTTTTAAAAGGTAGCAAAAATAGAAAAATAAGAAAAAATGTGATTCAGACTTATAAATCAGCATTTAATTGCTTCTTTATGGGTCAATTTTTATAATTATTATCTTCGGAAGAAAACTTTTAAAATATACTAAAATTTTTATTTATCAACCTTTGTGTTTTGTCTGTGTCAATAGCAGTGGGCATGTGGTGTGGGAGAATTGTCTGTGTTCTGTCAATCATGTTTTAAATAAATGCTGATTGGCCAGACAGGAAGTGTAGATGGGATAACCAGACAGGAAGTAAAGGTGGTGAAATGAAAACAAGAGAAAGCTGGGAAGCAGGAAGCCTATTTCTCTCCAGTCCTGCCCAGATCACCAAAGAAGCAGGATGTGACCTACCTTGTGGAAAAAGGTACTGAGCCATGTGGCTGACATAGATAAGAATAATGGGTTAATATGTTATAAGAGTTAGCAAAAAGCCTGATCTAATGGGCCAATCATTTTATAATTTTATGGAGACCTCTTTGTGATTTCTTTTGGGCTTACCAGCTGTGGGAACTGGGCAGGACAGAAACCCCCAGAAGCTGGCCAGTATGTTACAGAATGACACCAATGTGTGGACAATAGCATCCACATAAAGCATGAGACAGCTTGGCAAGTAATTCTAGAACAAAATAATAGCATTATGCATGGTTTCATGGAAGTAGCAATTTCTCGGGTCTGCTCTGCTTGCTAGAGGAAAAGAAGAGCTCTTATCAAAGAGATGCTTCCTAACTCAGCTTTAGCTGTAAAGCCTTGCAATTTTTTTAAAAGGTACTGTCAAAAAACACTTAAATAGTGTGAATAAAATGCTTACTGCATGCTTTTCGGTTTTTAGCTGTAGCAGGAAAAAAGCTGTACCATTTTTAAATACCATCATTTGGGCTGTCCTGCCAGTACAAACTATGACTCTTTGAGGCAAGAGGTCCTACTACAAAGAGAGCATTTGAATGTTGTTTGGGGACATGGTGTTGTGGCTTGCTTACTGGCAAGGACCTTGAAAAAACATAGAGTTGTGGCAATAAACATGGCTCCAGCCCATACCTCTACTATGAGCCTGGAATCTCATAAAGCTAAGGAATGGGCTGGATCCAGCTGTCAAACCACGGCTTTAATCCTACCCATGTTGCTTGGTAAATTAAAGACTTGTGTAGTCAGAAAAAAAGAAATATACAGTAAAGAGAGATTCAAAGACAAAGAAAACCTCTAAATTGTTTACAGTGTATTAAAAATATATGCAGGCTTGAAAAAAGGTTAAAGTACTTAAAATAAAAAAGAAAGAGTAGTTGTGTGTGGGGGTACACACCTTTCATTCCAACACTTGGGAGACAGAGGTAGACTGATATCTGTGACTTTAAGGTGTGATAGCACACCTTTAATCCCAATTCCTGGGAGGCAGAGACAGACAGATCTCTGTGAGTTCAAAGAGTGGTACTACAAACCCTTAATCTCAGCACTGGGATGGGCAGATTTCTGTGAGTTCAAGGACAGTCTGGTCTATAAAGTGAGTTCCAGAAAAAGACACACAGAAACCCTGTCTCAAAAAGCTAAAAATTAAAAAAAAAAATTAGAGTTTAAAATAAAGTTGTATAAAGATGAAAATCACTCAGAGAATCTTGATACTGTATGTTATTTTGCTCTCTTTGAATTGTTTGAATTCTGAGAAAGGAGAAAGAGCTGCTAAAAGATAGTTGCTTATAAATGTTGCTGAATTAATCTAAGATAGATACTTTGAAAATATCTTGACTTCAAAATTGAAATCAAAATGTATGTTACTTGAGAGAAGAGATTTTGCTTTTGTTTCCACAGGAAATGAGAGACTGTGGATTCATTCTGAGCTAAGAAAAATTAGATTTGCTCAAGAAAGACAACCTGAGAAATTTCTGGTAGGAACAGATGGCCCAGATGTCTGAGCTCTATATCCAGAACAGATTCAAGATGCTGCCTGAGATGATTAAGCCTCACAAGATACTTTAGTCAGGACTTGATCATAACTCTAAATTTTCTTTAGGTCCTCATAAGATTATCAGTGCCCCAACCAGCTGAAAGTAGCCTGGAATAATATGCTCACATTCCCCCAAAATGGACCATGGATGTTCTTGTTTCAAAAAAAAAAAAAAGAGGGGAAAGTGGTAGTGTGGGTGAATTGCCTGTATTCTGTCAATCATGTTTTAAATAAACACTGATTGGCCAGGCAGGAAGAATAGGTGGGACAACCAGGCAGGAAATAAAAGTGATCCAATGGGAACAGGAGAATGCTGGGAAGGAGGAAGCCCTTCCCTCCCCAGTTCTGCCCAGACCACCAAAGAAGCAGGATGTGACCTGCCCCACTGAAAAAGGTACTGAGACATCTGGATTACATAGATAAGGATAATGGGTTAATATATGTTATAAGAGCTAATACAAAGTCTGAGCTAATGGGTCAATTGGTTTATAGCTTATGGAGACCTCTGTGTGATTTTCTTTGGGATTTGCCAGCTGTGGGAACTGGGCAAGACAGAAACCCCAACAAGCTGGCCCTCATGTTACAGGCATGATTCTTCTTGCCATTCAGCCATATCCTAGAAACAGTATATGCTCAGAAACTTTACTTGTCACTCTCAAAAGTACCATGACAGCATAATGAGCAATGGTGAGTCTCTTTCTAATGTTATAATGTCATTGTAAGTTAGTTAACATCGCATCAGCTTAACTAGGTAAAATGTTTTCTTTTCTAGACAAAAGTCTCTTTCCACTAAGAGTGAAACACTGTAACTGAAATTGATCCTTTCCATCACTGGTCCATATGCAACTCATACTATAATTTCTTTGTAATATAGTCAATTGTTAATTATCTTTTTTTTATTTTTTTTATTTTTTAAATGTATTTATTTATTAAGGATTTCTGCCTCGTCCCCACAACCGCTTCCCATTTGCCTCCACCTCCCCCGATCAAGTCCCCCCCCCTCATCTTCTCGAAGAGCAATTAGGGTTCCCTGACCTGTGGGAAGCCCAAGGACTGCCCACCTCTATCCAGGTCTCGTAAGGTGAGCATTCAAACTGCCTAGGCTCCCACAAAGCCAGTACGTGCAATAGGATCAAAAACCCACTGCAATTGTTCTTGAATTCTCAGTATTCCTCATTGTCCGCTATGTTCAGCTAGTCCGGATTTATCCCATGCTTTTTCAGACCTAGGCCAGCTGGCCTTGGTGAGATCCCAATAGAACATCCCCATTGTCTTAGTGTGTGGGTGCACCCCTCGTTATCTTAAGTGCTCTGGAAATACTCTTATTACTTGAAAAGTATTTTCTGCGAGAAATTATCCAAACTAGTTTGAAAATGTCTGCATCTTCCTCATTCTGCATGGAATTCAATAATTTCAGATTTCTTCTCATGATTTGCAATTTGCAAAAGTGCTCTCTTTATTCCAGATACCTGCTTCCTGCTACACTGGGCTTCCCAGTTAGGAGTTCGGCATATGAGTCAGGAGTGAGCATATGCTCACTGTCCACCATAAATGCAGAGGATATGTGTTACATCCTATAATCCTAGTCAGACAGGGGTTTACATTAAAGTGTATACAGTCAGTGCTCAGCTTTTAGAAGATAACTTGCTGCTTTGGTTTGTGCTTCTTATTTTTAAAGTATCATACAGATTCTATGCAACATAGAAAGGGAAAAGTAGGAAAGCAAAAACCAACTACTAAGGAAAAAAAACAATGATAAGTTATTTTTGACATTTTTATAGAATTATTTGTGATTTCACAGATAACTTTGAAAGTGTTCTTCATAAGTTTTGTTTCTCATGTGCAACTAATATCCATAAAATATCTTCTTAATATGGATATATACAAACTGTGTTTTGAAAAAACCTACCATATTCTCAGCACTAAAATTCTTCTTCAGATTCCAATACCACTCTAGCATCAGAAGTACACATTTCTTTTTCACTCTCTAATAAAAGCTAAGTTCATTTACGGCAGTTTTATGTCCATCAGTATGGCACCATCTGCTGGAATAAAAATAGTCCTTCATGGTAGGTATTTTTTAAAAAGAAGCCTAGCTCTCCTTTTCAATTAGCACCTTAAATCAAACAGTGACTCTAATGAGTGCAGGGTTCTTTAGTGTTCCCAGTAGGATTACTGGATATACTACAAGAAGTACGTATTTAGTTCTAATTGTTGGAACTTCAAGAGTACAAATGTGATAAAAATCAATCAAATACTGATTTCTTGCAGATTTTTATTAAAATTAGCTGATTTGAGATAAGTTTTCTCTTTGGACATGAAATTTGCCAGTCTAGCTTGCCAAGTATGCTCAGATACCATCTTTTTCCAACATATCTCAAATGTCCTGGAAATATGTCATACATTATGTGAGCATTTAAATATGAGTGCTCTAAAACTATATTATAGATTTCCAACTTTTCAAATAAGCAGCCTATTGAATAGGACTTCTTCTCCTTTCACAGAATAGCCATAAAACAATAACAATGTAAAACAGCAAAGTGAATATAACTCAAACAACACACTGATAGCCACTCTATAGGTCAATTTGTTCTACTTGTTCCCTAGCCATCATGTAGTACTTTGGTTTCCTTCAGTTTTAAATTCTATTCTCTGAAGAGCGGATATTAATGTCAGAAAATCAGTAAGTTCCTGGCCCATATCTATATCATCCTGTCACACAGAATAAAAAAAAAGAACAGCCTAGACGATACTCCTGAATATTCCATGCAATAATACAATACTAAGAAAGAATTTCAGATTAAAACAATGGACCTAAACTGAACATATATGAAATAAAATTAATGTATAATGAAATTACCTCTGTTAATCTGTCTGTCCTTTTATGCTTGAAGGCAACCAGACATCAAGGAAAAGAGAACCTTTAAATATAACTTGGTGTGTTAATTGTAATTTTGCTTTTGAACAATTGCAAGAACTAGAAAGAAAAAATGTATACTGGAATAGTTCCCTTTATGGAATTTTCTATGTCATAGAGATAATTATAGTCAAAGTGCTTTTGATTTTTAAAATTGTGTTGATGTGATTGCATCATATCAAAGAATGGAGACACAGCATGACAAAAAAAAGGGACCTGTTCAAAGGTTTTCATTACCTTAAGGCAGCTGTAGGTCACAATCAATACTGTTGTAAAAAATTAAGGAACACCAGAGCAGATTTAACTTCCGTGTCTATGTGGCTGTTATTCAGCTTCTAGGCCTGAGTATTCAATATGAATTGCCTGCTCAATAACTGAAATATGTAAAGAGTAAATACAGATATATTAAACTGGACATACAAATAAATAATATTTCCCAAATATTTTCCTGAATAGATTTTAAACATAAAACCTGTTAAGCAAATGAAAGTGATGGAAATGTATGTCTCCATTAGGATATAAAGAGAATATAATAAAAAGGTGGTGTGTGTTGAAAATTCAAGAAGTGTATATGGAATATTCCATTACACAAGATGAATAAATGTCATTGTGAATTGTTTAATAAAAAAACTAAATGGATTATAGCTAGTCAGTATAAGCATAGGGAGGAGAACCTACTTTGACATAGCTGGCAAGAACAAAAGAGGAGTCTCAGAATCATGAAAAGAAACAGGGAGAAGAAGACAAAATTGCTATATTTAGAAAAGGTAATATTTCAAAAGGCAGAGAAGAGAGAAGAAATATCGCTGGATTTAAGATGTAAGAGTTATCTTGTAAAAATCCTGAGTCATGGACTGATAACTTTTACTTAATAATAGCTATGTGTGAGGTTATTTCTGAATTATCTGGTGGGACAAACAAATAGCCTAATGTTGGCATACATACTGGGGGCCAAAACGTTCACATAAGACTTAAAAGGCTTTTAATATATTTCTAAGCCCCCAAAATGGAGTCAAATGGGGCTTCCTGATGATTGCCTTTTGTACACCAAGGATAATGCTAGTGCAAAGAGAGGAAGGGCTCCATTAAGAGAGGGCTTCTTGGCTGAGTGCTTGAGAATAACATGGGTGTTCTTTTTGTTTTGTTTTGTTTTGTTTTTTTGAGGCTCTCCAATCCAACAGTTTAATGGAGTTTATGATAAGTAGTCAGTATGCTCCTCTGTGTCAGCTGGGACTGAATAATTACAGAGGTGAGGTAGCAAACATTCTTTGATTCCTCAGCGATGAAGTAAGGGTCTTAGGGAACCAAGACGAGCACACAGACACCATTTCCATGCACCAGCACATGCGCTAAGCAAAACCATGTTGATCTGCAAATAACATAGCAGTTTAAGATTTGTCTCATTCTCAATTTTCAATAAAGAAAGATCTGGACATAAAAAACCTCTAGACTGATTACAGTGTGTTTAGACAAATAGCCATACCATTATCTCTGGTTTTCTTTACAGTATCACAAACATTGGACAACAGCAATGCTGAGGAGTCTCCATATATAAAACCTCAGAATGAGATAAAAATTATGTCCCATCACTTTTTGTCTTATGAACATAGTCCTATTGTCCCATTGTCCTCAGTTTTCAATAATATTCCTTTACACAGGGTGCATAAATAACACTGTGAATTGTTTAATAAAGAAGCTTAGTGGATTATAGCTAGTCAGTATAAACTTAGGAAGGGGAACCATAATTCATTGGAAGTATATAATACCTCGCTGTCATCATCAATAAACTCTTGATTTCCAAAAGAGCTCATGTTGTCTAATTTTCTAGTTAGGAATGGGCATAAAGTGTGAAAGTGTTATATACAATAACATTTATATTTAAAACCACAAAGACTATGTCAACCAAAACAGCAAATTTGAGCCTGTTAGAACCTGAAAAGCAATAGTATGATATGAAGTATGTTCCACTTCTATAACTTATTCTAATTCAGAGTCTTTGGTGACAGATACAGAAGTGTTTTCATATGTTACTGCATAATACTTTTAATGAGTCTAAGTTTTTATGCAGAAAAAAACCCCTGCAAAGTCATACCCATTTTCACAATGGAACTCAGAGAAAAAAGGAGAGGGCATGACTCCCCTAGACTTTGTCAGATGCTAAAACCTGAAGTGAATTATTTCTTTGCAGATACTGCAGTGTTTCAAGTCTGAGACAGTGGTGCCAAAAGATTAAAGAGGAGTGGTTTGAGAAGCAGGGGTCGACATGATGCACAGACCATAGCAGGTGACTCAGAAGTGCAAAAACGGGAATATATTAGTACCTCATTTTGCTAATTTTATCAGCTTTGGCTCATTAAGTTGTCAAGAGCAGTGTGCTGTGTCTGGACCAATGTACATTCAGATTTCAGTTATAAATATTTGCAGCTGAGAGTTGGCATATAGCCAGAGCCTGACTAGGAAGGACCTGCTATGCTGATAAAAGCTCTCCTTGCCTCTGACTGAAGGAGTGTGTGCAGTCATATTTTCCCCGGAACAATGAGGAGCGTGATCTCAATTCCACCAATAGGAACAAAGCCTGTGGTAACCTTGGAGATCTGCATCAGAGCTGCTGACTCACTTCTCCCACCCATCTCAGTGTTTGCTCCGGCAGAAAAAAAAATGAAAGTGTAAGTGGATGACAGGAAAAAATGTTGTTTACCTAAGACAAGAATCCAATTATCAAAAGGGGAAATTACTGTGAGTTAACTAGGAGGTGATCACATATCCCACAGGTCTGTATCCTGCCTATCTATCTGAAATTTTCCATTTCTCCGTGACGATGGCTGATTGTGATACTGTGCTGCCGATTGTAGCTTCCTGGTATCACATTTAGAAATGCCATGTCAGAGTCCCTAAACACACTATACATCAGACACTTGAAATTTTCAGATTCCCAGGTGTGTGAGGCTATTTGCCGACATAATTATTTTAGTGGGGTCTCCAATCGCGCATAAGATCTGTTGTTTAGGTTGTAGTCAGGAATTGACTCACTAAGAAAATCTTCACATCAGAAAGTGCAGAATCCAAGACTAACCCAGGAATCACGATTTTACGGCTGAAGCAGTGACTTCAGAGATTCGCATACATATCCTGCCCTGCAAACCGGAACAGGTGGCTTTTAGGAGGAGCATGGAGAATCTCACAAATTCCTTGCTTCTCTTATTGCTTCTGTCTCCTGCACATGTGTCTCTCTGGGACACATTTTCTTATCTGGGGCTGTTTACAAGGAGGCTTTGACTAAAGTCCAGCTGTTAGCAGGACTTTAGTCAAAGCCCCACTGGTAAAATCCCTCAGATCAGACCTTTTTATGCCATCTTGGAACCAATGAGGAGAGAGATCTCAAACCGAGGACCGGAAAGCACAGGGCTATATTTAACTTGTGATCTCATCCAGAGCTGATGAGTCATCTTTGTCTCCCTCCTCCCTGTGTGCTGGGAAAAGAAGCAGAGCAATTGACAGTGGAAAGCACGATAAAATGTAATTGACCGGCATTTTGCCTTTAGTTAACAGCCGACAAAAGTTGCAGAGTATGACAGGTTGTCTTAATGAGCTTGTAGCAGCTTTTGTCTCGAATTTACCTATATACGTGAAAGCCTCCATTCTTTTTTGAATGTGAATCTGTGCTGATAAGTACCTACTGCTTCTGATTCTACGTGATTGTTTTTGTCTGTTTTATGTGTATTTTTATGCAGTCAAGTTATAATTGAACATGTTACATATAAAAAGATATGTAATATTGACAAGAACTGTATCCTTTCTGAGCATTGGTAAGGTTCATCAGGGTTCTGATTTCATTGTAACAAAGTTAATGTTTATTAGCTTAACTGGGCTAAAGTTTCTCTATTTCTCAGACAAAATACTTTCTACAAAGGGTAAAACTGTAACAAAAATTGCTCCTTTTTGTATATGTCAATTTAAAACTCACAATCATATTTCTTTGTTACCTAGTTAAGGGTTCATTAACTGAACTGGGCTGGAGGTATTTTTGTTGATTGAAAAGCATTTTCTTCCCAAAATTTATCCATACATCTTTGGACATGGAATCACGTTCCTCAATTTACAGATTCACTAATTTCAAAGTCTTCACCCCCTGCATTGCAGTTTGCAAAAACTCTCCATTTCTTCAAGATATCTGATGTTTGTTAGAACTAGACTCCCCATTAAAGGGGCAGGCATACTGGAATCTGGCATCTTGTTAGAGATCACATGCCCACTGTCTATCAAAACTGCATAAGAAATGGCATACATCATATAAGCTACTTTACCCTAAGGTAAAACATAAAGCATTTCATCATCACAACTTAGATTTAAGAAGAGATTTGTGTCTTTGCTTTGGAGTTTTTGATTTTAAAATAATCAAATAGCTACAAAACTTAGAAAAAAATTGGAGGAACACAAAAATAACTTGGTATGGAAAATACAAGATTTGATTTATAACCAAAACAAAAAAAAGATAAAATATTTTGACAAATGAGGCCTTCATGAGAAAGCAACAACGTACGTAGTGCTCATGGTGAGCATGTTGGAAATATTCACTAGAGTGTTAAACGTTAGCTATATTTGTCATAAAAAAAGTCATTTTACACCAATATTACTCAATTCCACATTTGCTCAAAGAGCTAAAATTTTGCAGTGTTTCTTCTAATTACAACTGATTAATACTTGCTACTTACCAATATTCTTGGACTCAGAAAATATTGCATGCAATGGGGAGATTCAATTTAATATCTGATGTGGGAGTGTCATATATCAATCTGTTGATTTCATTGGTTAAGCAATAAAGAAACTGCTTGGCCCTGATAGGTTAAAACATAGGTGGGAGGAGTAAAGAGTACAGAATGCTGGGAGGAAGAGGAAGTGATCTCAGAGATGCCATGCTCCCCTCTCCTAGGCAGACACATGCAATGAAGCAAGCCGCCAGGTCAGACATGCTGAATTTTTCCCGGTAAGACCAGTGCTACATGGTTTATTAGAGATGGGTTGATCGGGATATCAGAATTAGCCAGTAAGGCCTAGAGCTAATGGGCCAAGCAGTGTTGAAAAGAATACAGGTTGTGTGTTGTTATTTCGGGGCATAAGCTAGCCAGGCTGCCGGGGTGATGGGGACACAGCCCCGCCACTCCTTATTACAACAGAATGGCGCCCAGACGTGTGGACAACTGTATCCACTGAAAGACTGAGAAAGCTTGGGAAAGAGTAAAGCATGTTTTCTTGGTAGCAGCAATTTCTCGGGTCTGCCCTGCTTGCTAGAAGCAATCAAGTCCTCTCATCTGGGAGAGGCTTCCTGACATCTTTAGCTGCAAAACCCTGCAGCTCATTAAGAGGTCCTGCCACGAAACACTTAAACGGTGTTGACAAAAAGCTGAACGCATGCTTTTCAGTTTTCAGCCATAACAGGAAAAAGAGCTGCACCATTTAAAAATGCCAGCTTTCTGGGCTGTCCTGCCAGAGCAAACTCTGACTCTTTTACACAGGCGGTCCATGTGGTTTGCAAGCACAGGCTGCTGAAGCTCACTTGCTGGCAGGGACCTTGAAATGCCATAGAGTTGTGGCAGTAAACATGGCTACAGCCAGTACCTCAGCCATGAGACTGGAAAGCTATGGAATGGGCTGGATCCAGCCGTTAAAGCCACGGCTTTAGTCCTACTGATATTGCTTGGTACATTAAAGACTCATGTGGTCAGAAAAAGAGAGATATTCAGTAAACAGAGATTCAAAGACAAAGAAAAAATTTTAAATGATTTATAGTGTTAAAAATATATGCAGACTAAAAGTTAAAGTTCTTAAAGTAAAAAAAAAAAAGAAGAAGAAGAAAGAAAGTAGTTGGGTGTGGTAGTACACACCTTTAATCCCAACACTTGGGAGGCAGAGGGAGATTGACCACTGTGACTTCAAGGTGTGGTAACACATGCCTTTAATCCCAGTGCCAAGAAGGCAGAGACTAACAGATCTCTGTGAGTTCAAGGTGTGGTAGCATACACCTTTAATCCCAATGCCTGGGAGGCAGAGAGAGGCGGATCTCTGAGAGTTCAAGGACAGCCTGGTTGACAGAGTTATTCCAGGTCAAAGATATACAAAAAATCTGTCTCAAAAACCAAAATAAAAGTAAAAATAAACAAAATAGAGTTAAAATAAAGCCTTACAAAGATGAAAAAAAAAACAGAGAATTTTGATACTGTTTGCTATAATGCTCTCTTTGAATTGTTTAAATGCTGAGGAAGGAGCAACAGCTGCTAAAAGATATTTGTTTATAAATGCTGCTGAACTAATCCAACATAGATATTTTGAAAATGACTTGACTTTGAAATTTGGATCTAAGGACATGATGCTTTGGAAAGGAGTTTCTTATTTTGTTTTCACAGAGGATGAGACCCTCTTCATTTCTTCTATTCCAATATGGTATGATGGACCATGCACTCCTGAAGGGTTACTCTGAACATCTTCAGAAAATTGCTTCGCTCAACTGCCAACTGAGATGAAACTAGCTCACAGGTTATACCATGAAAGACCTAATTAATGACAACCCCATTCAGCAGGAAGCAGTTTGGAGAGAAAAAATCTGTGCCCATGTTCCCAAATATGGTTTATAAAAGTTCTTTTACATTTAAAGGGGGAGATGATATAGATATGAATAATTTGCATTAGTATAGATTTTGCTTTATTGATAGGGATTTAAGATCAATTTTGTTATATGTATATGCATATTTCTGCTATTGATTAAGATATTGTGATTGTGTAGTTCATTAAAAAATGTAATGTATAATTAAGAAATATAGGTTAATAGATAATCATCAGTAATAGTCAAGCTTGCAGTGATGTTAGTTAGATTTTCTAGATTTATAGAGATATATTTCAGTTAGATAGACATTCTTCATGTCTTTCAAAGACTGCAGAATATGGCATTTGATGTTTTAATAACTTAGGACTTTTCATGACAATGAGACACTCTTCTCCTGGTAGCACCAATCTACTTCAAAAGGAAGATGGGCATCGAAGAGTATCCTAATGGAGTTTGATAGCCATTTGGTCAAGAAATTGCTCTTGCCTGGACTATTGCATAAACTGGAAACAGAGAACCCACAGAGAGAGGACTACTGAATTTGCCTAAAGGTGAGATGATCTTTCAGGGTTCCTGATTCATGAAAGAGTCTGCAAGACATTCTTCAGGACAAGCAGATAGTGACTGCCTTTGAAATTTCCTGCTTTGTGGAAATGTTTGCTGGATACAATGGGCCTGTAGGCCGAAGATGGATGCCCCAATGGTACAGAGGAACTTTGGGTGACAGTACAGGCAGTGAGATGTCTCTGTCATTTCTAAAGTTTTAAAAGTTCCTTACTTCTTGTTTGCTTAGGTAATATTGTATTCTTCTGGAGTCTTTGATGGAGTTGAAGAATAGATAGATAGTTATAGTTATAGTTTTCCATTGTTATGATAAAAGATAAAATAAATATAAATATTGTAACTGTAATTCTTGCTTGATAACTGTTTTGTTATATGTAATTTTCTATGTTAAAGTGAAAGCCTTCCTGTTTTTGTTTAAACAGAAAAAGGGGAAGTGATGTTGGAAGTGTCATATATCAATCTGTTGATTTCATTGGTTAAGCAATAAATAAACTGCTTGGCCCTGATAGGTTAAACATAGGTGGGAGGAGTAAACAGAACAGAATGCTGAGAGGAAGAGGAAGTGAGCTCAGAGACTCCATGCTCCCCTCTCCCAGGCAGACGCGATCGATGAAGCTCTGACCCAGGATGGACGTAGGCTAGAATCTTCCCAGTAAGCGCACCTTGGGGTGCTACACACAGATGATTAGAAATGGGCTAAATTAATATGTGAGAATTAGCCTAGAAGAGGCTCGATAGAAATGGGTCAAGCAGTGTTTAAATGAATACAGTTTGTGTGTTGTTATTTCGGGCATAAGCTAGCAGGTGGCCAGGGTGCTGGGGACACAGCCCCGCTGCTCATATTACAACAAATATCCCAAAGAAGTGGGAATTTTCTTTGTGAACAGTGTAGAAGATCTGTTGGCAGAAGCTGCTAATTTGTAACGCAACCCTCCTGACTTGAAATAACAACTCAGACACAATATCATTTGAGAAAATGTTTGGCCAATAGCTTAAGAGTATTGTGAGCTAGCTCTTACATTCCAAACTAACTGATCTCCACTAATTTGTGCAACACCAACAGGTCATGACCTACCAGCAAATTTTGGCAGGCTCCAGCAAAGGCATCTGTCTCTGGCAGCAGCTTCATGGTTTCTCCCTGACTCCACCTACTTTCTCTATATATCTCCTTCAGTCTATCTTTCCTCTGTGAAGACATTGGTTGAAATCAGCTTCCTTATTAACAAATGGCAATAGAAGATATTCACGGCATACATAACCTCCCAAATCACCTTTCCTTTTCTCTCTAAATAAAACAGAATGAGCTAACTTTAATCAATGCATATAAGAAAACTGTTATCTACTAAGAATTAGACTTACGATATATATCTATCTTATATTTTATCATAATAAGGAGAACTATAACTCTTTATTCTTCAACTCCATCAGCGTCTCTAGAAAGATATACTACATAAGTTATCAGAAAGTGCATTGAACTACCAAAACTCTAGAATTAAGAGAGTCATCTCATTGCCTGGACAGTAACTCAAAGTTCTTCTGTAACTTTGCAGGCACCATCTTCAGCTTACTGGCGCATAGGTTCTGGCAGACTTCATCAGGAAATTTCAAAGACGGTTCCACCTATAATAGCAGTTGGCTTCTCTCTGGCCCCACCCTTCTTCTTTCCAGCATACATCCTAGTTTTCCCCACCTACCTATGTTCTGCCCTATCAACATTCCAAGGCAGTTTCATTATTCCTTAATGATAATCACAGCACACAAAGGGTACTCCCACATCATTTATCACAAAACATTGGCTCTCACTTCCAGGAAAAAATAAATAAAACAACAACAACAACAACAACAACAACAAAACAGATATGGTTAAGGTATTAAGGAGAAAAAGTTTAGAAATCTTGAAAGCTAATTAAAATTAAATGAAAGCAAAGGAACAAAAAAAATTTCTTAGCATAATAACGTCCCATATTGAGAGTTCAAAAAAATGGAAAGCTCTCTAAAATGAACACAATAAGAAGAAAAGCCACTGATAAATTTTGGAGGCTAAGAGAGAAAGTATCATTTTACTATATAGTAATATAGATAGGCCTTTGAATTAGAAAAGTTCAATGTTAAATTGGTTATATAAAATCAAAAGATTGTATATTCAGTATAGAATATTGTTGTAAACAATTGTATCTACACAATAAAATATAATAATTTTATGTAGTAAAATTTATTTAGACACTTTTGTATAGATATTGGTTTAAAAGAGGAGAAGAATGAGCATGAAATAACATAAATACAGTACTCATCTATAAAATTCTAAACTATAAGAATGTGTACACATAAATGCATATGTATGTATAAATATAATTATGCATTGTCAATCTTATACATGTACACATGCATAAATGTAGATAAATATTTGAAAGTAATTGAGTTGCTTCATAGTGCATTAGAGAGATATTGTAAAATTAAATTCCTTATACTATGAAAGAATATCAACTTTTTCTCACTCAGGTCCGAGTAGTGTGTTGTTTCATTTGGTTATTTGCCAAAGTCATGACTATAAGTGCAAAATTGGAGATTAACAGACCATTTAAAAATATGCTTACAACTGTCAATAGCGTAGGGAAAAAAAGCTGTTTTGGAAGTTCCTATCTATTTTTCATCTTCATAGGATGGGAATCCATAAGCTATTATTTTGAATTTAAATAGGATTGACAAGTTGTGTTATAATTGCAGGTTAATCCTCAAATTAGCATGACCAAAATTTTTCGATCACATTAGCTACATGCCCAACAAGAGAAAATAAGTGAGAAGTCTTTAGATATACTTTTGTCATAGTGGCCAAAAGATCAGGGGAGAAATCAAAGAAATACTGTTATTAAGACTATCTTTAATGGCTAGGAATCTAAGGATACAATGATGACAAACTTATAAAAAATAATTTATTTTATTCTTCAAATGTCAAATAGAAAAAAAAATCTGTGTCCTAATAAAATATTGGTATACTCATATCTGAGTATCACTTGACCCACTTCAGAGATGTCCCTTTGGTACTAGTTGGAAAATTACATGATGATGTGCAGGGAAGGTCTTTCTATAGAAAATAAGAGGCTCTGTGGTACTATGTTCTGATGTTTCATGTCTTTAAATACTTCTTAATGGCTCATATATTTATATTGAAAAGATGGCAGAAATAATGCAACTGATTCAAATGGAGGCTGTTGATTCCAAAGTACCAATATTTTCCAGTCACAACATTATGAGCAGTGAGAGGACTTTGAATCTGAGATGGAAGATACAAGATAAGATATGCACTTGCTCAAAGTATACAAAAATAACACAAAATAATAAAGAAATCTGGTCTGTTAATTATTTTCAAGGGTAGTATTTAATATATCACTGCCATTATCAATAAATAGTTGATTTACAAAAAGGCTCATGCTGTCTGATTTCCTAATTAGGAATGGGCATACTTTTGAGAGAGAATTATGTTTTAAATGCCAAAAACACAAATACCATGCCAAACAATACACCAGAATTGAGCCCGTCAGAACCTAAAAGTCAATAGGATGATAAGAAATATGTTTCCTCTTCTATACCTTACTGTATGGTGAGAGTTTTTGGTGATAGGTAGGCTAGTGCCTTCAGATGTTACTGAACAATATTTTCAATGAATCTAAGTTTTCATGAAAATAAAAACTACAATGTCATTCCCATTCCCGCAATGGGACTCAGTTCTCAGTTAAAATAAAAAAGGGAATAACTCCTCTTAACTCTTTCAAATGCTAAAAGCTGAAGTGAATTAATTCCTTGCAGATACATAGTGTTTCAAGACTGAGACAGTGGTGCCACAAGTTTAAAGAGAAGCAGAGGGTTCAGAAGCAGGAATCGACTTGCTTCACAGGTGATAGTAACAGGTGACTCAGAACTGTCGTACTGGGAATAAACCAGTACCTGAATTTGCTAATTTCCCTGGGCTTTTTCTCACATAGATGTGAAGAGGAGACTGCCGTGTTTGGGTCAATGTACATTTAGGTTTTGACTATAAACATGAGCAGCTGAGAGCTAGCATATAGCCAGATCCTGTAGGTCTGTATCCTGCCTATCTACCTGAAATTTTCCATTTCTCCCTGCTGATGGCTGATTGTGATTCTGTGTTGCCATTTGCAGCTTACTGGTATCACATTCAGAAACGCCATGACAGAGGTGCTAAACACACTGATTGAGGAAACAGACACTTGAAATTTTCAGATTCCCAGATACCTGAGGTTAAAGACCAGCTATGCTGAAAATGTAATGAGCTCTCCTTGCGTCTAAATGAAGGAGAGTGTACATTCAACTTGTTCCTGAAATATGAACAAATGAGGAGAGTGATCTCAATCCCACCAATAGGAACAAAGCCTGTGGTTTCCTTGGAGATCTGCATCAGAGCTGCTGACTCATTTCTCCCTCCCATCTCAATGTTTGCTCTGGCAGAAAGAAATGAAAGTGAAAATGGATGACCGGAAAAAATGTAGTTTACCTAGGACAAGAATTCAATTATCAAAAGGGGAAATCATTATGAGTTAACAAGGAGGTGACATATATCTGACTTCTTCGGTCTGTATCCTGCCTATCTACCTGAAATTTTCCATTTCTCCCTGCTGACGGCTGATTGTGATTCTGTGTTGCCGATTGCCTCTTACAGGTATCACATTCAGAAACGCCATGACAGAGGTGCTAAACACACTGATTGAGGAAACAGACACTTGAAATTTTCAGATTTCCAGATACCTGAGGTTATTTGCCGACACAGTAATTAACTTAGCGGGGTCTCCAATGGCTCATAAGATCAGTACATCCCGGTTGACTCACTAAGTAAATCTTCATTTCAGAAAATGAAGAATCTCAGACTAAATCAGGAATCACAGATACTAAGGCTGAAGCAGTGACTTCTGAGAATCAAGCATTTCCCTGTACTGCAAACCGGAACAGGTGACTCTTAGCAGGAGCATGGAAATTTTCACCAAATCCTTGCTTTTCTAGGTTTCTGTTGATTCTGTATCTTGCAGGTTTCTGCAACACATTTTTTTTTCTGGGGTGGTTTATGATGAGGCTTTGACTAAAGTCCAGCTTTTAGCAGGACTTTAGTCAAAGCCCCACTGGCAAAATCCCTCAGTGCAGACATTTTTATGCCATCAAGGAACCAATAAGGAGAGAGCTCTCAAACCGAGGACCAGAAAGCATTTAACATGGTGATCTCATCCAGAGCTGATGAGTCACTTGTGACTCCCTCCTCCCTGTGTGCTGTGAAAAGAAGCAGAGCAATTGACAGAACACAGGATAAAATGCAATTTACCTTGTGTTTTTGCTTCCAGTTAACAGCCGACAAAACTGGCAATGTATGACAGGCAATCTGAGCAAGTTTGCAGCTGCTTTTGCCTCTAATCTACCTACAAACATAGAAGCCTCCATTCCTGTCTGGAGATATCTGATTGTGATTCTGTGCAGCCAAGTGTATCTGGCTTCTGATTATTTGTGATCTGTTTTTGTCTGGTTTTATGTGTGGTCTTTATGCAGTCAAATTATTATTAAATACATTATGTATAATACAATAATATGTATTATATAGAAATGTAATATATAATTACCATTTAATGTAGTTGAATTATAATACGTAGCACATTTAAGTTTATTAGAGTGTTGTACAAGGAAACAGGTAGATCGTAGAAAGAAATTTAGATGTGCAACCTTCTTCCAAATAAACCCCACTTAACATAGTAGCCCACAGAGTCTTAATGTTCAAGATATGAATTCAGTTTAATGGATATCAGGGAAAAATGTAAATATATTAATATTGTTAACATTTGTGTTTTCCTGTTTTAAGACTTTATAGGTCTTTTCATATTTACATTTGCAAGAAGTAGCTTTCATAGTATTGTTTCTTATAATATATATATATATATATATATATAAAATATCCTCTAAATAATAATTTTAGGTACCTATTTCAATAATCAACTAGATTCCATATTCTAGAATTTCTCTTCAGATTTTATAATCACTATTAAATTTGAAGTAATTTTTCTATCTTTACTAAAAATAGAATTCATTTAAAGAAGTTGCATGTCAATCAATTTGAAGCTATCTATTGGTACCCAACTGAACTTCATGGCAATCTACCACAAAAATAATTGTAATTTTCCTTCTGAATTAGTTCAGTACAGCAAATAGCCAGTCTAAGAAGGGGTTGGCTTCATTTATCATGACAATACGCATACTGTGATTTTTTATCACAGAATATATTCAAGTATTGTGCATTTTTTCCTGTTTTGAGAATTTATTAGTACAAATATGCTTATGTATTAATCAAATACTGGTTTAATACAGATATTTATTAAATTAGCAGATTTGAGATACATTTTCCTCTTGGAATGAAATGGGCCATTCTAGACTAGATGGCCATAAATACTCAGAAAACTTTCCTTTACCACACTTCTCTAATGACCTGGAATTGTATAATTCCAGCATGCCTACTTTAGAAAACAAGTATTCTAAAAATGTCTTTTAAGTTTACAAACTTCCTAATGGGCACGTTGCTGACTGAGACAGATAGCTGACTGTCTCTGGTTTCAATGTAACCAAAAATAGAAATAAGAAGATAATTACTATAACTCACCGACTACATTTTTAACCACTATAAATATTCTTGTCTTCTATTTACTCACCAAATATTATATGGTCCTCTGTAAACACTAATGTTAAATTATCTTTTCTGCATAGTATATAATAATGTCAAGAAGTGGGCAAATGTCTGGGTTCTTCCTCAGTCATCCTTATTCATATAATGTAATAAGAGCAGCATCAAGAATAATCCATGCCCATTGACCAAAAATGGATAAAAATATGTGGATACATTTACACAACGTAATTCATTCTCAAGAGTATAAAAAAATGACATCTTGTAATTTGCAAGCAAATGAATGAAACTAAAAAAGTCCATACTGAGTGTGGTTACCCAGATGAGAATGTTGATGTTGGTATATACCCAATCATAAGTGAACACCAACTATAAAGAAAAGAATAGGGAACCTATAGCCTGTGACCGTAGACAAGCTAAGTAACAAGGGGAACATTAAGGGACAAAATCATTGATCCCCCTGGGCAAGTGAAAAAAAATAAGATCTCCTGAGAAAATGAAAAATTATGGGTGCAGGAGGAGGGAAGGCAGAAGAAGGTAGAGAGAAGAAGAGAGGTGAGGAGAATTTGAAAGAATGGAATTTATGAGATGGAGATTGAGAGAGAGAGAGAGAGAGAGAGAGAGAGAGAGAGAGAGAGAGCAAGGAAAAAGGTATCTTGATTGAGGGAGCCATTAGGGTACCAGCAAAAAACCTGGTATTTGAGAAAGTCCCAGGAATTCATAAGGATGTCCCCAGGTAAGACCTTAAGCAATCGTGGAGAGAGTGCATGAACAGCCATTAGACATGTAGTCAGGTTGAAGACTATTTTAAATCTCATCACAGAACCTACATCCAGCAACTGATGGAAGCAGATGTAGGAATTCACAGTTGAATACAGGACTGAGCTCCTAAAAGTCCAGTTGAAGAACGCAAGGAGTAAGAATACCTGCAAAAAGATCAAGGCCATCATCAGAATGCCCCTGAAACAGCTTGCCTGAGCTAATCGTAGCCTAACACCTCTGGCCTGATAGTGAGGGAACCAGCATAGTACCAAACTAAGAGCTCTGAATGTGGGGGAGACCATTATGGCTGGGAAAGGCTGAGGGGCCAATGTCAGTGGGACGAGGATTTATCTATCCTGCTTGTTCTGAGTTTAGGGAGCCATTCTCTGAATGACAACCTAGCTCAGCCTAGATACACTGTGAACACAATAAAAATAAAATTAAAAAATGAAACTATGGTATGCTCATAGGAAAAAAAATAAATACCTAATGAAATTATTTGTGGAAGTGGTATGTCTATTTAAGATACCATGTTAGCTATATACTCAGTAAAAGAGAATCTTTACATGTGACTTAGTTAAATGTGATTTTGTTTATGAGTAATGCCAAGACATAGACAGAAAATAAAATGAGTGGTTTTGGTTTTACTCTTTGAAATTGTTTTTGTGCTTATTTCATGGCACAGAATCGGAGGGTCAGCCTGTTCATTAATTCCATATTTTTAGGCAGCTGTAGACCACAACCCAGCCTGTGGTAAGATATTAAGCATCAAGTGGGCAGGTTCAACTTTCATGTTTATGTGGTTGTTCTTCAGTTTCTAGACATGAGCATTCAGGATGAAATCACTGCAGATTAATTAAAATATGTAAGGAATAAACATAGACACTAACCTGAGTAAAGGAACCAATTCACATGAGAACATACATAAGAAATTGATTAATTTAAAATGTACAAGTTAGCTAATAATAAGCCCGAGCTAATGGCTGAGTGTTTATAATTGTATCTGATTGATGGAGTGTGTGCATTCAAGTTTTCCTTGGAATACAAAAAAAAATAGAGCATTCTCAATTCTGTCATTGGAAATAAATCCTGCAGTAAACTTTGTGATCTCCTTCATAGTTGCTGACTCATCTTCTGATGTGGGATTCTACTCTGCATGCAGTGAGTATGTTTTATTACCATTGGTTAATAGAAAATTTGCTTTGGACTATGGCAGGAATGAACATAACCAGGCAGGAAATCTGAACAGAGATACAGAGAAAGACTAGGCAGATTCAAGGAGACACTATGTAGCTACTGAAGCAGAAACGAAACGTGGCATTAAGCCACAGTGTTGTCGCTATAACTCAAGTGGGTTAAGATAAGAGCTAACAAGAAATACAGTTGAGCCATTAGCCAAACACTGTTGTAATTATTATAGATTCTGTGTGATTATTTAGGTCTGGGTACATGGAAAACAAAAAGTAGAGTCTCTGCTTTCATCACAGTGCCCAATTTGGGCAATGTTCATCAACATAAAGGCTAAGAATGCTTTAAAAAACCCTTCTAGGCCCATGAAAAGAGAGTCAATGCCAGCTTCTTGGTAGTCACATTATTTTCAGAAAGGCTTTTTATGTTGGCAGTGAGTAGGGACAGCTTCCAGGTTCAGACTGGAAGCACAACCAGCTCTGAATCTTTTGTAAGTCCTGCTCCACAGTATTTAACTGGGATTTTTGAACTGCATGCTACAAATTGCTTTATGTTAACATAGAACCCCAACATCCCTAGTGTTAGGACAGTTATCATAGATTGCAGAGGTGGTGAACATTCCTCTGGAATCTTGGACTGGGTGGATTCAAGAGGCAAAGAAGCAGGGCTAATATTTTCATACCTGATAAACACTAAAGAAAAAAAAAACTCTCATGTCAGAAAATTATTACACATAAGCAATAAAGGTAGATTCATTAAAAAATAAACCTCTGAACAGGTCATAGTTGTTTAAGGAATGTGGATAGGCTTAATAATAAAGTGGTTATATACAGGTATATAATGGAACAGTTTTTAAAAATTAAACAAAATCTTTAAAGAGACAGTAAAAATAACATGGTGCAGAGACCTCCTGGAGCAAAGCAAACACTCAGCATTTCTTATGCATTTCTCATACAAGCTAGTTTTTAGAAAAAAAAAAGTGATCCAATGAAAAGATGTTCAGGTATTTCAAATGTTTCTAGCAATCAAGCAAAGAGATGATCATGGAATCTAGTCAGACAAAAAAGCCTGAAACCATTCAAAAGAGGCAAAGTATTAAAAGAAACCTAAGCTCAGTATGACAAGATTTCTCCGTTTACACACGCTGCTAATGTATATGGATTTTTAAGCCATACTCTGGGGATTGGAAAGAGATGGTGAAAGCTTGCCTGACAGGAAAAGACTATATGATATGGAACACTCAGGTTTCAGAACAAACCCAGGTCACAGCTGTGAGTAATCTGGCACAGGTAGTTCTTATTTCTGATGATATGTTTGGCACTCAAGATCCTTATAGAGTAACTGATCAGCATTTAAATATTGAAGTAGCAGCCTATGCCCAAATTAATACTGCTAATAAGAAGGTCTGCAATAAACTTCAACTACAGGAGAGCAGATAGAGGACTTATCTTAAATAATGCAGGGACCTTGGCATTTTTTCAGGAAAATGTTCCAACACTGATGAAGCCATTAAACAGATTAATTGCGGATACAGATGATAGAATTTTGATTTTTAAACAGCTAGCCTCTGAGAATGCCAACAGAATATATCAGGCTGATTTGATATTTTTTTAGAAAGAAAGTTGACATCTGTGATCCCATTTAAAATTATTGAAGAACTTTACCCACATACACCCAAGGTCTAGTTATGGCTGCTGCTTTGCAGGGGAAAACATGTAAATATGTTCTCTCACAACAAGGAAATCAGGAAAATGGGGGCTGATACAAGAATTATGAATAGTTAATGAGACCATGCACCTAGATGGAGCTTTAGAACCTGGATTACCTTCTCAAATGATACCGATAAAATAGTTTTAGGTTTAATAGAATGTTTTTTTTTTCCCATTCCTTTGGCTCCAAAAGACTTTCGAAGATTTTCATTTAGTGTGCCATCAGTTAAATTAAAGAGCAATTTAGAGGATGTTGCTGGTAAATGTTGCCTCACGGTTTAGCAAACAGCGCTATATTATGCCTGATTTGTGTGTCTAATGTTACAGAAAATATGCAAAATTAATTGTCACATTTTTACATTATCCACTATTGATTATATCTTGTGTCTCCATAAAATATGAAGGCATTTTCTTACAACATTTGGACAACCTCAGCAGAAACTTGCCTAAGCAGGGTTAGTTAATTCCCCACAGAAAATTTAAATGCAGTCGCCTTTCCCTTTTTTAGGATATATGTTGAATCATAGGGAAATTAAGTCTCAGAAATTAGAAATTAGGAAAGAAAGCTTGCAAACATTGAATGATTTTCAGAAATGATGGTATATATTCAGTTACTATGCCTTTTTAATAAAGAAAAATGTCTACAGGAAATCTTGAGCTATACAGTGTGATTCTTAAGGAGAATAGTGACCCTATTTTCCTCAGGTCCCTTATAGATGCTGCGAGACAAGTGCTGACTCTAGATTAAGACTAAAACTGTGGCATAAAATTTAGCATCCACTGCTTTATAAATGAAATATTTAAAAATAATTATAGATATTATAAACTAAATATACACATAAAATAATATTTTCATAAATATATTATCATTATAAAACTTAAGAAGTTGCAAGAATGGAAATTTATATTTCAATATTATTTTATAAATTAAATGTAATAAAAATATTTTATAAATAAAATAAAAAGGGTATTTGCATGGAAAAAGTCAAGACCATGGTGAACAAATTTTTTATGATGTATGACTATATATTGCTTGGACTGGTTTAATAAATAAGTTGGCTGGCTCATACCTAGGCATGAAAAATTAGTTGGGAGAACCAGACTAACAGTCTTCTGGGGAAAAAGGGGAGGAATCTCAATATTGGGAGGTGATACACAGAGAACATTTCAAAAATATGCTTACAACTCACAATTTGATAGAAAGATCCTATTTGGCAGTTGGTACATACTTATAATATCATCACAGGACAAAACTTCATCTGCTGCTGTTAAGCTTTAATAGAGTTGAATATATATCCTAAATTTGTACCAGAGATAGAAACATGCATGCATACAATATGGAAAAAATAATTTTCCATATGTATACAAATACTGTAAACATAAATAGGAGTGTTATTACAAACTAAATTTTAAATAGTCATGGCCTTCTGGAGCATGGGTAGTTCTGATGTATTCACACCATTTATACGTCTGACATATAAGTGTTAGATATAAATAGTAAATATGATGCTCCAACTTGTTTAGATGTGCAAAATTCACAGTAATTACTCTGAGTCTGACAAATTCCATCACCTAGATCTCATCAATGGAACTCCTTATTTTTCCCAACAATGCATGAGTTGAGAGAGTTTGGATTCTGTTGTTCTTCTCTTTCTTTAACTGCATTTGCACATCATGCTTAGACCCCTAAACTTATCTCTAGCAGTCTTTTCTATATAGTTTGGCTTTTGCAAATCTTAGACATAATTGTTATCTTAGTAGAGAGAGTTACCTTGAGAATGCTGCATTCTCTAGCTTTTAGGTACTCAACTCACAATAATGATGATTTTAGGCATCTACATCTTGAATATCTACCTGTTTACTAAATAGGTCCTAATTGTACAAAATTTCATTTCTTTTTCTCTTGGTTGATTCATACAATGGAATAAGGAATGTGGTTATTCCTAGGCTGTTCATGTTAAAATCCTCTGCTTAGTGAAAAGCTGCAATAGATATTTACCCACATAAAGCGCGAAGTTTTATTCCCCTAGATTGATTTATGATGGATTCCTTCTATAAACTTCCTGGCCATCTTGAAGTCCTATCACAATAGCATCAAAACAAAATCTGTCTTTCTTTCAATAATTTTTTCTGCAATGACTGACATTCCCCTCCAATTTTGTCACCATTGCTTTCTAGTAAATCAGTTCACAACTTCCCTCTCTTGTCCTTTACTTAACTATTCAACATTGCAGTCAACATTATAGACAGTTTTTGTATTATAATTAGTCAATTAGATTTTCCAAAACATTCCCAATTATATAAATATACTGTTCCAAGAAATCTTAGCAAAACTATGATTTTTCCAAGCCAGTCTAAAGATCCAGAAAGTATATGGGTAGTTCTTAAATATCTGCTTATTGTATAATATGCCCACAGTTGACCAATATATTTTATATATAATTTTATATATAATTCTCAGACATCATTCCCTTACACACCCAGGACCCATATCTGTGACATCCAAGGAGCCCATCCCTGGTGACACCCACACATGTCTAATGCCTGGTATGTAATAGTCAAAATTGACTAATTCTTATTGCTGTATCTAAAGTATTTTAGCATTTCTCTCACAGTGATTAGTGTGGAGTTTCTTTGTTTCAACAACATTCATTCTGAGGATGAGGATATAGAAATGATAGGATAAAAGTTTAGCTTATTTAGTCTTTGCATAAACTGAAAATGATATACTCATCAGAAATATTTTACATGGCTATGAATTTCTATTTACTGATAGAAATTCAGTGTTATATTTTGCAACATATTGTCTATGGATTTCTATTTTTGTTTGGGTTATATTTTCCATGCACTCATTGAAAAATGTAACATAATGTGCTATACCATGAAAGATGCTATTACAGATTAGGATAACTATCCAATATAGGCAGTTTAATCACCTTTAACAAACAAAATGGTAGTCATATTAGATATGTTTTCTAGGTAAATCAGAGATGAATTTTGGTAGATAGGTGACCTTCAAACACATCAGCTATCTAAAGAATACAGCATTTAAATTATTTGACTAGCTCACTGCATTTTATGACATTGATACATATCTACACCTAGAAGTACCAATCTACTACAGAGAAGCTGATGGACAAGAAGGAATCTCTATATGGAGTTTGATTTCAAAGTGGCAAAAATACACACCAGGCAAAAACTGTATTTGCTTCAACTGTAGATAGTATGCTGTATGCAACTGGCAAAGCAGACACAAAAAAAGTGGACCGCTGGAATTTGTCAAGATGAAATAGGCCTGTCCTTCAATATTTTGCATTACAGAAACATCTCTGAGATATTTTAAGCCAGTAAGCTAAAAACAGATGCTGCAGTGTTGCAGAGGAATCTTTGGGGACTGTCCCTGAAGCCCGAATCTTATTTATTTCTATAGTTTAAAAATTGTTTGTTTGCTCTTGCTGTTTACTCATGTGATATGTTTCCCTGCTTGGGTCTTTGAAAGATTTGAAGAATAGATAGTTATAATTACACAGATTTCTTTGATACAAAATTAAAAAAATGAAACTCATAAAAGAAATGTAATGTTTAAAGTGCTTGAGAGATATAAAAGGCTAACATAGTTAAATGAGAAGATGATTTACGGACTGGAAAAAATATTTTAGATTGGTTTTATAACTTATTAGAGAATATGATTTTGGAACAAAACTTTGTGAGCACCATGATAGGATGAATAATAGAATACATTCTCCACAGTTGTCAAATGCAGTTGCAATAGTTATTGTGAACGTAAGTCCTGATTTTCCTAATTTCCATGGGCTCGGACTCCTGTACATGTCAGGAGCAATCTGCCTTGTCTAGAACAATGCATAGTCAGGCTTTGGTTATACCCAGGTACAACTGAGACCTGATGTATAGATAGAACTTGAATGGTAAGAACCTGTTCTGCTAGCACATTTTCAAGCACTCCTGGCTTTTGATTGAAGCAGTGTGTGTATTAAAATTGAGCATGAAATCAGAACCAACAAGGACAGTGATCTCAATTGCAATATGAGTGGCAAATCCTGTGGTAAACTTGGAGAGCTCCATCATAGCTGCTCATTCATTTCTCCTTCCAACTGAAATGTGTTTTGTAGTACTAGCAGCCAAACTAAAGGTGGAAAAGAGAACAAAATTTTAATTTACTACTGAAAATGGATCAGCCCATGATAATGATGAGTGATGATATATTTACTTTTTGGATCTACATCTTGGCTACCAACAAGAAAGCCCCCATTTCAGGCAACAGATAACTGATTATGATTCTGGGTCGCTCACTGAAGCTTGTTGGTGGCATTTTTTAAAGGCCAAGTCAGATTTCACAAATGCAATGATTAAAAACATTAATTAAAGAATTCATGCATATATTCAAATATATATATATATATATATAAATTTTGAAATACAATGATTATTTTCTAAATAAGAACGTTAATTCCAAATCCAAATCCAATTCTGAAACATACAAATTGCATATAGTACCTAACAAAGTTATAAAATCTTAGCAACAGTTCTTGAGATTTTCATTTAGTAAAAAACCAAAATATATGTATAATTTCAACAATTTTACCTTTGTATGTATGCTTTTTTTAGTGTTTCATACATGTGTGCATGCCTTTGATTTCAGAATCATAGTCTCAATTAATACTTATGAAATGTTTTTCAGCACTTTTACATTAATTTAACATTTTGATAAAATTCACTATATTGCCTTCACAAGATTTTCTCTGCAAACACCAATATCATTATTCCTTCCTTAGGTCATATACCTTTTTTGTCTTTGCAGTGAAATTTGACTTGGGGAAATCGTGTGTGTGTGTGTGTGTGTGTGTGTGTGTGTGTGTGTGTGTGTTTGGATACTGGGCTTTCTTCTAGCACAAGGACATCCTCTCATTGCTAGCATACCTGAGAAAATCTAACTGCCCACTTTTTTCACCTTATTAAATAATATAAGTTATTCTGATAGTATTTTGACTTCATAGTGTTCCTTCAAAATACAGCATAAGGTAGTCTGGATTTTATAGTGAAACAATCATATATGCAAACTTATTCAATGGAATTTCAATATTACAAGTGTACTTGAATATCAATCAATTACTATTTGTATGCATTAGTGAAATAGCATGTCATAACCATGTAACTTGTCACGCATGGTATGAATACAGGCCAGTAAATCTCAGAGTTCCCAAACTCACCATATGCTTTATAGAATACCAGTTTTTTTATATGTATATGCTAGAAATTGACCAAGTTCTTAATATTTCAAATTATCAAATCATGGAAAGAGCCCTCTATAAGTCTGTGCCTTTTATGATCATAAAACAGAAAATAACATGTTATAATATTTTGAGTAGACACAGTTGTTCTTTTATGTATCTAACTATT
The DNA here is from genome assembly GCF_018167655.1 of Microtus oregoni. NCBI lineage: Eukaryota > Metazoa > Chordata > Mammalia > Rodentia > Cricetidae > Microtus > Microtus oregoni. The sequence goes on from NW_024543059.1 coordinate 35,154,281, forward strand.
CTTCTACTTTCATGCCTCTGATTCTAAATTTTGCATTTTTGAAGTTTCAACCTTTGTCATCTGCCTCCTGAATTAAACAGTATATCAGTCCAGAGACTCTGCTGTTTTTATGAAATTCACAGATCCATCAGATAAGAGCAGCATTGAAGAATCTCCCATATATAACCATTCAGAATTGAATAAAATTATGTTTTAATGTTGCTCTTAAAAATAATGTCCTTAAACAATCTTTTATGCTATTAAGATTGGAGAGGTAGTCTCTTAAAACAAGAGTGTAGTTTTAATTTCTACTTATAATCATCCTAATATGTTACGTTCAAAATTGCAACTAACTGGACTACATCATATCAAGGTAAAATGTATGATTTCACCAGCTATAACAAATATTATAATTACTGACATTTAGCCCCTCAGAGGTTATTACTGGTTTGGTGCCACAGACATGCCTGAACTTTTACTCTAAATTGTTTTAGAAATGTAGATATATTATTTACAGGAAGAAAATTTTCAAATGCAAACAGCAAACCAATCCCAAAAGGTTAACGAGATAGAGGGACCAGAAACAGAAACTTGGTCTGCAAATTTGCAGAAGAAATATAATTGTTAACTGTGTCCTAAATATTTATCCCTAGATCTATAGGAAACATTAGCTCTAACTTCCAGGAAAAAAAATGAAAAACATGATTTTACAGCATTGCTATATGACTCCACAATGGCTCAAATATCAAACAACCTAGTGTTTGGACAGAGGCTAGCTAAATATTACAAAAACTCGCCACTATTGTGATGAAATAATTGAGAATTATTTCATGCTATGTCCAGAAAGAATTTATTATCCCAAAAAACAGTATATCTGCTGTGAAGATTATCACTCTAACAAGCATAGAGTAATAAAAAGCAAATCTTGAAGGCCATATAAATTAATGAAAGCAAAAAAAACAACAAAATCTATTTAGCACAATGACATCCCATATTGAAATGTCATGAAGATGAAAGAATCTCTAAAATTTATCCAATTAGCAGAAAAGCCACTGACAAATTTTAAAGGCTTAGAAAGAAAGGATCATATTCTAATATAAAGTATCATCAATAGGCCTTCCAGTTGTAGACGATCAATGCTAAGTTAGGTATGTAAAACCACAACAATATGTGTCCTGTGTGGAATACTTATGTAAGCATTTGTATCTGAATAATAAAATAAGATAATGTTATTGTGCAGTTGGATTGATTTTGACATTTCTAGTATAGATATAGTTTTAAAGGAAGAAGCAGAAATGAGTGTGAAATAACATAAATACAGTACTCATGCATGAAATTCTAAACTACATTAAGAAAGAATACATATGCATGCATAAGTATGGATAAATATAATCATGCATACTCAATCTCATATATGTACACATACATAAACTTATGTAAATATTTGAAAATTGTTGAAATACTTCATAATATATTAGGAGAGATAATGTAAATGGAACTCCTTATACTATGAAGGGATATTAGCTTTTTCCTGCCCAGGACCAAGCAGTGTGTTTTTTAATTCATTTATTGGCTAAATGCATTTGTTGTAGGTGCAAACCTGAAGATTCAAAGAACTTTTCAATATATGCTTACAACTGCCAGTATGATGAAAAGAACCTATTTTGGAAGTTCCTACATACATTCATCATCATAGAATGGGAATCCATCTGCTGCTATTTAGAACTTAACTAAGATTAACTACTGCTATAATCTAGGTTAATCTTCTTGTTAGTGGAATAAATTATCATGATCTAAATTTTTCACTGTCATTAGGTACATGCCTGAAACAAGAAAATAGTGAGAACTCTTGAGATATATGTTTGCCATAGTCGCCGAAAAATCTGGGCAGAAATCACGTAAATATCATAAAGACAATATGATGAAAGGAATAACAAGTACCACCTTAATGGCTAGGAATATACAACTAAAATTATGAAAAATTTACATAAAAAATAAAATTTCATTCTTCCATAGTCATATAGGAAAATAACTGAGTCCTAATGAATTACTGATATGACCATATATCTGATCATCTTGACTCTCACCAGAGATCCTTCAGCACTAGTTTGAAAATAACATTATGATGTGCAGGGAAGGTCTTTCTACAGAAAATAAGAGACTTTGTCGTACTACATTATAACGTTTCATGTCTTTAAAAAACCGACTTGAAAGCCAATTAAATTCATATTGAAAAGCTGGCAGAAATACTCCAACACATTCAAATGATGGCTGTTGATTCCAAGTACCAGTGTTTTCCCGTCTCAACACTACAAGCAAACATAGCAATTCAGAGTCTCAGCTAGAAGATACAAGAAAAGGTTTGTACTTTTCAAAGCATCCAACAGCAACACACACAATAACAAAGAAAGCTGGTATGCTAATTATTTTCAAGGGTAGTATGCAATACCTCTCTTCTATCATCAATAAGTAGTTGATTTCCAACAAAGTTCATGATGCTTGATTTAATAAATGGGAATGGACATACAAGTGAGAAAGAATTGTTTGCAAGAGTTTTTCTATGACAAATCACAAAGACTATGACAACAAAGAAGGCAAATATGAGCCTGTGAGAACCTAAAAGGCAATAGAATGATAATAAGAATGCTTCCTCTCATTTAGCTTATTGTGCCACGAGAGTCTTCGGTGACAGGTAGGGTGTTGCCTTCAGATGTTACTGCACAGTATTTTCAATGACTCTAAGTTTTCATGAAAAAAAAAAAACTACAAAGCCATACCCATTCCCAAAATAGACTTCAGAGAGGAAAGGACATGACTCCCTTTGAATCTGTCAGATGCTACGACCTGAAGTATCTTATTTCTTTGAAGATACTGCAGTGTTCAAGACTGAGACAGTGGTGTCACAAGTTTAAAGAGAAGCAGAGGCCTGGCGATGGTGGCTCACGCCTTTAATCCCAGCACTCGGGAGGCAAAGGCAGGAGGATCTCTGTGAGTTCGAGACCAGCCTGGTCTACAGAGCTAGTTCCAGGACAGGCTCCAAAGGCACAGAGAAACCCTGTCTCGAAACACCAAAAAAAAAAAAAAAAAAAAAAAAAAAAGAGAGAGAGAGAGAGAGAGAAGCAGAGGATTCAAAATCAGGAATCAACTTGCTGCACAGGAGACAATAGCAGGTGACTAGAACTGTAATAGTGGGAATAAATCAATACCTGACTTTACTAACTTTCATGGGGTTTGATTCACTTGGTTGTCAAGAGCAGTCTGCCTTGTCTAGGCAAATGTACATTCGAATTTCAGTTATAACCATGAACAGCTGAGAACTGGAATACAGCCAGAGCTTGAATATTAAGGACCCACTATGCTGAAAATGTTATGGCTCGCCTTGCCTCTGACTGAAGGAGTGTGTGCATTCAAATTGTTCCTGACATATTTAGCAATGAGGATAATGCTCCAAATTCTACCAACAGAAACAAATCCTGTGGTAACCTTGGAGATTCACAGCTGCTGAATCATTTTCCCCTCCCATCTCAATGAGTCGTCTGGCAGAAACAATGAAAGACAAAGTGGATGACAGGAAAAAATGCAGTTTACCTCCGATCAGAATGCAATTATGAAAAAGGAAGCCATTGTGAGGTTACTAGGAGGTAATCATATATCCCACTTTTTGCGTCTGCATCCTGCCTTTCTACCAGAACTCCTCCATTTCTGACTGCAGAAGGTTAAATGTGATTCTGTGCTGCCAGTTGCAGCTTACTGGTTTCACATTTAGAAATTCTGAGACATATTCTCTAAACATACTAATTTGGGAACCTGCCTCTTGAAATTTTCAGAATCCGATATGCCTGAAGCTATTCCCCAACATGGAAATTATCATAGTGGGTCCTCCAATGGCACAAATGATCATTACATCCCCGGTTTCTGTCAGGTAATGAATCCCCAAGTAAATTTTGATTACAGAAAATGCAGAATCAAAGACTTACCCAGGAATCACAGATATTAAGGCTGAAGCAGGGGCTTCAGAGACTCAAGCATATTTCTTGCACTAGAAACAGGAACAGGCGACTTTTTGCAGAAGCTTGGGCAATCTCACAAATTCCTTGCTTTTCCTAGGTTTCCACTGCGTCTGTCTATTGCAAGCTTCTCTGATAAATTTTCTTCTCTGGGTTTGTGTATAGCCAGGCTCCTGACTGGACTTCAGTAAGGAGACTGGCTAGAAAAAATCCTTCAGTGCAGACATTTTTATGCCGTCTAGGAACCAATAAGGAGAGAGCTCTCAAACCAAGGGTTGGAAAGCACACGATTGCATTTAACCCAACGATTTCTCCCAGTTCTGAAGAATCATCTGTGTTTCCCTCCTCTCTCTTTGTTGTAGAAAGAAGCAGAGCGATTGAAACGGGAACACAGAATAAAATGTAACTAACCCTGTTTTATGTCTCCAGTTTACCACAGACAGAATGGCTAATTAGGACTGCTTGTCTCAGCAAGGTTGCAGTTGCTTTTGCTTGGACTTTAGCTGTATAGCTGGAAGCTTCCATTCCTGTCTGGAGATTTTTTTGTGTGTGTGACTCTGTGTTGTCAAGTTCGTCGGGCTTCTGATTCTTTGTTCTTTGTTTTTGTCTGTTTGTTTTGCTGTGTTTTTTTCTGCAGTCAAATTATAATTAAATGTTATATATAATACATATTGTATTATATAATATATGATTATGTTTTTTCATGTAGTTGAATTAAAATACATAATATTTTTAAGTCCATTAGAGTGTTGAACATGATTATGTTTTTTCATGTAGTTGAATTAAAATACATAATATTTTTAAGTCCATTAGAGTGTTGAACATGATTATGTTTTTTTCATGTAGTTGAATTAAAATACATAATATTTTAAGTCCATTAGAGTGTTGAACATGATTATGTTTTTTCATGTAGTTGAATTAAAATACATAATATTTTTAAGTCCATTAGAGTGTTGAACATGTAGCTGGGTAGACTATAGATAGAAATGTTGATATCTAGCGTTCTTGCAAATTGACCCAACTGTAATACATTATTCCACAGAGTCTTAACGATAAAGAAATTAATTAAAATTAATTGATTTTAGAAAAAATATATTTATTTATATCCTTAACATTTTTGTTTGCCAGATTTAAGCCCTTGTAGGTGTTTCCACAATTACTTTTCCAAAAAAGAGTCATCATCTTGTTTGTTTTTCACATGTAATTAATATAAATAAAACAACCTCTTAATATCAACTTTAAAATATTTATTTTGATAATCCCCTAGATTCCAAATACTAGAATTATTCTCCAAATTTCATAACAACTATTGAATCTGAAATATTTATTTCGATATTTAATAAAAACTGTATCTATTTAAGTAAGTTATATATCCATCAGTTAGAAATATCTCTTAATGCGTGAGTGCTCTACATGGGAAGATAACATGAATATAATTCTATATTTCTTTGTCAATTAGCTCAATATAATAAATAGCCTCTCTAATAGTGTATGGCATCATTTTTCCTTTCACTAAGCACACTGGGGTTTTAAACAGTGGATATACTATACAAATTAAGCCTTTAGTTCCAGTTGATGGAAGATTATTAAGGCAATTGTGCTTACATATTAATCAAATACTGTTTTGATGCAGATATTTATTAAAACTGTCAAATTTGAGATAGGATTTCTCCTTGGACTGAAATATGCCATTCTATCCTAACTGGTCATGAATATTCAGAAAATTTTCTCTTACCACATTTTCTAATGTCATGAAATTGTATAATACCAGAATGCCTGCTTTAGAAAAGGAATATTCTAAAAATGTCTTCTAGGTTTGTAAATTTCCAGATGGGCATGTTGCTGACTGAGAATGCTACCTGACTGTCTCAGGTTACAATATAGTCATAATGGCAAAAAAATAATACAATGACTATAACTCACAGACCACACTGTTAACTGTAAAAGGAGCTGTGGGCCGCTTACTGCCAGCCAGCTCCCGGCCTCCTGGCTAGCTTATGCCCCGAAATAATTACACACAAACTGTATTCTTTTAATCACTGCCTGGCCCATTATATCTAGCCTCTTCTTGGCTAACTCTCATGTCTTGCTTAACCCATATTTAGTAATCTGTGTAGCACCACAAGGTGATAGCTTACCAGGAAAGATTCAGCATGTCTGACCTGGTGGCAGGATCCATGGCGTCTCTGACCCAGAGAGGAGAGGCATGGCAATTGCCTAACTTCCCTTCTTCCCAGCATTTTGTTCTGTCTACTCCACCCACCTAAGGGCTGGCCTATCAAATGAGCCAAGGCAGTTTTTCTGTTAACCAATGAAATCAACACAAACAGAAGACCCTCCCACATCAGTTAACCACTCAAAAGATCATTGCATTCTACTTACTCACCAAATATGATATAGTCCTTTGCAAACACCAATGTTAAATTATCTTTTTCTAAATAGTTGGTGATAATGTCAAATAATGGGCAAATGTCTGTGTATATGATGATAGAGGCAAATGTCCTCTATCATCCTCATGAATATAATGTAATAAGAACAAGATAGAGGAAACCCCTGTGTATTCCATCTCAGACACAGAGTGAAGATGGAATTAAAACTTGTACAACCACTCTAGAAATCAGTATGGTGGTTTCTCAGAAAATTGGGAATCAATCTGTTGCAAGACCTACCTATACCACCCTTGGGCTTATACCCCAAAGGATGCTCAATCATACTACAAGGACATTTGTTCATGTGTATTCATAGCAGCATATTTATAATTGCCAGAACCTGGAAATAACCTAGATGTCCATCAACCAAAGAATAGATAAAGAAAATGTGGTTATTTTTATACAGTGGAGTACTAATCATCAGAAGAAAAAAAAAACAATGAATCTTGGAATTTTCAGGCAAATGGATGGAGCTAGAAAAACACCATTCTGAGTGAAGTAACCAAGACCCACGATGATAAGCATGTTATGTGCCCACTGTAAAGCAAAGAATAAGGAGCCTATAACCCATGAACTCAGAAATCCCAAATAACAAGAAAAATCTTAAGAGAAACATACATTGGTCAAACAGGGAAGGAGAAATAGACAAGAATTCCTGAGAAAATTGGGAATGCAGGGGTTCAGGGAGAAAAGAAAGCAGAAGGGGATGAAGAAGGAAAAGAAGGAGCAGGGAGGACAACTTGAAGGAACAGGATTGTCAAGATGGGGGATAGACAGAGACAGAGAGCATGCAAAAAAGTTATGTTGAATGACAAAGTCATTATGGGACTGGCAAAAACCTGGATTTGGAGAAATTCCCAGGATTCCACGAAGATGACACCAGCTAAATCCTAATCAGTAGTGGAGAGGGTGCCTGAACAGCCCTTGCCCTGTAGTCAGATCGATGACTATCTTAAATGTCATCATAGTATCTACATAGAGCAAATGATGGAAGGAGATGCAGAAATCTACTGTCAATCACAGGGCTGAGTTCCCAAAGTCCAGTCAAAGAGTGAGAGAAGGGAGAAAATATGCAAAAGTGTCAAGACCATGATGGGAATACCCACTGAATGAGCTCACCTGAGCTAATGAGAGCACAACAACTCAAACCTGACAGTAAGGGAACAAGCATAGGACCAAACTAAGCCCTCTCTGCATGTGGGTTTCAGTTGTATGACTGGGGCAGAATGTGGAGAAACTGGAACAGGAACCAGGATTAATACCTACTGCTTGTTCTGACATTATGTAGCCCATTCTCTCTGGAAGGATACCTAGCTCAGCCCTGATATAAGGGAAACAAAATAAAAATAAAATTAAATAATAGAACTATAGTATGCTCATATGAAATAAAATAAATACCTAGTGAAGTAACCTGTGTTAGTGATGTGTCTTTTTAAGGTACCAGGTGAACCATACACATAGCCCAAGAGAACCTTTACATATAACTTAGTGTTATTAAAATGTGATTTTGCTTTTGAGTAATCACAAGTCATAGGCAGAAAAAAATGATTACTTGAAAATTTTCCTTTACTTGATTCTCTTTATCTCATGATAAATAATTAAATCACAGTGGTTTTACTCTTTTAAATTTTGTTGCCCTGCTTACTTCATGTCAAGAATGGGAGGGGCCCCTTGTCTAAGAAAACAGCATGTTCTTTTATCCCATATTTTATTTATACTGAGTGAATTTACATAATTATGGTTAATTTAATAAAGATCTTAACTGAATTATAACTAAATAGGATAAGGGTAGGCTGAAGAATCAGACTAAGAAGTAGCTGGGAGAAGGGCAGTGTCTCAGAATCTTGGGAAACCGTGGGTAGTAGATATACTTGTTATACTGAGAAAATGTACCATTCCACACAGCAGAGCACAAACAAGAAATATGGTTAATTTAAAATCTAGAAGTTAGCTAGTAATAAACCTGAGTGTTTATAATTAATAACGTTTTTTCATGTGGTTATTCAGGAACAGTCTTGTGGGACACAATTCTCTGCCTACTAATAGCACCCCAATGTTGGTCCCTAATTACTACATAACAACTAAAAAATGTATCTAAAAGACTCTAAGTACCCAAAAATGGAGTGTAATGTGGCTTCTGAATAACTGCCTTTACTCACCTAAGCTCAATGCTGGTGGCCAACAGAGGAATGGCTCCTTTAAGGGATGGCTTCTGGATTAATGTTGAGGTCTTAAATTCAATTCCATTGGTTTACTTCTCTGTTTTTATGCCAATACCAAAGCTGTTTTCATTACTGTAGCTCTGTAATAGAGTTTGATGTCAGGGATAGTAATACCTCCAGCATTTCCTTTATTGTTCAGGATTGTTTTGGCTATCCTTTTTTTTTTTGTTTTTCCATATAAATTTGATTATTGTTCTCTCAAGGTCTGTGTAGAATTTTGTTGGGATTTTGATGAGGATTGCATTGAATCTACAGATTGCCTTTTGTAGGATTGTCATTTTTACTATGTTTATCCTACCTATCCAAGAGCATGTGAGGTCTTTCCATTTTCTGGTATCCTCTTCAGATTTTTTTTTCACAGTCTTAAAGTTCTTGTTAAATAGATCTTTCACTTCCTTGGTTAGTGTTACCCCAAGATACTTTATGCTATTTGTGGCTATCATGAAAGGTGATGTTTCTCTGATTTCCCTCTCAGCTTCTTTATCCTTTGTGTATAGGAGGGCTACTGATTTCTTTGGGTTGATCTTATATCTTGCCACTTCACTGAAGGTATTTATCAGCTGTTGGAGTGCTCTGGTAGAGTTTTTTTGGGGTCACTTACATACACTATCATATCATCAGCATTATTTGTAATAGCCAGAACCAGGAAACAACCTAGATGCCTCTCAATGGAAAAATGGATAAAGAATGTGTGGCACATTTACACATTAGAGTACTACTCAGTGGTAAAAAAAAAAACAATGACATCTTGAATTTTGCATGCAAATGGGTAGAAAATACTATCCTGAGTGAGATAACCCAGACCCAAAAATATGAATATGGTATGTACTCACTCATCAGTGGATTCTAGCCATAAACAAAGGATATTGAGCCTATAGTTCATGATCTTAGAGAAGATAAGTAATTAGGTGAATCCAAAGAAAAACATATATAGATCCTCCTGTAAATTGGAAGCAGACAAGCTCACTAGGCAAAAGTTGGGAGCATGGGGGTGGGGGTGGGGTGGGGGGAGCGGAAAAAGGGAGAGAGAGGGGAGAAGGGGAGAGTAGGGGAGAGCTTGGGGGAGTGGGATTGTTGAGATGGAGGAAGGAAAGATATGGGAGCAGGGAAGGAGCTATCTTAATTGAGGGAGCACTTTTGGGGTTGGCAAGAGGCTTGGCTCTAGAGGGGTTCCCAGAAGTCCATGGGGGTGACCCCAGATAGGACCTTGGGCAGTGGAGGAGAGTGTGCATGAACTGGCCTTGTCCCATAGTAAGACTGATGACTATCTTGAATATGACCGTAGAACCTTCGTCTGACGATGGATGGAGATAGAGACAGAGACCCACATGGGAGCACCGGACTGAGCTCACAAGGTCCAGTTGAAGAGCAGAAGGAGGGATAGATAATATGAGCAAGGAAGTCAAGACCTGATGGGTTGGTCCCCTGACTGAGACAGTGTACCTGAGCTAATGGAAGCTCAACAAATCTAACTGGACTGGAATTGAACGAGCATGGAATCAAACTCAACCCTCTGAATGTAGCTGATAATTGGGGCCCACGTAGAAGCCAATGATAATAGCTCTAGGATATGATTATACTGTATGTACTGGCTTTTTGGGATCCTGTTCTATTTGGATGCATACCTTCTTAAGTCTGAATGTAGGAAGGAGGGTTAACCACAGAGCAGGTACCTTGTCCTTTCTCAGGAATGGAGGTGGAGGGGGGAAGATGAGTAGGGGAGTGAGAGGGAAGTGGGAGGGGGGGTGAAAATTTTGATTGGTATTTTATAAAGTAATAAAAAAAAGAAAAAAGATGACTTCTGGGCTGCTTGCTGGTGACAAACAAGAGTATGGCTCTATTAAGAGACTCTCAATCCAAACAATTAATATTATATTCTGAGGCCTCATCACAGACCGTGGTACCCATTTTTGGAATGGAGCAGGAAGATCCATTTCAAGCCCCCTCCCTGGGAGTTAGTTGCCTTGGTCTGGACTCCACCTTCAGCAAAACCTGCCAAGCTATCACCCTGCCCCAGGGAGGATCAGGAACACTCCAACAGGCTATTTCAGCTGTCCCTTAGAGAATGAACATCATCTCTCTCTTCCCCTGGCCATGCTTTCCGGGTGCAATTTGGGAGCTCTGCATTAAACACAGGCATCTTTTATTCAGTCCAATTCGGTCTGATTGGAATTATTTTCATCAGTGTAGAATCTCATCTTAAAAAAAAAATCCTAACAATTAATAAGGTTTATTAATGGAGGGTTGTATCCTACTCAGTGTAAGCATGGACCCAATAATATCCTAGAGGTGCAGTGGTAATCAAGGCTCCCTGATACTTCTGACATGAAACTAGTTTCTGAGGAAACCAAGGGTGGGGACCAACCACAAACGACATGCAACAACACATGCTGTACCCTGAACTGTGTTAAACTGCAAGTAACATAGCAGTTTAAGATCTGTCTCATACAATCAAAGAACAATGCAGATGCTAGGTAAAGAAATACTGAGACAAAAAAAAACTCTCTAGAATGATTGCCGTGTGTTTATAAATATTCCTGTGGCAGCATCTCCGTAGCTTTATTTTAAAGGTTCTTTATAAGGGTAGTATTATTTTAAATGAGATAATATTCACAATAATATAAAATAAATTTAACGATTAGTTTTATTTATTTTTATATTGTGACTTGAAGAGGAAGTGGAAAGAAGTGTGAAATAGAATAAATACTGTACTTATATATGAAATTCTTTCTAAATATGTCAAGAAATAGTATACAAAGCTATTATATATATATATATATATATATATATATATGAAACCTCATGCATATAAATTTCCACAATCTTATATAAATTATTGGAAGTAATTGAAATGCATCATAGTATATTTGGAGAAATAATGAAAACTTGACTTTTAATGCTATGATAGGATTTCAGTTTTGTTTTGTTTTTGTTCAAGTACCAACAAGAAATGATATGATGCCATAGCCATTTCCACAATGGATCTCCCAGGAAAGAGATAAGAGCAGAAATCCCTTAGTCAGTAGCATCAAAAGCAGGATTTTAATTGCTACACAGTTGGCAGCAGAGGACTCAGTGTTCTAATGATGAAAATCAAGCAATCTCTGTCTTGACTGATTTCCATGGGCTCCCTCCCACCTAAACATGTGCTGCAGCAGAAAGAATGAAATTGAAAGTAGAAGGCAGAGGCAGACAAATCTCTGTGAGTTCGAGACCGGCCTGGTCTACAGGAGCTAGTTTCAGGACAAGCTCCAATGCTACAGAGAAAGCCCATCTCAAAAACCATATATATATATATTTTATCCAGAGCCTGAATGCTAAAATCAAAAGAGAAAACCATGCCATGTTAAACAGGAATTCTCATATATTCAATTTCTTTGGCCTATATGCAAGATCTCTACAGCTAAGTCTTTATTTCTGCCTGTTTATGACTAATTTTGATGTAATTCTGGGCTGTCAATTACAGTTTTCTGATAACATTTTTTTTGACATATGCTTGGTCACATTTCCAAATTCCCTTCTTTGTGGAATTTGATTATTGAAATGTTAAGGTTCCTAGGTGTCTAAGTGAGAATTTTCCATGACATAGTCATTTTTAATAGGTTCTCTGAAGGAGATTATGAAAAAAAAAAACACCCTGGTTTCTGTCATGTATTGACTCATGAAATAATCTTCGCTGCAGATAATGCAGGATCTAGGTCTGAGCCAGTGATTACAGATATTGAGCCGGAAGCAATAGCTTTAGACACAGAAGCACATTTCCTGCACAACAAATTAGAGCAGGAGATCCAGAACAGGAGTGTGCGAAATCCCACCAAATTTTTGGATCTCCTAGGCTTCTATTGTCTCTTTCTCGTGTAGTTTCTGGGACAGTTTTTCCTTCTCTTGAGTTGTTTTGAGTCAGGATTTTTCTGAGTCCAGGTAAGGGATGGACTTGGCCAGGAGACTGACTGGTAAAATCCACCATTGTAGAGTTTTTTCACCATATTATTGTCCCATATTTTTTTTATCTTTTTTTTTATTTTATTTTTTGTTTAGTTGTTGAAAAAAAATTCCCGCCTCCTCCCCATTTCCCATTTCCCTCCCCCTCCTCCCACACATTACCCCCTCCTCCTACTCCCCTCCCTCTCTCCTCCTTCCCCCCACTCTATTCCCCCTCCCTCTGGAGACTGAAGAGCAGCCCAGATTCCATGCCCTGCAGGAAGTCCAAGGTCCTCCCACTTCTATCCAGGTCCAGGAGGGTGAGCATCCAAAGAGGCTAGGCTCCCACAAAGCCAGGTCGTGTATTAGGATCAAAACCTAGTGCCATTGTCCTTGGCTTCTCATCAGCATTCATTTTCCGCCATGTTCAGAAAGTTCGGTTTCGTCCCATGCATATTCAGTCCCAGTCCAGCTGGCCTTGGTGAGCTCCCAATAGATCAGTTCCACTGTCACAATGGGTGGGTGCACCCCTCGTGGTCCTGACTTCCTTGCTCATTTTCTCCCTCCTTCTGATCCTCATTTGGATCTTTTTTCTTCTTTTTTTATTGAGAAAAGGAGAAAAAAAAACAACAACAAGTTTCCACCTCCTCCCAGCCTCCCATTTCCCTCCCCCTCCTCCCCCCCTACGGCCCCTCCTCCCACCCTTCTCCCCCTCCCCCCACTCCTTTCCCCCTCCCTCTCCAGTCCAAAGAGCAGTCAGGGTTTTCTGCCCTGTGGTAAGACCTAGGACTGCCCACCTCCATCCATATCTAGGAAGGTGAACATCCAAACTGGCTGGGCTCCCACAAAGCCATCACATTACTTAGGATCAAACACCCGTGCCATTGTCCTTTGCATCTCATCAGCCCTCACAGTTCGCCATGTTCAGAGAGTCCAGTTTTATCCCATGCTTTTTCAGTCACAGTCCAGCTGGTCTTGTAGAGCTCTCAATAGATCAGCTCCACTGTCTCAGTGGGTGGGTGCACGCCTCGTGGTCCCGACTTCTTTGCTCATGTTCTCCCTCCTTCTGCTCCTTATTGGGACTTTGGGAGCTCAGTCCAGTGCTCCAGTGTGGGTCTCTGTCTCTATCTCCATCCATCACCAGATGAAGGTTCTATGATGATATTCAAGATATTCGTCAGTATTGCTCAAGGATAGGGCCATTTCAGGTTCCCTATTCTCAACTGCCCAAGGAACTAACTGGGGACCTCAGCTTGGGCACCTGGGAGCCACTCTAGGGTCAGGTCTCTTGCCAACCCTAAAGTGGTTCCCTTAACTAAGAATTGTGGTTCCGTGCTCACCTGTCCAACCTTCCTTTATCCCAATCCTCCTGCTTTCCCAAGGCCCGACCTCCTTCCCTTCTAACTTTTCTCTCCCCATCTCCCCTTACCCCCAAATCACCCCACCCCAAGATCCCAATTTTCTCCCCGGCAATTTTGTCTACTTCCCTTAGCCAAGAGGATAACTATATGTTTTTCCTTGGGTTCCCCTTCTTACTTAGCTTCTTTAGATTCACCTATTGTAGACTCCGTGACCCTTATTTATGGCTAGAACCCAATTATGAGTGAGTAATCCCATGTTCATCTTTTTGGGTCTGGGATACCTCACTCAGGATAGTGTTTTCAATTTCCATCCATTTGCATGCAAAATTCGAGAAGTCATTGTTTTTTACCGCAGCGTAGTACTCTAGCGTATATATATATTCCATACTTTCTTCATCCATTCTTCCATTGAAGGACATCTAGGTTGTTTCCAGGTTCCGGCTATTACAAATAATACTGCTATGAACATAGTTGAAAAAATGCTTTTGTCATATGATAGGGCATCTCTTGGGTATATTCCCAAGAGTGGTATTGCTGGGTCCAGGGGTAGGTTGATCCCGAATTTCCTAAGAAACCGAAACACTGACTTCCATAGTGGTTGCACAAGATTGCATTCCCACCAGCAATGGATGAGGGTACCCCTTCCTCCACAACCTCTCCAGCAAAGGTTATCGTTGGTGTTTTTGACTTTAGCCATTCTCACAGGTGTAAGATGATATCTCAAAGTTGTTTTGATTTGCATTTCCCTGATTGCTAAGGAAGTTGAGCATGATCTTAAGTGTCTTTTGGCCATTTGAACTTCTTCTGTTGAGAATTCTCTGTTCAGATCAGTGCCCCATTTTTTAATTGGGTTAATTAGCATTTTAAAGTCTAGTTTCTTGAGTTCTCTATATATTTTGGAGATCAGACCTTTGTCTGTTGAGGGGTTGGTGAAGATCTTCTCCCAGTCAGTAGGTTGCCTTTGTGTCTTAGTGACAGTGTCCTTTGCTTTGCAGAAGCTTCTCAGTTTTAGTAGGTCCCATTTATTCAATGTTGCTCTTAATGTCTGTGCTTCTGGGGTTATACATAGGAAGCGATCTCCTGTGCCCATCTGTTGTAGGGTATTTCCCACTTTCTCTTCTATCCTTTTCAGTGTGTTCGGGCTGATAGTGAGGTCTTTAATCCATTTGGACTTGAGTTTTGTGCACGGTGAAAGATGTGGGTCTATTTTCATTCTTCTACAGGTTGACATCCAGTTGTGCCAGCACCATTTGTTGAAGATGCTTTCTTTCTTCCATTGTATACTTTTAGCTCCTTTATCAAAAATGAGTTGTTCATAGGTTTGTGGGTTAAAATCCGGGTCTTCTATACGATTCCATTGGTCGACTTCTCTGTTTTTATGCCAGTACCACACTGTTTTCATTTCTGTAGCTCTGTAATAGAGTTTGAAGTCAGGGATGGTAATGCCTCCAGAAGATCCTTTATTGTATAGGATTGTTTTGGCTATCCTGGGTTTTTTGTTTTTCCATATAAAGTTGATTATTGTCCTCTCCAGATCTGTGAAGAATTTTGATGGGATCTTGATGGGGATTACATTGAATCTATAAATTGCCTTAGGTAGAATTGCCATTTTTACTATGTTGATCCTCCCAATCCAAGAGCAAGGTAGATCCATCCATTTTTTGGTATCCTCTTCAATTTCTTTCTTCAATGCCTTAAAGTTCTTGTCAAATAGATCTTTCACTTCCTTGGTTAGATTTACCCCAAGATATTTAATGCTGTTTGTGGCTATCGTGAATGGTGAAGCTTCTCTGATTTCCCTCTCTGCTTCCCTATCCTTTGTGTATAAGAGGGCGACTGATTTTTTGGAGTTGATCTTGTATCCTGCCACATTACTAAAGGTGTTTATCAGCTGTAAAAGTTCTTTGGTGGAGTTTTGGGGATCGCTTATGTACACTATCATATCATTTGCGAATAACGAAAGTTTAACTTCTTACTTTCCAATTCGAATCCCCTTGATCCCATTATGTTGTCTTATTGCTATTGCTAGAACTTCAAGTACTATATTGAAGAGGTATGGAGAGAGTGGACATCCTTGTCGTGTTCCTGAGTTAAGCGGGATGGCTTTGAGTTTCTCTCCGTTTAATTTGATGTTAGCTGTCGGCTTGCTGTATATAGCTTTTATTATATTTAGGTATGACCCTTGTATCCCTAATCTCTCCAAGACTTTTAACATAAATGGATGTTGAATTTTGTCGAATGCTTTTTCAGCATCTAATGAGATGATCATATGGTTATTTTCTTTCAGTTTATTTATATGCTGGATTACATTGATAGATTTTCGTATGTTGAACCAGCCCTGCATCTCAGGAATGAAGCCTACTTGATCATAATGGATAATTTTCCTCATGTGTTCTTGGATTCGGTTTGCCAGTATTTTGTTGAGGATTTTTGCGTCGATGTTCATGAGTGAGATTGGCCTGTAATTCTCTTTCCTGGTTGAGTCTTTGTGTGGTTTTGGTATCAGAGTAACTGTAGCTTCATAAAAGGAATTAGGTAATGAACCTTCTGTTTCTATTTTGTGGAATACATTAAGGAGTATGGGTATTAGCTCTTCTTGGAAATTCTGGTAGAATTCCGCATTGAAACCATCTGGTCCTGGGCTTTATTTGGTAGGGAGGTTTTTGATAACAGCTTCTAATTCTTCGCGACCAACAGGTCTGTTTAGATTGTTCACCTGGTCCTGGTGTAACTTTGGTATATGGTATTTATCTAAAAAAGTGTCCATTTCTTTACATTTTCCAGTTTTGTGTTATACAGGCTTTTGTAATATGATCTGATGATTCTCTGAATTTCCTCTGTGTCTGTGGTTATGTCCCCCTTTTCATTTCTGATCTTATTAATTTGCGTATTCTCTCTCTGCCGTTTGATTAGTTTGGATAGGGGTTTATCAATCTTGTTGATTTTCTCCAGGAACCAGCTTTTTGTTTCATTGATTCTTTGGATTGTTTTCTATGTTTTTATTTTGTTGATTTCAGCCCTCAGTTTGATTATTTCCAATCTTCTACTCCTCCTAGGTGAGTCTGCTTCTTTTTTTTCTAGAGCTTTCAGGTGGGCTGTTAAGTCTTCAATATGTGCTTTCTCTGTTTTCTTTAAGTGGGCACTTAGTGCGATGAACTTTCCTCTTAGCACTGCTTTCATAGTGTCCCATAAGTTCAGGTATGTTGTTTCTTTATTTTCATTGAATTCAAGGAAGACTTTAATTTCTTTCTTTATTTCTTCCTTAATCCAGGTATGGTTCAGAAGTTGACTGTTCAGTTTCCATGAGTTTGTAGGCTTTCTGGGGGTAGCATTGTTGTTGAATTCTAACTTTAATCCATGGTGATCTGATAAGACACAGGTGGTTACTAATATTTTTTTGTAACTGTGTAAGTTAGCTTTGTTACCGAGTATGTGGTCAATTTTCGAGAAGGTTCCATGAGCTGCAGAGAAGAAGGTATATTCTTTCCTCTTCGGGTGGAATAATCTATTGATGTCTGTTAAGTCCATTTGCTTCATTACCTCCATTAATTCTCTTATTTCTCTGTTAGGTTTCTGTCTGATTGACCTGTCCATTGGTGAGAGAGGAGTGTTGAAGTCTCCTACTATTAGTGTGTGTGGTTTGATGTCTGCCTTGAGTTTTAGTAATGTTTCTTTTACATACGTGGGTGCTTTTATATTCGGGGCATAGATATTCAGGATTGAGACTTCATCCTGATGAATTGTTCCTTTTATGAGTATAAAATGTCCCTCTCCATCTCTTCTGATTGATTTAAGTTTGAAGTCAACTTTGTTAGAAACTAGTATGGCCACACCTGCTTGCTTCTTAGGACCATTTGCTTGATAAGCCTTTTCCCAGCCCTTTACTCTGAGTAGGTGCCTGTCTTTGTGGTTGAGGTGTGTTTCTTGTAGACAGCAGAACATTGGATCCTGTTTTCATATCCAATCCCTTAGCCTGTGCCTTTTTATAGGTGAGTTGAGCCCATTGACATTAAGTGATATTAATGACCAGTGGTTGTTAACTCCGGTCACTTTTTTAGTAGTAGGGTTTGTGTGTTTCCCTTCTTTGTGTTGCGCTGGTGAAAGGTCTCTAGATGACTGAGTTATTGTGGTCATTGTTGGACTCCTTGGTTAGTGATTTTCCTCCTATAATTTTCTGTAAGGCTGGATTTGTGGCTACATATTGTTTGAATTTGTTTTTATCCTGGAAAATTTTGTTTTCTCCATTTATAGTGAACGAAAGCTTGGCTGGATATAGTAGTCTGGGCCTGCATCCATGATCTCTTAGTTTTTGCAGTACATCTATCCAGGACCTTCTGGCTTTCATGGTTTCCATAGAGAAGTCAGGTGTAAGTCTGATAGGTTTACCTTTATAAGTAACTTGGCCTTTTTCCTTTGCGGCTCTTAATATTCTTTCTTTATTCTGTATATTTTGTGTTTTGATTATTATATGGCGAGGGGATGTATTTTTTTGATCCAGCCTATTTGGTGTTCTGTATGCTTCTTGAACCTTCATAGGTACCTCTTTCTTCAGGTTGGGAAAGTTTTCTTCTATAATTTTATTAAGTATATTTTCTGTACCGTTGAGCTGCACTTCTTCTCCTTCTTCTACTCCAATTATTCTTAGGTTTGGTCTTTTTATTGTGTCCCAAATTTCCTGAATGTTTTGTGATGAGAATTTGTTGGTTTTGCTGTTTTCTTTGATCAGTGTGTTTATTTTCTCTATGGTATCTTCAGTGTCTGATAGTCTCTCTTCTATCTCTTGTAATCTGTTGTTAGTACTTGTTTCTGTCATTCCTGTTCGTTTACCCAGATTTTCCATCTCCATTCTTCCCTCAGTTGTGCTTTCTTCATTGCTTCCATTTCATTCTTCATGTCTTGAACCGCTTCCCTAACCTGTTTGATTGCTTTTTCTTGTTTCTCTTGGTTTTCTTGCGTGTCTTTGAGCGATTTAGTCATTTCCTCTACCTTTTTGTTTGTAATCTCTAATTGTTTATGGCAGTTTTTCACCTCCTGTTTAAGGTCCTCTATTATTTTCATATAGTTCACTTTTGAGTCGATTTCTTCTATTTCTTCAGGAGTAGGGTGTACAATTCTTCTTATTTCGGGATCCCTGGTTTCTGGTGGTGTCATGTTGCCTTTCAGATTGTTGGAGGAATTCTTGTATTGGCGCCTTCCCATCTCTTCCTTCAAATGGAGCCAGGAGAGGCCTGGTCTCTTGGTCCAGTCTTTGCTGTGATTGACTCTCAGGGTATATCTCTTCAGTGTAGAAGCAGGAACCGTTCCCGTCCAGATGGGATTCCTCAGCAACCGTCCTGATGGGATTCCTCAGCAACTAAACAGGGCCGCTGGTAGCCCAATGATCCAGGGCCAACAGGATGAATGGAGCAAGTGGGGGGGTGGGGGGTGGTATCCAGGAGCGCGCAGGAAGCCTGGCGCCAGAGCTGAAGGTGCCTGGCTCCCTTACAGGGGACCCTGAGGCCTGCCTGGCAGGCAGGCACTCACTGCTCTGGGTGGGTCGCCTTAGTTTAGGAGCTTAAGACTGTAGTTGAGCACTGGTCCTAGCATACAGCAGGGCAGGGTTGGGGAGGGGTGCTGGGGGTGCTGGGTCGTGCTAAAGAAAGACAGCCCTGCAGAAGGAGCTGGGGGAGGGGGTTTGTGCTCTCTTCCGGGACAGCCGCCCCTGGATAGCACACACTCACCTGTCCTGATGGGATTCCTCAGCAACTCCTCATTTGGATCTTAAGAGCTCAGTCTGGTGCTTCTATTTGGGTCTCTATCTCAATCCATCGCCAGATGAAGGTTCTATGATGATATGCAAGATATTCATTAGTATGGCTATAGGATAGGTTCGTTTCAGGTTCCCTCTCCTCAGTTGCCCAAGGTACTATCTGGGGACATCTCCCTGGACACCTGCGAGCCCCTCTAGAGTCAAGTCTCTTGCCAACCCTAAGGTGGCTCCCTTAATTAGGATATATATTTCTCTGCTCCCGTGTCCCAACCATCCCATTCCCCCAAGCTCCCCCAATCCTCCCATTCTCATGTTTCTCACCCCAATTCCCCTTACCCCATGCCACCTCACCCCCAAGTTCCCAGATTTTGCCCGGCAATCTTGTCTACTTCCCATATCCAGGCGGGTGACTATATGTTTTTCTTTGGGTTCACCTTCTTATTTAGCCTTTCTAGGATCACAAATTATATGCTCAATGTCCTTTATTTATGGCTAGAAACCAATTATGCGTGAGTACATCCCATGTTCATATTTTTGGGTCTGGGATACCTCACTCAGGATAGTGTTTTCTATTTCCATCCATTTGCATGCAAAAATCGCGAACAAGGCAACTGATGCCACTGATCCCATCTGTGTGTCTTCCCGAAATAGCTGGGTGCATAGTACATCTCCCCAACACATGCACCCCACTCCGTATTCCCTCTTCTGCTCTTTAAGCACAGATGAAAGTCCTTCATGTACTGCTTTTTATCCAGTGCTTTATGAAGCTTTGAGTGAGCTACTTTGTACCTCCTTTAGTAAGGCTCCTAGTATGTGCTATTGTGTGACTTGTTCATTAAGAAAACCCAGCCCACACCCTATTTCATAGCTTATTCTCCGTTCCTGCATTTGTTACGTTGCAGTATGTCTTGGAGCTGTCTCTAATGTAAGTAGAAAGATTTTTGTTTAGCCCCACTCACTTTCCTGAACATTCCTTCTTGATGGAGATTTAGGTTATTGAGGTTATTGACAATATTTCCACCATAATCAGTATTACCATGAGAAACATTGACAAACCCCATGAGGAATGTACAAATAGGAACAGTCGCTTAGAGGTAAATTTAATTTTTTTTCTTTTAAACGATTTTTTTTATTGAGAAAAGGAGAGAAAAAAAACAAGTTTCCACCTCCTCCCAGCCTCCCATTTCCCTCCCCCTCCTCCCCCCTACGCCCCCTCCTCCCACCCTTCTCCCCCTCCCCCCACTCCTTTCCCCCTCCCTCTCCAGTCCAAAGAGCAGTCAGGGTTTTCTGCCCTGTGGTAAGACCTAGGACCTCCCCCCTCCGTCCATATCTAGGAAGGTGAACATCCAAACTGGCTGGGCTCCCACAAAGCCATCACAATACGTAGGATCAGACCCCCGTGCCATTGTCCTTTGCATCTCATCAGCCCTCATAGTTCGCCATGTTCAGAGAGTCCAGTTTTATCCCATGCTTTTTCAGTCACAGTCCAGCTGGTCTTGTAGAGCTCTCAATAGATCAGCTCCACTGTCTCAGTGGGTGGGTGCATCCCTCGTGGTCCCGACTTCTTTGCTCATGTTCTCCCTCCTTCTGCTCCTCATTGGGACTTTGGGAGCTCAGTCCAGTGCTCCAGTGTGGGTCTCTGTCTCTATCTCCATCCAT
Source organism: Microtus oregoni (assembly GCF_018167655.1). NCBI lineage: Eukaryota > Metazoa > Chordata > Mammalia > Rodentia > Cricetidae > Microtus > Microtus oregoni. The sequence goes on from NW_024543059.1 coordinate 35,175,608, forward strand.
CACCAGATGAAGGTTCTATGATGATATGCAATATATTCGTCAGTATTGCTCAAGGATAGGGTCATTTCAGGTTCCCTATTCTCAACTGCCCAAGGGAACTAACTGGGGACCTCAGCTTGGGCACCTGGGAGCCCCTCTAGGGTCAGGTCTCTTGCCAACCCTAAAGTGGTTCCCTTAACTAAGAATTGTGGTTCCGTGCTCCCCTGTCCAACCTTCCTTTATCCCAATCCTCCTGCTTTCCCAAGGCCCGACCTCCTTCCCTTCTAACTTTTCTCTCTCCATCTCCCCTTACCCCCAACCCACCCCACCCCAAGATCCCAATTTTCTCCCCGGCAATTTTGTCTACTTCCCTTAGCCAAGAGGATAGCTAGCATTGAATGTAAATTTATAAAAGTGGAGTTGGGGTTGGCAAATGAATGCATTAACTGTAGTTAGGGTCTCCAAAGCCCAGAGTGTGGTGAACAGTTCACGTTCTCACTAAGTGTTAGGTTCTGTGTGTATGGCTGAATTATATATAATCAAACACTTTAATATCTTTGTTAGTTTCCTCAGTAAACATGGAATGTCTTGTTCCACCACCATATTTCACTCCACGTGATTTTGGTGTTTTTTTTTTTTCTTCTCCCTATTGAGAAAAGGAAAAGAAAGCTTCAGCCTCCTCCCAGCCCCCCACCCCTCCTAACACACCCCTCCCCTCCCCACACTCCTCTCCCCCTCCCTCTCCAGTCCAAAGAGCAGCCAGGGTTCCCTGCCCTGTGGAAAGTCCAAGATCCTCCCCGCTCTGTCCATGTCTAGGAGGGTGAGCATCCAAACTGGCTAGGCTCCCACAAAGCCAGAACATGAAGTAGGATCAAGATCCTGTGCCATTTTCCTTGGCAACTCATCAGCCCTGCTTGTTCGCCATATTCAGAGAGTCCGGTTTTATCCCATGCCTTCCCAGTCATAGTCCAGCTGGCCTTGGTGAGCTCCCAATAGATCAGGCCCACTGTCTCCGTCGGTGGGAGCACCCCTCGTGGTCCTGACTTCCCCGATCATCCTCTCCCTCCCTCTGCTCCCCATTGGGACCTTGGGAGCTCAGTCCAGTGCTCCAGTGTGGGTATCTGTCTCTATCTCCATCCATCACCAGATGAAGGTTCTATGGTGATATGCAACATTCAGGAAATCTGGGACACAATAAAAAGACCAAACCTAAGAATTATTGTCCCATATTTTATTTTCTTTAGATGTATCTGAAAGAGATATGAGATTGCAGGATAGATAGAAACTTCAGAATTTATCGTTTTATATCCATGTATTGCTTCCAACACTTACAGTATATTTGTTTTTTTTTTATTGAAAAAATAATTCTGCCTCCTTCCCGCCTCCTATTTCCCTCCCCCTTTCCCCACTTCTCTCCCCCTCTCCCCACTCCTCTCCCCCTCCCACCACTAGTTTCCTCTTCCCTCTCCAGTCCAAAGAGCAGTCAGGGTTCCCTGCCCTGTGGGAAGTGCAAGGTCCTCCCCCTCCATCCAGGTCTAGGAAGGTGAGCATTCAAACCGGCTAGGCTCCCACAAAGCCAGTTCATGAAGTAGGATCAAAACCCAGTCTCATTGTCCTTGGCTTCTCATTAGCCTTCATTGTCCGCCATGTTCAGAGAGTCTAGTTTCATCCCGTGCTTTTTCAGTGCCAGTCCAGCTGGCCTTGGTGAGCTCCCAATAGATTAGCCCTACTGTGTCAGTGAGTGGGTGCACCCCTTGTGGTCCTGACTTCCTTGCTCATGTTCTCCCTCTTTCTGCTCCTCATTCGGATCTTGGGAGCTCAGTCTGGAGGTAACCCAGACCCAAAAAGATGAACATGGGATGTACTCACTCATAATTGGTTTCTAAACATAAAAAAAGGACATTGAGCCTATAATTTATGATCCTAGAGAAGCTAAATAAGAAGGTGACCCCCCCAAAAAAATAACATAGTCATCCTCCTGGATATTGGAAGTAGACAAGGTTGTCAGGCAAAAATTGGGAACTTGGGGGTGTGGTGGGGGTAAGGGGAAATGGGGAGAGAAAAGTGAGATGGGGAGAATGGGGGGAGCTTGGGGGAGTGGGATGGTTGGGATAAAAGAAGGGTAGATAAGGGAGCTGGGAAGTATATATCCTAACTAAGGGAGCCATCTTAGGGTTGGCAAGAGACTTGACTCTAGAGGGGCTCCCAGGTGTCCAGGGAGATATCCCCAGTTAGTTTCTTGGGCAGCTGAAGATAGGGAACCTGAAATGGCCCTATTCTTTAGCCATACTGATGAATATCTTGCATATCATCATAGAACCTTCATCTGGTGATGAATGGAGATAGAGACAGAGACCCACATTGTAGATATTTTTTATAAGCCTTTCTTGTCTCATTCTGGAGGAGAGTATACATTCAATTAAAGATGCATTAGGAACCTGTAAGGACAGAGATCTCAAAACAAGGAATCAAAAACAGATGACAGCAGTTATCATAGAGATCTCTACCAGATCTGATATCCTCTCATCCCTGTACATTAAAAAGAAACAATGTAATTGACAGGGGAGCACTTGATAAAATGTGATTTACCCTAGCTCTTCCTTCGATTAAAAGGAGATATAACTGACGAGTGGTGGCTTGCAGGATTAGATTCCAGATGATTTTGCCTAGATTCTAGCTATCCATAAGAAAACCTTCATAACTGTCTGAAGGTTTCTGATTGTGATACTAGGCTGCCAAGAATTCTGGCTGATTAATTCTTGCTACATGTTTGTGTCAGGTTGTATGTGTAGTGTTCTCATGCAGATCAACTAAAATTATATTTATTATTTATGTTTCTTGTCACTGATATGTATTAGTTCTCCCTGCCCATCAGTTCCAATAATTTCCTCCACTATTTTAAATGTTTTAACCCTGAATTTTGATATGTCTGAATCTCTGGTCCTGTGTATTGCTCTAGTGCCATCATTGATTCATGTAGCTTCTGCTTCTTATTCTACACATATGATTTCAAGGTATGAATTTTTTCCAGGAATGATATCATCTCTTTCTTGGATATTATTTGGATGGAGTGCCTATTGCCTTCATAGAGAGGTAGTTTATCTGATAACCTATCATAACTTTTCAACAGACTAATGATTGCTAAATTCAACAATATGAATTCTTTCAGATAATTTCTCAGGACCCTTCAATATAGATGGGATTTTCTCTGTTAAATTAATGTTATTCTTTTCAATAGTATTAATGTTTTTAGTTATCTATTTATTATTAGTCTGTAAAGACTGTATCATTTCTAAAAGTGACTCATTCTCAGCTCTGTTATCAAACCATTTTCTTAGAGATATAATCTTCAAAAAGCTAATTTCCAAAACCAAGTAAATGGATGTATAAGTAAAATCACATAAGCCTTCCTTAATACAATCCATAGCATAAGCAAAATGGTTATTAAATTTCTGAATAGTAATATTATCTGTAATTATATAACTTTCAAATTTTACACTTTACTTTCCTGATCTAGTCAATAACGGTGAATTGTAGGTGTAATCATCTTTATTGGGCAGTAGGTGTCTGCAGTTGCATCTGTTTCATGGATGGACTTAGCAGCCAGGTCTCTGCTGCTCTTTGAGAGTGCCTTCAATGCTGCTGATTTATTTCTCCCTCACATCTAAATGTGTGCTTTCGCAGAAACAATGAAATTGTAAGAGAAAAAATTGCTCTGGTAACTGAGCCATGACATGATCCTATATCCAGCTACTTATCCTTCTGTCCTAGATATTTATGTGGAAGCCTCCCTCTCTGCCTGCTGATGGCCAAGTGTGATTTTATAATTTGTGCTTCAGTTATGGGTTTTTCTTTTTGTATGACATTCAGAAATTCTATATCAGATTCAATAAATGAACCGACTAAAAAATATGACACTTAAAATTTGCAAGGAGACACAGGTGGCTTTGAGAATCCTCCCTCATATAGCCGTTATCTTAGGGGTAATCTCCAATTGTGCATTTGAACAGTATGTCTGTGAACTCTGACAGGTGTTGATTCCCAAAGTTAATCTTCCTTGCAGTTATTGCAGAACAAACATTGAGCCAGAAGTTGCAGATATAATGCCAGAAGCAGTGGCTTTAGAGACACAAATACATTTTCTCTACTGCAAACAAGAGCAGGGGAGTCTTAGCTGAAGAATGGAAAATCCTGAAAATTTCCTGCCTTACCTAGATTTCTATTGCCCCTGTACCTGGCAGGTCTCTGAGATAGAATTCCTTGTCTAGGGTCACTTATAGCCAAGCTTTGTCTAAATCCGGCTAACAGCTGGATTTTAGCCAGCAGCCGGACTGACAAATCTTTTTGATCTGATTGCCTTTTATTTGAGGCAGTCATGTATTCACATACAGATGCATTAGGAACCACTAAGGACAGAGATCTCAAAACTAAGGATTAGAAAGCACGGGTCCGAAGTTTACATGGAGATATTCACCAGAGCTGCCAATTCATCTATGCCCCTCTTCTCTCTGAGTGTATTAAAATTAGTAGAATAACTGAATGTGAAACACACAACCTAGGCTCTGTCTCCAGTGAAAAGTAGAGAAAAAATGTCTAATACTACAGGGTGGCTGAGTGAGTTTCAGACTTCTTTTGCATGGATTTCAGATGTATACATGAAAGTCTCCATTCCTATTTGTACATTTCTGATTGTGACTCTGGGCTTTCAAGTACATCTCACTGCTGACTGTTTTTTATCTGTTTTTCTCAGTTCTTCTGTATATTTTTATGTAGCTGAATTATAATTATAAAACACTATATGCATAATACATATAACATACATTATATGTAATTGATAATTATATTTTTTCTTTAGTTGAATATCTTTTTATTTAGAAAATCGTGCATCAAAAAATGACAGGATAGAAGAAATACTAATATCAAGCCCTCTTCCAAATAGGCCCTAGCTGAATATAGTAACTCAGAGTATGTGCTAAGGTTAACGAAATAAGTTCAAATGTCATTAAACTTTTTTATGTTTTTCATGTTATCAACAATTATGTTTATTTGTTTACAAGGTCTTATTAGGCCTAGTGGCACCTAGCAAAATCCCAGCAAAATTCTTCAAAGACCTCGAAAGAACGGTACTCAACTTCATTTGGAAAAGCAAACAACCCAGGATAGCCAAAACAATCCTGGGCAATAAAAGAACTTCTGGAGGCATCATAATCCCTGACTTCAAACTCTACTACAGAGCTACAGTACTGAAAACAGCCTGGTATTGGCATAAGAACAGACAGGAGGACCAATGGAACCGAATAGAAGACCTGGATATCAATCCACACATCTTTGAACACCTGATATTTGATAAAGAAGCAAAAAAGTATCAAATGGAAAAAAAGAAACCATACTTAACAAGTGGTGCTGGCATAAGTGGATATTAACATGTAGAAAATGAAAATAGACCCATAACTATCGCCATGCACAAAACTCAAGTCCAAATGGATTAAAGACCTCAACATAAAGCCAGCCACACTGAACCTTATAGAAGAGAAAGTGGGAAGTACACTTGAACACATTGGCATAGGGAACCACTTCCTAAATATAATCCCAGCAGTACAGACACTGAGAAAAACAATTAATAAATGGGACCTCCTGAAACTGAAAAGCTTCTATAAAGCAAAGAACATGGTCAACAAGACAAAACAACAGTCCACAGAATGGGAAAAGGTATTCACAAACCCCACATCAGACAGAGGTCTGATCTCCAAAATATGCAAAGAAGTCAAGAAATTTGACACCAAAAATCACATAGTCAAATAAAAATAAATGGAGTAACCATCTAAACAGAGAACTCTCAATGGAGGAATCTAAAATGGCTGAAAGACACTTAAGGAAATGTTCAACATCCTTAGTTATCAGAGAAATGCAAATCAAAACAACTCTGCAATTCCATTTTACACCTGTAAGAATGGCCAAAATCAAAAACACCGATGACAACTTATGCTGGAAAGGTTGTGGGGAAAAAAGGAACACTTCTGCATTGCTGGTAGGAATGCAAGCTGGTAAAACCCCTTTGAATATCAGTGTGGCTATATCTCAGAAAATTAGAAAATAACCTTCCACAAGACCCAGTAATACCACTTTTGGGTATATATCCAAAGGATGCTCAATCGTGCCACAAGGACATGTGCTCAACTATGGTCATAGCAGCTTTGTAATATCTAGCACATGTAAACATCCTAAATGCTCCTCAATCAAAGAATGGATAAGGAATATGTGGTACATTTACACAATAGAATACTACACAGCAGAAAAAAATAACAACAGCTTGAATTTTGCAGGAAAATGAATGGAGCTAGAAAGCATTATTTTGAGTGAGGTAACCCAGAACCAGAAAGATAATTATCACATGTACTCACTCATAGGTGGTTTTTAAACACAAAGCAGAGAAAGCAAGCCTACAAACCACAATCCCAGAGAACTTAGACAACAATGCAGACACTAAGAGAGACTTACATAGATCTAATCTACATGGGAAGTAGAAAGTAGAAAAAGACAAGATCTCCTGAGTAAATTGGGAGCATGGGGAACTTGGGGGAGGATTGAAGGGGGGAGAGGGGAGGCAAGGAGGAGAGCAGAGAAAAATGTAGAGCTCAATAAATATCAATAAAATGCATAAAATAAAATTAAAAGTAAATTGTAGTACTTTGCTCACAAGCCCCATTTAAATGCTCCATACACAGACCACCGGAAACTTTCAGAGTTGTTCATGAATCAGGAAGTTTTCTTAAAGGAGTCTCAAAGTTTTGCTGCTACCACTGAGTAAAGAAGTCTTCTCTTAAAATAATTCTGCTGTTTCATGCTTCTAGGAAACAGATCCCAACTGAGAAAATGTTGCTACTAAAAAGCCATGCTTAACTCTGTCCTTTTGTGTTTAGAATTCTGTTTTAAGCTTTCTCAGTTTACATAATATAGTTGACCACATTGCTAGTTCATCTCACGACTGCCTGACTAGAAATAATCACTCAGAAACAATATTATTTGCAATAATGTTTTGCCAAAGCTTAAGCATATTGCTAGCTATAGTCTTTTATCCTAAACTAACCCATCTCCACTAATATATGCATTGCTATGAGGTTGAAGCCTACCAGCAAAGTTTCAGCAGTTTCCTGTAGAGACGTTTGTCTCTGGCAGCAACTACATGGCTTCTCCTGGACTCTGCCTACTCTCTCTGTCTGATTTCCTAATTAGTAATGGCATACTTTTGAGAATGATTTGCAAGAACTTTTATATGCCAAAAAAAAAAAGACTTTGGTAGCCAGGACAGTAAAATTGAACCTGTCAGAGCCTAAAAGACAAGAGGATGATAAGAAGTATCTTTCCTTTCTATACCTTATTGTACCTCAAGAGATTTGGTGACAGGTAGGGTTTTGCCTTCATATGTTACTGCATATTTTCAATGACTCAAAGTTTTCATGCAAAAAAAAAATAATCCCTACAATGTCATACTCATTACCACAATGGAACTCAGAGAAGAAAGGAAAGGGCATGACACCCCTTGACTCTGACAGATGCTAAAGTCTGGGTGAATTATTTCCTTGCAGATACTGCAGTGTTTCAAGACTGAGACAGTGGTGCCTTAAGTTTCAAAAGAAGCAAAGGTTTCAGAGGCAGAACTCAATTTGTGGCACAGGAGATCATAAGGTGAATCAGTACTATAACAGCAGGAATAACTTAGCATCTCACTTTGTTAATTTCCCTGGGTTTAGTCTCATATAGAAGTCAAGAGCACTCTGTCATGTCTGGGCCACTGTAAATTCCAGTTTCAGTTATAAACATGAGTAGCAGAGAGCTGGAATACAAGAGACTGACTAGGAAGGACCTGCTATGCTGAAAATGAAATTAGCTTTCTTTGCCTCTGAATGAAGAAGTGTGTGCATTCAAATTGTTCCTGGAACAATGTAGATAATGATCTCAATTCCACCAATAGGAACAAATCCTGTGGTAACCTTGGAGATCTGCATCATAGTTGCGGACTCATTTCTCCCTCCCCTCTAACTGTGTGTGGTCCGGCAGAAAAAAAAAATGAAAGTGAAAGTGGATGACGGGGAAAATTGTGATTTACCTGGGACAAGAATGCAATTATTAAAAGAAGAAAACATTGCAGGTAACTAGGAGATGATCATACATCCCACATCTTGGGTCTTTATCCTGCCTATCTATCTGAAATTTTCCATTTCTGCTTGATGATGGCTGATACCGATTCTGGCTTTCTATTGCAGCTCACTGTTATCATAATCATAAATGCCATTTCAGAATCCCTATACACACTCATTGGGAAAATAGATATTTTAAATTTTCAGATTCCCAGGTGCCTGAAGCTATTCCCTGACATAGCAATTATCTTACTGGGGCGTCCAATGGCGCATATGATCAGTACATCCCCGGGTGGTGTCAGGTATTGACTCCCAAAGTAAATCTTCATTAGAGAAAAATGCAGAATCCAATATTAACCCAGGAATCAAAGATATTAAGTATGAATCAGTGACTTCAGAAATTCAAGCATATTTACTGGACTGCAAACAGTAACAGCTGACTCTTAGCAGGAGCATGGGAAATTACACAAAATCCTTGCTTTTCCTAGGTTTCTATAGGTTCTGTCTCCTTTAGGTCTCTGGGACACATTTCTTTTTCCTCTGTGGTTTTTTATCAGTTGGACTTTAGTCAGGAGAACAACTGGTAAAATCCCTCAGTGCAGATATTTTTTATTCCATCTAGGAACCAATAAGAAGAGAGATCTCAAACCAAGAAATGGAAAGCACAGGACTGCATTTAACTTGATGATCTCATCAAGAGCTGATGATTCGTCTGTGCTCCCTCCTCTTTGTGTTTTGTAAAAAGAAGCAGAGCAATTGAAAGGGGAACATAGGATAAAATGTATTTTTTCCTGTGTTTTGCCTTCAGATAACAGCAGAAAAAAATACTATGTAAGTATGACAGATTGTCTGAGCAACCTTGCATCTGCTTCTGGCTCATATCTACCAATATACATGGAAGGCACAATATACAAGTGGAGATTTCTGATTATGACTCTGCGCAGCCAAGTGTGTCTGTCTTTTGATTCTTTGTGATCTGTTTTTGTCTGTTTTTATGTGGTCAAATTATAATTAAATATACTACACATAACACAAAATTACATATTATATGCAAATATAATATACAATTACAATTTTAGTGTAGTTGAATTATAATGCATACTATATTTAAGTCCATTAGAGTGTTGTACAATGAGATGGGTGGTTTGTAGAATGAAATATTGATTTCAAGCCCTCTTCCAAATAGACCCATGGTAATATAGTAACCCACAGTGTCTTAAGGATAAAGAAATTAATTTAAATTAATTTATTCAGGAAAATTTAAATATTTATATTCTTATCATTTGTGTTTGTTTGTTTTAAAGCCTAATAGATGTTTGCACAATTACCTTTGCAAGAAGTGGAGTTTATTTTTTTTTGTTTCTCACATGTAATTAATATACATAAAGTATATCCTCTAAATATTAATATAAAATATTTACTTTAAAAATCCTCTAGATTCCAAATACAAGAATTCCTCTCCAAATTCCATAATCACTGTTAAATCTGAAGTATAATTTTTCTATCTTTAATAAAAACAGAAATTATTTAAGAAAGTCGTAATCCATCAATTTGAATCAATCTGTTGGTACATGAGTACCCTAGATGGCAATCTACCCTGAAAAAAAAGTCTAAATTTCCTTTTAAATTAGTTCAATACAAAAAAATAGCTACTTAAATAAGGGTTTGGCTTTATTTGTCCTGACACTAGGCTCACTTGATTTTTTGAGCACTGGATATACTACAAAAATATGTATTAAGTTCCAGTTTTAGAAAATTCATTAGGGCAAATGTGCTTACATATTAATCAAATACTGGTTTGATACAAATATTTATTAAAACTAGCAGATTTGACATAGGTTTCTCCTTGGGCTGAACATGCCAATCTAGCCAGCTGGTCATGAATACTTAGAAAACGTCCTATTACCACACATCTCTATTCTCCTAGAATTGTACTTTAGAAAATGAGTATTCTAAAAATGTCTTCTAGGCTCTCAACCTTCCAAATGGGCTTGTTGCTGACCGAGACTGCTACTTAGTTGTTTCGGGTTACGATGTATCCATAAAAGCAAAAGAAAAAGATGATGCTGGGAATTTGACCTGGTAAGCCACTGCCACGTGGGGATATACAGGTTAATAGAAATGGGTTAAATTAAGATGCAAGAAGTAGCCAATAAGAATTTAGAGCTAATGAGACAAGCAGTGTTTTAAACAATATGGTGTCTTTGTGATTATTTTGGGGATGGGTGGCCAGGATGAACAATTGGACCCTCCTCCTATAATAAGATAATGACTATTACTCACAGACCATATTGATGACCACTCTAAAAATCATTGCATTCTACTTAATCACCAAATATGATATATCTCTCTGTACACACCAATGTTAAATTACCTTTTCTGTATACTAGATGATAATGTCAAGAAATGGGTAAATGTCTGAGTTTTTCCATTACTGTTTTCATGCATATAATATAAAAATACCAATGTGGAGACAACTCCTTGTATATTCCATGTCAGACACAGAATGAAGATGGGTTTAATACTTGCACAAAACTCTGGAGTTCAGTATGGCAGTTTCTCAAAAAAACTGGAAATCAATCAACTGTAAAACCAATCATTACCACTATTAGAGTTATTTACAAAGTTTGTTCAATCATGCTACAAGGAAATTTGTTCAACTATGTTCATAGCAGCATTCTTTGTAATTTCAGGAACTTGGAAACAACCTAGACACCCATCAACCGAAGAATGGATAAAGGAAATGTGGTAATTTGCAAAAAGGAGTACCACTCATGCCGAAAAAAAGATATCTTGAAATGTGCAAACAAATGGATGAAACAAGAGACAAACCATCCTGACTATAGCCCATGACCCCAGAGAAGCTTATTAAAGTAAACACACACAAATCCTTCTGGAAAGAGGAAATAGAGAAGTTCTCCTGAAAACATTGGGAATATATGGGTGCAGGAAGAAGTAAAGTCAGAAGGCCAGGAGGTTCTGTGAAAAGGAGAGGAGAGGAGAACTTGAAAGAACAGGATTGTTGAGATGGGGAATGGACAGAGATAGAAAGCAAGGAAAAAAATTTCATTGAACCCTTATAGAACCCACAAAAACATGGAATAGGAAAAATTCCCAGGAAACTACAAGGATGAACATAGTGAAGACCCTAAGCAATAGTGGGGTGGGTGTTTGAACAGACCTTGCCTTGTCATCATATTGATGTCTATCTTAAATGTCATCATAGAACTAACATCCATCAACTGATGGAGGCAGATGCAGAGATCCACAGTCAATCATAGGCCTAAGCTCCCAAAGTCCAGTTGAAGAATGGAAGGAGGGAGAATACATGCAAAGAGATCAAGGCTGTAATGGAATACCCACTGAAACAGCTTCCCTGTGCTAATGGAAGTCTAAAAACTCGGGTGTGACAGTGAGATAAACAGCAACATACCAAACTAGGCACTCAGAATATTGGTGACAGTTTTATGGCTGGGAAAGACAGTGGGGACACTCACAGTGGGAACAGGACTTATCCCTACTGCTTGTTCTGGGTTTAAGAACCCATTATCTGGAAGGCTACCTAGTTCAGCCTAGATATAGTGGGAACAAAATAAACAGAAAATAAAATAATGGAACTACAGTATGCTCATATGAAATAAAATAAATATTTAATGCAATTACCTATGTTAGTGATGTAAGGTACCAGGTGAATCATACATAAAGTAAAAGAGGGAAAAAGAATACTTCAGGGTTCCTGTTTTATGAGTCTTCTGGATATTCTGAAAGACCCAGAAGAATATGAGTAGAAACTGCCAATGTAAGTAAAACAGTGTTTCAAATTTCCTGCTTCATAGAAAAGTCTGTCATATACCATGGGCCTAAAGTTTTAGATGATAATCCCAATGTTATGGAAAAACTTTGGGTAGCTCTCCAGGAAGTGACAGCCTCTATGAGTTCTAGAGCTTTGGAAGTTGTTTACAATGCACTTCCTCTTTGCTTAGTATTGAAAACATATAATTATAATTATATTTTTCTTTTGTTACAATAAAAGATAAATTACATATAAAGTAATAGTCTTATAAAGATAGGATGAATAATAAAGTATTTTCCTGAATTTGCAATATGTAAAAGGATTAAATATAGCGAACAATTCTTGCTTTATCCTTATATTGTTATATGTAATTTTCCAATATTAAAGTAACAATCTTTTTTTATTCAGACAGAAAAGTGGAAATGATATGGGATTCCCCTCTGTATGCTGTGAATATGTTTTATTATCATTGCATAATAAAAATCTGTTTTTGTCTATGGTAGGAGAGAATACTGACAGACAAAAAAATTCAAACAAAGATATAGAGAAAGAGTATTCTGAGCTAATGAGACACCATGTTGCTACAGAAAAAAGTGATGGAAAGGCTATAAATTGTCATAGAGAAGCTATATTTCAGGACCATCAAAATCTTTAGGTGACAGGGTAGTGAATTGTTAAAACTGGCTAATTGTGTAGAGTCAGCTGAGTGAGTTGCTGGCTGCTTTTGCCCAGAATCTATGTATCTATAATAACTGTTACATTGATATTAGGACTTCTATGATTGTGACCCTGGTCTTCCAAGTCCATCTTGCTGCTGAATCTTTCTGATCAGTTTATGTCAATTGATTCATGTGTCTTTTTAATGAAACTGAATTAATATTATATGTTATAATATATTAATATTATTTATTTTGTATATATATATTTGTAATACATAATCATAAACTTTCATGTATATAAAATATAATATACTTACATCTATTAGATTGTGCTCTCAAATGCTGTTTGGATTGAAGAATGGAATGTGAGATTCAAGCTAAAAAGGATTAATTAAAAATACTGAGGATCCACAAGTAGGTACAGTGGCAGAAATGCTGCAGTCCATAAGCAGCGGCCTCAGGCCATGTGGCAACAGGCAGCGAACAGCAGGTCCCAAGTGCAGCCAGTCCCAGGCAGGCCATGAGGAGAGACAGACAGATGGGCATGCCACGAGACCATGCTGCAGGTCTCCAAAGGTGGTTAGTCCCAGGCAGAGAGACACAGAGTAGCAGATGAGAGACAGAGACATGGATCAGCATGCATGCACAGTGAGGTTAGATATTTATTTAGTGGCTTGTGAAGGTGAAAGGGAGAAGGAGAGAAGAGCAGAGAGACAGAGACAGAGAGAGAGACAGAGACAGGCAGAAAGACAGAGACAGACAGAAAGAGAGAGGGGAGGCAGGAAAGAAACAAAAGGAGGAAGGGGAGAATGGAAAGAGGCAGAATCTGCATCTTTTGGGGAGAGACAGAAAGGAAGAGACTCAAGCTGCAAGCTGGAAGGAAGATTTGCCTGCCTCAGTGGATGGGGGAGGGAGTAGGTATGGCTTGTCATTACATTCCAGTTTCTTTTTTATAATAAGAAGGCAGTAGGTTAGGTACCACAGGTTAAGGGAATTGAAGTAACAGGTTCTCCAGACTACTTCTTGCTTATTTATGGGTGTCATTTTTATCGGGGGGGGGGGGACCTGAGAAAGCTGGGTGCTGTGCACATCCTGGCATAGCTGGTCTCTTTCTTTCCAGTGTTTCTGGTATGGAAATGTCTTGTGTCTCTTATACCTCTTTAAGGTGGATCCTTCAATGCAGCTCCCTGGGACTCACAAGAATGGTTTGGGAAAACAGAAGTATTAGATATATACATTGTATAAACAGTAGCATCTTTATGTCAGAATGACTGTGACAGATATTTTTTTCCATTTTTTTTATTGAGAAAAGGAGAAAGAAATAAAAACAAGTTTCCACCTCCTCCCAGCCTCCCATTTCCCTCCCCCTCCTCCCACCCTTCTCTCCCTCCTCCCACCCTTCTCCCCCTCCCCCCACTCCTCTCCCCCTCCCTCTCCAGTCCAAAGAGCAGTCAGGGTTCCCTGCCCTGTGGTAAGTCATAGATCCTCCCCTCTCCGTCCATTCCTAGGAAGGTGAACATCCAAACTGGCTAGGCTCCCACAAAGCCATCACATTACGTAGGTTCAAAACCCCGTGCCATTGTCCTTGGCTTCTCATCAGCCCTCATTGTTCGCCAAGCTCATAGAGTCCAGTTTTATCCCATGCTTTTTCAGTCACAGTCCAGCTGGCCTTGGGGAGCTCCCAATAGATCAGCTCCACTGTCTCAGTGGGTGGGTGCACCCCTCGTGGTCCCGACTTCTTTGCTCATGTTCTCCCTCCTTCTGCTCCTCATTGGGACCTTGGGAGCTCAGTCCAGTGCTCCAGTGTGAGTCTCTGTCTCTATCTCCTTTAGTAATGTGGCAGGATACAAGATCAATTCCAAAAAATCAGTTGCCTCTTATACACAAAGGATATGGAAGCAGAGAGGGAAATCAGAGAAGCTTCACCTTTCACGATAGCCACAAACAGCATAAAATATCTTGGGGTAACTCTAACCAAGGAAGTGAAAGATCTATTTGACAAGAACTTTAAGGCATTGAAGAAAGAAACTGAGGAGTATACCAGAAAATGGAAGGACCTCCCTTGCTCTTGGATTGGGAGGATCAACATAGTAAAAATGGCAATTCTACCAAAGGCAATTTATAGATTCAATGCAATCCCCAACAAGGTCCCATCAAAATTCTTCACAGATCTTGAGAGGACAATAATCAACTTTATATGGAAAAACAAAAAACCCAGGATAGCCAAAACAATCCTATACAATAAAGGATTGTCTGTGACAGATATTTTTGCACAATTAAAAGTATTTTTAAAACTATGCAAGGCAGCATGAGATAGAAATTTGATAACTCGTATTTGTCCTCATGCCTTTATAACTTTCAGGTATACACCTTAATAACTTGTATTTGTATTATTGAAATTTGTTTGGTGAGGTTCTCTAAAAGGCATCCATCCCAGGGGGGACGGACATGGATGACTTGGTATGCATAGCTGAAACTGTAAAAACCCACAAAAAAATGGCAATTCCACAAGGCCCAAGGTGAGATGCATCTCCATTATAAGTGGGATGTGAATCATTGTGAACATCACAAGACCCATGGGAGAGTGTCTTTCACCCCGGGTTGGGGTGCTACAGCCTGACTGGATTTGGTCAAGGTGACTCAAAAGCCAGAGAGGCCAGAGGCCGCTCTGAGTGGCCTTTGAAGTAAGGGTAAATAAATAAAAGAAAAAGAAAAAAAAAGAGGAAAAGAAAAAACTGAGGAACCCTGGGCCCCCAGTCAAATGCACCACACAAAGTGTCCAGTGCTAGTGCAGGAGGACTGACCCTGGGCTCAGTCTGGTCATGATTTTAGCTAAGAGAAGCAGTCCAGAGATGAATGTCAGTGAAGGACTCAACCTTCCCTAGTTGGAGTTTCTCCCCCAGTTTCTAAGAACACCAGAAAATTTCCAGAAGCTCACCAGTCAATTCCTCCGGTTTGGAGAAATGATTAAGCTGACCTGAATGGGGAAAACTCACCAACTGAAGCCAATGAGGTGCATAGAAATCATGCCATAGAAATCACACACAGGCATATGGAAAATATGGTTGTTGTGGAAAAAAATACCTGGTTCTGGATCCCAAACCAAGAGAAGTTCTCAGAGTGGGAGAGCCTCCTGACTCTCTCAGCACCAAATTTAATGGATTAATTAAAAATGCTGTGGATCCCCAGAAGCTACAGCTGCAGAAATGCTGCAGGTCCTTGAGTGATGACAGTTTTCCATCTCTTTTTTTAAATAAAAAGGCACCACGGATTAAAGGAATTGGGGCTTTAAATTCTCAAGTCTTCATCCTGCTTTATTGGGGGCATCATCTTTGGGGGGGGGAACCTGAAAAGCTGGGTGCTGGTTACATCCTGGTGTAGCTGGTCTGTTTGATCCCATCTGGTGTTTGTGGTATTGAAATGGCTGATGTCTCTTACACCTGTTTAAGGTATTGGCAGAACAGAGGACAAAGTTAAGTTTAGGAAAATAAATTTTAGGACCAGGGAATTGAGGAGGGTGTATCTGAACTATTTCAGCTCCCTGGAACTCACAAGAATTTAGGGGGGTTGTGAAAACAGAAGTTTTAGATGTATACATTGTATAAACAGTAGCATCTTTATTTCAGAATGATTGTGACAAATATTTTTTGAACAATAAAAAGTATTTTAAAACTATGGAAGGCAGCATGAGAGAGAATTTTGTTAACTTGTATTTGTCCTCACACCTTTATAACTTTCAGGTACACACCTTAATAACCTGTATTTTAATTTACTGATATTTGTTTGGTAAGGTTGTCCCTCTAAGCTGACAAAACCTCTCAGCTGCATCAGAGATCTTTGAGAAGGATGAAATTTTACTTGATTCACTGATTAAAAAATGACAGAGAACTTACTTGATGGTACCTAGAGCTACTACTCAGTGCTCTCCATGATTGCTGAAGGTTGTATTTGCCTTCGGCTGTTTAGCACAAGGCCTGCTAGGCTCCCGAAGACCCTGTGGGCTAAGAAACCTATAGGAAGACAAGACAATCTTGATCTGTGCAGTTAGGCTGTCAATTTCAGTGTTTCTGTCCAAGTCTGGTGATCTGTAGTTTAGATGAAAGGCAGTTTTTCCCCAGTGGTCAGTGCTTGACATTTGAAACTAATCATGGATGGACGTTGTTCTGTGCCATTTGTCTTCTGTTTTCTTTGGTGGATACAGAGTACTGTTGTTAGGAGCCAACTTGTCTCTTTTGTTACAAAATGTCTTTTAATAATTAAGTATTTAAATTCCATATTCCCCAGATCTCTGAGCCCTTGAGGACTGTTTATCATGTAAAACTACAGTATAGAATCTGCCTAGAGAGCTGGGTTTGACCTTGACTGTACTGGCTCTTAAAAGGTAAGATTTACACTCATAAAAAGATAGAAAGAAAAAAAGACCACTTCCAATAGAAGGTCAATAGCACAAGTAACAATAGTATATAACATCTTAATATATTTTAAGTTAGGGTTGGATTAGATATATTGTATTGTTGTAAGAGACTTAAAAGTACATACCAATTTAAAACATGGGAATTATTGTTTTTGTAGTCTGAAATGAGATGCAATGAACAATAATAACATGAAGCATAGGAGCATTTAAATTACATTTATGAATATACACACAGAGAGTGAACAGGAATTGGGTGAAATGGATGCTCTTGTTGGGCCCTACCAAAGTCATGCCACTGTGCAAAACAGACATGCAACAGAATCAGCTAGAAGAATTTAGAGAAAAAAAAACAAAAGTAAATAGGGAGCCAGGCAGGATATACTTAAGTCAAGATAGCAGGAGCTGGTCACATTAACTGGTTTTCAGTTTAGATGACAGTAAGGTCACCTCACCTCAATCAAAATGGTATCGGTCACATATTGTAAGGAAAAGCCACAATTTTTGAACTACAGAGATTTTAAGCTTAAGAATAACAGAGACCTAGAGGCATGATCCACCTTATAAGTAAGGAGGAAGCAACAGGATATGTAACATTTATACTAAACATGGCATATGTATACATTGCTTAAACCCTCTAATGATTATTAACTTTAAATGCCTGACTTTTCTAATTTCCAAGGGCTCTGTCTCACACAGATGTCAGGAACAGTCTTTCTAGCCTGGAACAAGGAACATTCAGATTTTGATTATAATCATGTGCAGCTGAGGACTGAGTAAGTACATGCTCTGCATGTAAGTAAGTACAAAGCCTGACTGGTAAGTACATGCTCTGCTGACAACTGTATTGCACCTGAATTTAGGAATGTGTGCATTCAAGTTGTGCTTGGAATATGAGCCAATTAAAAGTGTGATATAAATTCTACCAATATAAATAAATCCTGTGTTAACTTTGCAATCTCCTTCAGACTTGCTAACTCATGTCCTTATGTTGGATTCCTCTCTATATGCAGTGAATATGTTTTCTTACCATTGGTTAATAAACAACATACTTTGGCTTAAGGCAGGGCAGATTATATACAGACAAGAAATCAAATAGAGATATAGAGAAAGAGTAAGCAGATTCAAGGAAAATCAAGGTTGCTGCTGAAGAAGAAATATATCAGTAAGCCAGTCGTCAGGCTATATACAGATGAACAGAAATGGCTTAATTTTAGATGTAAGATCTAGCTATAAATACACCTGATCTATTGTCCAAAGAGTATAGTAAGGATTATAGTTTCTGTCTGATTATGTGGGTCTGTGTGCATGGGAAACCATAAGCAGAGTCTCTGCTTATAAATGACTGACCTATGGCAGTGTACAGCAATATAAAGCCAAAAAAAAAAGCTTTATAAAGCACTTATAAGCTCATATATAGAGGAGTCAATTGCAGCTTCTTGGTAGTCACATTTTCATAAAGGCTTTTTTTGTTTACAGTGATAGAAATGTGACTTCCTTAAGTGATGGATTTCTGGTTCATACTGGAAGAAATAAGGGGCTCTGGATCTTTTGGACAGTTCTCTTATAGAGCTCATAAATGGTGTTTGTGAGTAGCATGTTACAAATTGATTTCTAGTGACATAGGCCAAATTTGTCCCTAGAGTTGGGGCAGTTATCAATGCTTAGAGCTGTATGAACATACCTCTGTCATGTTGGTCTTGGTGGGGAGCACAACAGGCAAAGCCATAGGGATAAACCCTACCAAGCCTGATGAGCATTAATTGTCTGGTGGGACACGAAACTCTGCCCTCTAATGACATTTTGACATGGGTTCCTAATTACTACATAAAAACTAAAATATATATTTTAAAAATTCTAAGCAATCAAAAAATTAAACCAAACGTGGCTTCTGAAAATGTGCCTTTGTTCAGCGAAAATCAATGCTAGTGGCAAACACAGGAATGGCTCTTTAAGAGATGTCTTCTGGGCTGGTAGTTGGTGACAAACTGGATTATGGCTCTATTAAGTGGCCCTCCATCCAAATACTTAATAAGGCTTATATACTCTGGGCTGTATGCTACTCAGTATAAGCATGGAGCCAATAATATCCCAGAGGTGCAGTGGTAATCATGGCTCCCTGAGACCTCATTCATGAAGCTAGTCTCTGAGGGAACCAAGGGCAAGGAGCCAGCAACAAATGCCATGCAACAACACATGTTGTTCTCTGAGAACACCTAAACTGCAACTAACGGTTTGGTTAGAGATTTGTCTTATCTGATAAAAGAACAATGCAAATTTTCAGCAAAAAACTCTAGAGAGACTTCTGTGTTTTTATAAATATACATGTTCCAGTGTCTCTGCAGCTCTTTTTTTGGATCTCATAATTGCATTATGGATTTAAATGAGATAATATTTATCAATCGCTGATGAGGTGGGATTTACACAATTGCTTACTTTTTATTTATTTTTTATTCATTTTATATTTAAACATAGTTTTGCTAAACTCTCCTCTTTCCACACGCTTGCCTCCCTTTGGGGAGCCCATCTCCCCTCATCTCCTCCCAAACGTAAGGCCTCCCATTGGAGGCAACATGGCCTGGCACACTAAGCTGAGGCAGTTCCAAACCCTTACCATATCCAGGCTGAGTTAAAATCCCAACTTATGCAATTATCTCCAAAAAGTTACCTTTTAACAGAAATAAATACCCTGGCCTCTCAAGCAGAGGTAGCTACACATCTGTTTCCCACAAGCTGATGCCCTAGATCAATAGAATATAGGCTTCACAGCTATCGGCGTAGATTTCATGATTTCCTATGAGTTTGATTCATTTCTCTGTAGCTTTTCCTTTCATGATCTTTACTCTTCCTTGCTCATATAATCCCTTCTCATTAGGCATTTTCACTTCTCATCATACCACTGAAAAAATGCCTCTCCTACCTAAGCCTCAGTACTATATTCGAATATCTCAAAATTCATTGTATGGAAGATCTATTAATCTATTGGTGTTGATCTGAACTTTAAAGGACCAAGTATCTGTTTGCATTTTAAGTTGGCATTTTCAGAGATTCTATAAGTACACACATATCTTCTGAGTCTCTTACTGCAACTTATAGAGCCTCAGTTAGTCTTTGTAAGAAGTCACTAAAGGGTTATCTTCTGTCCTGTTTAATTCTGGTATATGATTAAATTTTTTTCCTGGTTCTTGAATCCAGATCCTTACAAAAGATAAGATATTATTGCTTGCTTTATTTCCTTTAGATCACTCATACCTATAGGGTGCCATTTATATTATTTGATTTCCTTAGGGTATTTTGGACCAGATCTCTTCTCAGAAAAAAAAAATACTGAATATGCACTTAAAACTCTGGGTAAGTCGTCCATAACTTTGACCCATACTGGTGAGAATAAATCCTGTTCTTGTTCCTTCTCTCCATGCCCATCAGTTTCAATAATTTCCTCAATCATTTCAAATCTTTTTACCACTTACTTTTCTAAAGTATGAATCTATAGTCCTGTGTGCTGTTCTACTCTCCTCATTGATTCATTTAGCTCAGGGTCCTTATTCTGCACATATTATTCTAAGGTATGAATTTTTCCAGTAAAGATAATGGTTCATCCTTGAATATTATTTGATGGAATGCATATTGCCTTCCAAGAGAGATAGTACATCTGATCACCTAGTATAATTTTTCAATAGATTCTTATTGTTAAGTTCAACATTATGAATTCTTTAGAAAATTTCTCAGAACCCCTCAACATAGATTAGATTTTGTCTATTAAATTAATGTTTTTCTTTTCAATTGAATTAATGATTTTAGCTAGCTGTTTATTATTAGTCTGTAAAGACTGCATTATTTCTTAAAGTGACTCATTCCTGGCTCTGTTTTCAAACCATTTTCTTAGAGTTATAATATGAAAAACTAAGCTCATTCCAAAGAAACAAATAAATGAATGTATAAGGCAAATAGCATAAGCTTTGCAGAATATAATCCATATTGTAAGCAAACTGGTTATTAAATTTCTGAATTGTAATATTATTAGTCATCATATAACTTCTAAATTTTGCAATTTATTTATCTGCCCTAGACTTTTACGGTGAATTGGAGTATGTGTAATAATTTTTATTGGACAGCAGATGTCAGCAGTTGCAGCTGCTTGGCAGAAAAACTGAGCAGCCAGGGCTCCTGAGCTGTTGATTCATTCCTCCCTACCATTAACGTGTTTACTTTGGCAGAAACAATGAAATTATAAGTGGATTACAGGAAAAATATTATTTAACTTAGGCACTGATTCCCATCATCAAAGGTGTAAACATCCTTGGTAACTAGGGGGCAATCTGATATCTAGCTATATATACTTCTGTCCTGGTTGTTTACATGAAATTGTCCCTCTATGCCTGCTATGACTGATTTTAATTATGTGTTTTCAGTTGCAGTTTGTTGGTATGACATTCAGAAATTCCATGACAGATTCTGTAAATAAAGTGAAGTTTCTATTGCCTCTGTCAACTGCACGTCTCTGCAACAAAATTCTTTGTCTAGGGTTGCTTATAGTCGAGGTTTGACTAGATCCAACTAAAGGCTAAATTTTAGCCAGCAGCCTGACAGGCAAAATGCTTCAGTAGAGACATTTTTATTTGTTCTCATTGCATCCTACTGTAAAAGACCATGCATTAAATTATATATGCATTAAGAACCAATAAGTACAGAGATCTAAAAACCAGGGAATGGAAAGCACAAGGCTGCAGTTTAGTTATATTTACATAATCATGCCTCATAAATGATAGTATTGAAAAAATATTGATTTTAAACCATCTTCTAAATAGACAGACCCTACTTGATTATAACACACAGTGTGATAAAGATAAAGAAATAAGATCAAATGATTACATTAAAATTATTTAGAGAGAGGCAGAGGGGTAGGGTTCTGGATGCAAGCTGGATGGGAAGGAAGAGAGAGGCAGTATGCATGGGGTGGGTATAGGCCCTGTAGGAAGGCCAGGAAGTATAGGGGGGGATGAGGAGCATCTGAGTTCCGGGGCCCTGGGCTGCTGCCGCGGGTCAGAAACTTGGGGAAACGGGATGATTGGGATACAGGAGGGTTGGATAGGGGAGCAGGGAAGCACATATCTTAGTTAAGGGAGCCACCTTAGGGTTGGCAAGAGTCTCGAAACTAGAGTGGCTCCCAGATGCCCCGGGCGATATCCCCAGTTAATTCCTTGGGCATCTGGGGATAGGGAACCTGAAAGGACCCTATCCTATAGCCATACTGATGAATATCTTCATATCACCATAGAACCTTCATCTGGCGATGGATGGAAATAGATAGAGACCCACAATGGAGCACCAGACTGAGCTCCCAAGGTCCCAATGAGGAGCAGAAGGAGGGAGAACATGAGCAAGGAAGTCAGGACCACGAGGGGTGCACCCACCCACTGAGACAGTGGGGCTGATCTATTGGGAGCTCACCAAGGCCAGCTGGACTGTGACTGAAAAAGCATGGGATAAAACCGGATTCTCTGAACATGGCGAACAATGAGGGCTGATGAGAAGCCAAGGACAATGGCACAGGGTTTTGATCCTACTTCATGTTCTGGCTTTGTGGGAGCCTAGCCAATTTGGATATTCACCTTCCTAGACCTGGAAGGAGGGGGGGGAGGACCTTGGATTTTCCAAGGGGCAGGGAACCCTGACTGCTCTTCGGACTGGAGAGGGAGGAGGAGAAAAGTGGGGGGAAGAGGAGAGGGGCTGGAGGAAGGAAAGGGAAATGGGAGGCTGGGAGGAGGTGGAATTCTTTTTTCTTTTCAATAAAAAAATAAATAAAAATTATATAAATTCATGTTATCAATAATTATGTTTGTTTGGTTGCTTATAATTTCTTGTATCCAATTTCACAGGTACTTTGCATTAGTTCCTTATGTTTTTCTTTCTCTGATGAAATTCCTTTTGATAAATTATTCATTATATTGATATATGGATATCTTGGGGAAAAAATCCACTACATCTTGCCTTACAAAACATCTGTCAGATAGTTTAGTCCAGTAAGATAAAGACTGATGCCTCAGTGTTGCAGAATAAATTTGGGTGACTCTCCCTGCAGGCCATAGTCTCTTTAAATTCCATAGTTTTAAAAATTGTTTGTTTTGTACTTGCTGTTCATTCAGGTAATACATTCACCTGCTCAGGTCGTTGAAACATTTGAAGACTATATAGTTATTGTTTAACAAATTTCCTTGCTACCAAATTAAAAAAAATCATAAAAGTGATGTGATACTTAAAAAGCTTGAGAAATATGAAATACTACCATGTTGAACTGAGAAAATGACTTAGGAACCGATGGTATTTTTAGTTTGCAATACAAGTTATTATACAATGTGGGTTTTACACAAAATTTGTAAGCACCAGTATAGGGTGGATAATAGAATACATTCTACAATGTTGTCAAACACAGTTGGAATAGTTGTTATTAATGTAAGTCCTGATTTTGCTAATTTCCATGGACTCTGACACCTGTACATGTCAGCAGCAGCCTGCCTTGTCTAGACCAATGTACAGTGAGGCTTTGGTTATAGCCAGGTCCAACTAAGACATGAAATACAAATAGAACCTGACCGGTAAGAACCGGCACTGATAACACTTTTATAAGCTCTCCTGTCCACTGAATGGAGTGTGTGCATTCAAACTGAATATAAAATAAGAACTAACAAGGAAAGTAATCTTAATTCCAACAGGGGAGGCAAATCCTGTGGTAATCTTGGAGAGCTCAAACATAGCTGCTGATTCATTTCTCCCTCCTATGTAAATGTATTTTTTAGCACCAGCCGCCAAACTGAAGGTGAACAAGAGAATAAAATTTAATTTACTCCTAAATGTGGGTTAACTTTATGTGCACAAAAATATAATAATTTGATTACGTAGTAGGATTTATTATGACAATTTTTAGCATATATATGGTTTTAAAAGTAAAAGCAGAAATGAGTGTGAAATAAAATAATTGCAGCACTCAGGTATGAAATTCTAAACTATGGTGACAGAGTGTACACATGCATGCATATGTATGTATAAATATAATTTTGCATAGTCAATTTCTTATATGTACACATATATTAACTTATATAAATATTTGTATGTAATTGAGTTGCTTCATAGCATATTAGGAGAGAGATAGTTAAACTGAACTCCTTATACTATGAAGGATTATCAGCTTTTTCTTACTCAGATCCAAGTTGTGTGTTATTTCATTTATTTATTGGCCAAAGTCAAGACTTCAAGTGCAAAACTGTATATTCACAGACCATTTCAAAAATATGTTTACAGCTGCCAATATTGTGGAAAGAATCTGTTTTGGAAGTTTCTACATGCATTTATCATCATATAAGGGGAATCCTTCTGCTAATTTTTGTAATTTATATGGGATTGAATACTTGTGCTATAATTGCAGGTTAATCCTCAAATTAGCCAGAATAAAATTCTTCACTCTCATTAGATTCATGCCCACAAAGAGAAAATACTGAGAAACCTTCAGATATATTTTTGTCCTAGTGGCCAAAAATCAGGGAAGAAATCAGACAATGTGATATAAGCATAACACAAACAAACTTAATGGCTAGGAATCTAAGACTACAATGATGACCAGACTTACATAAAAATAAATTATTTTAAACTGCCATATTTAAAAAAATACTGAGACCTAATGAAATATTGAGCAACGTTGAGCCTGTGAGAAGCTTAAAGGCAGTAGGATGATGAGGTGTATGTTTCCTCTTCTATAGGTTATTGTACCTTCAGAGTCTTTGGTGACAGGTAGGATTGTGTGTTTATATGTTACTGTGTAATGTGAGAGGCCTGCTCATTGGGGTTTCCATCCCACCCGGTACCCCACAGCTGGCAAGTCTCAAAGAAAATCACACAGAGAATCTGCATTAACTATAAACTGATTGGCCCATTAGCTCAGTCTTAGCTCTTGCAGCTTATATTAACCCATTATTCTTATCTATGTTAGCCATGTGGCTCAGTACCTTTCACAGCTGGGTAGATCACATGTCACTTCTTCTGAGTCTGGCCAGGAATGGGGGAATGGGCTTCCTCCTTTCCAGCATTCTCCTGTTCTCATCTCTCCACTTCTACTTCCTGTCTGGTTGACCCGCCTATACTTCCTGCCTGGCCAATCAGGATTTTATTAAGACACATGATTGACAGAATACTGATAATCCTCCTGCACCACTCCCCCCCCCCCGCTTTTTTTAAACAAAGGAAAATGCCCATAGTCCATTTTTTGAGAATGTGGGCATAGTATTCCTAGCTACTTTTTGCTGTTTGGGGGCGCTGATAATCTTATGGGGACCTAAAAAAAATTATCATCAAGTCCTGACTGGAGTATCTTGTGAGTCTTGATCATCTCAGGCAGCAGTCTTGAATCTGTTCTGGTTGTAGAACTCAGACATCTGGACCATCTGTTCCTACCAGAGATTTCTCAGGTGGTCTTCCTTGATCAAATTGGATTTTTCTTAACTCAGAATGAATCCACAGCCTCTCATTTCCTGTAGAAACAAAAGCAAAATATCTTCTCCAAAGTAACATACCTTTGGACTTCAATTTTGAAGTCAAGGAATTTTCAGAATACCTCTCTTGGATTAATTCAGCAGCATTTATAAGCAAATATCTTTTAGCAGATGTTGCTCCTTCCTCAGCATTCAAACAATTCAAAGAGAGCATAATAGCATACAGTATTAAGATTCTCTGTGTATTTTTCTTTTTTACACAGCTTTACTTTAACCTCGATTTCTTTTATTTTTATTTTTACTTTTACTTTTTGAGACAGGTTCACTGTATATCTTTGTCCTGGAATAAAGAGTTATTCCTGTAGACCAGGCTGTCCTTGAGCTCACAGAGATCCCTCTGTCTCTGCCTCCCAGGCCTTAGGATTAAAGGTATGTTCTGCCACATCTTGAAGTCATAGAGGTCAATCTACCTCTGCCCATTGAAGTCTCAGAGGTCAATCTACCTCTGCCTCCCAAGTGTTGGGATTTAAGGTGTGTACCACCACACCCAACTACTCTCTTTTTTTCACTTTAAGAACTTTAACCTTTAGCCTACATATATTTTTAACAAACTGTAAATCATTTAGAGGTTTTCTTCAACTTTGAATCTTTCTTATCTATCTCTCTTTTTGTGACCACGTGAGTCTTTAATTTATCAGGCAATATGGGTAGGATTAAAGCTGTGGCTTTGATGGCTGGATCCAGCTCATTCCCTAGCTTTCAAGGATCATGCCACAGGTACTGGTCTAGCCATCTTTATTGTCACAACTCTATGGCATTTCAAGTCCCTGCCAGCAAGCAAGCTGTAGCAGTGCACTCAGACCACAATAAAAATGCTCTGGTAGTCAGGCCTGCCTGAAAGAGTTCGAGCTTGCCCTGGCAGGATGGTCCAGAAAGCTGGCATTTTAAACAGCACAGCTTTTTTCCTGCTAAATGGTTTAGGAGGGTCTTCTATCTATCTGTTGATTTCATTGGTTAATTAATAAAGAAAACTGCTTCGCCTGATAGGTCAGAACATAGGTAGTTGAGGAAGACAGAACAGAACTGTGGGAGGAAGAAAGCAGAGTCAGGTAGATGCTATGCTTCTCCTACCAAGACAGATGGTGGTTGGAATCTTCCTGGTAAGCCATCACTTCATGGTGCTACACAGATTATTAGAAATGGGTTAATCAAGATGTGAGAGTTAGCCAATAAGAGGCTAGAAATAACGGGCCAGGTAGTGTTTAAATGCATACAGTTTCCGTGTTATTATTTCTGAGGCTAAGCTAGCCATGTGGGAGCCGGGTGGGACAAAAAGCAAGCCTGCCCACAGCAACTTATATATTACTGTATAATATTTTCAATTACTTAGTTTTCATGAAAAAACTTCAATGTCATACCCATTCCCACAATGGAACTCAGAGAGGAGAAGAAAGGGCATGACTCCTCTTAACTCTGTCAGATTCTAAAACCTGAAGTGAATTATTTCCTTGAAGACAATGCAGTGTTCAAGACTTGGGCTTCCCACAGGTCAGGGAACCCTGATTGCTCTTCGAGCAGATGAGGGAGGGGGACTTGATCGGGGGAGGGGGAGGGAAATGGGAAGCGGTTGTGGGGACGAGGCAGAAATCCTTAATAAATAAATAAATTAAAAAAAAAAGACTGAGACAGTGGAGCCACAAGTTAAAAGAGAATCTTATGGTTCAGAAGCAAGAATTCACTTGCTGCACAGGAGAGAGTGAAAAGTGATTTACAACTGTAATACGGGGAATAAACCAGTACTTGACTTTTGCTGATATTCCCTGGGCTTTTTCTCATAGAGATGTCAAGAACAGTCTTCCTTGTGGGGGCCAATGTATATTCAGGTTTCGGTTATAAACATGAGCACCTGAGAGCTAGAATATAGCCTGAGCCTGACTAGTAACGACCAGATACGCTGAAAATTTAATTAGCCATCTTTGCCTCTGACTGAAGGACTGGGTGCATTCAATTGTTCCTGGGATATGAACCAATGAGGAGAATGTTCTCAATTCCACCAATAGGAACAAATCCTGTGGTAACCTTGGAGATCTGCATCAGAGCTGCTGACTCATTTCTCCCTCCCATCTTTGTGGTCTGGCAGAAAAAATCAAAGTGAAAATGGATGACAGAAAAAAATCAGTTTACCTAGGACCAGAATCCAATTATCAAAAGAGGAAATCATTGTGAGGTAAGTAGGAGATTATCACATATCCCCCTTATTGGGTCTGTGTCTTTCCTATCTACCGGAATTGCTTCATTTCGTCCTGCTGAGGGCTGATTGTCATACTGTGCTGCCGATTGCAGCTTACTGGTCTTACATTCAGAAATGGCATGTCAGATTCCCTAAACACACAGATTGGAGAATCAGACACTTGAAATTTTTCAGAAACCAGGTGCCAGGGGCTATTTCCCGACACAGCAATTATCTTACTGGGTCTTTCAATGGCACATAAAATCAGTATATCCCGGTTATTTATTATCAGGTATTGACTTTCTAAGTTAACATTCATTTCAGAAAATGCAGAATCCAAGCCCAACCCAGGAATCACAGATTTTAACGCTGAAGCAGTGGCTTCAGAGACTCGAGCACATTTCCTGCACCGCAAATAGAAATACGTGATCACAGCAAGAACATGAGAATTCTCACCAAATACTTGCTTTCCTAGGTTTGTATCGCTTCTATTTCTTGTAGGTCTCCGGGAAAGATTTCCTTTTCTGTGGTTGTTTATAGCCAGTCTACCTGACTGAATTCCAGCTAAAAGCTGGAATTCAGTCAGGAGCCTGACTGGTAAAATCCCTCATTGCAGATCTTTTTATGCCATCTGGGAACCAATGAGGAGAGAGAACACAAACCAAGGATTGGGAAGCGTAGGCGTGCATTTAACCCCATGATCTCATCAAGAGCCGATTATTCATCAGTGTCTCTTTCCTCCCGATGTGCTGTAAAAAGAAGCAGAGCAATTGACATGGGAATACAGGATAAAATGTAATTTACCCTGGGTTTTCCTCCAGTTAACAGCAGTAAACCGGCAAATATGACAGGTTTTCTGAGTGAGCTTGCAGCTGCTTTTTGCCTAGATTCTATCTGCACACATGGAACCCTCCATTCCTGTCTGGAGATTTCTGATTATGACTATGTGCACCCAAGTATGTCTGGTGTCTAATTCTTTGTGATATGTTTATATAAATATTTTATGCAATCAAATTATATTTAAATATGCTACATATAAAACAATAATACGTGTTATATATAAATATAATATATAATTAAAATCTTCCATGTAGTTAAATTATAATACATAATAAAGTTGATTAGAGTGTTGTACAAGGAAATATGTGGATTGTAGTAAGTACTGTAGACTTGAAATGCTCTTCCAAACAGATCCAGCTGTAATATAATAGCCCATAGTGTCTTAATGATAAAGAAATGATTTAAGATTAATTGAAATCAGGAAAAAAAATTAAATATATTTATAATGATGAGGCTGTAATGGGAATATCCACTGAAACACCTTACGTGAGCTAATGGGAGCCTAACAACTCTGGCCTGACAGTGAGGGAACCAACACAGTACCAACTAGAGCTCAGAATATAGGTGACAGCTATTTGGCTTGGAAATACTGTTAGCCACTGTCAGTAGAACAAGATCCCTATTGTTTGTTTTGGCCCTAGAGAACCCATTCTCTGGAAGGCTAAATAGATACCATTGGAACAAAATTAACATAAAATAAAATAATAACACTATAGTATATCATATAAAATAAAATAAGTACCTAATAAAATTACCTGTGTTAGTGATGAGTCTTTTAAGGTATCTGTTGAACCATACATAAAGAAAAAGATAACCTTTACATATAACTTAGGGTTAGTTAAATGTGATTTTGCATTTGAGCAATTACAAGCTGTAAACAGAAAAAAAAATGAGTTCAGGAATTTTACTCTTTACTAGGTTTTCTCTATCTTATGGGGAATGATTAAAGTCACAGTGTTTTTACTCTTTGAAACTGTGTTGCTGTGATTACTTAATTTCACAGAATGGAAGGGGCAAGCTGAATAAGAAATTGGGCCTGCTCATCAAAACCATATTTTATGGGAATTGTAAATCACAGCCCAGACTGAGGTAAAATATTAAGAATTAGCTGTTGAGGATACACTTCCATGTGTGTGTGGTTGTTCTTCAGTTTTTAAACATGAGCATTCAGGATGAAATTACTACTCAGCCAGTGAAAAAAGTAAGTATTAAATATAGAAATTGTAAGCTAAATATATATATATATATATAATTTAATATACACCCATCTTTTCCTGAATAGATTTTAATCATAAAGCTTGTCAAGCAGAGAGTAAGGATGGCAATTATTTATGTCTCTATAATCAAATCAATAAATTATAATTAAAAGGCTGTGTATATGAAAAACTCAAGTACAGGGTATGTAATATTCCTTTATACTGTGTAAATAAATGTCATTGTGATTGATTTAATAAAGATCCTGACTGGATTATTTCTAGGCAGGATAATGTTAAGTTTAAGAAACAGAAAAAGAAGTATTTGGAAAAATGAGAGGAGTCTCAGTATCAAGAGAATCAGTGGGAAGGAAATGTACTTTCTAGTCTGAGAAAAGTTATCAGTCCATAAGATAGCACATATATGACATATGATTAATTTAAAATGTACATGTTAGGTGGTAATAAGCCTGAGTTACTGTCTGAGAGTTTGTAATTAATGATTATTTTCAATGTGGTTATTATGAAACTGTATTTTGGGACACAAAACTCTGCCTACTAAGGGCATTCTGACTTGGGGCACTAATTATCATATAACAACTAAAAATACATTTAAAAGATTCTAAGCAATCAAAACATGGAGACAAATATGGCATCTGAATAACTTACCTTAGCTCATATATGATCAATGCTCATGGCAAAGAGAGGAATAGCTCTTTAAAAAAAAGTTTCTGAGCTGGTTGCTGGTGACTAACAGGAGTATGGCTCTATTAAGTGCCCCCCCCATTCAAACACTTAATAATGTTTATTAACTGAGGACTATATGCTGCTCAGGGTAAGCATGGACCCAATAATGTCCCAGAGGTGCAGTGATAATTATGGCTCCCTGATACCTGAGCCATGAACCTAGTCTCTCAGGAAACCAAGGGCAAGGAGCCAGTCACGTACACCATGCAACAACACATGCTGTACTCTGAGTAATAGTAAACTGCAATTAACACAGGAGTTTAAGACTGGTCTCACCTGATCAAATACTCTAAACAGACTGCTGTGTGTTTATAAATATACATGTATCACTGTCTCTGCATATCTTTTCTTGGTTCTTTGTAAGTTTATTGTAAAATTAAATGGGATAATATTTGAGTCACTGGTAAGCTGGGATTTATGTAATTGCTTATTTTTATTTTGTTTATTCACTTTAAATTCTAAACACAGTTCTTTACCCAGTTTTCTTACCATACGCTTGCCTCCCCACAGCCCATCTTTCATCAATTTCTCCCAAAGGTGTGCCTCCCATAGAGAATCAACATAGCCTGGGATATTAAGCTGAGGCATTTCCAAAACACTACCAAAGGAAGGCTGAGTTAGCCATGCCAACTTATGGAATTGTCTCCAAAATATATAACACATATAAAACCACCAAATATATAAAACAAATATAAAACCACCAAAAAAAAAACCTGGACACCTGTTATGGGTCCCTCAAATAGAGCAAGCTATACTCCTCTCTTGTCACATTCAGATCGCCTAGATCAATAGAATAGAAGCTTCCCAGCTGGTGCTGTAGTGTTCATGATTCCTATAATCTTGGTTCTTTTCTCCATAGATATTTTATACCAGATGGCTTCTCAGAGGAGATAATTGGGTAGGCAGTTAAAACTCTGAGTAAGTCTGTTATCAAATCATTTTTGTAAAGATATAATATGAAAAACAAGGCTAATTCCCAAAACTACGTGAATGGATGCATAAGGTAAATCACATAAGCCGTCCATAATACCATTCATAGTGTAAGCAAACTGGTTATTAAATTCTTGAATAACATTATTATCTGTAATCCTATAACTTTCAAATTTTACACTTTACTTACCTGTCCTAAGCAATTAGAGTGAATTGAAGTAGGTGTACTAATCTTTATTGGCCAGGAGGTGTCGGCAGTTGCAGCCAGCTGACAGACAGACTGAGCAGCCAGAGCTCAGGCTGCTCTTTCAGAGCTTCTTCAGAGCTGCTGGTTTATTTCTCCCTCCCATCTAAACGTGTGCTGTGGCAGAAACAACAAAAGGGCAAGTAGATGACAGGTAAAATCTTATTTAGCTTAAACGTTTATTCTAATTATCAGAGAAGAATACCATCCTGTGAAAACTAGAGGGTGATCCTCTATCCAGCTACTTACCCCTCCATCCTGGCTATTTATGTGGAAGCCTCCCACTCTTCCTGCTATGGCTGATTGTAATTTTGTGCTTCCAGTTGCTTGTTGTTGGCATGACATTCAGAAATTCCATGCATATTCCATAAACAAACTGATTAGGGGATATGACACTTGAAATTTTCAGGGAGACCCCAGTGGCTATGTGAGACTACTGCCCAACTTAGCCATTTTCTCAAGAAAATCTCTGATTGTATATTTTATCAGTACATCTCCTAATTCTGTCAGGTATTGATTCCCAAAATTAATCTTCCTTGTAGTTATTGCAGAACCAAAATTGGGCAAGAAATTGCAGATATAAATCCTGAAGCATTTGCTTTAGAGACACAAATACATTTCCTCTACTGCAAAGAGAATCTGGTTACTATTAGCGGAAAAATGAAAAATTCCACATATTCCTTTCCTTCCCTATGCTTCTATTGCCTCTGTCACCTGAAGGTCTCCGGGATAGAATTTCTTGTTTAGGTTTGCTTGTAACCAAGCTTTGACTAAATCCAGCTAACAGCTGGATTTTAGCCAGCAGCCTGACTGACAAAATGCTACAGTACAGACTTTTTTTTAAAAAATCTGATTGTCTTATATTGGAGGAGGGCATGCATTCACACACAGTTGCTTTAGGTAGCACAAAGAACAGAGTTCTCAAACAAAGGATTAGAAAGCACAGGTCTGAACTTTACACGGAGAACTTCACCAGAGATGCCAATTCATCTTTGTCTCCCTCCTCTCTGAGTGTGGTAAAATGGGTAGGATAATTGAATGTGGAACCCAATAGAAAATATTTTTTTAACCTATGCTCAGCTTCAAGTGATCATTAGAGAAAACTATGTAATACTGAAATTTGGCTGAGTGAGTTTCAGGCTGCCTTTGCCTAGATTTGAGCTGTATACATGAAAGCCTTCATTCCTGTCTGAACTTTTCTGATTGTGACTCTGTACTCTGAAATACATCTCACTGCTGAAAGAACAGACAGACCCCTGTCTCGCCATCTGGAGAGCTCCTTCCTAATCAGAAACCTCCACAGTTTGGTGGCCCCTTCGCTTTGAGAGACAGTCACCCTTGGCCAAGTCACCAGCCCAGGCAGAAGGTGGTAGGGACCCAGATCTCTGCAAGGACCCTATGTCCTTGGATACTGTTGTTGTTTGGACAGCCTCGCTCACTCCGAGCTAGCCTCTTTGCTGTGTAGCCGTGATTGACCTTCAATCTTGATTTTTCCACCTTCGCCTCCTGCGTGTTGCAATTGCAGATGTGTGCCATTTTGCCCCGTTTGTGTGCTACTGGGATTGAACCTAGAGCTTCGTGCATGTTAGACTGTCAGCTGAGCCACATATCTGAATATTACTTTAATTATGTAAAGATATGTTCCATTTGTTTATTTTACGGAATATTACCTTAACTAGGAAAAAAAAATATAAGAGGTAGCTAGAAATGTATCTGAGCTGTTATCCAAACAGTATTGTAATGACTATAAATTTTTTTGTGATTACTTGGGTCTGGGTGTATGGGAAACCTAAGGCAATCTCTGCTTTCATCATAGTGCCTAATGTTTGGCCATGTCCATCAACATAAATCCTAAGAATGCTTTAAAAAGCTTTTCTAGGCCCACAAAAAGGGAGTCAATTCCAGTTTCATGGTAGTCACAGTTTTTTTCAGAAAGGCTTTTTTTTTTTTTTTTTTTTTTTGTCAGTGAGTCAGACAGCTTCCTGGTTCAAACTAGAAGCACAAAAGGCTCTGAATATTTTGGAAGGTCCTGCTACAAAGTATTTAAATGGTGCTTGTGGGAAGGATGCTACAAATTGCTTTATGTTGAAATAGAACCCCTGCATCCATTGAGTTGAACAGCTATGATTGATTGCAGAGGTGGTGAACATAACTCTGCCATCTTGGACTGGATGGTTTCAACAGCAGTGGGGATGATCTTCGTCACACCTGATAAACACTAAAAAGAAAAAACTCTCCTGTCAGGAAATGATTACACAAATGCAATAAAGATAGATTCATTCAAAAACAAACCTCCGAACAGGTCAGCGTTCTCTAAAAAATGTGCATACACTTAAGAATAAAATGGGTAGAGAATGGTATATAATGAATAAGTTTATAAAAATTAAACAAAGTCTTTAAAGAGATAGTAAAAATAACATAAAACAGTACAGACAGTGATAGATTAAAGGAGTAGAGGTGATAAAATAAGTGATAACATCATAAAAGTAAACCATGTAAAGAAGAAATGTATACAAAAAATATGAATTATGTTATTTCTGTGTTCTTGAAAATTCTTACTGCAGAGAGACATTTGATTTGGGGAATCCTAAGCTATATCAAAATATATATTTTAAAGACATCAAAATTTGAGTCTAAGAATATGTGGGTTTTGTTGATTTTTCAAGACAGGGTTTTCCTGTA
This sequence comes from Microtus oregoni, assembly GCF_018167655.1. Lineage (NCBI taxonomy): Eukaryota > Metazoa > Chordata > Mammalia > Rodentia > Cricetidae > Microtus > Microtus oregoni. The sequence continues at coordinate 35,209,937 of NW_024543059.1, forward strand.
GCTTTGCAGTCTGTCCTAGAACTAACTATTGGAGAACAAACTGGCCTCAAACTCACATAGATACATCAGTACAGGGAAAAATCTTGTCACAATCATATAGTAAATATGTTACTTTTGATAAGACATGCTACATTTGTTTCTACAGAAGATGAGAACTAATGGATTGTTTCCAGGCAAATGTTGTTTGATGGAGCAAGAACTCCAAAAAGGTCTCCTTGAACCCTAAATAAAGCTTCCCACCAAGCTACAGGAAGTAGTTTGTAGAAAACTGCAGGCAAGTTTCCAAATGGCTATTTTTGTTTGTTTTTATTTAAAGTGGAATATCATATAGAGATGAAACGTTGTATTCATATGGACCTTAGTTTACTGGTGAAAATTTAAGGTTGATTTTGGTACAATCTGTATTTGTATTTCTGATTCTGTTTAAGTTATTTTTTTGTATCTCACTTAATGTAGTCTATAATTAAGAATTATAGATTAATACATAGTCATCCATAATAATTAAACTTTTAGTCATGTAATTTATGTTTTCTAAAAGTGCTGAAAAATTGTTTAGTTAGATAATATTCAACACCTCACAGAGTTACAGAATATGGCAATTAAAAGATTTTAGGAATGTTGCAAGGAGGCTGCTTATTCATCCCAGCCATCCAGAACTGAAATAATAATATGGAAATGTGTTAATTAAACCACTGCTTGGCCCATTATATCTAACTACTTATTGGTTAACTCTTTCATATTAATCTAACCCATTTCTATTAATTTTTATATCACCATGAGGTTATTGCCTACTAGCAAAGTTTTGGTATGTCTGTTGCTAGCTGTAGCTCCATAGCTTCTCTCTGACTCTGCCTTCCTCCTGCCATGATGTATGCCAAGTAACTATTCATTAACCAATAAAAGCAATACATAGACAGAAGGACCTTCCACACTATTTTCTCTTTTCTGCTTAAATAAAAAGGAATGCTTTAACTTTAACAGGGTAAAATTATATATAAAATCAGGTATCAAGCAAGAATTACAGTTGCAATATTTATATCTACTTTATCACTTATCATAAATAAGGAAAGCTATAATAATAACTACCAAGTCTTCAACTTGGGAATATGGGCGTAGTTCTGTTCAAATTTCTTCCTGCAGTTTATTTGGTGAAGTAATTTTCTGAGAGTTGGTCAAGGGAACCTTTCAGGGGTTCTGGTTCCATCAAATTATATTGGTTTGAAAGAATCCACAGGTTTTGATCTTCTGTGCAAACAAAAGAAGAACCTCTTTTCCAAAGCAACATATCCTTAGACCCAAATTTGGAAGTCATAATATCTTTAAAACATATGTGCTGTTTTAGCTTAGCAGCCCATACAATGAAATGTCTCTCTGTACTAACACCTTCAAAGTAAAAAATCAAAGAAAATACAATAAAATACATAATCCAGTCTCTCTGAATTTTCCATTTTTATGTAGCTTATTGTTCTTTACACCTTTTAAACTCTTATTATCTGTACTGTCTATTTAAAGATTTTACCCTTTTTAAAAGCATTAAATTTATTTTATAAATCCCAATGCTTTTTCTTCTTTCTTCAAAGCCTATGTACATTTATCCAACACTATGACTCATCTGTATTTGTCTTTATTGCATATCTGTAATTTTTTACGGTATAGGAGCACTTTTTAAAATTTAAACACTTCTTTAACACTTATGGTGCACCATTACTATAGTATATATGGTATTTTCTGTTTGCCTGCCTAGTCTAAAACTTAAGCTGTGACATTACTATGATAAATTTGGTACTACCTGCTTGCTCCACAGAGTCCAACATGATGGAAGTCCAGTCACCGCCTCTGCAAGCCATGCACATTGCCCCAGTTTTAGGCATCAACAGGTCTATGTAGCCATTACACAAACAGCGGCAGCCTGCTGACACACCCGACTCAAATGCTCTGTTGCTGGATCTTTTCCCTGAAAGAGTCACAGTTTATGCTGGCAGCATGGCCCTATAAGCTGCCATTTCAAAATGACATGACTTTTTTTTTTTTCATTTTGACTCAACTGAATCAGGAAAACCACTCTTAAAGGAGCTGTGGTATGCCATCAGCAAACAGTATGAAGCTGTGTTACACTCTGTATTTGTGTGTTTAGAATTTCTTTTTAAGCTTTCTCAGGCTTTACATGAATTTAGACCACCACGTTGAGGGGCCAATTTGTAGTAAGGAGGCTGTTTATTTGTCCTGAGTTCCCCAAACCAAATTAATCACACAGAAACTGAATTAATTAAATCACTGCTTGGCCCATTAGCTCTAACTTCTCATTGGCTAATTCTTACATATTATTTTAACCAATTTCTATTAATCAATATATCACAAGGTCATGGCCTACCAGCAAGGTTTTGGGATGTCTTTCTCTGGTGGCAGCTAACTAACTTCTCTCTGAATTTTCCTTCTTCTGGTGTGTGACAGTTCAGTGTTCTGTCAATTATGTTTTAAATCAGTGCAGATTGTTCAGTGGCCAGGAAGGAAGTAAAGGTGGGACAACCAGACAGGAATTAGAGGGGGTAGGGGCAAAGAGAACAGGTGTATTCTGGGAAGAAGGAAGCTCTTTCTGCAGTCCTGTCTAGACACTGAAGAAGCAGGATGTGACCTGCCCCACTGAAAAAGGTACTGAGCCATGTAGCTAAAATAGATAAGAATAATGGGTTAATACAAGTTCCAGGTGTTAATAAGAAGCCTGAGCTAATGGGCCAATCAGTTTTTAACTTATGTAGACCCCTGTGTGATTTTCTTTGGGGCTCTCTGGCTGTGGGAACTGGGCAGTACAGAAACCCTCACAACAAGAGAATGGTGCCCAACATGGGGCTTGGATCCATGACCCCGAGATTAAGAGTCTCATGCTCTACTGACAAAGCTAGTATTATAAATGGTACCCACATGGACAACTGCATCCACATGAAATCTGAGAGAGCTTATGAAGTAATTCTAGACAGAAAAAATAGAGTAAAGCATGGCCTCTTGGTAGTAGCAATTTCTTGGATCTACTCTGCTTGCTAGAGGTAAGCGCTGTCATTTAAGACAGGATTCCTGACTCAGCTTTAGCTGCAAAACCCTGAAGCACTTTTAAGAGGTCCTGCCATAAAACAATTAAATGGTGTTGATGAAAATCTGAACACGTGCTTTTTGGTTTTCAGCCCTAGCAGGAAAAAGCTATGCTGAACTCTGAAGGACTATCTCACCTTCTTTAGGCATCTTCTGTAATAATTTTTCTATGGTTCTTGCATATCCAGTTAATATAGCATACCATCAAACAGTCCAGACAAGAGCAGTTTCTTCTCTTCAAGTTTAGCAAGTTCCATAAAGCAACTAGTCGATACCCATCTATTTCTTGAAGTAATTAGTGCTACCTTTAGCAGATGTGCATGAGTGTCATTACCCTGAAAAGTCCTAAAGTTTAAAAACATTATAAATGGAATATTCTGTTAGTATTTGAAAGGTTTGAATAATAACTGTCCATCTAAAATATATACCTGTACTTCTAGAAAACCAAAACCACATGACTACAAATTTGACTATTATAGATGACTCTCTATTAACCTATATTTCTTAATTATGCATTACATTTTAAGCTAGCTGCATGAACAAAATACCTTTATCAAGAGCAGAATTATATATGTAACAACATTGATCTTAAATTTCTATCTATAAACCAGTATCTTTATGAATGCAAATCTCTGTTGCATATCTGTAGTAATATGGAGCGGTGGGGCTGCATCCCCAGCACCCTGGACGCCTGGCTAGCTTATGCCCCGAAATAACAACACACAAACTGTATTCATTTAAACACTGCTTGGCGCTAAAGCTCTAGCCCTTACTGGCTAATTCTGATATCCGGATCAACCCATCTCTAATAATCTGTGAGCACCAGTCTTACCGGGAAGATTCTAGCCTACGTCCACCCTGGGTCGGAGTTTCATCACGTGTGTCTGCCCGGGAGCGGGGCATGGAGTCTCTTCTGAGGTGTCTGCTCCCGAGAGGAGAGCTGTCAAGTCTGAGCTCACTTCCTCTTCCTCCCAGCATTCTGTTCTGTTTACTCCACCCACCTATATTCTAAGTTATGAGCCCAAGCAGTTTGTTTATTACTTAGCCAATGAAATCAACAGATAGATATATGACACTCCCACATCACTTCCCCTTTTTCTGTTGAAACAAAAAAAGGAAGGCCTTAACCTTAACATAGCAAAATTACATATAACAAAACAGTTACTAATGCTTGCGTAATTTCCTTTAGATCACTCACACCTATAAGCTGCTATTTATATTAATTGACTGCATTAGGTTATTTTGTACCAGACCACTTCTCAGAGGAAATAACTGAATAAGCATGTAAAACTCTGGGTAAGTTATCCTTGACTTTGACCCATACTGAATGTCTAAATACTTTTATTGTACCTCCTTTCTCTGCCTATCAGTTCTAATAATTTCATAATTGTTTCAACTCTTTTTACCACTGACTTTTATTCAGTATAAATCTCTAGTCCTGTGGGGTGTTCTACTGCCCTCATTGAGTCATTTACCTTCTGGTCCTTATTTTGCACATATGATTTCAAGTTAAAAAACTTCTATAATAAACATAATAGTTCATCCTTGAATATTATTTGAATAGAGTACATATTGCCTTCCTAGAAATATTTCATCTGATAACCCTTTATAATTTTTCAATAGATTCTGATTGTTAATTTCAACAGTACAAATTCTTTCAGATAATTTCTCAGCACCCTTCAACATAGATTGGATTTTGTCTGCTAAATTAATGCTATCCTTTATGTTAATACTAAAAATAGTATTAATGTTTTCAGCAAGCTGTTTATTATTAGTCTGTATGGATTGTATTATTTCTAAAAGTAGCTCATCCTTGGCTCTGATATTAACCATTTTCTTAGAGATATAATAAGAAAAACAAAGATAATTCCCTAACCAAATAAATTAATGTTTAAGGAAAATCATATAAGTCTTGAAGAATACCATGTATATAGTGTTAGCAAACTGGTAATTACATTTTTGAACTGTAATATTTTCAGTAATCATAAACTTCAGATTTTACAAATTATCTACACTAGGCAATTACAATGAATTGGAGTAGGTGTAATAATTTTTATTGGACAGCAGGTGTCATCAGTGTAGCTGCTTGGCAGAAAAACTAAACAGCCAGGGCTCCTGCACCTTCAGAGCTCCTTCCGAGCTGTTGATTCATTCCTCCCTCCCATCTAAGTGTTAACTGTAGCAGAAAAAGCCTAACTGTAAGTGGATGACAGGAAAAAAAATATTATTTAACTTAGGCATTGAATCCTATTATCAAAAGGTAGAAACATCCTTGGGAACAAGAGGCAATCCTATATCTAGCTATGTATCTTTCTGTCCTGGTTATCTACATGAAAATGACCCCCCCCCATGCCTGCTATGACTGATTTTAATTCTGTGCTTCTAATTGCGGTTTGTTAGTATAACATTCAGAAATTTCACACCATATCCCATAAATGAACTGATTAGGGAATATGACACTTGATATTTTCAAGAAGACACAGGTGGCTATGTGAGACAACTGCCTGACCTGGCCATTGCCTCAGGGGGACCCATATTGTGAAATTGATCAGTGCATCTGTGGATTCCGTCACATATTGATTCCTGAAGTCCATTCCTTGAAGTTATTGCAAAACCAAGATTGAGCAATTTCTACAACTCTAGAATTGAGAGAGACAGCTCACTGCCTGGATGGTCATCAAAGTTCTTCTGTATTTTGTGGGTACCCATCTTTAGCCTACAGGCAATTACTAACTGGAGACTTTTCCAAAATTTCAAAGACAGTTCCACCTGTACTTGCAGTTTATCAGTCACTTTCTTCTATCTTTTACAAAATGTCTTGCAAACTCTTTCATGAAGAAGGAACCATATATATATTTATATATTCAAGACCATCAGAAAGAGTCAGAGATGTTCATGCAACTAGCATGGACCAGGAAGCCTTCATAAAGGAGTCTCACAGTTTTTGCTGCTACCACTGAATCAGAAAGCCTTCTATTAAAAGAATTATGCCACTTCTTGCTTCTAGCAAACAAAGTTCACCTGAGAAAATGTTGTTACCAAAAAGGCATGATTAACTCTGTCCGTACTTGTGTGTCTAGAATTCCTTTTTACTTTGTCAGGTTTACATGGATATAGTTGAACATGCTGCTAGTTCATTTCACAACTGCTCTGACTCGAAATAATAACTAAGAAAGTATATTATTTGCAATACTCTTTGGCCAATAGCTTAAGCATATTGCTAGCTAGCTCTTATATCTTATACTAACCCATCTCTACTAATCTGTGCATCACCATGAGGTCATGGACTACAGGCAAAATTTAGGCTGGCTAAAGTGGATATGTATGTCTCTGGCAGCTACATGACTTCTCCCCAATTATGCCTACTCTCTCTATATATCTCTTTTAGCCTGGCTTTTTATTTTGTTAAGCCATTGGTTGAAATCATCTCCTTATTTAGCCAAGTGAATTAAAAGCTACTCACAGCATACATAACCTCCTACACAAGTAAAGCATATTAAAAGAAAAAAATTGTAAAATGTAAATTCTAACAAAATACTAAATGATAACAATTAAAAATAAAAACTAAAGTAAGCACAATGACATAAAAAATTGTAATGACAACACAAATGGGAAAATATCTCAAATTCACACAGAGCAGAAAAGTCACAAACAAAAATTCCACGCTAAGACAGAACACATCTGCTTTTACTGTACAATAATATTGATTGTTCTTTAAATTTCAAATGGACAAGCTAAAATGATTACATATAATCACCCCATTTTTTTATTTAGTGTGTGATAGTTAAGTATACATTTCCGTATGCACAAAAATGTAAAATAACTTTACTAATTATTGTATTTGTTTTGATATTTTCTAATGCAGATATTGTATTGAAGGTAGCAGGAAGAATGATGAAGTAATATAAATACAACACTTACATATGAAATTATAAACTATATCAAGCAATTGTACATACTCAGAAATTATATATATATATATATATATATATATATATATATATACACACACACACACACACATATATGTGTGTATGTGCAATACATTAACTTACATAATATTTGAAAGTAAAGGAAATGTGTAGTGGTACACTTGGTGAGGTATTATGAGAACAGAACACCTTGTCGTATGGAGGAATAGGAGAATATTCTAACAAGTGTGCTAATACATTGTCATACGATTTGCTCTTTGGACAGTGGAATTTCTATAATTTGACATTCCAGCATAAAACCATTTCAAAAATGTGTTCATAACTATGAATATGATGCAAAGCATCAATTTTTGAAGATCCTACACATTCATATAATCATAGAACAGAAATCCCTCTACTGTTATTTTAGAAGCTTCACAGGAATAGACTGCCTAAGATATGACTGAAGTTGCATCTGCATGACATAATGGCTTACATTAGCAGGAACAAAATTCCACACTTTCCCGTGCTACATGGCACAAAAGCAAAAAATTCTTGTAAGGAGGATGTTTCTTTGTTCTCAGCTGCTCTGTTGTCAAATAATCATACAGAATCTATTTTATTTACAATACAATTTAGCCAATAGCTTAAACATATTTCTAGCTAACTTTTACATCAAGAATCAACCCATCTCCATTAATTTGTGCAGAGCCATAAAGCTGTGGATCACAGGGAAATGTGCAATCCTGCTTCTGTTTCTGGTGGGCTAAATGGCTTCAAATATCTTCAAAGAAACTTCTTATTTCCCCCCACCAAGGTATGAGTTGAGAGATTTGGATCTAGCTGTTCTCCTCATTCTTTAACCTCTTTTGCACATGTGGCTTAGATCCCTCAGCTTAACTCTAGTCTGTTTTATAAAGTATGACTTTTGTAAATCTTAGAAAAAAAATTGTTATCTTTGTACAGAGGTAGTAACTTTGAGAATGCCTACAGCTATGCTATAAATGTATCAAACTGGATGAGCCATGAAGGTACTATTATTTCCTCTAGTTTTAAGACACTAAATCCACACTTGGGATTATTTGAGGTCTCTACATTTTAAATATCTTCCTGTTTTCTACATAGGTCCTAATTATATATACTTTAGTTTTATAGAATGGAATAAGGAATGTGGTTATTTCTAGGCTGTTCATGTTAAAATGGACAGCATAGTGAAATGTTGCATAGGATATTTGTCCACACAAGACATAAACTTGGCTTCTCCTAGAATGCTCCATGATAGATTTCTTCTATGAACTTCCTAGTCTTCTTTAAATTCTGTCACAATACCATCAACATAAATGTTATCTTTTTTCATTCATTTTTGCAGTGATTAATTCTTCACTCAAATCTTGCTACCATTTCATTCTAGTAGCTCAGTTTCACCATTTCTTTTTCTTGTCTTTCTCTTATCTCTTCAACATTGCATGTCTATATGTTAGACAGTTTTTGCACTATAATTAGTCAGCTTATCAAAATGATGTACAACTGTGTAAATATTCTTTTCTAATAGTCTTAGAAAAACAATGAATTCTCCATGCAAGTCTAAAGATTTGGAATTATTTGTGTCTTTCTTAAATTTCTGCTAATTGTATACTATAAACTCAAATGACCTAGGCATTTATATAAATTTATTTTCAAACCTCGTTTTTTTACACGTCGAAAACCCATATCTGTGACATCCAAGGGGATCATCTCTGGTGATGCCCACATATATCTACTGACTGATATGTACTAGTCCAAAATTGACTGATTCTTATTGCTGTACCTAAATAATTTCAGCATTCCTCTCTCAGTGATTAGTATAGATAGATTGCTCAGTTTCTCTGTTTCCACAAAATTTATGATGGGGTTGATAATATATAACTGAGAGGACAAAGGTTGTATTATTTAGTCTTCACTTAAACTAAAAAGGATGTGCATTTCAGTAACATTATACATTGTTATGTAATTTTGTATATTGATATAAATTAATTTTTATATTTTGCGAAATACTGTGTATTCTATTTAGTATGGGTTATATTTTCAATGCACTCATTGAAAAACTGTATCCTAAAGTGCTGCAACTTGAAAACTAACAAAGGTAGGTAGTAGATAATCACCTCTAACAATCAAAAAGGTATTTGTGTTAGATACATTTTCTAGGTAAATCAGAGATGAATTTTAGTACAAAGGTGATCTATAACACATCAGCACCCTAAAGTGTATGGAATTTAAGATATTTTATTATCATAAAACTATTTATGAGAGTGATATATGTCAACACAGGGAAGCACCAATGATGTGGGATTTCCTCTGTATGCTGTAATTGCCCTTAATGAATATCAAAACTCTTTTGGACCAATAGCAAGGCAGAATTTAGGTAGGAAAGGAACATGAAACTGAATGCTAGGAGAAAGAAAGGCAGAGTCAGAGAGAATCTATGGGGCCTCTGCCAGAGTCTGACATTCTGAAACTTTGCCAGTAAGCCACTGCAAAGTGGTGATACAGAGAATAATAAAAATGTGGTAAATTAAAATGTAAGAGTTAGTCAATATGAGGCTAGAGCTAATGGGCAAGCAGTGATTGAATTAATATAATTTCTGTGTTATTATTTTGGGGTTGAGCAGCTGGGAAACAACAAGTTGCTTACTCCCTCCAACAAAGTGGTGCCAAACTGGCAAACTGAAATCCACTTGAAAACCTGAGAAAGCTTAAGTCTAGATACAAAAATACAGAGTTTAACACAGCTTCTTGCAGTGTTTCATATAGAGACAGTGGTGCCACAAGTTTAAAGAGAAGCATAGGATTCAGAAACAGGAATCTACTTGCTGCACAGGAGACAATAACAGCTGATTTACAACTGTAATATTGGGAATAACCCAATACCCGAGTTTGCTAATTTCCCTGGACTGTTTTCTCATATAGTTGTTAAGAACAGTCTTCCTTGTCGGGGCCAATGTATATTCAGGTTTTGGTTATAAACATGAGCACCTGAGAGCTAGCATATAGACAGAGCTTGACTAGTAAGGACCAGCTAAGCTGAAAAGGTAATAATTATCCCTCTTTGCCTCTGTCTAAAGGACAGTGTGCATTCAAAATGTTCCTGGAATATGAACCAATGAGGAGGAGGATTTCAATTCCACCAATAGCAACAAATCCTGTGGTTACCTTGGCGATCTCCATCAGAGCTGCTGACTCATTTCTCCCTTCTCCCTCCCATCTAAATGTGTGCTCCAGCAAAAATAAAAATGTAGTTTCCTAGGACCAGAATTCAATTATCAAAAAGGGAAAGCATTGTGAGGAACTAGAAGGTAATCACACATTCCACTTATCGGGTCTGTATCCTGCTTATTTACCTAAAATCATCCACTTCTGCCTGCTTAAAAATCCTTCATTTCTCCCTGCTGATAGCTGATCATGATTTTCTGCTGCCAGTTGCAGCTTACTCGTATCACATTCAGAAACGCCGTGTCTGAGTCGCTAACACACTGTTTGGGGAATCAGATATTTGGAATTTACAGATTCTCAGGTGCATGAGGCTATTCTCAGACGTTGCAATTATCTTACTGCTCCGTCCTATAAGATCAGTTTATCCCGGTTATTGTCAGGTATTGAATTTCTAAGTCAACATTCATTTCAGAAAATGCAGAATCCAAGCCCAACCCAGGAATCACAGATTTTAACGCTGAAGCAGTGGCTTCAGAGACTCGAGCACATTTCCTGCACCGCAAATAGAAATACGTGATCACAGCAAGAACATGAGAATTCTCACCAAATACTTGCTTTCCTAGGTTTGTATCGCTTCTGTTTCTTGTAGGTCTCCGGGAAAGATTTCCTTTTCTGTGGTTGTTTATAGCCAGTCTACCTGACTGAATTCCAGCTAAAAGCTGGAATTCAGTCAGGAGCCTGACTGGTAAAATCCCTCATTGCAGATCTTTTTATGCCATCTGGGAACCAATGAGGAGAGAGAACACAAACCAAGGATTGGGAAGCGTAGGCGTGCATTTAACCCCATGATCTCATCAAGAGCCGATTATTCATCAGTGTCTCCTTCCTCCCGATGTGCTGTAAAAAGAAGCAGAGCGATTGACATGGGAACACAGGATAAAATGTAATTTACCCTGCATTTTCCTCCGGTTAACAACTGACAATACTAGCAAAATATGACAGGTTGAGCAAGCTTATATCTGTTTTTGGCTAGATTCTATGTGTATACATGGAATCCTCCATTCCTGTCTGGAGATTTCTGATTGTGACTATGCGCCGCCACTTGTATCAGGTTTCTAATTCTTTGTGATCTATTTTTATGTATGTTTTTCTATGCAGTCATATTATAATTAAATATGTCTCATATAATAAATAATATGTATTATTTATGAATATAATTTAAAATTTTCATGTAGTTAAATTATAATACATAATATTTTAAGTTGATTAGAGTATTGTACAAGGAAATGGTTGGATTGTAGAAAGAGATGTAGACTTGAAACCCTCTTCCAAATAGATCCAACTGTAATATAATAGCCCAAAGTGTCTTAATAATAAAGAAATGAATACAGTTTAATTGAAATAAAAAATGAATATATTTATATTCTTAACATTAAGGTTTGCCTGTTTTTAAACTTCCTAGGTGTTTGCATACACACCTTATAAGAAGAGGCCAAAATATTTTTGTTTCTAACATGCAATTAATATACATAAAGTATCCTCTAAATATTAATTTAATGCATTTACATTAAATATTCTCTAGATTCCAAATGCAAGAATTTCTCTCAAAATTCCATAATCACTATTAAATCTGAAGTATATTTTTGATGTTTAATACAAATATAATTGTTCAATAAAATAGTATGTCCATGAACTAGAAACAATCTAATGGTACCAGAGTGCCATACATGGCAAGGTGACCTGAAAATAATTCTAAATTTCTTTGTCAACTAGTTCAATACAGTAAATGACCACTTTAATAAGGGTTTGGCTTCATTTGTTCTTCCACTATGATTACTGGGATTTTTCAGCAATGAATATACTATAAGAATTATGCATTTAGTTCCATTTGTTAGAATTTCATTCAGAAAACTGTGTTTCCATATTATTATAATGCTGATTTGATGCAGATATTAACTAAAAGTAGCAGATTTGAGATAGCTTTTCTCCTTGGACTGAAATGTATCATTCTATCCCAGCTGGCCAAGCATACTCAGAAAACTTTCCTTACCATATTTTCTTAATGCCCTGTAATTGTACAATACCTCTTTATAAAACTAGTATTCTAAAAAATGTCTTTTTTTTTTTTTTGATTTTAAGAGACAGGGTTTCTCCGTAGCTTTTGGTTCCAGTCCTGGAACTAGCTTTTGTAGACCAGGCTGGCCTCGAACTCACAGAGATCAGCCTGCCTCTGCCTCCCGAGTGCTGGGATTAAAGGCGTGTGCCACCACCGCCCGGCCTAACAATGTCTCCTAGGTTATCAAATTTCCAAATGGGTATGCTGCTGACTGACTGTTACCTGACTGCCTTAGGTTACAAGGCTACCATAAAGGCAAAAAATAAGATTATGACTATAAATCACAGACCACAGTGTTACCACTCTAAAGATATACTTACACACAAAATACAATATGGTCCTCTGTAAACCCCAGTGTTGCCTTATCTGTTTTGAATAATAAATGATAATCTCAAAAATGGGCAAATGTCTGAGTTCTTGCTCTATAGTCCTCATGCATGTAATGTAATCAGTGCAGCCTGGAGAAAAATCCATGCCCATCGACCAAAAACTGGATAGAAAATTGTTGGTACATTTAATCAATGGAGTACATCTCAGTGTTAAAAAAATAATAATTACATCTTGAAATTTGCAGGCAAATAAATGAAACTAGAAAAATTCACCCTGAGTCAGTAACCCATACCACAATGATGAGGATGGTATATTCCCAATCATAAGTAAACACAAACTATAAAGCAAAACATCAGGGACCTATAACAACAACTCCAGGCAAGCTATGTAATAAGGGGAACATTAAGGGAAACAAACATTCATCCCATTGAGAAGGGTAAAAAACAAGATCTCCTGAGAATATTAGGAAAGTATGAGTGCAGGAAGAAGGTATTGCAAAAGGGGAAGAAGAGGAAGATAGAAAGGGAAAGGGGAGGAGAACTTGAAGGAACAGGATTTTCAAGATTGGTGATGGACAGAATCAGAGAGCAAGGAAATAAGTATCTTGATTGAGGAGGGAACCATTATGGGACTAGCAGAAATATGGAATAGAAGTAATTTTCAAGAATCTACACGGATGACCCCAGTGAAGACCCTAAACAATAGTGGAGAGTGTACTTGAAGAGCCCTTGCCTAATAGTCAGATTGATGACTATCTAAAATATCATCATATAACCTACATCCAGCAACTGGTGGAAGCAGATGCAGAGATCCACATTCCATCACAGGGCTGAGCACCCAAAGCAAACTTGATTTTTGTAGGAGTGAGAATACATGCAAGGAGACCAAGGCTGTAATGGGAGTACCCACTGGAACAGCTTACCTTAGCTCATGGGAACCTAACAACTCTGGCATGACAGTGAGGGAACAAACATAGTACCAAGGAGGCACTCAGAATATGGGTAAAAGTGTTTGGCTGGGACAGACTGTGGACCACTGTCAGGGGGATAAGATTAAACCCTAGTGTTTGTTTTGGCTTTTGTGAATCCATTCTCTGGAAGGCTAACTAGACGTAGTAGGAACAAAATAAACATAAAACAATACAATGAAACTAAAGTATGCTCATGTGAAAAAAATGTATACCTAATAAAATTGCTTGTGTTATTGACAAGTCTTTTAATACACCAGGTGAAGCATACTTAAAGCAAAGAAGAACCTTTACATGTAACTTATGGTAAGTTAAATGTGATTTTGCTTTTGAGTAAGTGCAAGTTGTAGACAGAAAAAATTAGTATAAGAATTTTAATTTTTACTAGATTTTGTTTATGCTATGGGAAATGATTAAAGTTACATAGTTTTTACTCTTTGTAATTGTGTTGCTGTTAATACTTCATGTCAAGGAATGAGAGGGGCGGGCTGACTAAGAAAAGTGGCCTGTTCATCTATACCATATTTTAAGGCAATTGTAGATCATAGCCCAGCCTGTATTTAAGATATTAAGAATTAGCTGGTTGTTCTTCAGTTTCTAGAGATGAACATTCAGGATGAAATCACTACTCAGTACATGAAAAATGTAAGGATTAAACTTAGATAATATAGACTAAATAAACATATAAATTTATATATATATATATATATATATATATCAACATTTTCCTGAATAGATTTAATCATAAACTTGTCAAGCAGAGAGCAAGGATGGCAACTTATGTCGCTATAATCAAATCAATAAAATATAATTAAATGGCTGTGTGTATTAAAAACTCAAATACAGGGTATGAAATATTCCTTTATACTATGTGAATAAATGTCATTGTGATTGATTTAATAAAGATCCTGACAGGATTATATATAAGCAGGATACAGTTAAGCTGAAGAACCAGAAAAAGAAGTATTTGGAAAAATGAGAGGAATCTCATTATTATGAGAAGCAGTGGGAAGAAAATGTACTTTCTATACTGAGAAAAGTTACCAGTTCATATGATAGCACACATAAGATATATGATTAATTTAAAAACCCTGAGTTATTGGCTGAATGTTTGTAATTAATGATAATTTTTAATGTGGTTATTATGAAACTGTATTTTGGTACACAAATCTCTGCCTTCTAATGGCATTCTTACTTGGGCCACTAATTACTACATAACAAGTAAAAATATACTAAAAAAAGATTATAAGCAATCAAAAAATGGAGGAGTCAAACATGGATTCTGAATAACTACATTCGCTCATCTAAGATCAATGCTCATGTCAAAGAGAGGAATAGCTCTTTAAGAAAAGGATTCTGGGCTGGTTGCTGGTGACTACCAGGAGTATGGTTCTCTTAAGTGGCCCTCCATTCAAATACTGAATAAGATTTCTTAACTGAAGACTATATGCTGCTCAGTGTAAGCATAGAAACAATAATGGTCCAGAGGTACAGTAGTAATTATGGCTCCCTGATACCTCAGCCATGAACCTAGTCTCTCAGGAAACCAAGGGCAAGGAGCCAGTCACCAATGCCTTGCAACAACACATGCTGTATTCTGAGCAGTGGTATATTGCAACTAGCACAGGAGTTTAAGACTGGTCTCACTAATTAAAGAACCAATCAGGCATTTAGTAAGGAAGATCAGGACAAAAATCCTCTAAACAGACAGCTATGTGTTTATAAACATGCATGTACTAGTGTCTCTACATTTCTCTTTTTTTAGTTCTTTATGTTTATTATTAAATTAAATGAGATAATATTTGAGTCACTGAAAAGTTGGGATTCATGTAGTTGCTTACTTTTATTTATTTTTTTTATTCATGTTACATTCTAAACACAGTTCCTTACCCACTTCTCTTACCACAGACTTGCCTCCCCACAGCCCATCCTCCATCAATTCCTAACAAAGGTAAGGCCTCCCATTGACAGTTAACATAACCTGGCACATTGAGGTTAGGCATTTCCAAGTCCTTACTAAATGAAGGCTGTGTTAGCCATGCCAAATTATGAAATTGTCTCCAAAATTTAGATCTAGCACCAGAAACAATTTCTAGTCCACCTGCTATGGTCCCCTCAAAGAGAGTAAGCTACACAGCTATCTTTCTACATGGAGATGGATTAGACCAGGAGAATACAGGTTTCCCAGCTGTTGCTTTACTGTTCATGATTTCCCATGAACTTGGTTCTGCTCTCTGTAGGTTTTCATCTCATGCCCTCCTCATTTGTCATTTCAGTATTTCCTCATATCATTGAAAACTGCTTCTCGTACCCTAGCATAAGTACTATGCGCAAATGTCTCATATCATTGTATGCAAGATCTACTCATGTATTGGTTCTGACCTGACTTTTAAAAGCCCAAGTATACTATTGCACTTGATGACGGCATTTTCAAAATGCAGAAAATCAAACAGTACACGTCTAGCTTCTGGGTTTGTTACTCCTATTTGTCCAGCCTTAGTCTTTGTAAAAATTTACAAAAGTGCTCTCTCTTGCCCTGCTTAACCCTGGTATGTGATTCAATTCTTTCCTGGTTACTGAATCCTGTCCCTAATAAATGGTGAGTGCACGACATAAAATACTATTGCTTGCATAGTTTTCTTTAGATCACTCATACCTATAGGTTGCCAATTATATTATTTGACTACCATAGGATATTTTGTGTCAGATGGCTTCTTAGAGGAGATAACTGGTTAGGCAGTTAAAACTCCAGGTATTCAGAGTCTGAATCTCTAGTCCTCTGTGCTGTTCTAATCCCCTCATTTATTCATTTAGCTTTTGGTTCTTATCCTATACATATGACTGCAAGGTATAAAATTTATCCAGTAAAGATACTGTCTCATTCTTGGATATTACTTTGATGCAGTGCATATTGCCTTCAAAAAGAGATAGTTTATCTGATAACCTATCATAAGTTTTCAGCAAATTTTGATTGTGAAGTTCAACAGTATGAATTCTTTCAGATAATTTGTCAGTACCACAGATTGGACTTTGTCTGCTTAGAGAATGTTATCATTTTCACTAATGTTAATGTTTTCAACTACCTCTTCATTATTAGTCTATAAAGAATGCATCATGTATAAAAATGACTCATCCTTGGCCCTGTTTTCAAAACATTTTCTTAGAGATATAATTTGAAAAACATAGCTAATTCCCAAAACCAAATAAATGGATGTATAAGAAAAATCACATACACCTTGCAGAATATCATCTGTAGCATAAGCATACTGGTTATTAAATTCCAGAATAGTAATATTGTTAATATGTATATAACTTTCAAATTTTACAATTTACTAACCTGAACTAAGATGAATTGAAGTAGGTGTAATAATCTTTATTAGCCAGCAGGTGTCCACAGTTGCAGTACCTTAGCAGGCAGACTGAGCAGCTAGAGCTCCTGCGATTCCTTCAGCGAACTTTCGGAGCTACTGATTCATTTCTCCCTCACATCTAAATATGTGCTGTGACAGAAACAACAAAATTTTAAGTGGATGACAGGAAAAAATGTTATTTAATTTAGGCACTTATTTCCATTATCAAAAGAGAGAACCATCCTGTGGTAACTAGGGTGCGATCCTATATCCAGCTACTTATCCCTCTGTCCTGGCTATTTACATGGAAGCCTCCCTGTCTGCCTGCTATGGCTGATTGTGATTCTGTGCTTACAGTTGCCTTTTGTTGGTATGACATTCAGAAATCCCATGCCAGATTCCATAAACAGAATGAATAGAGAATCTGACACTTAAAATTTTCAAGGAGAGCCAGGTGGCTATGTGAGAATACTGCCCGATATAGCCATTATATCAGGAGGATCTCGTATTGTCAGTTGATCAGTACATCTGCGAATTCTGACAGGTATTGATTCACAAGGTTAATCTTCCTTGCAGTTTATGCAGAACCAAGATTGAGTCAGAAACTGCAGATATAAGCCTGAAGCAGTGGCTTTAGAGACACAAATACATTTCCTGTATCATAAACAGGAGCAGGCGACTCTTTGCGGAAAAATGAAAAATCCCACAAATTTCTTGCCTTTCCTAGGTTTCTATTCCCTCTGTCTCCTGCAGGTGTCTGAAACAAAATTCCTTGTCTACAGTTGTTTATAGACAAGCTTTTAATAAATACAGCTAAAAGCTGGATGTTAGCCAGTAGCCTAACTGGCAAAATGCTTCAGTACAGACATTTTTATTTTATCTGAAGGTCTCCAATTGGAGGAAAACATACATTCAAGAGGAAATGTATTAGGAAACACTAAGGCCCATGATCTAAAACCAAGGAATGGAGAGCATTAGTCTGCAATTTACATAGAGATCTCCATCAGAGCTTCTGATTCATCTGTGTCTCCCTCCTCCCTGCGTGCTGTAAAATATTCAGGGTAATTGAAAGGGGAACACATGAGAAAATCTTTTTTTTTTTCTTTATACATACCTATCCATTCTCCTACTCCCTCTCTTCCTCCCATTCCCTCAAAATCTGCCCCACCCCCATCCAATCCTCAGAGAGGGTAAGGCACATTGTTTAGGGGAATATCCAAGACCCTCCCTATTATCTCTAGGTTGATTAAGGTATCCATCCAAAGGAATAGGTTGACATGCAGTAGGAATAAATCCTGGTGCCACTACAGTGGCTCCTCAGTCATTCAACTGCCAGCCACAATCAGTGGGACTAGTTTGGTCCTATGCTTCTTCCTTCTCAGTCCACCTGAGTTTTTGAGCTCTCAAATAAGCAGGGTAATTAAGTGGAAATAAGGAGAAATTATTTTTAACCTGACCTCTGCCTACAGTGATGACTAGAGAATACTCTCTAATATTCCTGGTTGGCTGAGTGAATTTCAGGCTCCGTTTTCCTATATTCTAGCTGTATACATGAAAGTGTGCATTCCTGTCTGAACTTTTCTGATTATGACTCTGGGCTGTCTATTACATCAGACTGATGACTGGATTTTTGTCTGTTTTGTCAGTTCTTCTGTGTGTTTTTTTATTTAGCTGAATTATTATTATAAAACACTATAAGTATAATACATAAAACAAATATATTTATGTATAATATATAATTATAATATCTATTTAGTTGAATATAATGTATAATATATTCATATTTACAAAATCATTCCTCAAAATTGATAGGATTGAAGAAAGAAATACTGATTTCAAGTCTTTTTCCAAATAGACCCAACTGGAATATAATAACTTAGTGTTCTAAAGATAAAGAAATAAAATAAGATCAAATGATTTCATTAGGAAAGTTTTATATATACATGTATATATGTTCATGTTATTAACAATTATGTGTTTTTGTTTATAAGGTCTTATATCCAATTTCAGGGTTGCATTTGCACTATTTGTTTTTCTTTCTCAGATGTAATTCCTATTCATATAATACATTCTTTAAATTATTCTACAGATATTTCTGGGAAAAATCCACCACATTCACAATTCTCAAACTATTCTCCAATTTCCAAAATCACTATTACATATAAAGATGATTTCTTTTTTTTTCTTTCTTTAATAACAACTGAGTTTATTTATGGCATTTGTCTGTCATTCAGTATGAATCCACCTAGTGGAACCTTAGTAGTTCATTTTGGTAAATTCCTTTGAAAAGATATATGATGTTCTTTTCACTGATCTCATTAAACCAAAGAACCACTCTAATAAAGACCGGGTCTCATTTGTCCTGCCATTAGGCATGATGAGGTCTCTGAATCTTGATATAAGATTCAGAACTTATAAACTTATAAACTTTTTCTTCTATCAATTGAAATTTACAAGTTCACATGTGCTTATATTGAAGAAAGCAGAGAAATGAATCTGTTCCACCTAGTCTTATTTTTTCAAGGGTATAAGCCAGGATGCTTTGACATAAGGTGTGGCTACAGGACATTTTGTCAAGACAAAAATGTATTATTACCTAGGGTGTGGTTACTTCTTGTTCGGAGATTTGTGGAGGAAATTACTTTGTTTGGTCTTTGTATCATGGCAAGGAAGTCTTGCCTTTTCCCAACATTTTGGACTGAGGTACTTAAAAACTTTGAATAAGAAACTTGGGTCATATAATAGTATTCACTGGATGCCCTTCAAAATGTATAAATTTTCACTTGAAAAATCTATCTTAATCCTAATCCCTATGGACAAATAGGTTGGTCAGTACCCTAAATAATGGCTGTTTGGAAGTGAAGCTACTGTATGGAGATATAGCCTAATGGATGCCTCAAGTCAAGAATACCACAGGTGTAAGTAAAGAATAAGCACTTTGGAAGTATGTAAAAATGAACATGAGTTGAATAACATGGAACTATAATTGTAAATAAATTTGTAAATATCAGGGCTGAAAATCAATAATAAACTGACTTGCATTTGCTTGGAGATACTTTCAGAGATAGAGGAGCTAAGTTGGAATAGTGGCAAGAACAGAAATTTTTAGAATTTGTAAAGCACCTCTCCCTTGAGTTCCCATGCATGGTACCTTGGACACAGAAAAATTGAGGTGAAAATCCAAGACGATAATAACAAATATAGGCTTGGAAGGATCCCAAAAGATTCTTTTAATTTGTGAGTGATTATAAGGGAGAGTTTGGAATGACACCATGAAAGGCAAAAGGTTGTTCTCCCTGAAAGGGTTAGAAGTGAGACAAGTCACTCCAATCCTCCACAGAAGCTGCTAGATGAGGAAGCATTACAAGGACTGTGTGATTATGATCAGCCTGAGCCTGGTGAGCTATAGGAAGAAGTTGCTAAGTCCCGCAATTAGGAGTTTTCAACTCCTTTGCTTCTGGTGTGGAATGAAAGTTAAAAACCTGGTGGAGAAATTAAGCAGGAGCTCAAAAGTTTGAGGGATTTAGCAATATCACTGTCCTTCTCCTCTTATCAGAAAAGCACTCCTCTTCCTCCACAAGGGCTGCTTTAGATCCACCCATGGTGAAGAGACCTCCTGAAGTGTTGCAAGCACTCAGAATTTTGTGTATCTCTCAATATAGCTAGTTTCAGTAAGGGACAATAAGAGAAGAAGAAGCACAATGCTTTGAAATGTTATTAGTAATAGAAAAAAAAAGGATGCTCCGGATAAATAATAGATTACGTACCCTAAGCCCATTCAAACAACTCAAAGAATTAAATGCAAACTGAGTTTAGTATGGCCCAAATATCCACTTATGCAAATGCTGCTAGAGTATAGTATTTTCGAACCCTTGATTCTAGGGAAATAGAAACAGATGTACAAAGCTTGCCTGTCAAAATAGACTATCTATTGTGGAAAACCAAATCTCAGAGCTCCTGCATTCACTACATATGATTCATGTCCTAGGACTGTATGATACTGTTTGAATACCAGGTTTTTTCATACGTATATACTAGAAATAGATTCAATTTTTCGTACTCAAATTGTAAGTTCATGGACAGAGCCCTCTGTCAATCTGTGCATTTTATAAACATAAAAGCAGAAAATAACATATGGGATATTTTTTTAGAGTATACACATGTTGGGAGACTGTGGACCCCCAATCTCTGAATTTCCTGTAAGCAGCTTGTTTTTCATGTGTTTGCAGCTGTTTTGAGCAAGGCAACCATATTTCCTGTATTTGCAGCTGCTCCGAGCACGAGATCATCAGAAGTTTCTGATGGCAGGGTAGTGGGTTTCTGCTGGGGTGGTAGAATAAAATTCTGAGAGTTATGGAATGGATATTATTCGTCAGGGAATGCACTGTATAAGCTCCCCTGGAACACAGTAAGTTTGGTGTTCTTGATTCAAGTTGGTCTTCTTGGCATTCTTGTTCCACGGATGACCCATGTCTCTGTCTCTGTGTGTATCTGCATTTCACTCTCCAGCCCATTTCCCAGCGTTTGAACTGTACAGTGGCATATAGCATGCAGAGCCCAGATCAGGCACAGTGCTTTACAGGCAGAGACGTTTCGTTTATGTAACTAGTTCCTACTTTCTTTCCTTTGATTTTATTGTTTGCATTCCCACAGTTTCAAAATTTGTTGTCTGCCTGTTGAAACAAAACATGAGATCACTACACTGTCTTTGCTGCTTTTATGTAATCCACATGTACATGAAATAAGAGCAACATTTAGGAGTCTCCTATACATAACACCTCAAAATTAAATAAAATTAGGATTTACTGTTCCTCTTAAAAAAATCTTTTAAAAGTTTCTATAATCTTACAATCTGAGAGTCAGTCTCTTAAACCATTACTATAGCTATAACTTCTACTTTTGATCATCTTAATATGTTAAGGTCAAAATCACAACTAAGAGGACTACAACGTATCAAGGTAAAATGCATGATTTCTCCATGTACTTGAAATGTCATAATTTACCAACATTTAGCCCTTAGATTTTATTACAGGTTTGGTACCAATAGGCATGTCTGAACTCACTCTAACATTTTTCACTAATGTAGATATATCATTGACAGGTGGAAAAATTTGCCAAATCCAACCTTCAAGCCGACTCCAAATTGTTAGGAAGATAGTGGTAACAGATCTGCACCTTCTCTAAACAAATATAATTTCTAACAGTGTTCTAAATATTTATTCCTAAACCTACAGGAGACAATGGCTCTAACTTACAGAACAAGAAAAAACATGATAATACATCATTTCTGCACATTTTCACAACTGCTTAAATATCAAAGAACTTAAATGTTTGGTCAGAGAGTAGCTGATAAATCCAAAAGCTCTCCACTATTCATTGCTTAGAAAATTTTTGATGCAATGTCCACACAGTATTTATGTACTAAGGACAGCATATCTGCTGGGAAGACAGTGTCTTCTAATTAGGATTATGTAAAAAGAAGCAGAATTTTCGAAATCTAAAAGTCAATTAAAATTCAAGGAAAGCAAAGAAACAATGAAAACTGCTTAGCAAAACCCCATCCCATATTGAAATGTTAATAGAAATGGAAGACTTGCTAAAATTAACACAATTAGCAGAAAAGCCACTGACAAATAATGAATGAAGGCTAAGATAGAAAGAATCAATTTCTACTGTACAGTAGGATTTTATTTTAGAAAAGATCAATGGAAAATTGGTTATACAAAATCACAACAATGTGTATATGGTGTGGAATACTGATGTATACAATTGTATGTGCAAAATTAAATAGAATAATTTTATTATGCAGTTGATTTTATTTTGACATTTTTAGTATAGATATTGTTTTAAAGGAGGGAGGAGAAATAAGTGTGAAATAATGGAAATACCTTACAATAATACAATAATAGAAATGTATAAAATTCTAAACAAAATTAAGAAAGTGTATACATGCATGCATACGTATGTATAAATATAACTATGCTCAATCTCATACATATACACATATATAAACTTATATGAATATTTGAAAGTAATTGAGATGCTTCATTGTATATTAGGAGAGATATTATAAAACTGAACTCCTTATACTATGAAGGGATATCAGCTTATTGTCATTCAGGTCTAAGTAGTGTGTTATTACATTTGTTTACTGGCCAAAACATGGCTTTATGTTAAAAACTGGAGATTCATAGACCATTTCAAAAATATGCTTACAACTGCCAAAATGATGGGGAAAAAAAACCTGTTTTGGAAGTTCCTAAATACATTCATCGTGAAAGAATGGGAATTTGTCTGCTAATATTTAGAATTAAAATGGGATTGGCGACTTGTGCTATAATTGCAGGTTAATCCTCAAATTAGCATGACCAAAATTTTTCAGTCTCATCAGCTACATGTCCAAAAGAGAAAATAGTGAGAAATCTTTAGATAATCTTTAGATATATTTTTGTCATAGTGGCCAAAAAATCTGCGGAAAAATCAAGTAAATATTTTTATTAAGACTATGTGATGGAGCCGGGCGGTGGTGGCGCACGCCTTTAATCCCAGCACTTGGGAGGCAGAGGCAGGCGGATCTCTGGGAGTTCGAGGCCAGCCTGGTCTACAAGAGCTAGTTCCAGGACAGGAACCAAAAGCTACGGAGAAACCCTGTCTCGAAAAATCAAAAAAAAAAAAAAAAAAAAAAGACTATGTGATGGAAGGCATAACACATACTGCCTTTATGGCTAGGAAACTAATAATACAATGATGACAGACTTACATAAGTAATTGCTTTTATTCCTCAGAGTAAAATAGAAAAAAAGCCTGATTTCAGATTAAATATTGATACACTCATATCTGAGCAACACTTGACCCACATCAAAGATATTCCTTTGGCCCTAGTTGGAGAATAACATAATGAAAATAACATAATGATGTGAAAGTCTTTTTCTAGAAAATAAAGGCTCTACGGTATTATATTCTGATGTTTCATGTCTTTAAAGCCTGCATGAAATCCATGTAGATTTATATTGAAAAGATGGCAGAAATATTGCAACTGATTCCAATGGAGGCTGTTGATTCTAAAGTACCAGTGTTTTCCAGTCTCAACATTACTAGCAGACATAGGAATTCAGAGACTGAGATTGAAGATACAAGATAGGATATGCACTTGTTCAAAGGACACAAAGACAACACACATAATAACAAAGAAATCTGTTGTGTTAATTATTTTTAAAGGTAGTATGTAATACCTTGCTGCTATGATCAAAAAGTGGTTGATTTCCAACAAAGGTCAAGCTGTCTGTTTCCTAAATAAAAAAGAGCATACAAGGGGGAAAAAATCATGTACAAGTTATATGCCTAAACAAAAAGACTATAGAACCTATGAGAACCTAAAAGGTAATAGGATGAAAACAAGTATGTTTCCTACTCTATACATTATTCAGTTATGAGTCTTTGGTGACAGGTAGGGTTGGGCCTTCATATATTACTGCATAATATTATCAATAACTCTATGTTTTCATGAAAAAACTACAATGTCATAACCATTTCCACAATGGATCGCAGAGAAAAGAGGAAAGAGAATGTCAGATGCTAAAACCTGAAGTGAAGTATTTCCTTGCAGATACTGCAGTGTTTCAAGACTGAGACAGTGGTGTAAAAAGTTTAAAGAGAAGCAGAGGGTTCAGAAGCAGCTATCAACTTGCTGCACAGGAAAACATAGCAGATGGCTCAGAACTGTAATACTGGGAATAAACCAGTACCTGACTTTGCTAATTTTCGTGGGCTTAGTATCATATAGAAGTCAATAGCAGTCTGCCGTGTCTGGGTCAATGTAATTTGCATTTCGGTTATAAACATGAGCAGCAGAGCGCTGGCATATAGCCAGAGCCTCACTAGTAAGGACCCGCTATGCTCAAAGTGTAATTAGCTCTGCTTGTCTCTAAATGAAAGAGTTGCATTCAAATTGCTCCTGGAACAATGAGAAGAATGATCTCAATTCCACCAATAGGAACAAATCCTGTAGTTACCTTGGTGATCTTGATCAGAACTGCTGACTCATTTCTCCATCCCATCTAACTGTGTTTGATCCAGCAGAAAAAAAATGAAGGAAAAAATTGTAGTTTACCTGGGACCAGAATCCAATCATCAAAAAAGGAAAACATCACAGGTAACTGGGAGATGATCATACATCTCACTCTTTGGGTCTGTATCCTGCTTATTTGCCTGAAATTTCCCATTTCTGCCTGCCTATGACTGACTGGGATTCTGTGCTGCCGATTGCAGATTACTGGCATCACATTCAGTAATGCAATATCAGAGTCCCTAAATACACTGATTGGGGATTCTGCCACTTGAAATTTTAAGATTCCCAGGTGCCTGAGGATATTTCTCGACATTGCAATTATCTTACTGGGACATCTAGTGACGCATATAACCAGTACATCCCCGTGTGTTATCAGGTATTGACTCCCACAGTAAACCTGCCGTACAGAAAATGCAGCATTCAAGACTAACCCAGGAATCACAGATATTAAGGAGGAAGCAGTAGCTTGAGAAACTCAAGCACATTTTCTGCACTGTGAAAAGGAACAGGTGACTCTTAGCAGAAGCATGGAAAATCAAAACGTATCTTCCACTCCCCCCCCCCCCCCCCGAGGTTCCTTTTGCTTCTGTCTCCTTTAGGTCTCTGGGACAGATTTTCTTCTCGGTGTTTTTTTACCGTCAGGAGCCTGACTAAAGTCTAGCTGACTTTAGTCAGGAGCCTGACAAGTAAAATCCGACTGTGCAGACATTTTTATGCTACCTACGAACCAATAAGGAGAGAGATCTCATATCAAGGATTGGAAAGCAAGAACCGCATTTAACTTGATGATGTCATCAAGAGCTGATGATTCATCTGTGTCTCCCCCTCCTTCCTGTGTGTTGTAAAAAGAAGCAGAGCAATTAAAATGGGTATGCCGGATAAAATTCAATTTTCCCTGTGTTTTGCCTCTAGTTAACAGCAGACAAAACTCTTTAAGTATGACAGGTTGTCTGAGTGACCTTGCATCTGCTTTTGCCTCGAATCTACCAATATACACTGAAACCTCCATTCCTGTTTGGAGATTCCTGATTGTTACTCTTCATCTAAGTGCTTCTGATTCTTTGTGATTTGTTTTTGTTTGTTTTTATGTGTGTTTTTTACGTAGTCAAATTATAAATAAATGTTACATATAATACAATTAATATGCATTACATATAAATATAACATATAATTAAAAATTTTAAATTTACTCGAATCATGATTACATAATATACTTAAGTGCATAGGAGTGTTGTACAAGGAGATGGGTGGATTTCACGCCCTCTTCTGAACAGAACCAACTATAATATATTATTCCATAGTGTCTTAGTGATAAAGAAATTAATTCAACTTAATTGAGTGCAGGAAAAAAGTTCAGATATTTATATTCTTAACATTTGTGTTTTCTGTTTAATGCCTTATAGGTGTTTGCATAGTTACCTTGTCAAAAAATGGCCTTCATATTTTTGTTTCTCACATGCAATTAATATACATAACGTATCCTCTAAATATTTATTTATTTATTTACTATATTCACTAGATTTCAAATATAAGAGTTTATCTCCACAAACCATAATAAATATCAAATCTGAGGTATATTAATTATTTAATAATAACAGAATACATTTAAGGAGGTTATATATCCATCAATTTGAAGCCATCTGTTGGTACATGAAAATAAATCTCAATTTCCTTCTGAATTAGTTCAATACAACAAATAGCCACTCTAATAATGGTTTAGCTTCATTTCTCCTGAAACTAGGCCCACTGGGATTTCTGAGCAGTTGATATACCACAAGAATTATGCACTTATTTCCAGTTTTTGAAAATTTATTAGGGTGAATATGCCTACATTTTTATCAAATACTGGTTTGATGCAAATATTTATTAAACTGAGAAGATCTGAGATACATTTTCTCCTTGGGATGAAGTGGCCACAGATACTCAGAAAACTTCCTGATACCATACTTCTCTAATGTCCAGGAATTGTATTATACTAGCATGCCTGCTTTAGAAAACAAGTATTGTAAAATTGTCTCCTAGATTTTCAAATTTCCAAATGGGTTTTTTGCTGACTGAGACTGCTACTTGACTGTCTCAAGTAACAATGTAACCACAAAAGCAAAAGAATAAGATAATGACTATAACTAACAAACCACTCTAAAAGATCATTGCATTGTATTCCCCTTACTCGCCAAATATGATATGGTCCTCTGTAAACACCAATGTTAAATTATATTTTCTGAATAGTAGATGATAATGTCAAGAAATGGGAAAATGTCTGGGTGCTTCCCTTATTGTCCTCATGCATATAATGTAACAAGAGCAGCTTGGATTTAACACCTGTATATTCCATCTCAGACACAGAATAACAATGGTATTAAAACTTGTGCAACACTCTGGAGTTCAGTAGGGCGGTTTCTCAGAAATTGCAGTGGGTTTTTGATCCTACTGCACGTACTGGCTTTGTGGGAGCCTAGGCAGTTTGAATGCTCACCTTAC
Organism: Microtus oregoni; assembly: GCF_018167655.1. Lineage (NCBI taxonomy): Eukaryota > Metazoa > Chordata > Mammalia > Rodentia > Cricetidae > Microtus > Microtus oregoni. Next base: position 35,237,433 of record NW_024543059.1, read on the forward strand.
GAGACCTGGATAGAGGTGGGCAGTCCTTGGGCTTCCCACAGGTCAGGGAACCCTGATTGCTCTTCGAGCAGATGAGGGAGGGGGACTTGATCGGGGGAGGGGGAGGGAAATGGGAAGCGGTTGTGGGGATGAGGCAGAAATCCTTAATAAATAAATAAATTTAATAAAAAAAAGAAAATTAGAAATCAACCAACTGTAAGACCCATCAATACCACTCTTAGAGGTATATACAAAATTTTATCAATCTTGCTACAAGGAAATTTGTTCCACTATGTTCGTAGAAGCATTATTTGCAATTTCCACAACCTAGATGCCCTTTGACCAAATTATGGATAAAGAAAATGAGGTACATTTACATAGTGGAGTACTATTCAGCATTAAAAAACAATGATATCTTGAAACGTGCAAGCAAATGGAGGAAACTAGAAAGATAAAACATCCTTGGTGAGGTAATCTAGACCCAGAATAATGAGGATGGTATGTACCCAATCATAGGTGAGATACCAGGTATAAAGCAAATAATAGAGAAACTGTAATGCTGCCTCTTTAAGAGACAAGCCACGCCCATTCTCGGCAGCCTCTCTCCCTCCCTTACCATCTTTGGCTCTCTCTTCGTCCTCCCCTCTCTCACCCTCCTCCCCTTTTCCTTCCCCTTCATAGCCTACCTAATAAATATCTAACTTTACTATACATGGTGTACCTATCTCTCTCCCGCCTACCTGCCGAAGTCACATGGAGATCTGCCATGTGGTCTCGTGGCCATCCCTGCTTAAGACTGGCTGCTGTTGGGACCCACCAGCTTGCAGCAAACCCATCTGCATGGTATGCCTATCTGTCTGCCCCTTGCCTGCCTGCCGCCCACATGGCTAGCCACCAGGGCCGCCCAGAGAGCCAACCACCTTGGTTTGTGAACATGCTGCTGATCTCGACCCCACAGCAAGCTGCTGGGGACCCGCAGCAAATCCAAAACGTTTGGTACCGTGACTCTGATAGGCCTTCCCACTCCAGTTCCTCTCCAGAGTTTGGGATCCTGAACCAGGGTTTATTTTTCTACTCCCACCACCGACTTCCATTAGTAAGTCTCCCCCATTCTGCTATCGTTCTTTCCCTCAGCTAAAATCATGTTTGGACTGACCTGGGGTCAGTCAGCCTGTAACAGTGCATAATCTGTGCAGTCTATCTGACAGATTCTTCTTTTTCTTTTTTTTCCATGTCTTTTCTTTTTTTTCCCCTCCCCTTAAAAGGCCGCTTGGAGCGACCTTTGGCCTCTCTGGCTTCTGAGTCACCCCAACCAGATCTAGCCAGGCCATAGCACCCCACCCGGGGTCAGGGGATGCCCAGTTCATTGTTCCTGTGGTATTCACTCTGATTTGCACCCCGCCTATGGGGGGAGATGTCCCGGTTATAGGCCTTATGGTGTCGCCATTTTGTGGGTTTTCATAATTTAGCTATGGGCAGTGAGCTATCCATGTCAGGGCCCTGGCATTTTTTAAATTCCAGCTGGCTTTTTTCAATTCCAGCCGTGGCATGGTGCAGCATTTTCAGATCCAACATTTTGCTCCCTTTTACGGCTTGTGGTGTGGCATGGCGGCTCAGCGACAGGGCAGATCATGCCTCTAGGTCTCTCTTATTAATCTTAAAATCCCTGCAGCTCAAAAATTTTGACTTTTTCATGCAACATTTGGCTGCTGCCATTTTGACTAGGGCTAGGTGACTTTGCCATCATCTTGGATGAGAGCCAGGTCAAGTGACCAAGTTCCACCATCTTTACTGAAGTATGACCTGCCTGTTTCCCCAGTGTTAACTTCATTGCAAGGGTGACCTCACCGCCATCTTAACTTAACTCACCGAGCTAGGTGAGGTGACCAAGTTCTCCCTTCCTTACTAAAGCATGCCCTGTCTTGTCCCCGGGTTTACTTATAATTTTTTCATTAAATTCCTCTTGTTGACTCTGTTATATGTGTTTCGAACAGTGGCATGCCTTTGGTAGACCCATCAAGAGCATCCACTTTGCCCAATTCCTGTTCACTCTGTGTATAATCATACATGTAACTTAAATACACCTATTCTTAATATTATTGTTCATTACATCTTATTTCAGACTACAAAAACAATAAGTCTCATGTTTTAAACTGGAATGTACCTTTAAGTCTCTTACAAAAATACCTTATATTTAACCCAATCCTCATTTAAAATATATTAAGCTGTTCTCTTCTTGTCAGTTCTGCCATTAACCTTATATTGCAAGCAGTTTTTTTCTTCTTCCTGCCTTTTTATGAGTATAAGTCTTACCTGTTAAGAGCCAATGCAGTTCACAGTGTGAATAAAAATCACTGTAAATTGTTTAATAAATAAGTTTAATAGAATTTAGCTAGTCAGTATAAACTTAGGCAGGGGAACCATACTTCAATGTTGCTGAGAAGAAAAAAAATGTTAAATGGGGTTTATGATGAGTGAGCAGTAAGCTGCTTAGTATCAACAGAGACTGAATCATCACAGAAGTGAAGTAACAAAAACATTAGATCCATTTCTGCAGTACACTAACATTGATAAACTACATAATTACAAAATGTCTTTGCTAAAAATGGTTCTATAGCTACCACATAATGTACATAGTTTGGGATAGTTAGGTATACATTTGTTCATTTACAATAAACGATCCGTAGAAAATGGCATTTAAATAACTTAGAGTTCAGTTGAAGTAAGACACAATTGCTCCTGGCAGCACCGATCTATGCCTGAGAAAATGGTGAGCACTGAAGACACTCCACTTGGAGCTTGTTTTCTTCTTGGCAAAACTGGCCTTTTGGGCAAGGAACTGCCCATACCTCAACCACCGACAAAATACATACTATCCGAAAATGGATAAGCAGGGCTGTCAAATCTTGCCGAGACAGGGTAAGACGGTTTTGAAAATTTTCTTGCCTTTGAAATTAGTCTGTGAGTTATTCTAGGCCTTAGCCAAAGTTGATTGCCTCAATGTTGCAAAGACTTTGCAACATTGAGACCCACGTGTTCCATCTGCCCAGACATGGCTCCACAAACAACACTGACTCCTAATTGAGAGTTTTTCCCTTCCGGCTAGCTTAATCGCCCCTTTGAACCCAAGAATTGACCGTTGAACTCCTGGCAACATCTGGTGTTCTCTGTGGTTGGGGGGGTGACCTCCCTGGTTGTCCCCTTTGCTAGCATTTACTCCTGGCTTGCATCCTTGGCTAAACCCATGTCAGGGACGGCTTGGCTTTAGCCAGTGCCCCAGCCCACCCGCCCCTGGGGGCCTGGGGTCCCCAGCTGTTTTTTTCTCTCTCTCTTTTTCATTCCTTTCCTGCCTTCTCTCTGTATAGCCACTATAGTGCAGCTTGACCTTCGCTGCATTCCTCCTGCCCAGGGAGCTGTCCACTTCACTGGCTTGAGGCATTCAGCAAGGTCGCCTAGCACTTCACTTGTGAGATCGGACGCTTGCTCACAAGTCCTGAGTGTTCATGCTATCTGCATCTCGCTTTATCAGGGAGCCGTCCTCGGAAGCCTTGAGGTGCCACATTTTTTGCAGGTGTTTTCATGGCCTTAGCCATGGGTAGAAAGCCATCCAAATCTATCCCTTCATCGTCCCCACTGGGATGCATTTTGGAGGCCCTTCAACCTCATTCTTTAATGCCTTCTGTACAGTTATCCACACTCATCCGTCTCTGCTTTAAAAAATGGCCCTGATATTCCTTAGAGGGTAATTGCAAATGGCCACCTAATGGCACTTTCAACCCCAACATTTTACTGGAGCTAGCAAATTACTGCCATCGTACAGGCAAACGGAAAGAACTCCTATAAATCTCTGCTTTCTTCTATGTGACTCTTAAGACTGACCCCTCTGTTCTTGCCCACTGTTCACCTGCTCACATATTTTTAGCTATGCCATCTGCTACTCTGGAACCCTCTGCTCCTGCCGTGGACCCAACTGACGAACCTCCACGCCCCCCCAGGTCTCGGAGAGCCACTTCCTCCCGCTCTGCCCAGTCAAGTGACACCTCACCTAAGTCTTCTTCTTCCAAAGTTTCTTCTAGGCATAAAAAACCCTCACCTGAGTTTTCTTTTCATGACACCTCATGTAAACCTTCCAGTTCAAGGTCTCCGGAAGTCCCACGTAAATCTTCTTCCAGGTCCAGGCATAAGGAAACCTCACCTAACCTTTCTCCTTCTAGGCTCCTGGAGATCCCACCCAAATCCTATTCCAGATCTAAAAGAATCTCACTTAAACACCCTTTTTCTGCCAGCAGGTCTCCATCGGTTCCTCAGGCTCTGCTTCCTCCCACTCCCACTCTTCTCATAGCAGGCCACACAGGTCTTCAGAAGTCTCTTTGGATTTATACTCCCCATCTCCCTCCCGCCTTGCTCTGCCTCCTCGGTCTTCCAAAGCCCTGCTGAGTTCCCCTTCCACTCTCACTGGCCATCTAGTGCTAGCACCTTCCTTCACTCCTCCGCTCACACGTTCACGTGCCGCTGCAGAGCCTAATCCTAAACAAGCCAAGCCTGCTGCAATCCTGACACTATGGGAGGTGGCTGGTGCAGATGGGTTGGTTAGGGTTCATGTTGTGTTTTCCCTGTTGGAACTTTCCCATATAAGCCAAATTACTTGGGTCCTATACATCTAATCCTACCACTTTTATAAAAGAATTTCAATATATTACCCAATCCTACAACCTTACGTTCCACGACATTTTTATGATCCTGTCTAATAACCTACTTCCCGAGGAGCACAGGTGGGTCTGGGAGCAGGCCAGACAACACGCAGACAAAGTTCACCAAACTCTAGCCTACCACCCTCCGGGGGCAGAGGTGGTCCCAAACCAAGAACCACACTGGGACTATAAAAGGTGGGATCTTGGCCAGGGACAGATTTTTAACTTGTCTCCTGACAGGCCTCCGTAAGGCTCCCCTTAAGCCAGTAAATTATTCTAAACTTTCAGAGATTATCTAGGATACAAAGGAAAATCCTTCTGCATTTTTGGAACGCCTTACAAAAGCCCTGTTGCAGTTAACGAACTTAGACCCAGAAGCCCCAGAGGGCAGACAGTTACTAATGACTCACTTTTTAAATCACTTTTAATAACTCACTTTGTTATTCAGACATCAAGGCGAAGATCAGGGGTTTTGGAGAAGGGCCGTTTAACCCCACAGGCAGAAGTCCTGGAGACAGCTTTCAAAGTGTACCATGCACGACACAACAAAGCTCGCAATCATTGCCACAAGATAGCCGAGGTTGCTCAACCAACCAAGGTGACAGGCTACCCGTCCTGTCTTGTTCGTGCTGCTCTCCCGCCTCCTGGAGTGCGTGAACCAACGGGTCCGTGCTTCAGGTGTGGTAAGATGGGTCACTGGGCCCGAGGATGCTCTAATCCCCATCGTAGTCCTAGGGGACCTTGTCCAAGATATCACAGGGAAGGTCACTGGTCTGTAGATTGTCCTCGTGTGCTTGGTGGCATGGAGGCACTAGACCCTAAAAATTCCCAAGTTGACCTCTTAGGGTTGGCCTTGGATGACTGAAGTTGCCCGGGCTCCTCCCTTAATGACCCGATTGTCACTGTCATCTGCAATCAGGAGCCACAGGTACTTCTCACTGTGTCAGGACGGCTCATCTCGTTCCTCTTAGATACCAGAGCAACGTATTTGGTTCTGAGGTAATTCTGGGGGCCAACCTCTCCTTCAAGTTCCCCTATTGTCAGGGTGGGGGGACAGCCTTTTTTACCTCAACAGACTCCACCTCTCAATTGCATGTTTAGAGGTATTTTTCTCATTCATTCTTAGTTATGCCAACTTGTTCAGTACCCCTTATGGGAAGGGACCTTTTAACTAAGGTGGGAGCCTCCATTTCTTTAGCTCCCCCTATTCGCTTTTTTCCAGATTCGTTGATGACACAACTTCCTCTTCTCCTGGCTCCACAACCTTCTGACACTAACACGTCTTTTCCCTCTTCCAGCCTCCCAAGTGGATCCTCTGGTGTGGGAAACCCAAAATCCTGTTGTCGCTAAACACTATTCCCCTGTTGTTATTCAGTTACAAAACCCCACCAAGTATATTACTCAAGCTCAATAACCCCTCTCTTCCCAGAGCCTCAGAGGACTTAAATCAATTATCTCTGACCTTTAGAGGAAAAGGCTAGTGCACACCACCAACTCCCCCTTTAATACCCCTATACTGGCTGTTAAAAAATCTAACGGGACATATTGTTTGGTTCAGGACCTCCGGCTCATTAACTCTGCTGTTGTTCCTCTTTACCCAGTCGTCCCTAATCCCCTGACCCTTCTGTCTAACATTCCTCCAGGAATCTCTCACTTCTCAGTTCTAGACCTCAAGGATGTTCCATTCCCCTCAGCCCTCAATCTCAAAACATTTTTGCCTTCACCTGGACTTATCCTGACATTAATTTTTCCACACAGCTCACCTGGACTGTCCTTCCCCAGGGATTCTGGGACAGCCCACACCTCTTTCGCCAGGCTTTGGCCTCTGATCTGCTTTCACTGTCTCTCCATAAATCAAAACTAATTCAATATGTAGACGACATTCTCCTATGCAGCCTGTCCTTGGAGATCAGCAAGACAGACACCGTCACCATACTAAATTTCATATCCAAAAGGGGCTATAGTGTCTCACCTTCTAAGGCTCAATTGTCCACCACTCAGGTAACATATTTGGGATTGGCCATAACCCCAAACCAAAAGGCTATCACTCTGGACAAAAAAAAAAAAAAAAAAAAAAAAAAAAAAAAAAAAAAACCTAATTCAATCTCTTGCAGTTCCTTCCACCAAAGAAGAGGTCTTATCATTCCTGAGAGTGGCTGGTTTCCTGTGTTCCTGGAACCCCCCTTTTCTCTCCTTGCCCATCCCCTGTACTAAGCAGTTCTTGGCTCCCTGAATGAGCCCCTTCCCCATCCTGTTACCAAACCCTTCCAGAGACTCCAACAGGCCCTAATCGAGGCTCCAGCTCTTCATCTTCCAGATTTAAATCTTCCCTTTTCTCTTTATGTATCAGAAAAGAAGGGATATGCCCTTGGAGTTTTAGGACATCAATTGGGACCTTCTCTTGTGCCTGTAGCATACCTGTAAAAGAAGATGGACCTCACCACTCGGGGCTGGGCACCCTGCATTCATGCTTTGGTGGCTGCTGAGCTTCTTATTCGTGTATCAAAGAAACTAACCTTTATGGCACCCACCACAGTCTTCTCTCACCATAATCTGTCCAACCTCTTAACTTACAAACCCTACCCCCTTCCTGAGTCCTTTCCCTCCAGGTGGCGCTGGTAGAAGATGCCAGTCTCACCTTTCAATGCTGCCCACCCCTTAATATCTCAAATCTTCTACCTCAATCTAATGTTAATTTTTCCCCATTCCACTCCTGCATAGAGAAGTTAGATAATCTACTGCCCCACCCCTCACATATACAGGAGGGCAAACTGTCCCAGGCCTGATTATTTCCCTTAGAAACAATGGAACTGTCAGATTGGTGCATCTGACAGGGAATAATTCCTATAGCTTTAGGGAGATGAGAGGCTTTTAACAGGTTCATAATATAACCTGAGTTAGTTATGGATCCTCCTTTTGTCATAAGATGCCCACTCTCCTTCCAGATAGCTGCGTGGGACAGGAGGATATGAAACACATACTTAGAGTCTGTGTAAACATTTAAAGATTGTCCCTTGGCTAACTGAAAGACACGGGTGAGAGCTATCAGCTCAGCCTGCTGGTTAGTGGTATGGGCATGGAGTGCCCCTGCCTCAACTATCTCTGTATCTGATACTATGGCATAGCCTGCTCTGCACGTCCTATCACATAACAAGGAGCTGCCATCTGTGTACCATATATAAGTGGCCTCAGTCACCTCAGGGATTCCTTACAGTGCAGCCCACACTCTCACAGACACCTCCTGACACCCGACAGATCCTGTCCTACCTACATCAGCTCTTTCATCCTAATAACAAAGCTCTACTGCATTTTCTTAGGGCTCGCCTCGAACCCACCCCTGAGGATATCAGGTTCCTTAAGGCTATTCCTGCCTCCTGTCAGATCTGCCAGAAGTCAGATCCTAAGACCAAATACCGTAGTTTCCCTTTTCCTACTCACCATGCCAGGGGCTCCCTTCCAGGAACTGACTGGCAGCTGGATTTCCCTCATATGCCCACAGTCAAAAGGGTTAAATATCTCCTGGTTTCGATGGATACAATGTCTGGGTGGGTTGAAGCCTTCCCCACCACCACAAAGAGAGCCCAGACAGTCTCCGATGTTCTTCTCTGAGAAATCATTCCCCGGTTTGGAATTCTAACCTCTGTTCAGTCAGATAATGGCCCTGAGTTCACGTCCCAGATCTCTCAAAACCTGTCCAAGGCCCTTAACATTCCCTCACTTTTCCATATCCCATACCACCCTCAGTCTTCAGGTAAGGTAGAACGGACTAACCATTCTTTAAAAGATGCCCTTGTTAAAATGTCCCAGGAACTTCACCTTGACTGAGTAAGACTCCTACCTCTGGCCCTCCTCAGACTTAGAGCCCTCCCCAAATGTCCCCTTTTCATCTCACCTTTCGAACTCATGTATGGGCAGCCGGTTCAAACCCCCGGTCTCCCACCTAACTCCCCCTTCCTGATCACCAGCTCACACCACTACTAATCCATCTATGCTCGCTACTGTGGGATTTTACCTACCACTCATTACCTCAACCATGTGCTAATCCATGTCCACTGCCGATTAAAATAGGAGATCAGGTATTATTCCCCTCCCCAGGTCAACGTCCCTTAACCTTTTCCCCTAAATGGCAGGGTCCCCTCAGAGTAATTCTTTTGACTCCCACAGCTGCTAAGCTCAAGGGAATTCCTCACTGGATTCACCTGTCACATCTTAAAACGTTTACTTCTCCAGCTCAAGACCTCATACACGGTAACTCAGACAGGACCTTGCTCTCTTAAGTTCCAGAGGACTCCAGTCCAAGGAAAATAGAGGTCCTGTCCTTTAATCAACTCTCTTGTGCCAACATATTTTCCTTTCTCCTCTTTTTCTAAATTTCCAAATAACCACTCAGCTGTCGTTACAGGAATCACCATCAGACACGGAGCCAAAGGTTCAGGTGGTAAGCAAATTCTTAACAAAGTTTCTTGACACACCAGGTTCGCCACTGATTGCAGCAGTGTCTCCTGGATGTTAAGGTAATGCCCAAAACATCCTACATGTTAAGAATGTATTTCTTTTAAGACATTTTCTTTAAGCCAGCTTGACCCACCTGAATGGACTGGACTCGAAAGGAATAAGTCCTCAAATGGAATAAGTATCATTTATTTTTTATCATTCTTAGCCTCTAAAACCCTAATGCCCCCCACTACCTCAAACCCTGAAGCCCCCCACCTCAAATCTCCTTTTTAATTTTTTTCTCTCTCCTAACACGATTTTTGTTTTCCAGCATCTTACGATGACTCAGTTCCTCAAGACACAGACGGATGTGGTTTCAATCAGCCATCCCAGGACACCAGCAAACAGGGCACGATCCCCAGGACACACCGGACACCCCGGACCCCTCAATGCCCACAAAGTCAGCAGGGAGCAGTTATGAGACACCAGGCTATGCCTTCATTCCCTACCCATTAAGACCATCAACCCCCCAAATTTTTAATAAATCAAAAAAGGTGGAGATGTTGTTCTCTGGGGGAAGTGCATTTTCTAGGAGGCCCCTGAGCTATGCTAGCCTGAGGAACTACTTTTCCCAGGAGCACATGCACCTAGCGTCTGATGCAAAGGCCCCTGCATGCAGACTCAGAACATGGCATTTGATGCATGTGCTTGGGGGTCCCCTTTAAAAGCTCAAAAACCATTTGTTAGTCCTCTTTCCCCTTTCCTTCCTTCACTGTAGAGCACGCTGCACCCTCCCCTCAATAAACCTCACCACATGGGTTTTTTGTGTCTCGAATTTTCCTTTCATCTCCAAGGAAATGAAGAAGAACAGAAGATACAAGAGAAGATATGTACTTGTTCAAAGTACACAAAGAAATCACAATAACAAAGATATCTGTTGTGTTAATTATTTTAAAGGGTAGTATTGATCATGATGCCATGAAGAATATATAGTTGATTTCCAGCAAAGCTTATGATATCTGATTTCCTAAATATAAAAGGGCATACAAGCGAAAAAAAAATTCATGTACAAGAGTTTTATATGCCAAAACACAAAGTCTGTGCCTACCAAGACAGCAGAGTTGAGCCTGTGAGAACCTAAAATACAATAGGATAAAAGAAGTATGTTTCCTCTTCTAAACCTTATTGTACTGAGAGAGTCTTTGGTGACAGGTAGGCTAGTGCCTTCATATGTTACTGCATAATATTATCAATGACTGTAAGTTTTCATGAAAAAAAAAAAACTACATCATAGCCATTCCCACAATGGATCTTAGAGAAAAGAGGAGAGGGAATGACTTCCTTTACTCTGTCAGAGGCTAAAGCCTGAAGTGAATTATATCCTTTCAGATACTGCAGTATTTCAAGACTGAGTGGCGCCAAAAGTTTAAAGAGAAGCAGAGGTTTCAGGAGCAGGAATCTATCTATATAAGAGACCATGGTAGACTCAGAACAGTAATACTGGGAATAAACCAGTACCTGATTTTGCTAAATTCCCTGGGCTTAGTCAAGAGCTGTTTGCCTTGTGTGAATCTATGTACATTCGAGTTTTTCTTATAAAGATGAGCAGCTGAGAGTTGGCATATAGCCGGAGCCTGACTTGGAAGGACCTGCAATGCTGAAAAATGTAATTAGCACTCCTTGCCTCTGACTGAAGGAGTGTATGCATTCAAATTGTTCCGGCAACAATGAGAGGAATGATCTCAATTCAATAGGCACAAATCCTGTGATAACCTTGGTGATCTAGATCAAAACTTCTGACTCATTTCTCCATCCCGTCTAACTATGTGTGGACCAGCAGAAAAAAATGAAAGTGAAAGTGGATGACAGGAATAAATGTATTTTACCTAGCACCAGAATCCAATTATCAAAAAAGAAAATATCACAGGTATCTAGGAGATGATCATACATCCCACTCTTTGAAACTGTGTCCTGCCTATCTACCTGAAATTTCCCATTTCTGCCTGCCGATGGCTGACTGGGATTCTGTGCTGCCAATTACAGCTTACTGTTATCACATTCAGAAACACCGTGTCAGAGTCCCTAAACACAGTGATTGGGGAATCCAGAACTTGAAGTTTTCAGATTCCCAGGTGCCTGAGGATATTTTCCAACAATGCAATTATCTTACTGGGGCGTCCAATGGAGCACATAAGCAGTATATTCCCAGGTGCCATCACGTATTGACCTTAGAATTACATCTTCATTACAGAAAATGCAGACTCCAAGACTAACCCAGGAATCACAGATATTAAGGCTGAAGTGGTTGCTTCAGAGTCTCGAGCACGTCTCCTGCACGGCATACAGGAACAGGTGCGTCTTAGCAGGAGTATGTGAAATCTCACAAAAATCCTTGTTTTCCTAGGTTCCTATTGCTTCTGTCTCCTATAGGTCTCTGGGACAGATTTTCTTCTCTGTTTTTTTTTTTTTTATATTCCATCAGGAGCCTGACTAAAGTCTAGTTTAGTCTGACGGGTAAAACCCCTCAGTGCAGACACTGCACTTTTATGCCATCTAGGAACCAATAAGGAGAGAGATCTAAAATGAAGCATCGGAAAGCACAGGCCTGCATTTAATCTGAGGATGTCATCAAGAGCTTATGATTCATTTGTGTGCCCCTCCTGGCTGTATGTTGTAAGAAGAGGCAGAGCAGTTGAAATGGGAACTCAGGATAAAATTTATTTTTTTCCTGTGATTGCTACTTGACTGCCTCAGGTTACAACGTAACCATTAAAGCAAAAGAATAAGATAATGACTATAAATCACATTCCCCATTGTTAACTACTCTAAAGATCATTGTAATCTACTTACTCACCAAATACGATATGGTCCTCTGTGGACAGCAACGTTAAATTATCATTTATGAATAATAGATGATAATATCAAGAAATGGGCAAAAGTCTGGGTTCTTCCCTTATTGTCTTCATGCATATAATGTAACAAGAGCAGCATGGAGGACACTCCTGTATATTCCATCTCAGACACAGAGTGACAATGGGATTAAAACTTGAACAACACTCTGGAGTTCGGTATGGCAGTTTCTCAGAAAATTAGAAATCAACCAACAGGAAGACACATTGATACCACAATTAGAGTTACATACAAAATTTGCTCAATTAGGCTATAAGGATATTTGTTCCACTATGTTCATGGCAGCATTATTTATAATTGCAAGAAGTTGGAAACAATCTAGATGCCCTTAGACCAAAGAATGGATAAAGGGATTGTGGTACATTTACATAGTGGAGTACTACTCAGTGTTAAAATAACAATAATATCTTGAAATGAGCAAGCAAATGGAGGAAACTAGAAAGAAAATAAAAACATCCTGAGTGAGGTAACCCAGACCCAGAATAAGGATGAGGATGGTATGTACCAAATCATAGGTGAGAATACCAGCTATTAAGCAAAAAAATAGAGAAACTGTATCCCATGAACTTAGAGAAGCTAGGAACAAGGGGAACATTAAAAGAAACAAACATGGATCCCTCTGGGAAGGGAATATAGACAAGATGTCCTGAGAAAAATCAGGAAAGTATGAACACAGGGAAAGAGAAAAGTAGAAAAGGCGGTGTGTTGAAAAAGAGAGGGAGAAGAACTCGAAAAAACAGGATTGTCAAGTTGGGAAATGGACAGAGATGGAGAGCATGGGAAAAGGTATTTTGATTGTGGGAGCCATTAGGGAACCTGCAAAAAACTGGAATAGGAGAAATTCCCAGGAATACACACGGATGATCCCAGTGAAGATCCTAAGCAATAATGAATTGGGTGCTTGAGCAATGCTTGCCTTGTAATCAGATAGAAACCTATCTTTTTTTTTACATTTTTAATTGATTTTTATTGATCTCTACATTTTTTCTCTGCTCCCCTCCCTGTCTCTTCCCTTCCTTATCCAACCCTCTCCCAAAGTCCTTATGCTTCAAATTTACACAGGAGATCTATATATCTTAAATGTCAATAGAGCCAAAATTCAGCAACTGATGGAAGCAGATGCAGAGATCCACAGACAATCACAGGGCTGAGTTCTCAATGTGGAGTTGAAGACTAGGATGAGTGAGAATATATTCAAAGAGATCAAGGCTGTGCTATGGGTATACACTGAAACAGCTTAGCTGAGCTAATGGGAGCCTAACAACTTTGGCCTGACAGTGAGAGAATCAGCAAAGTATCAAGCTAGGCACTCAGAATGGATGACAGTTGTATGGCTTGAGCAGACAGTGGGGTCACTGGCAGTGTGAGCAGAATATGTCCCTTCTGCTTCTTCTGGCTTTAGGGACCCATTTTCTGAAAGGCTACCTAGTTCAGCCTAGATAGAGTGACAAAAAAGAAACATAAACTTAAATACTGGAACTCCCAAAATATGCAAAGATAGATAAGTAAGATGGTTTTAAATTTTTACCTTCCTCTGAAAATGGTCTGTCAGTTACTCTAAGCTTTAGCCAAAGTTGGTTGCTCCAAAGTTGCAAATGAGACTGGGTGATTAGCCAGGTAAGGTAACCACATGTCTCTGCCATTTATTGCACATTTTGGAAGATGCTTGATCAGCTTTTCTATTTATTCAAGTAATATTATTTCCCCTCTCGGGTCTTTCATGGCATTGAAGACTAGATAGTCATGGTTACTTTCCTTTCATGACTAGGCCAAGCCATTTCTAATATAAGATTTAGACATCATAGGATAGGATAATTATTGAAACATTTAGCATATATTTCTTGCTTGACATTGTTTATGCTGTTTGTTACTCTAAATTTTATATGTGGTATCTGTTATGATTGTATATAATTTTACTTTGTGTTTAAAATTCTCTTATTTAGACAAAAGGGAGAGGTGCTCTGGGAACTGGTTAAGACAATGGTTTTGAGATCCTGGGCCACTTTGGCATGGTCTTGGGATACTATAAAAACAGATGGAGAAATGTGCTCTTTCTCCCTCTTGGCTGCTGGATTATTTTCCTGTTTCCTGCTCATGCAGAAGACTGATAATTTGAGAGTATACCCCTAATTAAAGAACTCTTTATTATACTCAATTCTGACTAATGTGGGACTACTTTATGGCACTGCTCCACAAAATATTTCTATTCCTCTATTGCAGTATTCATTTAATCCAATAAGAACTTTGCTTCTTTGCAAAATCACAATTGTTGTGAAACTATATTATTTACAATACTGGTTGGCCAATAACTTAAAAGTATTGCTAGTTAGTTCTTATATCCTAAACTAATCTATCTCCACTATTCTGTGCATCCCCATGAGGTCTTGACCTACTAGCAAGTATTGGTAGGTTCTAGTGAAGGCATCTGTCTCTGACTGGAGTTACATGGCTTCTCCATGACTCCACCTGTATTTTCATATATCTCTTTCAGCCTGGCTTTACTCTGTTAAACCATTAGTTGAAAGCAACTTCCTTAGTGTATGGCAATAAAATGTATTCACAGTGCACAGCACCTCCCACAGCACCTCCCCATTTTTTTCTAAATAAAAAGGGACATTATAACTTTTTATCATAACTAAGGAAAACTATAATTATGACTTTATTCTTCAACTACACCAAAGTATCCAGAAATATAATATTGCCTAGTTTTAAAAAAAAGTACATTGTAAGCAATCTCAAAAACTCTAGATTTGAGAGAGACATCTCACTGCATGGACAGTCACACAAAGATCTTCTGTAACTTGGTGGGTACCCATTTCATCTTACTGAACCATGGTTTCTGGCAGACTTTTCCAGGATATTTCAAAGACAGTTCCCCCTGTACTGGCAGATTTTCAGTCACTTTCTTCTGTATTCTACAGAATGCCTTGCAGACTGTTTCATGAATTAGGAACACTGGAGAACTGTCTCACCTTCTTTAGGCAGCTACAGCTGTCATTTTCCTCTGGGTCCTATGTCCAGTTCATTCAGCATATCATCAAGCGGCCCAGGCAAGAGCAGTTTCTCGCCCAAATGGCTAGCAAACTCCATAAGGAGCCTCCTCGTTGCCCATCTTCATTTGAAGTAATTAGTGCTACCAGGAGCTGATGGGCGTGGGTCTCATTGTCACAAACAGTCCTACATTTTTAAAACATTTTAAATATCATATGCTATTAGTTTTTGAGACGTCTGAAGAATAACTATCCATCAGAAATATATCTCTTTACATCAAGAAAACCTGAATAACATGACTACAAACGTGACTATTATAGATGACTCCCATTAACCTATGTTTCTTAATCATACATTCTATTTTAAACTAGCATCACAACACAATACCTTAATTAATAGCATACATTCCTATCACACAAGAGCATATATTAATCAAGAGCATATATTCCTATCACACAATTAATCTTAAATTTGTATCTTATATGTATGCAGATGAAACACCCAGGTCCGTCAGTTTTTTTCCTTCCCCTTGCTCCCTTTCCGTTGGCTGCTCTTTTGGATCATGTGATTCAACCGGTCAAGCGGAGGATTCTGATTTGTGAGTTTAAGCCTAAATAACTATCTATTTCTCATTTCTGAGCTAGTGTGAGATTTCTTTTAAGCGTCTGTTCACCATTTCAATTAAGGACCCGCTATTCTCAAAATGTTATTAGCTCACCTTTCCACTGACTGAAGGAGTGTGTGCATTCAAACTGTTCCCGGAATATAAACCTCCGAGGAGAATGATCCCAATTCCTCCAATAGAAACAAATCCTGTGGTAACCATGGAGATTTCTATCAGAGCCGCTGACACATTTCTCCCTCCCATCTAAATGTGTGGTCCGACAGGAAAAAAAAAAAAAAAAAAAAAAAAAAAAAAAAAAAAAAAACATAAAAGTGAAAATGGATGACAGAAAGAAAAAAATCAGTTTAACTCGGAACTGAATGAAAGTATCAAAAAAGGAAAGCATTGTGAGATAAATAAGAGGTGATCATATATCCCATGTCTTGGGTCTGTATCCTGCTGTCTACCTGAAATTTTCCATTTGTGCCTGCTGACGCCTGATTGTAATAGAGTACTGCCGATTACAGCTTACTGGTATCATATTCGGAAATGCCATGTCAGAGTCCCTAAACACACTAATTGGGGAATCTACCACTTGAAATACTGAGATTCCCAGGTGCCTGAGGATATTTCCCGAGATCGCAATTATCTTACTGGGGCCTCGAATGGCGCATAAGGTCAGTACATCGCAGTTGTTGTCAGTTATTGATGCTCTAAATACATCTTCATTTCAGAAAATGCAGAATCCAGTTCTAACCAAGGAATCACAGATATTAACACTGAAGCCGTGGCTTCAGAGACTCAAGCACATATTCTGCACTGAAAACAGGAACAGGGGATTCTTAGCAGGAACATGGAGATTCTCAACAAACCTTGCTTTGCTATGTTTGTATTGCTTCTGTCTCCAGCAGATCCCTTGGACAGATTTTATTCTCTGGGGTTGTTTACAGTGAGGCTTTGACTAAAGTCCAGCTTTTAGCAAGACTTTAGTCAAAGCCTCACTGGCAAAAATCCCTCACTGCAGATCTTTTTATGTCATCTAGGAACCAATAAGGAGAGAGCTCGCAAAACAAGCACCGGAAAGCACAGGACAGCAATTAACATGGTGATCTTATCCAGAGCTGATGAGTCATCTGTGACTCCCTCTGCCCTGCGTGCTGTGAAAAGAAGCAGGGCAACTGACAGAACACAGGATAAAATGCAATTTACCCTGTTTTTTTTTTGCCTACAGTTAACAGGAGACAAAACTGGCAATGTATGACAGGTTGTCTGAGCGAGCTTGCAGCTGTTTTGCCTCCAATGTACCCTCCATTCCTGTCTGGAGATTTCTGATTGTGACTCTGTGCAGCCAAGTGTATCTGGCTTCTGATTTTTTGTAATCTGTTCTTAATTATGTTTTTTATGCAGTAAAATTGTAATTAAATATGTTACATATAATACAATATTATGTATTATATACAAATATAATATACAATTACAATTTTCAATGTAGTTGAATTTTAATACATAATATATAAATAAGTTGATTAGAGTGTTGTACAAGGGAATGAGTCGATTTAAGAAAGAAATGCAGACTTGAAATCCAATTCCAAATAGACTCGATTGTAATATAGTATCCCACAGTGTCTTAATGAAAAAGAAACGAATCCAATTTAATTGATTTCAGGAAAAAATAAATATATTTGTATTGTTAACATTAGTTTTTGCTTGTTTTAAAGCCTTATAGGTGTTTGTACACTTAACTTTGTAAGAAGTAGCCTTCATATTTTTGTTTCTTGCAAGCAATCAATATATAAAAAATGGCCTCTAAATAATAATTTATAAGAATTTATTTTAAAAATCTACTAGATTCCAAATAGTAGCACGTCTCTCCCAAGTACATAATCACAATTAAATCTGAAGTCGTTTTATTTCTATATTTAATAAAAAACATAATTTATTTAAGGAAATTGTATGTCCATCAATTTAAAGCCATCTGTTGATATATGAGTGCACTTCATGACAAGCTAGCCTGAAAATAATTGTAAGTTTCCTTCTCAATTAGTTCAATACAACAGATAGTCACTCTAATAAGGATTTGGCTTTATTTGTCCTGCCACTAGTCATAGTGGCATTTTTGAGCACTGTATATACTACAAGAATTAAGCATTTAGTTACAATTTTTGAAAATTCATTCACTCAAGTGTGTTTACATATTAATCAAATATTGTTTTAATGCATATATTTATTAAAAATATCAGATTTGAGACAGGTTTTCTCCTTGGACTGAAACATAGCATTCTGTCATAGCTGGCCATAAATACTCAGAAAACTTCCTTTTACCACACTTCTCGAATGTCCCGGAATTTTATAATACCAGCATGCCTTCTTTAGAAAATGTGCACTCTAAAAATGTCTTCTAGGTTTGCAAATTTACAAATGTGCAAGTTGCTGACAGAGACTGCTGCCTGACTGTCTCAGATTACAATATAATCATAAAAACAAAAAAGTATGATAATAACTATAACTGACAGACTGCACAGTAAACCATTCTAAAATCATTGTAATCTACTTATTCACCAAATATGATATGGTCCTCTGTAAAATCCACGGCTATATTATCTTTTCTGAGTAGTAGATGATAATGTGAACAAAAAAGGGCAAATGTCTGTGTTTTCCCTCTATCATCCGCATGCATATAATGTAATAAGAGCAGCATGGAAGAAAATCTATGCCCATCGACCAAAAAATGGATAAAATATGAAGAATCAATTACACCATTGAGCACATCTCAGCTTTAAAAAAAAAATGACATTTTGAAATTTGCCGGCAAATGAATGAAATTAGAAAAATCCATCCTGGGTGAGGTAAACACAAACAAAAAAATTCCAAAAAACAAAAACAAAGGAAAAAGACAGGATCTCGGGAGAAATTGGGAAAGTATGGTTGCAGGGAGAAAGTAATGCAGAAGGGGAGGAGGGGGAGTGAAAAGGAGATGGGAGGAGAGCTTGAAGGAACAGGATTGTCAAGTGGAATATGGACAGAGACAATGAGCAAGGAAATAGGAATCTTGATTGAGGGAATGATTATGGGACCAGCAAAAATCTGGAATTGGAGAAATTCACAGGAATTCACAAGGATGACCCCCGCTACACCCTAAGCAATAGTGGAAAGGGTGCTTGAAGAGCCTTTGCCTTGTAGTCAGATTGGTGGTTTTTTAAAATGTCATCATAGAACCTACATCCAGCAACAGATGGTAGCAGATTCAGAGATCCACAGTTGATCACAGGGCTGAGCTCCCAAACTTCAGATGAAGAATGGGAGAAGTGAGAATACAGTCAAAGAGATCAAGGCCATGATGGGAATACCCACTGAAACAGCTTTCCTGAACTAATGGTAACCTAATACCATTGACCTGACAGTGAGGGCACCAGCATACTGACAGTGAGGGCCTTTGATTTTGTGGGACAGTTGTATGGCTGGGACTGAGTGCGGGGATAGGAGCAGTGGGAGCAGGATTAATCCATCCTGCTTTTTCTGACTTTAGGGAGCCCATTCACTGGAAGGCTACCTAGCTCAGCTAAGATATAGTGGAAACAAAGTAAACATAAAATTAAAAAATGGAACTATGATAGACTTATATGAAATAAAATAAATTCCTAAAGAAATTATCTGTGTAATTTATGTGTCTTTTTTTGTTTTTTCAAGACAGGGTTTTTTTCTCCAGCTTTGGAGCCTCTCCTGGAACTAGCTCTTGTAGACGAGGGTGGCCTCAAACTCACAAAGATCCTCTTGCCTCTGCCTCCTGGGTGCTGTAATTAAGGTGCACCACCGCTGCCCAGCATTATGTGTCTTTTTAAGGTACCAGGTAAACCTACAAAAAGCAAAAGAGAACTTTTACATATAATATATAGTGTTATTTATCTTTGATTTTGCTTTTGAGTCATATACAGAAAGAAAAGAATACTGGAATTTTCCCTTTTCTATATTTTCTTTATCCCTGTAGGAGCCAGCCATGATAATCTAAATATGAATAGATCACGCAAAGGAAGTTCTTTAGTTCCAACCATTATCACTTGACAATGTAGAATCCAGCCATCAATAAGTTTATTAGTGGCCTAAGTCTCAGTCGTTGACCCTGAAGCAGTACTTGGTTGCAGGAAGGACCATAAACTAAGATTACCTGAGCACAACCCAAGAACTTATTATCCAAAGGAAATGCCTAAGATGCCAACTCTATAGATATGATCACCCACAAGCACATCACCAGGAAACCCCTAAACAAATGTCATCCAATCAGGGGTCTGGAACCTCAGAAACCCCTTACTCATAATTTTACAACAATGAAAACCCAACTCTAACTGAGCTTGAGGCTCTCTGTTTATTCCAATACATTGGTCATTCAGAGAGACTGAGTTTGTAAACTTACACAAAATAAAGCTCTTGGCTTTTACATTTGGGACTCGCTCTCCTTGTTGGCTTTTGGGGGACATTGCAGATTTGGGCATAACAATCTCATAGGAAATAATTAGAGTCACAGTACTTTTACTCTTTGATATTGTGTTATGTGCTTACTTCTTGTCACAGAATGGGAGGTGCAGCCTGACCAAAAAAAAATGGGCCTGTTCATTAATTCCACATTTTAATTTAGTTGTAGACCACAGCCCAATCTGTGGTAAGATTTTAAGCATCAGCTGGGCAGGTTCAACTTCCATGTTCATGTAGTTCTTTTTCCTTTTCTAGAGATGAGCATTCAGGATCAAATCACTGCTGAGTAAGTGAAATATGTAAGGAATAAACATTGATATTTTAGAGAAAATATACATATAAAATATTATATACCAACATTTTTACGAGTAGATTTTAATCATAAAACTTGTCAAGAAGATAGTAAGGATAAATATTTATGTTTCCAATGCCATATAAATAAAATATAATAATAATGCTGTATGTATAAAAAATCAAAAACAGGGCATGGAATATTCCTTTATACTGTATGTATATGTCATTTTGATTGATTTAGTAAAGATCCTTATTGGATTTTATCTAGACAGTATAACATTAGGCTGAATAACCAGACAAAAAAGTAGTTGGGAAACATGAAGGAGTCTCAGTATCGTGAGAAGCAGTGAGAAGGAGAGATTTTTGCTATACTAAGAAAACATACCAGTCCACATGACAGAGAAGACATAAGAAATAAAATTAATATAATATTTACAAGTTAGCCAGTAATAAGCTGTGCTTTTACTGAAAGTTTATAATAAATGTATAAATAAATAAATAAATACTTTTTTGTGATTTTTCAAGAACTGTCATGTGAGACGCAAACTCTCCCTACTACTAGCATTCTGACATGGGTCACTAATTACTACATAACAACTAAAATATATAGTTAAAAGGTTCTAAGCCATCAAAAAGTTGAATCAAACGTGTCTTTTGAATAAGTTCCTTTTTTCAGCTAAGATCAATGCTAGTGGCAAGCAGAGGAATGGCAGATTACGAGATGGCTTATGGGCTGCTTGGTGGTGACAAATAGGAGTATGGCAAGTTTATAATATCCATTAAAGGATAATGTCTTGTTTACCAATATAAATGAAGTAAGTTTGCTTAAATTATATGGTCAGCTTCAGCAGAGTCCTGTCCTTGCCGGGTTCGTTCCTGCCCCAGAGAAAGTACAAAGACAGCCACCTTTCAAATATTTGGGATACCCGTTGTATCATAAATAAATTATTCCTCAGAAATTGGAAATTATGAGAGAAAAATGGCAAACTTGAACGAATTTCAGAATTCCTGGGGTATATACCAACAACCACTGTGACTCCGTGGGGCTTCTTGGTAGTCACATTTTTCAGAAAGGCTTTATTTGTTAGCAGTGAGTAGAGGTATGACTTCTTAGAGACAGCTTTCTGGTTCATACTGGAAGCCAAAACTGCTCTGGATCTTTTGGATGGTCTTCTTGCAATGTGTGTAAATGGTGTTTGTGAGCAGCAGGTTGCAAATTGCTTTATAGTGATATAGGCCAACTATGTCCCTAGTTCTGGGGCAATATCATTGCTTAAAGAAGTGATGAACATGACTCTCCAATGTTGGACGGGGTTAATTCAACAGGCAAAGGCACAGAGATAATCTCTGCCATGCCTGATAAACATTAAGAAGAAAAAACTCTCCTGTCAAAAAATGATTATACATATACAATAAAGATAGATTCATTCAAAAATAAACCTCTGAACAAGTCATGGTTGTTTAAAAAAATGTTCTTGTCTTACGAATAAAATGGCTATAGGCAGTAATAGAATGAAATAGTTTTACAAAATAAAACAGTCTTTAAAAATAGAGTAAAAATAACATAAAATACAGACATTCATAAATTGAAGGAGTAAAGATAATATATTAATGATAAAATAATACAGTAAAAAAATTCTAAATAATGTAAAGATGGAACATACACAGAGAATTTGGATTATGTATATTATTGTGATTTCTTTGATGTTTTTAATGGCAGAGAGACACTTGATTTTGATGACTGCTTGGCTAAACAAAAACATATATGTTAAAGGTTTCAAAATTAAAGTCTAAGGACATTTCTATTGTTTTTCTTTTTTCTTTTTTTTTTTGTTGTAGGAGCTGCGGGGCTGCTTTTTGTCCCGCCCGGCTCCCGCATGGCTAGCTTTACACCAGAAATAACAACACACAAATTGTATTCTTTTAAACACTGCCTGGCCCATTAGCTTCAGCCTCTTAACCCATTTCTAATAATCTATGTAGCACCACGAGGTGTGCTTACCAGGAAAGATTCAGCATGTCTGACATGGTGGCTGGTTGCATTGTGTCTGCCCTGGAGAGAGCTGCATGGCATCTGAGCTCACTTCCTCTTCCTCCCAGCATTCTGCTCTGTTTACTCTGCCTATCTAAATTTTAACTGATCAGGGCCAAGGCAGTTTTTTTATTTAACCAATGACCTTCCTCCATCATTTTTCAACACAGGGTTTCTTTGTAGCTTTGCAGCCTTTCCTGGAACTAGCTCTTGTAGAAATCTGTCTCCCTCTGCCTCCTGAGAGCTAGGATTAAATATGTATACCACCATCCCATGATGTATATGTTACTTTGCAAAAGAAGTCCTGCTTTTCATTCCATAGAAGATGAGAACTATTGGATTATTTCTAGGATATTGTGGGTTAATGGAGCAAGATACCCCTAAAGGTCTCTATGAACCCTAAAAATTTGACCAACAAACTGCAGGAAGAAGTTTAGAGAAAACTACACCCAATTTTTAAAATTATTTTTTGTTTGCTTGTTTTCATTTAAAGTGAGGTATGTCCTTCTTTGAAAATTTATAGAATTCTGAATTGAAACCATCTGGTCCCGGCCCCCCCCCCCTTTTTTTTTTTTTGGTTGGGAGATTTTGATGACAGTCTCTATTTCTTCAGCAGTTATAGTTCTGTTTAATTTGCTTATCTAATATTGATTTAATTTTGGTAAGTGATATTTATCCAGAAAGTTGTCCATTTCCTTTTAATTTTCCATTTTTGTGGGGTCCGGGTTTTTGAAATATGACCTGATGATTCTCCATGTCTGTTGTTTTGCACCCCTTTTCATTTCTTATTTTGTTAATTTGGATATTCTTTCTCTGCCTTTTGGTTATTTTGGATATTTATCCCTTGAAGAACTAACTCTTTGTCTCATTGATTCTTTATATTGTTTTCTTTGTTTCTATTTTGTTAATTTCAAGTATCAATTTGATTATTTCCTGCCATCTAGTTCTCTTGTGTGAGTTTGCTTCTTTTCCTTCTAAACTTCTCAAATGTTCTGTGAATTCACAAGTGTTGGGATTATTCCAGCTTCTTCATGTAGGCATGTAGTGCTATAAATTTCCTCTTAACACTGATTTTATTGTGTCCCATAAATTTTGGTATGTTTGTGGTCATTTTCATTGAATTATTATGTGCTCAGCTATGTTCATAGCAGCATTGTTTGTCATAGCCAGAATCTGGAAATCAACCGGAATGTCCTTCGACCAAAGAATGGAAAAGGAAAATGTGGTACATTTACACAAAGAAGTACTACACAGCAAAAAAAAAAAAAAAAAAAAAAAAAAAAAAAAAAAAAAAAAAACGGCATCTTGAATTTTGCCGGCAAATGGATGAAGCTAGAAAACATCATTTTGAGTGAGGTAACCCAGACCCTGAAAGGCAGTTAATACATATACTCATTCATAATTGGTTTTGAAACACAAAGCAAAGAAAACCATCTCACACAGCACAATCCTGGAGAACCTAGACAACAATGAGTACCCTAAGAGAGACACACACAGATCTAATCTACATGGGCAGTTGAAAAAGACAAGATCTCATGAGTAATTTGTAGCATGAAGACCTTGGGAGAGGGTTGAAGAGGAAGGGAAAAGCAGGGAGAGGAGCAGAAAAAAAAAGGTAGAGCTCAATACAATTTTTTTAAAAAAATCAAAAAAATAAAGTGGGATATAATATAGAGATAAAAACTTTGCATTGGATAGGACCAAAGTCTACTTATACAAATTTAAGTTTAATTTTATTACACTGTATATGGGTACTTCTGTTCTTGTTTAAATATTGTGTATTAGGAGCTAATTTAAATGTAATATAATTTTAAGGAATATTGATTAAAAGATATCATCTCTAATGATCAAAATTGTAGTCATGTTATGTAGGTTCTCTAGATTAGCAGAGATATAGTTCACTTAGATAAATAATCTCCAATATTTCAAAGACATACAGGATATAGCATTTAAAAGGTTTTGAGAAGTTAGACTTTAATCAACAGTGGGACATGTCTGCTTCTGGCAGCACCAATTACTCCAAGAAGATGATATGCATTGAAGAAACTCATGAGATTTCCTACAATGTGACAAGGCTAGCCATAATGCAAGAAACTAATCTTCTATTGAGTGCTTAATGGTATGCTGTATAAATTATACATGTACAATCCACAGAGAAATGACTGCTCAACTTGCCAAACGAAGCTGAAACAATACTTCAGGATTCCTGCTTCATGAGGCCTCCAGTTACTCTGCAGGACACAGAATAAAGTGACTGTCAAACTGCCAGTGTAGGTAAAAAAGTCTTTCAAACTTTCTGCTTCATGGAAGTCTGCCATATACCATGGGTCTGTAGATTGGGGGGAGGTAGTAGAAGGGCACCCCTTGTCAAAATTGGCTAATTGTGTAGGTCACATGAGAAAGTTGGCAGCTTCTTTTGAATAGAATCTATTTATCTATAATAAATCCTCCATTTATATCAGGACATTTATCATTTATGATTGTGACTCTGGTCTGCAAAGTAAATCTTGCTGCTGAATCTTTGGGATCAGTTTATATCAGTTGATTCTTGTAGCTTTTTAATGAAACTAAATTAATATTATAATATGTTATATAAAATACTAATTTATATTTTATATATTTGTAACATTTAATCATAAACATTCATATAGTTGAAATATAATATATAATATACTTATATCTATTATATTCTGCTACCAAAGTGCTATTTGAATTGAAGAACAGAATGTGGGATTCAAGCCCTCTTCCAAATTGATCCAAAGGAAATATAAAATCTCAGAGTGTATTATTTATATAGAAATAAATTAAGGTCAATTGATCCCAAGAAAAAATACGTTAAATAGATGTATAATGTTAGAAAATATTATTGACATTTTTATGGAATTATTTCTCATTGCACAGATAACTTTGAATGTGGTCATTACATTTTTTGTTTCTCACATGGAATTAATATCCATAGTATATCTTCTTTATATTAATATAAACATACATCGTTTTGAAAAATTCCACCACATTCTCAATACTAAATTCTACTCCAGTTTCAAATACCACTCTAGAATCTGAAACATATTTTTTTTCACCCTCTATTAACACTGAGTTCATTTAAGATAATTTTATGTCCATGAGTATGGAGCCATCTGCTGGAACAAAAATAATTTCTCATGACAGACATTCCTAAAAAGAAGCCTAGCTTTCCTTCTGAATTAGCTCATTCAATCAAATAGTGACTCTCGTGAGTGTAGGGATTCATTAGTTCTCCCACTAGGAATACTGGGATTTTTGAGCACTAGATGTACTACAAGAATTATGCATTAGTTCTACTTGTTGGAAATTCAGGAGTACAATTATGCTACATATCAATCAAATACTGGTGCAGATGTTTATTAAAATTAGCTGATTTAAGGTAGGTTTTCTTTTTGGATATGAAATTTGCCAGGCTAGCCTAGGTGTCCAAGTTTATTCAGATACCATCATTTTCCAACACTTCTCAAATATCCTGGAAATGAGCAATTGAATATGAATGTTCTAAAAATATATTCTAGGTTTACACTTTCTCCCTATCAGTTCACAGAGTAGCCATCAAACAATAACAAAATAAAACAACAAAGTGAATATAACTCAAAGGATACACTTCTGACCACTATATCTGTCAACATGTTCTACTTGATTCCTAGTCATCATTTAGTGCCCTGGTTTCTTTCAGGTTTGAACTCTATTTTCTGAATCGTGAATTTTAATGTCAGGAAATCAGCCAGTCCCTGACCTATATCCTTATTATCTCCACAATACAATAAATAAAGAACAGAATAGACGTTATTCTTGAACATTCCATGCAAAAGTGAGAAAGAATTTTAGATTAAAACAATACTCTGCACATGTCTGAAAAAAAATATTGTATGATAAAATTACATGTGTCAATCTGTCCACATTTTTATGGTACAAGGCAACAATACATCAAACACAAAAGAACATTTAAATATAACAAAGTATTTTAAATGTGATTTTGATTTTGAGTAATTGCAAGTATTAGACAGAAGAAAATGTGTCCTAGAATAGTTCCCTTCATGAAGTTTTCTTTTTTTTAATTATTAGGTTTTTAAAAATACCAATCCAAGTTCCAACTCCCTACCCTCCTCCCATTCTCTCCACCTATACTCCCACCCCACCCCCATCCAATCCTCAGAGAGGGTAAGGCACCTT
Source organism: Microtus oregoni (assembly GCF_018167655.1). Taxonomy (NCBI): domain Eukaryota; kingdom Metazoa; phylum Chordata; class Mammalia; order Rodentia; family Cricetidae; genus Microtus; species Microtus oregoni. The sequence goes on from NW_024543059.1 coordinate 35,264,035, forward strand.
GCTTTATGGAAGGTCCAAGGCCCTCCATACTGTATCTAGGCTGAGCAAGGTATACACCCAAGCAGAACAGGATTCTTAAAAGCCAGTGTGCAGTAGGGATGATTCCTGGTGCCACTATCAGTGGCCCCTCAGTGTGGCCATCCAGGAAACTGTCAACCACATTCAGATGTACTACTTTGGTCCTATTCTTCTTCCTTCCCATTCTGGCTGAAGTTGTTAAGTTCCCATTAGCACAGATAGATTGTTTCAGTGGGCGAACACACCATGGTCTTGACCTCTTTGCTCATATTCTCATTCTTCCCAATCTTCACCTAAACTTTGGCAGCTCAGTACAGTGTTCCAATGTGAGTCTCTGCCTCTGTTTTCATCAGTTGCTAGAAGAAGGTTCTATAGTAGTATTTAAGATATGCATCTGTTTGACTACAGCACAAGTCAAAATCAGGGACCCCTCTCCTGTATTGCTTAGGGTCTTAGATGGGTCATCCTTATGAATTCCTGCGAGTTTTCTTAGAGCCTGATTTCTGCTAACCCTATAATTGCTCCCTCAATCAAGATATCTCTTTCATTGCTCTCATCTCTTTCCTTTTTCCATCTAGTCTATCCCTTTTCCCTCAAGTTCTCTTCATGCCTCCCTTTCTCCTCTCCTCTTTTCCTTTCACCCTACTTTCCCTCATCCTCATGCTCCCATTTTTATCAGGTGCTCTTGTCTGGTTCCAATATGCAGGTGGATATATGTTTTTCTTTGGATTCACCTTATTACCTAGCTTCTCTAGGATCATGAACTATTGATTCAATGTCCTTTGTTTATAGATAGTATCCACTTATGAGTTAGTACATACAATATTCATTTTTTGGGTCTGGGTTACCTCACTCAGATTAGTGTTTACTAATTCCATTCATTTGCATGCAAAATTCAAGATGTCATTTTTTTTAACACTGAATAGTACTCTAATGGGTAAATGTGCTACTTTTCTATATGCATTCTTCAGTTGAGGAGCATGTAGGTGGTTTCCAAGATTTTGCTATGACAAATAATGCTGCTATTGTCGCGCACCACACCCCAATGTCTGTGCTCTGTGCACTGGCACCCAGTTCGCAAGGGGGCTGGATGTTATACCCCCATGGCACATTCATTCTTGTCAGCTAGTGCATGGAAGACACCTACTCGCTCATCCACCTCTTTGGCTTCCCTAGCAGCCCAGCTGATCCTGCTTCTGCTAAGGAACACTTTGGCTAAAACAGTTACAACCCGGTGTGCTAATTGTAACATTTCAAGGTTTATTCAAGTCTCCATTGAGTTGTTTCACCATATAAGAGGCAATATTTAACAGATGTCATACAAATGGAATAATGAACAAGACATTTGCTGTACTAGCCATAAGTCCACCTGCTCTTACAATAGGGCAGACTCTTGATTTAAATTTGCTCTGCCGCAGACTCTTTGGCGTACAGAGCCTGGAATTGCCACTGACTTTTCCTTGCCCCGCTGCTGCATTCTCTGGCAGCCCAGTGGGATCTGTGCTCCAGCCTGTCTTAGCTCCAGCACTTGTTGCATCCTCCTGGCACTGCTGTGGCATCCACCAGGCTAGGCACCAACTGGGCTGAGGCAATATGCCTTCCACCACAGCCACCTAGCAAAGCTCTGCTCCAGTTGCGTTCTAGCCCCAGCTGCATTCAATCTGGGTCCAAACTGGTGCAAGTGGAGGGGAACTCAGGAAAGCAGCCTTGCTGCTGTGCAACCACTGAAGGGGCCCCACTTACACTTTCTTTTAGGGAATTTGGGCATTGTCAATCTGTCTGGCTACTTCCTGCTGAGCGGGGACGCTGCATACCTAGGGGTATTTACTAAAATTTACTGCCACTTTCCAGTCGTGCTCAGTCATGGGTCGTGGCAGTGGGGAAGAGGCTGAGTCGGGAGAGCGTTGTTTCCTCCCCTACCGCTGGTGACTCTTGGAAGCAGCCAAGACGAATGGCTGCCACTCGGGCTGCCACTACCACCGCTGCCCAGCTGGGAGCACTTTGCAGCCTAATGCTGTCATCCACCTTGACGCTGCCTCGCTGGCTGCTACTCTCCAATGCAACATTTAAGGAGGTCTCGGTAATTCATACCACATGAATCTCGAATAAATCCTTAGGCTCTCATCGTCTCTGGAGACAAAAACAGAATCTTCTTTCCAAAACATCAAATTCTTAAGCCCATATTTTAAAGTTAAAATACCTTTCTTAGCAGTTCCTAGAATCAAATATCTTTCTCTAGTCCAGAACACAAAAGACAACACAATCAACATATCATATATCTGTACACATTTATCTTTTTAGCTATATACATTCTATCTTTTCCCAATACATACATCCCTTCCGGCTGGGGACAACCCTGTTTGTTTATCCCTCTTTCTCGGTTGGACTTTCATTTGCTGCCAAACCGAGTTAAGGACGTCAGGATTAACCATATACCCCAATCCATCCTCACCTTCTGAGGGCGACCTCTCAGTGTTCCCTAGTTCCTGATATCTCGGCTGGGACCTCCAATTGCCACACACCACCGCGTCCCCGTGTCTGCGCTCTGTGTGCTTGAACCCAGTTTGCGAGCTTCGGGCAAGGGGCTGGAGGTTAAAATACACAGACACACACAGACAGAGAGACAATGACACGGGTCATTCATGAATTCCCCAAGAATGCCCCCTTTATTGTGTTCAGGGGCAGATTATATATAGATAGCCATGCCTCAGCCAAACCCACCAGAAACCACTCTCCTGCCATCAGGAACTCCTGAAGGTCTTTTGCTCAGGGCAGCTGTAAGCACTCAGATAAAGGGATTACAAGAAATTCAGGATCTGGGGTCTCACTGCTCCCAACAGCTAAGAACATAGTTCAACATTTTTTTTTGTAGTATTGTTGAGCATCTTTTGGGTATATGTCTAAGAGTGGTATTGCTGGATCCTGATGTACTTTGATTCCAAATTTTCTGAGAAACAGCCATACTGATTTCCAAACTGGCTGTACAAGTTTACGTCCCTACCAGCATTAGGTGAGTGTTCCCCTTACCCCACATCCTGTCCAGCATATAATACAAATATATTTACCAAAAAAAAAAAATAGCTAAAAAACTAACAAAAAATAGTTCCATTTCTGTAGTACACTAAAATCAAAAGACTATTCAATTTCACAAATGTCAATGCTAAAAGTGGTTATATAATCATCACATTCTGTACATAGCTTGAGTTGGTTATTTATACATTTGTTCATGTACAATAAAATAAAATAATTTTAGTATTTATTTGTATTTATTTTTGACTTTGTAGTGTCAATATTTTATTTAAGGAGTAATCAAAAACTGTGAAATCATACAAATATACTGATCATGTATGAAATTCTATCTTATGTCAAGAAAGTGAACACATGCATTTTATGTATGTTTCTATATGTGTATGTATATGGAAACTCATACAGATATACATAATCTTATATAAATATTTGAAAGCACATGAAATGCATCATGGTATCTTAGAAGAGATATTGTGTAAACTGATAAAGTGTTATCAGAACTTTCTCACTCAGGTACTACTAGTAATGTACTATTTGACTGGCTTCTTGGACAAAGGCATGCTTATAGTGCCACACTGGAGCTTCACAGACTATGTGAAAAATATTCAAATATTCTTATACTTCCCAATTTGATTGAAAGAACATATTTTAAGGTAATTATGAATTTCTTACATAATTATGTCATCATAGACTAGAAATCAATCTGTTGCTATTTAGAAACCTTACTGGGATTGACGACATGTGGTATAACAGAATGATAATCTAATAAAAATAATGATCTTGTTGATGGAGTAAAATTTGCAATTAAAAAATCTCCCACTCTCATGACCTGAAAGAAAAAATAGTGAGCAGTCTTCTGATATATTTTTGTAATAGCATCCAAAAAAATCAATGGAAAAATCAACTAATTGTACGAATTATGATTAAGATCATTACTGGGAAGGACATTTCCAAATTTACTGTAATGGCCAGGAACACGATACTAATACATGAATAGACAAAAACAATTTCTTTCAATTTGCTAGAGTCAAATATATAAAAAAAAAACTGAGTCCTAATTACATGCAGTTACATGCATATACCTGTGCATCATTTGACCCTTACCAGAGATGGATGCATCTTCAAGCAATAATTAGCACGTAACACAAGGATATGCTGGAAAGGTGTTGTTTTACAATATAAGATGCTTTGGGGGACTATTTTCTAATATTGCAATCTAATCAAAACCCTACCCAAAATCTGTGCATTTTAGTATTGAAAATATACAAAAAGATTACATCAGATTAAGAGGTTGCAGATGATTCCAAAGTACCAATATTTTTCAGTATCAAATTTATTATCATACATATGAATACAGAATCTGAGAAAATAAGCAGGGGATAATTAAATATGCATAGAACTCTTCAATTCTTTCCATCTCCTTATTGCCTAAGAGTCCCCAAGATTTGGAGGGAGGGGCATAAATGTCTGACTCATCCACCTCAAGAAGATTAAAGAACACTGAGGTTATTGTTCATATTCTATTGCTGGAACACCTTATACCCACAGGCACCATTAACTACAAATGCCATTGTGTACCACTAAGCAGGACAAGTGAGGAAAGGGATGAAAATTAACAATGGAAAATTTTATTAAGTACATAAGTACATTGAATGGAGCAATAACCTATGATAGTGAACTGGACAGTTTTATGTTAACTTGGAAAAAGCTAAAGTTATCTGGGATCAGGAGAACTTATTAAGAAAATATCTTCCTCTTATTAGAAGACTCTGGAAAGAAGTTTTAGTCATAGAAATATGTCATGGTACACTTGGGGTGAGATTATGAAAACTGAACCCCTTGTACTATGAAAGGATATGAGAATATTCTAACAAATGGGCCAATACATTGTTATCTAATTTGCTTCTTGGACAAGGGCATTCCTATATTGCTACATGAAGCTAAAAGGCCATTTCAAAAATATGTCTGCACCTCCCAGTATGATGCAAAACATCTGTCTTTAAAGTTCCTACAAAATTATTTCCCCATAGAATAGAAATACCTCCATTGCTATTAGAAGCTTCACAGGAATGGACTACTTGAGACATGACTAAAATTGAGTCTACATGATAGTGGCTTAAATTAGCAGAAAAAATCCTCACTCTTATGTGATACATGGCATAAAAGTGTAAATCATGAAAAATCTTCAGATATCTTTTGGTCAATGTGGCCCTAAAACCATTGGAGAAATTAATTAATTATGAGGGTTATGATTAAGGGCAGTATTTTTAAAGGATACCATACACGTCTTTCCTTCCTTCCTTCCTTCTTTCCTTTCTTTCTTTCTTTCTTTTTGTTTTTTTGAGACAGGGTTTCTCTGTGGTTTTTGGAGCCTGTCCTTGAACTAGTTCTTGTAGGCCAGGCTGGCCTTGAACTCACAGAGATCCTCCTGCCTCTGCCTCTCAAATGCTGGGATTAAATGAGTGAGCCACCAGTGCCAGGCAGAATAACCCACACTTCTTTAATGCACTGAAAACAGAGACTAAAATGATGACAATTATACATAAAGTTTTCTTATTTCTGTAAAATAATATAGAAATAAACTGATTCCTAATGATATATTCATATATATATATATATATATGCATATCATGACACACATCATAAATGTTACTTCTGGCACTAGTTTGGAAATAATTCAGTGATGTGAAGGGCAGGTCACCCATGGTAAAACAACAGCGCACATAAAATTTTATAAAACTTTAAAAATAAGTCTGCAGTGATACAAAAGAAAATGAATATTTGTGAATTTCATTGTCACCTGTTCTGAGACAGTGTCAGAATATTCAATATTAATGACAAACTAAGTAATATGTTGGCATGGTCTTCTGGAGTATGTGTAGTTCATATGTGTTAGTACCATTTATCATTTGAGACATATAACCTTTATATACAAATGAAAATTATGATGAACTAATTTTTTGATGTGCAAAATTCACATTAATTTTCCCTGAGTCTAGCAACTTCCATCACCTAGATCTCATCATTGTAACTTTTATTTCCTCACCAATACACCAGTTGAGAGAATTGGATCCTGCTGCTCTTCTCCTGCTTTAACTACATTTGCACATCAGGCTTAGATCCCTCAACTTACCTCTAGCCTGTTTTATATATTTTGAATTCTGTAAATCTTAGACATAATAGTTATCCCATTAGAAGGTAACCTTGAGAATGCTTATAGCTCTGCCATAAACCTGTCTATTTGAATGAGCCAAAAAATAAAACTATTCTCTCTAGCTTTAAGATATTCAATCCACATAAGGTATCACATTATTAAAATCTACCTTTTTTCTACATTAGTCCTACTTGTTTAAAACTTTACTTCTTTGTCTCTTTGATGGAGGTGGGTCTTGTATCTTATCTGTTGCTTTCATTGGTTAACAAATAAAAAAAACTGCTTGGCCTGATAGGACAGAAAATTAGGTAGGCAGAGTAGACAAAACAGAACGCTGGGAGAAAGAAGCTGAGTCAGGCAGTTGCCATGATTCTCCCACCAGACACAGAAACAGGTTAAGATCCTCCCTGATAAGCCACACTTCGTGGTGCTACACAGAATATTAGAAATGGGTTAGATCAATATGTAAGAGTTAGCCAATAAGAGGCTAGAACTAATGGGCCAAGCAATGTTTAAAAGAATACAGTTTCCGTGTAATTATTTCAGGTAAAGCTAGCAAGGTGGCGGGACACAGCCCGCTGCTCATATTACAAAATCTCTTCGTTTTTCACATAACGGAATAAGGCTGTTCATGATAAAATGGGCAGCATAGTGAAAAGTTACAATGCATGTTTGCCCACCCAAGGCATAAGTTTGTCTTCCCATAGAATGCTTTATAATGTATTCTCCCTACTTCCTGGAAGTCTTCAAATCCTGTTACAATAGCATTAACACAAATTCTGTCTTTATTTCAAAAATTTACCTGGGATTACTAAGGTTCCACTCAAATCTTGCCACCATTGTTTTCTAGTAATTCATTTTCACCACTTTCTTTTCTTATACAGTCTCTTATCTCCAAAACATAGCATGCTCTGTTATAGACTATTTTGCGTTACAATTAGTCAATTAGATCTTCCAAAAGATACATAATTGTATAAATATACTGTTCAAAGAAATCTCAGCAAAACCATGTATTCTCCAAGGCATTCTAAAGATGCAGAAAGTATTAGGGTCTTTCTTTTTTTTTATTGAAAAAAAAATTCCGCCTCCTCCCAGCCTCCCATTTCCGTCCCCCTCCTCCCACTCCTCTCCCCCTCCCCCCACTCCTCTCCCCTTCCCTCTCCAGTCTGAAGAGCAGTCAGGGTTCCCTGCCCTGTGGGAAGTTCAAAGTACTCCCCCCTCCATCCTGGTCTAGGAAGGTGAACATCCAAACTGGCTAGGATCCCACAAAGCCAGAACATGGAAGTAGGATCAGAACCCCATGCCATTGTCCTTGGCTTCTCAGCAGCCCTCATCGTCTGCCATATTCAGAGAGCCCGGTATTATCCCATCCTTTTTCAGTCACAGTCCAGCTGGCCTTGGTGAGCTCCCAATAGATCAGCCCCACTGTCTCCGTGGGTGGGTGCACCCCTTGTGGTCCTGACTTCTTTGATCATGTTCTCCCTCCTTCTGCTCCTCATTAGGACCCTGGGAGCTCAGTCTGGTGCTCCAGTGTGGGTCTCTGTCTCTATCTCCATGCATCGCCAGATGAAGGTTCTATGGTGATATGCAAGATATTCATCTGTATTGCTATAGTATAGGGTCATTTCAGGTTCCCTATCTTCAGCTGCCCCAGGAACTAACTGGGGATATTGCCCTGGGCACCTGGGAGCCCCTCTAGGTCCATGTCTCTTCCCCACCCTAAGATGGTTCCCTTAATTAAGATATGTGCTTCCCTGTTCCCCTATCCAACCTTCCTTTATCCCAATCATCCCGTTTCTGCAAGATCCCCCCATCCTCCCCTTCTCACTTTTCTCTCCACATCTCCCCTTACCCTCCTCCTACCACACCCCCAAGATCCCAATTTTTTGCCCTGCAATCTTGTCTACTTCCCATAACCAGGAGGATAGCTATATGTTTTTCTTTGGGTTCACCTTCTTATTTAGCTTTTTAGGATATCAAAATATAGACACACTGACTGTTATTTATGGCTAGAAACCAATTTTGAGTGAGTACATCCCTTGTGCATCTTTTTGGGTCTGGGTTACCTCACTCAGGATAGTGTTTTCTATTTCCATCCATTTGATTGCAAAATTTGAGAAGTCATTGTTTATTTTACTGCTGAGTAGTACTCTAATGTGTATATATTCCACACTTTCTTCATCCATTCTTCCATTGAAGGACATCTAGGTTGTTTCCAGGTTCTGGCTATTACAAATAATGCTGCTATGAACATAGTTGAACAAATGCTTTTGTCATATGATTGGGCATCTCTAGGGTATATGCCCAAGAGTGGCATTGCTGGTCCAGGGTTAGGTTGATCCCGAATTTCCTGAGAAACCGCCACACTGCTTTCCAAAGTGGTTTCACAAATTTGCATTCCCACCAGCAATGGATGAGGGTACCCCTTCCTCCACAACCTCTCTAGCAAAGCCTATCATTGGTGTTTTTGATTTTAGCCATTCGGACAGGTATAAGATGATATCTCAAAGTTGTTTCGATTTGCATTTCCCTGATTGCTAAGGAGGTTGAGCATGATCTTAAGTGTCTTTTGACCATTTGAGCTTCTTCTGTTGAGAATTCTCTGTTCAGATCAGTGCCCCATTTTTTAATTGCGTTAATTAGCACAAAAAACTCAGGATAGCCAAAACAATCTTATACAATAAAGGAACTTCTGGAGGCATTACTATCCCTGACTTCAAACTCTGTTACAGAGCTACAGTAATGAAAACTGTGTGGTATTGGCATAAAAACAGAGAAGTCAACCAATGGAATCATATAGAAGACCAGGATTTTAACCCACTATCCAATGAACACCTCATTTTTGATAAAGGAGATAAAAGTATACAATGGAAGAAAGAAAGCATCTTCAACAAATGGTGCTGGCACAACTGGATGTCAACCTGTAGAAGAATGAAAATAGACACATATCTATCGCCATGCACAAAACTCAAGTCCAAATGGATTAAAAACCTCAATATCAGTCCGAACACACTGAACCTGATAGAATAGAAAGTGGGAAGTACCCTACTACAGATGGGCACAGGAGATCACTTCCTAGGTATAACCCCAGCAGCACAGACATTAAGGGCAACATTGAATAAATAGGACCTACTGAAACTGAGAAGCTTCTGTAAAGCAAAGGGCACTGTCACTAATACAAAAAGACAACCCACTGACTGGGAGATCTTCACCAACCCCGCAACAAACAAAGGTCTGATCTCCAAAATATATAAGGACCTCAAGAAACTAGGGTTTTTCTTAAATCTCTGCTTATTGTATACTATAATCCCAAGTGACCCAGGCATTGTAAATATTTTTTCTTACACTTCCTTCTCTTACACAAACCAGTCCACATATCAGTGACTCCTCTCACACATGTCTAATGGTTGATGTGTAATATTCAAGCATTGACTGATTCTTATTACTGTACCCAAGGAAATCCAATATTTCTAACACAGTGATTACTGTGGATTAATTGCTCAGTTTGTCTGATTCAACAGCAATCATGCCGGAGTTGATGATATAGTAATGAGAGCATAAAAGGTTAGATTATTTTGTCTTAGCTAAAACTAAGAAGAGATACTCATCAGAAATATTTTACATTGCTATTAATTGTGGTTTATTGATAGAGATTCAATGTTATTTTTGCAAGATACCATACATAGATTAGTATTTTTGTTTGGGTTATTTTTTCTCATGCACACATTGTAAAATGTAACACAAAATGGTACATCATGAAAGCTACTATTGCAAACTGTTTAGAAAAACTAACAATAATAGGTAGTAGTTAATCACTGCTAACAATAAAAATGCAGTAATGTCAGATATGTTTTCTAAGTAAATCAGTGATGAATTTTCATAGATAGGTAATCGTCAGACACATCAGAGATGTAAATAATGTAGAATGTTGCATATTTTAATGGCACAAGCATTTTTATGACAGCTATGTACGTCTGCTTCTGCAAGCATCAATCTACTAGAGAGAAGCTAATGGTCTTCAGTGAATATCCATATGGAGTTTGATTTCAAAGTTGCAAAGTTAGACACCAGAGAAGAAACTGCCTTTGTTTCAACTACAAATAGTATGCTGTCCACATTTGACAAAAAGGACACAAAAGATATTGGCTCCTGAAATTTGTCAAGATGAAAGAGGCCTCTCCTTCAATATAATGCCTTTAAGCAACATATGAGATATATTTTAGGGCAGTAATCTAAAGACAAATGCCTCCATATTGCAGAAGAAACTAGTGTATCTGTTCTTGCAACCCACAATCTCCTAAATTCTATAGTTTTAGAAATTATTTGTTTTGCAATTGCTGTTTACTCAGGCAATATATTCTCCTGCTCAGTACATTAACATGTGTGAAGACTAGATAGTTATGATTTTACAGATTGCATGCTAACAAAAATTTTTCATAAGAGAGATGTAATGTTTAAAATGCTTAAGAGATGTGAAACACTACTAAGTTTTACTGAGAAAATAATTTCAGGACTGAGAAGATATTTTTAGATTTGTAATACAAGTTAACATAGAAGGTGATTTTGGCACAATACTTTGTAAGCGCCGAGATAGGGAAGATATTAGAATTCATACTCCAAAATTTTCAAAACAGTTGGAATAGTTACTGGGAATGTACTTTCTGATTTTGCTAATTTCCATGGACTCTGACTCCTGTACATTCCAGGGGCAGCCTGCCTTGTCTAGATAAATAAACAGTAGGGTTTTGGTTATACCCAGGTCCAACTGAGACCTGGCATATAGGCAGAGCCTCACTTGTAAGAACCAGCACTGCTAACAGTTTTATAAGCAGTCCTGTTTTCTGATTGAAGGAGTGTGTGCATTCAAATTGAGCATGAAATAAGACCCAACAATGAAGGTGATCTCAATTTCAACAGTGGAGGCAAATCTTGTGTTAATCTGAGAGAGTTCAATCATAGCTGATAATTTATTTCTCACACATTCTTAAGAATGTTTTGTAGCACTATCAACCAAATTAAAGGTGGACTAGAGGAGAAAATATTTACTACAGATACTGTGACTACTTATTGAAAGGAAAAAAAAACTCATGCTAACTACTAATGATGAAATATTTATTATTTGGATATATCTGGGATATCAACATGAAAGCCTCAATTCTCGCTTCAGAAATCTGATGTGATTCTGGGCTGCTCACTGAACCTTGTTGCTGGCATTTTCTAATAAACCATGTCAGATTTGATAAATGCAATAAATAAATACATGAATTATAGAATGTATTTCTAACATACGTGTTTTTAAATAAAAATAATTCTCAAATGTTACTTTTAACACATTTCTGAGCATATATGTAAATTGCTTCTGGTATCTAAGAATGTCACGATAATTTAACAATAGTTGGAGGTTTTCATTTAGAAAATATATTATAGAGACCCACATTGGAGCACTGGACTAAGCTCCAAATGTCCAGTTGAAGAGTAGAAGGAATGAGAAAAAAAGCAAAGGGGTCAAGAGCATGAATGGTTCAAGAGCATGAAACAGTTTACCTGAGCTAATGGGAGCTCACCAACACTAGCTGGACTGGGAAGGAACAAGGATAGGACCAAACTAGACACTCTGAATGTGGGTGACAGTTGGGTCACACTGAGGGGCCACTGGCAGTGGCACTGGAATTTATCTCTAGTGCATGTACTGGCTTTTTGGCATACTTTTCTGTTTGGATGTATACCTTGTTCAGCCTAGATGTAGTAGGGAGGGCCTTGAACCTTCTATAAAGCAAATTGCCTTACCATATTTTAGAATTGGATGGGGGTGGGGTTGGAGAATGTGTGGAAGGAATGGGAGGACGAGAGGGAGTGGAAATTTCGAATGATATTTTTTTTAAAAAAAAATCTAATTAAAAAAGAAGCATGTTTCCTCTTCTATACCTTATTCTACCTTCAGAGTCTTTGGTGACAGATAGGGTAGTGCCTTCATGATGTGACTGCATAAATTTAATGAGTCTAATTTTTCATGAAATAAAACTACAGTGTCATATCCATATGCACAAAGGAATTCAGTGCACAGAGGAAAGGGCACAAGTCCCCTTGGCTTTGTCAGATGCTAAAACCTGAAATGAATTATTTTCTTTTAGTGCTGACGTTGAGACAGTGGTGCCACAAGTTTAGAGAGAAGCAGAGTTTTCAGAAGCAAGAATCGACTTGTTGCACAGGAGACCATGGCAGAGGACTCAAAAGTGTAATACTGGGAATAAACCAGTACCTTATTTTGCTAATTTCCCTGGGCTTAGTCTCATTTAGAAGAAAGCAATAACAGTCTGCTTTGTCTGTGTCTATGCAAATTCGGGTTTTTGTTATAAACATGAGCAGCTGAGAGATTGCATATACCCAGAGCTTGACTAGTAAGGACCCGTTATTCTGAAAACGTAACTAGCTCCTATTGTTGCTTAATGAAGGAGTGTGTGCATTCAAATGTTCCCGCAACAATGAGAAAAATGATCTCCATTCCACCAATAGGAACAAATCCTGTGGTTACCTTGGAGACCTCGATCGGAACTGCTGACTCATTTCTCCCTCCCATCTAACTGTGTGGTCCAGCAGAAAAAAAATCAAAGTGAAAAAGGATGACAGGAAAAAATAGCTTACCTTGGACCAGAATCCAATTTTCAAAAAGGGAAAACATTGCAGATAACTAAGAGATGATCATACATCCCACTCTTTTGGTCTGTATCCTGACTATCTACCTGAAATGTCACATTTCTGCCTGCTGAGGGTTGACTGTGATTCTGTGCTGCCGATTGCAGCTTCCTGGTATCACATTCATAAATGCCGTGTCAGAGTCCCTAAACACACTGATTGGGGAATCCGGAACTAAAAAACTTCAGGTTCCCGGGTGTCTGAGGACACTTTCCAGCATCGCAATTATTTTACAGGTTCGTTCAGTGACGCATATAATCAGTACATCTATGGGTGCTGTCAGGTATTGACTTCCAAAATAAGTATTCATTATATGAACGGCAGCATCCAAGACTAATCGTAGAATCACAGATATTAAGGCTGAAGCGTTTGCTTCAGAGACTCGAGCACATTTCCTGCACAGTAAACAGAAACGGGTGACTCTTAGCAGGAGCATGGGAATCACGCTGCATCCTTGTTTTCCTAGGTTAGGATGGCGTCTGTCTCCTGTAGTTTTCTGAGACAGATTTTCTTCTGTGGTTGTTTACCGTCAGGAGCCTGACTAAAATCCAGCTGGACTTTAGTCAGGAACCTGACTGGTAAAATCCCTCAGTGCAGACACTTTTATGCAATCTATCAACCAATAAGGCAAGAGATCTCATATAAGGATTGAAAGGAAAGGACTGCATTCAATTTGGTGATGTCATCGAGAGCTGATGATTCATCTGTGCTCCCTCCTCCCTGTGTGGTAAAAGAAGCAGAGCAATTCAAATGGGAACTGAGGATAAAATTTAATTTTTCCTGTGTTTTGCCTCTAGTTAATAGCAGACAAAACTGACTAAGTACGACAGGTTGTCTGCGCGAGCGACATTGCTTCTGCTTTTTCCTCCAATCTACCAGTATACACAGAAGCCTCCATTCCTGTCTGGAGATTCCTGATCGTGATTCTGTGCAGCAAAGTGCATCTGTCTTCTGATTCTATGTGACCTATTTTTGTCTTTGTGTTTGTGTGTTTTATGCAGTCAAATCATACATATTATATATAATACATATATATGTAATATATATAAATATAATACATGATTAAAATATCCATTTAGTTGAATTATAATACATAATATACTTAAGTTCATAGAACTGTTGTACAAGGAGATGGGTGGATTGTACAAAGAAATGTTGATTTCAAGCCCTGTTACAAATAGACCCAAATATAATATAGAATCCCACTGTGTCTTAATGATAAAGAAGTGCATTCAGATTAATTGAGTTCAGGAAAATTTTAAATATATTCTAAACATTTGTGTTTTCTGTTTAAGGCCTTATAGGTGTTTGTACACTTACCTTTGCAAGAAATGGCATTCATATTTTTGTTTCTCACATGCAATTAATATACATAAAGTACTGTGTAAATATATTTTTTTTTATTCTCATCAATGCTTTTATTTTGACAGTGTCTCACCATGTAGCCCAGGCTGGTCTGGCATTTAAAAAATTTACCAGATTCCAAATACAGCAATTTCTCTACAAATTCCATAATCACTATTAAATCTGAAATACATTTATTTTCTATCTTTAGTAAAAACAGAATTCAGTTAAGTATGTTGCATGCCCATCAATTGGATACCATCTGTTGGTACATGAGTGCGCTTCATGTCAAGCTACCCTGAAAATAATTCTACATTTACTTCTCAATTAGTTCAATACAACAAATAGCATTCTAATAAGGGTTTGGATTCATTTGTCCTGACATTAGGCATACTGTGATTTTTTTGAGCAGTGAGTATGCTACAAGGTTTATGAATTTATTTCCAGTTTTTGAAAATTCATTAAGAAAAATATAATTACATATTAATCAGATACTGGTTTCATGCAAATACTTATTAAAACTAGCAGGTTGAAATGGATCATTCTAGCCTTTCTGTCAATGAATACTCAGAAAACTTCCTGTTACCAGACGTCTCTAATGTCGTGGAAATGTATTATCCTAGCAAGCCTGCTTTGGAAAAGGAGTATTCTAAAATTGTTTTCTAGTTCTGCAACTTTCCAAACAGGTTTTTTTGCTGACAGTGATTGCTATTGGACTATCTCGGGTTACAATGTAACCATAAAAGCAAAGAATAAGATAATGACTATAAACCACAGACCACTCTGAAAGATCATTGTAGTCTATTATCAAATATGATATGGTCATCTGTAAATCCCAATCTTAAATTATCATTCCTGAAAGTAGATGATAAAGTTAAGAAATGCGAACATGTCTGGGTCCTTCTCTTACTGTCCTCATGCATATATTGTGATAAGAACAGCATGGAGAAAACTCCTGTATATTCCATCTCAGACACAGAATGTCGATGGGATTAAAATTTATACAACACTCTAGTTCAGAATGGCGGTTTCTCAGAAAATTAGATATCAACCAACTGAAAGACGCGTCAATACCACTCTTAATGATATATAAAAAATTTGCTCAATCGTAAAACAAGAAAATTTGTTCAACTATGTTCATTGCTGCATTGTTTCTAATTGCCAAACCTAGAAACAACCTAGATGCCCTTTGACCAAAGAATGTATAAAGGAAACATAATACATTTACGTGATGGAGTACTACGCTACAGTAAAAATACAATGACATCTTGAATTGTGTAAGGAAATGGATTAAACGAGAAAAAAAACATCTTGAGTGAGGTAACCCAGATCGTGAATTACAAGGCTGTTAGGTACACAATTATAGGTGAGAATACCAGCTATGAATTAAAAAATTATGAAGCTATATCCCACTACTTCAGAGAAGCTAAGGAATAAGGAGAACATTAAGGGAACAAATATTAATCTCTCTGTGAAGGAGAAACAGACAAAATCTCCTAAGAAAACTGGGAAAGTATGGCCACAGTGAGAGGTAATGGCAGAAAGGGAGGAGGTGTGGAAATAGGAAAGGTAGGACAACTTGAAAGAACAGGATTGCTGAGATGAAGAAAAGACAGAGACGGAGATCAAGTAAAAATGTATTTTGATTGTGGGAGACACTGGAGAAATAGGAGAAATTACCAGGAATCCACTAGGATGACCCCAGTGAAGATCCTAAGCAATAATGGACTGGGTGCTTGAATAAGCATTGCCTTGGAATCATATATATATATATATATATATATATATATATATATATATATGTGTGTGTGTGTGTGTGTGTGTGTGTGTGTGTGTGTGTGTGTATCTTAAATGTCATTATAGAACAATCATTCAGCAACTGATGGAAGCAGATGCAGAGATCCACAGACAGTCACAGGGCTGAGCTCCCATAGTCCAGTTGAAGACTTGGAGGAGTGAGAATACATGCAAAGAGATCAAGGATGTAATGGGAATACACACTGAAACAGCTTACTTGAGCTAATGGGAGCCTAGCAACACTGGCCTGACAGTGAAAGAACCAGCAAAGTACCAAACTAGACACTCAGAATGTGGGTGACAGTGTATGGCTAGGGCAGAGAGTGGATCACTACTAGCAGTGGGAGCAGGATCTATCCATACTGCTTATTCTGGCTTTAGGGACCCATTCTCTGGAAGGCTACCTAGTTCAGCCCAAAGATAGGGAGAAAAAAATAAACACAAAATAAAATAATGGACCAATAGTACGCTCATATGAAATAAAAATACTTAATGAAATTGCCTGTGTTAGTGATGTATTTTTAAGGCATCAGCTGAACCATACATAAACAACAGAGAATCATATTCTGTTACTGGAATAACTTATACCCACGGGCAACATTAACTAAAAATGTCATTGTTAGAGTTTTCTTGGCAAAGTTATGAGAGGAAAGTAACTATGAATATCTATTCTTCAACCCCATAAAAGACCTGAGAAGGAATATAATAGTACTTTAATAAATAGTAAGTGCAATCAAGCAACTTCTAAAATGTGCAATAAATGAGAGAGACACATGGCTACCTGGGAAATTACCCAAAATCTCATTTGCAAAAATCTCATTTTGAAGCAACCAACTTTGGCTATGGCCTAGAGTAACTGACATACTATTTTCGAGAGGCAGGACAAAATTTAAAACCATCGTACTTACCTATCTTTGCACGTTTTGGCAGTCTTTTTCTGTTATCTTGCTTGTCCAG
Source organism: Microtus oregoni (assembly GCF_018167655.1). NCBI lineage: Eukaryota > Metazoa > Chordata > Mammalia > Rodentia > Cricetidae > Microtus > Microtus oregoni. The sequence continues at coordinate 35,281,025 of NW_024543059.1, forward strand.
TACAGACATCATATATTTTCTTTCTGTTTTCTCTTCAACATTGCATGCCCACATCATAGACAGTTTTTTGCATTGTAGTTAATCTATTATATCTTCCAAAAGTTTCCATTTGTATAAATACTCTGTTCTAAGAAATTTCAGCAACCAACTTAAAAACCATTTATATTTATATTGAAAAAAATGGGAGAAGTACTGCAACAGATTCAAATGGATGCTGTTAATTCCAGTGTACCAAGATTTTCCAGTCCAACATTAGTAGCAGACAGAGAAATTCAGAGTCCGAGATGGAGGATACAAGATAAGATATTCACTTGTTCAAAGCATTCATACACAACACACATAATAACAAAGAAATCTGGTGTGTTAATTATTTTAAAGGGTAGTATGTAATACCTTGCTCCCATCGTGAATAAGTAGTTGATTTCCAACAAAGCTCATGCTGATTTCCTAATTAGGAATGAGCATACAAGCGAGAAAGAGTCATGTACAATAGGTTTATATGCCAAAACAGAAAGATGATGCCAAGCGAGACAGCAATGTAGAACCTGTGAGAACGAAAAAGGCAATAGGATGATAAGTATGTTTACTCTTCTATACCATAGAACCATCATTTAACAAAAGATCGAACAGAGACAGAGAACCACATTGGAGCACTGGACTGAGCTCCCAGGTCCAGTTGAGGAATGAAAAGAATGAGAATATGAGCAAAGAAGTCAAGACCATGAAGGGTTCATCCACTGAAACACTTTACCTGAGCTAATGGGAACTCCCAAATACTAGCTGGACTGGGAAGGAACAAGCACAGGACTCAACTAGACCCTCTGAATGTGGTTGACAGATGTATGGCTGGGGCGCACTGAGGAGCCACTGGCAGTGGCACTAGGATTGAACTCCAGTGCATGAACTGTCTTTTTGTTATCCTATTCTGTGTGAATGTATACTTTGTTCAGTCTAGATGTAGTAGTTAGGGCCTTGAACTTTCCATAAAGCAAATTGCCTTACTCTATCTTAAGATTAGATAGGGGTGGAGTGGGAGGAAGTGTGCAGTGAATGGGAGGAGGAGAGCGAGTGGAAATTTGGGTTGGTATTTTTTAAAAAATCTAATAAAAAAGAAGTATGTTTCCCCTTCCATACCTTATTCTACCTTCAGAGTCTTTGGTGACAGGTAGGGTAGTGTCTACATATGTTACTTCACAATGTGTAATGAAAATAATAAAAACTACAGTGTCATACCCATACGTACAAAGGAACTCAGTGCACAGAGGAAAGGCGGCATGCATGAGTCTCCGTGGCTTTGTCAGATGCTAAAACCTGAAGGGAATTATTTTCTTGAAGGTACTATAGTGCTCAAGATGAGAGAGCGGTGCCACAAGTTTAGTGAGAAGCAAAGGTTTCAGAATCAAGTGTAATACTGGGAATAAACCAATACCTGACTTTGATTTTCCCTGGGCTTAATCTTATATAGAAATCAATAGCAGTCTGCATTGTCTGAGTCTGTGTACATTCGGGTCTTGGGTATAAACATGAGCAGCTGAGAGATGGCATATAGCCAGAGCCTGACTAGTAAGGACCCATTATGCTGAAAGTGAAATTAGCTCGTATTGTCTCTGACTGAAGGAGTGTGTGCATTCAAATAGTTAACCGGAACAATAAGAAGAATGATCTCAATTCCACCAATAGGAACAAATCCTTGGTTACCTTGGAGATCTCGATCGGAACTGCTGACTCATTTCTCCATCCCATCTAACTGCCCGTTTGGTCCAGCAGAAAAAAAAATGAAAGTAAAAGGGGATGACAGGAAAAAGAAAATATAGTTTACCTAGGACCAGAATCAAATTATCCAAAAAAGAAAAAAAGAAAAACATCGCAGGTAACGAGGAGATGAGCATACATCCTACACTTTGGGTCTGTATCTTGCCTATCTACCTGAAATTTCCCATTTCTGCCTGCTGACAGCTGATTGTGATTCTGTGCTGCCAATTGCAGCTTCCTGGTATCACATTCAGATATGCCGTGTCAGAGTCCCTAAACACACTAATTGGGGAATCTACCACTTGAAATACTGAGATTCCCAGGTGCCTGAGGATATTTCCCGAGATCGCAATTATCTTACTGGGACGTCCAGTGACGCATATAACCAGTACGTCCCTGTGTATTGTCAGGTATTGACTCCCACAGTAAACCTGCCGTACAGAAAATGCAGAATCCAAGACTAGCCCAGAAATCACAGATATTAAGGCTGAAGCAGCGGCTTCAGAGACTCAAGCACATTTTCTGCACAGCAAACAGGAACAGGTGCCTCTTAGCAGGAGTATGCGAAATCTCACCAAAATCCTTGTTTTCCTAGATTCCTATTGCTTTACTCTCCTGTAGGTCTCTGGGACGGATTTTCTTCTCTGTGGTTTTTACCGTCAGGAGCCTGACTGGTAAAATCCCCACAGAGCAGATATTTTTATAACACCAAGGAACCAATAAGGAGAGAGATTGGAAAGTAACGACTGCATTTAACTTGATGATGTCATCCAGAGCTGATGATTCATCCCTCTCTTCCTCCTCCCTGTGTGTTGTAAAAAGAAGCAGAGAAACTCTAATGGGTACTAAAGATAAAATTTAATTTTTCATGTGTTTTGCCTCCTGTTAACAGAAGACAAAACTGGCTAAGTATGACAGGTTGTCAGTGTGACCTTGCATCTGCTTTTGCCTCGAATCTACCAATATACACAGAAGCCTCCATTCCTGTTTGGAGGTTTATAATTGTGATTCTGTGCAGACAAGTGCATCTGGACTCTGATTCAAATGGAAACCATTTGTTGGTACATGAGTGCACTTCATGGCAAGCTACCCTGAAAATAATTCTAAATTTTCTTCTCAATTAGTTCAATATAACAAATAGATACTCTGATAAGGGTTTGGCTTCAGTTGTCCTGATATAAGGCATACTGAGATTTTTGAGCAGTAGATATTACAAGAATTATGCATTTATTTCCAGCATTTGAAAGATTATTAGGACAAATATGTTTACATATTAATCAATTACTGATTTGATACAAATATTTATTAAATTAGCAGATTTGATCCTTGGAATGAAATGGGCCATTCTAACCTAACTGGCCATGAATACTCAGAAAATTTCCTGTGACCACACTTCTCTAATGTCCTGGCATTAAGATGAGCATGCCTGCTTTAGAAAAGGAGTATTCTAAAATTGTCTTCCAGGTGGCAAATTTCCAAATGGGCTTGTTGCTGACTGAGACTGCTACTTGACACTCTCAGGTTACAACACAACCATAAAAGGAAAGAATAAGATAATGACGATAAATCACAGACAACACTGTTAACCACTCTAAAGGTCATTGTATTCTACTTACTCACCAAATATGATATGGTCCTCTGTAAATAGCAATGTTAAATTAACTTTTTTGAATAGTAGATGATGTTGTCAAGAAATGGGCAAATGTCTGGATTCTTCTCTTATTGTCCTTATGCATATAATGTAATAAGAGCACCATAAATAAATCTCTTGTATCGTCCATCTCAGACACAGAGTTACAATGGTTTTTAAACTTGTACAACAATCTTGAGTTCAGTATGGCAGTTTCTCAGAAAATTGGAAATCAAACAACTCTGAGATCCATCAATACCACTCTTAGAGTTATATACAAAGGTTTTTTGATCATGTTAAAATGAAATTTGTTCCACTATGCTCAAAGCAACATTATTTGTAATTGCCAGAACCCAGAAGCAGCCTAGATGCCCAACGACCAAGAATGAATATAGGAAATGTGATACATTTGCATAATTGGGTACTATTCAGTGGTAAAATACAATGGCATCTTGAAATGAGCAAGCAAATGGATGAAACTAGAAAAAAATCATCCTGAGTGAGATAACTTAGACCCAGAATAATGAGTATATACCCAATCATAGATGAGAATACCAGCTATAAAGCAGTAAATAGTGAAACTGTAGCCCATGACCTCAGAGAAGCTAAGTAACAAGGAGAACATTAAGGGAAACACACATTGATCCCCCTGGAAAGGGAAAATAGACAAGATCTCCTAAGAAGAATGGTAAAGTATTGGGCACAGGGAGGAAAAAAAAGGCAGAAGGGAGAAGGTGCATAGAAAAGGAGAGGGAGGAGAACTTGAAAGAACAGGATTGTTCAGATGAAGAATAAACAGAGATGGAATGTAAGGAAAAAAGTATTTTGACTGTGGGAACCCTTAGGGGACCTGCAAAAACCTGGAATAGGAGAAAATCCCAGGAATTGGGAAGGATGACCCCAGTTAAGATCCTAAGCAATAATGGAGTGAATGCTGAAACAGCCATTGCCTTGTAGTCAGATTGATGTCTATCTTATATGTTGTCATAGAACCAACATTCAGCAATTGCTGGAAACAGATGCCGAGATACACAGTCAATCATAGGGCTGAGTGCCCAAAGTCCAGTTGAATACTGGGAGGAGTGAGAATACATGCAAAGAGATTAAGTCTGTAATAAGAATACCCACTGAAACAGCTTACCTGAGATAATGAGAGCCTATCAACTCTGGCCTGACTGTGAGAGAACCAGCAATATATCAAATTAGGTGCTCAGAATATGGGTGACAGTTTTATCGCTAGGGCAGACAATGAAGCCACTGGCAATGGGAGCAGGATTTATTCCTACTGCTTGTTCTGGCTTTAGGAACCCATCCCTGAAAGGGTACCTAGTTCAGTCTAGATATAGTGGAAACGAAATAAACATAAAATAAAATAATGAAACTATAGTATGCTCCTGAGAAATGAAAACGTACCAAATAAAATTACCTGTGCTAGAGATGTTTCTTTTTAAGGTACCAGGTGAACCTTATATAAACAATAGAGAATCTTTACATATAAACTAGTGGTAGTTAAATGTGATTTTGCTTTTGAATAATTTCAAGTCATAGTCACACAAAAAAAATGAGGACTGGAATATTTATTTTTACTAGGTTTTCTTTATTTCATGGGAAATGGTTAAAATCACAGTGTTTTTACTCTTTAAAATTCTGTTGCTGCAATTACTACATGTCACAGAATGGGAGGAGCAGCCTGACAAAATAAATGGGCCTGGTCATTAATCCCATACTTTAAGGCACTTTTAGATCACATCGCAGCCTGCTACTTGACACTCTCAGGTTACAACACAACCATCAGCTGGGAAGGTTCAACTTTCATGTCCATATGGTTGTTCTTCAGTTTCTAGACATGAGCATTCAGGATAAAATCACTGCTCACCAAATGAAATATGTAAGGAATAAACATAGATAATTTAGACTAAATATACATTTGAAATAATATATGCCCATTTTTTTCTGAATAGATTTTAATCATAAGTCTTGTCAAGCAAATAGCAAAGATGGAAATTTATGTCTCCATCAGCAAATCAAGTAAATGTAATGTAAAGGTGTGTGTATTAAATAACGAAGAACAGGATATAGAACATTCTTTATATTATGTGAATATATGTCATTATGATCGATTTAATAAAAGTCCTGGCTTGATTATATCTAGGAGGAATAAGTTAAGCTTAAGAACCAGAGAAAGAAGAAGTTGGGAAAATGAGAGACATCTCAGAATCATGAGAAACAGTGGGAAGAAACTGTACTTGCTATTCTGAGATAAGTTATCAATCCACATGAGAGCACACATAAGAAATATGATTAATTTAAAATGTACAAGTTAGCTAGTAATAAACCTGAGTTATTGGCTAATTGTTAAAAATTCATAATATTTTTTTTCTGTGGTTATTCGGGAACTGTCTGGTAGGACAGAAAAGTCTGCCTTCTAATGGTATTCTTACTTGGGACACTAATTACTTCATAACAATTAAAATATTTATCCAAAAGATTCTAAGGAATCAAAACTGGAATCAAACAAGGCTTCTGAATAGCTGTCATTGCTCAGCTAAGATCAGTGCTAGTAGCAAAGAAGAATAGATTTTAAGAGAAGGCTTCTGGGCTTGTTGTTGTTGAGTACAGGAGTATGGCTTTATTAAGTGGCCCTTTGTCTAAATATTTAATACAGTTTATTAACAATGGGCTGTATGCTAATCAGTGTGAGCACAGACACAATAATATCCCGGAGGTGCAGTGGTAATTATGGCTCCCTGAGACCTCAGCCATAAAGCTAGTCTCTCAGGGAACCAATGGTGTGGTGACAGCCACAAATGCCAAGCAAGAACACATGCTGTACTCTGAGAAATGTTAAAGTACAACTAACATAGTAGTTTAAGATTTTTCTCATCTGCTAAAAGAACCATGAAGATGTTTCTAAAAGAAAGATCAGGGCAAAAAACTCTAGATAGTTTTTTGCTGTATCTTTATAAATATGCACATACCAGTTTCTCTGCAACCTCTTTTTGTTTTTTTATGTTTATTATGAAATTAAAAGAGATATTTTTTGTCACTTATAAATTGGGATTTATGCAATTCCTTTCTTTTTATTTATTTTTTATTATCTTTATATTCTAAACACAGTTTTTTACCCTACTCCTCTTACCACATGCTTGCCTCCCTATATCCCAACCTCTATCAATTCCTCCCAAAGGCAAGGCCTCCCATGGAAAGTCAACATAGCCTAGCACATTAATCTGAGGAAGATCCAAAACCCTACCAAATCAACATTGAGTTAGACATCCCAACTTATGGAATTTGCTCCAAAAAGTGAGAACTTGTACCAGAAATAAATCCTTGTCCATCTGCCATAGGCCCCTCAATTAGACCAAGATACACAGATGTCTCCCAAAGGAAATGGCCTAGATCAGGGGAATACAGACTTCATAGGTGTTGGTAAAGAGTTTATGATTTCCCATAATCTTGGTACTATTCTCTGTAGGTTTGCCTCTCAGGAACTTGAACCTCCCTTGCTCATAAAATCCCTCCTCATTTTACATTTTGGTGTCACCTCATACCACTGAAGATCGCTTCTCTTACCTTAGCATCAGTACTATATTCAAAGGTCTCAAAATTCATTATTTGAAAGATCCATTCATCTATTGGTGCTGATCTGATATATATAGAGGCACACATATCTTTTGGCATTCTATGTTGGCATTTTCAAAAGCCAGAGATTCTAAAAGTACAAGTCTGTCTTCTGGGTCTGTTACTCCTACTTGTACAGCCTTAGTTAGTTTTTGTCAAAAGTCACTAAATTATTGCTCTGTTCAACACTGGTATTTGATTCAAGTCTCTTAACTAGTTAGTTCCTAAATCCTGTCCCTAACAAATAATTAGTACAATCCATAAGATACTATTGCTTACTTAATTTTCTTAAGATTACTCATACCTATAGGTAGGCATCCATATTATTTGACTACCTTAAACTACTTTGGACCAGAATGCTGCTAAACGAGATAACCAGATAAGCAGTTAATACTCAGCGTAAGTTTTCCGTGAATGTGTCTAATACTGGTTTGTCTAAATTCTGTTATTGTACCGTGGCTTCCAGCCCATCAGTTCCAATTATTTCCTCAATCATTTCAAATCCTTTGACCACTGACTTTTGCAAAGTCTAAATCCGCAGTCTTCTTTGCTGTTCTAGTGCCCCCATTGATTCATTTAGTTACTAGTCATTATTCTGCCATATTATTCCAAAGTGTGAAATTTTTGGAGTAAAGATACTGCCTCATTCTTTGATATCATTTTGATGCAGTGCATGTTGCCTTGTGGAGAGATAGTTTATCTGATAACCTATCATAACTTTTTTTGTTTTTTTTTGATTTTTTGAGACAGGGTTTCTCTGCGGCTTTGGAGCCTGTCCTGGAACTAGCTCTGTAGACCAGGCTGGTCTCGAACTCACAGAGATCCTCCTGCCTCTGCCTCCCGAGTGCTGGGATTAAAGGCGTGCGCCACCATCGCCCGGCTCTATCATAACGTTCTAACAGTTTCTGACTGGTAAGTTCAACAGTATGAATACTTTCAGATAATTTATCAGTACTCATCATCTTAGATTGGATTTTGTATGTTAAACTAATGTTAGCCTTTCCAATAGTATTAATATTTTCAGCTATCTGTTCATAATTAGTCTGTAAAGACTGTGTTATTTCTAAAAGTGACTCATGCTTAGCCCTGTTATCAAAACATTTTCTTAAGATATCATTTAAAGAACATAGCAAACCTTGGTGCTCACCAAGGCCAGCTGGACTGAGACTGAAAAAGCATGGGATAAAACCGGACTCTCTGAACATGGCGGACAATAAGGGCTGCTGAGAAGCCAAAAACAATGGCACTGGGTTTTGATCCTACTGCACATACTGGCTTTGTGGGAGCCTAGCCTGTTTGGATGCTCACCTTCCTCTACCTGGATGGAGCGGGGAGGACCTTGGACTTCCCTCAGGGCAGGGAACACTGACTGCTCCCTCTTGGAGAGGGAAGGGGAGGGGAGGGGGGGTGGAAAGTGGGATAAGGGGGAGGGAGAAGGGAGGCAGAAATTTTTAATAAAAAGAAAAAAAATAAAGAACATAGCTAATTCCCAAAAACAAATAAATTTATGTGTAAGAAAATTCACATAAACCTTGCAGAATACCATCTATAGCATATATATATATATATATATATATATATATGTGCTATATATATATGCTATAGATGCTATATATATATATATATAGCATCTATATACTATTGTTGGTATATATATATATATGTTGGTATATATATATATATATATATATATACCAACAATAGTATTCTAGTTATTAAATTCTAGAATGTTAATATTGCCAGTGTTCATATAATTCAAATGTTACAATTTACTTACCTGTTCTGGACAATTACAGTGAATTGGAGTAAGTGTAATAACTGTATTAGCCTGCAGATGTCAGTGATTACATCTGCCTGGCAGAAAATCTGAGCAGCAAGGGCTCATATCACTTCATCACATCTCCTTCAGAGCTGCTGATTCATTTCTCCCTCCCATTTAATTTTGTGTTGTGGCAGAAAAAAAAACACAAAATTGTAAGTGAATTGCAGGAAAATATTTATATAATTTAGGCACTTATTTCCATTACTGAAAGAGAGAACCAACCTGTGGAAACTAGGGGTCGATCCTATATACAGCTACATATCGCTCTATCTTGATTATTTACATAAAAAATATCTCTCTATGCCTGCTATGGCTGAGTGTGTCTGTGAGTAAAGTTGTGGTTTGTTCTTATGACTTTCAGATATCTCATACCAGATTCCATAACAAACTGATTAGGGATATAGCACTTGAAAGTTTCAATAAGTCCCAGGAGGCTATGTTAGACGACTGATCGACATAACCATTATCTTAAGGGGACCTCCAGTTGTGCATTTGATCAGCACATCTGTGGATTCTGTCAGGTATTGACTCCCAAAGTTAATCTTCATTGCCTTTATTGTAGAATCAAGATTGAGCCAGAAATCACTGCTATAAAGCCTGAAGCAGTTTTAGAGACAAAAATATGTATCCTGTACTGCAAGCAGGAGCAGGTGACTTTTAGCAGAAAAATGAAAAAAAAAAATCCCACAAATTTCTTGCTTTGACTGAGTTTCTATTGGCTCTGTCTCCTGCAGTTCTGGGGGCCAGATTTCCTTGTCTGGGGTTGCTTATATCCAAGCTTTGACTAAAATCCAGCTAAAGCTGGAGTTTATCCAGCAACCTGACTTGCAAAACCTTTCAGTACAAACATTTTTATTTGATCGGATTGTCTCCTAATGGAGGAGCATGTGACTCCAAGTACAAATGCAGTAGGAACCAATAAGGGCAGAGATGCCAAACCAAGGAATGGAAAGCACAGGTCTGCAGTTTATTTAGAGATCTCCACCATGACTGATGATTTATGTTTGTTTTTCTCCTGTCTGTGAACGTTAAAATAAGAAAGGTAAGTGAAAGTAGAACACATGAAGAAATATATTTTAACCTGGATTCTGCTTCCAGTTTTTAGTAGAGAAAACTGCCTAATACTGTTGGTTGGCTGAGTGAGTTTAAGGCTGCCTTTGCCTATATTCAAGCTGTATACATGAAAGCCTCCATTACTGTCTGGACTTATCTGATTGTGACTGCCAAGTACCTCTCGCTGCTGACTGGTTTTATCTTTTTTTAGTACTTCTATGTATTTTTTATGGAGCTGAATTATAATTATAAAACACTATATGTATATTTCATGTAACACATGTAATATACATGGGGTAATGTGCATGGCTTTCAGAGACAGTGAATGGACGTCTGCCATGGTGGATGGTGCGGAACAAGCAGACTACTGTATATAACCTAGCAAAGAAGTGTTTAGCATTTTTTTTTTTTTGGATTTTTCGAGACAGTGTTTCTCTGTGGCTTTGGAGCCTGTCCTGGAACTAGCTCTGTAGACCAGGCTGGTCTCGAACTCACAGAGATCCGCCTGCCTCCGCCTTCCGAGTGCTGGGATTAAAGGCGTGCACCACCACCGCCCGGCAAGTGTTTAGCATTTTAAGAAGCACTCCTAGAAAGTAAAGAATTACAGATACACAATAGGAAACATTGAGACAACAACAACAAAAAAAAGACCTCTAAATTGGTCACACTGTTGGACAAATATATTTATGCTTGGGAAAGAAAAGAAAAAGAGTACAGAGAGATCTAAAAAGAAATAAATGGTTTAAATAAAAAAAATATTTAAAACATCAGAGTACAGACAGTCAAATATTAAAGGAATAAAGAGAATAAAAAATATTAAAGAGTAATAGAGTAAGAAAAGTCATGTAAAGATGGAAAATTCACAGTCTGGATTATTTTTATTATTATGTTTTCTTAGAATTTTTGGATTTTAAAGGAGCTAAGTACAGAGAGACATTTCATTGTATGGACTGCTAAGTTAAACCAAAATAAAAGTATCTTGACTTCACAATTTGAGTCTAAAGATATGTTGTTTTGGAAAAGTGGTTCTTCTTTTGTTTCTACAAGGAATAAAAACCTGTGGAATCTTTCCAAACTACTGTGGTTTGATGGTCAAAGGACCCCTGAAAGGTTGCCTTGAACATCCCTTTAAATTACTTTGAGTAATAAACAGCAAGACACAGTTTGAAGAGAATTATCCCCATATTCTTAAACATTGTTTATAAATATTTATTTACATTTAAAGGGAGATATACTATAGAGATGAATAATTTGTTTTGGTGTAGATCTCAGTTTACTGATACAAATTTAAGGTCGATCCAATTATAATGTGCATGTGTATTTCTGATCTTGATTAAGGTATTGTGATTGTACAGCTCATTTAAAAATGTAGCATATAATTAAGAAATATAGGTAAATAGAAAGTTACATATAATAGTCAAGCTTATAGTCATGTTAATTAAATTTTCTAGTTGTACAGAGATGTATTTCAGATGGATAGATATTCTTTCAAAGACTATAGAATGTGGCATTTAAAATTTTAAATGTTTCAATAACTTCGGACTTTTTATAACTTGAGACATTTGATTTGGCAGCCCCAATTACTTCAAAAGGAAAGTAGGCATCAAATAGGCTTCTTATGGAGTGGGTTAGCCATTATGGAAAGAAACTGCTCTTGCCTGGACAGCTTGATAAAATGGACATGCAGGACCCACAAAGAAATGACTGCTGAACTTGCCTAAAGGCAAAACAATCCTTTGGTGTTCTTGTTTCATAAAAGATTCTGCTAGACATTCTCCAAGACACAGTCTACATGGAATTCAAAAATTTCGTATTACTTACCATGCACTGCAATTTACAAATGTGTTCTCTTTCTACCAGATACCTCCTTTCTGTCACACTGGACTTCCCAGTTAGGTGTTCAGCATCCTGGTGGCAGGCATCTGACTTTATTAGTATATGCTCACTGTCTAAAAGAAATGCATATGAAATCTGTTACATCCTACAAGCTAATTCAGCCAGAGGTGTAGCATAAAGTTGTATACAATCAGTGATCAGGTTTCAGAAGAGATCTTGCTGCTTTGGAATGGGGTTCTTTTTTAAAAAAAGAATCAAAGAGATTCTACACAACATAGAAAAATATAAAATAGGAAGGCAAAAACGAACTACTAAGGAAAATGTCAATGATGAAAGTATGAGCAAAACGAAACAAATTAACCATATGTTTACATTGTTTAAACCTTCTGAACACTGATTTTAAATACTTGATTTTGGTAATTCCCAAGGGCTCTTCTCATACAGATGACAGAAACAATCTTCCTTGCCTGGGACAATGGACATTCGAGTTTTGGTTATAATCATGAGCAGCAGAGAATTGAGACATCGCCAAAGCCTGACTGGTAGGAAGACACTCTGCTGTCAATTGTATTCGCTCTCCTTGTAACTGATTGAAGAAGTGTGTGCATTTAGGTTGTGCTTGGAATATGAACCAATAAAGAGAGTGATCTCAATTCCACCAATGGAAAAAAATGCTGTGGTAACTTTGTGATCTCCTTTAGAATTGCTGTCATGTCATGATGTGGGATTCTATCTGTATTAAGTGAATTTGTTTTATAACCATTTGTTAACAAACAACCTGCTTTGATTTATGGCAGTGCAGATTATACCCAGGCAGGAAATCCATACAAAGAAATAGAGAAAGAGGAAGCAGAGTCAAGGTGATACCAGGTAGCTACTGAAGGAGAAATATGCCAGTAATCCTTTATCTTGTGGCTATACACAGTTTATCAGATTTGGGCTAATTTAAGATGTAAGAGCTAGCTAAAAATATACCTAAGACATTAGCTGAACAGTCTTGTAAAGATTGGAAATTTTGTGTGATTATTTCGATCTGGGTACATGGGAAACAAAAAAGCAGAGTCTCATGGGGCTCAACATTTGGCAATGTGCATCGACATAAAGCCTAATAATAATGCCTTAAAAAGCACTTCTAGGCTCACATAAAGGGGAGTCAATTGCAACTTCTTGATTGTCATGTTTTTCAGAAAGTCTTTGTTCGTTGGCAGTGAGTAGAAGTATGAATTCTAAAAGAGACAGTTTTCTGGTTCATACTGGAAGCCAAAATGGCTCTTGATCTTTTCGATGGTCCTCTTACAGTGCACATAAATGGTTTTGTGAGTTTTATGTTGCAAAGTGAAAAAGGCCCACTGCATCCCTAGAGGTTGAGAGATCTTTGCTTAAAGAGGTCATGAACATACCTCTGAAATGTTAGACTGGGTGAATTCAACAGGCAAAGGCATAGGGATAATCTCTGCCATGCCTGATAAACATTAAAAAGAAAAAAAAATCTCCTGTCAGAAAATGATTTACACATATGCAATAAGGATAGGTCCATTCAAAAATAAACCTCTAAACAAGTCATAGTTGTTTAAAAAATGTTTTTGGCTTAAGAATAAAATGGATATAGGCAGGAATAGACTGGAATAGTTTTATAAAATAAAACAAAGTATTTAAAGAAACAATAAAAATAACATAAACGTACAGACTTTCATAAATTAAAGAAGTAAAGATAATAAAATAAATGATAACAGTAATATAGTAAAACAAAGCAAGCCACGTAAAGATGGAACATAAACAGAATGTCAGATTATATTATTGTGATTTCTTTGAATTTTTTGATGACAGTGAGACATTTGATTTTGGGGGCTGCTTAGCTAAACAGAAACATATGATTTAAAGGCTTCAAAATTTGAGTCTAAGGACATTTCTTTCTTTCTTGATTTTTTTTCAACAGAGGATTTCACTGTAGCTTTGTAGACTTTTCAGAAACTAGCTTATTATTATTATTATTACAAATTTTCTCTCCTCCCCTCCTCCCATTTCCCTCCCCCTCCCTCATTTCCACTCCCCCTCATGCTGTCTGATTTCCTGAATAGAAAAAGGAATACAAGTAAGAAAAATTATGTACAAAAATTTTTATATGCCAAAACACAAAACTATGCCAGCCAAGACAGCAAAGTTGAGTCTGCAAAAACATAAAAGGCAATAGAATGATAAGAAGTAAGTTTCGTCTTCTATAACTTATTGTACCGTGAGAGTCTTTGGTACCAGGGAGGGTTGGGCTTTCATGTGTCACTGCATAATATTTTCAATGACTCTAAGTTTTCATGAAAAGGAAACCTACAAAGTCATAACAATTTCCACAGAGGATATCAGAGAAAAGAGGAAAGATCATGACACTCCTTTACATTGTCAGACGCTAAAACCTGAAGTGAATTATTTTTTCCTTACAGATATTGCAGTATTTCAAGACTGAGACAGTGATTCCAAAAATTAAAAGAGTAACAGAGGCTTCTGAAGCACGAATTGATTTGCTGCACAGGAGACCATAGCAGGTGACTCAGAACTGAAATACTGGGAATAAACCAGTACCTGACTTTGCTAATTTCTCTGGAATTAGTCTCATATAAAAGTCAATAGCATTCTGCCATGTCTGTGTCAATGTACATTTTGGTTTCTGGTAAAAACATGAGCAGCTGAGAGCTGTGATAGCAAGAGTTTCACTAGTAAGGACCTGCTATGGTTAAAATATAATTAGCTCATCTTGCCTCTGACTGAAGGTGTGTGGGCATTCAAATTGTTTCCGGAATAATGAGAAGAATGATCTCAAAGCCACCAATAGGAACAAATCCCATGGTAACCTTGGAGATTTCCATCAGAGCTGCAGACTCATTTCTCCCTCCTATCTGTCTGTGTGGTCCAGCAGAAAAAAATAAAAGTGAAAGTGGATGACAGGAAAAAATGTCAGAACCAGAATTCAATTATCAAAAATGGAAAACATCGCAGGTAACTAAAAGATGATTATACATCCCACTCTTTGGGTCTGTATCCTGTCTGTCTACCTGAAATTTCCCATTTCTGTTTGCTGACACTACATTGTGATTCTGTGCTGCCGATTGCAGCTAACAGGTATCACATTCAGAAATGCCCTGTCAGAGTCTCTAAAAAGACTGATTATGAAATTGACCACTTGAAATTTTGAGATTCCCGGTACCTGAGGATGTCTCCCGATATTGCAATTATCTTACTTGGGCATCCAAAGGCACTTAAGATAGTACATCTCGGTTGTTGTCAGGTCTTAACCACGAAAGTAAATTTTGATTACAGAAAATGCAGAATTCAAGACTAACTCAAAAATCACAGATAATAAGGCTGAAGCAGCGGCTTCAGAGACTCGAGCACATCTCCTGTACTGCAAGCAGAAACAGGTGACTCTTGGCAGGAAGGTTGGAAACACACAAAATCCGTTTTGTCCTAGGTTTCTATTGCTTCTGTCTCCTGTATGTCTCTCGGACTCAGAACAGATTTTTCTTCTCTGTGGTTGTTTACAATCGGGCTTCTGACTAAAGTCGACCGGACTTTAGTCAGAAGCCCGACTGGTAAAATCCTGCACTGCAGACACTTTTATGCCATCTCTCAACCAATAAGGAGAGAGCACACAAACCAAGGATTCTAAAGCAGCACAGGACTGAATTTTACCCGATGATCTCATCCAGAGCTGATGATTCATCTCTGTCTCCCTCCTTCCTGAATGTTGTAAAATGAAGCAGAGAAATTGAAATGGGAACAGAAGATAAAACGTAATTTTTCCCATGTTTTGCCTCCTGTTAACAGCACACAAAACTGGCTAATACGACAGGTTGTCTGTGCGACCTTGTGTCTGCTTTAGCCTCGATCTACCAATACACCTGGAAGCCTCCATTCCTGTCTGGAGATTCCGGATTATGAGTCTGTATGGCCAAGTGCATCTGGCTTCTGATGCTTTGTGAACTGTTTCTGCCTGCTATTGTGTGTGGTTTTTTTATGCAGTCAAATTATAAATACATATCATACATATAATACAAATAATATGCATTACATATAAACATAATACATATTAAAAATTTCTATTTAGTTGAATCTTAATACATAATATACTTAAGTTTATTGGAGCATTGTAAAGGATATGGGTGGTTTCTAGTGAAAAAAATGTAGATTTCAAGCGCTCTTAAAAATAGAAACACCATCCCTCATGGTCCCGACTTCTTTGCTCATGTTCTCCCTCCTTCTGCTCCTCATTGGGACTTTGGGAGCTCAGTCCAGTGCTCCAGTGTGGGTCTCTGTCTCTATCTCCATCCATCACCAGATGAAGGTTCTATGATGATATGCAAGATATTCGTCAGTATTGCTCAAGGATAGGGTCATTTCAGGTTCCCTATTCTCAACTGCCCAAGGAACTAACTGGGGACCTCAGCTTGGGCACCTGGGAGCCCCTCTAGGGTCAGGTCTCTTGCCAACCCTAAAGTGGTTCCCTTAACTAAGAATTGTGGTTCCGTGCTCCCCTGTCCAACCTTCCTTTATCCCAATCCTCCTGCTTTCCCAAGGCCCTACCTCCTTCCCTTCTAACTTAGACCAGCTGGACTGTGACTGAAAAAGCATGGGATAAAACTGGACTCTCTGAACATGGCGAACTATGAGGGCTGATGAGACGCAAAGGACAATGGCACGGGGGTTTGATCCTACGTAATGTGATGGCTTTGTGGGAGCCCAGCCAGTCTGGATGTTCACCTTCCTAGATATGGACGGAGGTGGGAGGTCCTAGGTCTTACCACAGGGCAGAAAACCCTGACTGCTCTTTGGACTGGAGAGGGAGGGGGAAAGGAGTGGGGGGAGGGGGAGAAGGGTGGGAGGAGGGGGCGTAGGGGGGGAGGAGGGAGAGGGAAATGGGAGGCTGGGAGGAGGTGGAAACTTGTTTTTTTTTCTCCTTTTCTCAATAAAAAAAAAAGAATAAAAACCAAAATAAATAAATAAATAAATAAATAAATAGAAACACCAATAATGTGGTATCCCACTATGTCTTAATGAAAAAGAATTAAATTCAGACTAATTTATTGAGGACCATTTAAATATTTATATTCTTAACATTTGTGTTTTCCTGTTTTAAGGAATTATGTTTGCAAGAAGTGGCCTTCATATTTTTGTTTCTCACATGCAACTAATATACATAAATGACCCTCTACATGTTACTTTAAAATATTTACTTTGAATTTCACTAGACTCCAAATGCAAGAATTTCTCCCCAAATTTCACAATCACTATTAAACACTGTATATTTTTCTTTCTTAAAAAACAGAATTTATTTATGGAAGTTTTATGTACATTAACTAGATTTCCTTCTCAATTAGTTCAAGACAACAGAGAGCCTCTCTGATAAGGGTTTTCCTTCATTTGTCCTGACACTAGGCATACTGGGATTTTTGAGCAGTGGATATCCTATAACAATTATGCATTCATTTATGCCATTACATTTGGCACATGCCGGTAGAATTTGCTGAAGGAGGCAGAGGCAGGAGGATCACGAGTTCGAGGCCAGAGCTGGTCTGAAACAACTCAAAACTGAAAGTTATTGTTCTGCCTGAGGAGTTAGAGTGGTCATGGAAGGGGTCACTTTGTATCAGACCAAATCTGCTGCTGTGGTGGCTTTTGTTGCAAAGCCACAGGTACTTGAGCTTCTGCTAATTCAGGCAGCGGGGTTCCGCTGCAAACTTAGCCAAGGCAGGCAGGGGAGGTTAATTGCTCCAGCAAGCAGGCAGGGTGGAATGGGCTTGTGTGGCCAAGTGTATCTCGGACTTGGCACTGGGGCCCAAGTCACGAACTAACAAAGAGCACAGAGGAGCGTGCTGTGTTAGCTAGCGGGGCTGGGGCAAAATAGCCTGAAGTTGGACGCCAAAATGAATGCAGACAGATTGTAAAAATATATACAGCTTTAATGGGGAAATAGACTTACAGAACCACCTTTCTCGCGGCGACCAGGAAAGCAGAAGGGGCGTGAGGGCTCCCACTTGCCGGATTTATAAGTAAACATTTCCCCGAGGCGAACATGCCCCCTAAGGGGCTGGGTTTATTCCTAAAATCAGTTCATGGAAAGAACACTCTATGAGTCTGTGCATTTTATAATATTAAAAGCAGAAAATAATATGTGGAATATTCTTTAATGTAGATACATGTTAGGGTCTGTGGACCCCAGACCCCAGACCCTGAATTTCCTGTAAACAGCTTGCTTTTCCTGTACTAGCAGATGATCTGAGCAAGGAAGCTTGTTTTCCTGTAGTTGCAGCTGCTCTGAGCACAAGACTCTCAGGAGTTCCTGATGGTAGGGGAGTGTTTTATTCTGAATTTGTAGCAGATAATTCTGAAAGCTAGGACATGGATATTGGCCAGTGAAGGCACTATATAAGATGCTTTGGAAAACAATAGAGTTGACATTCTCAATTCAAGGTAGCATTCTTGGCTTCTTGTTTTAAGGATACCCTGTGTCTTCGTCTATGTGTGTATTTCAATTCGCAGACCCTTTACCAGCGTGAGAACCATACAGTAGTCTAGCACATAGATCACAGAACATGTGTAGTGCTTTATAGATACAGGTGTTTCATTTATGTAAATAACTATCCTACTAGGTTCTCCCCTCTGTTTCTATTTTTTTTTTCATTCCCACACTTTCAACATTTGTTGTCTGCCTCCTGAAATAAAACAGTATGATCACCACATTGTCTTTGCTGTTTTTATGTAATCTAAGCATACATCAACTAAGAGCAACATTCAGGAGTGTCCCATGCATAATGACTCAGAATTAAATTAAAATACGTTTTACTGTTCTTAAAATTAAGGTCATTTAACAATACATAATATTCAAATCTGAGAGTCAATCTCTTAATATATTAATATAGCTATAATTTCTTCTTTTTATCATCTTAATATGTTAAGGGCAAAATCAAAACTAACAGGACTACAACATCTCAAGGTAAAATGCACGATTTTACCATGTACTTTAAATGTCATAATTTACCAACAATTAGCCATTCAGAGGGCATTACTGGGTAGGTGCCACTAGACATGTCTGAATTTTTACTCTAACTTTTTTTTTTTTTACTAATGTGGATATTATTGACAGGAAGGCAATTTTGCAAAATCCAACTTTCTAGCCTACTCCAAATAGTAAGGAGGATAGTGGTAACAGAAACTTCATCTGCACCCTTTTTGGACAAATATAATTTCTAGCTGTGTCCTAAATATTATTTCTAAGCACATGGGAAACAATAGCTCTTACTTTCAGTAAAACAGAAAACATGATTTTACAGCATTGATTCATAATTCAACAACTCAAATATCAAGTAACTTACAATGTTTTGCCAGAGACAAGCTGATAAATCCAAAAGATCACCACTATTCTTGGCTTAGAAAATATTTTAAGCAATATACAGACAGAATTATTGTATCAAGGAACAGGTTTTCAGCTGAGAAGACAGTGTCTTCTAATAAAGATAAGGTAATAAAAAGCAAAATTTTAGGAATTGGGAAAGCCAATTAAATTTAAAAAAGCATAGAAACAACAAAAAATGCTTATCACAGTATAATCCCATGTTGAAATTTTAACACAATTAGCACAAAAGCAACTGAAAAATTTGGAGGCTAAGAATGAAAGTATAATTTTCTACTTTAGAGTAACATTGATAGGATTTTTTTAAAAAAATATTAATGCCAAATTAGCTATGTAAAATCACAACAGTGTGTATAAATTATGGAATACTGATGTTTACTATTGTACCTGCACAAAAATACAATAGTTTCATTAAGTAGTTAGATATATTTGACATTTTTAGTTTTGATATTATTTTAAAGGAGGGAGCAGAAATGACTGTGAAGTAACACAAATACAGTACTCATGTATGAAATTCTATACTACATTTGAAAGTAAACACATGCATGCATATGTATGTATAAATATAATTATGCCTATTCAGTCTCAAACATGGACACATATGTAAACTTATTTGAATATTTGAATGTAACTGATATGCTTCATGGAATATAAGGAGAGCTATTGTAAAACTGAACTTAAACCATGAAGGGATATCCACTTTTACTCACTGAGGTCTAAGTAGTGTATTATTTCATTTGCTTGATGTCTAAAGTCATGTCTTTAAGTGCAAAACTGGAGATTCACAGACCATATCAAAATATGCTTACAACTGCCAATATGGAGGAAAGAACATGTTTTGGAAGTTCCAGTATAAATTCATCATCATAGAATGGGAATCCATCTGCTAATACTTAGAATTTCAAAGGGATTGACTACTTGTGGTATAATTACAGGTTAATCCTCAAGTTAGCATGAAGAAAAATCTTCATTCTCATTACTTCCATGATTGAAAAGAGAAAAGACGAGAAGTGTTCAGATATATTTTGGGATAATGGCCAAAAATATCAGGGGGAAATTCAAGTAAATATTTTTATTAAGAAATTGTGATGAAAGGCATTACACACACTGCCTTTATGGCTAAAAATCTAATAATAAAATAATTACAGACTTACATAAAAATAATTGTTTTTATTATTCCAGAGTCAAATAAAAAATACCCGAGACCCAATGAAATATTGACATACTCATATATCTGAGCATGTCTTGATCCACATCAGAGATGTTCCACTGGCACTTCTTGGAAAATTGCAGAACTATATGCAGAAAAGACCTTTCAATAGAAAATAAGAGGCTTTGTGGAACCCTGTTATGAAGTTTCATATTTATAAAACCTAGTTAAAAGCCACGTACATTTATATTGAAAAGATGGCAGAATATTACAACAGATTCACATGGAGGTTGTTGATTTTAATGTTCCAGTGTTTTCCAATATCAACATTACTAGCAGACACAGGAATTCAGAGTCTAAGATGGAAGATACAAGATAAGTTATGCACTTGTTCAAAGCACAAAGACAACACACAAAAACAAAGGAATCTGTTGTGTTCATTATTTTGAAGGGGAGTAAGTAATACCTTGCTGCCATGATCAATAAATAGTTGATTTCCAACAAAACTCATGCTGTCTGATTTCCTAAACACAAAAGGGACATACAAATGAGAAAAATTATGTTCAAGAGTTTTTATATTATAGAATACAGCACCAGAGACAGCAAAGTTGAGGCCGTGAGACCCTAAAAGGCAATAGAATGATAACATTTGTGGTTCCTCTTCCATAACTTATTGTACAGGGAGTGTCTTTGGGGAAAGGTAGGATTTGGCATTCATATGTTATTGCATAATATTTTCAATGACTCTAAGTTTTCATGAAAAAGAAACCTATAATGTCAAAACAGATCCCACAGAGGATCTCAGAGAAAAGAGGAAAGATCATGACTCCCCTTTACTCTGTCAGATGCTAAAACCTGAAGTGAATTATTTCCTTGCAGATATTGTAGTGTTTCAAGACTGAGGCAGTCGTTACTAAAGTTTAAAAAGTAGCAGAACTTTGTGAAGCAAGATTCGATTTGCTCTACAGGAGACCATAGCAGGGGACTCAACACTATAATACTGGGAATAAACCAGTACCTGATTTTTCTAATTTCCCTTGAAGTTTGGTATAGAATTTAATAGCAGTCTGCCGTATCTGTGTCAACGTGTATTTGGTTCCTGGTATAAACATGAGAGGCTGAGAGCTGGCATATAGCCCGAACCGCACTAGTAAAGACGTGCTATACTTAAAATGTAATTAGCTCTCTTTGTGTGTGACTGAAGCAGTGTGTGCATTCAAATTGTTTCCGGAATAACAAGAAGAATGATCTCAATTCAACCAATAGGAACAAATCCTGTGGTAACCTTGGAGATCTACATCATAGCTTCTGACTCATTTCTTCCTCCCATCTAACTGTGTGATTCAGCAGAAAAAAAAAATGAAAGTGAAAGTGGATGACAGGAAAAAATGTAGTTTACCTAGGACCAGAATCCAATTATCAAAAAAGGAAAACATCGCAGGTAACTAAAAGATGATTATGCATCCCACTCTTTGTGTCGGTAACCAGACTATGTACCTGAAATTTCCCATTTCTGCATGCTGACAGCTGGTTGGGATTCTATGCTGCCGACTGAAGCTTACTTGTATCACATTCATAAATGCCATGTCAGAGTCCCTAAACGCACTGATTGCGGAAGCTACCACTTGAAATACTGAGATTCTCAGGTACCTGAGGATATCTCTCGATATTGCAATTATCTTACTCGGGCATACAATGGCACGAAAGATCAGTACACTCAGGTTGTCAGGTAATGACCACGAAAGTCAATTTGATTACAGAAAATGCAGAATTCAAAACTAACTCAGGAATCACAGATATTAAGGTTGAAGCACTGGCTTCAGAGACTCGTGCACTGCAAGCAGAAACAGGCGCCTCTTAGTGGGAGTGTGGGAAATCACACCAAATCCGTTTTTATCAATAGGTTTCTGTTGCTTCTGTCTCTTGTATGTCTCTCAGACTCGGAACAGATTTTTTTTTCTCTGTGGTTGTTTACAATCGGGCTTCTGACTAAAGTCGACCAGACTTTAGTCAGAAGCCCGACTGGTAAAATCCTGCACTGCAGACATTTATATGTCATCTCTCAACCAATAAGGAGAGAGCACTCAAACCAAGGATTCTAAAGCAGCACAGGACTGAATTTTACTCGATGATCTCATCCAGAGCTGATGATTCATCTCTGTCTCCCTCCTCCCTGAGTGTTGTAAAATTTAGCAGAGCAATTGAAATGAGAACACAGAATAAAACGTAATTCTTCCTGTTTTTCCTCCTGGTATCACCAGACAAAACTGGCTAGGTATGACAGCTTGTCTGTGCAACCTTGCATCTCCTTTGCTTCTAATCTAACAATATACGTGTAACCCTCGATTCCTTTCTGGAGATTCCTAATTGTGAGTCTGTGCAGCCAAGCACATCTGGCTTCTGATTCTTTGTTATCTGTTTTTGTCTGCTATTATGTGTAGTGTTTTTATGCAGTCAAATTATAAATACATATGTTACATTACATATAATACAAATAAATGTATTATATATATAATACATAATTCAAAATTTCTATTTACTTGAATCGTGATACATACTATATTTAAGTCCAATGGATTGTTGTACAAGATGGATTCTATAAAAAATGTACATTTCAAGCCCTCTTATGAGTAGAAACAGCTATAATATAGTATCCCAGAATGTCTTAATTAAAAGAACTTGTTGTACCTTTTGCAAAACTGCAGCTCCCAACATTCCCCTGGACTATGGACACCAGCGCACGCAAGCACAGGACACCTTTTCCCAGAAGCCTTTGCATTTCTCGTTAAAAGGCGGGGGTCTCCATGAGCCCCCTCTCTTCTTCCCGCCTCCCCTTTCATCTCTGCACACCTTGTACCTTACCTGTCGTTACCACTCCCCCATTAAAGTGCACCCACGTAGGACTGCCGCGTGTCTGTGTCTCCTTTCCCCGCGTAATGTCTTTACTCTTTAACCTCACAGACAAGAAAGCCAGACATAAGAACAACAATTGGTGCCGCAGTTGACTCGGTAACCTTTCTGTCCCAGTACCTGGGGCCCTGGCCTCTAGGCTCCCTGGTGCCTCCCGGAGCTCTGGCCTCACCGGAACAAGGTTTGAACCGACAACCCAACTGCCTCCACCTGTTTCACATGGCCAGATACCACTAACTGTGGCTGATTCGTGAGTTTACCTGGGTTGGCTTACCTTCCTATTAAACGCTCAAAGACTGTCCTGCCGGCTCTCTTTGGTGCATCCTAGGTAAGGTGGCCGACTCCTCCCCCTTCCCCCCAGCCTTCCGCCCTCCGAAAAAACCTACTTCTGTCCGCACCTGGAAGGTCAGTGCTTCCAGCTTCTCCCTCTCTTTTTCTAATCTTTTTCTGTCTTCTCTACGGGCCCGCCACAAGGTGGCTGCCTCCGGGCTGTACGATCAGGCCCCCAAAAGCTTAATTGTCTCCTCCCAGCTGGGGCTTTCCCCATTGGTAGCTGGGTTCGGGTCGATTGGGCAATAGCACACCCCTCAGTACACGGATGCCTGTACTCAGGGCTTCCGTGTTCGTGGTACCCCGGTACCTTCTGTGGACAGTCTCACGGTTCTAGCTATGGGTGATAAGCCTTCTAAGACAATTCTCCCATCCTCTCCTCTCTGTCAGCTTCTGGAAGCTCTAAAACCTCATGCCCTGATTCCCTCCGTAAAACTATCTACGTTAATCCGCCTGTGCTCTAAGACTTGGCCAAAGTACGATTTACAGGGTTCCTTCCAGTGGCCTTCTCAGGGTTCATTTGACCCTGGCATTCTACGGGAATTGGCCAATTTCTGTCACGGGTCAGCTAAACGGAAAGAAACGATGTACATTATGGCATTCTTTTATATAGTCCTAAAGGCTGACCCCTCCACTTCTTCCCACTGCTCACCTGCCCACATGTTCTTAGCAATGCCATCCTTCCAGGAACCCTCTGCTCCCACCATAGAACCAGCGGATGAACCTCCACCCCCCCCCCCGACCTAGAGAGACCACCCCTTCCCGGCCTGCCCAATCAGGCGACACCTCACCTATCCCTCTTTCCTCAAAAGTTTCTTCTAGGCACAGAAAGGACTCACCTACACCTTCCCCCCATGACACTTCTAAACGTTTCATTCTTAGGTCTCCAGGAGTCCCACATAAATATTCTTCTGGGTCACCTACCTGCTCCCCTAAATCCTCCACAAAGTCCCGTTCCCCTCGCTCCAGGTCTCCTAGTCTCTCCGACCCAGCCTCACCCCGCTTCTCCCACAGCCGGTCTCCCAAACAGCTAAAAATTTCCTCCCGCCACAGGTCACGCAGAGAATCAGAAGCGTCTTCGGATTCCTTTGGGTCACCTGCCCACCCTACTCCGCCCCCTCGATCTGCCAAAGCCCCCTCAGGCTCTCACCCCACCCGCCACCTTGCGCCTTCCTTCACTCCTCCCCTCATGTGCTCCTGCGCTGCAACAGCAGAGTCTGGCCCTGATCAAGTCAAGCCGGCTGCCATTCTGCCCCTGCGGGAGGTGGCTGACGCGGAGGGCTTGATGAAAGTCCACGTTCCTTTAGCTTTATTGGAACTTTCACATATTTCTAAGTTACTCGGGTAGTACATAGCTGACCCCACTAATTTCACAAAAAAATTTCAATATTTAACCCAATCTTACAACCTAATTTACCATGATATTTATATGATTCTCGGTAATAACTTACTTCCCGAGGAGCGAAGGTCGGTCTGGGAACAGGCTAGGCTGCATGCTGATGAAGTTCACCAAACCCTGGCCTCCCATCCTCCGGGGGCAGAGGCGGTGCCAGACCAGGAACCCCACTGGGATTATAACTCCCCTGAGGG
Source organism: Microtus oregoni (assembly GCF_018167655.1). Lineage (NCBI taxonomy): Eukaryota > Metazoa > Chordata > Mammalia > Rodentia > Cricetidae > Microtus > Microtus oregoni. The sequence goes on from NW_024543059.1 coordinate 35,306,118, forward strand.
CATTCTGGCCAGAAAGACCAGTTCCTAACTTGTCTAATGGTGGGGCTTCATAAGGCTGCCCTTAAACCAGTAAACTATTCTAAACTCACAGAAATTTTCCAAGACACTAAGGAAAATCCCTCTGCATTTCTTGACCGTCTTACTAAAGCTATGTTACAGTTCACAAGCATGGATCCAGAATCCACGGAGGGTAGACAGCTCCTGATGACCCATTTTGTCAACCAGTGCTACTTAGACATCAAGGCAAAGCTCAGACATTTGGAGAAGGGTCTCCTAACCCCACAGGCACAGATCCTGGAGGTGGCTTTCAAGGTCTACCACGCGAGAAATGACAAGGCCCGGAATCATTGCCACGTGGTAACTGCACCCGCCCAGGCAGCTGAGGAGAAAAGCTGCCAAGCTTAAAGACACCAGGCTCAGCCCCCTCTACTCCAGTCTAAGGAAAACAGTGGTCCCATCCATCGCTTAATCCTCCTGTGTTAATACACCCTCCCTTCTTTAAATTCATAAATAACCATCCAGCTGTCGTTACAGATACCATCATCAAATACGGAGTCAGGGGCTCAGGCAGTAAGCAGATTCTCAACAAAGCTCCTTAACTTAACAGGTCAGTCACTGACTGCAGCAGTGACCCCTGAAATGTTAAGGAATATATGGTTAAAAATCTATTTCTTTTGAGACACTTCCCTTAAACTCCAGGATGCCAGCCAGACCCACCTAAACAAATCAAACACAAGCGGATCATCAACGGAATAAGTATCATTTAATTATTTTTATCATTCTTAACCCCAGACCTCCTAAGACTCCCCCACCCCAGATCTCCCCTTTAATTTCCCAAACCTCCTCTCCCCTTTGTTCCTCTCTACTAATGTGACTTTTGTCTTCCAGCATCTTAACGATGACCCAGCTACTCAGAAAAGTCAGGCAGATGCGATTTCTTCAATCAGCCACCTCAGACGCCAGCGGACAGGATACCAGCCATGACCTCAAATGCCAGCGGACAGGATATAACCAACAAAACATCGCCAGAATAATCGGACACTCCCTGGATTCCTTGATGCTCAAAGCCAGCAGGAAGCAGTCATGAGAGATCAGGCTATGCCCCCATTCCCTACCCTTCAAGCCCCCCCCCAATTTTTTTTAATAAAACCAAAAGGGTGAAATGTTGTTCCTTTTACGAAACTACAGCTCCCAGCATTCCTCTGGACTATGGATACCAGCACGCGTAAGCACAGGACAACTTTTTCAGAAGCCTTTGCATTCCTCGTTAAAAGGCAAGGGTCGCCACGGGCCCCTTCCCTTCCCCCCGCCTCTCCTTTCATTTCCGCACACCTGTACCTCACCTGTCGTTACCCCTCCCCCATTAAAGTGCACCCACGTGGGACCACTGCATGTCTGTGTCTCCTTCCCTCGCATAACATCTTCACTCTATAACCCCGCAGACAGAAAAGCCAGAAATAAGAACAACAGAACTGAATTCAGATTATTAAAGAACATTTTAATATTTATATTATTAACACTTGTGTTTTCCTGTTTTAAGGCATTATAAGTGTTTGCACACTATATTTGCAAGATGTGGCCTTCATATTTTTTGTTTCTCACATGCAATTATATGCATAAGTTATCCTCTAAATATTACTTTAAAATATTTACTTTAAAATCCATTAGATTCCAAATATAAGAATTTCTCTCCAAATTCAACAATCACTATTAAATCTGAATTATAATTTTTCAATATTTAATAAAAGCAGAATTTATTTAAGAAAGTTTTATATTTATTAATTTGAAGCCATTGTTTGGTACATGAGTGTACTTCATGGGAAGTTACCCTGAAATTAAATATAAATTTCATTCTTAACTAGTTTAGTTCAAGACAACAGAGAGTCTCCCTAATAAAGGTTTTCATACATTTGTCCTGACATTAGGCATACTGGGATTTTTGAGCATTGGATATTCTATAAAAATTATGCATTTATTTTTGTCATCCTAAAAAGCTAAATAATAAAATGAATCCAAAAAAAACCCCATATATAGATCCTCCTGGAAATTGGAAACAGACAAGATTGTCAGGTAAAAGTATGTAGCATTTGGGGTGGGGTTGGGTAGGGGGAAGGGGAGAGGGGGAGAAAGATGGGAGAAGTGAATAGTTGGGGAGAGCTGGGGTAAGTGGAATGGTTGAGATGGAGGATGGACTATATGGGAGCAGGGAAGAAAATATCTTAGTTAAGGGAGCCATTTTGGGGCTGGAAAGAGGCTTGGTTCTAGAGGGGTACCCAGGTGTTCACGGAGATGTCTCCATATAGGACCTTGGTCAGTGGAGGAGAGGGTGCCTGAACGGCCCTTGTGTCATAGTCAGACTGAAGACTATCTTGAATATCACCATAAAATCTTCATCCTTTATTTAATAAGATTGTTTTGGCTATCCTGAGTTTTTTTTCCATATAAAGTTGATTATTGTCCTCTCAAGGTCTGTGAAGAATTTTGATGGGCCCTTGATGGGGACTGCATTGAATCTACAGGTTGCTCTTGGGATAATTGCCATTTTCACTATGTTGATCCTCCCAATCCAAGAGCAAGAGAGATCCTTCCATTTTCTGGTGTCCTCTTCAATTTCTTTCTTCAAAGACTAAAAGTTCTTGTCAAATAGATCTTTCAGTCCCTTGCTCAGAGTTAACCCAAGATATTTTATGCTTTTTGTGGCTATCGTGAAAGGTGATGCTTCTCTGATTTCCCTCTCTGCATCCTTATCCTTAGTGTATAGGAGAGCAACTGATTTTTTGGAGTTGATCTTGTATCCTGCCACATTACTAAAGGTGTTTATCAGCTGTAGGAGTTCTTTGGTAGAGTTTTTGGGCTTGCTTATGTATAGTATCCTATCCTCTGCAAATAATGAAAGTTTAACGTCTTCTTTTCCAATTCAAATCCCGTTGATCCCCTTATGTTGCCTTATTGCTATTGCTAGAACTTTAAGCACTATATTGAAGCGGTATGGCGAGAGTGGACAGCCTTGTCATGTTCCTGATTTTAGTGGGATGGCTTTGATTTTTCTCTCCATTTAATTTGATGGTATCTATCAGCTTGCTGTAAATAGCTTTTATTATATTTAGGTATGACACTTGTATACCTAATCTCTCCAAGACCTTTATCATAAAGGGACTCTACAACATATGGGCACAGGAGACCACTTCCTACATATAACCACAGCATCACAGACATTAAGGGCAACATTGAATAAATGGGACCTCCTGAAGCTGAGAAGCTTCTGTAAAGCAAAGGATACTGTCACTAAGACAAAAAGCCAACCCACTGACTGGGAGAAGATCTTCACCAACCCCGCAACAGACAAAGGTCTGATCTCCAAAATATAAAAAGAACTCAAGAGCCAGGCGATGGTGGCGCACTCGGGAGACAGAGGCAGGCAGATCTCTGTGAGTTCGAGACCAGCCTGGTCTACAGAGCTAGTTCCAGGACAGGCTCCAAAGCCACAAAGAAACCCTGTCTCAAAAAACCAAAAAAAAAAAAAAAAATAAAGAAATAAATAAAAAAATAAAAAGAACTCAAGAAGCTAGACTTTAAAGTGCTAATTAACACAATTAAAAAATGGGGCACTGAACTGAACAGAGAATTCTCAACAGAAGAAATGCAAATGGCCAAGAGACACCTAAGGTCATGCTCAACCTCCTTAGTGATCAGGGAAATCAAATCAAAACAACTTTGAGATACCATCTTACACCTGTCCGAATGGCTAAAATCAAAAACACCAATGATTGCTTTTTCTGGAGAGGATGTGGAGTAAGGGTTACACTCATCCATTGATGGTGGGAATGCAAACTTGTGAAACCACTATAGAAAGCAGTTTGGCGGTTTCTCAGGAAATTTGGGATCAACCTACTCCAGGACCCAGCAATACCCTTCTTGGGAATATACCCAAGAGATGCCCTATCACACTACAAAAGTATTTGTTCAATTATGTTCATAGCAGCAGTATTTGTAATAGCCAGAACCTGGAAACAACCTTGATTCCCTTCAATGGAAGAATGGATGGAGAAAGTGTGGAATATATACATATTAGAGTACTACTCAGCGGTAAAAAAACAATGACTTCTTGAATTTTGCATACAAATGGATGGAAATAAAAAACACTATCCTGATGAGGTAACCCAGACCCAAAAAGATGAACATGGGATAAACTCAATCATAATTGGTTTTTAGCCATAAATAAAGGACATTGAGCCTATAATTCATGATTCTAGAAAAGCTAAATAAGAAGGTGAACCCAAAGAAAAACATATAGTTATCCTCCTGGATAATGGAATTAGACAAGATTGCTATGTAAAAATTGGAACTGGGGGGTGGGGGAAAGGGAAGACGGGGAGAGACAAGTGAGAAGGGGAAGATGGGGAGAGCTTGGTGGAATGGGATGGTTGGGATAATAGAAGGATGCATATGGGAGCAAGAAGTATATATCTTAATTAAGGGAGCCTTTTTAGGGTTACCTAGAACCTTGACTCTAGAGGAGTTCCCAGGGGTCCAGAGGGATGTCCCCCACCAGGTCCTTGGGCAGCTGAAGAGAGAGAGCCTGAAATGGTCCGATCCTATAGCCATACTAATGAATATTTTGCATATCACCATAAAACCTTCATCTGGCGATGGATGGAGATAGAGATAGACACCCACATTGGAGCAATGGACTGAGCTCCCAAGGTCCAAATGAGGAACAGAAGGAGGGAGAACATAAGCAAGGAAGTCAGGATTGTATGGGGGGTACCCACCCACTGAGACAGTGGAGATGATCTATTGGGAGCTTACCAAGGCCAGCTGGACTGGGACTGAAAAAGCCTGGGATAAAACCAGACTCTCTGAATATGGTGGACAATGAGGGCTGGTGAGAAGCCAAGGACAATGTCACTGGGATTTGATCCTAATGCTGTACTGGCTTTGTGGAGCCTAGCCTGTTTGGATGCTCACATTCCTAGACCTAAATGGAGGGGGGAGGATCTTGGATGGCCCACAGGGCAGGAAACCCTGACTGCTCTTTGGACTGTAGAGGAAGGGGGAGGGAAGTGGGGCATGGCGAGTGGGGGGAGGGGGAGGGAAAAGGGAGCCGGGGATGAGGCAGAAATTTTTAATAAAAAAAAAAGTAAAATAAAACCTTCATCCTGTGACAGATGGAGAGAGAGACAGAGACTCACATACCCACATTAGAGTACTGGCCTGAGCTCCCAAGGTCCATTTGAAGAGCAGAAAGAGAACAAAGATGAGCAAGGAAGTCAGGACCACGAGGGGTTGGTCTACCCACTTAGACAATGTTCCTGATGTAATGAAGGCCCAATAAAGCCTGATGGACTAGGACTGAACAAGCATGGGATCAAACTGGACCCTTTGAATGTGGCTGACAATTGGGGCAGACTGAGAACATAATGATAATGGCACTGGGATTTATCTCCACTGTATGTATTGGCTGTTTGGGATCCTAGTCTATTTGGATGCATACCTTCCTAAGACTGGATGGAGGGCGGAGGGCCTTGGACATCCCTCAGGTCACTGAACCCTGCCATCTCTTAGGACTGGAGGTAGAGAGTGAGTGGGGGCACGAGTGAGAAATGGGAGGAGGGGAGAAATGTGAAATTTTTTAAAAGTATTATTTATCAAGCATTAAAAAGTATGCATTTGCCGGGTGGTGGTGGCGCAAGCCTTTAATTCCAGCACTTGGGTGGCAGAGGCAGGCAGATCTCTGTGAGTTCGAGGCCAGCCTGGTCTAGAAGAGCTAGTTCCAGGACAGGAGTCAAAAGCTACAGAGAAACCCTGTCTCAAAAATCCAAAAAAAAGTATGCATTTATATCCAGTTTTTGAAAATTAATTGGGACAAATATGCTTATATATTAATAAAATACTAGTTTGATGCAAATAGTTAACAGATTTGAGTTTTGTTTTTCTCTTTGGAATGAAATTCGCCATTCTAGACTTGCTGTCCCTGAATACTAAGAAATCTTTCTGATTCCACACTTCTCTAATATACTGCAATTGTATTATACTAGCATGCCTGATTTAGAAAATGCACGTTCTAAAATTCTCTGCTAGAATTGCAAATTCCCGAATGAACTCGTTGCTGACTGAGATTCTCAGGTAACAATGTAACTATAAGAGCAAAAATATAAGATAGTGACTATAACTCATAGGCCACTCTAAAAGATTATTGTATTCTACATACTCGATAGTTATGATATGGTCCTCTGTAAATGCAAATTTTAAATTATCCTTTCTGAATAGTAGGTGATAATGTCACAAAATGGACAAATGTCTGGCTTTTTCCATTATTATCCTCATGCATATAATGTAAGAAGAGCACCATGGAGGAGTCCCCTGTATATTCCATTCTAACACAGAATGAAGATGGGAGTAAAACTGGTACAAAACTCTGGAGTTCAGGATGGCAGTGTCTCAGGACATTAGAAATCAACCAACTCTATGTCCCATAATAGTGGTCTATTAGAGTTATATATAAAGCTTGCTCAGTCAGCTACAAAACATATGTTCAAATTTGCTCAATGCCTCATTTTTGTAATTGTCAGAACGTGGAAACAACCTAGATGCCCGTCGATTAAAGAATAAATAAAGGAAATACGTTTCATTTACAAAATGGAGTACTATTTCAGTGGTTAAAAAAATGGAATCTTCATATGTGCAAGAAAATATGTGAAATTAGAAAAAAATCATCCTGTGTGACGTAAACCAGACCCAGAATATTGACAATGGTTTATACCCAATCATAGGTGAGAATACCAGCTATAAAGCAAAATTAGGGAACCTATGTCCCACGACCTCAGAGAAGCTAAGTAAACAAGGAAAACTTTAAGAGAAAAAAACATTATCTCACTGGGAAGGGGAAAGAGCGAAGATCTGAAAAAATTGGGAAACTAAGGGTATAAGGAGAATGAAAAGCAGAAACAAAAAGGGAGCTATAAAAGGAGAGGGAATGAAACTTGAAAGAATGGGATTTTAGAGAAGGGGAATGGACAGAGATGGAGAACAAGGAGAAACATACTTTTATTTAGGGCGCTCTTAGGTGACCTGCAAAAAAACTGGAATAATAAACATTTAGTGCTTTAGTTTCCTTCAGTTTTTATTTCTATTTTCTGAATAGTGTATATTAAAGTGAGGACTTTGGCAATTCCCTGGCCTATATATATAACACCCCCCACAAACAATACAAAAGAACAGAATTGTGTTTACTTCTATATATTCCATGCAATAGTCAAAAAGAATTTCAGATTAAATCAATGAACCTACACTGCACACATTTGAAAAAAAATTAGTGAAAAAGAAATTATCTGTGTTAATTTCTCTGCCCTTTCATGCTACCAGGCTACCATACATCAAGCAAAAGAAAATCTTTACAAATAACTTAGTGTGTTAACTGTGATTTTTGCATTTGCATAATTACAAAAGTAGAAAGAAAAAATATGTAAAGGAACACTTCCATTTGTGAGGTTTTCTTTATGTCGTGGAAATATTTACAGTCAAAGTACTTGAGTTCTTTGAAATTGTGTTGCTGTGATTACACCATATCAAATAGTGTGGGCACAGTGTGACAATCAAAAGGAGCCTATTCAAAGGTTTATCCAATACATTAAGGCAGCTGTAGGTCACAGCCAATACTGTTTTATAAAGTTAAGCAAAACCTGAGCAGGTTTATTTTAAATGTTCATGTGGTTATTCTTCAGCTTCTAGCCCTGAGCATTCAAGATTAATAAAATGCCTGCTTAATAATTGAAATATGTAAGAAAAATATAGATATTTTAGACTGAATATACATGTAAAATGATATTTCCCAAATATTTTCCTGAATAGAATTTAACCCTAAAACCATTTATGAGGATGGGAATGTTGGAAATATATGTCACCATTAGCATATAAACAAATATAAAACAAAGTAGGTGTGTGTTGAAATGGTTAGAAAAAGTATGTGGAATATTCCTTTACACAGGGTGAATAAATGTCAGAGTTAAATGTTTATAAAAGGAGCTGACTGGATTATAGGCAGAGAGTATTAACTTAGGCAGGAGAACCATACTTGGAGGTTGCTGGGAAGAACAAAGAGGAGTCTCAGAATCATGAGGGAAACAGGGAGAAGAAGATGAAATTGATATAGTAAGAAAATGTAATAATCCACAAAACAAAGGAGAGAGAAGAAATATCACTGAATTTAATATGTAAGAGCTACCTTGTAATAATCCTGAGACATAGTAATAGAAATGTGTGTGGTTATTTCTGAACGATCTGCAGGGACACACAAATAGCCTACTTGTTGGCATTCATATTGGAGTTCAGAATTTTAACAAAGATCAAAAAGGCATAAAACCTTGACTAAGCAATAAACATGGAGCCAAATGGTGCTTTTTAATAACTGCCTTTCCATCACCTAGATCTCTTCAATGGAACTCCTTATTTCCCCAACCAATGCATGAGTTTAGAGATTTGGATCCTGCTTCTCTTCTCTACCTTTATTTACACTTGCACATAAGGCTTAGATCCCTCAGCTTATGTCTGTAGAAGGAGCTGCAGGCTGGCGTTCCTGCCACCCGGCCCCTGGCCGGCTGGCTAGCTTATGCCCCGAAAAAACTACAGGGAAACTGTATTCTTTTAAATACTGCATGGCCCATTAGTTCTAGCCTCTTAGTGGCCAATTCTCACATCTTGCCTTAACCCATCTCTAATAATCTGTGTAGCACCAGTCTTTCCAGGAAAGATTCAGCATGTCTGACTTGGCAGCTTGCTTCATCGTGTCTGCCCTGGAGAGCAGAGGCATGGTGTCTAAGCTCATTCCTCTTCCTCCTAGCATTCTGTTCTGTCTACTCCACTTACCTAATTCTCTGTCCTATCAGGGTCAAGGCAGTTTCTTTATTTAACCAATCACCTTCCTCCATCATACCTCTAGTCTGATTTATATAGTTTGTATTTTGTGAATCTTAGATGTAATAGTTAACCTATTACAGAGAATAACCTTAAGAATGTGCTCTGCCATAAATCTGTCTACCTGAATGAGCCATAAAATTACTACTAGTTTCTCTCATTTTAAGATACTCAGTCCACACTCTGGGTGACTTTAGATCTCACATTTTTTAAATCTATCGTTTTATACATAGGTCCTACTTGTACAAAACATTAGTTCTTTTTCTCTTGGCTGTTTCAAATAATGCAATAAGGGTTGCTAGGCTCTCCATGTAAAATGGGTAGCAAACTGAAAAGTAGTAATGGATATTTGCACACACAATGCATAAACTTGTCTTCCCCTAGAATGCATTATAATGTATTCATTCTTTGAACTTCCTAGAACTCTTTAAATCCTGCTACAATAGCATCAACACAAAAGCTGTCTTTCTTCAAAAATTTATTTGCAATTACTGAGGCTCCACTAAAATATTGTCACCACTGCTTCCTAGTAATGCAGTTTCACCACTTTCTTTTTTGTGCTCTCTCTTCTCTCTTCAACATCGCATGTTCATGTTATAGACTGTTTTTACATCATAATTCATCAATTAGATGTTCTAAAAGCTTCCCAACTGTATAAATATACCATTCGATGAAATCTCAGCAAAACAATACATTCTCCATGCCATTCTAAAGATCCAGAAAGTGTCTAGGTTTTTCTCAAATCTCTGCGTATTGTATACTATAATCCCAAGTGGCCCAGGCATTCCATATATTTCTGTTCACACCTCCTTCTCTTACACAAACAGTCCACATATCAGTGATTCTTCCCAAACATGTCCAATGGCTGATGTGTAGTGGTCCAACATTGACTGATTACTACTACTGTACCTAAAGAATTTCAATATTTCTTTATCAATGTCTACTGTGGATATTGTCCAGATTCTCTATTTCAACAGCATTTATGCTGGGGTTGGTGATATAGGAATGACAGGATAAAATGTTAGATTACATAGTCTTCATTTATACTATCAGACATACTCATCAGAAATGTTTTATATTGCTATGAATTATTGTGTATTGATATAAGTTCAAAGTTTTTACTGAAAAATACTGTATGTAGGTTTCCATTCTGGTTTGGATTATTTTTTTCATGCATTCCTTGAAAAATATAACACAAAATGCTACACCATGAAAGCTACTATTGCAAACTGTTTGGGAAAACTAACAAATGTAGGTAGTAGTAAATCACCACTAATAATTAAAAAAATGCAATCATGTTAGATATGCTTAGAAAATAATTCAAGGACTGAAAAGTTATTTTTATATTTGTAATAAAATTTTACATAGAATGTGATTTTGGCACACAACTTTGTAACACCGAGAAAGGGTAGATATAGAAGGCACTGGCCAAAATTTTCAAAAATTTTTATTGTAGATGTACATTCTGATTTTGCTAATTTCCATAAACTCTGACTCCTGTATATGTAAGGTGTAGATAAATAAACAGTCAGTATTGGTTCTTCCCAGGTCCAACTGAGACCTGGATATAGACAGAGCTTGGCTTGTAAGAACCAGCATTGCTAACATTTTTTTTGAGACAAGGTAGTTTGGGTGCCTGTCATGGAATGAGCTCTTGTAGACCAGACTGGCTTAAAACTACCAGAGATCCACCCGCCTCTGCTTCCCCAGTGCTGGGATTTAAAGGCGTGAGCCACCACTGCCTGGCAATGCTCACACTATTATACACATTCCTGGTCTCTGATTGTAGGAATGTGCATTCAAACTGAGCATGAAATAAGACCCAACAAGAAAAGTGATCTCACTTCCAACAGTTTAGGCAAATCTTGTGGTAATCTCGGAGAGCACAATCATAGCTGCTGATTTATTTCTAACTCCATCTTACCTGTATTTTGTAGTATTATCATCCAAACTAAAGGTGAACAAGAGGATAAAATATGAATTTACTACTGACACTGTTTCCACTTGCTAAAAGAAAATAAAAGCCCATGATAAGTATTAGTGGTGACATATTTACAATTTGGGTCTACATGTAATACATCAGTATGAAAGCCTCCCATTCTGGATGCAAATATCTCACCGTGATTCTGGGTTATGCATTGGAGTATGTTGCAAGCATTTTCTAGTAGACCATGTCAGACTCGATAAATGCAAGGATTAAATACACAAATTATAGAATATACATTCTAATATATATGTGTTTTTACATGTAAAATTCTGAAATGTTATTCTTAAATCCAGTTCTAAGCATGCACAAATTGCTTCTGGTATCTAAAAAAATGCCATGATAATTTATCAATAGATTGATGTTTTCATTTAGGAAAAATATTATAGTATATGTATTATTTCAACAATTTCACCTTTGTATATATGCTTTTATTAGTGTTTCAAATGTGTACATGTATTCTAATATTTATTTCAGATTGATATTCTTAAAGAATACTTATTAAATATTTTTTCAGTATTACAACATGATTATTGAAACTTTGATAAAAATTCACTGCATTGCCATCCCTAGTCTCTACAATCACTTATATCAGTACTCTGTCCTTAGGTCATATACCTCTTCTATGTTTTCAGTGACATCTGAATTCAAGGAAAGCATATTTGAATGTGGTGTGTGTGTGTGTGTGTGTGTGTGTGTGTGTGTGTGTGTGTATGTGTGTGTGTGTGTGTGTGGATATGGAGTATATTAAGAAAACATGGATATCATTACAAAGCTAGTAAATCTGAGAAAAATCTATATTTCTCATTTTATCATCTTATTAAATAATATAGGAAATTCTGATAATAGATGGAATTTATAATGGTTCCTCAGAATACAGTAGAACATTGTCTGGATTTTGTTATGGAACAATTTTATATGCAGTATTACACCATGGAAATTAAATAACACATTTACATATATGTGTATATATGTGTGTGTATAGATATATCCATCAAACACTAGTGATGTACATTAGTATCATATCATGTCACAGCCTAAGAATTTGCCACACGTGGTATGAAAAGAGGCCAGTAAATCTCAGAGCTCCTGCACTCACTTCATATGCTTCATGTCCTGGAGCTGCATGATAATGTTAGAATACCAGGTTTTTTCATACATATATACTAGATTAGTTTTTAATATATCAAATTATCAATTCATGGAAAGAACCCTCTATGAGTCTGAGCATTTTATATAATAAAAAGCAGAAAATAACATAAATAATATTCTTTAGTGTAGACACATGTTGGGGTCTGTGGAGCCCAAACCCTGAATTTCCTGTAAACAGCTTGCTTTTCCTGTGCTTGCAGCTGCTCTGAGCAAGGCAGCTTGGGTTCCTATGTTTACAGCTGCTCTGACACAAGATCCTCAGGGATTCCTGATGGTAAGGGAGTGTTTTATTCTGGATATGTAGCTGATATTGGTAAGGGAAGGCACTATATAAGATGCCCTGGAACACAATAAAGTTGACGTAGTTGATGCAAGTTAGCTTTCTTGGTGTTCTTATTTTAAGGATGACCAGTGTATTTGTCTCTGTGTGTATATGTGAATTTCAATCTCCAGTCTCTATCCCAGAGTGTGAACGATACAGTATTGTGTATCATTTAGATCACAGAACAGGTGTTTCTTTTATGTTACTAACTATTCTACCAGATTCTCTCCTCTGTTTCTAATTTTTGGATTTATATACTTTTCAACATTTGTTGTCTGCCTCCTGAAATTAAACAGTCAGATCAACATTGTTTTTACACATTTTATGTAATCCACACATAGATCAACTAAGAGCAACATTCAGGAGTCTCCTATATTAATGGCTCAGAATTAAATAAAAATAGGTTATACTGTTCCTCTTCAAAATAAAGTCTTTTAATAATTATTATAAAATTATTTTATAAAATTATTATATATATAATTATATATAAAAAATAATTATAAAATTATTATAAAATTATAAAAGTATATGATAGCCAGTCTCTTAAACCATTAGAATAGCTATAATTTCTACTTTTTTCAGCTTATATGTTAAGGTCAAATTCAAATCTAACAGGAATACAACATTTCAAGGTAAAACACACGATTTCACCATGTAGTTAAAATGTCTTAATTTACAAACATTTGGCTATTCAGAGGGTATTACAGGGTTAGTACCAAGAGAAATGTCTTAATTTTTATTTTATCATCTTTTACCAATGCAGATATCACTGACAGGAAGAAATCTTTGCAAAATCCAATATTCTAGCCTAATCCAAAATGTTAAGGAGATAGTAGTTACATAAACAGAAACTTTACTTGCACAAACATAATTTCTAACTGTGTCCTAAATATTTACTCTAAACACACAGGAAACAAAAGCTCTTACTTCCAGGGAAACATAAAACATGGCTTTACAACGTTGCTACATTATTTGACAATTCAAAAATCATATAACAATGTTTGGTCAGAGACAAGCTGATAAATCCAAAAGATCTCCACTATTCTTGACTTAGAAAATATTTTATGCAATGTCCAGACAGAATTTATTGTACCAAGAAATAGAATATCTGCTGAAACGACAGTGTCTTTTAATAAAGATAGGGTAATAAAAAGCAAAATTTGAGAAATTGGGAAAAACAATTAAAATTAATAAAAACAAAAAATGGTTACCACAATGCAATCTCATATGAAATGTTAACTGAAATGGAAAATTCTTGAAAATTAACACAATTAGCAGAAAAACAACTGAATAATTTGGAGGCTAAGATAGAAAGGATAATTTTCTGCTAAAGAGTAACATAGATAGGATCTTGTCAATGCAAAATTGGTTATGTAAAATCACAACAGTGTGTATACTATGTGGAATTACGGATGTATACAGTTATATCTATACAAAAATATAATAATTTTATTATGTAGATGGATTTATTTGACATTTTTAGTATAGATATAATTTTAAAGGAGGGAGGAGAAATGAGTGTAAAATAACACAAATACAGTACACATGTATAAAATATTAAACTACTTTATGAAAGTATGTACATGTATGCATATTTCAGTATAATATAATTATGGCTTTTCAATATCATACATGTACACATAAGTAAACTATATGAATATTTAAAAGTAATTGATATGCTTTATAAATTATTTGGAGAGTTAGGGTAAAACTGAACTCTTTATACTATGAAGGGATATCAGCTTTTTCTCACTCAGGTTTAAGTAGTGTATTATTTAATTTCTTTGATGTTCAATGTCATGTCATTAAGTGCAAACCTTGAGATTAACAGACCATTTCCAAAATATGCTTACAAATGCCAATATGGTGGAAAGAACCTGTTTTGAATGTTCCTACATACTTTCATCATCATAGAATGGGAATCCATCTGCTAATATTTAGAATTTAAATGGGATTGGCTACTTGTCCTATAATTGCAGATTAATCCTTAAGTGATCATGACAACTCTTCACTCTCATTTGCTCCATGACCAAAAAAAAAGTGAGAATTGTTGAGATATATTTTTGTATAGTGATAAAAATAAAGGGAAATTTCTAGTAAATATTGTTATTAAGACTATGTGATGGAAAGCATAACACACACCGCCTTTATGGCTAGGAATCAAAAAATAAAATGATGACAGACTTACATGAAAATAATTGCTTTTGTGCTTCCAGAATCAAATGGAAAAATTCCTGAGTCCAAATGAAATATTGATATCCTCATATACATGAAAATCTCTTGACGCACATCAGAGATGTTCAATTGGCACTACGGGAAAAAAACCAGAACTATATGAAGAGAAAATTTTTAAATAGAAAATAAGAGACTTTATTGTACTATGGTATGATGTTTCATGTCTATAAAACCTACTTGAAGGCCACGTACATTTATATTGAAAAGATGGCAAAAATACTGTAACAGATTCAAATGGAGGTTGTTAATTCCAAAGTACTAGTGTTTTCTAGTTTCAATATTACTAGCAGGCATAGGGATTCAGAGTCTCAGATGGAAGATACAGGATAAGACACGCACTTGTCAAAGCACAATTGACCAACACACACAGTAACAAATAAATCTGATATGTTAATTATTTTAAAGGGTAGAATGTTATACCTTGCTGAAATGATCAATAAATAGTTGATTTCCAAGAAGGCTCAAGTTGTCTGATTTTCTATATAGAAAAGGAATACAAATGAGAAAAATCATGTACAAGATCAATATGTCAGTACACAAAACTAAGCCAACCAAAACAGCAACGTTGAGCCTGGGAGAACCTAAAAGGCAACAGAATAGTAAAAAGTATTTTCTCTTTTATAACTTATTGTACCATGAGAGTTTTGGTGCCAGGTAGGGTTGGGACTTCATGTGTAACTGAATAATCTTTTCAATGACTCTAAGTTTTCATGAAAATAAAACCTACAATGTTATATCCATTTCCACAGAAGATCTCAGAGAAAAGAGTAAAGATCATGAATCCCATTTACTCTGTAAGACGCTAAAACCTGAAGTGGATTATTTCCGTGCAGATTTTGCAATGTTTCAGACTGAGGCTGTGGGTCCAAAAGTTTAAAGAGTAGCAGAGGTTTCTAAAGCAGGAATTGAATTGCTGCACAGGAGACAATTGCACGTGATTCAGAACTATGATACTAGGAATAAACCAGTACCTGACTTTGCTAATTTCCCTTGACATAGTCTCATATAGAAGTCAATAGCAGTCTGCCATTTGTGTGTCAATGCATATTTGGGTTTTTGGTATAAACATGAGCAGCTGAGAGCTGTCATAGCAATGGCCTCACTAGTAAGGACCTGCTATGCTTGAAATATAATTACCTCACCTTGTCGGTGACTGAAGGAGTGTGGGCATTCAAATTGTTTCCGGAATAATGAGAAGAGTGATCTCAAGTCCACCAATAGGAACAAATCCTGTGGTAACCTTGGAGATCGCCAGCAGAGCCTCTGACTCAATTCTCCCTCCCATCTAACTGCGTGTTCCAGCAGAAAACAAAAATGAAAGTGAAAGTGGATGTCAGGAAAAAAAATGTAGTTTATCTAGGACCAGAATCCAATTATCAAAAATGGAAAACATCGCAGGTAACTAGATGATTATACATCCCATTCTTTGGGTCTGTATCCTGCCTATCTACCTGAAATTTTCCGTTTCTCCCTACTGACGGCTGATTGTGATTCTGTACTGCCGATTGCAGCTTACTGATATCACATTCAGAAATGCCATGTCACAGTCCCTAAACACACAGATTGTGAAATATACTTCTTGAAATTTTGAGATTCCCAGGTACCTGAGGTATCTCCCGATATTGCAATTATCTTACTCGGGCATCCAAAGTCACACAAGATTAGTACATCCCAGTTGTTGTCAGTTATTAGCCAAGAAAGTAAAATTTTGATTCCAAAAATGCAGAATTCAACACTAACTCAGAAATCACAGCTATTAAGGCTGAAGCATTGGCTTCAGAGACTCGAGCATATTTCCTGCACTGCGAGCAGAAACAGGTGCCTCTTAGCAGGAACGTGGGAAATCACACCAAATCCATTTTTTCCCTAGGATTCTGTTGCTTTTGTCTCCTATATGTCTCTTGAACTCAGAACAGATTTTTCTTCTCTGTGGTTGTTTACAATCGGGCTTCTGACTAAAGTCGATCGGACTTTAGTCAGAAGCCCGACTGGTAAAAACCCTGCAGTGCAGGCATTTTTATGCCATCTCTCAACCAATAAGGAGAGAGCACTCAAACCAAGGATTCTAAAGCAGCACAGGACTGAATTTAACTTGATGATCTCATTAAGAGCTGATGATTCATCTGTGTCTCCCTCCTCCCTGAGCGTTGAAAAATGAAGCAGATAATCACACTTTACTTAACAATGAAAACCATGAAAGGGTTATGGTTCTTTAAAGATGTCCTCCAACCAAAATGTTAAATGGAGTTCATGATAAGTGAGCAATATGCTGCTCTGTGGCAGTGGGGACTGAATCATCTCAGAGGTGAGGTAGCAATCATGGTTTTTGATCCTTCATTCATGACCACGTCTCTCAGGGAATCAAGAGGAAGCATCCAGACACCATTTCCATGCACCAAAACATGTACTAATCTGAATGAACTATGTTAAATTGTAAGTAACATAGCAGTTGAAAATTTGTCTCATTCTCAAATTTGAATAAAAAAATATCTGTAGAGAAAAAAAAACCCTCTAGACTTATTAGAGTGTCTTTTGACCAATACCCTCCTGTGCTTTTCCTTTGCAGTATCACAAACATTGAAAAGAAGTAAAGTTGAGGAGTCTCCACATATAAAAGATCAGTATGTGATATAATTATGTTCCATCACTTTTTGTGTTACTAATCTTCTCCTATTAGTTTTAAGATACTCAATAAAAACTCATGGTGACTTTAGGTCTCATATTCTTGAAATCTACCTCTTTTCTACGTCGGCCCTACTTATACAAAATTTTATTTCTTTGTCTCCTGTGTGTTTCAAATAATGCAATAAGGAATGCTAGGCTGTTCATGTTAAAATGGGCAGCATGCTGAAAAGTTGCAATGGCTGTTTCCCCACACGGTGTATAAACTTGTCTTCCCCTAGAATGCTTTATGATGTATTTATTCTTTGAAATTCCTAGAAGTCTTTAAATCCTGTTAAAATGGCATCAGCACCAAAGATGTGTTTCTTTCAATATTTTATTTGCAATGACTGAAGCTCCACTCAAATATTGCCACCATTGCTTCCTGGTAACTCGTTTCACCACTTTCTTATTTGTGATCTCTCTTCTCACTTCAACATAGCGTATCCACATTATAGACTGTTTTTACATTAGAATTCATCAATCAGATCTTGCAAAAGATTCCCAGCAGTATAAAAATACTATTATAAGAAATCTCAGCAAAACCATAAATTGCAGTGTGTGTGTGTGTCCATCCATGCTTTCTGGATATGGGGCTTTATAAGAGCTCATAAGTATCATTACAAAGCTAGAAAACCCGAGAGAATCTATACTTTCCCTTTCATCATCTCAATAAATAATATAAGCCATTATGATAATAGATGCAATTCAAAATGGTTCCTTAGAATATAGTAGATCATTGTCTGTATTTTGAAGTGGAACAATTATATATGCAAACTTACACAATAGAACTTAAATAATACAAGTTTACATATAGATAGATAGATAGATAGATAGATAGAGATATTCCTCAAATACTAGTTATATGCATTAGTATAATATCATGCCACAACCTTGGAATTTGCCTCTTATGGTGTAAAAACAGGCAAGTAAATCTCAGAGCTCCTGGACTTACTTCATATGCTTCATGTCCTGGAACTGCATGATAAGTTAGAATACCAGGTTTTTTCATATGTATAAACTAGAAATAGATTCAGATTTAATATTTCAAATTATCAGCTCTTTGGACAGAGCCCTCTATGAGTCTGTGAATTTTATAAACATAAAAGCAGAAAATAACAAAAGGAATATTCTTTAAAGTGTTATGGTTTGTGTCTTTTTAAGAGATAAGCCACATCCACTTCCTCCCCCATCCACTGAGCCAGGCTCATCTTCAGCTTCCTGCCAGAGCTCTCTCTTTTTTCTGTCTTCCTCTCTGAGAGGAAGCTTTGCTTCTGCCTCTCTCCCCACTTCTCCACATTGATCATGACAAAATCTTCACTCTCATTTGCTCCATGACCAAAAAAAGTAAGAAGTGTTCAGATATATTTTTGTATAGTTATAAAAATCATGGAAATTTCAAGTAAATATTTTTTCTTTATTTTTTTTTTTAGTTGTTGAAAAAAAAATTCTGCCTCCTCCCCATTTCCCGTTTCCCTCTCCCTCCTCCCACACATTGCCCCTTCCCCCCAAGCCGCCTCCCCCTCTCCCCCTCCGCCCAACTCCATTCCTTTTCCCTCTCCAGAATGAAGAGCAGTCCAGATTCCCTGCTCTGCCTGAAGAGAGCTTCCTGTGTAGAGAGCTGCGTGGAGCCATACCTTATGGTGCTGGCTTCCACCCTCCGCGATCCTGAAAACGAGTGCTCTCTGTGATAATCAACTTCTATTATGGCTAAGGCCTGACTCATGCTATTATCACGCAATGATCATCAGCTTCTTGCATATGGGTGGACCTATGGGCAGTGCCCACCTGGCAATCCGGGGTTGGCGGCCTGTGACTTTTTTAAGGGCTGGTAGAGGTTTGCCCAGGGAGAGAGAGAAAGAGAAAGAGAAGGAGAAAGCTTGCTGTGAACAAGGTCCTGAATAAACTGCTAGCAAGAAGAGCTCCCGTGTTGGGTCTTCCTTGCTGGTCGAGGCGGGCGTGACAATGTACCTGAGCATCTTTTGACCACATCAGAGATATTCAATTGGCACTACTGGGAAAATAACAGAACTATGTGAAGAGAAGAATTGTAATTAGAACATAGGAGACTTTATTGCACTATGGTGTGATGTTTCATGACTATAAAACCTACTTGAAGGTCATTTATATTGAAAGATGGCAAAAATATTGCAACAGATTCAAATAGAGGTTGTTGATTCCAAAGTACTAGTGTTTTCCAGTCTCAACATTACCAACAGACATAGGAATTTGGATTCTCAGATGGAAGACACAAGATATGATATGCACTTTTTCAAAGCACACAAAAACAACACACACAGTAACAAATGAAGCTGATATGTTAATTATTTTAAAGGGTAGTATGTTATTCTTTGATGCCAAGATAAATAGTTGATTTGCAACAAAGCTCATGCTGTCTGAATTCCTAAATAGAAATGTGAATACAAGTGAGAAAAGTGAAGTACAAGAATTTTTGTATGCCAGAACATAAAACTATGCCAACCAAAGCAGCAACGTTGAGCCTGTGGGAACCTAAAAGGCAATAGAATGATAAGACATATGTTTCCTCTTCTATAACTCATTGAAGCGCGAGAGTCTTTGGTGCCAGGGAGGGTTGGGCATTCATGTGTCACTGTATAATATTTTCAAATGACTCTAAGTTTTCATGAAAAGGAAACATACAAAGTAATAACCATTCCAACAGAGGATCTCAGAGAAAAGAGGAAAGATCATGACTCCCCTTTACTCTGTCAGACGCTAAAACCTGAAGTGGATTATTTCCTTGCAGATATTGCATTGTTTCAAGACTGAGGAAGTGGTTCCAAAAGTTTAAAGAGTAGCAGAAGTTTCCAAAGCACGAATTGATTTGCTGCACAGAAAACCACAGCAGGTAACTCAAGACTGTAACACTGGTAATAAACTGGTACCCGACTTTGCTAATTTCCCTGCACTTATTCTCATATACAAGTCAATAGCATTCTGCTATGTCTGTGTCAATGTACATTTTGGTTTCTGGTATAAACATGAGCAGCTGAGAGCTGGCATAGCCAGAGCTTCACTATTAAAGACCTACTATTCCTAAAATATAAATTGCTCTCCCTGCCTTTGAGTGAAGAAGTGTGAGCATTCCAATTTTTTCCAGAATAATAAAAGAATGTCCTCAAGCCCACCAATAAGAACAAATCCTGTGGTAACCTTGGAGATTGCCATCAGAGCTGCAGACTCATTTCTCTCTCTCCTCTAACAGTTTGGTCCAGCAGAAAATATAAAAGTGAAAGTGAATGAAAAAAAATGTAGTTTACCTAGCACCAAACCTAATTATCAAAAATGGAAAATATCACAGGTAACTAGGAGATGATTATACATCCACTTTTTCGGTCTGTACCCTGCTATATACCTGAAATTTCTTATTTCTCCCTGCTGACGGCTGATTGTGATTCTGTGCTGCGGATTGCAGCTTACTGGTATCACATTCAGAAATGCCGTGTCGGAGTCTCTAAACACACTGATTGTTGAATCTACCATTTGAAATTTTGAGATTTCCAGGTGCCAGAGGATATTTCCCAATATTGCAATTATCTTACTGAGGCATCCAATGGCACATAAGATCAGTACATCCCGCTTGACCACGAACGTAAATTTTGATTACAGAAAATGCAGAATTCAACACTAACTCAGGAATCACAACTATTATGGCTGAAGCATTGGCTTCAGAGAATCGAGCACATTTCCTGCACTGCGAGCGGAAACAGGTGCCTCTTAACAGGAACGTGGGAAATCACACCAAAACCATTTTTTTTTCCCTAGGTTTCTATTGCTTCTGTCTCCTGTATGTCTCTCGGACTAGGAACAGATTTTTTTCTCTGTGGTTGTTTACAATCGGGCTTCTGACTAAAGTCGATCGGACTTTAGTCAGAAGCCCGACTGGTAAAATCCTGCACTGCAGACATTTTTTATGCTATCTCTCAACCAATAAGGAGAGAGCTCTCAAACCAAGGATTCTAAAGCAGCACAGGACTGAATTTTACTCGATGATCTCATCCAGAGCTGATGATTCATCTGTGTCTCCCTCCTCCCTGAGTGTTGTAAAATGAAGCAGAGAAATTGAAATGGGAACAGAGGATAAAACATAATTTTTCCTGTTTTTGCCTTCTGTTAACAGCACACAAAACTGGCTAATATGAAAATATGACAGTTCTTTTTGTTGTTGTTGTTGTTTTGTTTTTTGTTTTTTCGAGACAGGGTTTCTCTGTGGCTTTGGAGCCTGTTCTGGAACTAGCTCTGTAGACCAGGCTGGTCTCATACTCACAGAGATCCACCTGCCTCTGCCTCCCAAGTGCTGGGATTAAAGGCATGCGCCACCATCGCCCGGCTATATGACAGTTCTTAAGAGCAGAAGTGTTCTTCATATTATTTTTTTTTTGTAGTTTTTCGAGACAGGGTTTCTCTGTGGCTTTGGAGCCTGTCCTGGAACTAGCTCTTGTAGACCAGGCTGGTCTCGAACTCACAGAGATCTGCCTGCCTCTGCCTCCCAAGTGCTGGGATTAAAGGTATGCACCAACACCGCCCGGCTGTTCTTCATATTTTTGTTTCTCACATGCAACTAATATACATAAATTACACTATAAGTAATACTTTAAAATATTAACAATGAATTCCACTAGATTCCAAATACAAGAATTTTTCCAAATTCCACAATTACTATTAAATAGAGTATATTTTTTTCTTTCTTAAAAAAACAGAATTTATTTAAGGAAGTTTTATGTCCATTAATTTGAAGCCATTGATTGGTACATGTTTGCACTGCATGGCAAGCTACCCTAAATACACATCTAAATTTCCTTAATTATTAGTTCAAGCCAACAGAGAGTCTCTCTAATAAAAGTTTTCCTTCATTTGTCCTGACAATAGTCATACTGGGATTTTTTGAGCAGTGGATATACTATAACAATTATGCGTTTATATCCAGTTTTTGAAAATTAATTAGGGAAAATATGCTTACATGATAATCAAATACTGGTTTGATGCAAATATTTAGCAGATTTGAGATATGTTTTCTCCTTGGAATGAAATTTGCCATTCTAGCCTAGCTGGGGATAAATACTCAGAATACTTCCTTTTACCACACGTCTCTAATGTCCTGGAATTGTATTATATTAGCATGCCTGCTTTAGAAAAAGATTATTCTAAAATTGTCTTCTAGGATTGCAAATTTCAAAAGGGACTTCTTGCTGACTGAGACTGCTACATGACTCTTTCAGATTACAGTATAACCATAAAAGAAAAAGTATAAGATAGTGACTATAACTCATAGACCACACTAAAAGATCGTTGTATTCTACTTACTCCCTATATGTGATATGGTCCTCTGTAAATGCCAATGTTATATTATCCTTTCTGAATAGTAGATGTTAATGTCAATAAATGGGCAAATGTATTCTTTTCTTATTGTCCTCATGCATATAATGTAATAAGATCAGCATGGACGAATCTCCTGTATATTCCTTCTCAGACACAGAATTAAGATGGGATTAAAACTCGTACAAAACTCTGGAGTTCAGTATGGCAGTTTATCAGAAAATTAGAAATCAACCAACTGTTAATCACCGCTAACAATAAAATAGCAGTCAAGTTAGATTGATTACTAGGTAAGTAAGAGATGAATTTAGGTAGATAGATCAGAGATGCAAAGAATATAGAATGTAAAATATTTTAGTGGCACAAGAATTTTTATGACACTGATATACATCTGCTCTTGTAAGCGCCAATCTACTAGAGAGAAGCTGATGAGCATCAGGGAATCTCCAAATGGAATTTGATTTCTAAGTGGCAAAGTTAAACACCTGGCAAAAAACTGCCTTTGTCTCAACTGCAAACAGTATGTTGTACACAGTTGACAAGAAGGACACAAAAGATGCGGACTGCTGAAATTTGTCAAGATGAAATAGGCCTGTTCTTACAGAAACATCTGTGAGATATTTTAGGCCAGTAAGCTAAAGACAGATGCATCAATGTTGCAGAAGATATTAGTGTATCTGATCCTGCAAACCACAGTCTCCTAAAATTTTATAGGTTTAATATATTTGTCTTTCACTTGCTGTTTACTCAGGTAATATATCCTTCTGCTCAGTATTTTGAAAGGTTTGAAGACTCGACACGTACAGTTTTACAGATTTCCTTGCTACTAAGTTTTAAAAAAATCATAAGAGAGATGTAATATTTAAAAAGCTTAAAATATATAAAACACTACCATGTTTAACTGAGTAAATAATTTTTGGACTGAAAAGATTTTTATATTTGTAATACAAGTTTACATAGAATGTGATTTTGGCACAAATCTTGGTAAGCACTGAGATAAGGTAGATAATAGAAGGCACTGGCCAAAATTTTCAAAACAGTGAGAATAACTATTGTGAATGTAAGTTGTGATTTTTCTAATTTCCATGGACTCTGACTCCTGTACATGTGAGGAGTACCCTGCCTTGTGTAGACAATTAAACCGTCAGTATTTGCTATTCCCAGGTCCTTCAGAGACCTGGATATAGACAGAGCTTGAATTTTTTTTTTTTTTGTAGCTTTGGTGCCTGTTCACAGAAGTAGGTCTTGTAGATCTTGTAAATCTTATAGATCATGTTGGCATCTAACTCCCAGAGATTCACCATCCTCTGCCCCCTAGTGCTGGGATTAAAGTTGTGAGCCACCACACCCAGGCATTGCTAACATTATTATATGCATTCCTGGTTTCTGATTGTAGAAGTGTATTCATTCAACCTTAGCATGAAATAGGAAATAAGAACCAACAAGGAAAGAGACCTCACTTCCAACAGCTTAGACAAATCTTGCGGTAATCTTGGAGAGCTCAATCATAGCTGTTGATTTAATTTTCACTCCATCTTAAATTTGTTTTGTAGTACTATCAGCCACACTAAAGGTGAACAAGAGGATAAATATTAATTTACTACTGACACTGTTTCCACTTACTAAAGGAAAAAAGAGCCCATAATCCGTACTAGTGATGATATAGTTACTATTTGGGTCTATATCTAATACATCAGCATGAAAGCCTCCCATTCTGGATGCAAATATCTCACCGTGATTCTGGGCTGCTCATTGAAGCATGTTGCTAGCATTTTCTAGTAGACCACATCAGATTCAATAACTTTAATGATTAAGTGCATGAATTATAGAATATATATTCTAATATATATATATATTTATATATATATATGTGTGTGTGTGTGTGTGTGTTTACTTAAAAAATTCTGAAATGTTCTTTTTAAATCCAGTTCTGAGCATACACAAATTGCTTCTGATATCTAAAATTCCATGAAAATTTAGCAATAGATTGAGGTTTTCATTTAGAAAAAATACTATATATATTGATTCAACAATTTCACCTTTGCATATATTCTTTTATTAGTGTTTCACATGTGTACATGTTTTCTGATATTTCTTTCAGATTGATACTCTCAATGAATATTCATTAAATATTTTTCAATATTACTACATGAATATTGAAATTTTAATAAAACTCACTGCATTGACATCACTAGTTCTACAAGCAACTAACCAATACTTTTTACTTAGGTCATATACCTCTTCTATCTTTTCAGTAAAATCTAAATTAAAGGAAAGCATGTTTCAGTGTGTGTGTGTGTGTGTGTGTGTGTGTGTGCGCTGTGTGTGTGTATGTATGTGCATGTATTTGGTTATAGGGCATTTTAATAGCACATGGTTATCACTACGAAGCTAGCAAACCTGAGGAAAACTACATTTCCATTTTAATCATCTTATTAAATAATATAAGCCATTCTGATAATGGAATTCATAATGGTTCCTCAGAATACAGTAGAACATTGTCTTTATTTTGTATTTGAACAACTATATATGCAACTTACACAATGGAAATGTGGTTTTTTATGCAGTCAAATGATAATACAAATAATATGTATTATATATAAATATAATACATAATTTACACACAAGACCTCCTGAGAAAATTGAGAAACTATGGTAAATAGAGAATGAAAGTAATAAATGGAGAAGATGCTGCAGAAAAGACAGGGAGAATAACTTGAAAGAACAGGATTTTCTAGGTGGGGACAGAGATGTAGCATAAGGAGAAAGGTACCTTTATTGCGGGAGCTAATAGGGAACCTGCAAAAACCTGTAATTGGAGAAATTTCCAGGAATTCACAAAACCTGTAATAGCAGAAATTCACAAGGACTACCCTAGTGAAGTCAATTAGCAATATTGGAGTGGGTGCTTGAACAGTCTTTGTCTTTTAGCCACATTGATGTTTATCATGTAACCAGCATTCAGCAACTGATGGAAGCAGAGGCAGAGATCCACAGTCCATCACAGGGCTTATCTCCCAATGTCTAGTTGAAGTGCGGGAGGAGTGAGAATACATGCAAGGAGATCAAGTCTGTAATGGGAATGACCATTGAAACAACTTAACTGAGCTAATGGGAGTCTAGTGAGAAAACCAACAAAGTACCAAGGTAGGCACTCAGAATATGGGAGACTTTTGTATGGGCTGTGTCAGACTGTGGGTCACTTGCAGTGTGAATAGGATTTATCCCTACTGCTTTTCCTGGCTTTAAGGACCCATTCTCTGAAAGGCTACCTAGTTCAGTGTAGATAGAGTAAGAATAAAATGAACATAAAATTGAAAAATTAACTAAAGTATGTTCATATGAAATAAAAAACATAATGAAATTAACTGTGTTAGTGATGTGTCTTTTTAGATATCGGGTAAAAGCATATATAAACAAAAGAGTATGATTATATATAACCTAGTGATAGTTAAATGTGATTTTGATTTTGAGTAATTGCAAGTCATAGACAAAAAAAAGTGAGGACTGAAATATTTCTTTTTACTAGATTTTCTTTATATCACTAGGAATACTGGGATTTTTTTAGCACTGGAGGTTATACAAGAATTACACATTTAGTTCCAATTGGTGAAAATTCGTGAGAAGAAATGTGTTAAATATCAATCAAATACTGATTTGATGCATATGTTTATTAGAATTAGCTGACTTGAGATTGGTTTTCTCCTTGGACATGAAATTTGCAAGTTTTCCTAGCTGGCCAAGTATACTCAGATAATATCCTTTTCCAACAATTCTCAAATATCCTGTAATTGTTTAATACCATTATGTGAGCATTTGAATATGAGTGTTCTAAAATATAGTCTAGGTTTCCAACTTTTCAAATAAGCTGACTGTTCAATGAAATGTCTCCTTGTCAAAACAATAGGAAAATAAAACAGCAATTTGAATATAACACAAAGAACATACTTCTAGCAACTCTGTAGGTTAATATGTTCTACATGCACCCTAATCATCATTTGGTGCTCTAATTTCATTCAGGTTTAATTTCTATGTTCTAAAAAATGAATATTAATGTCAGGAATTTGGCAATTTCCTGGCCTATATCTATAGCATCCCCCCAAAAACAATAAAAAAGAACAGACTAGAGTTAACTTCTGAATATTAGTTAGAAAGAATTTCCAATTAAATTAATGAACCTACACTGCACACATTTGAAATAGAATTAGTATATAATGAAATTACCCATGTTAATCTGTTTGCTCTTTAATGCTACAAGGCAACAATATATCAAGCAAAAGAGAACTTTTACAAATAACTTAGTGTGTTAACTGTGGTTATGCTTTTGCATAATTACAAGTAGTAGAAAGGGAAAATGCATATTGGAATAGTTCCATTTATGAGGTTTTCTTTATGTCATGGAAATTATTACACTTAAAGTGCTTAAGTTCTTTGAAATTGTGTTGCTATGATTAAATCATATCAAAGAATGTGGGAACAGTGTGAGTAACAAAAGGATGCTATACAAAGTTTTATCTAATACATTAAGGTAGCTCTAGGTCACAGCCAATACTGTTTTACAAAATTAAGCAACACCTGAGCAGGTTTGACATCCATTTACATGTGGTTGTTCTTCAGCTTCTAGGCCTGAGCATTCAAGATTAATTTCCTGCTTAATAACTGAAATATGTAAGAATAAATATAAATATTTTAGACTGAATACACATGTAAAATTATATTTCCTAAATATTTTCCTGAATAGAATTTAAACCTAAAACTTATTAAGAGGATGGGAATGATGAAAATATTTGTCTCCATTAGCACATAAACAAGTATAATAGAAAGGGGCTGTATGTTGAAAACAGTCAAGAAGATTCTGTGGAATATTTTCTTACACAGGTTGAATAAATGTCACAGTGAATTGTTTAATAAATCAGCTGAATGGATTATAGCTAGTCAGTATAAGCTTAGGAAGTAGAACCATACTTGGAGGTTATTGGTAATGACAAAATGGGTCTCAGAATCATGAGGAGAAACAGGGAGAAGAAGATGAAATTGATATAATAAGAAAGGGTAATAATCCACAAAACAGAGGAGAGAGAAGAAATATCGCTGAACTTAATAAGTAAGAGTTATCTTGTAATAATACACAAGTCAGGGCTGGAGAGGTGGCTCAGATGTTAAGAGCACTGACTGCTCTTCCAGAGGTCCTGAGTTCAATTCCCAGCAACCACATGGTGGCTCACAACCATCTGTAATGAGATCTGGTGCCCTCTTCTGGCATGTAAACATACATGAAAGGAATGTTGTATATATAATAAATAAATAAATCTTTAAAAAAATACACAAGTCATAGATGGGTAACTATTACTTAATAATAGCTATTTGTGATGCTATTTCTGAACTATCTGGTGGGACACAAACTAGCCTATTTGTTGGCATTCATATTGCAGGCCAGAATTTTTACATAAGACCAAGAAGGCTTCAAAAAATTTCTAAGCACCAAAAATTTGAGCCATATGGCTTCTTATTAACTTCCCTTCCTATGCCAAGGATAATGCTAGTGCAAATAGAGGAAGGGCTCCTTAAAAGGGGGCTTCTTACAGACAATAAGAGCAACAATGAATAAATGCAACCCCATAAAACTGAGAAGTTTCTGTAAAGCAAAGGACACAGTCAATAAGACAAAAAGGCAACATACTGAATAGAAGAAGATCCTCACCAACCCTTTATCAGACAACTGACTGATCTCCAAAATATATAAAGAACTCAAGAAATTAGACATTAAAAATCTAAATAACCCATTAAAATGGTGTACTGATATAAACAGAGATTTCTCAACAGAAGAATTTCAAATGGTCAAAAAATACTTAAGGACATGTTTCACTTCCTTAGCTATCAGGGAAATGCAAATCAAAAGAACCATGAGATACTATCCTACACCTTTCAGAATGGCTACAATAAAAAAATAATAATATTAACTTATGCTGGAAAGGATGTGGAGTAAGATTCAGCCATACCACTCTTTGTTATATACCCAAAAGATACTCAATCATACTACAATAGCATTTGTTCAACTATGTTCTTAGCAACCATTATTTGTAATAGCAAGAACTTGGAAACAACCTAGATTCCCCTCAATGGAAGAATAGATAAAGAAATTGTGGCACATCTGCACATTGGAGTACTACTCAGCAGTAAAAAAACACTGATATCTTGAATTTTGCATGCAAATGGTTGGAATTAGAAAACACTATTCTCAGTGAGGTAACTCAGACCCCCAAAAATGAATATGGTATGTACTCACTCATAAGTGTATTTTATCCATAAAGAAACAACACTGAGCCTATAGTTCATGATCCTAGAGAAGCTAAGAGATAAGGTGAACCCAATGAAAAATATACAGAGATTCTGTAGCAATGAGGGCCAGCTTGTTGGGGTTTCTGTACCGACCAGTACCCCACAGCCAGGAAGCCCCAAAGAAAATCCCACAGAGATCTCCATAAGTTATAAAACTGATTGGCACATTATCTCAGTCTTCCTATTAGCTTTTGTAGCTTATATTAGCCCATTATTCTTATCTATATTAGCCTCATGGCTCTTGGTACCTTTCAGTCGGGCAGGTTACATCTTGCTTCTCTGTGGTCTGGGCTGGAATGAGAGGAATGGGCTTCCTCCTTTACAGCATTCTCCTGTTCTCATCGTCCCACCTCTACTTCCTGTCTGGTCAATCAATGTTTTATTAAAGTACATGATTGACAGAATACAGATAATTCTTCTGCACCACTTGCGCTAGTTGGGCACCAAGTGTCAGTGACGACACTATAGGTACGCTAAAATAACCAGACCAGCTCAAAACAACAGATATAATGTAATAATTGAAAAGTGGGGAAACTCATGCCATCAGAGTAAAAGTTCGGATGTCCAAATGGGTCAGGCAAACACCTCGTGCAGAAAGCGAGTGCACCCAGATCTCCAGGTTTTCTTCCCTGAAGACCAGGTCGCCACGCCCCAATTCAATGTGATTGGTTAACAGTTTCCCCAGCAAGATTCACCTGAAAATTGGAAGCAGACAAGATCGTCTAACAATAGTTGGGAGCATGAGGTAGGGGGTTAGAAGAAAGGGGAGAAGGGGCAGAAGAGTGAAGAAAGGGAGGGTTGGGGAGAGTTTGAAGTATTGGGATAGTTGAGATGGAGGAAGAACAGATATGAGAGCAAGGAAAGAGATATCTTGCTTGAGGGAGCCTTTGTGGGATTAGTGAGAAACCTGGCTCTAGAAAAAAATCCAAGGATTCCGCAAGGATGACCCCAGCTAAGACCTGAAGTAATAGAGAAGAAGGTGCCTGAACTAGCCTTGCCCTGTTGTCAGACTGATGATTATATTAAATACCACCATAGAACCTTCATCCAACATCAGATGGAAACAGAGGCAGAGAGCCAAGGTCCGGTTGAAGAGTGGAAAGAATGAGATTATGAACAACGATGTCAAGACCATGAGGAGTTCACTGACAGAGACATTGTTCATGGGCTAATAGGAGCTCACCAACTCCAGCTGGACTGGGAGTGAATGAGCATAGGATCAAACTAGTCCCTCTGAATGTGTCTGAAAATTGGGGCAGCCTGCGTGGCCAATAACAATGACATTGGGATTTGTCTCTACTGCATGCACCGGCTTTTTGGGATCCTATTTTCTTTGGATATATACCTTTCTCAATCTAGATGCAGTGTGGAAGACCTTGGACTTTCCACAGGGCAGGGTGTCTTATTCTCTAGATTGGAGGGTGTGAGAGGGAGGGGGAGGAGGGGAGAAAGTGGGAATTTGGATTTGTATTTTTTTTTGTCCAGAAAATTTTAACAGGTTTATTTATAATTTTTATAAAGTTGAACTGTTGAAATATGTTCACTGAAACATTTTGCTTGCATAATGCTTTACATCTTGCATTTATATTAAAAATTCACACACAAATGAAAATGGAAAAACTGCCAATACCTGATTTCTGTCCCCTATTTTTCCACTCGCAATCATATACTTAGGTACCTTTTGATCCCATGGAAAAAATATCTAACATTCAGAACTACTGATAACAGGAAGAAGAGGAAAAACATTTTTTTGAGAATGAAATGTTTCCCCGCTCATAGTGGACTCTTAAGCACGTTCTCCGCGTATGCGGTGTGCTAGCTGGATATCTTTTGGCATAATTGTTACACGTTTGGCATGGATAGCACACAGGTTGGTATCTTCAAAAAGGCCAACCAGATAGGCCTCACTTGCCTCCTGCAAAGCACCAATAGCCGCACTCTGGAAGCGCAGATCTGTTTTGAAGTCCTGAGCAATTTCTCGCACCAGACGCTGGAAGGGGAGTTTGCGGATCAGAAGTTCAGTGGATTTCTGATAGCGTCTGATTTCACGGAGTGCCACAGTACCAGGCCTGTAACGATGAGGTTTCTTCACCCCTCCAGTAGAGGGCGCACTCTTGTGAGCGGCTTTTGTAGCCAGTTGTTTGTTTCCTGGGTGCTTTACCACCGGTGGATTTACGGGCAGTCTGCTTAGTACGAGCCATGGTATGGGCACCTCCTTACTTACCTACCTCCTTCTCCTTCGGCTGGAGCTCGGCAAGCGAGAGGCGGCGCTGGCCTTAGAGAAAGGCGGCGGCGCGGTGACGGCTGCGAACACTTGGATTTGTATTTTTAAGTAATAAAAAGTGGAGGCTTCTTAGCTGAGTACTTATGACTAGCAGGGGTATGGCTCTTTAAAGATGTCCAACAAAATAGTTAAATGGAGTTCATGATAAGTGAGAAATATGCTACTCAGTGTCTGCAGGGACTGAATCATCTCAGAGGTGTGGTAGCAATCATAGTTCCTTGATATCTCATCCATAAAGCAAGGCTCTCAAGGAACCAAGAGGGAGCATATGAAGCCATTTCCATGCACCAACACATGCACTAAGCCAAACCATGCTAAACCGCAACTAGCATACACAGGGAAGACAGGACTGAATGCTAGGAGAAAGAAGGACAGAGGGTGAGAGCCACCATGGAGCCGCCAGAGTCAGACATGCTGAATCTTTTCTGGAAGCCACGCCTACATGTCAATACACAGATCAATAGAAATGGGCTAAAATAATATAAGAGTTAACTGGAGCTAATGGGCCTAGAAATGTTTTAATTAACATAGGTTCTGCGTGGTTGTTTTGGGGCTAAGCCTAGCTGGGTACCTGAATGAACAAGCAGGCCCTACTTCCTCCATTGGAGCACAAAAACACAATTCCACATGTTCTCAAATTGCAAAGAAATTGCATTTTTGTCTAAGTCTATTCTGATCAATTCACATAACACCCTTTATTCATAAGTCATAAAATATTGTATGTAATGTTCAGACACAGCTTATTATCCAAAGAGAAATCTATCTCCTATGATGACAGTGTCTTTCAAGATAGAAAAATAAGTTTGAGATACTTTGGCAAACAAAAAATGAAATGAAAGCAAAAACAAGCAAGTAAACAAACAAAACCAAAATATTTAGCAAAAAACAAAAACAGCCAAAAAACTGTAGCAAAAAACTAAATATTAGGTCCACTTGTGCAGTACACTAACATTGACAGACTACTCAATTACAAAATGTCATTGCTAAGAATGGGTATAATTACCAAATTTTGTACATAGTTTGGGATATTTGTGTGTACATTTGTTCGTGTAAAATAAAATAAAATAATTTTAGTGCTTACTCATATTTATTTTACTCCTTGGTAGTGCCAATATTTTATTGAAAGAAGAAACAAAATTTGTGAAATAAGAAAATTATACTGGTAATGTATGAAGTTCTAACTATGTCAAGAAAGTGAACACATGAATTTTATGTATGTTTATATGAACACAAAGGTATACACAAACTCATACAGACATACATAAACTTATGTAAATGTTTGGAAGGAATTGAAATTCATTATGGTATATTTGAAGAAATATTGTGAAAACTGAACTCCCAAGCTTATAGTATGAAGTGTTATCAGAACTTTCTTACTCAGGTACCAGTAATGTACTTTTTGGATATCTTCTTGGTCAAAGACATGCCTACTTAGCCACATTGGAGCTTCACAGACAATTTAAAAAATGTGCTTACACCTTTAAATTTGATGTAAAAAAATGTACTTTTATAGTAATTAGGAATTTCCTATATAATAATGTTTTCATAGAATAGAAATTACTCTGTTGCTATTTAAAAACTTTAATGGGATTCACTGCATGTTGTACAATAGTAGGATAATCTTATAAAAAATCATCTTGTTAGTGGAGTAAAATTTGCAGGAACAAAACTCCTCACTCTCATGAGTTACATGCCCTAAAAGAAAAAAATATATATATTGAGTAGTATTCAGATATATTTTTGCCATAGCAGCCAAAAAATCAATGGAAAATTAAGTAATTGTAAATATTATATTTAAGACCATTACTGGGAAGGAATATCCCAACATTACATAATGGCCAGCAATATGATACTAGAATGTGAATAGACTTATACAAAAACAATTTCTATTACTCTGCCAGAGTCAAATAGAAACAAACTGAGTCCTAATTACATGAGTTTGGAGGCCCAAAGAGGCCAAAAATCAGAGAGTTTGGGAATTGTTTCTAGTTTATTTAAGGCTATTGGGATACTAACTCAAACAAAGGTACCACCTAGTTGTAAATTAGAGGTCTGTTCTCTCAAAGCAATTGTCAACAGGTGGAACTAGTTGCCAGACCTAGAACTCCTGAAAGAGGAAAGTAGTTGGTTCCTACCTAAAACAAAAGTCTAAGGATGCAACGAAGTTCCAGTTCCCTTTATGAAAATAACTTGGGATTCCAATCAGGGAGTGGTTTGCCTACAGAGTGTTTGTTCTAGGGCACGAGTCTAGGGCATGAGCAATGGATGTGGCCCATGACTTTCAATGTGTATGTTAATGCAGTCTTTTGTTTTACTCCTAGGTTTTAGGATCAGGGTTATATTAACCAGTTGGACATTAAACACAAGGAATATTTTCAGTACTCACTGAAAAATTTCCTCCTGATACTATGCCACTTGTTTCTGTTTTGTTATTTTCATTCACGTCTTCGTATTCTTTACCATATCGCTAAATTCCCACACCTCTACTCTAGAAGAGGGTATTTTTGTCAAGGATGACCCTGAAAGCTGCTATATATAACTATGCATCACTTGACCCTTATCAGAAATGTATCTTTCAGAAATAATTAGTAAATAACAAAAGGATATGAAGGAAATGTCTCATTTTACAGGGTAAGAGGCTTTAGGGGACTATTTCTGATATTGTACATCTTCATCTAAACCCTACCCTGAAGCCAAGAATTTCAGAATTGAAAAGATGGCAGAAAGAATCCCACAGATTAAGAGGTAGCAAATGATTCCAAAGTACCAATATTTTTCAGCATCAAATTTACTATCATATACATGAATACAGAATCTGAGATAATAAGAAAAGGATAATATGTAATATTATTAAATGTGCATTGAACTCTTCCATCTTTACATCTCCTTACTACTTAAGAGTCCCTGAGATTTGGAGGGAGGTGCATAAATGTCTGACTCGTCATCTCCAGCAGGGTAATAAGTACTGAGGCTATTTTTTTTTTCATATTCTGTTGCTGCAATATCTTATGCCCACGGGGAACATTAGCTCTAAATGTCATCATTCTCCACTAAGCAGGACAAGTGAGAAAAATGATGAAAATTAAGAAATGGAAAACTTTATTAATGCATAATTAATAGAGCAATAATCTACGATAGTGAACTGGACAGATTTATGCCAACTTGGAACAACTTGAAATTATCTGAAATTAGGAAAATTCAATTAAGAATATACCTGCTTGTGAGCAGAAGACTCTATAGAGAAGTTTGTATAGTATTTTCTTAATCAGGGAACAATGTGGGATAGCAAAAGAAATGAGGATATTGTTATCCCTAGGCTGGTAATACTGTTATATATACGAAAGCAGGCTGAACAAGTCTTTAAAAGCAGAACACTAAGCAGGTCTGCTCAATGGTGTCCAGTCAGTACTATACCAGGTTTCCTCTGTTCAAATGCCTGTCCTGCCTTCTCTTGATGCAGAGAAATTATAAGACAAATAAATAGTTACTCTTAATTTGACTTTCTTCATTGGGGAATTTGATAGGAGCAAGTGTAATACTAGCTACATCACATAGTAAGCATAATAGAAAGAGAAAGAATTTAACTTGTACTATATGCAATCCCTTAATACCGAAAGTTTTATTTCTAGAACACATAAATTCCCTTCTCAATATTATTTCTATAATCACA
Source organism: Microtus oregoni (assembly GCF_018167655.1). Taxonomy (NCBI): domain Eukaryota; kingdom Metazoa; phylum Chordata; class Mammalia; order Rodentia; family Cricetidae; genus Microtus; species Microtus oregoni. The sequence goes on from NW_024543059.1 coordinate 35,341,015, forward strand.
CACATGAAATATTGCTTGTTAACTCATTAAAATGGGATAATAGGTAGGTCAGTGTGAGCTTACTCACACTAATAATAATAATGAGTATTAGGTTGAATACTTGTTTGCTATTATTTATGGACAATTTACATTAGTATAGATTATTGTATATTGTTATGAATTCAAATTATATTTGTTATATTGAATAAGCTCCTATTTCTCTTTAAAATATTTGTATACCTATGCAAAGTTATCTTGTCATAATGTATGCATGAGTGTTTCTACCTCTGTTTAAGTCCTTTTGGATATTGATACAATTTTAGGATATATTTATCATATTGCACTATACATTTCTACCTCTGATCAAGAGGATTATACATTGTTTACATTTTGAGGTCATTGTCATCATTTGCTGCACATTTGTTTAAGCATTGTCTAATATTCTAATGTGAAGCCTTAGTCTGTAATCTATATAGATATTAAAAATTATCGGTGAATAGTAATACATGTTTGTCATACTTATAGTTAGATTATTCAGTTCCCTTTGGTACATAGAGCTTCTATTCCCTATAGATAGGTAATCACTTCAAACCCTGTCTCAAAAAACCAAAAAAAAAAAAAGACTGTTGAATATGGCTTAATCATATTACTAGCTAGCTCTTATATCCTAAACTAACCCATCCACATGAATCTGTGCAATACTATGAGGTCAAAACCTACCTTCAAAGATATAGCAGTCTCCAGTCTGTCTCTGGTGTCACCTACATGGCTTCTCTTGGACTCTGCCCTCTATCTCTCTCTCTCTCTCTCTCTCTCTCTCTCTCTCTCTCTCTCTCTCAACAATTCATACAGAGCATTTAAGTTTTTGGTGGCAGAGCCTCTTAAAAGAGCTGAAAAGTCTTGCAGCAAAAGATGAGTCAGGAAGCCTTTCTCAAATGAGATGCACTTGCCCCTCTCAAAGAGGGCAAACCCCCAAAAATGCTGCTACCAAAAAGCTATGCTTAGTGCTGTCCAGAATTAGTTCCCAAGCTCTCCCATGTTTTTTGTGAATGAAGTCGTTCGCACGTTGGCCACCATTTGTTGACAGAGTATTCTGTCCAACTAAGTCCCATATGTGTTTAGTCCTAAAGAATCACAAAAAGGCCTACATTAATTATAAATGGATTGGCCTATTAGCGCAGGCTTCTTATTACTTTTATAATATTATTTGTCCATAATTCTTGTCTGTGTTAGTCACCTGGTTAGGTACATTGGTGGGTGAGGCAGTCACATCTTGCTTCCTCTGCATCTGGTTGATGGCAGCAGACTGAACTTTCTACTTCCCAGAATATTCCTGTTCTTGTTGCCCCACCTCTAATTCCTGCCTGGCTACTGGCCAATCGGAATATTTTGGACATTGATTTCAGAGTAAGAGCCTAAATACTTTTTAAATGTTTTTCTGTTTTACTATATAAACATTTAAATTTTGGTAAAATTCACTGCATGTCCTTCAATAAATTTTCTCTGCAATCACCAATATCAGTACTCTATCCTCAGGTCATATATCTGTTCTCACCTTTCAGTGACATCTGACTTCAGGCAAAAGTGTGTGTGTGTGTGTGTGTGTGTCTGTGTGTCTGTGTGTCTGTGTGTCTGTGTGTTTGGATATGGGGCATTCTACTAGCATATGGGCATCATTTCAAAGCTAGCATACCTGAGAAAAATCTATCTTTCCCCTTTTATCATCTCATTCAATAATATAAGCCATGCTTATAATATTTTTATTTGATAATGGTTCTGCTGAATACAGTAGAATGTTGTCTGGGTTTTATAGTGAAATAATGGAAATTCAATAATACAAGCTTACATAAATATCCATCAAATACTATTTGTAAGCATTAGTATAATAGCATGCTCGAGCCTTTGAATTTGCCACATGTGGTATGAAAACAGGCCAGTAAATCTCAGAGCTCTTGAATTCACTGCATATGCTTCATGACCTGGGACTGCATGATAATATCCGTATACCAGTTTTCTATATGTATATACTAGAAATAGATCTAGTTTTAAATATTTCAAATTATCAGCTCATGGACAGAGCCCACAATGACTCAGAGAAAAAAAGAAAGAGCAAGACTCCCCTAGACTTGTCAGATGCTAAAGCCTGAAGTGTATCATTTTCTTGCAGATGGAGCAGTGTTTCAAGACTGAGACTGTGGTGCCCGAAGTTTAAAGAGAATCAGGTGTTTGTGAAGCAGGAATCGAGTTGCCACACAGGAAACTATATTCTTACATATTAATCAAATAGTGGTTTTATGAAGATATTTCTTTAAAGTAACAAATTTGAGATAGAATTTCCTCTTGGGACTGAAACCTGCCATTCTATCCTAGTTGGCCATGTATACTCAGAAAACTTCCTGTTACCACTCTTCTCTAATTTTCTGGAATTGTATAATACTACCACACCTGCTTTAGAAAATGAGTAATCTAAAAGTGTCTTCTATGTTTCCAAATTTCCAAATGATCATGTTGCTGGATGAGGTTGCTACCTGGTTATCTCAGGTTTCAATGTAACCATGGAGTCAAAAGAATAAGATAATAACTATAACTTACAGACCACACTGTTAACTACTCTAAAGATCATGGTATTCTATTTACTCACAAAATACAATGTCGCCCTCTGTAAACCCCAATGGTAAATTATGTTTTGTGACAAGAAGATGATAATATCAAGAAATGAGCAAATGTTTGTGTTCTTTGTCTATTGTCCTTATGCATTTAATGTAATAAGAGCAACATGAAAGAAACTCCTGTATTTTCCATCTTAGACACAGAATGAAGATGGGAATAAAACTTGCACAACCACTCTGTAAATAAGTATGCTGGTTTGTCAGAAAAATTGGTAATCAACCAATTGTAAGATCTAGCAATACCACTCTTGAGCATAGAACAAAAGGATATTCAATCATTATAAATTACATTTGTTCAGTTATGCTCACAGCAGCAATATTTGTAATTGCTAGAACCTGTACATAACGTAGATGTCCCTCAACCAACGATCGGATAAAGAAAATGTGGTACATTTATACAATGGAGCTCAGTGGTTAAAAAAAGAATCTTGAAATTTGTAGGCCAATTGATAGAACTAGAAAAAATACCATCCTGAGTGAGGTAACCCAGAATCAGAATGATGAGGATGTTATTTACCACTCATTAGTGAATACTAGCTATGAAGGAAAAAATAAGGACTCTATGACCCATAACCCCAGAGGAGCTAAGTAACAAGGGGAACATTAAGAAAAACATACATTGATCCCCCCTGGGAAGGGGAAATAGACAATATCTCCCACGAGAATTGAAAAAGTATGGGTGAGGGGAGAAGGAAAGACTGATAGGGAAGAGGCAGAGATAAAAGGAATAGTGAGGAGAACTTGAGGAACAGGATTGTTGAGATGGGGGATGCACAGGGACAGAGAGCCAAGAAAAAGGTATATTGAATGACAGAGCCATTGTGAAAATAGCAAAAACCTGGAATTAGAGAAATTACCAGGAATCCACAAGCATGATCGCAGCTAAGACCCTAATCTATAGTGGAGAGGGTGTCTTAACAGCTCTTCTCTGTAGTAAGATTGATGACTATGTTAAATGTCATCATAGTACCTATATCCAGCAACTGATGGAAGCAAATGCAGAGATCCACAGTCAATCACAGGGATGAGTTCCCCAAGTCCAGTAGAAGAGTGGGAGGAGTAAGGACATGTGCAAAGTGGTCAAGACCATGATGGGGACACCCACTGAAAGATCTTACCTGAGCTAATGGTAGCCCCAAAACTCTAACCTGACTGTGAGGGAACCAACATAGGACCTTTACTAGGCTTTCTTTATGCCATTGAAAATAATTAGAGTCATGATGTCTTTACTGTTTAATATTGTGTTATGTCCTTTCTTCACATCACCAAATGGGAGGGAGGAGCAGCATGTCAAAGAAAACAGGCCTGTTCTTTTACTCCATATTTAAGGCAGTTGTAGATCATAGCCTAGGCTGTGATAAGACATTAAGCATCAACTGGGCTGTTTCCATATCCATGTTCACGTGGTTGTTCTTCAGTTTCTCGACATGAGCATTCAGGATGAAATTACTGCTGAACAACTGAAATATGTAAGGAATAAACACAGATATTTTAGACTAAGTATACATATAAAATAATATATACCAACATTTTCATATTTAGATTTTAATTATAAAACTTGTCAAGCAGATAGCAAGGATGGAAATTTATGTCTACTTCACCTTAAAAATAAAGTGTAATAAAAAGGAGGTAGGTATTAAAACATGAAGTAAAGGTTATGAAATATTCCTTTATAGTGTGTGATTATATGTCATTGTGATTGATATAATAAAGATCCTGACTGATTTTTACCTAGGCAGGATAGGATAAGAGTAGGCTACAGTAAGAAGTAGCTGTATAAAAGGAAGTAGTCTCAGAATCATGGGGAGTAGTGGGATGGAGATATACTTCCTGTACTGAGAAAAGATACCAATCCACATGGCAGAGAACACATACATAAGAAATATGATCAATTTAAAATGTTAGCTCCAAGTTAGCTAGTAATATGCCTGAACTATTGTCAGAGTGTTTATAAGTAAAAAAAAAATTATCTGTGGTTATTCAGTGAACTTTCTGGTGGGATACAAAACTCTGCCTACTAATGGCATTCTGATGTGGGGCCCTAATTACTACATAACAACTAGAAAATATATATGAAAAAATTCGAGGCAACCCAAAATTCCTCTGAATAACTGCCTTTGCTCAACTAAGCTCAATGCTAGTGGCAAACAGGGGAATGACATTTTAAGAGGTGGCTTCTGGGCTGGCTGCTGGTGACTAATAGGAGTATGACATTATTAAGAAGGCCTCCATACAAACACTTAAAATGGTTTAACTGTAGGCTGTAGGTTACTCAGTGTCAGCACAGACCCAATAATGGTGCAGAGGTTCAGTGGTAATCATGGCTCCCAGATATATCAGCCACAAAGCTAGTCTCTGATGAAACCAAGGGCGAGGAGCCAGGCTCAACTGCCATGTAACAACACATGCTGTACTCTGAGCAGTGTGAAACTGCAAGTAGCATAGCAGTTTAAGATTTGTCTCATGTGACCAAAGAACAATGGAGAAGTTCAGGAAAAAAAAAAAAAAGATCAGGACAGGAAAACGACTCTATACAGACTTATGTGTGTTTATAAATATGCATGTCTTCATTTCTTTAGCATCTCTGAAGCTCTTTTTGGTACTTTATATATTTATTGTGAATTGAAATGAGAATATTTATGAATCACTGATGAGGTGGTATTTATGTAATTGTTCTCTGTTTATTTATTTTTTATTCATTTTATATTCTAAATACTGTTCTCTCAGCAATTCTCTTCCCAAACCCTGTCTCCCCACAGCCCATCCCCCATTAATTCCTCCCAAACATTAGGCCTTCCAAGGGAATGCAACAAAGCCTGGCACATTAAGCTGAGACAGTACCAAAACCCTATCCCCTCATCAAGGCTGAGACAAATATCCCAACTTATGGGATTATCTCCAAATATTAGATCTTGCACCACAAATAAATCCTGGTCCCCCTGTAATGGACCCCTGAAATAGACCAAGCTACACAACTGTCTCCCACATGCAAATAGCCTAGCTCAGTGGAACATAGGCTTCACAGCTTTGGTGTAGAGTTCATGAGTTTCCATGAGGATGTTTCTGTTCTCTGTAGATTTCTCACTCATGATCTTAACTGTCCCTTGCTTTTATAATCCCTCCTCTTCTTTTGTTGGATTCCTGTAGTACAGTGTCATGCCTGGCTGTGGATCTTGTTCCATCAGTTACTGGATGAAGGCTCTATCATGACAGTTATGGTAGTCAAAAATCTGACTACAGGGCACTCTCTCCAATTTAGCTATAAGTGTAGGCTGGGATCATCTTTGAGGATTCCTTAGAATTTCCATAGCACTGCTTTGGGAACTAGGAACATGAGGAAATGGGATACTGGAGTTGGGGGAAGGACAAAGTGGGGGAGCAATATCAGTGATATCTTCAAAGAGAGAACTATTGTGGGGTTAAGGAGAAATGTGGAGCTAACTTTCATAATCCACACAAACATCATATAAAAATGCTTAAGAGTCTTCAGTATTTAAAACCTGGAAATTCAATAAAATTATCTTCTATCACTTTTTCTCTCACACAAAAAAAATTGTCCTTTGTAACAAATTTTACACTAGTAGGAACTTAGACACAGTCTCTTAAGCCATTAATGTAGCTTTTATTTTGTATTCTAATCATCTTGCTAATTAACATAAAAGTCTAACATTGCTACAGAACATCAATGCAAATTTAATGATTTTAGCAGATCACTCCAATGCCATAATTTACCAACATATATCCCTTACTAGGATATTTATGTTTTGGTATTCAAAAGTTATCAAAAGCCTCTCACTGAAGGCTAAAACTGGGACTGTGTAACCATTCTTGTAATAACTAATGTTAAGAATAAAATTTAAGTCGATTACCTGAGACAATCATCTGTATAAGAAATTGAGTCTTCTTTAGAAATTATTACTTAAGTAATACCAATAAACATGATATATAGGATCTGGAACAAGTAGTTTAAGAAGAAATGTTGGAGAAATTTTAGAAACTGACAAATCATGACTGAATCATTAGGCTTGAGGGTTTTACCTCAAAAACATGGAACTAGTATAAACAAGGAAGTAATTTTTGATTACAAAGTTCGTGGCAGGCCTTGGTACCTTCCTGAAGACAAAGTAAACAGTTTTAGAAATCTATTTTCTTTTTTAATTTGTTTTATTACTTTAAAAAATACCAATCTAAATTATCACTTCCTCCCTTCCTCCCACTCCCTCCATGTGCCATCCCACCTCACTCACTTCAATCCTAAGTGAAAGCAAGGCACCATGACCTGTGGAAAGTCCAAGGGCCTCCCTACCTCTAGGTTGAGCAAGGTATACATCCAAAGAGAATAGGATCCCAAAAAGCCAGGACATGAAGTAGAGACAAATCCCAGTGTCATTTTCAGTGGCCCCTTTAAATCCTGTCACAATATCATCAACACAAATTTTGCCTTTCTTTTAATATTTCCCCTTATTTCCTAAGGCTCCATTCAACTCTTGCCACCTTTGATTTCCAAAAAATGTTTCACCTCTTCCTTTTCTTGTCCTTTCTCTTATCTCCTCAAAACGCATTACCATTTTACAGGCACCCCTTCCATTATTGTGAGTCAATAAGATCTTTCTAAATATTTCCAACACGCTATTCCAAGAAAAGTCTCAACAAAGTCATGAAATCTCCCTGCCAGTTTAGAGATCCAGGCCCATGGCATGTCTTTCTTGAATCTCTGTTAATGTATACTCTCAACTCCAGTGACCTAGACAACATATGCTGCTTTTCCCATACCTGGTTTCTCATAACTCCATGTTACATATCTGTGTTATCCAAAGGCACATTCTCTGGTGATATCATATATGTGGAATGGCTGATATGAATCATGGACTGATTCATGCTGTACTACCAAAAGTATTTCAGCATTTGCTCAAGGTGATTAGTGTGGAAAAACTGCATGATAATTGTGGGGAAAAATGGTGCCTTCTGGAATACTGGGAGAGAGTTCTCAGAAAATTTAATTGCTAAAGAATGACTAGGATGCAGTCATGACTATCCTGCATTCCTTAAGGCCCCATCTGAATAAGAAGAGCAAATCTATATTGACTAGTAAAGTTCAATGCCCGAGTCAGTTTCCCACTCAACAGAAGTAAAATGATGGGGCAATTCTACTTTTAAGGAGGTATGATGTTTTCTCTAGCATGGTTGTGTGATTTTATCTCTTGACTAATCCAGGGAGGATGCATATGCCTGTGAATAGAGCCTACAGAAATAATACTTTCCCTGTGTTGAGTCACAGAGGGTTAATCACTCCTTGATATACATAGTAATTGCCAATGTGAGCAGTCATTTCTGTATGTAATCCCACATACAGATTCTGGCAGATGAGCTGAGAAGAACTGAGTATATTCACCACAGTTTAAGCTTTATGACCTAAGTAAGATATCATTTTTTTCTCTTTCTTAAGCCTGAAATAATCTGGAAGTTTTCTAATGTTTAACAAAATAAATGGTATCAGGTTTTTTATGGTAAAATTGTTCCTTTTCTTAAATTTAAAAGGATGTGGCTTGAATGAGTTAGGAGTGAAGGTTCTGTACCTTTAAAGGAAACTAATGTTGGGGCTTGGTAGCCCTGGAAAGATTTAACAATAGGTCAATAAGTCCCAGGGCTATTAATGATCATCCTTGTGATCACTGGTAGGTAATCGTGATATATATTGCTTCCAAGAATTATGCCCATAATTCAGATACACCGTTGGGTACAATTGGGCTTCATATGGATATGATGTATGACCTCAGAAGTAGGGAAATGTACATCAGTGTTAAGGTTTGTTTGCCTGGACTGCCTAATAGATTATAGTTGAACACTTGCAAGAAAGAGTTCAGTCATCTAGAAAAAAAAAACAAAACAAAACATGAACTCATTTCCTATGACAGACAAGATAGAGCCTTGAATAAAAAAAAAATAAATTGACAAGGTTTTCCAGTATTATTTCGGGATGGAATTGACTCAACTTAATATTATGCTAAATTAGCTTTGAAACTGCTGTTTAGATAGATCACTGGATCTCTGTTTTGAAAAAAGACCTGGTTCTTTGAAATATTAAAATTTGATGAGGGAAAACAAATCATAAAACTCCTGAATTTAGGTATTGAGTAGAAGCAAATTCAATAAACATATCAAATTTTAATATTTGCCATTTCACTTCCAACTAGTGTAAACGTAGCACTGAACTCAAGGAAACATGTGAAGGTCTAGTACTGTAAGTACTCTTATATTCTTGAGTATACTTAGAGTTGCATTAGTTGTAAGTGGTTTAGAGCAGTGTACAGAACTCCCAAGGTTCAGTTGAAGAGCAGAAAGATAGATATTTTGAATTTGCATCTAAGGATATGATACTTTGGAAAAGAGATTCTTCTTTTGTTTTCACAGAGGATCAGACCTTGTGGATTGCATTTATTCTGATATGGTATGATAGACCATGCCGTCCTGAAGGGTTGGTGCGAACATCTTCAGAAAATTGCTTCACTCAACTGCCAACTGAGATGAAACTAGCACACAGGTTATACCATGAAAGACCTAATTAATGACGCCCCCATTCAGCAGGATGCAGTTTGAAGAGAAATAACTGTGCCCATATTCCCAAAAAATGTTTATAAATGTTCTTTTACATTTAAAGGGGGATATGATATAGATATGAATAATTTTCATTAGTATAGATTTTGCTTTATTGATAGAGATTTAAGGTCAATTTTATTATATGTATATGTATTTCTGATACTGATTAAGATATTGTGACTGTGTAGTTCATTTAAAAATGTAATGTATATAGGTAGTTAATAGATAATCATAATAGTCAAGTTTATAGTCATGTTAGTTAATATTTTCTAGATGTACGTAGATATATTTTAGATAGCCATTCTTCATATCTTTCAAAAACTTATAGAATATGGCATTTTTAAATGTTTTAATAACTTAGGACTTTTCATGACAATGAGACACTCTGCTCCCGGCAGCACCAATCTATTTCAAGAGGAAGATGGGCATCAAAGAGGCTCGTTATGGAGTTTGATAGCCATTTGGGCAAGAAACTGCTCTTGCCTGGACTATTGCATAAACTGGACACAGAGAACCCACAGAGAGAGGACTACTGAACTTGCCTAAGGTGAGATGATCTTTCGGGGTTCCTGATTCAAGAAAGAGTCTTCGAGACATTCTGCAGGGCACAACAGATAGTGACTGAACTGACTTTGAATTTTCCTGCTTTATGGAAATGTCTGCTGGATACCATGGGCCTGAAGGCTGAAGATGGATGCCCCAACGGTACAGAGGAACTTTGGGTGACTGTCCAGGCAGCAAGATGTCTCTGTCATTTCTAGAGTTTTAAAAGTTGCTTTTTTCTTGTTTGCTTAGGTAGTATTGTATCTTTCTGGAGTCTTTGATGAAGTTAAGAATAGTTAGTTATAGTTTTCCTTAGTTATGATAAAGACTATTGTAACTTTTACTTGATAACTGTCTTGTTATAAGTAATTTTGCTATGTTAAAGTTAAAGCCTTTTTTTTTTTTTTTTGTTTAAACCGAAAAAGGGGAAATGATGGAGGAAGGTCATTGGCTAATAAAGGAACTGACTTGGCCCATTTTATTGGTTAGAAGATAGGTGGGAGGAGTAAACAAAACAGAACGCTGGGAGGAAGAGGAAGTGAGCTCAGACTCCACAGCTCTCCTCTTGGGAGCAGACGCCTGAGAGAGACACCATGCTCCCAGCTCCCAGCTCCCAGGCAGACGCATGCGATCCGACCCAGGATGGACATAGGCTAGAATCTTCCCGGTAAAACCGGTGCTACAGTTTATTAGAAATGGGTTGATCGGGATATCAGAATTAGCCAGTAAGGGCTAGAGCTAAAGGGCCAAGCAGTGCTTAAAAGAATACAGTTTCCCTGTAATTATTTCGGGGCATAAGCTAGCTGAGCAGGCGGCCGGGGTGCTGGGAGGCAGCCCCGCAGCTCCTCTTATTACTACAGAAAGAGGGAGAAGATGACCAAGGAAGTCAGGATCATGAGGGGTTGGTTTACCCACTGAGACAGTGTGCCTGATCTAATGGAAGTTCACCAAATCCATCTGTACTGGGACTGAATGAGCATGTGATCAAACCGGACTCTCTGAATATGGCTGCCTATGGGGGCAGACTGAGAAGCCATTGATAATGGCACTGGGACCTGTTTCTACTGCATTTACTGGATTTTTGGGACCCTAGTCTATTTGAATGCACACCTTCCTAGGCCTGGATGGAAGGGGGGGGGGCTTGGACTTCCCACAAGGCAGGGTACCCTGCCCTCTCTTAAGGATGGAGGGAGGAGGGAGAGTGGGGGTGCGGGAGGGGAAAGAGAAGAGGGAAGGAAACGTAAATTTTTGAATGGAAAATAAAAAAAAAAGATATTCTTCTATTCTCCCACAGAATCTTCACAGACCATTTACAGACATGGTTATACCTCCAACTATGATGGTGAGAACATATTTCCTAATTTCCTACTTGCTTATGTCACTTTAAAACAGAAATACATCTGGTGTCTAGTTTGAAGCTTCACTGGGACTTCCTAAAGTTGAAAGGGACAAAAATTTATCTGCATGTTAAAGCAAAATTCTTCACTCTCAAGAGTTGCATGCACTTAAGAGAAAATATTATTTATTCTGGTGTTATATTGTTTCCACGATGGCCTAAATATAATGGGACCTATTTAACTAAATATAGGGGATATGATTAAATAGGTAAGGTTAAAGAAATACCCACACTGCAAAATAAGAACCTGAGACTTGAATGATCCCTGGCTTATGCAAGAGTTAGTTATCACATTTTGCTAGAGAAATAGAAATAAGTGTGTTGTATTACACATTGATACACTGATAGATTTGTGCATCACTTGACCCTCACCAGAGACATTTCTTCTTGCTCTAGATAGGAAATAATACAATGATTTGCAGGCGTTCTCTTTCTACAGAAACTAAGAGGCTTTGGGATACTTTGTTCTGATGTTACATGTATTTATCAAAGCCTTGCTCTGCAGTCACATACATGTATATTCAATAGCAGGTGAAAAGATTCTAACTGACTCCGAGTTGGTCAATAATTTCATAGTAACAGTATTTCGCTACCCTGGGAATTCAGTCTGAGGTAGCAGACACAAGATTTGCATGGGATCAAAACATATAAAAACACCAGAATCAAATCAAAGAAATTTGGAGTGCCATAGCAGTGCCCACAGTTGATCTCCCATGGGAGAGATAGGAATAGGAATCCCCCTGTCTCTGTCAGATACTAAAGTCTGGACCGAATTACCTTCCTTGCATATAATATACCACTTCAAGACTGAGATGGTATTGTTACACCTTAAAAGTGAAGCAGTAGCTTTACGAGCAGGATACTTCTTCCTGCACAGGTGACAGGAGCTGTGGAGCCGTTATGTGGTTAGCAAGAAATCTGGCTCTAGAAAAAATTGCAGAAATCCACAAGGATGACCTCTGCAAGGACCCTAAGCAATAGAGGAAAGGGTGTCTGAATTGGTCTTGCCCTGTAGTCAGACTGATGATTATCTTAAATATCACCATAGAGCCTTCGTCCAATAACAGATGGAAACAGAGGCAAAGACCAACATCGGAGCACTGGACTGAGCTTCCCAGTTCCATCTGAAGAGTGGGAGGAGGGAGAGTATGAGCAAGGAATTCAAGACCATGAGGAGTTCATCCACTGAGACAGTATGCCTGAGCTAATGGTAGCTCACCATCTCCATCTGGACTGGGAGTGAGTGAGCATGGGATCAAACTAATCCCTCTGAATGTGCTTGAAAGTTGTGGCCAACTGAGGCCCACTGATAGTACCACTGGAATTTGTCTCTACTGCATGCACTGGCTTCTTATGATCCTATTCTCTTTGGATGTATACCTTGATCAACCTGGATATACTAGGAAGGGCCTTGGTCTTCCCACAGAGCAGGGTGTCTTGCCTTTTTTAGGATTGAAAGGGGTGGGGTGGGCAGGTGTGTGGATGGAGTGGGAATTTGGATTGATATTTTTTACAGTAATAAAATAAAAATAAATAGTCTGAGGGATTTGTTTAAGAAAGAAATATCCATAATGTGTGCATTTTCTCCCCATCTTGTTCCTTGGGCAGCAGAGGAGAAGGAGCCTGAACTGGCCTCAACCACACTGATGAATATCTTGCATATCACCATAGAACCTTCATCTGGTGACGGATGGAGATAGAGACAGAGACCCACATTGGAGCACTGGACTGACCTCCCAAGGTCCAAACGAAGAGCAGGAGGGAGAACATGAGCAAGGAAGTCAAGACCGTGAGGGGTGCACCCATCCACTGAGATGGTGGAACTGATCTAATGGAATCTCACCAAGGCCAGTTGGACTTGGGCTGATGAAGCATGTGATCAAACTGGACTCTGAATGTGGCTGACTGTGGAGGCTGACTGAGAAGCCAAGAACAATGGCACTAGGTTTTGATTTTACTGCATGGACGGGCTTTGTGGGAGCCTAGTCTGCTTGGATGCTCACCTTCCTGGACCTGGGGGGAGGGAGGAGAACCTTGAACTTCCCACAGGGCAGGGAACCCTGACTGCTCCTTGGACTGGAGAGAAGGGGTAGGGGAGGGGGGAAGTGAGGAGAATGGGAGGAGGGAAGGAGGTGGAAATTTTTAATACAAAAAAAGAAATTTTGAAATAATTCACCCATTTCCTAAATTAGAATTCCTCACCAATCACTGCCATCACTGTTCCATTCTTACCTTATTTACTTACTCTCTTTTTAGTGACATCTGATCTCAGGTACAACAACTGTATGTGTGTAGATATGGAGCTATCAAGTAGCACATGAGTAGCCTCTCAGAAATAGCATTGCTGAGAAAAATCTTTCACCTTTCATCAGTTCATTAAATAATATAAATGACTCTGCTAATGTTTGACTTCATTAAGCTTCCTCAATAGATAGAAGAATGTTCACTGGGTTTTATCATGAAATAATTATGCATGAAGCTTAGCTGATGATAATTAAAGAGTAAAACTCTGCTTAAATAGCCATCAAATACTAGTTGCATACTGAGTTATGTTAGCAATGGCAGATTGACACAGTGTTTCTCATGTGTAGGAATTTGCCAAGCATGATTTTGAAGCTGGTCAGTAAAATTCAAATTTCTTATCATCATTGTCCATTCTTTATACCCTGGGATTGCATGCTAAGTTGAATATGTCTAGTTTTCTCTATGTACATTTTATTAATAAATCTCAGATTATCATATTTCTAAGCTATCTGCTTGCTGACAGAGCCATCTACTGGCTGTACATATCATAAGCATAAGAGCAAAACAATATAACTAATAGGACACGAAGACCATAATAATAGTGATTCTCTGTAATCAACATTTCTATTACTCTTCTTTCTCTGATTATACCCTCTGTGTTCTTCCAGTTTCCACACTTGATGTCTGACTACTGGATTGAAATCCTAGGACATAACAAATATCTATGATGTTCATTTGTGTTCAACACACATCTAGAATTAGAGCAACACTGAGGACTCTCCCATATGTAAATCACAAATTCAATAAAATTATCCACCTATCTTCATTTTACTTTACAATATGTCTTGTTTCAGTATTTCTTGCAATATTAACATTTTAGACACATTTTTCTAAGCTGCTAACATTGATATTATTTCTATTCATAACAACCATTGTTTGTTAATGTCAAAATGGTGGCTTAGTACTATAAATCATCAACAGAAGCTTCATGATTCTACCAACTTTTTCTAATTTTATAATTTACCAATCCTTAACCCTTAGTAGGGTATTAAATATCTTGGTTCCCAAAGACAAGTGTGATGTTTTCAACTCTATCACGTTTTAGTAATACAGAATTATATCATTGACAGGAAGACAAATTGTGCCCAATAGAGCAAGTCTAACCTGCAATACATGGTCCAGGAGCACATGGACCCAGAATAGGAACCTTCATTGGCTTTTTTTCTGAAAGCATATAATGTCTACCTATTTTCTAAATATCTCATATTATTCACACAGACAAGTGCACCAATACCTGTCAGAAAAGTAGTCATTTCTGTACCATTATAAAATTCCACAACTGCAAAACTGCTATGAAGAACTGGCAGTCTTAACTGTTGTAATTAAAAATGAGAGGGGTTGAGAAAGATGCCACACTACAGAGCTCAGTTGTATGGCTTTATATGAATTGGGGAAAAGTAAATGAGAAAAGGGGTGAGAGGAGGAGGGACACTGGCCTCTGGGGACAATAGCAAAAGGAGAGATAAGAGAAAGAGGGAGGAGAAGGTGAGACAGAGAAACAGGCAGAGAAGCAGAGAGAAAGAAAGAGAAAGAGAGAAATGGGAGGTTTGCAGGGCCCTTTTAAAATGGAATATAGTGAAAGTGCACAGGATGTGTTCTTATGGTCTGCAACTGAGGACTATCCTGTCAGAAGCCCAAGGTCAGGTCAGTACAGATTCCTAAGCACTAACATTGTATCCAAGCCCATGATAACTGCACACTACTCATCATCATCCTTACTGAAAAAATATTGCATAAAATGGTTAGACACTGTATAAGATCCTACAATTATAATACCTGCTGTGACAAATATGTTTTCAATAAGGTTAAGGAGTGCCACAAGTTCAAAATTTCAAAATACTTAATAACAAAAAATAATTATCACAATTACACCAAAATCATGCAAAAAAAACGGAGTAACATTATCTCAACTTCCCACACCTAGCTGAAAACATATTACAGCTCTAAAATTTCAGTCTGTAATACAGGTGAGAGCTATCAATTCCATAGCAATTCCCACAGTGGATGTTTTGCTAAATCCCCTAGTCTCTGTCACATACTAAAGTCTGAAATGGATTATCTTTCTTACAGGTGATGAATCACTTCAAGACTGAGACAGGGATGTCACATCTTAAAATAGAAGAAGTAGCTTCAGAAGCAGGATCCTACTTCTTAACACAGGACACAAAAGCAGATGACTTCCCCCATCTTTGCTCATATCCGTGTTGTCTGTATTCTGTCGATGTTAGAAGCAGTCTGCTTTCCTCAATGAATGTAAAGTCTGTCTTTGGTTATACTCTGGGTCAACAGAGACCCTGGAATATAGCCAGAGACCGACTGGAAAGATCTTGTTCTGCTAAAAAAAATTATTAACTCTCCTTGCATCTGCTCCACCTAAATGCATGTTGTTTCAGATGCAGCAAAACAGAATGTGGGTGATTAGACAAAATGTAAGTTAACCTTGCCTCTGGGTCAAGTTTACAATAGACAAAACCACCCAGTGGTACCTATTGGTGATCATGTTTCCAGATGTGTAGGCCTGCATTCTGGCTATCTACAAGAAAGGCTTCCCTTCTGTCTGAACCTTTTGGATTTTGACACTGGCCTGCCAAGTGCAGCTTACTGCTGAGTCTTTATGATCTGCCCATGTTAGTTTCCTCAAGTGCAATGTTTATATGCTTGAATTTTAGCACTACACAATATATTTATGCCTACTCATGTCCTATATTGTAAAATGCAATCCTATTTTTAAGCCCAGCTACAAATATACCAAATTTGGATGCAAAATTTCACCTTGTATTAAAAATAAAGAAAATTGTGTGTGTGTGTGTGTGTGTGTGTGTGTGTTTATAAGATAGGGTTTCTTTGAATATCCCTGCCTAACGTGTACAAAAGACTGACCTTGACCTCAGAAGATTCTCCTGCCTCTGCCACCCAAGGGCTGGAGTTAAAGTCAAGTGCCACAATTGTCCAGCTAATAACAATGAAATAAGTTAAAATGTATTTTCTTAGAAAGATTATATATATATATATATATATATATATATATATATATGCATGTATATGCTCTCTACAATTAATTTTTTGTATGTCAGAATTTATGTGTGGTTGTACTTTAGTCTGCATTTAATTTTCTTTCTCTGGTGGAATTTATATTCATAAAATATTGTTTTCAGAAAGAGTATATTCATACGTAATATTTGAGGATATCCACCCCATTTTCTTCAGTAGAAATTTTCTACCATCACCACTATCACTCTCCCATCTGAAGTTTATATATTTATTCTGATTTATTAACAAATTAAGGCATCTTTTTGTGCATGAATATGAGACTGCCTTCTAGCACATGAGTAGCTAGTAAACTTAAGAAAATCTGCATCTCCTCTTTGATCAGATCATTAAATAATATTAGCCACCCTTATAGTGTTTTGGCTTGATGATTCTTTCTCAGGATATAGTAGAATTTTGGCTGGGATTTTAAAGAACTATGCAGGTAAACTCAGCTGATACAAATTCATGAATAAAACTGTGTTTAAAATCATCAAATACTGGTTCAATGCAGATACACATGAGCACTGGAAGATTGACATAATGTTCTCACAGGTAGGGAATTTTCAAAACTGTTATTCAAG
Source organism: Microtus oregoni (assembly GCF_018167655.1). NCBI lineage: Eukaryota > Metazoa > Chordata > Mammalia > Rodentia > Cricetidae > Microtus > Microtus oregoni. The sequence goes on from NW_024543059.1 coordinate 35,358,114, forward strand.
ATGACCACTAAAACTGAGATATTACTGTACCCATTCCTCTCTCACGTCTTTTTGCATGGTAAAAGCATATTCTTGGCTTTTAATTTTACATTGTAGAAATAGTCCTCAGGTATACTTATTTCCAAGCCAGTATGTTGCTGACTGAACAAACGAAAAGGTTGTGCATACTATAACAAAAATTCAAAGAACAACATAATTATTATAAGTCAAAGACAATATTAATGTTCATACTATGTAACTCTATACAGTACTTCCTCCTTAACTGTGATTCTAGCCTCTCTCTTCCACAAGTTTCAACATTTGTTATCTGAGACTTTGATTGACACCTGAGGAAATTAAGAAGGTCTCTAATGGTCTTTTGTGTTTTGTGAATATATATAATGGAATTAGAGAAATACAGAGGATTCTGCTCGTATAAATTCACTGATTTCTATCAAAGTATTCTGTTTTCTGCATTCAACTTACAATATGATTGTTTAAAGAGTTTCTTACAATATTAGGGTCGTAGAGACAACCTGTGATGTCATTCACATTGTTTTTCTTTTTATTCATTATTACAATGTTGTGGTAATGTAAACCCTAGAGTTTACAGTACTACAATAGATTCAAAAAAATTCAAAATTGGGCTAACTTTTCAAATAATAGAGTTATCAAAACTTAGCCTTTATTAGCATATTATCCACTTAGTTATCAAAGTCATGCCTGAATTTGTCCCTGTATCTTTTGTAAGTAATGCAGAGCTATATCATTGCTAGGGATATAAACTGTACCCAATACAGCAATTTCAGTCTATTACAAATGGCAGGAGATATCATGAACTGAGAGGAGAAATGTTATCTGCTACTTGCATGAAACCTTAAACTTTAACTGTATTCTAAAAATAAAATCTATTTTTCTACCCCAAAACAAGTTTAATTGCCACCATCGGCAAAGGTCTATATTTTTCAGCACCATCAGACAAGTCTACAACTGTTGAAACTACAAGCAATAACTGACAGTGGTGAATAAAACAAATTAATGAATTCATACAAGTCATTATTACTAGATGCAGAAAAGATAGCATATGATGGACAGACACACCAAAAGATCCAAAGGAATAGCCCATTTGCCCTGACAAAGTGAGTTCTAAAACAGAACAGAAGCTCCACACCGAAAATTTCCAAAGTACGAAAAAGGGTTTGGAACAATGACACTTTAAGTTGTGATGATCGCACAAATGGGAAAATCAGTCAAGATTACCATATTTTGTAAAGTTGAATGCAAATGATGGATGCCAAGAGAGGGAGAATAAGCATTCTGTGTAAAAACCATTCAAAGGGGTCAGTCCTAACCACAGTTATGTGTAATCAGCACACAATATACACAGCATGAATTGGGGACATATCCAGATGCATGTGTAAGAATAATACTTAATAAGAAGTGGTAAACATTTTGATAATTAATGGAGCAGGTATGTGCAGGAGATAGGAGAAAGAAGTGCGAAAATAATATAAATACAGTACTCATGTATGAAACTCTCAAGTAAACCAAAAGCACACACACACACACACACACACACACACACACATATATATATATATATATATATATATACATACTCATGTGTCTGTGCATCTGGAAGTTTTTTTGGTTTATACATACATATACACAAATACATATACGTATATATATATATACATATGAGAGAAATTGACTGTATTTCAAGAGATATAGCCACAAATATCTATATTATATGAAGAAGTTTTATTAAAGATATCTCAGGTGACAATAAAATTTGGTTGAGATTTTGGTCATGAACATTCCAATAGTTTCCCCATCCAGACATCACAGTTCATCCTCAAACTATAGTTGAATCTGCACAATCTGATGGTAAGGCCCTGTTGCTGAAGATTTTACTTACTTTTTCCATCAGAAAGAATAAATCCATGTGCTTTGCACAGAGAAGCTTCAGTGCTACTAAATATATATATATATATATATATATATATATATATATATATATATATATATAATAGTGCAGAATGTTAAGCTGTTTCTTACCGGAAAAAGAAAAAAAACCTTCATATCATGAGCAACAAATCCTGAAACAAACAATTATGAGTAGTCAAGAAGATATACTTTTCCCATGGTGGCAAAAATACTATGAGAATCATCAACAACTTTTGATTAAAATTATGATCAACTCCATGAGATGGAACCCATACCTCACGATGTCCAAGTAGCCAATAAAATGCAACTAGAGAGTTCACAGATTTATGCACCAATCTATCTCTCATATTCTGCTGAAGGAACATAGAAATGAGTTGTGAGCACATACTGAGGTACCCTTTTGTCTGTGCATCATTTGGTTCTCATTAGAGATAATTCTTCTCAAACTAGATGGCAAATAACAGAGAGATCTTCAGGGGAGATATCTGTAGAGACAGAGATATTTTGGAGTACTAAGTCCTAAAACGATGTCTTCCTCAAACCCCTCACATTTAGCCTCATAGATATAACTTGAAAAGGAGGCATAAATAATGTAGCAGAGCAAGAAGTGGTGCATGATACCAAGTAAACAATGTTTCAGAACTCAACTTTACCATCAAACATAGGAAGTAAAGAGTCCATTGTATACACAGAAAGTCTACATAGGTTCAAACCAGACAATGTACAACACCAAGAAGGGAAAGTAAACAGAAAGTGTTATATCATCCTTAAACAAGAAGCTTTTTGCAATTGTTGTATATACTGATAAGCCCAAACATTAACTACAAAGAAAAATCTTATACCGTGACAAAGCAAATATGATTTAAAGATGGAGGATTAGTTTAGCATATATAAAGAGGTCATGAAAAGTATTACATTAATATAAGGAATGTCAAAGGTCACAGAAAATATTCCTAGAGAATGCCTATCCACTTATGATTTCAAAAAAGATTCAATTATTATTTAGAAAAAAATAAATTTCACCAGGTGTTGCTGGTGGCACGTGCCACTAATCGTAGCAATTAGGAGGCAGAGGCAGGCAGGTCTCTTTGAGTTTGAGACCAGCCTGGTCTATAAAGCAAGTTCCAGGACAGCCAAGGCTGTTACACAGAGAAACTCTGTCTTGATAAAACACCAAACAACCTTAAATTCCATAATTTTAAGTGGAAATACAACAGATGCAAATCTTAAATGTCTCAGAATATCCTCAAATTTAAAACTAGTGCTAGGACTCCATTTGTTGTCACCTCTAATGATCATTTTCTTAGACGACATCTTTGGGAAATTCATCAGGAAGAATAAATGCTGAGTGATTTACTGAATTGAATATTTTATGTTTAATGCAAATACAATATCTTAAAAATTTTGTAACGCGAATCACCCTTTGTTGGAGGCCATTGGCGGATAGAGCAGGTGACGGCAGGCAGACCTCCCAGATGAGTGACTCTGATGGAGACCCCCACTTGTCATGTCCACAAGGTCACTGGCTGTAGATAATGTTTTGTCTCTGTCTGTAATTTCTCTCATGAGTCACTTCATTTCTTCCCTAGGAATGTTTTTCCACCTCCTGTGTGATTATCCCATCAAAATGTTCCATCTACTGGGCACACATATAATAGTGTATGGTCAGGGAAATGACTTCCCATTAAGATGGATATATATAGAAATTATACTAGGATATACTTCATAACTAGATCTATTGCACCACAAAGGCAGTAATATGGTTAAAAGTCTGTTTTGTTCCTTTTACTTTGAATAACATAAGAAAAAATTTTTTCCGCTCAATCTAAAACAATTTCACACAATTAATTCATTTTTAGCTCAGAACAAGGTCTAACTATACTAGAGGCTTTTTTTTTAATAGATCATAAATTTAAAACTTGACAGTTATGCACATGGCCATAGTGTAGGTGTCTAACCAAGCTTATTTACACAAAGCAACCTAAAAATATCATGCTGATGCTTCGCCTGCCAAGTCTAGTTAATAAAAGAACTATGTCTCAAAGCATATCTCACTGAACACTGTGCCCCTGCCCTCTGGGAACAATCTTGCTTCCCAAATCAAGAAAATTCCAGGTCTAGTAAGACCTGGAAGGAGGTGGGAGGTCCTTGGACTTCCCACAGGGCAGGGAACCCAGTCTGCTCTTCAGGCCAAGGAGAGAGGGGGAGTTGATTGGGGAAGGGGGAGGGATATGGAAGGCGGTGGCGGGGAAGAGACAGAAACCTTTAATAAATAAATAAATAAAAATAATAAAAAAAACCAAATCAAGAATATTGCGCTGCCATTATTAAAGGCTTATCAATGCCCTTATCTTTCACACAAAGAAATGTGCCTTTGACCAATGATATGTAACTGATGTAATTATTTATTATTTCATCAACCTCTTGTAAAAAAAAGTGTATTTAGCCTAGAGGAACAGAGGGACAGAAAAAAAAATGGAACATGATTGAAACAAAAGAGAACTAGTTACAGAGTTAAATTAGAGCCTGCAGAAAAAGAACATGACTCTAACAGCTCGTATCAGTTCATTCTGTAACCCGGCAGATAAGAAATTTTCCGATTCCCTCACACTAAGCTGTAGCATCTAACCTGAAACCTGGAAGGTAATGTTAGGAGCCTTATTCACAGCATATGGATAACACTTGTGAATAGAAAACACACATTATTTAAACTATGGTTAAATATAACCTTAAGTTTACCAAACCTATTGTAATTAAGAAAATAAAGTTTGGAGATTTATTGTTTATACAAACACTTAAAACTCAAAACTGAAATCAAAGAATGAAGTGGTTTTACAATACCGTCAGCTGAGTGTGGGTTTGACATCCGTGATGGGAACTTTTCAAGATGCTGAGAGGAGGCGAGGTTCAAGAGAAGAGTTTGTGATGGCAGAGAGCAGCACAGTGAGACTCTGTTTCAGAAGTACAGGTTAGCAATTAATGAAAACGCTTGAATAAATGTAACCTATGTACATTTTAAATTACAAATCCAAAAGTAATATGCATATACATTTTGCAATTAAACTTAACACAAAACACAAACTGCTCAGAAATAAGTAAAGAAACAGTGAAATTCTTCTAAGGATGCTAAAATAAAACTCATGAAATGATGTGGGATTTTGACAACCTATATGAAAGTATTCTAAATTATGAGGTGTTCCATTAATATTTATAATAAATCCAATAAAATTTCTAATAACCTCAAAGTTAAACATTGATTTGAGGAAAGAATTATTACATCCAACCTATTAGCAAAACTTACAAGTTCAACACATGTTAAGTAAAATTTATTCTATTATTAGACATATGCTTTATAAGAAGTCCCAAATTAGAATTTATTATGATAAGAGGTATAATATTACAATATGCATTCTCTAACTTTAACACAAAGTGAGTTCATTTAAGGTACTTGTGTGTGTGTGTGTGTGTGTGTGTGTGTGTGTGTGTGCGTGTGTGTGTGTGTGTATGGGGCCATCTACTAGAACAAGTGTAGCCTATCATGGAAAGAATACCTGAAGAAACCACACCCTCTTTCTTCCATCAACCAATCAGATGACAACAGCTTTTCAGTTAGGTAGGGGTGCAAAAGTCCTTCTTCCTCCCATACTAGAATTTTTGCTTGCTGGCTCTGTTGTGAGAGCTGTTTATGCAACACCATTTGTTGATAGCCTTTGTCAAACTGTGTTGAAATATTCATCAAATAATTTTTGATGCAGATGTCTATCTCAGCTATCGATGATAAAGGGTCTCTTCAAGGAAAAACCTTGCTAAGTAGAGAGGTTCTCCTATAACATTCAGGTTAAAATTTCTTCAACTACTTACCATCATGGTATGTTATTTTAAACATGGGAGCTGTGCTACAAAACTTTTCAGTAAACTACATGATTTTCCCAGCTTTCTTAGATATTATCATTTCCAATATCTTAACCCTCATTATGATGTCAATGACCTGTATCACAAAGACACACCTGAGCATTTACATCTCTGGTAAATAACTGAAACCTATATAATAATCAAAGAGATAATATATGCATATTACTGCAAAACAAACCAATTACCCATAGCTGTGGTGATTATGGAATATGGAGAAGAATCTAATTCTGTTTAATTTCCTGAAGCAAGGGGAATAGATGCAGAGTTCCATAGGAAAACATTAGGCGGAGCTTGGGGAGTCCTGTGCAAAAGGTGAGGGAAAGACTGTTGGAAACCCAGGAGTCAGAGACACTGTAAGAACATGGCACACTGAAGCAGTGGCCTGGAACTCATGGAGGCTCACAGAGATCAGAGAGCCTGTCAGGGTCTAATGTAGGTCCTCTACATATAAAACTTCTAACTGGGGAAATGTCTCTCTAAATTTATAGTGAAACCATTTGAATACTCCAGAATACTCTTGTTCTCATTGCCCCACTTCTACTTCCTGTCTGGTTTTCCCGCCTAGTCTTCCTGCCTGGCTACCGGCCAAATCAGCGATTATTTAAAACATAATTGACAGAATATAGAATTGTCCTGAACCACCATTCAGTTTATAACTTATGTAGACCTCTGTGTGATTATCTTTGGGGTCAAACAGCTGTGGGACCTGGTGGTGGGAGAACAGAAACCCCAGCAAGCAGGCCCTCATGTTAAACCTCATAGTAATACTGCCTCCAGGAAATGTTAGAGACTGTGTCTGTAAGTTGTCTCTTACCGTCTTATATTCCTCTTTAGTTCTGGAATCAAATGCCTGCACAACTGGGATTAAAAGCATTTACCACCCGGTTTCTAGGGCAAACTAGTATGGTTACTGGGATTAAATGTGTGTGTGTGTTACCAATGCCTGGCCTGGAAGATTGACCATTGAGTGCTGTAGGAAGTCTTACAGCTAGTGGTTACCGACCCACTGGGATGTGGCCTCTTATACTATGTATGCCAATACAAAGCATGCTTTCAGCCTCTTTTCTGGCCTCTCTCTTCCAGTTACAGGATTCGTTTTCTGATCTCGTTCAAAAAAGACATTCTGATTAGTGAGTCTACCCCTAAATAAAAAACCATCTATTTCTCAATTCTGAGCTAGTGTGGAATTTCTTTTAAGCATCCATCCACATTTGGCGCCCATGTGGATTCAGACTCCACACCTACCAGGTGAATGGCCTAATGGCTTAGTCCACAGCCCAGATAGTCTCTCAACCCTGTCCAGTTGGCTTGCTTTTAGCTAAGCTGTTTTTGTGTAGAATCCCTGCCACAGCAGAGTTTACTATGTGTGGGAACTGAAAATTTCCCAAGCACACGCACAACTGCTGCATTCCCTAAGGTGGTTCCTTGCTGTGTGGTGACTTGTTCAGCTTCTGGTTTCTGCTTCCTGCCTGTGAGTTCTGGGTTTCTTGCTCCATGTATGGAATTAATTTAATTGTTTTTAATTTGTCAAGCAAAGCACATTTCTCAGTATTTAACCAGTACCAAGGCTGGAAACTAAAGCGCTCAGAAACTAAAACGGTTCAAGACCATCCCTGTCGTGGAGGGGCATTCTAGACAAGTCAAGTAATAAGAATAAATTCAGTATCTAGCATTGAAAATTAGAAGAGGAGGGGATGGTGAGCAGGATACTCACCATATTAGCTCTTTAGTAATTTTCACTGATACAGCAGGCTTAGGTGGATAAGAATGCTGATAGGTGGTGAAGAAGAAAAACCTCAGAGGGGGTGACTGTTGTGGAATATTATTTTAACTGGGCAAAAATTGTTACATTTTCTCATTCTGTGGAGTATTTAACTGAGAAGGTGTGTGTATTTGTTTCTGCAGCATTTGTTTAATTATTAAAAGACGTGTTGCTGTTTCAAAAAAAAAAAAAAAAACAAAAACAAAAAAATCAGACCATCCCTGTCACCAATGCGAATCTTAAACCACAACATCTTCAGACAATAAAAATTATTACACCTAAAACAATTTACCGTATCTTGCAACAGGTAATTAATAAATCAATATGGCAGATTATATTAATATTGAAAATTTAGTAATTTTTAGCTAATACTATGGATTGTATTATGTAAGGCTTATATGTTCATGGTGATACTTCAATTTATTGGGTATTGGGATTCAGTTTTCTTCTCCATATTCTATAATTAAGAAAGACTGTGGCACTTTTTGAAATGATACAGTCTTTACAGACTAATAATGAACAGCTTGTTGAGAGGATTAATACCATTGAAAATCATATGTTGCCTATCTGAAAATGAATAAGCAAGACTGTCAAATCTTGTCAAGACAGAATAAGATGGTTTTGAAAACTTCCCTGCCTCTGAAAATGGTATGTCAGTTATTCTAGGTCTTAGCCAAATTTGGTTGCTTCATTGTTGCAAATGAGACTTTGAGTGATTGCCCAGGTAGCCAGTTGTCTCTGTCATTTGTTGCACATTGTGGAGTTGCTTGATTGCAATTCCTGCTTACTCAAGTAATATTATTTCCCTTCTCAGATCTTATGTGGGGTTAAAGAATAGGTAGTTGTAGTTGCTTTCCTCTCATAACTTGGCCAAATTATTTATTATACACAAGATTTAAATTAGCTGGGATAGGATAATAATTAAATATATTTGTTTTTATAGTACATAATTTTGCATTAGGCTTAGAACCCTCTTATTTAAACAAAAGGGGGTGGTGTTGTGGGAAGTCTTACAGCTAGTGGTTACCCGCCCATTGGGGCCTGGCCTCTGATATATATATGTCGATGTAGAGCATGCATCTGGTCTTATTTCCAACCTCTCTATTCTGCTTGTGGGATTTGTTTTCTGATCTTTCCTAAAGATACAGGCTTTAGAGGAAAGAAAACGGTGGTCTACTGTAATCGGAAATGTACTTAAAAAACAGGAGGTGTGCTCATGGTTGCTTGGGCTTTAGTAACTTTGGAGACAAAAGTATCTATAACAATACTCTAGATATTCCAATCTTTCATTCTAGTGAAAATATGACTTATGCATAAAGAAAACAAACAGAAATTTTATATGGAACTAAATATCCATTCCTGATATTTACATTTTCCTACAGAGATATGAAGAGAGGTCTATTCCTTTGATACAGGCCAACAAATAAAAGTATATAAACAGTCACCTTTCCCCCATGAATCATTAACCGTTTATATAAATGAAACAAAGGAATTAAGCTGCTTCAAATTAGTAAGTCTCCTGTACCATGTAAATTAATAAATCATCGGAAACATTAAAATATTGTTCCACCAAGGGAAAGGTTTTAATTCAGAGCAAATACTCTCATAAACTTTGCCCCAAACTACTTTTACTAACAGCATACCTCTGTTTTCTGTCAGGTATTAAAAGCTAACGTAAACTACTATGCCTACAGATGATGGAGGATTGAGGCAGGAATGACAGAATTCTAATCAAACTTAGTGGCCTCAGATACATGAGCACATTCTGCACAAAATTAAAGCATGTGACTCAGTAGGACCATAGTGAATGCCAGTACGTCCCTACTTGGACTGAGTTTCCATTGCCTCTTTCTCCCGCAATTCTCAGAGCATTCATTCCTCCTCTGCTGAGCATCTTGTAGTAAAAGTCCTGATTACAGCTTTGAACTAGCAAAGAGCTCAACCCCAGCCTAAAGCCTAACTGTTAAAACCTTTGTACAAAGAATTAAATTCCTACTTGTTACCTCTGTCTTCATTCTAATAAGGATTGGAGTAAGGGTCAAGTAGAAGAGAGATATCAATCCTAAAATAGGGAGTCAAAAGCCTGCTGTTTTGTGGGAGAGAACCATCAGGGCTGTTTTTGTTTTTGATTTGTTTGTTTTGTTTTTAACTGACTCTCCCTTAGCCACATCTATTAAAGCAGAGGCAAAGAAAGTGAAAGGAGAAAGACAGGAAAATTGTAATTTACACTGAGTTTTTGCTACACTTTACCATACGCTAAGCCAGCCAGTGGTATCTAGGGGCAGGGTATGTATCTGGTTGCCTGGACTTAGACTCTTGCTGTATACAAGAAAGCCTCTTGTTTATGTCTGGGACATTATGTTTAATTTGCTCCAAACTCTGCATTTTGATGTGTCAACTTCTCCAAGAGCTAATTTGATTGAATTATAACAATAGATAGTACATATATTAATGTCTATTATTGTGCCATTAAAAAGAGATTCTAATTGTAAAAGAAAATTTTGTATTCAAGCCTAGCTTCAGAAATATTCGATTAGCATAGAATACCACATAGTGTTATCATAATACAGAAAAAAATTAAGAGGTATTCATTTTAGGAATGAAATTATTCAAATATGAATATTTTCAAGGTTTTATGTCTACATATGTTCTATGTGGTGGTGCAATAAAGTGCTGACATTAGATCTAGTTATATTATTGTTCTTAAGGTATAATTATTATTCATAAAATATTTTTATTCAATAATAATACATGAATATTTCACCTTCAGGAAAATCTTAAATATTCCCTACACTATAATTCTAATCAAAACACCACTATCACTATTACAACTAAACTTCTTATACTTTTTCTTTTCCTTAATAGCAGTTGAGTTCATTCATGTTATCTGTGTGTTATGGATATTGCACCACCTACTGGAATATGGGTAGACTCTCTGGAAATGCATTCCAGAATAAATCATACTCTCTTCTCAACATCAGCTTATTAAAAGAAATAAGCACCTTAATAGTGTAAGGTTTCATGAGTTCTTCCTCCAGCCATCTGGGAAGTTGGGCTGTTACTATCCTTTTAAAGAATATTGCATGCAGTCCCAACTGTTTGGATTTCATGAGTGCAAGTGTCCTTAAATATCCATCAAAAATCTGATTCAATGAAGAGGTGTTTTACTTCTGCATCAGTTGACAAGATGTTTCTCATAGAGTGAAACGTGATAAAAATATCTAGGCTACCTAGACAATAAAATGCAGAGACGTTTCTTTTACTGTTCTGACTCCAAATATGAGATTGCACGCTAAAGGAAGAATGCTTTGTTTTTAATTATTTTTCTAGGAAAAATCTAGGTGCTTATATTCTCAAACAAGCATGTTGCTGACTTAACCTTCCACTTGTGATGTGCGTTGACCTGTGCATGTGTTGTTTTTATTGCTTAATGAATAAAGCTGTTTTTGCCTATGGCAGAGCAGAATATAGAGAGGCTGTAAGAGATATATAGAGAGAGTAGGCAGAATCAAGTGAATGCCTGTAGCTGCCTGGTAAGCCACAGCCTCATGGTGATGTACAGATTAACAGAAATGGGTTAATTTTACCCACACACTGAGACAATGGGGATGTTCTATCAGAAACTCACCAAGGCCAGCTGGCCTGGGTCTGAAAAAGCATGGGATAAATCCAGACTAGCTGAACATAGTGGACAATGAGGAATACTGAGAACTCAAGAACAAACGCAGTGGGTTTTGATCCTACTGCACGTACTGGCTTTGGGGGAGCCTAGGCAGTTTGGATGCTCACCTTACTAGACCTGGATAGAGGTGGGCGATCCTTGGGCTTCCCACAGGCCAGGGAACCCTGATTGCTCTTCGAGCAGATGAGGGAGGGGGACTTGATCGGGGGAGGGGGATGGAAATGGGAGGTGGTTGCGGGGAGGAGGCAGAAATCCTTAATAAATAAATAAATTAAAAAAAAAAAAGAACTAGCTATAAATATGACTAAGCTATTGGCCAAATAGTGTTGGAATTAATATAGATTCTGTATAATTATTTGGGTTTTAGGTGACCAGAAAATGAAAAAAACAGCCTCCATCTATAAAATGGTGCACCAACAAGGGGCTATTACATCCACATAAAAACTGAGAGTCCTTGGGAAGGAATTCTAGACACAAAAGAACAGACTTAAGAACAGCTTCTTGGTAGCCATGATTTCTCAATAGGCTCTGTTTGATGGCAGTGATCAAAAGTGAGGTTCCCTTAAGAGGCTTCCTGATCCAGCATTAGTGGCAAAACTTGAGTCACTTCTTTAAAAGCCAACTTTTTGGTTCATGCTGACATAAATGATTCTGGCCTTATCGAGATGTCTTGCTACAGAGCACTTGGGTTTTGTGAGCAGAGTGCTACAACTTACTTAATGGCAACATAGACCTGCTCTGTTCCTAGAGCTGAGGAGGTGATCATGGCCAGCAGAGCTAGTGGTGATCATATCTCCACCATGTCGTACTGGGCAGAGAAAGCAGGCAGGGCCATGGAGTTGGTCATACCTGTGCCAAATTAACATTTTAAAAAGTGCTCCTGGTCAGAAAATGATTATAGATATGTAGTAAAGAGAGAGTCAGATTAAAAAAGACCTTAGAATGGATCAGTGTTGGATCAATGTACATAGTTTTGAGAGAGAGAAGAAAAAGTACAAACAGTTGTAAAAAGAAATAAAATAGTTTTAAAAAATAGAGCAAAGTCTTTAAAGGGTCAGTAAAAGTAATATAAAAGAGTACAGACAGTTATAGATTAAAGGAGTAAAGAAAAATAAGCCATAGAAACATGAGGTTACACAGAGAGTCATTAGTAAGCATATTAATGTGCTTTCTTTGAATCTTTTGACTGTAGAGAGACATTTTACTCTGGGGGCTGCTAAGTTAAACCAGCATAAAGGTATCTTGACTTTAAAATTTGAGTCTAAAGATACGTTACTTTGGAAAAGAGGTTCTGCTTTTATTTCTACAGAAGATGAGAACCTGTGAATTCCTTCCAGCCTAATGTGGTTTGATACAACAATGCCCTGTGAAAGGTCTCCATGAATCCCTAAAAATATTTTGCTTAAAAAAAAAGCAGGAAGCAGTTTTGGGAGAAAAGCCCAAATTTCCAAAATGACTATTTGTAAATGTTTATTTTCATTTAAATTGGGCTGATTATAAGTAATTAATAGTCACAGCCAATTTCTAAAATATAAATAAGATTATATAGATATGAATACTTTGCATTGCTCTGGATCTTGGTCTATTGATACAGATTTAAGATTGACTTTGCTACACTAGGTATATGTATCTTTTGCTCTTGATTAAGCTATTATGTGTGTGTAGCTCATTTAAATATGTAATATATAATTAAGAAATACAGATTAACGGATAATAGATATATTATCTATAATAGTCAAAATGCAGTCATATTACTTAGATTTTTTAGATATACAGAGATATATTTCAGTTAGTTAGATAATCTTCAACACTTCAAAGTCTTAAAGAGTATGGCATTTAAAATCTTTTAAGAACTTAGATTTTTCTCAAAAGTCAGAAATGTCTGATTCTGATAGCAGCAATTACTTAAGAGAGAATGAGGGACATTGAAGAAACCCGTTATGGAATTTGCATTAAATTTAGTAAAACTAGTTATTTGGGCAAGAGATTGTTCTTGCCTGGACTACTTCATTTTATGCTATATAAACTGGATTTGCAAGACCCACAGATAAGTGACTGCTGAACTTACTAAAAGATGAATGATCCTTCAGTGTTCTTGCTTCATAGAAGAAACTGCCAGACATTCTGCAGGACACAGAAGAATAAAACTGATGAACTTTGTAAGTACAAGGCAAAACAGATCTTCAAATTTGATGCTTCATGGAAGAGTCTTTTGGATACTATGTACCTGTAGGCTAAGGTGGATGCTCCAACGTTATAGAAGACATTTGGGTGACTGTTCAGGCAGCAAGATGTCTCTGTTAATTCTAGTGTTTTGGAAGCTGCTTACAATGAACTTCTTGTTTACTTACTAAATATTATACTTCTGAGGTCTTTGAAGAGTTGATGACAGATAGCTATAGTTTTACTTAGTTATTATAAAATATAAATTAGATATAAAACCTTAGACTCACCTAAGATTGGATCAATAATAAAGTATTTTCTTTAATATGCCAAATGTAAATGGACTAAATATTGTAACTATAATGCTTTCTTGATAATTGTTTTGTATAGGTAATTTTACTATGTTAAAGTTAAAATTATCCTTTTTAATTAGACAGAAAAGGGGAGATAATGGGGGATGTCCTTCTGTATATGTGTTGCTTTTATTGATTAATGAATAGAGCTGCTTTGGCTTATAGCAGGACAGAATATAGTCAGGCTGGAAGAGATAGGGAGAAAGTAGACAGAGTCATGCAGCTACTGAATAAGACAAACACTGAAACATTGCTTGGTAAGCCACAGCCTCATGGTGATACACAGTTAGAAATGGGTTAATTTAAGATATAACAGCTAACTAGAAATACACCTAAGCTATTAACCAAACAGTGCTGCAATTAATATAGTCTCTGTATGATTATTCGGGTTTGGATGCCTGGAAAATGAGAGGGCAGTCTCTATCTACATACTTCTCAATGAATATCATGAATTTAAAAACAAAATAACACAATGAATATATCTTAAGGACCACACTGCTCCCCAAAGTGTAGAACCATTTATTTTATTCTCCTTTTTATTCTGATGCTGTTCTCTATGTTCTTCCACTTTCAAATTTTGTTTTATGAATACTAGGTGAATTTTCTGAAAACTGGCAAATATATGTACTATCCTCATTTGATTTCACACCAAATGGAACAAGAGTAGGACATAAATCTCCTCTATATATTCTTTCACAAGCTTCAGTTAAAATTCTTAATTTTGCTCACCTACTTTCCAGTGACCTTGATTTAAGAATTTCTTAAATTACTAATATAGTATGGAGTCTCTTTTATGTCTCCTCTATATGACCATACTATGTTAATTTAATTCTGCTAACACTTCCACAAAAATTCTAGGTAAGCTTCATGTTTTGCTATCTATTTCAAATGTTAAAATTTTCCCTGTCTTTGACCTTAAAAGGGTATTAGTGAAAAGAAGCTCAAAGTCACATCTGAATTTTTCACAATATCTTTGTTGAATGATATAGACATACGTCACGACTGGTAAAAGATGTTGTGCCTTATATTTAAACCTAGATATTTACCCATGGCTGGTGAAATTTTTGACTTGGAGAAGAACCTTTTTCCACCTATTTGCTGACATAGTAGAATTTCTATCTCTATTTAAAATTTCAATACTTATATAGAGAGCAAAGTTTAGAACTTACTTTTAGGAGAGAAGCTTCATTTTGCAACAAACAGAGACCATTACAGAATTATAAAGCCTGTCAAAATAAAAATAATAAGAGATTATAGCATGTCAAACCACAATTAATATTCTTGAAATTTACTACATAGCCAAATGTCAGAGATCAATATAAAAAGTAGCAGAAAAAAAAAATAAGATACAGAGAAGCAGAATATCTGTGACAAGGAAAGCATCTTTTATATAAGATAGGGAAGCCACACACATGAGATCTCAACATCATGTATATCTAAATAAAATTAGCATGATTAACACATAATTATTATACTGATGCTTATAGAAAACTTCTCATGAGGCCAGACCAAGAAACAATTAAAGAATAGCATATGAGTAAGAGTCAGTTTTCTCTGGAGAAGCCCTCTGAGAGATTATTTAATACTAAGTGGTTTTTCCTGAACAAACACATGCACACATACAAACACACAAAAACAAACATATACACACATCACAAAGAGATCATTGCTATACAAACAAAAATGCAAACATACACACGTGTACACACATACATAAACATATAACAATTAATGTACATAGCATAGAGTAGTTATGTACATATATGTATATGTAAGAACCAATGACTATTTTATATATTGTCTGCATTTTTCTGGAGAGACATTAAGAAAGAACTTTTTGGTAATGACAAGACATATTAAAAAGTCACATAAAGTCCTTGTGGAATTTCATTTGTAAGCTCTGAAAGTGCCAGTGTAAGCTATAATATGAATGATGTATTTATAATGACTAAGAGAAGGATCTTAAGTATTTATTGGAATATCTAAGCATATTTACATTATGACTACATTCTACCTAACACATTATCTATATCTAAAAGTATAGTGACATAAGTAGACTAAAATATTTTGTTTAAAATCTGTCAAATTTTATATGTAGAACCAAGATGGATCAGAAATATAAACTTCTTTAGAAAAAAAAAACATTTCAAAGATTTCATTACAGAAAAAAAACTTGATTTGATCCCTATCTAGTGGTTGGTGGATTAAAGCAAAATCAGACAATCACAATAACTATGTTAATGATATGATGAATTCTTATTGTTTTTACGTTGACTGAGAATGCATTTAATTATATGTAAATGGTTATAAAGGAAGAGCAGTACAGTAAACTGGACTGCTTCTAGGTCTCTGATTCCTGCAACTTACATGAAGATGCCTATGAAGCAATTTAGGTTACTCAGCCGTGACTTCTGGCATAGTTTTCTAGGGAAAGATGAAATAGAACGTCTGAGATACTTCTTTTATCACATGTCTTCAAGAAGAAACACACATTGACCAGCATCTACTAGTTACAATTTGACTTCTGGAACCTTCTACATTTACTTAAAACCATTTTCAAAAGACAGGCCAAGGCACTCTCAGCAAAGTCTTTGGCATTTGAGTCTTGCATACTTATTCTCTCCCTGTATTTTTCTTTCATTAATTTTCATGCATATTTTCTACTGCTATGATAAGACACTGACCTACAAAAAGTTGTGAGCAGTAGAATTAATTATTTTTACAATATAGAGGCCATCATCATGTAAATTCAATTTGGGTGACAATTCATGTATCTGGAGGCAAGGACAAAAGCAGATAGCATAATAATACTTCCACCTTATATTTTGACTTTATCTGAATCTCCTAAACATCTCTCCAATGCTTTGACTTTGCACATTGGAATTACCTAGCAACATCAATTATCAACCAAGAAATGTCAATCAGACATGCCCATAGAAAAGTCAGAAAGGGAAAATTAATGTTGGTGATATTGCTGTACAGAGACCCCAGAGGTGTTGGTTTTATATAACTAAGCATTCTGCAACGTTCCTCTCTTTCTGATGCTATCCTTTGCATTCCCCACTTTCATCATTTGTTGTCTGAGAGCTGGATGAATACCTTGGCATCAAACTATTATACCTGCTCTAACTTTGTAATAAATACATATAGGCAAAGTACACAAGAAATAAAAATCGACATTGGAGATTTGAACCTGTAACCATAAGGGGCAACATGGCCATAACAAGTAAATTTTCTGTACTATATTTCAATGTATACCCATGACTTTGATGATAGAAATGGCAGCATCTGCAAAGGTTAATACTTGATATTTTCATAGAGTATAAGGGTGGCTGATGAACACTGACAATGTTAGAACAATTCACACACTGGATCTCCCAGGGGGCAGAAAGGAGCCTGGCTCTCCTAGTGTATGTCAGATACTAATGTCTGAATTGGAATTTCTTTCTTACAGGGATGCAACATTTCAAGACAAAGACAGGAGGTTCACATCTTAGTAGAGAAGCATTAGCTTCAGAAGCATGTTGCTAATTCTTGCAGAGGAGACAGGAGCAGATGACTCTGGGCTATAAGGTTAGAAATCATAAAATCTTTGAATTTGTTGATTTTCACAGACTCTGCCTTCACAGACAAGTGAAGCAGTCTGTCTAGTCTGGGCAATTGGACAGTCAGGCTCTGGTTATATCCAGGTCCAACTGAGACCTGGATATAACCAGAGCCTGACTGGCAAGAACCCGCACTGCTGACACTTTTATTAGTGTTCCTGGGCTCTGATTGAAAGAGAGTGTGCATTCAAATTGAGCAGGAAAAAGGAACCAATAAGGAGAGTGATGTCAATTCCAGCAACTGACGCAAATTCTGTGGTAACCTAGCAATATCATTCACAGATGCTGATTCATTCCTGTCTCCCACATGACTGTGTGCTGCAGCGGATGTGGGGAAACTGAATATGGATGTGAGAGAAAAATGTAATTTTCCCTGGGAACTGAATTCAATTATCAAGAGAAAAAAATGTCACAAGTAGGGGAAGATCCTATATCCATCTATCAGGGCCTACAACCTGGCTATCTACATGAAAGCTTCTATCTCTGCCAGAAGGTGGGTTATTATGAATCTTTATTGCAAATTGTTTCTTTGTGCTGTCATTTTCTGTAGTGCCATGTCAGATTCCACAATACAGTGTTTAAATGCCTAAACTTCATCTAATATCTAATATATGTGAGAGCCTGAAATAACATGCTTCCATTATAAGTGAAAAGGTTACATTCATCCCTTCTCTGAACATCTCCAAACTGTATATTATATCCAACAGTGTCCACTGATCAAGCAATAACTTGAGTCATTCATTTCAGAAGGAAGTATTCATAATATTTTTATAGGTTCAGAAATTACACATTAGTTCATAAGATTTTATATGTGGTTTCACAAATGTCTGCAGGCATTTGTCATTAATTTCAATTTTACCTAGCAACATCACATTAGAAAAATATTCTGTTTAATATTTATGAGAGTATTGAAATTAATAAAAATCTTCACATCTTAAAATAGAAGCAGTATCTTAATAAGCAGGATCGTACTTGCTGCATAGGACTCAGGATCAGGTGATATGGAGCTATAATGCTGGAAAACAAGCAATCCCTGCCTTGCTGGATTTTACCTGCTATCCTGAATATGTGAGCAGCATTCTGCCCAGTCTGGGTGCTTGATCAGTGGGGCTCTGTCTATAGCCCAGGTCCTACTGAGACCTGGACTATAGCCAGAGCCCCACTGGAAAGAAGCTGCACTGCTGACGCTTTTTATAAGCACTCCTGGGCTCTGATTGAAGGATTTTGGGCATTCAAATTGAGCATGGTTTAAGGACCAATAAGGAGACTGATCTCAATTCTAGCAAAGAGGGCAATTACTGTGGTAATCTTTGAGATTTCCATCTGAGTTGCTGATTCATTCTTGTGCCAACCTGAAAGTATTTTGCAGCTGAAGCTGAGCAATTGAAATTTTATATGAGGGAAAAATGTGAATTCCCTAGGTAAGGTCTCATATATCAACAAACAAAACAACAACAAACAAAACAAAATGAAACGAAACATCCGTGACAAGTATGGAGTGATCCTATATTTGTCTACCAGCATCTGCATCCTGGCTATATACTCAAAAGCTTAAATTTCTGCCTGTAGGAGGGTGATTATAAATCTTTGCTGCCAATTGGTTTTGTTTCTGTCATTTTATGATATGCTGTATCAGAGTTCACATATAATATTTAAATGCTTTAATTTCAGCTTAAATTTAACCATTTATTCAATATATTTCAGTGCCTGAAATTACATGCTTGTTTGTAAGTCGAAATGTTATTTTTGCCCATTCTCTGAACGTCCCCAATTTGCATACTATATGTAATAGTGTCCTGATGATTATGCAATAATCTAAGGCATTACTTTTAAAAGGAAATAGTCATAAGACTTGTATATTCGAAGAAATTGCTCTTTTGTTCATATAATATTATTTGTGGTTCCACAATGTATGCATGCATTTGACATCAATTTTAATTTTACAGAGCCACATCATGCTCTTAAAATATACAGTTTAATATTAATGTAAAAATATAGAAATTTAGAAAAAACTCACATCTTGAAAGAGAAGCAGTACCTTCTGTAGCAGGATCCTACTTGCTGCATAGAACACAGGATCAGGTTCCTCGGAGGTACAATGCTGGGAATCAAACAATCCCTGCCTTTGCTGCTTTCCACAGCTCCGACTCCTGCAAAACTGAGGAGCAGTCTGCCTAGTCTGGGCAATTGTACAGCTGGGCTTTTGTTCACCTACTGTGAGACCTGAACTAAACCCAGAGCCCGGCTGGAGAGAACCCACACTGCTGACGCTTTTATTAGCACTCCTGGGCACTAAGTGAAGGAGTGTGTGCATTCAAAGTGAGCAGAAAATAAGGACTAATGAATAGAGCAATTTCAAATTCAGCAACGAAGGCAAATTCTGGGGTAACCTTGGAGATCTCTGTTTTAGATGTTTATTGATTTTTTCCCCTCCCACCCAAGTGCATGCTGCAGCAGAAGAAGGGAAATTGAAAGGGAAAGAGAGGAAAAATTGTCATTTTTCCTGTGCTCTGACTCAAATTGATAAATGGAAAAAAAAAAAAACAACTTGTGGCAAATAGCAATTCATCCTGTATCGGTTGCTGGGGCATAGTACCTGTCTATCTACCTGAAAGTAAAATCTGCCTTTTTGTGATTCTGGGCTACAAATAACTGCTTGTCTCATTTTCTAATTTGCCATGTCAAATTCCCCAACTGCAATGATTAAATGCTTGAATGTTAGCTTTATATATATATATATATATATATATATATATATATATATATATATTCTCTCTGTCTATACATGTATACATATTTTTATAGATATGTATATGAAGGCATATTCGACCGGTATGCTAAAAATAACCAGACCAGCTCAAAACAACAGATATAATTTAATAATTGAAAACAGGGGAAACTGACATAAACAGAGAAAAAGTTCCAATGTCCAAATGGGTCAGGCGAACACCTAGCTCAGAGAGCGAGTGCACCTAGATCTCCAGGTTTTCTTCCCTGGGGACCAGGTCTCCACACCCAAGCAAGATGTGATTGGCTGAGCTTCCCCATCATCTCACCCTTTTGTCTAAACAAGATCGAACCAAATCCAATACAACTATATACAATAGGAATAGATACCAAATATAACATTACAAGCAATAAACAATATTAAGCAAGAAACACATAACAAAAGTTTTACTGGACATTTTATTTTAAGGAGTCTTAATAATGTATAAAAAATTGAGTTTAGCTAAACCATGAGGAGGGCAACTACAATTATCTAATCTTCAACTCCACCAAAGATCTGAGAAGGGAAGTAATGTTACTTGAGTAAACAGGAAGTACAATCGAGAAACTATCAAAATGTGCATCAAATGACAAAGACAACTGACTACCTGGGCAATCACCCAAAGTCTCATTTGCAATATTGAGGCAACAAACTTTGGCTAAGGCCTAAGGTAACTGACATACCATTTTCAAAAGCAAGAAACTTTTCAAAACTGTCTTACCCTGGCTTGGCAGGATATGACAGTTCTGTTTTATCCATTTATGGATACTCTGTATCACTGTCAGTGGTTGATGTATGGGCATTTCTTTGCCCAAAGGCCAGTTCCGCCAAGAAGAAAGGCTCCAGGTGGAGTGTCTTTGGTGCTCAACATTCTCTTGGGTGTAGAGCGGTGTTGCCAGGAGTGATTGTGTCTCACTACCACAGAACTCTAGGCTTGATTAAAGGCCATTTTCTACAGCTCTTTGAAGAGGTTGAAAAATATACTATCTATACTTAATATAATCTCTACGTATCTAAAGAACATGATTAGCCTAAATATAAGTATGACAAACATAGATGACTATTGATCTATAATTCTCAATACCTATCTAACTTAAAGACTAAGAGAATATATTGAAGAGGTATGGAGAGAGTGGACAGCCTTGTCTTGTTCCTGATTTTAGTGGGATGGCTTTGAGTTTCTCTCCATTTAATTTAATGTTAGCTGTCGGCTTGATGTATATTGCTTTTATTATATTTAGGATTGAACCTTGTATCCCTAGTCTCTCCAAGACCTTTATCAAAAAGGGGTACTGAATTTTGTCAAATGCTTTTTCAGCATCTAAAGAAATGATCATATGTTTTTTTTTCCTTCAGTTTATTTATATGATGGATTACATTGATAGATTTTATTTTTATTTTATTTTATTTTATTTATTTATTTATTTATTTTTGGTTTTTCGAGATAGGGTTTCTCTGTAGCTTTGGAGCCCGTCCTGGAACTCCCTTTGTAGACCAGGCTGGCCTCGAACTCACAGAGATCTGCCTGCCTCTGTCTCCCGAGTGCTGGGATTAAAGGCGTGTGCCACCACCACCCAGCTTGTATGTTGAACCAGCCCTGCCTCTCTGGGATGAAGCCTACTTGATCATAATGTATAATTTTTTGAATGTGTTTTTGGATTCGGTTTGCTAGTATTTTATTGAGAATTTTTCCATCAATGTTCATGAGTGAGATTGGTCTGTAATTCTCTTTCTTGGTTAAGTCTTTGTGTGGTTTTGGTATCAGGGTGACTGTAGCTTCCTAAAAGGAGTTTGACAATGACTCTTCTATTCCTATTTTGTAAAACACACTGAGGAGTATAAGTATTAGCTTTTCTTGGAAGTTCTGGTAGAATTCTGCATTGAAACCATCTGGTCCAGGGCTTTTTTTGGTAGGGAGGTTTCTGATGACAGCTTCCAATTTCTCGTGACTTACAGGTCTATTTCAACTGTGCAATAAATTAGGACAATGACCTCCAAATGTAAACAATGTATATCATTATATGAACAATATATAAGTATCTTAATCAGAGGTAGAAATGTACACTGCAATATGGTAAATAGATATATCAATACAATATATATATATATATATATATATATATATATATAAATGTTTTAAACAGAGGTAGAAGCAAACTCACATACATATTCAATATAATTTAACTTTATATCAATATACAAAAATCTATACCAATATAATTGTCTAAAAACAATAACTCACAAATACCAATCTATTATCCCATCACCAATTATTCCCCTTTTTTTTCAAGAACAACCCTGAGCCTATAAAATACCTGCCCCATCCGTCAACCACATACCAATTATAACCAACCCCTAAATGATGTCCCTAAACCTAAGGGCAAACTCTGCTTGGAGAGGGGACATTTTCCTCTAAAATTGCTTCCAGCTCTCATGGGGAGACGTTCTTCCTAGGGGTTCCTGTGAAAGTAAATGATGGTTAAATTACAAGATCAATATTTGTTCTGGTAAAATTGCAAATAGTCTGAGTGTTTTGTAGAGATCTGGCCAGAATGTTGTAAAAGATGTGCACCATTTTCGCTACCCAAGTTGGAACCATCTTGTGCAGCTAGTACCAAAAAACAGGTCTTGTAGTAGTGCTATCAGCATCATGAAGTCATTTTAACCAGGTGGAGCCGATGTTGTGGGGCCCCATCCTCTTCCTGGAAACTTCAAAGATTCCTGCAGGAAAATTTATTGTTTCTTATGGGAAACTTAAATATCATCTATATAGACATATATATTCAATGCAAGGTATTATAAATACAGAAACAGATATGAGGAAAGGAAAAGAAAGTTTATAAATTATTATTATTATTATTATTATTATTATTATTATTATTATTTTGTCCCATATCATGGCTATTGACATGAGACAGAAACCCTGGGATTTCTTTTATGATGGACTTGGAATTGGAGAGGGACTGAGCCAGAGTTCAACTTCAAAACCAGTTCTATATATTTATAAATAAATGTACATCAAAACATATTTAAAATATGTTTAGAATAATTCCACTTATGGAACTATTTAGTTTTCCTGATGATCCTTATTGGGTTGTAAATAGTTTACATCCATCAGTATTTAAACATTCAGGGTCTCTTGAATTTTTTTTTAAAAATGAGTGTATATATGTATATATATTTGTACCTCACACACATACATGTTTGTGTGTTCCAGAAATGAGATTCTTTTCTTGTGAGAAAAAACAAAGGACTTTCAAGCCATGCTCTGAATATCTCCAATTTTCAAGCTGTATATAACAATGTCATGAGAATTAAAAATTAATGTGAGGTATTAATTTTAGAAAGAAATATTCAATTATATATATATATATATATATATATATATATATATATATATATATATTCAACAATTGCCTATTTGCTTTTAAGATTTTCTTTGTGGCTCCACACATGTCTGCATGCATTTGGCATTAACTGTGGTTTCAAAGAGCCAATTCATACTCATATTCTCTTCATTATTAACGTGTGAAAAATACATATTAAACTATTGACTACATTTCTTTCACAACAATCACAAGAATTCCCCTCCAATCAATACTCTATCCTTAGTACATGTGTTTACTCTCTATTGTATAACATGTGTTCATGTAAATAATCTGTGTGCATGGCTATGGAATCTAATACCAGCACCTTGACAGACTCTCAGGGCTATGTGGAAATCTGTCCTTTCCCTTTCATCATCTGATAAAATAACATAAACCACCCTTTTAAGGTTTAGCCTTTAAGAATCTTACACAGGATATTAGAATGTTATATTTAATACTGATGATAATTAGTTGATGATAAGTATAAAGGTTTTCTGATATATGTATCATCACCACCTAGTTGCATGCAGTGGTATATTAGCAATGTCAGAATGGCACAGTGTTTCTCAATGGTATTGAATTTGCCAATCAAAACAAGCAATCTCATACTTTGTAAGAACTCAAATTTCTTAATTCAATGATTCTTAGCCTGAGATAAAATGATAATGATTGTTTTCCTGATTTTTAATATATGAATTCCAATTAAAGGCAACAGTGGTTACTATTTCCTCTTTCGCAGTTTGTTGATACAGCCATACAAGACACTGTGTAGACTGTAAACCATAAAGCAATAATAAGAGATATTAAGCAGAGAACCACAGATATTCCTTTTATGCAGCTAAATATTCTACTACTTTCCTATTTCTGAGTCTATCCTTTGTATTTCCCCAATTCCAGCCTTCTTGCTACAGAAGTCTAAATTCTTAGATGTAATTCCCTACATTTGAGAATATTGTTTTGTGTTTCAAGTTATTTTTTGTACTTTAAAAATAATACCAATAAATATTCCCACACTTCCTCCCCTCCTCTTACTTCCCTCCCATTCCCCCCAACACCCTCCCTCCAACCCCCCTCTAGTCTTAAGAGAGGGCAAGGCACCCTGCCCTGTGGTGAGTCCAAGGCCCTCCCAACTTCATCCAGGACGAGCAAAGTATTCATCCAAAGTGAATAGGATCCCAAAAATCTAGTAATGCAGTAGTGACTAATTCCAGTTCCATTGTCAATGGCCCCTCAATCTGCCCCAACTGTAAACCACATTCAGAGGTAACAGTTTATTTCAATGCTCCTCCATTCCCAATCCAGTTGGAGTTGGTAAGCTCCCATTAGCTCAGGTACACTGTCTCAGAGGGTGATACCCTAATGGTTCTGACTTCTTTGCTCATATTCTCCCTTTCCAGCTCTTCAACTGGACCTTGAGATCTCAGTCCAGTGCTCCAATGTGGGACTCTGTCACTATCTCTTCTGTTGCTGGATGAAGGTTCTAAGGTGATATTCAAGCTAGTCATCAGTTAGACTATGGGACAAGGCCAGTTGAGGCACCCTCCCCTCCACTGTCCAGGGTCCTAGCAGGGGTCATCCCCGTGGACTCCTGGGAATGTGTCTAGAGTCAAGCCTCTTGCCAACCTCAAAATGACTCCCTCATTAAGGTATCTCCTTCCCTGCATCCATATCTGTCCTTCCTACATCTCAACCATCCCACTCCCCCAAGCTCTCACAAACCCTCCCTTTCTCCCATCTCCCTCCTCCTCTCCTTTTTCCTCTACTACCAACCCCCATGCGCTCAACTTTGGCCAGGCTATCTTGTCTGCTTCCAATTTCCATGTGGATCTATATACGTTTTTCTTTGGGTTCACCTTATTACTTAACTTCTCTAGGAACATGAACTATAGGTTTAATGTCCTTTTTTATAACTAGAATACACTAATGAGTGAGTACAAACCATATTCGTATATTTGGGTCTGGATTATATCACTCAGGATAGTGTTTTCTACTTCTAACAACTTGTATGCAAAATTCAAGATGTCATAGTTTATTTACCTTTGAGTACTACTCTAATGTGTAGATGTGCCGCAATTTCTTTATCCATTCTTCTGTTGAGGGGCATTTAGGTTGTTTTCAGCTTCTGGCTATTACAAATAAGGTTGCTATGAACATAGCTGAACACATGCTTTTGTAGTATGTATGGGCATCTTTTGGGTATATTCCCAAAAGTGGTATTGCTGGATCCTGAGGTAGGTTGAATCCCAATTTTCTGAGAAACTGCCACACTAATTTCCAAAGTGGTTGCACAAGTTTGATTTCCAACCAGCATTGGATGAGTGTTCTGAGTGTGTTTCATAATCTTCATAACTAGTAAGATACTAATATCAAATGAAAGCAAAGTGTACAGGAACTATTTCTATTATTTATTTTACCTAATTTTTGGATATGTTCAAAAGTATGTAATGCGTTAAATGGAGTAGGAATGTAACCTTGAGCTATTCCACTTCTATCCCCTAGAGCTCATTAGTGAAACCCTCCTTCATGCTCCCGCACTGATAACATTGACTGATCATGCTCCCATTGCACTCCTGTTATGCACACACCACGTTTGCCTTTGGAAATTTCTCCTTCATGAACTTCCAGTCAGGTTGATATAGTTTGGCTATTCAAACGTGATAAGTCTTTGATATCCTAGTGCAGGGTGGCCTCATAAATGCCTACATGTTGTGTCATAAATCTGTCTATCAACACAGTCGATAAACTGCTGCTACCTTCTGTAACCATTTCATGTAATCTCCTGCTAAAAATGCCTTAAAGCCACTCCACTTTAAAGATCCCACCTATTTTCCCTGCAGGTTTCTCTTCTTCAAAACTTGTTCTCATTTTTAAGTCATATAATTTGATAAGGAATGTGGGTATTATTTGGCAGTTCATCTTGAAAAATTGCTAGCACAGTGAGCAAATAGCATTGGATAAATTACCACATTAGTGATAGACATGTCTTTAACTTCAGTTATTTATCATAGATGTCTTCTACAAACTTCTTGACAGGCTTTTTATCCTCATTGTAAGCCATGAGCACAGATTCTACTTCTTCTGGAGGAAATCAGACTCAGCACAGAATTTCCCTTCTGGCACCTTAGGTGCACTATTTCTTTTTGTGGTGCATTCTGTTATCTTCCATAAAATACTCATATATCACCGTTATGAGGAAAAATTATCAATTAGGGTTTTATATAAAAAATATGAGGGGGAAATTTGGTACTCAGGCAAGGGTATTGTGAGTCTGCTGGCTCTTCTATGTGGGTATGGACAGATTTCAAGAATAGCTGAGAGGAGCTTTCATTTGTTGGCCCAGCTAAACTCTCCAAGATGTGAGTTGTAGGGCAGAGATGGTAGTCCTGTGTAGGTCACCTGCTCAAATCTGTGGGGAACAATTCAAATATCAGACAAACTAAGAGTAAGGTTTGCCACTCCCACACAGGTTTGCATTTGGTGATTGTTTCATTTCTGTTGCACCTTGGAGGAGGACTTCCTGGGAAAAAGTGACCTGTTAATTGTGTTACTTGGCATGGTGTGTAGGATCAGCCAACAGAATACAGTTGCATACAACTCACAGGTGTTATAAAATATTACCTTAAGTTGTGTTACATTAATTTATGATATTTAATATTTAATGACACAAAGATGTGTTGCATTCTTTATGTGGCATTTGTTGAATGTTATAAAGCAGTGTTACCTCAACTGCCAAAAATAACACGATTTATGTAAAACAAGAGCTAAACAGACAAAGCCTAAGTTGGTAAGGAAAATTGGCAGGGTTGTCAGACAGAGATAATAAGTAAGAATAGAAATCTAGGGAAGAAGAGAGGAGCCACTTATTCTCATGTATGAATCATTATACATGTCTTTATTTGAGAGCTGTATCATAGGAACCCAAAGCAGAAAAAAAAAACCCACTACACACTGGAATTTGAAACATAGTCATCAAGTTAAAATGATTTTTTGGTGTGCATTCATGATTCTAATGTTAGTGGAATGTTCAGCTTGTTTATGTCACAGGATATAGAACAGGAAGCAAAAGTCTCTATCCCCAGTGTGTAGTGTGGCAGATAAACAAAGCTTTCAGAATGAAGAAAAAGAATAAGACATCTCCTTATGAGTTTAAAATTTGAGGTGGTCAGGTTTGTTACACAAAAGCATAAGCCCAAAGCAATAGTGATGTCCTAAAATTTTCAAACCCCTAACAAAGCAGACAAGATATCTAATGTGATAATTTTGTGTAATAAGACAGTCAAAAACATAAAATACAGTGTTTGAGAATTTCCAGTGGCCATGTGAATACTATCACTTCAGACCTATTTATCACAGTGGAGCAAAGGAACAACCCATAGCTGGTTGCCGTAGGAAAATTATTCCCACAGTACATACTCTTCCTAGCAGAAGATGCAGGACTCTGAGACTGAGACAGGGAAGATTAACCTTAGAGGAGAAATGGCTTAAGAGGCAGGAATATATTCCATGCACAGTAAACAGGAGCAGGTGGCTCAGAGCAGAAGTAGCAGGTATCTAAGCATTTTCCTATCTGTGCTAAGTCTCCACTGCCTCTGCCTCCCGTGGGTGTCAGCAGCAGGCTTCCTTCTCTGGAGCAGTTTACTGTCAGGCTATGGCTAGATCAGCTACCAGCTGATAGCTGGACTCTAACCAGGAGCCTGACTGCTAAAATGCCCAGCTGAGAAAATTTTTATTCGCTGTGTTTGCCTCTGATTGGAGGAGTGTGTGCCTTCTAAGTGAGAATTAATTAATTTAGAACAAATCAGAGGAAACGTCAGCATAGAAAGCAGAAAAAAAGCCTGCAGTAACCTAGGTGATTTCCACCAGAGCTACTCTCCCTCCCTCCTCACTGTCTGATTGAACAGAAATAGGGAAAGTGAATGGGAAAGATAGGAAAAAGATGTATTTATACTCTGAGCTCTAGCTACAATTAACAATGGTATCAGGAAGAAGACTAATGTAAGGAAAACTCCAATAAGTTTTGAAGGATGGTACCACTTGAGACAGACTGCCCTGCTGTGCTTGTTGATGTCCCTTAAAAGCTTGCCCCTTTCTGAGCAAATACAAAAGAGGGGTGGATGGAGAGTGGAAAGGGGGTGGGATAAGGTCCCGGGAGGAGAGGAGGGAGAGAAGGCTACAGTCACCATGTAAAATAAATAAGTACATATTAAAAAGAGAACAATAGTCTAATTCAGCCGGTAGTGTCAAGGACTAATCATATGTCTTGATGTTTGGGAATAGATATTCTCTATCCAGAGGAAACCCCTGATTTCTGTCAACATTTTCTTATTGTGACACTTTGCTGCCAAGTGCAACTTGTACTTCTGCCCTGTTTCACCCTCTTGCTGAGGACATTCTTGCTTATGTCATCAAAAGTGAATAAATTGGTCTTGTCCTAAAAGAAACTTTACACTTATTGACAACTGTGCATGATACTGGAAGGTTCACTGCATATTTCTGAGGGAGAAGTAACTCTTCAACATCACTAGCAACATATGTTAGTGTCCTATCTTCTAGATACCCTGGTGCAATACAGAATTTTGAAACAAAGTCATCAATTTAAAAGGGAACCCTGACTGCTCTTTGGACTGGAGAGGGAGGGGGAAAGGAGTGCGAGGAGGGGGAGAAAAATGGGAGGATGGGGAGGGAAATGGGAGGCTGGGAGGAGGCGGAAACTTTTTTTTCCTCTTTTTCTCAATAAAAAATTTAAAAAAGGATGTTTGGTATGCATTAAAGACACTGCTATTTACCCACAACAATTGAAATTTCAAAATGAATTGCCTATTAATATCTATATCATTCATGATATTTAATACAACCCAATAGTTAAAGTGTATGAGCTATTACACTTAAGGAGCACCTGGAAAGAAAGCAAAGAGAGTGTGAAAGTTCACATAGAGAAGCCTAATGCTGTAGTTGGAGAGGGTATCGAAGTTTGTTAAAGGAGATGCTAGTCTAAACATTCACATGGTACCAGGTATCTATTGAATGAGATGTGAGCATCTTGAAGGACAATATATATCATTATGATTTTCTGCCTTCCAGGTACATCAACAAGCACAGCAGGGCTGCCTGGCATCTGTCTCAAGTGGTGCCATCCTTAAAACTCATTAGTGTTTTTCCTGATCCCATGGTGAATTGTAGCTAGAGCTCAGGGTATAAATTCATCTTTTTCCTATCTTTCCCTTTCACTTTCTTTGTTCTGTTGCATCAGACAGTGAGGAGGGAGGGACAGATGATTCAATAGCTCTGGTGGAAATCACCTAGGTTACTGCAGGCTTTGTTTTTTCCTGCTTTCTAGCTGAGGTTTGAGGTCTCTCCTCTGATTGGTTCTAAATTAATTAATTCTCACTTAGAAGGAGCACACTCCTCCAATCAGAGGCAAACACAGCGAATAAAGATTTCCTCAGCTGGGCATTTTAGCAGTCAGGCTCCTGGCTAGAGTCCAGCTATCAGCTGGTAGCTGATCTAGCCATAGCCTGACAGTAAACTGCTCCAGAGAAGGAAGCCTGCTGCTGACACCCATGGGAGGCAGAGCCAGTGGAGCCATAGCACAAGCAGGAAAGTGCTGGGATACCTGCTGCTTCTGCTCTGAGGCAACTGCTTCTGTTTACTGTGCACGGAATATATTCCTGCCTCTTAAGCCATTTCTCCTCTAAGGTTTATCTTCCCTGACTCAGTCTGAGAGTCCTGCATCATCTGCTGGGAGGACTGGGATACACTGTGGAAATAATTATCAAACAGCGAACAATATGGGCTGTTCCTTCACTCCACAGTTAAAAACTGCTCTGCAGTGACAGTAGTCACATGGCCGCTGGAGATTCTCAGACACAATTTTCCTTCTTTCCCACTGTCTTTTTGTACAAAATTATCAGATTGAATATCTTACTCTTTCCCATTTTTCTGCTTTTAGGGGTTTCAAAAATTCAACTTTGCAATCTGGGTTCTATATTAAAGTTTAAACTGCTTTGAATTCAGTCATCTACTGCGTGGAATTCATTAATAGCTGGTGTGATAGCGTTAGCATGCTACTGTAGCTGTGTAAGAGATATTACAGGGATGGTAGAACTGAAATTATTTAATTTTTCCACAACTATCAGGGCTAATAGCAAGTAGTTTTTTTCCTTTAATTAACATCTTATGAATAAGACCTGACAATGTTTCTCAAAATATTATCATCAAAGTTCTAATGCACAGTTTGTTTTTTTTGCCTTAGTTTCTAGTGTTCTCCATATAGGACATGATGTATGACCTCTGAGGAGGGTATATGGTACAGAGGTCTCTTAATTTGAATTATGTGGTAGATGACAAGTTCTAGCCTGCAATTTTCCACACTATGTCTGTGACCCTTCTCCACTGCTGGATCCTTCCATTCCCCATTATGTGTGCAAAAACACTGCTGTCCACACCACAGAAACTAGTGTCTACATTTTCTATGAGGATGTGGGCAAAGGGGAAAATGGTTATAAATATAACAAGAAATGTCAATACAAAGGTAAAATACAGTTATTGTGTTCAAACGGGACTTATAAGATTCCACATTTAAAAGCTCATATACTTGAAGCAGCTTGGGGGCAGGTACCTGATAATCTATGGGTAGTAACATATAGAATACATATGAATCACTCTGCCTGTGTTTCAAATTTTTAGGAGATCACTGTATCTTAGGGCTTATGCTTTCTGTATAACAAACCTGATCACCACAATTTTTAAACTCATAAAGGCATGTGCTATTCTTTATTATTTTTTTTTGATGATGACAGCTTTGTTTTTCTGCCACTACACACACTGGGAATATACACTTTTGCTTCAAGTTTTATATCCTGTGACATAATCAAACTCAACGTTCCATGAGTAGTAGAATCTAGGTACATGTGAAAACTTGTTGACTCCTCACTTATTTGCTTATTTTCAGATGATGAATTTGAGAAAAATAATTTCAAAAGAATACTTATTCCTGAAACTTTTTTCTGTCACACAGAGACGTAAATTTGACATTTTTGAAAGATACAAGAAATGAGTAAACGGACAAGTTTTTAGAGCATTCTTCAAAAGCAACTAGGAGATAAATTTGGTCTGGATACAACTACTCAGTCACACAGGGACATAGGAACAGGAAATTTTCAATCACTTCAGAAATGAAATCATATTGCTTTGTTCAAAGAACGTGTACAGATTTTCCTTGTAGATTATTACTTGCTATAGTTAATAGTTATGCATAAGTTTGCATTCCCACCAGTAATGGATGAGTGTGCCCCTTACTCCACATCCTCTCCAGCAAAGGTTATCATTGGTGTTTTTGATTTTAGCCATTCTGACAGGTGTAAGATGGTATCTCAAAGTTGTTTTAGTTTGCATTTCCCTGATCACCAAAGAGGATGAGCATGACCTTAAGTGTCTTTTGGCAATTTGAATTTCTTCTGTTGAGAATTCTCTGTTCAGTTCAGTGCCCCATTTTTTAATTGGGTTCATTAGCATTTTAAAGACTAGTTTCTTGAGTTCTTTATATATTTTGGAGATCAGACCTTTGTCTGTTGCAGGGTTGGTGAAGATCTTCTCCCAATAAGTGGGTTGCCTTTTTGTCTTAATGACAGTGTCCTTTGATTTACAGAAATTTCTCAGTTTCAGGAAGGTCCCATTTTTTCAATGTTGTCCTTAAAGTCTGTGCTGCTGGGGATATGTGTAGGAAGTGGTCTCCTGTGCCCATCTTTTTTAGAGTACTTCCCACTTCTCTACAGTCAGGTTCAGTGTGTTCAGCCTCATATTGAGGTCTTTAATCCATTTGGACTTGATTTTTGTGCATGGTGATATATATGGATCTATATTCATTCTTCTACAGGTTGGGATCCAGTTGTGCCAGCACAATTTGTTGAAGATGCTATCTTTCTTCCATTGAATAGTTTTAGCTCCTTTATCAAAAATCAGGTGTTCATAGGTTTGTGGGATAAAATCTGGGTCTTCTACTCTATTCCATTGATCGACTTCTCTGTTTTTATGCCAATACCAAGCTGTTTTCAATACTGAAGCTCTGTAATAGAGTTTGAAGTCAGGGATGGTAATGCCTCCAGAAATTCCTTTATTGTATAGGATTGTTTTGGCTATCCTGGGTTTTTTGTTTTTCCATATAAAGTTGATTAATATCCTCTCAAGGTCTGTGAAGAATTTCGATGGGATTTTAATGGGGATTGTATTAAATCTATAAATTGCCCTTGGTAGAATTGCCATTTTTACTATGTTGATCCTCCCAATCCAAGAGCAAGGGAGATCCTTCCATTTTCTGGTATCCTCCTCAATTTCTTTCTTCAAGCACTTAAAGTTCTTGTCAAATAGATCCTTCACATCCTTGGTTAGAGTTACCCCAAGATATTTTATGCTATTTGTGGCTATCGTGAAAGGTGATGCTTCTCTGATTTCCCTTTCTGCTTCCTTATCCTTTGTGTATAAGAGGGCAACTGATTTTTTGGAATTTATCTTGTATCCTGCCATGCTACTAAAGGAGTTCTTTGCTGGAGTTTTTGGGGTCGCTCATGTACACTATCATATCATCTGCAAATAATGAAACCTTAACTTCTTCCTTTCCAATTCGAATCCCTTTGATCCCTTTATGTTGTCTTATTGCTATTGCTAGAACTTCAAGCACTATATTGAAAAGATATGGAGAGAGGGGACAACCTTGTCGTGTTCCTGATTTTAGTGGGATGGCTTTGAGTTTCTCTCCATTTAATTTGATGTTAGCTATCGGCTTGCTATAAATAGCTTTTATTATAGTTAGGTATTACCCTTGTATCCCTAATCTCCTAAGACCTTTATCATAAAGGGAATGCAAACTTGTGCAACCACTTTGGAAATCAGTGTGGCGATTTCTCAGGAAATTCGGGATCAACCTTCCCCAATTCCAGTAATACCACTCTTGGGAATATACCCAAGGGATGCCCTATCATATGACAAAAGCATTTATTCAACTCTGTTCATAGCAGTATTATTTGTAATAGCCAAAATCTGGATACAACCTAGATCTCCTTCTTTGGAAGAATGGATGAAGAAAGTGTGGAATATATACATATTAGAGTACTACTCAGAGGTAAAAAACAATGACTTTGCGAAATTTGCATGCAAATGGATAGAAATAGAAAACACTATTCTGAGTGAGGTATCCCAGACCCAAAAAGATGAACATGTGATGTACTCACTCATAATTGGTTTCTAGCCATAAATAAAAGACATTGAACATATAATTTGTGATCCTAGAGAAGCTAAATAAGAAGGTGAACCCAAAGAAAACATATAGTCATCCACCTGGATATGGGAAGTAGACAAGATTGCAGAGCAAAACCTGGGAACTTGGAGGTGAGGTGGCATGGGGCTAAGGGGAAATGGGGAGAGAAACATGAGAAGGGGAGAATGGGGAGAACTTGGGGGAATGGGATGGTTGGGATAAAGGAAGGGTGGACACGGGAGCAGAGAAATATATATCCTAATTAAGGGAGCCATCTTAGGGTTGGCAAGAGACTTGACTCTAGTAGAGGGGCTCCCAGGTATCCAGAGAGATGTCCCCAGCTAGTACCTTGAGCAACTGAGGAGAGGGAACATGAAATGACCCTATCCTATAGCCATACTGATGAATATCTTGCATATCACTTTAGAACCTTCATCTGGCGTTGGATCGAGACAGAGACAGAGACCCAAATTGGAGTACCGAACTGAGCTCTTAAGATCCAAAGGAGGAGCAGAAGGAGGGAGAACATGAGCAAGGAAGTTAAGACCATGAAGGGAGCACCCACCCACTGTGACAGTGGAACTGATCTATTCGGAGCTCACCAAGGCCAGCGGGACTGGGACTGAATAAGCATGGGATAAAACCGGACTTTCTGAATGTGGCTGACAATGAAGGAATGTGGCGGACAATGAAGGCTGATGAGAAGCCAAGGACAATGGCACTAGGTTTCGATCCTAATACATGAACTGGCTTTGTGGGAGCCTAGCCTGTTTGAATGCTCACCTTCCTGGTCCTGGATAGAAGTGGGAGGTCCTTGGACTACCTGCAGGGCAGGGAATCTGGACTTCTCTTCATTCTCGAGAGGGAGGGGGAATGGAGTGGGGGGGAGGGGGAGAGGGGTAGGGGAGTAGGGAAGGGAGCGATGTGTGCGAGGAGGGGGAGGGAAATGGGTAATGGGGAGGAGGCGGATTTTTTTTTTTGCAACAACTAAAAAAAATAAAATAAACAAAGAAAAAATAGTTATGAATAATATCAATTTTCACTACATTTCTGTTTCTCCTAATATATTACCAACCTATATTCCATGCCTTGGCTTAACTTTTGATCTTTATCTGTAGTAATAGCTATTTTAACGACATTGATAAATCACTACTTTTAAAATGATAAATATTGTTTTTGGAGATTCTCACATGTCTCTCAATGGATCCCTGATACCATGTGATTATTAAGACTAGCACTGCTTTTTAACAAATTTCTATACCATTTCCTGGTATAGCATTAGAATTCTTAATGTGAACCTTCACATACTTTTTGTCTGCTTTCTTTACAGGTGCTCCTTAAGGATAGCTTGAGCACTCGAACCAATGGTTTTGTATTCAATATCATGAATGATGTAGCTATTAAGAGGTAATTCATTTTGAAAGTCCAGTTGTCGTGGACAAATAGCAGTGTCTTTCATGCATACCAAAAGTACTTTTAAACTGATGACTACGTTTCAAATTTCCATTTTCTAGTTTGATTTTATTCCTTTGGTTTCCTACCACCCAGCTGTCAAATAAACACATAGAGACTGATCCTTACTATGAATATATGTCTCCCCTCCTCTTCCCTAGGTTTCTCCTTCTCTGTATAATCTCTGTCCCCCAACCCTGTGAATTTTTGGCAAGAGTCTAGCTGTCGAATGTTCAGCTCTTTTTTTTTTTTAGACCAATCATTTATTTTTTTTTTGTTGGGGAAGTAACACTGATTTACAAGATTAAACAAACTGAGCATAAAAGAATGTAATACATCTTTAAGTTATTCAATATTTCACAGCATAAATTAATGTAACACACCTTACATAATATTCCACAACAATAGTGAGGTGTATGTAACTAGGTTCTGTTGACTGATCCCATACTTGGCACCGAGTAACACAAGTAACTGGTCTAAGAATGAAGAGTTGGTAATAATCTCCACGGAAGATCTCCAAGCTGTTACAATGGGAATGTGACAATAACTAAAGCTAAAACTGTGTGGCAGGGGAAATCTTTGCTCTCAGTTTGTCTGATAATTTGAATTGTGTGACTTACACAAGACTATCATCTCAGCCATACAACTCACATCTTGGAGAGTTTAGCTGGGCCAACTAATGACAGGCTCTCTCAGCTATTCTTGAAGTCTGTCCATCTCCACATAGAAGAGAAAGCAGGGTCACAATACTCTTGCCTGAGTACCAAACTTCTTCCTCCTCTTAATGGTATACAACTCTACTTTTATAAATTGTCCTCGCCGTGGTGATATATAAGTATTTCAGGGAAGGTAGAAGGCACCACAAGAGGAAGAAGTGCACCTCAAGTGCTTGAAGGACAAGGTGACACAATTCTTGCTGAGTCTGATTCCGTCTGGAAGAAAAAGAATCTGTGCTCATGGCTTATGATGAGGCTAAAAAGCCTGGAAAGAAGTTTGTAGAAGACATTTATGATAAATGACTGCAGTCCAAAACATGTCTATTAATAATGTGGTAATTTATCCAATACTATTTTCCTCACTCTACTTCTAATTTTTCATGATGAACTGCCAAATCATATCCGCATTTCTTATCAAATTATATGACTTAAACATGAGATCAAATTTTGAAGAAGAGAAAGATTCAGAGAAAGCAGATGGTGTCTTCAAAGAGGAGAGGTTTTAAGAAATTTTTAGTGGGACATTTCATGAAATTATGAAGGTGGCAGGAATTTCATCTACTATGGAGATAGACAGATCCTTTATACAATGTATATGCATTTACAAGGTCACCCTGACCTAGGATAACAATGACTTATCACCTTTAGTAGCCAAACTTTATGAACCAGACTGGAAGTACATGAAGGAAATGTTTCAAAGGCAAAAGTGGTATGTGCATAACAGGAGTGCAGTGTGAGCATGATCAACCAATTTTATCAATGTGGGATCATGAAGGAGAGTTTACTAACAAGCTCTAGGGGATAGAAATAGAATGGCTCAAGATTCCATTCCGAATCAATTTAATTCTTTACATACATTCTAACATATCAAAAATGATAAGATTGTAAAATAAATAATAAAAATGTTTCTTGTATATTTTGCTTCGACTTGGAGTTAGCATCTTACTAGTTATGAAGTTCTGAAACATGTTAAGAACACAGAACAATAGGCTTTCAAAATGCTTCACCACATTTATTTTCTCTGCAATTCTACCTCAAATATTAATGTTGTGTAAGAAATTTTAACCATTGTTCTGCCAATCATCTAAATTTTTAAATATGTGTACTGTAATACTAAGCCTCCAGAACTATAATTAATTATATACCAAAGACAGAGTTATTTTAAAAATTTCTGTGCACACACAGTTGATTTTCCTGAAAACGTATTCCACAGAAAAGAGAGTAAGTAAATGTATAAAGGATGAACTAGTGATTGGAGAGAAATTCTAGTGATAGGAATGTAGTGAATTGGTTCAATATTTTAATGATAACATATTACCACTAACAGAAGTTTTTACAGGTATGAATTGGCTCTGTGACACCAAAATTACCAAATGCATAATTTTCCAAAGGCATACAGACAAGTGTAGAAACACAGTATATCAGAGAAATGTGCAGTAATTCAGAATATGCATGTATCGAGAATATTTCTTTCTGAAAATAAGACCTCAGTTTTTTGCTTAACAAACATGACACTTGTTTAGCAAATAGGGATGAGCAGTGCAGAGCCTGTAAGTAACATTTAAATAGAGCACATGCAACTCTTCTCAGGCAACTGAGTATGTACACACACATACATACAAATATACATACATGCATGCAGAAAATATACATGTGCATACATACATATGTAAAATATAAATAAATCCATACATTCATGCAAGCATACTTAAGTACATGCATACACACACACACACACACACACATATATATATATATATATATATATATAAATGTTTACATTCATGGAAATATGTTTATATACATACAAACAATGCATGCATGCATACATATATACATACTTTAAAAAATAAAATAAAGCAGAAATGCTTGATTTCAGAATTTAATATTTATGCTTGGGTAATATGATAAAGCATTACAGCAACGAGCAGCATTGATGACTAGAACCAAAACCACCACACTCCTAGAAGAGACTAAGGCTTTTATATAGATTTTTAGGTTGTTATTCTAGACAGAATGTTAGAGGACTACCTCCATTTGCCAGAGGATGGTTTTTCTTTTTGATAAATGAAGCCAGAGCCCTGGGCAAACTACATTTTCCCTCACTTCCATTCTATATTAGACAGCTTTAGTTGCAAAATACATTCATGTGATACAAGAATGAATCAGGTGCTCTGATGGAGAGTTCCAAGAGCACAGCAGGATTTGCCTACATGACTAGGATTGAGATCCTTATTGGTTCTTATTTCATGCTCAATTTGAGTGCCCACAATCTTTCCATCAGAGGCCAGGAGTGCTAATAAAGTGTCAGCAGGGTAGATTCTTACTAGTCAGGCTCTGGTTATTGTCCAATTCTCTGTTGGACCTGGGTATAATCAAAGCCCCACTGTACTTTGATCCAGAAAAGGCACCCTGCTTCTGACCTGTGCAGGGGTCAGAAGCTGGAGAATTTCACAGGGGCAGCAATTATTATATTCCCCGGATTTGAGCAGCAAGCCTCCAGCTCCTGCCTCTTGTGCAGCAAGTAGCTTCCTGTTTCTGAAGTTAAACTATGTCTGTAAGATGTGCAATCCCTGTCTCAGGGTTGAAGAGCTGTATCTTTTGTAAAGAACATAATCCTTTTCAGATGTTCATGTCTTACAAACACTAGGGAGATCCACTGTACGATTGCTATGGCATGGTCAATGTTCGTTGTCAACTCCTAGAGTCTATGAAAATATCATGGGAATATTTTGCAGATGCCATTCTACCTTTCCCCAGGCAAGAGTGACCAGAAATTATTTTACAGGAATGTACCTGTTACAAACCTTCTTTTGTTAGGGACACACGTTCAACTCTGCAATATTTGTTTGCTTTTCCCATGCAGTTTAGAATATAACAAATCTACTACTTTGCTCCTCCTTCCTTGTAGGCACATTTCTCACTATAACATGAGCCAGTAATGAGCTTTATTTGAAATCAATTTCTTTTGGTTAGTGACAGACTAGTGTTACATTTTCCCATTAAA
Organism: Microtus oregoni; assembly: GCF_018167655.1. NCBI lineage: Eukaryota > Metazoa > Chordata > Mammalia > Rodentia > Cricetidae > Microtus > Microtus oregoni. The sequence goes on from NW_024543059.1 coordinate 35,397,082, forward strand.
GAAATTACACAGCAGATTTCTCTGTTAATGCTTCTGGTGCTTTTGTAAATTTTGATCCTGTGCATGACCTGTGTCTGCTACCTCAGCCTTGGTGTACCAATGATGTAGACTAAAGTTGAGGCAGGAAGACACTGGTGAGATGGATTCATCCACCTCCTCTAAATAAGATAGAATTTTTCTGTCTTCAATATACATCAGTGAGAAACCAATTATGAGTGAGTACATCCCATGTTCATCTCTTTGGGTCTGGGATACCTCACTCAGGATAGTGTTTTCTATTTCCATCCATTTGCATGCAAATTTCGAGAAGTCATTGTTTTTTACCATAGCGTAGTACTCTAATGTGTATATGTTCCATACTTTCTTCATCCATTCTTCCATTGAAGGGCATCTAGGTTGTTTCCAGACTGGGCAGAATGCTGCTCACATATTCAGGAGTCGTAGCAGGTGACATGAAGCAAAGGCAGGGATTGCTTGTTCCCAGCTTTATAGCTCCATATCACCTGATCCTGAGTCCTTTGCAGAAGTAGGATCCTGCTTCTGAAGGTCCGGCTTCTTTTATAACATGTGATTGTTTTCTAAATTTCAATATTCTCACATTAATATTAAACAGAAAATTTTTCTAGTATGGTATGACTAGGTAAAATTGAAATTAATACCAAATGCCTGCAGACATTTGTGGAACCACACATAAAGTCATATGTACTAATGCTTAATTTCTGAAAGTATGCAAGTATTCTGAATACTTATTTCTAAAAATGAATGCTTGAAATTATTGCTTAATCAGTGGATACTGCTGGCTACAGTATACAATAGAAGATGTTGAGAAGGGATGAATGTAACATTTTGACTTACAAGAAAAACAAGTCATTTCAGGCTCTCACATATATTCAATAATGGATGAAGTTTAAGTATTTAAATGTTGTGTATGTGGAATCTAAAATGACACATCAGAAAATGACAGCAAAAGAAACAATTTGCAATAAAGATTCATAATAACCAACTTCTGGCAAAAATAGAGGCTTTCATGTAGATAGCCAGACATGGGCCTTGGTAGATGGATATAGGATCATGCCCTGTTTGGGACTTTTATTTTTAAAATTAAAGTCAGTACCCAGGTAAAATTACATTTTCCCTTCACATCCATATTCAGTTTTGCCCCTTCTGCTTCAGTACACCTTCACATGGGAGACCGGAATGAATCAGCATTTGTGAATGATATCTCTAGGTTACCACAGAATTTGTATTCATTGCTGGAATTGAGATAACTCTCCTTATTGATTCTTTTTTCCTGGTCAATTTGAATCCACACACTTTAATGAGAGCTCAGAAGCACTAATAAAAGTGTCAGCAGTGTGGGTTTTTGCCTTACAGGCTCTGGTTATAGTCCAGATCTCAGATGGTCCTGGATATAACCAAAGCCCGATTGTACAATTGCCCAGACTAGGCAAACTGCTCATCACTTGCTCAGCAGGCAGAAGTTTTATGATTCCCAGGATTATAGTTCAGAGTCATCTGCTCCTATCTCAGCTGTAAGAGTTAGGAAGCTGCTTTCTTAAGCTACTGTTCCTCTCTTAAGATTTGAAACCCCTGTTTCAGTCTTAAAGTCTTGTATCACCTGTAAGAAAGAAATTTGAATTCAGATGTTAGTATGTGAATTACACTAGGAGAGCCAGGCTCCTTTCTGCCCCTGTGTGATATATCGTGTGAATTTCTCTTGCATTGTCAGTGTTCATCAGCAACCCTTAGATTCTATGAAAATATCAAGCAGTAACCTTGGCAGATGCTGCTGTTCCTGTCACCGAAGTCATGGGTATATATAGAAATACATTACAGGAAATTTATTTGTTATGGTCCTGTTTTCACGTAAGGTCACAGGTTCTTCCTTATTTGCTGAGTGTTTTAATCATGAAACGGTTGCGGATTTTAAAATATATTCCATTGCTCTCTTTAGGTAATGATGCATTGTTTTCATGTGTGTGTAGCATAACCAAACACTTTTTTTTTATTGAGAAAAGGAGAAAAAAAAAACAAGTTTCCACCTCCTCCCAGCCTCCCATTTCCCTCCCCCTTCTCCCCCCCTACGCCCCCTCCTCCCACCCTTCTCCCCCTCCCCCCACTCCTTTCCCCCTCCCTCTCCAGTCCAAAGAGCAGTCAGGGTTTTCTGCCCTGTGGTAAGACCTAGGACCTCCCACCTCCGTCCATATCTTGGAAGGTGAATATCCAAACTGGCTGGGCTCCCACAAAGCCATCACATTACGTAGGATCAAACCCCCGTGCCATTGTCCTTTGCGTCTCATCAGCCCTCATAGTTCGCCATGTTCAGAGAGTCCAGTTTTATCCCATGCTTTTTCAGTCACAGTCCAGCTGGTCTTGGTGAGCTCTCAATAGATCAGCTCCACTGTCTCAGTGGGTGGGTGCATCCCTCGTGGTCCCGACTTCTTTGCTCATGTTCTCCCTCCTTCTGCTCCTCATTGGGACTTTGGGAGCTCAGTCCAGTGCTCCAGTGTGGGTGACTTCAAACTCTATTACAGAGCTACAGTAATGAAAACAGTGTGGTACTGGCATAAAAACAGAGAAGTCGACCAATGGAATCGTATAGAAGACCCGGATTTTAACCCACAAACCTATGAACACCTCATTTTTGATAAAGGAGCTAAAAGTATACATTGGAAGAAAGAAAGCATCTTCAACAAATGGTGCTGGCACAACTGGATGTCAACCTGTAGAAGAATGAAAATAGACCCACATCTTTCACCGTGCACCAAACTCTTTATTTTAATCTTAGAAGAGTGTCTTATATGCCCATTGATTTCTTGCTTAGTTTTTCTTCACTTTTGATTCTGTGTTTCAATAGTATATTTAGATAAAGTTTCATTTTCTATTACTTTATAAATAATTGTTTGAATTTTATGTATGTGAGTGTTTTGATTTTAGGAATGTCTTTTAGTACCTGCTGCTTTTTGTAACTAACTGGTCACAAAGTGTTGTCGGATCTTGTCATTATTGTGAAGAACATCTAGTGCATTTTCAAATATGTTTTTTCTCACACATTAATTCTGGAGAGAATATATTCATCTTTTTGTTATTTCTGAAAGTTCCATTTTACTTATGAATTCTAATTCCTGACCCACCAGTCCTCCAACTAACACTACCCGCATCCCATCTCACACTATCCAATCATCTGAGAGGGGGAGACCTGCCATGGGAGTAAACAAAGTTGTCACATTGCTTGAGGCAGGACCAGTACCTTCCCACTTAATCAAGGCTGAACAAGGTATTCCTCCATATGGAACTTGCTCTAAAGAGGCAGTTTGACCACTAAGGATAAATATTGCTTCCTCAGCTAGAGGCCCCACAAACTGCCCAAGTTTGTTCTTATTCAGGCTCCCAAACTTTCACACTGGATTCAGTGAGCTCAAACTTACTCGGGATTAACTATCCCCTCTAGGCCAGTCATAGAAATAGGAGCAATATTATGAGCAAATAGTTAAAACCGTGTTGAGGAAAACCCACAGACATCAACAGAAACAGCAGCGTTTCCTTTTTAATACCAAAAAGATTTGAAGGGCACTCCTATATATTAAATACCTTAAGACGTATTATAATTCAAGCATATAATAATATCTTTGGGGTAAGCTGATAAAGGAAATTATCATAGAGTCAGCAAAAAGTTGCACTTCACAGCTAAGAGTCACAATCAGAAAAGGTTGACAGAAATCAAGGGTTTCCTCTAGATCGAGTATCTACTCCCAAACATCAAGACACATGAATAGTTGCCGACTCTACTGGCTGAATTAGACTATTTTTTTAATATGTACTTATTTATTTTACATGGTGACTGCAGCCTTCCCTCCCTCCTCTCCTCCCAGGACCTTATCCCACCTCCTCTCCACTCTCCATCCACCCTTCCTTTGTATTTGCTCAGAAAGGGGCAAGCTGTCCACTGGAACCCACAAGCACAACAGGGACTGCCTGGGGTCTGGCTAAAGTGGTGCCACCCTTGTAGACTAATTGGTGTTTCCCTTACATTAGTCTTCTTCCTGCTCCCATTGTTAATTTTAGCTCAAGCTCAGGGGAAATAGGATTTTTTTTCCTATCTTTCCCTCTTACTCTCTTTGTTCCTAATGCATCCAGACAGTGAGTAGGGAGGGACAGATGATTCAGTAGCTCTGGTGGAAATCACCTAGGTTACTGCAGGTTTTTTTTTCTTTCTTCCTCCAATCAGAGGCAAACACAGCAAATAAAAATTTCCTCAGCTGGGCATTTTAGCAGTCAGGCTCCTGGCTAGAGTCCAGCTATCAGCTGGTAGCTGCTCTAGTCATAGCCTGACAGTAAAGTGCTCCAGAGAAGGAAGCCTGCTGCTGACATCTGTGAGAGGCAGAGACGGTGGAGACTTAGCACAGACAGGAAAGTGCTGTGATATCTCCTACCTTTGCCCTCAGCCACCTGCTCCTGTTTACTGTGCAGAGAATGTTAGTATTATTATTAGATTCCATAACCATGCACACAAACTGTTTACCCAAACACAGCTGTCACAAAATACAGAGTAAGAATATATACTAAGGATAGAGTATTGATTTTAGAGAAATTCTTAAAATTCTTGTGAAGAAAATGTAGTGAATTGTTTAAGATGTCCTTTTTCACACATTAATACTGAAAGAATTATGAGAAGAATGAGTATAAACTGACTGAGACCACAATCAATGCCAAATGCATGCAGACATGGGTGGAGCCACAAAGAAAACCTTAAAAGCAAATATACAGTTATTCAGTTTATGTATGCATTATCAATATTTCTTTCTAAATTAATACCTCATATTATTTTTTTTATTTTCATGACATTCTTGCATGCAGTTTGGAAATTGAAAAATGTTCAGAGCAGGGTTTGACAGTTCTTTGTTTCCACTAACAATACAAGCATCTCATTCAGGACACACAATCATATTTATATGTGTGAGGTACAAATGTATATACATACATAAATATACATATACATATTAATAAAAATGTGTATAGTTGTATAGACAGAGAGAATTTAAAAGTATATGAAGAGAGCTAACAGTCAAGCATATAATCATTTAAGTTGGGGAAGTTTACTTGGCAAATCAGAAAATAAGAGCAACAAGAGTGATTGTCAGCCACGAAACACAAAAGAAGGCTCTAGTCTGTCAGGTAGGTGGCCAGGTACTGTGCCCTTGCAGCCAAATACAGGATGAAGCGCTATTTGCCAGAAGTTGTTCTTTTTCAATATATCAATTGGAGTCACAGCTCAGGGTAAGTGGCAATTTCTCCTCTCATTCACTTTCAATTTCACTTCTTCTGCTGCAGCACACACTTAGGTGAGAGTAAAAAAAAAAATAATAAGCATCTAAGACAGAGATCTCCAAGGATACTGCAGCATTTGCATTGCTCTGTTCATTGGTCCTAATTTCCTGCTCATTTTGAATGCACATACTCCTTCAATCAGAGCCCATGAGTGCTAATAAAAGCGTCAGCATTGTGGGTTCTTTCCCATTGAGCACTGGCTGTAGTCCAGGTCTCACAGTAGGACGTGGTATAACCAAAGCCCGGATGTACAATTGCCCAGATTAGACAGACAGCTCCTCAGTTTTGCAGGAGTCACAGCTGTGGAAAGAAGCAAAGGCAGGGATTGTTTGATTCTCACCATTATAGCTCCGAATCACCTGATTCTGTGTCCTGTGCAGCAAGTAGGATTCTGGTTTGGAAGGTACTGCTTCTTTGTCAAGATGTGATTTTTTTCTTAATTTCTATAGTCTCACTTTATTATGAAACTTATTTATGAGCATGATGTGGCTATGTAAAATCAAATTGTATATTGTGGAACAACAAATCATATTTTATGAACAAACAAGAAATGTCTGAGAGTTTGGAAGTACTATGACTATTTTCTTTTAAAAGTAATGCATCAGATTATTGCTTAATCATCAGGACACTTTGCATAGAGTATGCAAACAGGGGACTTTCAGAGAATGGAAAAAATAACATTTTTTTAATTACAAACAATTGTGTCATTTCAGACACTCTTATATACTGGATAACTGATAAAACATAAGCATTTGATCATACGCGGGGACTCAGAAAAAGCCTAACACAAAATGACAGCACAAAGAAGGAATTGACAGCAAAGATTCATAATCACTCACCTATAGTCAGAAATTGCAGCTTTCAAGTACATAGCCTGGATGGAGACAATGGTAGTCAGATAAAGGATCAGACCTTACTGGCCACAGGTGTTTTGTTTTGTTTTCTTGATATTTGAGTCTGAACCCAGGGGAATCAGATTTTTTGCTTCACATCCAATTTCAAATTCTCAGCTTCAGCTGCAAAATAACTTCTGTTCAGGACAGGAATAAATCAGCAGCTCTGACGGAGATGGCCATGATTACCACAGTATTTGCCTTATTTGCTGAAACTGAGATCACTCTCCTCATTGGTCCTAAATTCATGCTCAATTTGAATGTCCAAATTCCTTCACTCAGAGCCCAGGAGTGCTCATAAAAGTGTCACAAGTGCAAGTTCTTTCCAGTGGGGCTCTGCTATAGTCCAGGTCTCAGTAGGACCTGGGTATAAACAGAGACCCACTGATCAAGCACCCAGACTGGGCAGAATGCTCCTCAGATATTCAGAAGTCTTAGCAGGTAACATGAAGAAAGGCAGGGATTGCCTGATTCCTAGCATTATAGCTCCATATCACCTGATCCTGAGTCCTATGCAGCAAGTAGGATCCTGCTTCCAAAGGTACTGCTTCTCTTTGTAGATGTGATATTTTTTTCTAAATTTCAATATTCTAACTTTAACATTAAACAGAATATTTTAGTAGTTTGGTGTGGCTAGCTAAAACTGAAATGAATGCCAAATGCCTGCAGACATTTGTGCAACAACACATTAAATCATAAGAACTAATGTGTAATTTCTGAATGTATACAAGTATTAAGAATCTTTCTTTCTAAAATGAATGTGTCAAGTTATGTTTAATCATTAGACACTGTTGGATACAATATAAAAATTGGTGATTTTCAATGAAAGGATGAACGTAACTTTTTCACTTAAATCACAAATCATTTAAGGTTCTCACATGTATTAGATAATAAATGAAGTTTAAGCATTTAAATATTGCATGTGTGGAATCTGACATGACACATCAGACAACGACAGCAGAAAGAAACAATGTGCAGTAAAGATTCATTCTCCCTCACATAGTTATGCAATTTTGCCCCTTCTGCTGCAGCACACATTCATGTGGGAGACAGGAATGAATGGGCATCTGTGAATGATATCTCTACGTTACCACAGAATTTGTGTCTCTTGCTGGAATAGAGATCACTCCCCTTATTGGTACCTTTTTCATGGTCAGTGTTGAATGCATACACTCCTTCAATCAGAGCCCAGGAGCACTAATAAAAGCATTAGCAGTGCGTATTCTTGCCAGTCAGGCTCTGGTTATATCCAGGTCCAACTGAGACTTGGACTATAGCCAAAGCCTGACTGTAAAATTGCCCAAGCTGGGGAGACTGCTCAGCTGCCAGAGTCTGTGAAAATCAGCAAATGCAGGGATTTTATAATTCCCAGCATTATAGTTCAGAGTCATCTGCTCCTGTATCAGCTGTGGGAATTAAAAAGGGGCTTCTTAAGCTACTGGTCCTCTATTAAAGTTTGAAATCCTTGTCTCAGTCTTGAGTGTTGAATCACCTGTAGGAAAGAAATTTGAATTCAGATGTTAGTATCTGACATACACTAGGAAAGCCAGACTGTTATATGTGCCTTGTGAGATATATTGTGGTTTGCTCCTGTATTGTTAGTGTTCATCAGCAACCCTTAGATTCTATGAAGATATTAAGCAGTAAGCTTTGCAGATGCTGCTTGTCCAATCACTGAAGTCATGGGTATACATTAAAATGCATTACAGAAAATATATATCTAATTGTCCTGTTTCCACTTAGGGTCACAGGTTGAAATCTACGATGTCAAATTTCATTTATTGTGTACCTTGCCTATATGTATCTATTACAAATGTACAGAAGATATAATAGTTTGGATAGTTCATCCAGGTCTCAGACAACAAATTATGAAAGTGGGGAATGCAAAGGACAGCATCAGAAAGAGAGGAACGTTGCAGAATGCAACATCTCTGAGGTCTCTGTACAGTAATATCATCACCATTTCTCTTTCCTTTCTGATTATCCTAAGGACATGTGTGAGAGACTTTTCTTTGTTGATAACGCATATTTAAGGGCCATTTCAATGTGGTAAGTGAATGATTTGTAGAGATGGTTAGGAAACGCTTATGAATTCAAAGTATAGAGTATTACCATGCTCTCTGCTTTTGTCCCTGCCTCCAGACACATGCATTATGCACTAAAAATGAATTTTCATAATAGTGGACTCTATATTGTCATAAAGAATTCAATCTAAATTCTTTCTCCTGCTACAAATAGTTGTAGGGCAGTGTTTAATCAAAAAAGCAGAAAATATACATCATATAGTGAAAGAAAAATATGTGTGCAATAATCATTTGCCAAAGTCATTGCTGAGATTTCTGTGTCTTTCTTTTGAAAATGGGGTTAAACGAACCTGGAAGGTGTCTGTAAGTTCAAGTGAAACTACATGATAATGGAAAATGTGCATTTCTTTTTGAAGAGGTGTGTTAAAAGAAATAACTCAATGTTCTATTTCATCTTTCCCTAGAAACTAATAAAAAGGTCACGTGGAGTAACCTAAATTGCTTCCTATGCACCTTCACGAAGGGTATAGCAGTCAGTGACTTAGAAGCTGCTCAGGTTGAATGTTCATTTCTTTTTATAACTATGAAGTCATCATTAAATGGATACTCAGTCAACATAAAAAAAGCAAGAACTCATCCTATCCTTAACAAAGTTAAAATGATTTTCTGATATTTGCTTTAATTCACCAACCACTAGGTGGGGATCAAATCAATTTTGGCTTTCATGAAATATTTTTTGAAATATATTATTTTATACAAAATTAATATATCTGTCATTTTCTCCCCGATGTATTATAATGTCCTTATAATTTGTCACATGTCCATAGTAAATACAGGATCCCTCATGTAATTTCATCTTCTAATACAGGTGGCATTAACTTTATAACAAATGTTGAGTAGACATGTGGATGTAGTAATATGGAGCGGCGGGGCTGCGTTCCCAGCACCCCAGCCACCTGCTCGGCTAACATATGCTCCGAAATAATTACACGGACACTGTATTCTTTTAGACACTGCTTTGCCCTTTAGCTCTAGCCCTTACTGGCTAATTCTGATATCCCGATCAACCCATCTCTAATAATCTGTGAGCATCGGTCTTACCGGAAAGATTCTAGCCCACGTCCATCCTGGGTCGGAGCTTCATCGCGTGTGTCTGCCCAGGAGCCAGGAGCATGGCGTCTCTTCTGAGGCATCTGCTCCCAAGAAGAGAGCTGTCGATTCTGAGCTCACTTCCTTTTCCTCCCAGGGTTATGTTCTGTTTACTCCTCCCACCTATCTTCTAACCAATGAGGGCCAAGCAGTTTCTTTTTAATTAACTAATGACCTTCCTCCATCATTTCCCCTCTTTCGGTTTAAACAAAAAGAAAAAAAAAAGGCTTTAATTTTAACATAGCAAAATTACATATAACGAAACAGTTATCAAGTAAAAGTTACAATAATCTTTATCATAACTAAGGAAAACTATAACTATAACTAACTATTCTTAACTCCATCAAAGACTCCAGAAAGATACAATACTACCTAAGCAAACAAGAAAAAAAGCAACTTTTAAAACTCTAGAAATGACAGAGATATCTCGCTGCCTGGACAGTCACCCAAAATTCCTCTGTACTGTTAGGGCATTCATCTTCAGCCTCTTTCATGAATCAGGATCCCCGAAAGGTCATCTCACCTTAGGTCTTGGCAACCCTAAAATGGCTCCCTTAATTAAGATATATACTTCCCTGTTCCCATATCCATTCTTCCATTATCCCAACCATCCCATTCCCACAAGTTCTCCCTATCCTCCCCTTCTCACTTTTCTCTTCCCATCTCCCCTTTCTCCCATCCCATCTCACCCCCCCAGTTCCCAAATTTTTGCCCAGCAATCTTGTCTACTTCCAATATCCAGTAGGATAACTGTATGTTTTTTCTTTGGGTCTACCTTCTTATTTAGCTTCTCTAGGATCGTGAATTATAAGCTCAATGTCCTATATTTATGGCTAAAAACCAATTATGAGTGAGTACATCCCATGTTCATCTTTTTGGGTCTGGGTTATCTCACTCAGGATAGTGTTTTCTATTTCCATCCATTTGCATGCAAAATTCAAGAAGTCATTGTTTTTTTACCGCTGAGTAGTACTCTTTTGTAAAATTAATGACACACCTTCTGTTTTAATTTTCATGACATAGGGAGATACAGTATGAAAATTAGTGACGGTTTGTGTGGAGCCTAATTTTAATTTTTCCACTTATAAATAAACAGTTCATGTTAAGTACACACAAACAATCACACACATATTTGTGTGATCCATATTTATATATGTATATGTACATACTTATACATTTCTATATTAATGTGTATACCTGTATAGACATAGAGAATATATATGTGTATGAGGAGAGCTAACTCTCAAGAATTTATTCATTGCAGTTGGAAATGTTAACATGGTAAATCAGAAAATGAGAGCAACAAGCAGTAATTGGCAGCCCAGAATAACCAAAAGGCAGCTTTACCCTTTCAGGTAGATAGACAGGTCCTGTGCCCCACCAAACAAATACAGGTTTAATTTCTATTGCCTGATTTTTTTTTTGTCTTTATCATTTTGAGTCCGAGCCCTGGATAAATGACATTTTTTTTCTCTCCCCTCTTTCAGTTTTACTTAATCTGCTGCAACACACCTAGGTGGAAGTAAAAAAAAAAAAGTCAATAAGCATCTAAGGCAGAGATCTCTCAGATTAGCCCAGGATTTGGCTTTATTGCCCGAACAGAAACCACGGTCCTCATCAGTCCTTATTTTTTGCTCAATCTGAATGCACACGCTATTTCAAACAGAGGCCAAGAGTGAAATAAATGTGTCAGCAGTGGGGCTTCTTACCAGTCAGGCTCTGGTTCTAATCCAGGTCTCACAGTAGGACCATCATATATACAAGTCCAGACCATACAATATCCAGACTCTTGAGGAGTCATGCTATACAGGGAAAAATCCCAGTGTGATTAGAGAAGGTACTCATGTATCCTAAGCCTTATAAGACTGTCCCTTTTTATTTAATGAGCTGATAGACTAAATGCATCCGATTTCAAAGGGCTGAATTATGAGAGAGCTACCTATGTTACAGGGTAACATGAATTCTGAATTCTGCAATGTCAAAAATGACTTAATTGATCTCAATTATTAAAGAGAGAGAGAGAGCAGTGGGGAACTTCACCTAGAATAAGGATTGTGGTGATGGGAAAGGAAATCTAATGTAGGGAGTGGAGTGGATTTTTATATGTACAAAATGTATGCATATTAATGTAAGCTAATTTACATACATAAATAACTACTAATATCATGTAACAGACATTCACAGAGAATTTTTAATCAATACACATATTTTTATGAATATTTCTTCTGAAATAATCACCCCTCTAAAATTATTTTACATTACTATGACACTGTGTGACATTTTGTGGCAATAGTGTATTACAGATAAGATTTTTAGAACAAAGTTCTCTCATATTTATTCCTTTATTTCTTTATCTATTTATCTGTTTGTTATTTCTGAAAGTGCCATTTTACTTATTAATTCTCATTCCTGACCCGCCCGTCTTCCAACTCAACATTCATGCTCCCCATCTCACACTATCCAAACATCTGAGAGCATGAGGCCTCCCAAGGAAGACAACAAAGGTCTCACATTACAGGAGGCAGGACCAGTAACTTCACACTATATCAAGGCTGAACAAACTATACCTCCATATGGAACTTGCTCCATAGTCGCAGTTCATTCACTAAGGATAAATATTGGTTCCTCAGCTAGTGGCCCCACAAACTGCCCAAGTCAGACAACTGTCTCAAACATTCAGAAAGACTAGATTGTTTTTATTCAGGTTCCCAAATTTTCACTCTGTATTCAGTGAGCTCACACTTACTCAGGTCTAACTAATTCCTCAAGGCCAGTCATGGAGATAGGAGCGATATTATGAACAAATAGTCAAAACCATGATGGGGAAAACACACAGACATCCACAAAATCAGCAGCGTTTCCTTTTTAATACCAAAAAGATTTGAAGGGCACTCCTATATATTAAATACCTTAAGAAGTATTATAATTCAAGCATATAATCATATCTTTGGAATAAACTGATACAGGAAATTATCCTAGAGTCAGCAACAAGTTCCACTTGGCAGCCAAAAGTCACAATCAGAAAACGTTGACATAAATCAAGGGGTTTTTCTTGATAGCAAGTATCTATTCCCAAACATCAAGACACATGAATAGTCCTTGACACTAAAGCATGAATTTGACTATTGTACTTCTTTGAATATGTACTTATTTATTTTAAATGGTGACTTTAGCATCCTTTCCCTCCTTTGCTTCCAGGACCGTATCCTACCTGCTCTCTATTCTCCATCCACCACTTGTTTGTATTTGCTCACAAAGGTACAAGCCTTCCATGGGCTTCAACTAGTACCAGGGCCACCAGTTGCCTGTGTCAAGTGGCGCCATTCTTGTAAATTCATTGGAGTTTCCCTTACATTCGTCGTCTTCCTGATCGCATTGTTAATTTTACTGGAGCAGGAAGTAAATATGTCTTATTCCTATCTTTTCCTCTCACCCTCCATTTTCCTGTTGCATCAGACAGTGAGGAGGGAGGGACAATGATTCAGTAACTCAGGAGGAAATCACCTAGGTTACTGCAGGCTTTTATTTTTTCTTTCTTTGCAGACTTTTGAGAGTCTCTCCTCTGATTGGTTCTAATTAATTCTCAATTAGAGTGCATAAACTCCTCCAATCAGAGGCAAACACAGCGAATTAAAATTTCCTCAGCTGGGCATTTTAGCAGTCAGGCTCCTGGCTAGATTCCAGTTATCAGCTGGTAGCTGATCTAGCCACAGCCTGACAGTAAACTGCTCCAGAGAAGGAAGCCTGCTGCTGACACCAGTGGGAGGCAGAGCCAGGGGGGACATAGCACAGACAGAGAGGTGCTTAGACACCTGCTACTTCTGCTCTGAGCCACCTGCTCCTGTTTCCTGTGCACAGATTATATTTCTGTCTCTTAAGCCATTCACCTTCTAAGCTTTATCTTCCCTGTATCAGTCTCAGAGTCCTGCATCACCTGCTGGGAGGAATAAAATATACTGTGGAAATAATTATGGAACAGCAAAAAATATGGGCTGTTCCTTTACTCCACAGTGAAAAACTGCTCTGCAGTGATAGTATTCACATGGCCGCTGGAGATTCTCAGACACTATTTTCCCTGGTTGCCACTGTATTTTTGCACAAAATTATCATATTAAATATTTCACTGATGCCCATCCTTCTGCCTTTATGTGTTTCATTAATTCAACTTTATGAAACCTAGAATCACAGTCATACTGATCCTGGCATGAACTGAAGCTTTCATTTAGCTCACCAGGATATTGGCACAGACAACTGTATATAGGACCACTCCCTACTTGCCAGAGGATGATTGTTTTCCTATTGATAATTGGAACCAGAGCCCAGGGTAAATTACACTTTTCCCTCACCTGCACTTTTAATTTTTCAATTTCAGCCAAAAATTACATTCAGATGGGGACAAGAGTGAGTCAGAAGCTCTGAGAGATGTCTAAGAGTATGACAGCATTTGCCCTTATTGGTCGAATTGAGATCACTCTCCTCATGGGTCCTTATTTCCTGCTCAGTTTGAGTACACACACTCCTTCAATCAGAGCTCATGAATGCCGATAAAAGCATCAGCAGTGTATGTTCTTTCCAGTCAGGCTCTGGCTATAGTCCAAGTCTCAGTTGGACCTGGGTATAACTAAAGCCTGATTGTAAAATTGCCCATACTAGGCAGACTGTTCCTCAATTTTTCAGGAAGCACAGCCAGTGCAAAGGAGATAAGTCAGGGTTGTTTGATTTCCAGCACTATAGCTCCAAGTCACATGATCCTGTGTTTCAGGCAGCAAGTAGGATCCTGTTCCTAAAGGTGATGCTTCTCTTTTAAGATGTGATTTTTTAAAATTTGAATATTCTCACATTAATATTGAGCAGAATATGTTAAGAGTATGATGTGGCTCTGTAAAACCAAAATTGATGGCAAATGCATGTGTATATTTGTGGGCCAACAAATAATATCATATGAACAAATGTTCAATTTCTGAAAGTATACAAGTATTATTAATATTTTCTTCTAAAAGTAATGCCTCAGGATATTGCTTAATATCCAGACACTGTTGCATAGAGTATGCAAAATGGGAACATACAGAGAAGGGGCAAAAATAATATTTCCACTTACAAACAATCATGCCATTTCAGGCACTCATATATATTGGGGGACTGATGAAATTTAAACACTAAAACATTGTATGTTGGGGCTCTGACACAACATATCACAAAATGACAGCAGAAAGAGGCAATTGGCAGCCCAGATTCATAATCCCCCACCTACTGGCAGAAATTCCAGTTTTCAAGTATTTAGCCACATTGAAGAACTTGTTAGTTGGAGATATAGGATTGTCCCCTACATGAAACAGGTGATTTGGGTTGACTGAACCAAGGGATAAACGGAGAAATGAAAGAAATCCCACAGTAGCTCAGAGATCAGAAATACATAGTTATTTATTTAGGCTTAAACTCACAAATCAGAATCTCTGCTTGACCGGTTGAATCCTGCAATCCAAATGAGCAGCTGGCAGAAAGGAGGAAGGAAAAAAAAAAGAGACAGACTCAGGTTCTTTGTCCACCTATATAGTATAAGGGGCCACGCCCCAGTAGGCTGGTAATCACAAGCTGCAGGTCTTCCTACAGCAGTTTTGCTTTGTTTTATTTGTAGTCAGAACCCAGGAAAATCACATTTTCCCCTCACATCCACTTTCAAATTTGTAGCTTCGGCTGCAAAATATATTCCAATCAGGACCAGAGTGAATCGGCAGCTCTGATGGAGATCTCCAAGAGATCTCAGCATACAGCAGGATTTGCCTCCGTGGTGAAATTGAGAACACTCCCCTTAATGGTTCTTAAATTGTGCTTATTTTGAATGCACACACTTGTTAAATCAGAGCCGAGGACTGCAAATAAAATCGTGAGCAGTGCAAGTTCTTACCAGTAGGATATGGCTATAGTCCAGGTCTTAGTTGGGCCTGCCTATAACCAGCCTGACTGTAAATTGTCAGAGACAAGTCAGACTGTTCCCGAGAGATATAGGTGTCAAAGCCTGTGGAAACAACAAACTCTGATATTGTTTAATTCCGAGCATTACGGGTCCAAACACATGTTTCTTCCACATGTGCAAGAAGTAGAATCCTGCTTCAAGCTACTGCTGCAATGGATATGCATATATGATAAATATATGCTTGTATATATGTATTTTATATAGTAGAGAATTTCATATATGAGTACTGCCTTATACTTTTCAGACTTGATTTATTCATAATTTCAATATTCCAGAAGGAATGCTTAACAGAATATCTTGAAAGGATGTATTGTCAATGTGAAAAGAATATTAATGCCAAATTCATGCCGACATTTGAGAAAAAACACATCAAGTCATATGAAAAAATGAGCAATTTGTTGAGAGTAAAGGAGTTTTATGAATCTTTCATTCAAAAATGAATGCCTTAGATTATTACCTAATCATCATGAGACTGTTTGATACAGTATCCAAATTGGGGATGTTCAGAGTAGAGCTTAAAATTAATATTTCCACTAACATGCATTTCATATCAGGCACTAATTCACACATGAAAATACACATACCCACACATACAAACATACACAAACACACACACACAGACGTTTATATAAACATGTTAGAACAACTGGAATTTAAATATTTAATCATTGCAGGTTGCGAATCTGATATAATATATCGGAAAATATCAGCCACAAGCTGCATTTTGCAGCCCAGTGTAACAAAAAGCCAGTACGAGGTAGTAATGCAGACTGCAATATAGATAGTCAGATGAACTGTTCAGGCAGCCTGATATAGCATCTCACTGTGCATTACAGAGTTTGATTTTTTTTTTTTTCTAATTGGAGTCAGAGCCCAAGGTAAATTACAGTTTCTCCTCCGTTCTTTTTTCGATATCGCTGCTTCTGCTGCAGCACACATTTATGGAGACAACAAAGTTTCAGCAGCTCTGAAGGAAGTATCATCCTGCTCCTGAAACTGCTGATTCTAAGATGTGAAATCTCTGTCTCAGACTTTAAGTATTTTATTACCTGTAAGGAAGAAAATCCATTTCATACATTCATATCTGTCACACACTCAGAGATACAAGGTCCTGTTTATCCTTTGGGAGATACACTGTGGGGATTGTTGTGTCATTGCCTTTGTTCCCTAGCAACACTTAGATTCTATGAAAATGTCAAAGCAGTCTACAATTCCTATCACTGAAGGCATGGTGTACAGTGAAATAAAATAGGACATTTTTTTTGTTATCATCCTGTTGCTATTTAGGATCATAGGTTCAATTCTCCAATCTTGGTTTGCAATTGCTGTACAATTTGGCATATACAAGTTCTACTACTTGCTTCTTCCTCCCTTGCCAACCCATTCCTCTCTTAGTCATCAGGACAGGTATGAATTTATTTTGGAAATAATTTTATTCTCTTAGTGAGAGATTTGTATTACTTAGGCTGTATGATTTGCCCCTGTCCAGATCTTATGTATTCTACCTGATACTCTGAATTCCTGTGACTGATAATAAAATTAGGCTGGAAAAACTTGTGAGTGGTATGGTAACCTTAGACAAATGCTTAGGGGAGGGGCTCTCACAGGTTCTAACTAAGATTCATTTGGTTGATTCAATATATTACAAGTTAAGGCAGAGTAAAAATGTTTCCTTTTCTGGCTGTTCATAATATTTACATAGCAAGATGATCAAGCAAATATCTCTGGGAAGTATGCTGAATCCCTTAGGATCATGAGACATGGTGATAGAGTTAAAACAAGTGGTAGATGTACATTTAGCATTTGGCAAACTCCCACACTTATTTCCAGAGTAGCTTGACAAATTTTCAAAATGAAAAGTGGGAACATATTTTCCATTTTCCTTATTTACCTAGATCAGTTGCCAAAATTTTGTTCATCTCATTCATTCTTATTTGTGGCAGCTAAAATATCAAATAGTTTTGATTTTCATTTCTAGGTAAAAGTATTTAATAACAAACTAACAGAGTAAAAAAATCTGAATTTGTAAATCTGTCAGAGAATACGTGAGAACACAAAGGGTGCATGTCAAGGAACCAATTAAAGATGAATCTTGACTCAGATATTTTACCAGGTGAACCAATGGATATATGTACTGCTCATTAGTGTGTTGAAATCTACCACCTACTTGCATACACATATGTATAAAAACACAATTAAAATGTTTATATTACATGTACACTCACAAATACAAATCAAACACTGAAGAATTTGTGAAAACATGCATGTGAAAACACATTTATAAATAAATAAATATATATAAAAATATATATATAAACACATATATAAATAAATACATTTATTTCCTTGAATGACGAACATAAAATGTTTATTTATCATTATGAAACTGGAAGTAACTCCATGTTGATTGGATATATGGCTAAAACCTACTATTTAATTTTGTAAACTAAGTAACATGTGTATTAAATTCTACTAGCTTAAATATCTGATATCGTCTGATGATTCATTCCAACAAGCATAGCACTTGTACAAATGGACACTGGCAAATCACACAGAAACACATGTACTACCCAGCCCAGAGTCACTATTTAAAATGCCCAGATAGAAATGGAGGCCTTATTCTGGATAGCTAATAGGCAAAACCTACATGTAACTGGTGTAATTTGGGTCTGATGGGAATTAAAACCCTTTCCAATTTTGAGAATCGCTGAATGGCTCAGTTCTCAGCAATGCTGCAGGATGTCCCGTGCAGAATTTCTCCCCAAATTCTGACAGAGTTTATAAGTATACCCCCTCCACCTTGTTAAGTGTATACCCCCTCCACCTTGTTAAGTGTTTACCCCGTCCACCTTGTTAAGTGTATACCCTCTCCACCTTGTTAAGTGTATACCCGCTCCACCTTGTTAAGTGTATGTCCTCAACCACCAGGCATGAATTCTTGATTTTGCCTGCTGTTTTCTGAAGTCAGGGCTCAGGGTAAAGTTTTCCTATCTTTCTCTTTACACTTTTCTATTTCTACGGTCATATAAAGATAGCTGGTTAAGTGATATGCAAAAAAGGACCTGATATCGATTTCCTTACTTACAACATGCTTTGATTTAATTTTAGTTTTGAGATCTCTGTCATGATTGGTCATATATCCATTCTTTATTTTCATGGGCATTCTCCATTTGGATGCAAATTTCAAGATGTAATTGTTTTTACTGCTGAATAGTTCTCCAATGTGTAAATATCACATATTTCTTTTTTCATTATTCTGTTGATAGGCATCTAGGTTGTTTCCAATTTCTGGCTACGACAAAGAATGCTTTTATGAGCACAGGTGAAAAAATTTCCTTGTACAATTGGTTTCAACCCATATTTTTTATCACATCATCAATATTTATCAGATATTCCATATCTCACTTCTAAAATTCTTTCATGTATGCAAGATCACTCTCTCCAACTTTCTGTTTGTCTCTCAATTCAAAACATTATTAAAAAAGGAACAGAAATAAAAGAAAAAAGAAAAGACTTCAAACGACCAACTGAGGCATCAGCAATCACTACAACAACCGCATCAGTTTTATATTTTAGTGCTTTATTATATTATTTTGATGACTCCTTCTTCTAGCTGCTGCCCATTTAATGTTTTCTAATTCATTACCAAAATCATTTTTACTTCTTGCTAATTGCTATTGTTTCTTACAATACAAAATAATGTACATAGCTACTCCATGCTCCATAAATTATTGATTATATGTAAATCTGTATAGCTGATTCTTTGGTATTGGATAGTCTACCATGGGACATGTCTCTGGTGAAGAATGATTCTCTGTCACTTACCATCCATCACTTGCTGGAAGATTGTGAGCTGAATGTGGGATCTATAAAGATTATTCCATCAATATTGGCATAACAACTTTTTGTGTTTGGTGGTAATCATTTTACATGTACATGTTTTCTATTTTTGTGTTGTTAGCTTTTTTGATCACATAGAAAATACTTTTTTTCACAACAGCTATCCTTTTTTTAAAAAATGTTATCATTGGTTTGTATATTTTCTGCAATGTTTTCTCTGGTTTGGAATAATGGTGAGTGTTTGGCGATGATCAGTTAAGCTTTGGCATAACACTGGCAATTGTTGTTTGTAGTTTGAGCTTTTTGGATTCTGTAAGAATCTCGATCTCCTGGAAAATGAAGGTATTCCTAAGGATGACAGCTAAAGTAGTGTTGTGGGGTTTCAATTTTTTAGGCTAGTGGCTTTTAGGAATCATGAACCCTAGGGCATTTTCTTTTTTTGAGATTGTGATAACATGAAATATGATGGGATGTCTCTCTATCTCAGTGGTTCTTGCACTCTCTGGAGTGATCACAGTGTGATAGGCAGCATTGCAGTTGGTGTTCTTCACCCCAGGGCAGAAGATCTGCATAGATGAAGCTGGATCAGTGGTGGCTTCTAACCTGTTCTGCACCAGTGAGTGAACTCCCTGTTTTGTACCTAAGTAAATTTTTGAGAACATTTTCTAGACTTTTGTGGAGTCACGCTATACAAGGGGAGAATCTCAGTATGACTAGAGAGAGTACTCATATATTCTAAGTCTTATCAGAGTGTTTATTATTATTTAATGACCTAATGGAGAAAATGCTTCAGATTTTCTAAGGCAGGCTTGAAGAATGAGAGGCTACTTATTTTCCACGAGATTGTCTGGACTCAGTGAACTCAGAAGTTCACTGAGAACTCAGAGATATAAAACTAGTAAAATATTTAGCTGCATAAAAGGAATATCTGTGGTTCTCTGCTTAATATCCCCTGTTATTTTTTGCTTTACGATTTAGAGCCTAGGCTGGGCAGTGGTGGTGCACGCCTTTAATCCCAGCACTTGGGAGGCAGAGGAAGGCGGATCTCTATGAGTTCGAGGCCAGCCTGGTCTACAAGAGCTAGTTCCAGGACAGGAACCAAAAATCTACGGAGAAACCCTGTCTCAAAAAAATAAAAAAAAAATGATTTAGAGCCCATACAGTGTCTTGCACTGCTACATCAGCAAGCTGCTTGGTAGGAAACAATAACCACAGTAGTTTGTTATTGGAATTCATGTATTAAAATCAGGAAAACAATCACTACCATTTTATATCAGGCTAAGAAACATAGACATAAGAACTATGAGTTCTTACAAAGTATAAGATTAAATGCTTTGAATAATTTTGTACTGCTGAGAAACGCTATGTCATTCTGACATTGCTTATATACCATTGCATGCAACCAGCTTGTGATGCATATTTCAGGAAAATTTCACACTTACCATCCACAAATATTTATCCAAACATTTTGCATATATACTTGTATCAGTATAAAACCAATGGAACATTATAATACCCTGTGTAAATCCTAAGTATTATCAGCGTGGTTTGTGTTATTAAATCAGATGATGAAACATAAAAGACAGATTTCCTCACAGCCCTGAGAGATAAGAGTGTCCTGGTATTAGATTCCATATCCATGCACACAGATTATTTACCCCAACACAAATATCACAGAATACAGAGAAAGCATATGTTCTAGGGATAGAGTTTTGATTTTAGAGGAATTCTTGTGAGTCTTGTGAGGGAAATGTAGTGAACATTTTAATATGTCCATTTTCACACATTAATACTGAAAAAAATATGTTAGGAGTACAAATTGGCTCTTTGAAACCAAAATTGATGCCAAATGAATGCAGATACGTATGTAGCCAAAAAAAAAAAACAACTTAAAAGCAAATTATCAGTTGTTGAGTTTATATATGCATTAGGAATATTAATTTTGAAAATTAATAGCTCACATCATTTTTTAATGTTCAAGACACAGAAGTTTGAAAATTGGAGGTGTTCAGATCAGGGCTTGAAAGTTCATTGTTTCTTCTCAAAATACAAGCATCGCATTCAGGAACACACAAATATATTCATGTGTGTGAGTTACAAATGTATAAACATATATAAATATACATACGTATACATATCTATAAATGGTATATACTTGTATAAACAGAGAGAAAGTTTATATATATATGTATATATGTATGTATGTATATATATACTCTCCCTGGGTATGTGTGTGTGTGTGTATATATATATGAGAGCTAGCAGTCAAGCATTTAATCATTGAACATTGAATTTGGGGAAGTTTACTTGGCAAATCAGAAAATGAGAACAAAAAGCAGTAATAGGCAACCCAGAATCACAAAAGGAGGCTTCATTCTATCAGGTATGTAACCAGGTACTGTGACCCAGAGGCAAATACAGGATGAAGCACTATTTGCCAGAGGTTGTTTCTTTTCAATTTATCAACTGGAGTCACAGTCCATTATACGTGACAATTTCCCTTGTCGTTCACTTTCAGTTTCACTTCTTCTGCTGCATCACACACAGAGGTGAGAGTAAAAAAAAAAATCAATAAGCATCTAAAAGAGAGATCTCCAAGGTTACCCCATGATTTGCCTTAATTGCTGAAATTGAGATTGCTCTATTCTTTGGTCCTTATTTCCTGCTCACTTTGAATGCACGCACTCCTTCAATCAGAGCCCAGGAGTGATAATAAATGCGTCCACAGTGCGGGCTTTTTCCAGTCGTGCTCTGGCTATAGTCCAGGTTTCACAGTAGGACCTGGTATAACCAAAGTCCGGCTGTACAGTTGCCTAGACTAGGCAGACTGCTCCTCAGTTTTGCCGGAGTCAAAGCGGTGGAAAGTAGCAAAGGCTGGGATTGTTTAATTCCCAGCATTTTATTTCTGAGTTACCTGATCCTGTGTCCTATGCAGCAAATGGGATCCTGGTTTTGAAGGTCCTGCTTCTCTTTCAAAAAGTGAGTTTTTTTTTTCTAATTATCTATATTCTCGTGTTAGTATAATAAGCATATTTTAAGAGTATGGTGTGGCACTGTAAAATCAAATTAATATCAAATGCATGTGGGCACTGTGGAACCACAAATAATATTTTATAAACAAATGTGCAATTTCTGACTATACAAGTATGATGACTATTATTGTTTTAAAGTCATGCCACAGATTATTGCTTAATCATTAGGACACTGTTGCATAGAGTATGCAAATTGAGGACGTTCAGAGATTTGGTGAAAAAAAATTTCCATTTATAAACAAGCAGGTCATTTCAGGCACTGTTATATATAAGATAACTCATAAAACGTAAGCATTTAAACATACATGGGAACTCAGAAAAGGCATAACACAAAATGACTGCAGAAAGAAGCAAATAGGCAGCAAAGATTTTTAATTACCAACCTACAGTCAGAAAATTATGCTTTCAAAAACAAAGCTTGGATGGAGACAATGGTATCAGATAAAGGATCGAAACATACTGGCCACAGGTGTTTCGTTTGGTTTTGTTGATTTTTGAGTCTGAACCCAGGGAATCAGCTTATTTGTCTCACATCGAATTTCAATTTCTCAGCTTCAGCTGCAAAATAACTTCCGGTCAGGATAAGAATGAATCAGCAACTCTGATGGAGATCTCCATCATTACCACAGTATTTGCCTTCTTTGCTGGAACTGAGATCACTCTCCTCATTGGTCCTTAATTCATGCTTAATTTGAATGCACAAATTCCTTCAATCAGAGCCCAGGAGTGCTTATAAAAGTGTCAGCAGTGCAGCTTCTTTCCAGTAGGGCTCTGTCTATAGTCCAGGACTCAGTAGGACCTGGGTATAACCAGAGCCCCACTGATCAAGCACCCAGACTGGGCAGAATGCTGCTCACATATTCCGGAGTCATAGCAGGTGAAATAATGCAAAGGCAGGGATTGCTTGTTTCCCGGCATTATAGCTCCATATCACCTGATCCTGATTCCTATGCAGCAACTAGGATCCTGTTTCTGAAGGTACTGCTTCATTTATAAGATGTGATTGTTTTATAAATTTCAATATTCTCATATTAATAGTAAACAGAATATTTTACTAGTATGGTATGACTATGTAAAATAGAAATTTATGCCAAATGCCGGCAGACATTTGTGGAACCACATATAAATAATTATGTACTAATGAATAATTTCTGAAAGAATACAAGTGTTACAAATCCTTATTTCAAAAGTGAATGCCTCAAGTTATAGCTTAATCAGTGGACACTGCTGAATACAGTATACAATTAAGAACATTCAGAGTAGGGATGAATGAAACCTTTTGATTTATAACACAAACATGTTTAAGCATTTAAACATTGTATGTGTGAACTCACTAATGACTTAAATGATCTCAATTATTAAAGAGAGAGAAAGAGAGAGAGTATAAGGGGACTCATGTAGCTACAGCTCAGGGTATAAATTCGTCTTTTTCCTATGTTTCTCTTTCACTTCGCCTGTTCCGGTTGCATCAGACAGTGAGGAGGGAGGGATAGATGATTCAGTAGCTCTGGTGGAAATCACCTAGGTTACTGCAGGCTTTTTTTTTTCTGCTTTCTATGCTGTCAATGGCATCTCTCCTCTGATTGGTTCTAATCTAATTAATTCTCACTTAGAAGGCACACACTCCTCCAATGAGAGGCAAACAGAGCGAATAAAAATTTCCTCGGCTGGGCATTTTAGCAGTCAGGCTCTGGCTAGAGTCCAGCTATCAGCTGGTAGCTGATCTAGCCACAGCCTGACAGTAAACTGCTCCAGAGAAGGAAGCCTGCTGCTGACACCCGCAGGAGGCAGAGCTAGTGAAGACATAGCACAGACAGGAGAGTGCTGGGATACCTGCTGCTTCTGCTCTGAGTAACCTGCACCTGGTTACTATGCAAAAATGACAAAAAATGAGAGCAGAAAGAAGCAATTGACAGCAAAGTTTCATAATCACCCGCCTACTGTCAGAAATTACAGCTTTCAAGTACATAGCCTGGATGGAGACAATGGTATCAGATAAAGGATCGGACCATACTGGCCACAGGTGTTTCAGGGTATTTTTTTTATTTTAATTTTTATTTATTTATTTATGTTTTTTTTTTTTTTTTAAGTCCGAACCCAGGGGAATCAGATTTTTGCCTCACATCCAATTTCAATTTCTCAGCTTCAGCTGCAAAATAACTTCCGGTTAGGACAGGAATGAATCAGCAGCTCTGATGGAGATCTTCATCATTACCACAGTATTTGCCTTATTTGCCAGAACTGAGATCACTCTCGTCATTGGTCCTTAATTCATGCTTAATTTGAATGCCCAAACTTGGTCAATCAGAGCCCAGGAGGGCTTATAAAAGCGTCAGCAGTGCAGCTTCTTTCCAGTGGGGCTCTGGCTATAGTCCAGGTCTCAGTAGGACCTGGGTATAACCAGAGCCCCACTGATCAAGCACCCAGACTGGGCAGAATGCTGCTCACATAAACAGGAGTCGTAGCAGGTGACATGAAGCAAAGGCAGGGATTGCTTGTTTCCCAGCATTATAGCTCCATATCACCTGATCCTTATTCCTATGCAGCAAGTAGGATCCTGCTTCTAAAGGTACAGCTTCTTTTATAAGATGTGATTGTTTTATAAATTTCGATGTTCTCATATTAATAGTAAACAGAATATTTTACTAGTATGGTATGACTATGTAAAATAGAAGTTTTTGCCAAATGCCTGCAGACATTTGTGGAACCACATATAAATAATTATGTACTAATGAATAATTTCTGAAAGAATACAAGTGTTACGAATCTTTATTTCTAAAATGAATGCCTCAAGTGATTGCTTAATCAGTGGACACTGCTGAATACAGTATACAATTAAAAATATTCAGTGTAGGGATGAATGTAACCTTTTGATTTATAACACAAACAAGTCCTTTCAGGCTCCCCCATTTATTGAATAATGGGTGAAGTTTATGCCTTTAAACATTGTGTGTGTGTGGAATCTGACATGGCACATCAGAAAATGACAGCAAAAAGAAGCAATTTGGAGTAAATTCATAATTCCCCAACTTCTTGCAGAAATGGAAGCTTTCATATATAAAGCCAGGATATAGGACCTGGTAGATGGATCATCTCTTACATGCGACATATTTCTTATGATAATTGAAGTCAGTACCTAGGGAAAATTACATCCCTATTCAGTTTTGTCCCTTCTGCTGCAACACAATTAACGTGGAAGACAGGAATGAATCGGCCTTTGTGAATATCTCTAGGTTACATCATAATATCCGTCCATTTCTGGAATTGAGATCACTCCACTTATTGGCTCTTTTTTTAATGATCAGTTTGAATGCATACTCTTTTCAATCAGAGCCCAGGAGCACTAATAAAAGCATCAGAAGTGTGGGTTCTTGCCAGTCGGGCTATGGCTATAGCCCAGATCTCAGGTGGATCTGGATATAACCAAAGCCTGACTGTACAGTTGCCCAGATAAGGCAGACTGCTCCTCCCTTGTTCATGAGCCAGAGTCTGTGAACATCAGCAAATACAGGTATTTTTATGATTCCCAGCCTTATAGCTCAGTGATCTGCTCCTGTCTCATCTGTAAGAATTAGCAAGCTGCTTCTAAAGCTACTGCTTTTCTATTTAGATTTGAATCCCCTGTCTCAGTCTTGAAGTATTTAATCACTCGTAAGAAAGAAATACTAATTCAGATGTAGCATCAGGCATACAGTAGGAGAGTCAGGCTCCTTTCTGCCCACCGGGAGATCCATAATGTGAATTGCTCTAACATTGTCAACGTTCATCAGCAACCCTTAGAACCTATGAAAATATGAATCAGTAACATTTGCAGATGCTATGTTTTCTAAAACCAAAGGATGGGGAAAGCTTGGTGGAAAGGGATGTTTGGGATAAAGGAAGGGTGGAATGGGAGAAGGGAAGTATATATCTTAATTATGGGAGCCATTTTAGGGTTGGCAAGAGTCTTGACTCTAGAGGGGTTCCCAGGGGTCCAGAGATATGTCCCCAGCTAGGTCCTTGGGCAGCTGAGGAGAGAGAGCCTGAAATGGCCTGATCCTATAGCCATACTAATGAATATCTTGCATATCACCATAGAACCTTAATCTGGTGATGGATGGAGATAGAGACAGAAACCCACCTTGGAGCACTCGACTGAGCTCCCAAGGCACAAATGAGGAGCAGAAGGAGGGAGAACATGAGCAAGGAAGTCAGGATCGCGCGGGGTGCACCCACCCACTGAGAAGGTGGGGCTGATCTAATGGGGCTCACCAAAGCCAGCTGTAGTGAGACAGAAACAGCATGGGATAAAACTGGACTATCTGGACATGGCAGACAATGAAGGCTGCTGAGAAGACCAGGACAAAGCCACTAGGTTTTGCTCCTACTGCACGTACTGGCTTTGTGGGAGCCTAGCTTGTTCGGATGCTCACCTTTCTAGACCTGGATGGAGGGGGGAAGGACCTTGGACTTCACACAGGGCAGGGAACCCTGACTGCTCTTTGGACTGCAGAGGGAGAAGTAGGGGAATGCGGGGTGGGGAGTGGGTAAGGGGGAGGGAAAAGGGGGGCAAAGTGGAGGCAGAAATTTTTAATAAAAATCATATTGAAAAAAAAACAAAGTTTCATTTTCTATGGGCAGATGTGAGAGACATTTCTTGCTTGATAATTGATGTTTAAGGGCCATTTCAATATGGTGAGTGAAAGCATTAGAGAGATGATCAGGAGATTCATATAAAGTCAAACTATAATGTGGGAGTATTACCATGCTCTCTGTTTTTGTCACTGCCTACAGTTACATGCATTGTACACCAAAATTGAATTTCCATGATGGTGGACTGTATATTGTCAAGAGAACTGGTTCTACTACTCACCAATAATGGTAAGTTAGTAGGTTTTTTTTTATTTTTTTTTAATTGAGAAAAGGAAAAAAAAGTTTCTGCCTCCTCCCAGCCCCCCATTTCCCTCCCCCTCCTCCCACTCTTCTTCCCCTCCCCACACTCCTCTACCCCTCCCTCTCCAGTCCAAAGAGCACACTATCTTCATCCATTCTTCCACTGAAGGACATCTATGTTGTTTCCAGGTTCTGGCTATTACAAATAATACTGCTATAAACATAGTTGAACAAATGCTTTTGTCATATGATAGGGCATCTCTTGGGTATATTCCCAGGAGTGGTATTGCTGGGTCCAAAGGTAGGTTGATCCCAAATTTCCTGAGAAACCAAAACACTGATTTCCAATGTGGTTGCACAAGATTGCATTCCCACCAGCAATGGATGAGGGTACCCCTTCCTCCGCAGCCTCTCCAGAAAGGCTATCATTGGTGTTTTTGAATTTAGCCATTCTGACAGGTATAAGATGATATCTCAAAGTTGTTTTGATTTGCATTTCCCTGATCGCTAAGGAGGTTGAGCAAGACCTTAAGTGTCTTTTGGCCATTTGAACTTCTTCTGTTGAGAATTCTCTATTCAGTTCAGTGCCCCATTTTTAATTGGGTTAATTAGCATTTTAAAGTCTAGTTTCCTGAGTTCTCTATATATTTTGGAGATCAGACCTTTGTCTGTTGCGGGGTTGGTGGAGATCTCCCAGTCACTAGGTTGCCTTTTTGTCTTAGTGACAGTGTCCTTTGCTTTACAGAAGCTTCTCAGTTTTAGTAGGTCCCAGTTATTCAATGTTGCCCTTAATGTCTGTGCTTCTGGGGTTATACATAGGAAGCGATCTCCTGTGCCCATCTGTTGTAGGGTACTTCCCACTTTCTCTTCTCTCAGGTTCAGTGTGTTCGGACTGATATTGAGGTCTTTGATCCATTCGGACTTGAGTTTTGTGCACGGTGATAGATATGGGTCTATTTTCATTCTTCTACAGGTTGACATCCAGTTGTGCCAGCACCATTTGTTGAAGATCCTTTATTGTATAGGATTGTTTTTGCTATCCTGGGTTTTTTTGTTTTTCCAAATAAAGTGGATTATTGTCCTCTCAAGGTCTGTGAAGAATTTTGATGGGACCTTGAAGGGGCTTGCATTGAATCTATAAATTGATTTTGGTAGAATTGCCATTTTTACTATGTTGATACTCCCAATCCAAGAGCAAGGGAGGTCCTTCTATTTTCTGGTATCCTCTTCAATTTCTTTCTTCAATGCCTTTAAGTTCTTGTCAAATAGATCTTTCACTTCCTTATTTAGAATTACCCCAAGATATTTTATGCTGTTTGTGGCTATCATGAAACGTGAAGCTTCTCTGATTTCCCTCTCTGTTTCCCTATCCTTTGTGTGTAAGAGGGCAACTGATTTTTTGGAGTTGATATTATATTCTGCCACAGTGCTAAAGGTGTTTATCAGCTGTAAAAGTTCTTTGGTGGAGCTTTGGGGGTCGCTTATGTACACTATCATATCATCTGCAAATAACGAAAGTTTAACTTCTTCCTTTCCAATTTGAATCCCTTTGATCCACTTATGTTGTCTTATTGCTATTGCTAGAACTTCAAGCACTATATTGAAGAGGTAAGGCAAGATTGGACAGCCTTGTCGTGTTCCTGAGTTTAGTGGGATGGCTTTGAGTTTCTCTCCGTTTAATTTGATGTTTGCTGTCGGCTTGCTGTATATAGCTTTTATTATATTTAGGAATGACCCTTGTATCCCTAATCTCTCCAAACTTTTATCTTAAAGGGATGTTGAATTTTGTCAAATGTTTTTCAGCATCTAATGAAATGATCATATGTTTTTTTTTACTTTCAGTTTATTTATATGATGGATTACATTGATAGATTTTCATATGTTGAACCAGCCCTGCATCTCTGGGATGAAGCCTATTTGATCATAATGGATAATTTTTCTTGGATTCGGTTTGCCAGTATTTTGTTGAGGATTTTTGCTTCGATGTTCATGAGTGAGATTGGCCTGTAATTCTTTTTCCTGGTTGAGTCTTTGTGTAGTTTTGGTATCAGAGAAACTGTAGCTTCATAAAAGGAATTGGGTAATGAACTCTTCTGTTTCTATATTGTGAAATAAATTAAGGAGTATAAGTATTAGGTCTTCTTGGAAGTTCTGGTAGATTTCCGCATTGAAACAATCTCATCCTGGGCTTTTTTTGGTAGGGAGGTTTTTGATAACAGCTTCTAATTCTTCGCGACTAACAGGTATTTAGATTGTTCATCTGGTCCTGTTTTAACTTTGGTATATGGTATTTATCTAAAAAAAAAGTGTCCACTTCTTTGACATTTTCCAGTTTTGTGCCATACAGTCTTTTGTAGTCAGATCTAATGATTCTCTGAATTTCCTCTGTGTTTGTGGTTATTTCCCCCTTTTCATTTCTGCTCTTATTAATTTGCATATTCTCTCTCTGCCATTTGATTAGTTTGGATAGGGGTTTATCAATCTTGTTGATTTTCTCCAGGAACCAGCTTTTCGTTTCATTGATTCTTTGGATTGTTTTCTGTGTTTCTGTTTTGTTGATTTCAGCCCTCGGTTTGATTATTTCCAGTATTCTACTCCTCCTAGGTGAGTCTGCATCTTTTTTTTTTCTAGAGCTTTCAGGTGTGCTGTTAAGTCTCCAATATGTGCTTTCTCTGTTTTCTTTAGGTGGGCACTTATTGCTATGAACTTTCCTCTTAGGACTGCTTTCATAGTGTCCCATAAGTTTGAGTATGTTGTTTCTTTATTTTCATTGAATTCAAGGAAAACTTTAACTTCTTTCTTTATTTCTTCCTTAATCCAGGTATGGTTCAGTAGTTGACTGTTCAGTTTCCATGAGTTTGTTGGCTTTCTGGGGGTAGCATTGTTGTTGAATTCTAACTTTAATCCATGGTGATCTGATAAGACACAGGTGGTAACTAATATTTTTTTTTGTAACTGTGTAAGTTAGCTTTGTTACCGAGTATGTGGTCAATTTTCGAGAAGGTTCCATGAGCTGCAAAGAGAAGGTATATTCTTTCCTCTTTGGGTGGAATAATCTATAGATGTCTTTTAAGGACATTTGCATCATTACCTCCATTAATTCTCTAATTTCTCTGTTATGTTTATGTCTGATTGACCTGTCCATTGGTGAGAGAGGAGTGTTGCAGTCTCCTACTATTAGTGTGTGTAGTTTGATGGCTGCCTTGAGTTTTAGTAATGTTTCTTTTACGTACGTGGGTGCTTTTATATTAGGGGCATAGATATTCAGGATTGAGACTTCATCCTGATGAATTGTTCCTGTTATGAGTATAAAATGTCCCTCTCCATCTCTTCTGATTGATTTAAGTTTGAAGTCAACTTTGTTAGAAATAAGTATGGCCACACCTGCTTGTTTCTTAGGTCCATTTGCTTGATAAGCCTTTTCCCATCACTTTTCTCTGAGTGGGTGCCTATCTTTGTGGTTGAGGTGTGTTTCTTGTAAACAGCAGAATGTTGGATACTGTTTTTGTATCCAATCTCTTAGCCTGTGCCTTTTTATAGGTGAGTTGAGTTCATTGACATTAAGTGATATCAATGACCAATGGTTGTTAACTCAGGTCACTTTATTAGTAGTAGAGTTTGTGTGTTTACCATCTTTGAGGTAAATCTTTATTTAGGTTGGGAAAGTTTTCTTCTATAATTTTATTAAGTATATTTTCTGGACCATTGAGCTGCACTTCTCCTTCTTCTACTCCAATTATTCTTAGGTTTGGTCTTTTTATTGTGTCCCATATTTCCTGAATGTTTTATGATGATAGTTTGTTGGACTTGCTGTTTTCTTTGATCATTGCGTTTATTTCCACTATGTTATCTTCAGAATCTGAGATTATTTCTTCTATCTCCTGTATTCTGCTGGTTATGCTTGTTTCTGTAGTCTCTATTCGTTTACCTAGATTTTCCATGTCTAGCCGGCCCTCTGTTTGTGCTTTCTTCTTTGCCTCCATTTCCGTTTTCAAGTCTTGAACTGTTTCCATTATCTGTTTGATTGTTTTTCCTTGGTTTCCTAGGGTATCATTCACTGATTTATTCAATTCTTCAAACTTTCTGTTATACTTCTCATCCATTTCTATAAGGGCATTTTTTACATGCTGTTTAAGGATTTCAATCACTTTCATAAAGTCAATTTTTTTCTACTTCTGCTTGATTAAGGTGTTCTTGTCCTCCTGTTGTGAGGTCGCTTGGTTCTGGTGGTTTCATGTTGTTCTTCAGATTGTTGGGTGAAATTCTTGCATTGGCACCTGCCCATCTCTTCCATCGAATGCTTCCCTATGTATCTTCTTTTACAGGATCACGTCTCCTTGCCTACTGATGTACCTTCCCAGTGTTGGCACTCCCCAGTGATGGCTCTCCTGGTGCTCGAGTGATGTCTCTCCCCCATGATGGCTCTCTTGGTGCCAAGATCAGATCTCGGTGCTGGTTGGGTAGCTCGTAAACAAAGTGCCTACCATGCTTGCTGCAGTCAGGCTATAGAAACAAAGAAGCTCCTGCCTGCTAAGTTGCCCTTGAGATTCGTTGCCAGCGCCCCAAGAGGGAAGGGAGGCAGAAAGGGGGAGGGGGAGGGTTCTGGATACAAGCTGGGTGGGATAGGAAGAGAGAGGCAGTATGCTGGGAGTATAGGCCCAGCAGGAAGCCCAGGAAGTATAGGGAGGATGAGGAATGTCTGAGTTCCCTGTCCCGGGCTGCTGTCGTGGGTCCCAAACTGACCCCAATAATGGCTCTCCTGGTGCAGAGATCAGATCTCTCGTAAGTTAGTATTTTATCAAAGCAGCAGAAAATATGCATGGCATAGTGAAAGAAAAATACATGGCAAGAATCGAGTGCCAAAGACTTTGCTGAGATAGCTTGAGCTTTTCTTTTGA
Organism: Microtus oregoni; assembly: GCF_018167655.1. Lineage (NCBI taxonomy): Eukaryota > Metazoa > Chordata > Mammalia > Rodentia > Cricetidae > Microtus > Microtus oregoni. The sequence continues at coordinate 35,429,092 of NW_024543059.1, forward strand.
AAATGGGGTTAAATGAATTTAGAATGTTCCAGAAAGTCAAAATGTAACTAGAAGATACTGGTCAATGCACATTTCTTTTGTAGAGGTGTAGTAATTGGAGCAGCAGGGCTGCGTCCCCAGCACCCCAGCCACCTGCTAGCTTATGCCCGAAATAACAACACACAAACTGTATTCATTTAAACACTGCTTGGCCCATTTCTATCTTGCCTCTTCTAGGCTAATTCTCATATATTAATTTAGCCCATTCTAATCATCTGTGTGTAGCACCACTAGGTGCACTTACCGGGAAGATTCTAGCCTATGTCCATCCTGGGTCGGAGCTTCATCGATCGTGTCTGCCCAGGAGAGGGGATGATGGCGTCTCTGAGCTCACTTCCTCTTCCTCCCAGCATTCTGTTCTGTTTACTCCTCCCACCTATGTTTTAACCTATCAGGGCCAAGCAGTTTCTTTATTGCTTAACCAATGAAATCAACAGATTGATATATGACACTCCCACATCACTTCCCCTTTTTCTGTTTAAACAAAAAAAAGGAAAGCTTTAACTTTAACATAGCAAAATTACATATAACAAAACAGTTAACAAGCAAGAATTACAGTTACAATATTTATATCTATTTTATCTTTTATCATAACAAGGGAAAACTAGAACAATAACTATCTATCTATTCTGCAATTCCATCAAAGACTCCAGAAGAATACAATATTACATAAGCAAACAAAAAGTAAGCGATTTTCAAAACTCTAGAAATGACAGAGACATCTCGCTGCCTGTACAGTCACCCAAAGTTCCTCTGTACCATTGGGGCATCAATCTTCAGCCTTCAGTCCCATGGTATCCAACAGACATTTCCATGAAGCAGGAAAATTCAAAGTCAGTTCAGTCACTATCTGTTGTGTCCTGCAGAATGTCTTGCAGACTCCTTCATGAATCAGGAACCCCGAAAGATCATCTCACCTTCAAGCAAGTTCAGTAGTCCTCTCTCTGCGGGTTCTCTGTGTCCAGTTTATGCAATAGTCCAGGCAAGAGCAATTTCTTGCCCAAATAGCTATCAAACTCCATAAGGATTCTCTTTGATGTCCATCTTCCTCTTGAAGTAGATTGGTGTTGCCAGGAGCAGAGTGTCTCATTATCATGAAAATCCCTAAGTTATTAAAACATTTAAAATGCCATATTCTATAATCTTTGAAAAATATGAAGAATGCCTATATAAAATATATCTATGTGTGATGAAAAAATCAACTCTATGTTCTATTTCTTCTTACCCTAGAAAGCTAATAAATAGGTTGTGGCTGAATAACCTGAATTTTTTCATAGGCATCTTCAAGAAAGTTGGAGGAATCAGTGACCTAGAAGCAGTCAAGGTTGAATGTTCTGTTCTTCCCTTATAACTGTTAACTCATCATTAAATGGACTATTACTCATCATTAAATGGTTATTCAGACAACATAAAAACAGCAAGAACTCATCATAGCTTTGACATAGTTATTGTATGATATTTGCTTTCCTTTACCAACCACTAGATGGGGATCAAATCATTGTTTTCATTTTAATGGAATATTTTTTTAAAATGTTTTATTTTGAGTTCTCAGAACTCAAGAACAATGGCAATGGGTTTTTGATCCTACTGCACGTACTGGCTTTGGGGGAGCCTAGGCAGTTTGGATGCTCACCTTACTAAACCTGGATGAAGGTGGGCAGTCCTTGGACTTCCCACAGGTCAGGGAACCCTGATTGCTCTTCAAGCTGATGAGGGAGAGGGACTTGATCGGGGGAGAGGGAGGGAAATGGGAGGTGGTGGTGGGGAGGAGGCAGAAATCCTTAATAAATAAATAAATTTAAAAAAATGTTTTATTTTTCTACAAAATTTATATATTTGGTCTTCCCTGGTTATACATATAAAATATGTCAGAAAACTTCTATTAAAATTTTTAAAAAATGCTCTATTTCTACTTATGTCACTATATTTTTAGAAAAAGATAATGTATTAGGTAGAACATAGTCTCAATGTAAACATGCTTAGATATTGCAATAGACAGTCTCTTAAAATCCTTCTCTTATTCTTTACAAAAGCAGCATCCATATTATAAAATTACAGTGACACTTTCATAACTTAGAAATAAAATTTCACAAGGACTTTATGTGACTTTTTAAAATTGGTCTTGTCATTGCCTAAAAGCCCTTTGTTAATGTCTCCCCAGAATAATGCACACAGTAATAAATTAGCCTAAAACTGGTTCTGGCTCAGTTGAAGAATCTCCCCTTACCAGTGGATTATGCAATACATAATTCACTAAATATTCTTTATATCAAGATCTATCAATTCTCACTGGTATTTTTCTGTGTTGTCCAGGTAGGGCTCTAACTTTTAAATTCATGTAATTCTTCAGCTCCATGCTCTAGTGAGCTGTGACTTCAGGAAAATAACCAAGGGTGACATATAATCCTTTAACATATTTATTTTGTGAGTTAGCATTTAGGATATCTTTTTTTAGAAATTCAACTGGATTTAATTTGATAATATGAGTTGTAGAAGTGAGAATTCTTTATATTTTAGCATGACTTCTTTTAATTCCTTAGGATCTTTATGGCCACCATGTTATATCATATTCTTCAAAGTGTATTATAATGTCCTTACTATTTATCAAAGATCCACAGTAAATACAGGATCTCTTGTGTTATTTCCTAATCTAATAAAGATGTCTATAGCTTTAAAACCAATGTTGATTAGAAATGTAGAGAAAGTGCATGTTTGATTTTTGTTTGTTCTTTGTGCTTTTTTTAAAATTTTGAATATTAAAACTTTACAGATAATACTGTGCCTATGAAATTTTTTTCTGTTTACATTTTGGTTTAAATATATACTTTCTCTTCATTATTTGCTGAGTTTTTTTTTTATCATGAAAGGTTGTGGATTTATAAAATGTATCCTGTCTTTCCCTTTAGGTAATGACACATAGTTTATTTATGTATTTATCATAACCAAACTTTTTATTTAATCTTAGAAGAAAGAGTCTTATATGGTCAATGATTTCTTTCTTAAGTTTTCCTCTTTTGTTTCTGTGTTTCATCAGTATATTTAGATAAAATTTCATTTTGTATTACTTTATAAATAATTGTTTGAATTTTATATATGTGAGTGTTTGTTTTTAGGAATGTCTTTTAATATCTGCTTCTTTGTGTCATTTAATGTTCACAAAGTGTTGTTGGATCCAATGCTCCAACGTCACAGAACTTTCTGAGCTTCTTGTAGGTGCTGGGAATCAAATTCGACTTTTCTGTAAGATTAGCAATTGTTAATAACTGTTGAGCCATCTATCTAAAGCTTACCAATATTCTAATCCATATTTGACTTCTACGTTTTTCGGTAAGTATTCTGTAATTTTTACATAGCTCGTTTTAAACCATTTAATTTATGTTTTGTTCATTCTATTAACAAAGAAATTGTAAAGGATAATAACTAAAAAAATTAAACACCTCTCTCATTCATGAATTTAATCTACAAAAAAAAACTACATGACCTTATAAGAGACAAGACCAGATGAGTCTCAGAAAAGATATCAACCATGAATCTCCATGTAGATTGTGAAGATTCAGAGATGTCTGAAGCTTTACTGAAGAAGTTTCCAGATGGAATCCCACTTCAGGACCTAGTGCTGAAAAGTTGCTCACACTTTATACATTGGCTCATTGAGAATCCCCATGTTGTTTAAATTTTAACACAAGAAGAGTCATCCCTAATGAGGATTGACCATTGAACTGACTCATGAAGTTATAACATTATAGTAGGCATAATTTTTAATTCCCAAAGCAGTATAGTCAGAGTGGGTTTTTTTTTTTTGATAATCATAATCTATGTAAACTCGGTTTCTGGCCACATTAGCAATATCAGGTATGGGTTTTACCTAATGGAATAGCACTTTAATAAATAGAAAGTACTTGGTTAGTTCCATATTTACCCAATATTGAGCGAGAGTATTGAGAAGTTAGGACACTAACATATATTGCTAGTGATGTTCAAGAGTTACTTCTCCCTCAAAAATATGCAGTGAACCTTCCAGGTCATGAACAGTTGTCAGAAAATGAAGTATTTTTTTTTGAAGACAGGACCAATTTTCCATTTTGAAAGCATAAAAAAGAATGTCCTTAGCAATATTCTGAAAAGTGCAGGAACTGGAGAAATCAGAGCACAGAAAAGTAGTATAACTTGATATTATGTTTTATTATTTCCTGTGATACGTGGTAATGTAGAAGGAGTATCAGTATAGGGGCTAACACCATGGCAGTATGAGTTTAGATACAAAATGATAAATATTTTCTTGTCTTTATACCCTTGCATGATTGAGTTGTTGTACCCAAACCCAATATATCTTCCTGTTCCTTGGGTGGGATGTACTAAAAATGCCTCCTTTACTCATTTCTCATAAATGTAAATGTCAAACCATTACATTTCTATGTTACAGACTAAAATTTCAGGAGTAAATATTAAGTTCTTAAAGCCTAAACATTAATAAGATGGTTTGAGTTATTTAATCAGAGGATGAAAGGGAAAAGACAGATTTCCTCAGTTATCACAGGCCTCACACTGACAATTTGCTTATATTATTTCCCAAACCCATTATTTCCTCACCTGGCCATTTTAGCAGTCAGGCTCCTGGCTACAGTCCAGCTATCAGCTGGTAGCTGATCTAGCCATAGCCTGACAGTAAACTGCTCCAGAGAAGGAAGCCTGCTGCTGACACCCGTGGGAGGCAGAGCCATTGGAGACTTAGAACAGATAGGAAAATGCTTAGATACCTGCTACTTCTGCTCCGAGGCAACTGTTCCTGTTTACTGTGCACGGAATATATTCCTGCCTCTTAAGCCATTTCTCCTCTAAGCTTTATCTTCCCTGTCTTAGCCTCAGAGTCCTGTATCATCTGCTAGGAGGACTAGGATAGACTGGAAATAATTATCGAACAGCGAACAATATGGAGTGTACCTTCACTCCATAGAGAAAAATTGCTCTGCAGTGGTAGTATTCACATGGCCGCTGGAGATTATCAGAAACTATTTTCCCTGTTTCACTGTCTTTTTGTACAAAATAGTAAGATTAGATATCATCCTCATTCCCATCCTTCTGATTTTATGGGTTTCATAAATTCAACTTTGCAATCTGGGTTCTATAGTAAAATTTAAACTCCTTTGAATTCAGTCGTCCACTGTATGGAATTTATTAAAAGGTGGTGTAATAGGGTTAGACAGCATGGTACTGTCTCTGATTATGAAATATTTACAGGGGTGGCGGAACTGACAATATTTAATTTTTCCAGAAATATCATGGCTACTGGAAAGTTGTTCTTTCCTTTATTGACATCTTATGAAGAAAGACCTGAAAAGATTATCTCTGATGCATATGTGGGGTATTTTGCCTTACTTTTTTTGTGATGTATGACCTCTGAGGAGGGAATGTGGTACAGGGATGCATGCTCTGTTAATTTGAATAATGTGGTTGATGACAGCTTTTAGCTGCAAGTTTCCACACTATGTCTGTGTCCCTTCTCCACTGCTGGATCCTTCCATCCCCATTATGTGTGCAAAAACACTGCTGTCCACACCACAGACAGGAGTGTCTACATTCCCTATGAGGAGGTGGGCAGAAAGGAAAAATGGTTATACATATAACAAGAAATGTCAGTACAAGGGAAAAATATATTTATTGTGTTCAAACAGGACTGATAAGATTTCACAATTAAAAGCTCATTTGTTTTTTTACCATCTCAGAGGCAAGTACCTGATAATCTATGAGTAGTAACATATAAAACACATACAAATCAGTCTACTTGTGTCGGGGTTTCAAAATTTTAGGACATCACTGTATCTTAGGACTTATGCATTCTTTATAACAAACCTGATCACCACAATTTTTAAACTCTTAAGGAGATGTGCTATTCTTTTTCTTGATGATGACAGCTTTGTTTTTCTGCCACCTTACATGATGGGAATATTCATTTTTGCTTTAAGTTTTATACCCTGTGACATAATTTAACTGAACAATCCATGAATAGTAGAATCTAGGTACAAATGGAAAATTATTGACTCATTATGTATTTTCTTGTTTTTGGATAATGAATAATTTCAAAATAATACTTATTACTGAAACTTTTTTTCTGTAACACAGAGATGTATATTTGATATTTTTGAAAGAAACAAGAATTGAGTAAAGGAGGCCTGTTTAGAACAGCCCTCACAAGGAAAAGTGAGATGAGTTAGGTCTGGGTACTACTATTCAGTCACACAGGGGCATAAGAACAAGAAATCTTTCAGCATTTTGCATCTGAAATTGCATTGTTCTGTTCTTAGACCTTGTACAGATTCTTCTTCTAGATTATCCCCTGCCATAGGTAATAGTTATGTATTATGACAACTACCCCTATTTTCTGTTTCTCCTAATATATTACCAACATCGAATCCATTCCTTAGCTTGGCTTTAGTTTTTTGTTTCTATTGAAAGTTCTTTTAAATAATAAATTTGGCTCCTATACATTTTGCTTTCACTTGGTGTTATCATCTTACTAGTTATATTCTGAAACAGGCTAAGAATACATGACAATAGACTCTCAAGGTGTTTCACCACATTTATTTTCTTTGCAGTCCTACCACAAATACTAATATTGGTTCAGAAATTTTAGCTATTGTTCTGCCAATCATCTAAATTTTTAAATGTATGTACTGTAATACTAAGTCTCCAGACTTTTAAATAATTTTATAACAAAAACAGAGTTATGTTAAAAATTTCCATGCACATACAGTGGATCTACCTGAAAACATATTTTACAGAAAAGAGACTAAGTCAGTGTATTAAGGATGGCCTGATGATTGGAGAGAAATTCTAGTGATTGGAATGAAGTAAATTGGTTCAAAATTCCAATAATAACATACTACCACTGTAGAGAACTGTCTACAAGTATGAATTGGCTCTGTGAAACCAAAATTATCAAATGCATATTTTGCCAAAGGCATGAAGATAAGTATAGAAACAGGGTCTTTCATAGAAATGTGCAATTATTCCAAATATTCATGCATCCTGAATATTTTTTGAAAGAAGACCTCAGATTATTGCTTTATAAACATGACATTTGTTTAGCCAATAAGGATGAGCAGTGCAGGGCCTATAAGTAACATTTCCACAGGAGAACACTCATCTCTTTTCAGGCAGATGAATACGTGCACATACATACATACAAATATACCTAAATACATGCATAAAATATACATGCATGCATGCATATGTGCATACATGCATACAAAAAAATAAATCCCTACATTCATACAAAAATACATAAATACATTTATATATATATACACAAATAGAAATAAATATTTTCATTCATAGAAGTATGCTTACATATGTACAAACAATAATGCATGCATGCTAAAATACAAACATACTTACTTTAAAAATACATACTGCAGAAAAGCTTAATTTCAGAATATAATATTCATGCTTGGGTAATATGACAAAGCTTTACATCTACTTTCAGCAATTGATAAAAAGAACCAAAACCACCCTGCTCCTGGAAGAGACCAAGGTTTTCATGTAAATATTCAGGTTGTTAGTATAAACAACCAGTTTGAGTACTACCTCCATTTGCCAGAATATGATTTTTCTTTTTGATAATTGAAGCCAGAGCCCTGGACAAATTACATTTTCCCTCACTTCCACTCTACATTAGACAGTTTCAGTTAGAAAATACATTCATGTGAGTATACGAATGAATCAGGTGCTCCGATGGAGAGTTCCAAGAGCACAGCAGGATTTTGTCTCCATGACTAGGATCGAGATCCTTATTGGTTCTTATTTCATGCTCAATTTGAGTGCCCACAATATTCAATCAGAGAAAGGAGTGCTTCTTACTAGTCAGGGTCTAGTTATCAACCAATTCTCAGTTGGATCTGGGTATAACGAAAGCCCCATTGTACATTGATCCAGACAAGGCACCCTGCTTCTGACTTGTGCAGGAGGAGTCAGAACCTGGAGAATTTCACAAGGGAAGCAATGATTATATTCCCAGCATTAGCACACCAAGCCACCCGCTCCTGCCTCCTGTGCAGCAAGTAGCTTCCTGTTTCTGCAATTACACCTTCTCTTTAAGATGTGCAATCCCTTCCTCAGCTCTGAAGAGGTATATCTTTTGTAAGGAAGATAAACCTTTGCAGATGTTCATGTATTACAAACACTAGGGAGATCCACTGTGGGATTGCTATGGCATGGGTCAATGTTCATTGTCAACTCCTAGAGTCTATGACAATATCACGAAAACATTTTGAAGATGTCATCCTACCTTTCCCCAGGCAAGGGAGACCAGAAATTATTGTATAGGACATATACTTTTTGGAATATATGAACTCTAGTACTTTGTTCTTCCTTCCTTGTCATTCCATCCCTCTCCATATCATTAGCCATTCATGAGGTTTATTGGAAATCAATTCGTTTCTGTTAGTGACAGACTATTGTTACATTCTCGACATGAAAGAAATTAACACACCAGGTTTCTCTGTTAATGCTTCTGGTGCTTTTGTGCATTGTGATCCCATGCATGACCTGTGTCTCTTATCTCAGCCTCGGAGGACCAATGATGGATAGTAAAGTTGAGGCAAGAAGACACTGGCGCGATGGATTAATTCACATAGTTTTTTTCTGTCTTCTTTTCAATATAGATCAGTGGGGTTTTTAATGACAAGTAACATTGCAACACGGTCCCACAAAGTCTCTAGTTGATTTTAAAAAGAGCCTGCCTGCCCATCGTTGTGTTATTTTCCTTTCAGTATATACAGAAAATACATTTTGGAGACAATTAAGCACTGATCTAGGGGTATATCATTAAGCCTCTCTTTCTTTGCATTGCCCTATCTGAATGATAGACATAGGTTTTATATAGGCCTCTGGTCATTGTATTCTCAGATTCTTGGACACTTGTTCTTTATGCAGTATTTCTTCCATCTATTGGAGTTAATCATATTATTCAAATGTAGGTGATGACTGTCATTAATTTAGAAGTTACTGACAACTAGGCCGAAAGGTGGGAAATACAAAATATAACCTCAAAGACAGAAAAGGTATAAAATATTTAGCGGCATATAAGGAATATCTGTGGTTCTCTGCTTAATATCTCCTGTTATTCTTGCTTTATGATTTAGAATCTACACAGTGTATGCATAGCTGCATTAGCAGGATGCTCTGTGGAAATTAAAAAAAAAAAGCTCTGTTGATGGTTATTGGAATTCATGTATTAATATCATGAAAAAAATAATTACCATATTTTCTCAGGCTACGAAGCACAGAAATAAAAACTCTGAGTTCGTACAATTATGAGATTGCATACTTTAATTGGCTACTTCTGTACCTTTGAGAAACACTATGGCATTCTGACATTGCAAATATACCATTGCATGATGTCATTATTTTTTATTTCTGAGTAGTACTTAATATCTATACCTGCCATACTTTCTTTATCTGTTCTTCAGGGCAACTTGGTTGTTTCTAGTCCTGGCTATTACAATTAATGCAGCTATGAATATAGTTGAATACTATCAGAGTATGATCGAGCATCTTTTTGATATATTCCCAAGAGTAGAATTGCTGAATCCTGAGGTAGGTTGATTCCCAGTTTTATTATTAACTGCCATACGGACGTCCAAACTGGCTGCACACGTTTCTATTTCCACCAACAATAGATGAGTGTTCCCTTTATTCCAGAATCTCTCCAGCATAAGTTATTATTAGTGTTTTGATCTTAGCCATTCTCACAGGTGTAAGATGGTATCTCAAGGTTGTTTTAATTTGCATTTCCCTGATAGCTAAGGAAGAAGAACATGTTGTTTGCATGCAAATGAATAGAATTAGAAAACATCATTCGGAGAGAAGTAATCCAGACCCCCCAAAAAATGAATTTGGTATGTACTCACTCATAAGTGGATACTAGTCATAAAGAAAGGGCAATGAGCCTATAGCGCGGGATCCTAGAGAAACTAATTAATAAGGTGAACCCCCCCAAATATAAATAGACCCACCTGGAAATTGGAACCAGATGAATACGTGAGAGAGGAGAGAAATGCATAGAAATGAGGTAGAAGAGAGATAGAGGAGGACTTTAGGGAATGGGATGGTTGTGATGTAGGAAGCACAGATATGAGAGCAAGGAAAGAGATATCTCAATAAAGGGAAATATTTTTCTCTCCCCATCTCCCCTTACCCCAACCCACCCCACCCCCAAGATCCCAAATTTCTCCCCGACATTTTTGTCTACTTCCGTTAGCCAAGAGGATGCCTATATGTTTTTCCTTGGGTTCCCCTTCTTACTTAGCTTCTTTAGATTCACCTATTGTAGACTCCGTGACCCTTATTTATGGCTAGAAACCAATTATGAGTGAGTACAACCCATGTTCATCTTTTTGGGTCTGGGATACCTCACTCAGGATAGTGTTTTCTATTTCCATCCATTTGCATGCAAAATTTGAGAAGTCATTGTTTTTTACCGCTGAGTAGTACTCTAATGTGTAGATATTCCATACTTTCTTCATCCATTCTTCCATTGAAGGGCATCTAGGTTGTTTCCAGGTTCTGGCTATTACAAATAATACTGCTATGAACATAGTTAAACAAATGCTTTTGTCATATGATAGGGCATTTCTTGGGTATATTCCCAAGAGTGGTATTGCTGGGTCCAGGGGTAGGTTGATCCCGAATTTCCTAAGAAACCGAAACACTGACTTCCATAGTGGTTGCACAAGATTGCATTCCCACCAGCAATGGATGAGGGTACCACTTCCTCCACAACCTCTCCAGCAAAGGTTATCGTTGGTGTTTTTGACTTTAGCCATTCTGACAGGTGTAAGATGATATCTCAAAGTTGATTTGATTTGCATTTCCCTGATTGCTAAGGAAGTTGAGCATGACCTTAAGTGTCTTTTGGCCATTTGAACTTCTTCTGTTGAGAATTCTCTGTTCAGATCAGTGCCCCATTTTTTTAATTGGGTTAATTAGCATTTTAAAGTCTAGTTTCTTGAGTTCTCTATATATTTTGGAGATCAGACCTTATAGAGTTAGCAAGAAACCTGGTTCTAGAAAAATAACCAAGAACCCCCAGGGATGAACCCAGCTGATACCTAAAGCAATAGAGGAGAGCGTGTCTGAACTGACCTTACCCTGTAGTCAGACTGATGCTTATCTTAAGTATCACCATAGAACCTTTGTTCAACAATAGATGGGGAACAGAGGCAGTGACCCATATCGAAGCATTAGATTGAACTTACAATATCCAGTTGAATAGTGGAGGTAGTAAGAGTATGAGCAAGGAATTCAAGATGATGAAAGGCCCATCCACTGAGAAAGTTTGCAGAGCACACCAACTCCAACTAGACTGGTAGTGAAAGAGCATGAGAACAACCAAGCCCACCTGAAGGGGGTTGACAGTTGTTGCAGACTTAGGAACACCGATACTGACACAGGGATGTGTGTCTACTGCATTTACCGACTTCATGGGATCCTATTCTCTATGGAAGTAAACCTTGTTGTGGAAGATAACATGGCAAATTAGAAAATAGAGCAACAAGCTGTAATTGCCAGCCCAGATCCACAAAAGAAGGTTTCAGTCTATCAAGTACATATCCAGGTACTCAGCCCCAGAAGCAAATACAGGATGAATCCCTACTTGCTGAATTTGATATTGCTCTGTTCATTGGTAGTTATTTTCTGCTTTATTTAAATGCACACACTCCTTCAATCAGAGCCCACGAGTGCTAATTAAAGCATCTGCAGTGTGGGTTCTTTCTAGTCGAGCACTGGCTATTGTCCAGGACTCACAATAGGAACTGGTATAACCAAAGCCGGGCTGTACAATTGCCCAGACTAGGCAGACTGCTCCTCAGTTATGCATGTGTCAGAGTGGTGGAAAGCAGCAAAGGAAGAGATGGTTTGATTTCCAGCATTATAGCTCCGAGCCACTTGATCCTGTTTCCTATGCAGCAAGTAGAATCCTGGATTTGATGGTACTGTTTCTTTTTCAAGATGTGAGTTTTTTTCTAAATTTCAATAGTCTCACATTAGTCTTAAACATTATATTTTATGAGCATGATGTGGCTATGTAAAATCAAAATGGGTTTCAAATGCATCCATACATTGTGGAACCACAAATAATATTTTATGAACAAATGTGCAATTTCTGAGAGTATACAAGTATTATGACTATTTTCTTTTAAAAGTAGTGCATCTGTTTATTGCTTAATCATCGGGACACTGTTGTATACAGTATTGAAACTGGGGACTTTCAGAGAATGGGAAAAATAACATTTGCACCCACAAACAAGCATGTCATTTCAGGAACTAATACACAGTGGATAAATGATAAAATGTAAGCATTTAAACATATGTGGGGACTCAGAAAAGGCATAACACAAGATGACAGCACAAAGAAGCAATTGACAGCAAAGATTCATAATCACCCACCTACAGTCAGAAATTGCAGCTTTCAAGTACATAGCCTGGATGGAGACAATGGTATCAGATAAAGGATCGGACCATACTGCCTCAGGTTTTTCGTTTTATTTTGTTGATATTTGAGTCCGAACCCAGGGGAATCACATTTTTTGCCTCACATCCAATTTCAATTTGTCAGCTTTAGCTGTAAAATAACTTCCAGTCAGGATAAGAATGGATCAGCAGCTCTGATGGAGATCTCCATGATTACCACAGTATTTGCCTTCTTTGCTGGAACTGAGATCACTCTCCTCATTGATCCTTAATTCATGATCAATTTGAATGCCCACATTCCTTCAATCAGAGCCCAGGAGTGCTAATAAAAGCGACATAAGGGCTGATTCTTCCCAGTGGGGCTCTGGCTATAGTCCAGGTCTCAGTAGGACCTGGGTATAACCAGAGCCCCACTGATCAAGCACCCAGACTGGGCAGAATGCTGCTCAAATATTTAGGAGTCATAGCAGGTAAAATGAAGCAAAGGCAGGGATTGCTTGTTTCCAGCTTTATAGCTCCATATCACCTGATCCTGATTCCTATGCAGCAAGTAGGATCCTACTTGAAGGTATTACTTTCTTATAAAATGTAATTGTTTTCTAAATTTCAATATTCTCACATTAATATTAGACAGACTATTTTACTAGTATTGTATAACTAGGTAAAATTGAAATCAAGGCCAAATGCCTGCAAACATTTCTGGAACCACATATAAAGTCATATGAACAAATGTGTAATTTCTGAAAGTATACAAGTATTGTGAACGCTTATTTCTAAAATGAATGCCTCAAGTTATTGCTTAATCAGTGGATACTGCTGGATACAGTATACAATTGAAGATGTTGAGAAGGGATGAATGTAACCTTTTCAATTACTACAAAAACAACTCATTTCAGGTTCTCACATATACTGAATAATGGATGATGTTTAAGCATTTAAATATTGTATTGTGGAATCTGACATGGCACATCAGAAAATGACATCAGAAAAAAGCAATTTTCAGTGAATTCATCATAATCCAAATTCTGGCAGAAATGGAAGCTTTTATGTAGATAGCCAGGATATAGGCCCTGGTAGAGGAATATAGGATCATCCCTTATTTTGGACATGTTTTTTTTTTAAATTAAAGTCAATACCGAGGAAAAATGAAATGTTCCCCTCACATCTATATTCAGTTTGCCCCTTCAACTATAGCACACCTTTGTATGGGAGACAGGAATGAAACAGCATCTGTGAATGAGATCTCTATGTTCCCAGAGAATTTGCATCCATTGCCAGAATTGAGATCACTCTCGTTATTGGTTCTTTGTTCCTGGTCAATTTGAATCCACACCCACCTTCAACCAGAGCCCAAGAGCACTAATAAAAGCATCAGCAATGTGGGTTCTTGCCTGTCAGGCTCTGGTTATAGTCCAGGTCACATTTGGACCTGGATATAACCAGAGCCTGACAGTACAATCAGCCAGACTAGGCAGACTGCTCCTCACTCGTTCAGCAGGCAGAGTCTGTGAATATCAGTAAATGCAGGGATTTTATGAATCCCAGCATTGTAGCTAATAGTCTTCTGCTCCTGTCTCAGCTGTAAGAATTAGCAGGCTGGTTCTTAAGCTTATTAATATTTATAATATTATTAAGTTATTAATATTTGAAACCGCTGTCTCAGTCTTGAGTGTTGTATCATCTGTAAGAAAGAGATTCAAATTCAGACATTAGTATCTGACATACACTAGGAGAACTAAGCTCTTCTATGCCCTGTGAGATATATTCTGTGAATTGCTCCTGATTGTCAGTGTTTATCAGCAACCCTTTGATTCAATGAAAATATCAAGCAGTAACTTTCACAGATGCTGCTGTTCCTATGTTCAAAATCATGGGTATATATAAAATACAGCAATTTTATTTGTTATGGTCCTGTTCCCACTTAGGGTCACAGGTTAAAATCTCCAATGTCAATTTTTATTTCTTGTGTACTTTGCCTATATGTATCTATTACAAAAGTACAGCAGATATAATAGTTTGATTCCAAGGTATACATTCGGGTCTCCGACAACAAATGTTGGAAGTGGGGAATTCAAAGGACAGGATCAGAAAGAGTAACGTTGCAGAATGCTTGGTTATATAAAACCAACATCTCTGGGGTCTCTGTAGAGCAATAACATCAGCATTTATTTTGCCTTTCTGATTATCCTATGGGCATGTCTGAGAGACATTTCTTGGTTGATAATTGATCTTTGAGGACCATTCAAATGTGGTAACTGAAAACTGGTAGGGGGGACTCTCTGTCTCAGTTTTTCCTGCACTCTCTGGGGTGATCACAGTGGGATAAGCAGCATTGCTGTTGGCATCCTTCAACCCTGGGCAGAAGGTCTGCATGGATGTAGCTGAATCAGAGGCGGCATGTAAACTATTCTATATCAGTGAGTGTACTCCCTATTTTATACCTAAATATATTCTTTAGAAACTTTTTCCAGACTCTTATGGTGTCACAATATACAGGAAAAAAAATCCCAGTGTGACTAGAGATGGTAGTCATGTATCCTAACCCCTATCAGAGTGTCTATTGTTATTTAATGAGCTGATGGAGAAAATGAGTCCGATTTTCTAGGGGATGCTTGATGAGAGAGGCAAGCTATTTTTCATGACCTGATATGGACTCTTTTACCTCACAAATTACTTGAATGATTTCAATTATTAAAGAGAGGGAAAGCACAGGGGAACTTCAGATAGAATAAAGATAGTGGTGATGGAAAAGGAAATCTAATGTAGGGAAGGAGTGGACTTTTCAAAATACAAAAGTTTATGCATATTAACTGAAGCTAATAGAGAAAAATGAGACAACACAAATTTAGACACAGTTGTAATTACTAATAAAAAGTAACAGGCATACACAGAGAATTTTTGAATCTGTACATATATTTTAAGAATATCTCTTCTAAAATAACTACCACTCTAAAATTATTTTTCATTGTATGACACTGTATGACATTCTGTGGTAATTGGGTATGTCAGAAAAGATTTTGAGAACAACAATTCTCTCATATTTATTAATTTATTCATTTATTTGTGTATTTATCTATTTGTTATTTCTAAAAGTCTCATTTTGCTTTTGAGTTCTGAGTCCTTACCCTCCAGTCCTCTGACTCACCCTATCTGCTCCCTATCACATACTATCCAATCATCTTAGAGGGTGATGCCTCCCAAGGGTGCCAACAAAATTTTCACATCACTTGAGGCAGGACCAGTACCTTCCCACTTCATCAAGTTTGAACAAGGTATTCCTCCTAATGGAACTGGCCCCAAACAGGCAGTTCATGCACTAAAGATAAACATTGCATCCTCTACTAGAGGTCCCACAAACTGCCCATGTCAGACAACTGTCACCTACATTCAGAAAGGCTACGTTATTCTATTCTGTTCAGGTTCCCCAATTTAGGTCTAGAGTCAGTGAGCTCACATTTATTCAGGTGTACCTAAGCCCTCAAGGCCAGTCATAGAGATAGGAATGATATTATGAGCAAAGGAAACAAAGACATGATAGGGAAAACCTACAGACTTCCACAGAAACAGCAACATTTCCTTTTTAATTTCAAAAAAAAGATTTGAAAGGCAATCTAGTAAATTAAATACATTAAAAAGTTATAAAATTCAAGCATATAGTTATTTATTTTGTGTAAACTGACACAGGAAATTATGATTCATCAACAAATTGTAATTGTCTGCCAAGAGTCATAATCAGAAAATGTTGACAGAAATCTAGGGTTTTTGCTAGATAATGAGCATCAAGACACATGAATATTCATTAACACTACTGGCTGAATTTGACTATTGTTCTTTTTTTAATATGTACTTATTTATTTTATATGATGAATGTAACCTTCCTTCCATCCTCTCCTCCGAGAACCTTATCCCACCTCCATTCCATTCCCCATCCACAACTCCTTTGTATTTGGTCAGAAAGGGACAAGACTTCCAGGGGCATCAGCAAGCATAGCAGGGCTGCAAAGGGTCTGTCTCAAGTGCCACTTTCCTTAAAACTCATTGGAGTTTTCCTTACATTAGTGTTCTTCCTGATACCATTGTTAATTGTAGCTAGAACACAGGGTATATGTTTATCTTTCCCTTTCCCTTTCCCTTTCCCTGTTCCTGTTGTATAAGACAGTGAGGAGGGGAGGGGGAGAATAGATGATTCAGTAGCTCTGGTGGAAATCACCTAGGTTACTGCAGACTTTTTTTTTTCTGCTTTCTATGCTGACATTTGAGGTCTCTCCTCTGATTGGTTCTAAATTAATTAATTCTCACTTAGAAGGCAATACTCCTCCAATCAGAGGCAAACACAGCAAATAAAAATTTCCTCAGTTGGGGATTTTAGCAGTCAGGCTCCTGGCTAGAGTCCAGCTATCAGCTGGTAGCTGATCTAGCCATAGCCTGACAGTAAACTGCTCCAGAGAAGGAAGCCTGCTGCTGACACCCATGGGAGGCAGAGCCAATGGAGACTTAGCACAGACAAGAAAATGCTTAGATACCTGCTACCGCTGCTCTGAGGAAACTGTTCCTGTTTACTCTGCTCAGAATATATTCCTGCCTCTTAAGCCATTTCTTCTCTAAGGTTTATCTTCCCTGTCTCAGTCTCAGAGTCCTGCATCATCTGCTAGGAGGACAATATACTGCTGGAACAATTTTCAAACAGTGACCAATGTGGGCTGTTGTTTTACTCCACCGTGAAAAACTGTCCTGCAGTGAGAGTATTCATGCGGCCGCTGGAGATTCTCAGACATTATTTTCCCTGTTTCCCACTGTCCTTTAGTATAAAGTTATCACATTAGATATCTTACTTATTCCTATCCTGCTGCCTTCAGAGGCTTCATAGAAAAACACAATACAGCAAATAAAAATAATCAAACATGGATTTTCTCCACATTTCTACTCAACATTTGTTATAAGTCTAATACCAGCTGTATTAGATGATGTAATAACATAAGGGATCTCGTGTTTACTATGGACATTTGATAAATTATAAGGACAATATAATACATTGAGGAGAAAATGGCATAACTTGGTGGATTAAAAGATCCTAAGGAATTCAAAGAACTCATTTTAAAATGTAAAGAATTCTTACTTCTCCAACTAATATTATCAAATTAAGTCAGTTGAATTTCTAAATGAAAATATCATAACACTAATTCATAAAAGAAATATACTAAGGGATTGTATATCACACTTGGTTATTTTCCTGCGATCACAGCTCACTAGAGCTTGGAGCAGAAGAATCACATGAATTTAAAGGTAGAATAATCTCCTGGGCAACATAGAGAAATTACTAGTGAGAATTGATTGATTCTTGATATAAACAATACTTAATGCATTTAATAGTGCATAATACACTGGTAAAAAGACATTCTTCAACTAAGCTTGAACAAGTTTTTAGCTGTTTTATTACTGTGTGCATTTCTCTGCAGAGACATTAAGAAAGGGCTTTTATGTAATTTTAAGACAGATACTAAAAAGTCACGTAAAGTCCTTGAGGAATTTCATTTCTAAGTTATCAAAGTGTCACTGTAATTTATTATATGGTTGATGTATTTGAAAAGACTAAGAGAAAGATTTTAAGAAAATATGTATTGCAATATCTAAGCATATTTACATTGTGACTACGTTCTACCTAATTCATTACCTTTTTTTAAAAGTATAGTGACATAAGTAGAAAAAACACATTTCTTTAAAATTTTAATAGAAATAATCTGTCAAATTTTATGTGTATAACCAGGAAGGATATATATGAATTTTGTATAAAAATAAAATATTTCAAAATATATTTCATTTAAGCCAAAAAAAAGATTTGATCCCCATCTAGTGGATGGTGAATTATAGCAAATATCAGACAATCACTATAACTCTGTTAATGATATGATGACTTCTTGCTGTTTTTATGTTGACTGAGCATCCACTTAATGATGACTTCATAGTTATGAAGAAAGAAATGAACATTCAACCTGAGCAGCTTCTAAGTCACTGATTCCTGCAACCTTCTTGAAGGTGCATATAAAGCAATTTAGGTTACTCCACCGTGACATTTTTACTAGCTTTCTAGGGAAAGATGAAATAGAACATCAAGTTATTATTTTAATCACACCTCTTCAAAATGAAATGTACATTTTGCATTGTCATGCAGTTACACTTTGACATATGGGAACCTTCTAAATTCATTTAAATCCATTTTCCAAAGAAAGAAACTGCAGTCTCAGCAAAGTCTTTGGCACGCAACTCTTGCACACATATTTTTCTTTCTTTATATGATGTATATTTTCTGCTGCTTTGATAAAGCACTGCCCTACAACTATTTGTAGCAGGAGAATTAATTATATTGAATTTTTTGACAATATAGAGTACACTATTATGAAAATTCATTTTTAGTGCGTAGTGCATGTGTCTGGAGGCAGGGACAAAAACAGAGAGCATGGTAATACTTCCACCCTACACTTTGAATTCATATGCGTCTCCTAACCATCTCTACAAATCATTCACTTACCACATAGGAATGGCCCTCAAACATCAATTATCAACCAAGAAAAGTTTCTCAGATATGCAGATAGGATAATCATAACGGCAAAAAGAATGCATATGATATTGCTGTACAGAGTCCCAGAGATGTTTGTTTTATATAACTGAGCATTGTGCAACGTTTCTCTTTTTCTGATGTTGTCTTTGCATTCCCCGTTTCAACATTTGTTGTCTTAGACCTAGATCAATACGTTGGCGTCAAACTAATATATCTCCTGTGCTTTTGTATTAGATACACATAGGCAAATTACACAAGAAATGAAATTTGACATTTTAGATTTAAACCTGTTACCGTTAGTTGCAACAGGACCATGACAAAAAAAAATTTTCCTGTAATGTATTTCTATGCATACCCATGACTTCGGTGATAGTACCAGCAGCAGCAGCAGCCAAGTAACCTTGATACTGCTTGATATTTTCATAAAATCTAAAGCTTACTGAAGAACACTGACAATCAGGAACAATGCACACCATATATCTCACAGGGGGCAGAAGAGCTTAGTTCTCCTAGTGTATGTCAGACACTAACCTCTGAATTCAAATTTCTTTCTTACAGGTGATGCAACACTTCAAGACTGAGACAGGAATTTCAAATCTTAATAGAGGAACAGTAGCTTAAGAAGCAGCTTGCTAATTCTTACAGCTGAGACAGGAGCAGAAGACTCTTAGCTATAATGCTGGGAATCATAAAATCCCTGCATTTGCTGATTTTCACAGACTGCCTGCTGAGAATGTGAGGAGCGGTCTGTCTAATCTGGCGGCTTGTACAGTCAGGCTCTGGTTATATCTATGTCCAAATGAGACCTGGGATATAGCCAGAGCCTGACAGGCAAGAACCCACACTGCTGACGCTCTTATTAGCGCTCCTGGGCTCTGATTGAAGGAATGTGGGCATTCAAATTGAGCATGAATTAAGGACCAATGAGGAGAGTGATCTCAGTTCCAGCAAAGAAGGCAAATACTGTGGTAATCATGGAGATGTCCGTCAGAGCTGCTGATTCATTCTTATCCTGACTGGAAGTTATTTTGCAGCTAAAGCTGAGAAATTGAAATGGGGTGTGAGGCAAAAATGTGATTCCCCTGTGTTCGGACTCAAAAATCAACAAAACAAAACAAAACACCTATGGCCAGTATGGTCCAATCCTTTATCTGATACCATTGTCTCCATCCAGGCATTATACTTGAAAGCTGCAATGTCTGACTGTAGGTGGCTGATTATGAATCTTTGCTGTCAATTGCTTCTATGTACTGTCATTTTCTGTTCCCCACGTATCTTTAAATGCTTACAGTTTATCAATTATCTAATATATATTAGTGCCTGAAATGCCATGCTTGTTTGCAAGTGGAAATGTTATTTTCCCATTCTCTGAAAGTCCGCAGTTTTCATACTGTATGCAACAGTGTCCTGATGATAAAGAATAATCTGATGCATTACTTTTAAAAGGAAATATTCATAATACTTGTATACACTTAGAAATTGCACATTTGTTCATAAAATATTATTTGTGGTTCCACAATGTATGGATGCATTTGTCTTTAATTTGATTTTACATAGCCACATCATACTCGTAAAATATTCTGTTTCTGTTTCATACTAATGTGACACTATGGAAATTTAGAAAATAAAACTCACATCTTGAAAGAGAAGCAGTACCTTCAAAATGAGAATCCTACTTGCTTCACAGGACACAGATTCGGGTGATTCCGAGGTATAAGGCTGAGAATCAAGCAATGCCTGCCTTTGCTTCTTTCCACAGTTGTGACTCCTGCAAAACTGAGGAGCAGTCTGCCTATTCTGGGCAATTGTACACCGGGGCTTTGGTTATACCAGGTTCTACTATGAGACCTGGACTATTGCCAGAGCCTGACTGGAAAGAACCCACACTGCTGTCGCTTTTATTATCACTCCTGGGCTCTGATGGAATGAGCGTGTGCATTCAAAGTGAGCAGGAAATAAGGACCAATGTAAGGAACAACTCAGTTTCAGCAATTAAGAGAAATCTTGAGGTAACCTTGGAGATCTCTGTCTTAGATGCTTATTGATTTTTTTTGTTTTTACTCTCAGCTAAGTGTGTGCTGCAGCAGAAGAAGTGAAATTGAAAGTGAATGAGAGGAGAAATTGTCACTTACCCTGGTCTGTGACTCCAATTGATAAATTGAAAAAGAAGAACTTCTGACAAATAGGGCTTCATCCTGTTTTTGGCTGCTGGGGCACAGTACCTGGCCACCTACCTGACAGACTGGAGCCTTCTTTTATGTTTCCTGGCTGACAATTACACTTGTTGGTCTAATTTTCTGATTTGCCAAGTAAATCTCCCCAATGATTAAATGCTTGACTGTTAGCTCTCTTCATATACATTTAAATTCTTTCTCTGTCTAGACAACTATACACATTTTTATAGATATGTATATATATTTATATATGTATAAACATTTGTACCTCACAGACATAAATATGATTGTGTGTCCTGAATGAGATGCTTGTATTGTGAGTGGAAACAAAGAACTGTCAAGCCCTGCTCTGAACAGTTTTCAGTTGTCAAACTGTATACAACAATGTCATGAAAATTAAAAAAATAATATGAGGTATTAATTTAGAAAGAAATATTCATATTGCATGCATAAACTCAACAACTGTTTATTTGTTTTTAAGGTTTCTTTGTGGATTCACACATGTCTGTATGCATTTGGCATTAATTGTGGTTTCAAAGAGCCAGTTTATACTCTTAACATATTATTTCAGTATTAATATGTGAAAAAGGACATTATTAAACAATTCACTATGTTTTCTTCACAAGAATTACAATAATTTCTCTAAAATCAATACTTTCTCCTTCGTACATACGCTTACTTTGTATTTTGTGACATCTGTGTTCGGGTAAATGGTTTGTGTGCATGGTTATGGAATCTATTACTAGCACACTATCAGGCCCTGAGGGGCTGTGAGGAAATCTGTCTTTCCCCTTGCATCATCTGATTAAATAACATAAATTACCCTGATAATGTATACTTTATAAGACTCTTACAGAGGATATAGGAATGCTCCATTGTTTTCATACTCATAGAATTATGTGTGCAAAATTTGTTGGTGATAATTTCTTGATGTTAAGTGTGAAAGTTTCCTGAAATATGCATCACAAGCTAGTTGCATGCAATGGTATATTAGCAATGTCAGAATGACATAGTGTTTCTAAGGGTATGGAAATAGCCAATCAAAATAGGCAATCTCATAATTACTAAGAACTCAGAGTTCTTATTTCTATGCTCCTTAGCATGAGATAAAATTGTAATGATTGTTTGATTTTTTTATTACATGAATTCCAATAACAGACAACAGTGGTTATTATTTCCTACCATGCACGTTGCTGATATAGCCATGCAAGACACTGTGTCGACTCTAAATTACCAAGCAAAAATAACAGGAGATATTAAGCAGAGAACCACAGATATTCCTTTTATGCAGCTAAATATTATCCTACTTTTCTATTTCTGAGGTTATTTTTTTGCATTTTTCCACTTTCAGCCATGCTGACAGTATAGTCTAAATTAGTGGGAGTAATCTCCTGCATTTAAATAATAGGATCAACTCCATTAGATGGAAGAAATACAGCACACACAGTACAAATGTCCAAGAATTAGAGACTACAATGGTCAAAGGCCTAAACAAAAACTATGTCCATCATTCTGATAGAGGAAAACAGAGGCTAAATAATAAAATGTCCTGCGGAGATGGGGAGAGAACACAAAACACAAACAAACCCATGATATTAAGCTCAAGTTTAATGAGAAAAAAGAAGAAGAAGAAGATCTGTGCAGAGGAGCTCGGGGAGTGGTGAGCAGATGGGGTGGAAGAGGCCGTGGGAATGGTGCTTTTAGCTTTTAAAGGTTTCCTAGCACATGAGCATGAGGGGAAAGATGTTGATGATGGGCGATGCTAAGCCCTGCGCCTGCGCACAGGGGCTTCTACGTCAGACGCTGGTGAGGCAGTTGGCGGGCGACTCAGGCATGAAGACGTGCCCACTTCTCACGCTGACGATGGGCGATGCTTCTCCCTGTGCCTGCTTATGGGGGCCTCTACTTCAGATGCTGGTGACGTAGATGGCAGGCGACACACGCATGTGGACAGGGGGTACAGGCTCCGGCTTCAGAACCTGGAAGTGCAGCCTTACATATTGCTAAAGGAATTACATTTCACTCTTCTGTTTATTATAAAAATTTCGGGGGGCGGGGATTAAGGTTCTTAATGCATAGGGAATGGGGGCGCAGCCAGGTCCCTCATAATTGCTTCCTGCTGACTTTGTGGGCATCGAGTGATTTGGGGTGTCCGATGCATCCTGTCTGGTCACATTCCGTCCACTGGCGTCCTTGAGTGGTTGATTAAGACTGCATTTCTTCGGGCTTTGAGGAACTGGAGTCATCTGATGGCTTGGACCTCGTAAGATGCTGGAAAGACAAAAATTATATTTAGGAGAAGAAAAATTAGATTAATAAAGGGGAGGTTTAAGATGAGGGGGGCTTAAGGGTTTCTGAGACCAGAAATAACAGAGAAAGAATTAAATGATGGATGGGGGTTTAGGGATTCCCAAGACGACGAATGATAAAAAAATTAAATGATACTTAGTCTGCCTGAGTCTGGTCCATTCAGGTGGGTCAAACTGGCTCCCTGGTGCTTAAAAGGTGTCTTAAAAAGAAATAAATTCTAGATATATTAACCGTCCATAATTACTATGATGGAGTGTATTATGGCATTACCTCAACATCCAGGAGACACTGCTGCAGTCAATGATGAACCTGTATGTTAAGGAACCTGTTAAGGTTTTGCTTACCACCTGGACCTTTGACAATCCTTGTACCTTTGGCTCTATGTCTGATGATGATTCCTGTAAAAACAGCTAAATGGTTATTTGGAAATTTAAGCATGGCATTGGAGGTATATGGAGAAATTGTATATAGGAAAAGGAGGAGAAGGGCGAGTGTATTGGCACAAGGTAGTTAATTTAATAAGGATGGGACCCTTATTTTCCTTGAACTGGAGTAAGGGAGGCTGAACTTGGTGTCCTCTGGAACCTGAGGGAATAGGGTTCTGTCTGAGTTACTGTGTATGAGGGGTCATCTTGAGCTGGAGGGATAAACAATTTAAAAAAAATGTGACAGGTGAATCCAATGAGGAATTCCCTCGAGCTTGGCAGCTGTGGGAGTCAAAAGAATTACTCTGAAGGGACCCTGCCATTTAAGAGAAAAGGGTGAGAGAGTTTGACCTGGGGGAGAAAATAATACATGATCTCCTATTTTAATCAGTGGTGGGCATGGGTTAGCACATGGTTGAGGTTATGAGTGGTCGGTAAAATACCACAGTAGAGAGCGTAGGTGATATAGTAGGGGAGTAAGCAGGTGATCAGGAAGGGGAGAGGTTTTAGGTGCGAGACTGGGAGTAAAACTGGCCACCAATACATGAGTTCGAAGGATGAGATGAAATGGGGTTTTTGGGGAAAGCCCTATGCCTAAGGAGGGCCAGAGGCAAGAGTTTTACCCAGTCAAGGTGAAGTTCCTGTGACATTTTAACCATTCTACCTTCCATGAAGACTGAGGGTGGATGGGATATCGAAATGCCAGGGAATGTTCAGAGCCATTGACAAGTTTTAGGAAATCTGGGAAATGAACTCAGGGCCATTATCTGACTGAAGAGAGGTTGGGATTCCAAACCAGGGAATGATTTCTCAGAGAAGAACATCAGAGACTGTCTGGGCTCTCTTATTAGTGGTGGGAAATGCTTCAACCCACCCAGATATTGTATCCACCAAGACCAGGAGATATTTAACTCTTTTGATTGTGGGCATTTGAGTAAAATCCAGCTGCTAGTCAGTTCCTGAAAGGGTGCCCCTGGCCTGGTGGGTAGGAAAAGGGAAGCTACGGTATTTGGTCTTGGGCTCTGACTTTTGGCAGATCTGACAGGAGGCAGTGATAGTCTTTAGGAATTTTATATCCTCAGGTATGGGTGGGAGATGAGCCTTAACAAAATGAAGTAGAAGCCGGGCAGTGGTGGTGCACGCCTTTAATCCTACCACTCAGGAGGCAGAGGCAGGCGGATCACTGTGAGTTCGAGGCCAGCCTGGTCTACAAGAGCTAGTTCCAGGACAGGAACCAAAAAGCTACAGAGAAACCCTGTCTCGAAAAATCAAAAAAAAAAATGAAGTAGAGATTTGTTATTAGGATGAAAGAGCTAATGTAGGTAGAACAGGATCTGTTGGGTGTCAGGAGGTGTCTGTGAGAATTTGGGCTGTACTGTAAGGACTCCCTAAGGTGACTGAGGTAAATCTGGGCTTTGGAATGCTGCTGTCTGAACTGCTCGGTCAGCCCAAATAATAGAACTGTCGGTCTGATGAGACCGACATTGAATAATTCCTATAGCTTTGGGGAGATGGGAGGCTTTTAACAGGCCCATAATGTAACCTGAGTTAGTTATGGATCCTTCTTTCGTCCTAAGAATCCCTCGGTGCTTACAGATAGCTGTGTGGGAGAAAAGGATATGAAAGGCATATTTGGAGTCTGTGTAAACATTTAAAGATTGTCCCTTCACTAACTGAATGGCACGAGTGAGAACTATCAACTCAGCCTGTTGATTAGTGGTATGGGCAGGGAGTGCCTGTGCCTCCACTACCTCAGTATCTGATACTATGGCATAGCCTGCTCTACTGGTCCCTTCATATAAAAAGGAGCTGCCATCTGTATACCAGGTATAAGTGGCCTGGGACAATTTACCCTCCTGTATATGTGAGGGGTAAGGTAGTAGGTCCTCTAGGACCTCAATGCAGGAGTGAGATGGGGAATCATTAACAATAGGTTGAGGTAGGAGATTTGAGATATTAAGGGGTGGGCAGCATTGAAAAGTGAGTGTGGCAACTTCTACCAGTGCCACTTGGAGGGAAAGAACTTGTGAAGAGGGTAGGGTTTGTAAGCCTTTGTAAGTTAAGAGGTGGGGCAGATTGTGGTGGGAGAAGACAGTGGTGGGTGACTAAAAGTTTAGTTTCTTTGACACATGAAGAAGAAGCTCAGAAGTTGCCAAGGCATGTATGCAGGGTGCCCAGCCCCGAGTGGTGAGGTCCATCTTCTTTGACAGGTATGCTACAGGTGCAAAAGAAGGTCCCAGGTGATGTCCTAAGACCCCAGGGTCATATTCTTCCTGCTCTGCTACATAAAGAGAAAAAGGGCAAGTTAAATCCGGAGGATGAAGATCTGGAGCCTGGGTAAGGGTTTGTTGGAGTCTCTGGAAGGGTTTGGTAACAGGATGGAGAAAAGGCTCATGCAGAGAGCCGAGAGCTGCTTCATATAGGGGGCAGGCGAGGAGAGAAAAGGAGGGGATCCAGGAGTGCAAGAAACCAGCCATCCCCAGGAACAATAAAACCTCTTCTTTGGTGGAAGGAATTGCAAGAGATTGAATTAGTTTTTTTTTTCTGTCTAGAGTGATAGCCTTTTGGGTTGGGGTTATAGTTAATCCCAAATAAATGACCTGAGTGGTAGACAGTTGAACCTTAGAAGGTGAGACTCTATAGCCCCTTTTAGATAGGAAATTTTAAAAGGTGGAGGTATCAGTCTTGCTGATCTCCAATGATGGGCTGCAAAGTAAAGTATCGTCTACATATTGTATGAGCTTGGATTTAGAGAGAGAGACAGTGAGAGCATGTCAGAGGCCAAAGCCTGGCCAAACAGGTGTTGGCTGTCCCAGAATCCCTGGGGAAGGACAGTCCAGGTGAGCTGTGGGGAAAAATTGGTGTCAGGATCAGTTCAGGTGAAGACAAAGATGTTTTGAGATTGGGGGCTGAGAGGAATAGACAAAAAGGCATCCTTGAGGTCTAGAACTAAGAAGTGGGAGGTTTCTGGAGGAATATTAGATAGAAGGGTAAGAGGATTAGGGAAGCTTGGATGAAGAGAAACAATAGCAGAGTTAATGAGCCAGAGGTCTTGAACCAGACAATAAGTTCCATTAGATTTTTTAACAGCAAGTATAGGGGTATTAAAAGAAGAAGAGGTGGGGCGAAGCAGCTTTTTCCTAAAAAAGTCAGAAATAATAGGTGTAAGTCCCTTAAGGCTCTGGAAAGAAAGAATGTACTGAGCTTGGGTAATATATTTGGTAGGATCCTGTAATTAAATAACAACAAGGGAATGGTGTTTAGCGATGGAAGGGTTTTGGGTGTCCCAGACCTGGGTGTCCACATGGGATGATCATAGAGGAAAAGACCATTAGTGTCAGAAGGTTGGAGAGCTAGGAGAAGGAGGAGTGGCGCTACCGGTGAGTCTGGAGTAAGGCGAATGGGAGAAGGCTCCTTCCTTTGTTAAAAAATCCCTTCCCATGAGAAGTACTGGACAAGTTGACACAACTAAAAATGAATGAGTGAGATAAATGCCTCTAAACACACAATTGAGTGGTGGGGTCTGTTGAGGTAAATAAGGCTGCCCCCTACCCCAACAATAGGGGAGCTAGAAGGAGAGGTAGGCCCCCAAAATTCCCTCAGAACCAAGTATGTTGCTCCAGTATCCAAGAGGAAGGAAATGAGACATCCAGATATCATAATAAATACCTGTGGCTCCTGATTACAGATGGCAGTGATCATCGGGTTAAGGGAGCCCTGGGAACTTTCAGTCATCCAGGACCAAGCCCAATCTGAGTCACGGCACCAATAAAATGTCCTGCGGAGATGGAGAGAGGGCACAAGACACAAACAAACCCACGTGTATAAGTTTATTAAGAAGATCTGTGCAGAGGAGCTCGGGGAGTAGTGAACAGAAGGGGTTGAAGAGGCCATGGGAATGGCACCTTTAGCTTTTAAAGTTTTCCCTGCATATGTGTGTGAGGAAAAAGACATATCTACATCAGATGCTAATGACAGGCAACGCTATGCCCTGTGCCTGCACATGGGGGCTTCTATGTCAGATGCTGGTGACACAGATGGCTGGCGACTCGCACATGTGCACCTGGGATACATGGGCTGGCCACCAACTTGAAAGTGGTGTCTTCCGGGTGGCTAAGGAATTACAAATGATATACCCATAGATCAGTACATAATTGTCTCTAACATGAAATTATTTTATATATTTATATCTTTATATATTGAATGGTAAATAAAACAATGATGGGCAGTGTGGATTTTTTTTTTAAATAGATGAGACACTTTGTGGGACTGTGTTACAATGGTAGTTGTCTTCAAATACCTTACTGATCTATAATTGCTCATAGCGGGTCTCCGAGGGGCAGCATGCCACCCCACTAATTTGGCTCAGGTAAAACAAGTGATACAAGGGAATGAAGAGACACCCTCAACATTTTTAGAGAGGCTTAAGGAAGCATATAAAATGTATACCCCTTATGACCCTGAGGAGCCTGGGCAGGCCACTAGCATTTCGATGTCTTTCATTTGGCAGTCCGGCCCAGATATTAAAAGCAAGCTACAAAGATTGGAGGGTCTGCAGAAATATACCTTACTGGATTTGCTGAAGGAAGCAGAGAGAATCTTTAACAAAAGGGAAACTCCGGAGGAGAAGGAGGAGAGATTATGGCAGAGAACGAAAAAGGATCAGGAGGAAAGAGACAAAAAAAAATAAAAAAAAATAAGCAGGCTGCTGGCCACTGTAGTTCAAGGACAAGATAGAAAGGGACCTAGGCTGGGAGAATGGAAGGGGGCCAAAATGGATAATGACCAATGTGCCTACTGCAAGGAACGAGGACACTGGATCAGGGCATTCTCACTTCCTGCCGATCACCATGAAACACCCCTCTCCTGCCGGTAAAGAAGCCAGGGACTGGGGACTATCGGCCAGTGCAGGATCTGAGAGAGGTTAACAAAAGGGTGAAGGGCATACACCCCACAGTCCCCAACCCTTACAATCTATTGAATACTCTGCCACCATCCCATGTTTGGTACACCATATTGGACTTAAAGGATGCTTTCTTCTGCTTGCAGTTGCATTCTGAGAGCCAGTCCCTTTTTGCCTTTGAATGGAAGGACCCATATCTTGGACTTTCGGGTCAATTGACCTGGACCAGGCTCCCCCAGAAATTTAAGAATAGCCCAACCCTCTTTGATGAGGCCTTACACTGGGACTTGGCAGACTTTCAGGTTCAGTACCCCGCCCTGATATTGCTCCAATATGTTGATGACCTCCTTCTGGAGGCCACCTCGGAGAAAGAATGTCAGGAGGGCACAAAAGCCCTCCTACAAACATTGGGACAATTAGGATATCGAGCATCAGTCAAAAAGGCTCAGATATGTCAGAAACAAGTCATTTACCTAGGTTATCAATTGAGAGATGGACAGAGATGGCTGACCGAGGCTCAAACAGACTATCACTAACATCCCTGCCCCCCAGAACCCACGCCAGCTGCGGGAGTTTCTGGGAACAGCAGGATTCTGCCACCTCTGGATACCAGGGAGTGCAGAGATAGCTGCACCCCTGCACCCCCTAACCAAGCAGGGGGCAATGTTCAGATGGGAAAAGAAACTACAAAAGGCTTTTGAGGACATTAAAAAGGCTTTGCTAACCTCACCCGGATTGGGCCTTCCAGACATTACAAAGTCCTTCAAACTGTTTATAGATGAAAAGCGGAGCTATGCCAAGGGGGTCCTGACCCAGAGACTGGGACCCTGGAGGTGTCCTGTGGCCTATCTGTCCTAGGAACTTGACCCAGTAGCTTCCGGATGGCCGCCCTGTCTATGGATGGTAGCATCTATTGCAGTCCTTACCAAGGATGCAGGTAAATTGACTCTGAGCCAGCCATTGACCATCCTGGCACCCCATGCAGTGGAGGCCTTGGTCAAACAGCCTCCAGACCGCTGGCTTTCCAATGCCCGCATGACTCATTACCAAGCCATGCTCCTGGATGAGGACCGGGTGCAATTTGGACCTGTGGTTGCTTTCAACCTCCTCAACCTTCCTCCCCTTGCCAGGGGAGGCAGAGCAACATGATTTCCTCCAGATCCTTGCAGAAATGCACGGGACCAGACCGGACCTGACAGATCACCCTCTTCAGGATGCTGACTACATCTGGTACACCGATGGTAGCAGCTTCCTGGAAAAAGGGGAACGGAGAGCAGGGGCAGCAGTAACTACGGAAACAGAGGTAATTTAGGCTGAAGCCCTACGAGCGAGCACCTCAGCCCAAAGAGCAGAACTCATGGCATTGACCCAGGCACTCCAGATGGCAGAAGGTAAGAAACTTAATGTCTATACGGACAGTTGATACGCCCTTGCCACTGCCCATATACATGGGGAAATTTACCGAAGGTGAGGGCTGCTGACCTCAGAGAAAAAAGAAATTAAAAATAAGACTAAAATCTTGACATTACTCAAAGCCCTATTTCTGCCCCAAAAACTGAATATTATGCACTGTCCTGGCCACCAAAAGGGCCACAGCCTGGAGGCAAAAGAAAATCGATTGGCGGATGCTGCCACCAAGGAGGCTGCCCTAAAAACAATCAACACCTCCTGAGCCTTCCCTCTGACCGATTCAGAAAATACAAGGCTGTCCCAATGTCCATTGCCCTATATTCAAGAGGACACCGACCTCCTAAAAAAAGTGGGGGCCACCTATGACCCCAAAGAGCAACATTGGGTCTTCAAGGGAAAGACTGTTATGGCAATGAGACATACCTATAAGCTGATAAAATACCTGCATAAGTTGACCCATTTAGGACCAAAGAAGATGAAAACCTTACTGAAATGACAGGAAATTGGCCCCTAACTCCTAAACAGAGATGGGGCCCTACAAAAGGTAACTGATAAATGTCAAGCCTGTGCTCAAGTAAATGCAGGCAAGACTAAGCTTGGGCCAGGGGTCCGGGTACAGGGACATCTTCCTGGTGTACACTGGGAGATTGACTTTACAGAAATTAAGCCCGGTCTCTATGGATATAAGTACCTCTTGGTGTTCATAGACACATTTTCAGGATGGACAGAAGCCTTCCCTACTAAACATGAAACTGCAAAAATGGTGACCAAGAAACTCCTGGAAGAAATCTTTCCCAAGTATGGGATGCCCCAGGTCCTGGGTACTGATAACGGGCCCGCCTTCTTCTCCCAGGTAAGTCAGTTGGTGGCCAAGCTTTTGGGGATTAAATGGAAATTACATTGTACATATAGACCCCAAAATTCAGGACAGGTAAAACACATGAATAGGACAATTAAGGAGACTTTATCTAAATTAAGACTTGCACTGGCTCTAGAGACTGGGTACTCCTCTTGCCCCTAGCCTCTGGGCCCCTCTGGACTGACTCCTTTTAAATTACTGTATGGGGCCCCACCCCCATTCATAAACTTCTTTGACTCAAATATTGCTGATTTTGCTAAAAGCCCTCTCTGGAAGCTCATTTGCAGGCATTGCAGATTGTGCAAAGAGAGGTATGGAAACCACTCGCTGCAGCCTACTGAGACCAACTGAGCCAGCCTATGGTACTGCATCCTTTCCAAATAGGAGACACTGTTTGGGTCTGCAGAAACCAGACCAAAACTTGGAACCCCAATGGAAAGTTCCTTACACTGTCCTCCTGACTACCCCAACGGCACTAAAAGTCGATGGCATCACAGCCTGGATCCACGCCCCCATGTCAAGGCTGCCCACACCAGGGGGGAGGTGGAGCCAATTGCGACCCCAACATGGAGAGTCCAGCACACCCAAAATCCTTTAAAGATAAGACTCATGCATGGGGCCCCTTGACCATTATATGGGCCCTGCTGAGGCTGGGAATGGCAACCCAAGGGGAAAGCCCACACCAGGTGTATTCCTTAACCTGGTAAATCCAGTCCCAGAGTGGGGAGATTGTTTGGGAAACTCAGGGCAACCATGCGCTTAACACTTGATGGCCTACCCTCACCCCCAATTTTTGCCAACTGGCAGCTGGACTGAATAATTGGGATATCCCAACTAAGGACCCCCCATAACTTAGAGCAATACATGGGAACCAGACCCCAACAGATGACTACCCATAGATGCAGCAGCCCCACCGCTTGATGCAGGCTAGCTCAATCGGATTTCTATGTTTGCCCCCGAGATAACAGAAACCGGGCCACAGCACACCAATGTGGGGGATATGAAAAATACTTTTGCTATGAATGGGGCTGCGAGACTAATGGAGACCCCTATTGGCGCCCTTCCTCTTCCTGGGATCTGATTACACTCAAAAGAAATTATACTCGACCTGACCCCGATGGACACACCTGTTATTACAAGAAAAGTACTGAGGTATATGCCAATTGGGAGAAACCTCTGTCATTACCCCTCAGGATCACATTTACGAGGTCGGGACAGCAGGCCACTAGATGGCAAACGGGATATACTTGGGGTCTCAGATGGTATATCCCAGGGAAGGATAAAGGTGTCACTTTCAAAATTAAACTTAAAATAAAAACAACAACCCATTCTAAAGGGCCCAACCCAGTCTTAGTAGACCAAAGGCCACCCTCTCAGCTGGCTCCCAAGCCTCAACGGCCCCCAGCAGCGACTCACACCTCCCTGGCCCCCTCAAGTGATACCAGCAACAGCAGGACTCCTATTACCACCTTGCCTTCCCATTACCCTGGAACAGGAGATGGACTACTTAACTTAGTGCAGGGAGCCTACTTGACTCTCAATCTCACAGATCCTGGCAAAACTCAAGATTGTTGGCTGTGCCTGGTTTCGGGGCCCCCTTACTATGAAGGAGTGGCCCTTCTGGGTAACTACTCCAATCAGAACTCTACACCCCTTAGCTGCACTTCCATCCCTCAACACAGGTTGACCCTGTCAGAGGTCTCTGGGAAGGGGCTTTATAGAGAGATTATTCCCAAAACTCACCAGGCCTTATATAATTCAACCCAAGAGGTGTTTATTGGATCCTATTACCTAGCTGCCCCCAATGGGATGTATTGGGCATGCAATACTGGTTTGACCCCATGTGTTTCAGCTGCTGTGCTAGATGTAACCTCTGATTATTGTGTTTTAATAGAATTATGGCCCAAGGTTACATATCATGATCCAGAATATATTTACAGCCACTTTAAAGGGAGGCCTCGACTCAAGAGAGAACACGTCTCCCTGACCCTGGCCTACTCCTGGGAGGCGTCACCATGGGAGGAATTACTGCCGGTATAGGCACTGGGATCACTGCCCTCACGACAACCAGTCAGTTTCGGCAACTGCAAGCTGCCATGCACACTGACATTAAGGCCCTGGAGGAATCGGTCAGTGCCCTTAAAAAATCACTTACTTCTCTTTCAGAAGTGGTTCTCCAAAATAGAAGAGGGTTGGACATGTTGTTTCTGCAAGAGGGAGGATTATGTACAGCCTTAAAAGAAAAATGCTGCTTTTATGCAGACCACACTGGATTAGTAAGAGACAACATGACAAAACTCAGGGACAGGTTAGCACAGAGACAAAAGATGTTTGAGTCACAACAGGGATGGTTCAAAGGATGGTTTAATAAGTCCCCATGGTTTACTACCCTGTTGTCTTCTTTGAGGGGTCCTTTAATTATCCTCCTCTTGATACTCCTGTTTGGGCCTTGCATCCTAAACCGCTTGGTCCAATTTATAAAAGACAGGCTATCCATCATCCAGGCCCTAGTCTTAACGCATAAATACCAAAGGCTAAGACAATAGGAAACTGAGATTCCATAATTATCTTGAGTAAAAGATTTAACTCAATGTTAAAAGAAAATGGAGGAATGAAAGACCCCAGCTTAGCTGCTGTAATGCAATTTTCCAAGGCTTTCACACAAACAAATGTAAGTTCAAGGTAAAGTTGGTACTCCTAGGTGGCCAAAACAGGATAACTGTGGTCAGACACCAGGCCTAGGAGGGGAACGAACAGTTCTGGGGAAAACTACATGTGCCCTAGATAGGGCCAAGTCAGCTATTATCATATCTTCATGTCCCCAAGGAGCTTGTCCCCAAGTGAACCCATGGCCTCATTCGAACTGACCAATGGGATTCCTGTAACCATGCTTCTACTTCTGTATGCCTGCTCCACCCTCCCGTTTCCATATAAAAGACCCCCTGCCCAGCCTGAGGGCATTCAAGTCTTCCAAAGAGACTCTGATGCTCACAGGTACCTGTACACAATAAATAACCTCTTGCTGTTGCAGCCACTGGTCTCGACTATTCCTTTGGTTCAGGGGTCTCCTCCTGAGGGAAGGACCACTCTGAGGGTCTTTCAGGTTAATGGATGGAAACTATCCACAAGACCAAGGCTCTACCTATTTCCCAGATGGGTCTCATGATTGCCCCAAGATTACAGTCATTTACCTTGGAAGACAAATCTAAATAACACCATCATGCATCTCTTAGGCACATTCAATCTCTCAACTTCCATCTTCAGCCTTAAAATAAGCTCTGTTCTTTACAGAGAGCCTTTGAGCTCTTGAAGGTACATCATAATCATTTCAAAATTCTTCAGCTATATTGGGTTATTGCAAGGCAAATAATTTTTAAAATGCTCCTGTCTCTGTTGTAGTACTATTTAAAATTCTGGAGACATAGGATTACAGTAGATATATTTAAAATTTAGATGATTGGCAGAACAGTAGTTAAAATTCCTTAGACAACATTGGTATTTGTGGTAGGATTTCGGAGAAAAAAAAGTGATGAAGAATTTTGAAAGTATATTGTTATGTGTTATGAACATGGTTCAGAATCTTCATTATTAATATTATACTAACATGAAATGGAAGAACAATGTACAGGAATTAATTCTATTATTTATTTTACCTTCTTATCATTTTTTGACATGTTAGAATGCATGTGAAAAATTAAATTGATTAGGAATGGAACCTTGAGCCATTCTATTTCTATCCCCTAGAGCTTGTTAGTAAAACTCTCCTTCATGATCTTACCATGATAAAATTTATTGATCATGCTCCCTCTGCACTCCTGTTATGCACCTACCACTTGTACCCTTGGCAACATCTCCTTCAGGTACCTGCAGTGAGGTTCATGAAGAGTGTCTACTCAAAGGTGATAAGTCATTGATATCCTAGGTCAGGGTGGCCTTGCAAATGCCTACACTTTGTATCAAGAATCTCTCTATATCCATAGTTGATGAAATTCCTGTTACCTTCAGTAATGATTTCATGTAATCTCTCACAAAAAATGCATTAAAGCCTCTCCTCTTTGATGATCTCACCTGTTTTCTCTGCATGTTTCTCTTGTCCAAAACTTTCATGATTAAGTAATATAATTTGATAATGAATATGGATATTATTTTTGCGGTTCTTGCTGAAAAATTGGTAGCACAGTGAGCAAAGAGCATTGGATAAATTACCACATTATTAATAAACATGCCTTCCACTACAGTTATTTATCATAGATGTCTTCTACAAACTTCTTGCCTGGGTTTTCAGCTTCGTCATAAGACTTGAGCACAGATTCTATTTCTTCCAGAGGAAATCAGACTCGGCAACTATTGTGTCACCTTGGCCTTCTATCACCTGAGATGCACTTCTTTCTCTTGTGGTGCATTCTCTAATCACCAATGAAATATTTTTATATCACCACTGGGAGGAAAATTTATAAATTAGAGTTTCATATTATTGTGAGAGAGAAGTTTGATACTCAGGCAAGAGTATTGTGACCCTGCTTGCTCTTCTATGTGGGGATGGATAGACTCTTCAAGAATATCTGAGAGGACCTTTAGTTAGTTGGCCCAGATAAACTCTCTAAGATGTGAGTTGTATGGTTGAGATGATTGTCCTATGTAAATCACCTGCTCATATGTGTGGGGAACAATTCAAGTTATCAGGCAAACTGCGAGCAAAGATTTCCGCTGCCACACAGGTTTGCATTTGGTGATCGTTTCCTTTCTGTTCCAGCTGGTAGGAGGATTTCCTGGGAGAAAGTTGCTAACTCTTCATAACAAGAGCTGTTACTTGTGTTACTTGGCACAGTGTGTATGATTAGCCAACAGAATATAGTTTCATACAACTCACTAGTATTTTAAAATATTACCTTAAGATGTGTTACATTAATTTATGATGTGGACTATTTAATGGCACAAAGATATATTGCATTCTTAAAGTGGCATTTTTTGAATGTTATAAAGCAGTTTTCCCTCAACTGCCAAAATATCAGAATTCATTGAGTAAAAGGGCTGAACACAGAAAACCTACGCTGGTAAGGAAAATTGGCAGGGTTGTGGGACAGAGATAATAAATAAGAGTAGAAATCTAGGGAAGAGGAGAGGAGTCACTTATTCTCATGTAAAAATCACTATACATATCTTTATTTGAGAGCTGTGTCATAGGAACCCAAAGCAGGAAAAATGAAACACTACATATAGAAATTTGAAAATTAGTCACTAAGTTAAAAGGAATTTTGGTGTGCATTCATGATTCTATTGTTAGTGGAAAGTTCAGCTTGTCTGTGCCACAGGATATAGAACAAGAAGCAAAGGTGTATATCCCCACTGAGTAATGTGGTAGAAAAACAAAGCTTCCAGCATAAGAAAAAGAATAAGACATCTCTTTATGTGTTTAACAATTTGAAGTGGTCAGGTTTCTTACACAAAAGCATATGCCATGAGCAACAGTAATGTTCTTAAATTTTCAAACCTCTAGACAAGCAGACAAGATATCTAACATGATAATTTTGTATAATAAGACACTTGGAATCATAAAAAAAAACAGTGTTTGAGAGTCTCCAGTGGCCATGTGAATACGATCAATTCAGAGCTATTTATCACAGTGGAGCAAAGGAACAACCCACACCTGGTTGCTGTAGGAAAATTATTTCTACGGTATATTGCCTTCCTAGCAGATTTTGCAGGACTCTAAGACTGAGACAGGGAAGATAAACCTTAGAGGAAAAATGGCTTACGAGGCAAGAATAAATTCTGTGCACAGTAAACAGGAGCAGGTGGCTCAGAGAAAAAATAGGAGGTATCACAGCACTTTCATGTCTGTGCTAAGTCTCCATTGACTCAGCCTCCCGTGGGTGTCAGCAGCAGGCTTCCTTCTCAGAGCAGTTTACTGTCAGGCTATGGCTAGAGCAGCTCCCAGCTGAGCTGGACTCTAGCCAGGAGCCTGACTGCTAAAATCCCCATCTGAGGACATTTTTATTTGCTGTGTTTGCCTCTGATTGGAGGAAGAAAGAAAAAAAAAACCTGCGGTAACCTAGGTGATTTCCACCAGAGCTACTGAATCATCTGTGCCTCCCTCCTCACTGTCTGATGCATCAGGAATATGGAGGGTGACAGGGAAAGATAGAAAAAAAGACCTATTTCCCCTGAGCTTGAGCTAAAATTAATAATGGGAGCAGGAAGAAGACTAATGTAAGGGAAACACCAATTAGTTTCTAAGAATGGCACCACGTTAGCCAGACCCCAGGCAGTCCCTGCTGTGCTGTGGGTTCCAGTGGACAGCTTGCCCCTTTCTGAGCAAATACAAAGGAAGGTTGAATGGAGAGTGGAGAGGTGATGGGATAAGGTCCAGGGAGAAGAGGAGGGAGGGAAGGCTGCAGTCACCATGTAAAATAAATTAGTACATATTAAAAAATGACCAATAGTCACATTCAGCCAGTAGTGTCAGGGACTATTCATGCGTCTTGATGTTTGAGACTAGATCTCCAGTTTGTATATAGTATCCAACAATGTCCACTGATTAAGCAATAACTTGAAACATTCATTTTAGAAAGAAAGATTCTTAATATTTTTATACAGTCAGAAATTACACATTAGTTCTTATGATTTAATGTGCTGTTACACAAATGTCTTCAGGCATTTGGCATTAATTTCCAGTTTACCTAGCCACAGCAAACTAGTAAAATATTCTGTTTAATGTTAATCTAAAAATATTGAAATTTAGAAAAAAAAATCACATCTACAAAGAGAAGCAGTACCTTCGGAAGCAGGATTCTACTTGCACATAGGAATCAGGATCAGGTGATATGGAGGTATAATGATGGGAATCAGGCATTCCCTGCCTTTGCTTCGTGTTACCTGCTAAGACTCCTGAATATGTGAGGAGCATTCTGCCCAGTCTGGGTGCTTGATCAGTCAGGCTCTGGTTATACTCAGGTCCTACTGACACCTGGACTATAGCCAGAGCCCCACTGGATAGAACCTGCACTGCTGACGCTGTTATTACCACTCCTGGGCTCTAATTGAAGGACTTTGGGCATTCAAATTAAGCATAAATTAAGGACAAATGAGGAGAGTGATCTTAGTTCCAGCAAAGAAGGCAAACACTGTGGTAATCATGGACATCTCCATCAGAGCTGCTGATTCATTCTTGTCCTGAATGGAAGTTATTTTGCAGCTGATGCCGAAAAATTGAAATTGGATGTGAGAAAAATGTGATTCTCCTGGCTTCAGACTCAAATATCAACAAAAGAAAACGAAACACCTGAGGCCAGTATGGTCCGATCCTTTATCTGATACCATTGTCTCCATCCAGGCATTATACTTGAAAGCTGCAATGTCTGACTGTAGGTGGGTGATTATGAATCTTTGCTGTTAATTACTTCTTTCTGCTGTCATCTTGGGTTATGCCTTTTCTGAATCCCCACATATGTTTAAATGCTTATGTTTTATCAGTTATCCAATATATAAGAGGGCCTGAAATGACATGCTTGTTTGTAAGTGCAAAAATTATTTTTCCCATTCTCTGAAAGTCCCCAGTATGCATACTGTATGCAACAGTGTTCTGATGATTGAGCAATAAACAGATGCATTACTTTAAAAGGAAATAGTCATAAAACTTGTATACTCTCAGAAATTGCACGTTTGTTAATAAAATATTATTTGAGGTTCCACAATGTATGGACACACTTGACATTCATTTTGATTTTACATAGCCACAACTTGCTTGTAAAATATTCTGTTTCATACTAATGTGAGACAATTAAACTTTAGAAAAAAACTCACATTTTGAAAAAGAAACAGTACATTAAAATCCAGAATTCTACTTGCTGCGTAGGAAACAGGATCAAGTGGCTCGGAGCTATAATGCTGGAAATCAAGCAATCCCTGCCATTGCTGCTTTCCACCGCTCTGACACATGCATAACTTAAGGAGCAGTCTGCCTAGTCTGGGCAATTGTACAGCCGGGCTTTGGTTATACCAGTTCCTATTGTGAGTCCTGGACAATAGCCAGTGCTCGACTGGAAAGAACCCACACTGCAGATGCTTTAATTAGTACTCCTGGGCTCTGATGGAAGGAGTGTGTGCATTTAAATAAAGCAGAAAATAACTACCAATGAACAGAGCAATTGTTGTTCTCTTGCAAGACCACAACTCCCAGCATTCCTCTGGACTCCAGCACACGCAAGCGCGGAACACATTTCCCAGAAGCCTTTGCATCCCCCGTTAAAAGCAAAGGCCGCCACGAGTTCACTCCCTTCTCTTCTCCGCCTTTCTTATCGTGTCTGCACGCCCCTTACCTGCCTGTTACCCCTCCCCCATTAAAGTGCACCCACGTGGGACCGCTGCGTGTCTGTGTCTTCTTCCTAGCGTAATGTCTCTACCGTCTAACCCGCAGCCAACCCACAGAATTAAGAACAACAGTGGTGCCTTCCTTCGACTCGGAGACCTCACTGTCCCGGTGCCTGAGGCTTTTGCCTCTGGGCTTCACCAGCACAAGGTCTGAACCGACCGCCTGCACCCACCTTCACCTGTTTACCACGGCCATCCACCATCGTCTGATCCGTGAGTTACCCTAAGTTGGCTTCCTTCCCCCCGGGGTGCTCAGAGACTGTCCGGCCGGCTTTCTTTGGCGCATCCTGGGCAAAGTCACCAACCTCACTCCCCTTCCCCCCCCCGGCTTTTTGCCCTCGGCTGAAACCTGCCTCAGTCCTCGCCCAGGAGTTCGGTGCTTCCGGCCTTTTTCTCTTTTATTTTTTTCTAACCGTTTCTGTCCTCTTCCCAGCCCGCTTTGCCGCGGTGCCTTTTTTGGCTGTACAGTCAGCCCCGATAAGCTTAATTGTCTCCTCTCAGCTGGGTCTTTTCTCCCCCGTCCAGTAGCTGGGCTCAGGCCAATTAAGCTATAGCACGCCCCACGAATACTTGGACGCCTGTATTCGTGGCTGCCGTTGTTCGCGGTACTCTGGTACCTTTTTGCGGGCAGGCTGCACTTCAGCTATGGGCTCTAAGCATTCTAAGCCGGTTCCCACATCCTCCCCGCTCGGGCAGCTTCTGGACGCTCTTGAGCCTCACGCCCTCATCCCCTCCATAAAACTATCTAAGTTAACACGGCTTTGTTCCAAAACTTGGCCTAAATACAATTTACAAGGTTCTATCCGCTGGCCTTCCCAAGGGTCGTTTGACCCCGATATTCTGCGGGAGCTGGCCAACTTTTGTCACCGGTCAGCTAAATGGAAAGAATTAATGTACGTGATGGCCTTTTTCTACATGGCCCTAAAGACTGATCCATCTACTTCGTCTCACTGTTCACCTGCTCACATGTTTTTGGCATAGCCCTCCATCCAGGAACCCTCCGCTCCCGCCATGGGCTCGCAACACTCCGCTCCGTCCATGGACCCCGCTGACGACCCCCCCCGACCTCGTGTGATTATCCCTTCCCGCCCTGCTCAATTGGGGGCCACCTCCCCAATCCCTCCTTCAAAGGTTTCTTTTAGGTACAAAAAGGAGTCGCCTACGCCTTCTCCCCATGCCTCTAAACGCTCCATTCCTAGGTCTCCAGGAGTTCCGCATAAATATCCTTCTGGGTCGTCTTCCTGCTCCTCTAAATGCCCCGAAAAATCTCATTCCCCCCGTCTCATATATCCCATCCTTTCTGATCCAGCTTCACCCAACTTCTCCCACAGCCGGACGCAACCTCGTAGGCAGCTAACAATTTCTTCCCGTCACAGAAGGTGCAGACTGTCCGGATCAACTTCGGAATCTTGCGACTCACCTCCCCGCCCCACCCCTCTGCCTTGGTCTTCCAAAACCCCCTCAGGCCCTAACCCCACCCGCCGCCTTGCGCCTAATTTCACCCCTCCCCTCACGTGCTCGCAAGCCACCACCGCTGCTGCAACAGCAAACTCTGATCAACTCAAACCAGCTACCGTCCTGCCCTTACGAGAAGTAGCTGGCGCTGAGGGATTGATGAAGGTCCACATTCCGTTCGCCTTATCGGAACTTTCACATATTTCTAAGCTACTAGGGTCATACACAGCTGACCCCACTAATTTTACAAAAGAGTTTCAATATTTAACCCAATCTTACAACCTAACTTACCATGATATTTACATGATTCTCTGTAACAACTTGCTTCCTGAGGAATGCCGACAGGTCTGGGAGCAGGCGAGACTGCATGCTGATGAAGTGCATCAGACTCAGCCTTCTCATCCACCCTGTGCAGAGGCCGTGCCTGACCAAGAACCCCACGGGGATTACAACTCCCCCGGGGGCATTCTGGCCAGAGACCGATTCCTAACCTGCCTCCTGGTGGGATTAAGAAAGGCCGCTCTCAAACCAGTATATTATTCTAAACTTGCAGAAATTTTCCAGGACACTAAGGAAAATCCTTTTGCATTTCTTGACCATCTTACTAAAGCTATGTTGCAATTTACAAACATGGACCCAGAATCCACAGAGGGCAGACAGCTCCTGATGACCCACTTCGTCAACCAGTGCTACACAGACATCAAGGCAAAGCTCAGACGTTTGGAGAAGGGTCCCTTAACCCCACAGGCACAGATCCTGGAGACGGCCTTCAAGATCTACCACGCGAGGAATGACAAGGCCCGAAATCATTGCCATGTGATCACCGCACCTGCCAGGCCAGCCGAGGTGATGGATTCCACTGCCCGCCCTCTTCGTATGGCTCCCCCACCCCCCGGGGTACGTGAACCCCCAGGCCCATGCTTCAAGTGTGGTAAGACAGGTCACTGGGCAAAGGCATGCCGCAATCCCCATCGCAACCCAAGAGGCCCCTGCCCAAAGTGTCACAGGGAGGGTCATTGGTCCACAGACTGCCCTCGTGCATTCGATGATGCAGGGGCAGCTGCCCCAGAGGACCACCAGGTTGACCTATTGGGTTTGGCTCTGGAAGACTGAAGGTTCCCGGGCTCCTCCACCGACAACCCGACTGCTACGCCCATCTGCAACCAGGAGCCACGGGTACTTCTTACAATGTCGGGACGCCTCATCTCTTTTCTCTTGGACACCGGAGCAACATATTCGGTTCTAAGGGAATCTTGGGGGCCAACCACCCCCTCAAGTTCCCCTATTGGCTGGGTAGGGGGACAGCCTTATCTACCTCTCCAAACTCAATTGCATATTTAGAGGTATCTTTCTCACACATTCATTCCTAGTTCTACCAACCTGTCCAGTCCCACTCTTGGGAAGTGATCTTCTGACCAAGCTGGGAGCTTCCATTTCTTTTGCACCCCCCACCCATTTCATTTCAGATTCGTCGGTGACACAGCTGCTGCTTCTCCTGGCTCCGCGACCCTCTGATACTAACATGCCTTTTCCCCTCCCAGCTTCCCAGGTGGACACTCTCGTGTGGGACATCCAAAACCCAGCTGTTGCTAAACACCACCCTCGGTTGTTATTCAGTTAAAAATAACCCTACTGGGTATATCACTCAAGCCCAGTACCCACTTCCTTCCCAAAGCCTCAAAGGACTAAAACCTATAATCTCTGATCTCTTGAGGAAGGGGCTGCTTCGCCCCACCTCATCCCCCTTTAACACTCCTATACTGGCTGTCAAAAAATCTAACGGAACTTATCATTTGGTTCAGGACCTCCGGCTCATCAATTCTGCTGTCGTTCCTTTACACCCAGTGATACCTAATCCTCTCACATTTCTGTCTAACATTCCTTCAGGGACCTCCCACTTCTCATTCTTAGACCTAAAGGATGCCTTTTTCTCTATTCCTCTCAGTCCTCAGTCTCAGAACATCTTTGCCTTCACCTGGACAGATCCTGATACTAATTTCTCCACACAACTAACCTGGACCATTCTCCCTCAGGGATTCTGGGACAGCCCACACCTCTTTGGCCAGGCTCTGGCCTCTGATCTGCTCTCACTGTCCCTCCTTAAATCAAAACCGGTAATCTATGTTGATGACATCCTGCTATGTAGCCCCTCTTTGGAGACTAGCAGGACTGACACCGCCACCTTACTAAATTTTTTATCCAAAAAGGGCTACAGAGTCTTGCCTTCTAAGCCTCAATTGTCCACCACTCAGGTAACGCATTTGGGGTTAACCATAACCCCAACACAAAAGGCTATCACCTTAGACAGAAAAAGACTAATTCAATCTCTTGCAATTCCTTCCACCAAAGAAGAGGTTCTGTCATTCCTGGGAATGGCCGGTTTCCTGCGATCCTGGATTCCCTCATTCTCTCTCCTCGCCCGCCCCCTATACGAAGCAGCTCTCGACTCTATGCATGAGCCCCTGCTTCACCCCATCACCAAACCTTTCCGGAGACTCCAACAGGCCCTTACCCAGGCCCCAGCCCTCCATCTTCCGGATTTAACTCACCCCTTTTCCCTTTATGTAGCAGAAAGAGAGGGCTATGCCCTGGGAGTTCTAGGCCATCAACTGGGACCTTCCTTCACACCTGTAGCTTACCTGTCAAAGAAGATGGACCTCACCACTCGGGGCTGGGCACCCTGCATAAGGGCTTTGTCAGCTGCGGAACTTCTTATTCGTGAGTAAAAAAAAGCTAACCTTCGGAGCACCTACTATGGTTTTCTCTTATCATAATCTGTCTAACCTCTTAACTTACAAAGGCCTACAGACCCTACCTCCTTCTCGAGTTCTTTCGCTTCAGGTGGCACTGGTGGAAGATATGAGTCTCACATTCCAGTGCTGCCCACCTCTCAACATTTCAAATCTTCTACCTCAACCTGGTGTTAATGATTCCCCATCCCTTTCCTGCATTGAGGTCCTAGAGGACCTACTGCCTCACCCCTCACATATACAGGAGGGTAGTCTGTCCCAGGCTACTCACACCTGGTACACGGACGGCAGCTCCTTTCTACGTGATGGGACCTGTAGAGCAGGTTATGCCATAGTGTCAGACACAGAGATAGTCGAGGCAAAGGCACTCCCTGCTCATACTACCAACCAGCAGGCTGAGCTGATAGCCCTCACCCGTGCCTTTCAGTTAGCCATGGGACAATCTTTAAATATTTACA
Organism: Microtus oregoni; assembly: GCF_018167655.1. Lineage (NCBI taxonomy): Eukaryota > Metazoa > Chordata > Mammalia > Rodentia > Cricetidae > Microtus > Microtus oregoni. Next base: position 35,473,272 of record NW_024543059.1, read on the forward strand.
CAGATTCTAAATATGCTTTTCATATCCTGTTATCTCTTGCGGCCATCTGGAAGGAACGCAGGCTTCTCACAGCGAAGGGAGGGTCTATTACCAACTCAGAGCATATTATGGACTTGCTAAGAGCCTCCTATCTCCCTAAAGCTATAGGAATTATTCACTGTCGGTCTCATCAGTCTGACAGTTCTATTGTTTCCAAGGGAAATAATTGGGCTGACAGAGCAGCTAAGACAGCAGCTCTTAGCTCAGACCTGCCTCAGTTACCTCAGGGAGTCCTTACAGCACAGCCCACAACCCCGCAGACATCCCCTAACACTCAACAGATCCTGTCCTACCTGCACCAGCTTTTTCATCCTAATGAAAAAGCTCTGCTTCATTTTGTAAAAACACATATCAAACCCATGCCTGAGGACATTACGTTTCTAAAAGCCACCAATGCCTCCTGTCACATCTGCCAAAAGTCAGATCCCAGGACTAAATATCATAGCTTCACTTTCCCTACCCACCAAGCAAGGGGCTCCCTTCCGGGAACTGACTGGCAGCTGGATTTTACTCATATGCCCACAGTCAGGAGAATTAAATATCTCCTGGTTCTGGTGGATAGAATGTCTGGGTGGGTTGAAGCCTTCCCCACCTCTAACAAGAGAGCCCAGACAGTCTCTGATATTCTTCTCCGAGAGATTATTCCTCGGTTTGGACTCCCAACTTCTCTTCAGTCAGATAACGGTCCAGAGTTTACTTCTCAGATTTCTCAAAATCTGTCTAAAGCGCTCAGAATCCCCTGGAATTTTCACATACTGTACCATCCTCAGTCATCAGGTAAGGTAGAATGAACTAACCACTCTTTAAAGGAAGCCCTCGTTAAGATGTCACAAGAGCTTCACCTTGACTGGGTAAGACTCCTACCCTTATCTCTTCTACGGCTCCGAGCCCTTCCAAGGGGCCCCCTCCTCATCTCACCCTTTGAACTCATGTACGGGCGGCCGGTCTTAACCCCTGGCTTCTCATAGGAGACCACTCCCCTTCCTGACCACCTGCTTACTCCCCTCCTTTTCCACTTACGCTCACTACTGTGGGACTTCACAGATCACTCACTACCTCGACCATGTGCTAATACATGTCCACCACCGGTTAAAATAGGAGAAAAGGTATTACTTTCACCCCCAGGCCAGCGCCCTTCACCACTTTCCCCTAAATGGCAGGGCCCTTTCAGAGTAATTCTTTTAACTCCCACAGCTGCCAAGCTTGAAGGAATTCCTCATTGGATTCACCTGTCACATCTTAAACCGTTTATCTCCACAGCGCAAGATAATCCTTCATACACGGTAATTCAAACCGGACCTTGTTCTCTTAAGTTCCAAAGGACGCCGGATTCAGTCCCCTCTACTACAGTCTAAGGAAAACAGTGGTCCCCATCCGTCGCTGCGTTAACACACCCTCCCTTCTTTAAATTCATAAATAACCATCTAGATATCGTTACAGGTACCATCATCAAATACAAAGTCAAGGACTCAGGTGGTAAGCAGATTCTCCTCAACAAAGTTCTTTGACATAGCAGGTCAGCCGCTGACTGCAGCAGTGGCCCCTGAAATGTTAAGGAATATACGGCTAAAATCTATTTCCTTTAAGACACTCATTTAAGCTCCAGGATGCCAGCCCAACCCATCTAAACGAATCAAACACAAACGGAATAACAGAATAAGTATCATTTAATTTTTTATCATTCTTAACCCTGGACATCCTAAGACTCCCTCACTCTCCCCCCTCACCCCAGTTCCCCCCCCAAAAGAAATTCCCTTAGATCCCCCCTTTTTTTTAATTTTTCCTTTTACTAATGCAACTTTTGCCTTCTAGCATCTTAATGATGACTCAGCTACTCAGGAAAAGCCAGACAGATTTCTTCAATCAGCCACCTCAGAAGACAGCCAGGACTTCAAATACCAGCGGTACAACCAGCCAGACACCAGTGACCTTAGATGCCAGTTGGACATCGCCAGAATAATCGGACATTTCCTGGACCCCTCAACACCCAAAGCCAGCAGGAAGCAGCCATGAGGGACCAGACTACGCTCCCATTCCCTACCCTTTAAGGTCCCCCAATTTTTTTTTAATCAAACCAAAAAGGTGAAATGTTGTTCTCTTGCAAGACCACAACTCCCAGCATTCCTCTGGACTCCAGCGCACGCAAGCGCGGAACATATTTCCCAGAAGCCTTTGCATTCCCCATTAAAAGCAAAGGCCGCCACGAGTTCACTCTCTTCTCTTCCCCACCTTTCCTACCGTGTCTGCATGCCCCTTACCTGCCTGTTACCCCTCCCCCATTAAAGTGCACCCACGTGGGACCACCACGTGTCTGCGTCTTCTTCCTCGTGTAACGTCTCTACCGTCTAACCCGCAGCCAACCCACAGAATTAAGAACAACAGCAATAACAAATTCAGCAAATAGGATACATCCTGTATTTGCTACTGGGGCTGAGTACCTGGATATGTACTTGATAGACTGAAACTTTATTTTGTGGATCTGGGCTGGCAATTACAGATTGTTGCTCTATTTTCTAATTTGCCAAGTTATCTTCCACAACAAGGTTTACTTCCATAGAGAATAGGATCCCATGAAGTCGGTAAATGCAGTAGACACACATCCCTGTGTCAGTATCAGTGTTCCTAAGTCTGCAACAACTGTCAACCCCCTTCAGGTGGGCTTGGTTGTTCTCATGCTCTTTCACTACCAGTTTAGTTGGAGTTTGTGTGGTTTCATTAGCTCATGCAAACTTTCTCAGTGGATGGCCCTTTAAAGATCTTGAATTGCTTGCTCATACACTCACTACCTCCACTCTTCACCTGGATATTGCGAGTTCAATCCAGTGCTTCGATGTAGGTCATTGCCTCTGTTCCCCATCTGTTGTTGGACAAAGGTTCTATGGCGATATTGAAGATATCAGTCTGACTACAGGGTAAGGTCAGTTCAGACACGCTCTCCTCTATTGCTTAGGGTTTCAGCTGTGTTCATCCCTGGGGGTTCTTGGCTATTTTTCTAGAACCAGGTTTCTTGCTAACTCTATAATATTTCCCTTTATTAAGATATCTCTTTATCTCTTTCCTTGCACTCATATCTGTGTTTCCTACATCATGAACATCCCATTCCTTAAAGTCCTCCTATATCCATCTTCTCCACCATTTCTACCCCTTCCCCCCGCTCCTACATTTTAGTCTAATTCCAATATCCAGGTGGGTCTATTTATGTTTTCTGGGGGGGGTACACCTGGTTAATTATTTTCTCTAGGATCCTGAGCTATAGGCTCATTGCCCTTTCTTTATGACTAGTATCCACTTATGAGTGAGTACATACCAAATTCATTTTTTTTGGGTCTGGATTACCTCTCTCTGAATGATGTTTTCTAATTCTATCCATTTGCATGCAAAGGACATGTTCTTTTTTAGATATCAGGGAAATGCAAATTAAAACAACCTTGAGATACCATCTTCCACCTGTTAGAATGCCTAAGATCCAAACACTAATAATAGCTTATGCTGGAGAGATTGTGGAGCCAGGGGAATATTCATCCATTGCTGGTGGGTATACACACTTGTGCAACCACTTTGGAAATCCATGTGGCCATTAATCATAAAACTGGGGATCAACCTACCTCCGGATTCAGCAATTCCACTCTTGGGAATATATCCAAAAGATGCTCAATCATACTACAAGAGTATTCAACTTTGTTCATAGCCGCATTATTTGTAATAGCAGGACCTGGAAATAACCAAGTTGACCCTCAACTGTAGAATAGATAAAGAAAGTGTAGCACGTCTATATATTAAGTACTACTCAGAAGTAAAAAATAAAGACATCATGCAATGGTATATTTGCAATGTCAGAATGACATAGTGTTTCTCAAAGGTACAGAAGGAGCCAATTAAAGTATGCAATCTCATAATTGTACGAACTAAGAGTTTTTATTTCTATGCTTCGTAGTCTGAGAAAATATGGTAATTATTTTTTCATGATATTAATACATGAATTTCAATAAACATCAACATTTTTTTATTTCCTACAGAGCAGCTTACTAATACAGCCATGCAAACACTGTGTAGATTCTAAATCATAAAGCAACAATAACAGGAGATATTAAGCAGAGAACCACAAATATTTCTCATATGCAGCTAAATGTTTTATACCTTTTCTGTCTCTGAGGTATATTTTGCATTTCCCCACTTTGGGCCTAGTTGTCAGTAACGTCTAAATTAATGACAGTCATCACATTCATTTCAATAATATGATTAACTCCAGTAGATGGAAGAAATACTGCATAATGAACAAGTGTCCAAGAAACTGAGACTACAATGGTCACAGGCCTAAATAAAACCTATGTCTATCATTCAGATAGAGCAATGCAAAGAAAGAGAGGCTTAGTGATATACCCATAGATCAGTGCATAATTGTCACCAAAATATATTTTCTGTATATACTGAAAGGAAAATAAAACAACGATGGGCAGGCAGGCTCTTTTTTAAATCAACTAGATACTTTGTGGGACTGTGTTGCAGTTCTTCTTGTCATTAAAAACCCCACTGATCTATTTTGAAAAGAAGACAAAAAAAAAAAAAAAAACTATGTGAATGAATCCATCGCACCAGTGTCTACTTGCCTCAACTTTACAATCCATCATTGGTCCTCCGAGGCTGAGATAACAGACACAGGTCATGCATGGGATCAAAATGAACAAAAGCACCAGAAGCATTAACAGAGAAACCTAGTGTGTTAATTTCTTTCATGTCGAGAATGGAACAATAGTCTGTCACTAACAGAAATGAATTGATTTCCAATAAACCTCATGAATGGCTAATGACATGGAGAAGAATGGAATGACAAGGAAGGAAGAACAAAGTACGAGAGGTCCTATATTCCAAAAAGTATATGTCCTGTACAATAATTTCTGGTCTCCCTTGCCTGGGGAAAGGTAGGATGACATCTTCAAAATGTTTTCGTGATATTGTCATAGACTCTAGGAGTTGACAATGAACATTGACCCATGCCATAGCAATCCCACAGTGGATCTCCCTAGTGTTTGTAATACATGAACATCTGCAAAGGTTTATCTTCCTTACAAAAGATATAGCTCTTCAAAGCTGAGGAAGAGATTGCACATTTTAAAGAGAAGGTGTAACTGCAGAAACAGGAAGCTACTTGCTGCACAGGAGGCAGGAGCGGGTGGCATGGTGCGCTAATGCTGAGAATATAATCATTGCTGCCCTTGTGAAATTCTCCAGTTTCTGACTCCTCCTGCACAAGTCAGAAGCAGGGTGCCTTGTCTGGATCAATGTACAATGGGGCTTTCGTTATACCCAGGTCCAACTGAGAATTGGTTGATAGCTAGACCCTGACTAGTAAGAAGCACTCCTTTCTCTGATTGAATGTTGTGGGCACTCAAATTGAGCATGAAATAAGAACCAATAAGGATCTCGATCCTAGTCATGGAGACAAATCCTGCTGTGCTCTTGGAACTCTCCATCAGAGCACCTGATTCATTCATATACTCACATGAATGTATTTTCTAACTGAAACTGTCTAATGTAGAGTGGAAGTGAGGGAAAATGTAATTTGTCCAGGGCTCTGGCTTCAATTATCAAAAAGAAAAACTCCCAGCCTATTATTTCCCTCAGCCTCCTGCCACTCCTCTTCCCCTCCCCCCACTCCTCTTCCCCTCCCTCTTCAGTCCAAAGAGCAGTCAGGGTTCCCTGCCCTTTGGAACCTTCATCTGGTGATGGATGGAGATAGAGACAGAGAACCACATTGGAGCACCAGACTGAGCTCCCAATGTCCCAATGAGAAGCAGAAGGAGGAAAACATGAGCAAGGAAGTCAGGACCGCAATGAGTGCACCCCACCTACAGAGACAGTGGGACTGATCTATTGGGAGCTCACCAAGGCCAGCTGGACTGGGACTGAATAAGCATGGGATGAAACCGGACTCTCTGATCATGGCGAACAATGAGGGCTGATGAGAAGCCAAGGACAATGGCACTGGGTTTTGATCCTACTTCATGTTCTGGCTTTGTGGGAGCCTAGCCAGTTTGGATGCTCACCTTCCAAGACCTGAATGGAAGGGGGAGGACCTTGTAAATATTTCTTAAACAGCGACAGTACCATGCTGTCCAACTCTATTACACCACCTATTAATAAATTCCATGCAGTGGATGACTGAATTCAAAGGAGTTTAAATTTTTCTATAGAACCCAGATTGCAAAGTTGAATTTATGAAACCCATAAAATCAGAAGGATGGGAATGAGGAAGATATCTAATATGACTATTTTGTACAAAAAGACAGTGCAAAACAGGTAAAGTATTTTCTGATAATCTCCAGCGGCCATGTGAATACTATCACTGCAGAGCAATTTTTCTCTATGGATTGAGGGTACAGCACATATTGTTCACTGTTCGATAATTATTTCCAGTCTATCCTAGTCCTCCTAGCAGATGATACAGGACACTGAGGCTAAGACAGAGAAGATAAAGATTAGAGGAGAAATGGCTTAAGAGGCAGGAATATATTCCGTGAACAGTAAACAGGAACAGTTGCCTCAGAGCAGAAGTAGCAGGTATCTAAGCATTTTCTTATCTGTGCTAAGTCTCCAATGGCTCTGTCTCCTGCGGGTGTCAGCAGCAGGCTTCCTTCTCTGGAGAAGTTTACTGTCAGGCTATGGCTAGATCAGCTACCAGCTGATAGCTGGTCTCTAGCCAGGAGCCTGACTGCTAAAATGCCCAGCTGAGGAAATTTTTATTCGCTGTGTTTGCCTCTGATTGGAGGAGTGTATGCACTCTAATTGAGAATTAATTAGAACCAATCAGAGAAGAGACTCTCAAATGTCTGCAAACAAAGAAAGAAAAAAACCTGCAGTAACCTAGGTGATTTCCACCAGAGCTACTGAATCATCTGTCACTCCCTCCTCACAGGAAAAGGGAGCTTGAGAGGGAAAGATAGGGAAAAAAATACATATTTACTTCCTGCTCGAGCTAAAATTAATATTGCGATCAGGAAGAAGACTAATGTAAGGGAAACTATAATGAATCTATAAGAATGGCACCACTTGAGACAGGCGCCTGGTGGCCCTGGTACTAGCTGAAGCCCATGGAAGGTTTGCACCTTTGTGAGCAAATACAAAGGAGTGGTAGATGGAAAATAGAGAGAAGGAGGGATAAGGTCCTGGAAGAATAGGAGGGAGGGAATGCTAAAGTCATCATGTAAAATAAATAAGAACATATTCAAAAAAGTATAATAGTCAAATTCATGCTTTAGTGTCAAGGACTATTCATGTGTCTTGATGTTTGGGAATAGATACCCGTTATCTACAAAAAAATAAATAAAAATAAAAACCCTTGTCAACGTTTTCTGATTGTGACTCTTGGCTGCCAAGTGCAACTTACTGCTGAATCTTGGACATTTCCTATATCAGTTTACCCCAAACATATGCTTATATGCTTGAATTATAATACTTCTTAAGGTATTTAATATATTAGAGTTCCCTTCAAATCCTTTTGGTATTAAAAAGGAAACACTGCTGTTTCTGTGGATGTCTGTGGGTTTTCCCATCATGGTTTTGACTATTTGCTCATAATATCGCTCCTATCTTTATGACTGGCCTTGAGGGTTTACTTAGACCTGAGTACATGTGAGCTCACTGAATACAGAGTGAAAGTTTGGGAACCTGAATAAGAACAATCTAGTCTTTCTGAATGTTTGCGACATTTGTCTGACTTGGGCAGTTTGTGGGGCCACTAGCTGAGGAACCAATATTTGTCCTTAGTGCCTGAACTGCGTCTATGGAATAAGTTCCATATGGAGTTATATCTTGTTCATCCTTGAAAGTGGGAAGGTACTGGTCCTGCCTCAAGCAATGTGACAACTTTGTTTACTCCCATGGCAGGCATCACCCTCTCAGATGATTGGATAGTGTGAGATGGAGAGCAGGTAGTGTTAGATGGAGGAATGGTGGGTCGGGAATTAGAATTCATAAGTAAAATGACACTTTCAGAAATAATAAACAGATAAATAGATAAATAATTAAAGGAATAAATATGAGAGAAATTTTGTTCTAAAAATCTTATCTGAAACACCCTATTGCCACAAAATGTCACACAGTGTCATAGTAATAAAAAATAATTATAAAGTGGTAGTATTTTCAGAAGAGATTTTCTTAAAATATATATAGAGAGAGGGATTCAAAAATTCTCTGTGGTAGAATTGCCATTTTTACTATGTTGATCCTCCCAATCCAAGAGCAAGGGAGGTCCTTCCATTTTCTGGTATCCAATGCAATCCCCATCAAGGTCCCATCAAAATTCTTCACAGATCTTGAGAGGACAATAATCAACTTTATATGGAAAAACAAAAACCCAGGATAGCCAAAACAATCCTATACAATAAAGGATCTTCTGGAGGCATTACCATCCCTGACATCAAACTCTATTACAGAGCTACAGTGATGAAAACAGTGTGGTACTGGCATAAAAACAGAGAATTCGAACAATGGAATCGTATAGAAGACCCGAATTTTAACCCACAAACCTATGAAAACCTCATTTTCGATAAAGGAGCAAAAATAATACAATGGAAGAAAGAAAGCATCTTCAACAAATGGTGCTGGCATAATTGGATGTCAACCTGTAGAAGAATGAAAATAGACCCATATCTATCACAATGCACAAAACTCAAGTCCAGATGGATTAAAGACCTCAATATCAGTCAGAACACATTGAACCTGATAGAAGAGAAAGAGGGAAGTACCCTACAACAGACGGGCACAGGAGATCGCTTCCTAGGTATAACCCCAGCAGCACAGACCTTAAGGGCAACATTGAATAAAAGGGACCTACTAAAACTGAGAAGCTTCTGTAAAGCAAAGGACACTGTCACTAAGATAAAAAGGCAACCTACTGACTGGGAGAAGATCTTCACCAACCCCGCAATAGACAAAGGTCTGATCTCCAAAATATATAGAGAACTCAGGAAACAAGAATTTAAAATGCTAATTAACCCAATTAAAAAATGGGCCACTGAACTGAACAGAGAATTCTCAATAGAAGTTCAAATGGCCAAAAGATACTTGAGGTCATGCTCAACCTCCTTTGCGATCAGGGAAATGTAAATCAAAACGACTTTGAGATATCATCTTAAACCTGTCAGAATGGCTAAAATCAAAAACACCAATGATAGCCTTTGCTGGAGAGGCTGTGGAGGAAGGGGTACCCTCATCCATTGCTGGTGGGAATGCAATCTTGTGTAACCACTTTGGAAATCAGTGTTTCGGTTTCTCAGGAAATTCGGGATCAACCTACCCCTGGACCCTGCAATACCACTCCTGGGAATATACCCTAGAGATGCCCTATCATATGACAAGAGCATTTGTTCAACTGTGTTCATAGCAGTATTATTTGTAATAGCCAGAACCTGGAAACAACCTAGATGCCCTTCAATAAAAGAATGGATGAAGAAAGTGTGGAATATATACACATTAGATTTCTACGCTGCGGTAAAAAACAATGACTTCTCAAATTTTGCATGCAAATGGATGGAAATAGAAAACACTATACTGAATGAGGTAACCCAGACCCAAAAAGATGAACATGGGATGTACTTACTCATAATTGGTTTCTAGCCATAAATAAGGGTCACGGAGTCTACAATTGGTGAATCTAAAGAAGCTAAGTAAGAAGGTGAACACAAGGAAAAATATATAGTTATCCTCTTGGCTGTGGGAAGTAGACAAAATGGCCGGGGAGAAAATTGGGTCTTGGGTGTGGGGTGGGATGTGGGTAAGGGGAGATGGGGAGAGAAAAGGGAGAAGGGGAGGGTGGGGGGAACTTGGGGAAAAAAGGAGGATTGGTATAAAGGATGGTTGGATAGGGAAGCACGGAAGCACAATTCTTAGTTATGGGAGCCACCTTAGGGTTGGCATGAGACTTGAATCTAGTTGGCTCCCAGGAGCCCAAGGAGATGTCTCCAGTTAGTTCCTTGGGCACCTGAGGATAGAGAACCTGAAATGACCCTATCCTATAGCAATACTGATGAATATCTTGCATATCACCATAGAACCTTCATCTGGTGATGGATGGAGATAGAGACAGAGACCCACACTGGGGCACTGGACTGAGCTCCCAAGGTCCCAATGAGGAGCAGAAGGAGGGAGAACATGCACAAAGAAGTCGGGACCCCGAGGGGTGCACCCACCCACTGAGACAGTTGAGCTGATCTATTGAGAGCTCACCAAGGCCAGCTGGACTGTGACTGAAAAAGCATGGGATAAAACTGGACTCTCTGAACATGGCGAACAATGTGGGCTGATGAGAAGCCAAGGACAATGACACTGGGTTTTGATCCTACTTAATGTGCTGGCTTTGTGGGAGCCAAGCCAGTTTGGATGTTCACCTTCCTAGATATGGATGGAGGGGGGAGGACCTAGGACTTACCATAGGGCAGGGAACCCTGACTGCTCTTTGGACTGGAGAGGGAGGGGGAGAAGAGTGGGGGGAGGGGGAGAAGGGCTGGAGAAGAGGGAGAAGTGTGGGAGGAGGGGAAGGGAAATGAGAGGCTGGGAGGAGGCGGAAACTTGTTTTTTTTTTTCTTTTCTCAATTAAAAAAGACTGTTAAAAAATTCCTTGTGAATGTCTTTTACTTTTTAATAGTAGTTACTTATGGGTCTTAATTAGCTTACAGTAATAAGTATAAATTTTGTATTTATAAAAATCCACTCTACTCCCTACATTAGATTTCCTTTTACACAGAATCCTTATTCTTTATGAAGTTCTCCTAGGGTCTCTGTCTTTCTTTATTAAATGTGATCAATTAAGTCAATTTGAATTCACAGAGTCTAGGCCATGCCCTGGAACATAAGTAGCCTCTCTCATAAAGCATCCCTTAGAAAAGATGGTGCATTTACTGCATCAGCTCATTCAATAACAATGGACAGTCGGATAAGGCTTAGGATACATGCGTACCTTCCTCAGTCATACTGGGATTTTTTTCCATTATAGCATGACTCCACAAGACTCCGGAAGCTGTACAGTCTGGCTTTGGTTATATGATGGTCCTACTGTGCGACTTTGATTGTAACCAGAGCCTGGCTGGTAAAAAGCCCCACTGCTGACACATGTATTTCACTCTTGGCCTATGTTTGAAGGAGTGTGTATATTCAACTTGAGCAAAATAAGGACCAATGAGGACCGTGGTCTCTGTTCTAACAATGAAGGCAAATCCTGGGGTAATCTCAGAGATCTCAGCCAATGAAGCTTATTGTTTTTTTGTTTCTTCCACCTATGTGTGTTGCAGAAGAATAAGTAAAACTGAAATAGGCAAGAGAAATACAAAAAGAAAATTCTGGCAAATACAAATTTACCTGTATTTGGTTGCTGGGTACAGTTCCTGTCTATCTACCTGAAAGCCTAAGCTGCCTTTTTGTTATTCTGGGCTTCCAATAACTGCTTTTATTCTTCATTTTCTGATTTAGCGTGTCAACCTTCCCAACTGCAAAGAATAAATTATTGACTGATATCTCTCCTCATATATATTCTCTCTGTCTATATATGTATACACATTTATATAGAAATGTATGTGTATGTGCATATACATATATAGATATGTACCTCATACAAGTATGTGTGTGTGTCTTTGTGTGTACCTAAAATGAGCTGTTTAATTAGAAGTGGAAAAATTATTTTTAGGCCCCACACTGACCATCGTTAATTTTCATAATGTAATTAACTATGTAATGAAGATTAAAATATAAGTGTGTCATTAATTTTACAAAGAAAAATTCAAAATACATGAATACTCTAAACAATTACATGCTTGTTTGTAAGGTTTCATTTCTGGCTCCACCCTGTCTGTGTGCATTTGGTATTAGTTTTGGTTTCACAGAGCCAATTTATACCCATAATATATTTGCTCCAGTCTTAATGCGTGAGAAAAGACATATTTGAATATGCACCAGATGTGTTTAACAATAAGAAGAAGAATTATCTCCAATCACTAGTCTATGATTAGTATATGTTTTTCCTCTTCCATTTTATGATCTTTGTTCAGGTAAATGAACTGTGCGCATGGGTTTGGGAAATAATATAAGCAAATTTTCAGTCTGAGGCCTGTGATAACTGAGGAAATCTGTCTTTCCCCTTTCATCCTCTGATTAAATAACTCAAACCACCTTATTAATGTTTAGGCTTTAAGAACTTAATACTTACTCCTGAAGTTTTAGTCTGTAACATAGAAATGTAATGGTTTGACATTATTTAAATTTATGAGAAATGAGTAAAGGAGGCATTTTTAGAACATCCCGCCCAAGGAACAGGAAGATAAATTGGGTTTGGGTACAACAACTCAATCATGCAAGGGTATAAAGACAAGAAAATATTTATCACTTTGTATCTAAACTCACACTGCCATGGTGTTAGCCCCTATACTGATACTCCTTCTACATTATCACGTATCATAGGAAATAATAAAACATAATATCAAGTTATACTACTTTTCTGTGCTGTGATTTCTCTGAGTCCTGCACTTTGTCAGAAGATTGCTGAGGACATTCTTGCTTATGCCTTCAAAATGGAAAATTGGTCCTGTCTTCAAAAAAAAAATACTTCATATGCTGACAACTGTTCATGACCTGGAAGGTTCACTGCATATTTTTGAGGGAGAAGTAACTCTTGAACATCACTAGCAACATATGTTAGTGTCCTAACTTCTCAATACTCTCGCTCAATATTGGGTAAATATGGAACTAACCAAGTACTTTCTATTTACTTAAAGTGCTATTCCATTAGGTAATAGGTATCGCTAATGTGGCCAGAATCTGAGTTTACATAGATTAAGATTATCAGAAAAACCCACTCTGACTATACTGCTTTGGGAATTAAAAACCCACATTGGAGCACCGGACAGAAATCTCAAGGTCCAAATCAGGAGCAGAAGGAGAGAGAGCAAAAGCAAGGAACTCAGGACCGCGAGGGGTGCACCCACACACTGAGACAATGGGGATGTTCTCTCAGAAACTCACCAAGGCCATCTGGCCTGGGCATGAAAAAGCCTGGGATAAAACCGGACTCGCTGAACATAGCAGACAATGAGAACTACTGAGAACTCAAGAACAATGGCAATGGGTTTTTGTTCCTACTGCACGTACTGGCTTTGTGGGAGCCTAGGCAGTTTGGATGCTCACCTTACTAGACCTGGATGGAGGTGGGTGGTCCTTGGACTTCCCACAGGGCAGGGAACCCTGATTGCTCTTTGGGCTGACGAGGGAGGGGTACTTGATTGGTGGAGGGGGAGGGAAATGGGAGGCGGTGGCAGAGAAGACATAGAAATCTTTAATAAATAAATATTTAAAAAAATATGCCTACTATAATGCTATAACTTCATGAGTCAGTTCAATGTTCAGTCCTCATCAGGAATGCGTCTTCTTGTGTTAAATGGTAAACAACATGGGGTTTCTCAATGAGCCAATGTATAATGTGTGAGAAACTTTTCAGCACTAGGTCCTAAAGTGGGATGCCATCAGGAAACCTCTCCAGTAAAGCTTCAGACATCTCTGAATCTTCACAATCCAGATGGAGATCCATGGTTTATATCGTTTCTGAGACTCATCTGGTCCTGTCTCCTATAAGGTCATGTAGTTTTTTTGTAGATTAAATTCATGAATGAGAGAGGTGTTTATTTTTTTTTTAGTTATTATCCTTTATAATTTCTTTGTTAATAGAATGAACAAAACAAAAATTAAATTGTTTAAAACAAGCTATGTAAAAATTACAGAATACTTACCGAAAAATTTAGAAGTCAAATATGGTTTAAGAATATTAAGCTTTGGCCGGGCGGTGGTTGGGCACGCCTTTAATCCCAGCACTCGGGAGGTGGAGGCAGGCGAAATGTGCATTGACCAGTATCTTCTAGTTACACTTTGACTTTCTGGAACATTCTAAATTCATTTAACCCCATTTTCAAAAGAAAAACTCAGGCAATCTCAGCAAAGTCTTTGGCATTCGATTCTTACCATGTATTTTTCTTTCACTATATCTTGCATATTTTCTACTGCTTTGATAAAATACTAACCTACAATTATTGGTGAGCAGTAGAATCAATTCTCTTGACAATATACAGTCCACCATCATGGAAATTCGATTTTGGTGCACAATGCATGTATCTGGAGGCAGGGACAAAAAAAAAGAGAGCATAGTAATACTCCCACATTATAGTTTGACTTTATATGAAGCTCCTGGCCATCTCTTTAATGCTTTCACTTACCATATTGGAATGGCCCTCAAACATCAATTATCAACCAAGAAATGTCTATCACATATGCCTGAGGGAAAAGGAGATATTGATTTTATGAAACGTAGCATCTGCAAATGTTACTGCTTGATATTTTCATAGGTTAAGGGTTGTTGCTGAACACTGACAATGTTAGAGCAATTCACATTATGGATCTCCCAGTGGGCCGAAAGGACCCTGACTCTCCTACTGTATGACTGATGCTACATCTGAATTAGAATTTCTTTCTTACAGGTGATTAAACACTTCAAGACTTAAACAGGGCATTCAAATAATTGACATACAGTAGCTTTAGAAGCAGCTTGCTAATTCTTACAGACAAGACAGGAGCAGATGTCTCTGAGCTATAAGGCTGGGAATCATAAAAATACATGTATTTGCTGATGTTCACAGACTCTGGCTCCTGAACAAGTGAGGAGCAGTCTGCCTATTCTGGGTAACTGTACAGTCAGGCTTTGGTTATATCCAGATCCACCTGAAACCTGTGATATAGCCAGTGCTATACAGGAAAGAACCCACACTGCTAACACTTTTATTAGTGCTCCTGGGCTCCGATTGAAAGAGAGTATGCATTCAAATTGATCATTAAAAAAAAAAGAACCAATAAGGGGAGTGATCTCAATTCCAGCAATGGACAGACATTCTGAGGTAACCAAGAGATATTCACAAATGCTGATTCATTCCTGTCTCCCATGTGAATGTCTGTTGCAGCAGAGGGACAAAACTGAATATGGAAGTAATTTTCCCTAGGTACTGACTTCAATTATCAAAAGAAAAAAAAATGCCGAGAGTAGGGGATGATGCAATATCTATCTATTAGGTCCTAAATCCTGGCTTTATATATGAAAGCTTCCATTTCTGCCAGAAGTTGGGTTATTATGAATTTGTACTGCAAATTGATTCTTTCTGCTGTCATTTGCTGATGAGCCATGTCAGATTACACAATACAATATTTAAAGGCTTAAACTTCACCCATTATGTAATAAATGTGAGAGCCTGAAAGGACTTGTTTGTGTTATGACTTAAAAAGTTTATTCATCCCTACTCTGTATATTTTAATTGTATACTCAATTCAGCAGTGCCCACTGATTAAGCAATAACTTGAGGCATTCCTTTAAGGAAAAAAGAATTCATAGCATTTGTATTCTATCAGAAATTACACATTAGTACATATGACTTTACATGTGGTTCCACAAATGTCTGCAGGCATTTGGCATTAATTTCTATTTTACCTAGTCATACCAAAGAAATGACCATACCTCAACCACTGACAGAGATACAGAGCATGCATCAATGGATAAAACAGGACTGTCATATCCTGCCAAGACAGGGTAAGATAGTTTTGTAAAGTTGCTTGCCTTTGAAAATGGTATGTCAGTTATGTTAGGCCTTAGCCAAATTTGGTTGCTTCAACGCTGCTATCGTGACTTTGGGTGATTGCCCAAGTAGCTAGTTGTCTCTGTGATTTGTTGCATGTTTTGGAAGTTGTTTTACTGAACTTCCTAATTACCCAGGTAACATTATTTCCCTTCTCAGATCTTCGATGGGGTTGAAGACTATATAGATGTAGTTACTTTTCTCTCATGACTTGGCCAAGTTATTTATTATACAAGACCTAAGCTAGTTAGAATAGGATATTTGTACTTATTGTATATAATTTCATAGTAGGTTTAGAACTGTATTATTTAAACAAAAGGGGGAAGTGTTGCGGGAGGTCCTCCCTCCTCCAGCCTATAGCCACTGAGATACCAGCCCATTGGGGCATGGTCTCTCTCCCTTTAAAAAAGCGGCCACTTCCCTCTCCTCTCTTCCTCTTCACTTCCTGCTACACCGGCGACTAGACTCCATTCCTGGTTTCGCAGAGGGCTGACGGTGATCTGTAATTTTTTTCCCCTTTAAATAAATACCACCCTATTAATCATAATTCCAAAGTGGTGTGGCATTGTTTATGACTTACACCTTCAGCTGACAATGAGGACTGCTGAGAAGTCAAGAACAAAGGCAATGGGTTTTGATCCTACTGCATGTACTGTCTTTGTGGCAACCTAGGCTGTTTGGATGCTCACCTTACTAGACCTGGAAGGAAGTGGGAGTTCCTTGGACTTCCCACAGAACAAGGAACCCTGACTGCTCTTTGGGCTGATGAGGGAGGGGGAAGTAGGTTGGGGGAAAGGGAGGGAAATGGGAGGAAGTGGAGGAGAGGAGGCAGAAATCTTTAATAAATAAATAAATAAAAAGAAATAGCACACACTGATAAAGTGCCCAAAAATCTGAGACTACAATGGTCACAGGCCTAAACTAAAACTATGTCCATCACTCTGATAGAGTAATACAGAAAATAGAAGCTGAATGATATACTCATAGATCAGTGCACAATTGTCCTTAAAACGTATTTTCTTTATATACTGGATGGGAAATAAAACAATGATGGGCTCTATTTAAAATGGCTGAGAGACTTTGGGGAACTGTGTTGCAATGTTACTTGTTTTCAAAATAGTCACTGATTTATACTGAAAAGAAGACAGAAATATTCTAATACATTCAGAGGAGGTGGATGAATCCATGACAACACTTTCTTTCTTTCTCAAGTTACTATCCATCATTGGTACTCTGATGCTGATGTAGCATACACAAGTCTCCTGCATAGGTCAGAAACAGGGTGCTTTTTCTGGGTCAAAGTACAGTGGGGCTTTGGTTATACTCAGGAGCAACTGAGACCTGGGCTCTAGCCAGAGCCTGACTAGTATGAATCCACACTGCTAAAAATTTATTAGCACTCCTGGCCTCTGTTTGAAGGAGTGTGGGCACTAAAACTGAGCATGAAATAAGAACCAATAAGAATCAATCCTAGACATGGAGGCACATTCTGCTGTGCTCTGGGAGCTCTCCATCAGAGCAGCTGATTCATTCTTGTCCCCACATGAATGAATGTATTTTGTAGCTGAAGCTGTGAAACTTAAAGTGGAAGTGATGGAAACTGTTTCCTGGGCTCAGGCTAAATTATCAAAATGAAAAACCATCCTCTATCCAATAGGGGTAGTCCTCTAAGAGGCTGTCTGCACTATCAACTGAAAATCCACATGAGAGCCTTGGTCTCTTCAGGAACTGTATGATTTTGGTGCTAGCCATCAATCGCTGCTAGTGGCTGAAATGCTTTATTATTTTACCCTAGCATAAATATTAATTTGAGAAATTAAGCTTTTCTACTGTATGTATATATGTATGCATGCATGTACATAAACATATTTGTATGAATTTATACATTTATTTATATTTGCATTATGGATGCATGCATTTATGTATATTTTTATGGATGTATGAATTTATTTATATTTTTGTATATATGTTTTCATGTTTGCACATATGCATGTACATTTTATGTATGTATATTTGTATGTGTGTATTGTACACACATGCTTGTCTGAGAAGATATGCATGTGTTCTAGTCAAAATATTACTTTCAGGCCCTGCACTGCTCATCCCTATTTGGTAACCGAGTGTCATGGTTAGTAAGCAAAAATCTGAGGTCCTCCTTTTAGAATGAAATATTCAAGATACAACTATATTTTGAATAATTGCACATATCTCTGATGGAGTGTGTTTCTTCCCTTGTCTGCATGCCTTTGTCAAATTATGCATTTGACAATTTTTGGGTTCACAGAACCAAATCATACTTGTAAAATGATCTACGCGTTGAAATTTTGAACCAATTCACTACATCCCTATCACTAGAATTTCTCTTCAATCACCAGTCTCTCCTCATTACATTTAATAACTCTCTTTTCGGTGACATATGTTTTCAGGGAAACCAGCTCGTGTACATGGAAATGGGGCCTAATACTATCATATTGGCAGCATCTCAGGTCTAGCATAGCCTAGGAAATCTGCCTTTCCAATTTCATCCGACATTTAAATAACATAACTAACACCTATACTGTTTTTGATTGAGATTTCTTCAACAAAATAATTAGAATATTCCATAGTTTTATAGTGAAATGGTTATACATGAGAAAAGTCTTTCTTTTTTGATCAAGGCAGAAATGTATAATTCACAGGAAGACAAATTGTACTCAATAGAGTAACGAAGCATGGATTTCACATAATTTCTATAATAGAATCAACCTGTAATAGACTTCCTTGGCATATATACTCACAGATTCCCCATTGACTACATCAGTCAGTGTAAATTTGCATAGACAACTTATAGATGAGGTTATATGGATGGATATTCAAGGGACAGTTTGATGATGCTTCCTGTCATTTGTGAATGGATGGAAATTATCCACATAACTAAGGAGGCTGCTGAGTAGTACGCTTATATGTATATATTCCATACTTTCTTCATCGATTCTTCCATTGAAGGGTATCTAGGTTGTTTCCAGGTTCTGGCTATTACAAACAATGCTGCTATGAACTTAGTTGAGCATATACTTTTGTTTCATGATAGGGCCTTTCTTGGGAATATTCCCAAGAGTGGTATTGCTGGGTCCAGGGGTAGGTTGATCCCGAATTTCCTGAGAAATCACCACAGTGCTATCCAGAGTGGTTTCACAAGTTTGCATTCCCACCAGCAATGAGTGTACCCGGACTTGCTGAACATAGCGGACAATGAGGACTACTGAGAACTCCAGAACAATAGCAATGGGTTTATGACCCTAATGCACATACTGGCTTTGTGGGAGCTCTAGGCAGTTTGGATGCTCACCTTACTAGACCCGGATGGAGGTGGGTGGTCCTTGGACTTCCCACAGGTCAGGAAACCCTGTTTGCTCTTCGAGCTGATGAGGGAGGGGGACTTAATCAGGGGAGGGGGAGGGAAATGAGAGGCTGTGGCGGGGAGGAGGCAGAAATCTTTAATAAATAAATAAATCAAAAAAAAAAAAGACTAAGGAGGCTATTGATTTCCCAAATGGAACATGGTTTGCTCAAGACTGCAGTCATTTGCCTCGGAAGAAAAAACTAAAAATCACCATCATCATTCATAGTCATGAAAAATAATTTTAGAGTAATACTTCTTTTAGGAGATAAATTCTTAAATTATATGTATAGACTCAAATATTCTCTATGTTTTTTTTTTTTTTTTTGGTTTTTTCGAGACAAGGTTTCTCTGTGGTTTTGGAGCCTGTCCTGGAACTAGCTCTGTAGACCAGGCTGGTCTCGAACTCACAGAGATCCGCCTGCCTCTGCCTCCCGAGTGCTGGGATTACAGGCGATTTCTCTATGAATATCTGTTACTTTGTATTAGTAGTTTGAATTGTGTTGTTTTATTTTTTCTATTAGATTCAGTTAATATGCATAAACTTAAGAGCATAGCCTGTTCTTCCAAAGGTTCAATTCCCAGCAACCACATGGTGGCTCACAACCATCTGTAAAGAGGTCTGGTGCCCTCTTCTGGCCTGCAGGCATGCACACAGACAGAATATTGTATGCATAAAGTATTTAAAAAAAGAAAATAACACTGCACTCTATATATTATATTTCCTCATACATCATCTCTGTCCTTATTCTATCTAAAGTTCCCCTAAATTCTCTCTCATTAAAAACTGATTTCCATTAAGGCACTTGTGAGTTCACAGAGTCCAGAAAATCTCGTGCAAAATAGATAGCCTCACTCTTCAAGACTGCCTTAGAGAATCTGATGCATTTTCTCCATCAGCTCATTAAATAACAATGAACACTCTGATAAGACTTAGAATACATGAGTACTCTCTCTAGTCATACTGAGATTCTCCCCTGGTATAATGTGAGTCCACAAGAGTCTAGAAAATGTTCTCAAAAATTTACTTAGGTACAAATCAGGGAGTCCACTCACTGGTGCAGAACAGGTTAGAAGCCACCACTGATCCTGCTACATCTGCACAGATCTTCTGCACTGGGGTGAAGAACACCAACTGCAATGCTGCCTATCACACTGTGGTCACTCCAGAGAGTGCAAGAACCACTGAGATAGAGAGACATCCCATAATATTTCATGTTATCACAATCTCAAAAAAAGAAAATGCCCTAGGGTTCATGATTCCTAAAAGCCACTAGCCTAAAAAATTGAAACCCCACAACACTACTTTAGCTGTCATCCTTAACAATACCTTCATTTTCCAGGAGATAGAGATTCTTAAAAAATCCAAAAGGCACAAACTACAAACAACAATTGCTGGTGTTTTGTCAAAGCTTAGCTGATCATCCCCAAACACTTACCATTATTCCAAACCTGAGATAAGGTTGCAGAAAGTATACAAACCAATGATAAGCTTGAAACAAAAGAGGAGAGCTGTCGTGAAAAAATATATACATAAAAATAAGTACATATTCAAAAAAGTACAATAGTCAAATTCATGCTTTAGTGTCAGGAACTATTCATGTGTCTTCATGTTTGCGAATAGATACTTGCTATCTAGAAAACCCCTTGATTTATGTCAACGTTTTCTGATTGTGTCTTTTGGCAGCCAAGTGCAACTTGTTGCTGACTCTCGGATAATTTCCTGTATCAGTTTACCCCAAAGATATGATTATATGCTTGAATTATAATACGTCTTAAGGTATTTAATATATAGGAGAGCCCTTCAAATCTTTTTGGTATTAAAAAGGAAACGCTGCTGTTTTTGTGGATGACTGTGGGTTTTCTCCATCATGGTTTTGACTATTTGCTCATAATATCGCTGCTATCTCTATGACTGGCCTTGAGGAGTTAGTTAGACCTGAGTAAGTGTGAGCTCACTGAATACAGAGTGAAAGTTTGGGAACTTGAATAAATACAATCTAGTCTTTCTGAATGTTTGCGACATTTGTCTGACTTGGGCAGTTTGTGGGGCCACTAGCGGAGGAACCAATTTTTATCCTTAGTGCCTGAACTGCGTCTATGGAACAAGTTCCATATGGAGGTATAGTTTGTTCAGCCTTGATATAGTGCGAAGGTACTGGATCTGCCTCCTGTAATGTGAGACCTCCATTGTCTTCCTTGCGAGGCCTCATGCTCTCAGATGATTCCATAGTGTGAGATAGGGAGCACAAATGTTGAGTTGGACAACGGGCGGGTCAGGAATGAGAATTAATAAGTAAAATGGCACTTTCAGAAATAACAAACAAATAAATAGATAAAGAAATAAAGGAATAAATATGAGAGAACTTTGTTCTAAAAATCTTATCTGTAATACACTATTGCCACAAAATGTCACACAGTGTCATAATAATGTAAAATAATTTTAGAGGGGTGATTATTTCAGAAGAAATATTTTTAGAAATATGTGTATTGATTAAAAATTCTCTGTAAATGTCTGTTACATGATATTAGCAGTTATTTATGTATATAAATTAGCTTACATTAATATGCATACATTTTGAACATATAAAAATCCACTCCACTCCCTACATTAGATTTCCTTTTCTATCACCACAATCCTTATTCTAGGTGAAGGTCCCCACTGCTCTCTCTCTCTTTAATAATTGAGATCACTTAAGTCATTTTTGACATCACAGAATTCAGGCAATTCCCTGTAACATTGGTAGCTTCTCTCATAATTCAGCCCTTTGAAATCTGTTGCATTTAGTCCATCAGCTCATTAAATAAAAAGGGACAGTCTTATAAGGCTTAGGATACATGAGTACCTTCTCTAATCATACTGGGATTTTTCCCTATATAGCATGACTCCTCAAGAGTCTGGATATTGTATAGTCTGGACTTGTGTATATGATGGGCCTACTGTGAGACCTGGATTAGAACCAGAGCCTGACTGGTAAGAAGCCCCACTGCTGACACATGTATTTCACTCTTGGCCTCTGTTTGAAAGAGTGTGTGCATTCAGATTGAGCAAAAAATAAGGACTGATGAGGACCATGGTTTCTGTTCCGGCAATAAAGCCAAATTCTGGGGTAATCTGAGAAATCACTGCCTTAGATGCTTATTGACTTTTTTTTACTTCCACCTAGGTGTGTTGCAGCAGATTAAGTAAAACTGAAAGAGAGGAGAGAAAAAGAAATGTCATTTATCAAGGGCTCAGACTCAAATTGATAAAGCAAAAAAAAAAAGTTCTGGCAATAGAAATTAAACCTGTATTTGTTTGGTGGGGCACAGGACCTGTCTATCTACTGAAAGGGTAAAGCTGCCTTTTGGTTATTCTGGGCTGCCAATTACTGCTTGTTGCTCTCATTTTCTGATTTACCATGTTAACATTTCCAACTGCAATGAATAAATTCTTGAGAGTTAGCTCTCCTCATACACATATATATTCTCTATGTCTATACAGGTATACACATTAAGATAGAAATGTATAAGTATGTACATATACATATATAAATATGGATCACACAAATATGTGTGTGATTGTTTGTGTGTACTTAACATGAACTGTTTATTTATAAGTGGAAAAATTAAAATTAGGCTCCACACAGACCATCACTAATTTTCATACTGTATCTCCCTATGTCATGAAAATTAAAACATAAGGTGTGTCATTAATTTTACAAAAGAGTACTACTCAGCGGTAAAAAACAATGACTTCTTGAATTTTGCATGCAAATGGATGGAAATAGAAAACACTATCCTGAGTGAGGTAACCCAGACCCAAAAATATGAACATGGGATGTACTCACTCATAATTGATTTTTAGCCATAAATATAGGATATTGAGCTTCTAATTCACGATCCTAGAGAAGCTAAATAAGAAGGTGGACCCAAAGAAAAAACATACAGTTATCCTCCTGGATATTGGAAGTAGACAAGATTGCTGGGCAAAACTTTGGGAACTGGGGGGTGAGATGGGATGGGAGAAAGGGGAGATGGGGAGAGAAAAGTGAGAAGGGGAGGATAGGGAGAACTTGTGGGAATGGGATGGTTGGAATAATGGAAGAATGGATATGGGAGCAGGGAAGTATATATCTTAATTAAGGGAGCCATTTTAGGGTTGCCAAGACCTAAGGTGAGATGATCTTTCGGGGATCCTGATTCATGAAAGAGGCTGAAGATGGATGCCCTAACGGTACAGAGGGATTTTGGGTGACTGTCCAGGCAGCGAGATGTCTCTGTCATTTTTAGAGTTTAAAAGTTGCTTTTTTCTTGTTTGCTTAGGTAGTATTGTATCTTTCTGGAGTCTTTGATGGAGTTAAGAATAGTTAGTTATAGTTTTAGTTTTCCTTAGTTATGATAAAGATTATTGTAACTTTTACTTGATAACTGTTTCGTTATATGTAATTTTGCTATGTTAAAGTTAAAGCTTTTTTTTTCTTTTTGTTTAAACCGAAAGAGGGGAAATGATGGAGGAAGGTCATTGGTTAAATAAAAAGAAACTGCTTGGCCCCCATTGGTTAGAAGATAGGTGGGAGGAGTAAACAGAACATAACCCTGGGAGGAAGAGGAAGTGAGCTCAGACTCAACAGCTCTCTTCTTGGGAGCAGATGGCTCAGAAGAGACGCCATGCTCCTGGCTCCTGGGCAGACACACGCGATGAAGCTCTGACCCAGGATGGAAGTGGGCTAGAATCTTTCCGGTAAGACCGATGCTCACAGATTATTAGAGGTGGGTTAATCGGGATATTAGAATTAGCCAGTAAGGGCTAGAGCTAAAGGGCAAAGCAGTGTCTAAAAGAATACAGTGTCCATGGAATTATTTCAGAGCATATGTTAGCCGAGCAGGCGGCTGGGGTGCTGGGAATGCAGCCCCACCGCTCCATATTACTACATCCACATGTCTACTCAACATTTGTTATAAAGTTAATGCCACCTGTATTAGAAGATGAAATTATAAGGGATCCTGTATTTACTATGGACATGTGACAAATTATAAGGACATTATAATACATCAGGGAGAAAATGACAGATATATTAATTTTGTATAAAAATAATATATTTCAAAAAATATTTCATGAAAGCAAAAATTGATTTGATCCCCACCTAGTGGTTGGTGAATTAAAGCAAATATCAGAAAATCATTTTAACTTTGTTAAGGATAGAATGAGTTCTTGCTTTTTTTATGTTGACTGAGCATCCATTTAATGATGACTTCATAGTTATAAAAAGAAATGAACATTCAACCTGAGCAGCTTCTAAGTCACTGATTGCTATACCCTTCGTGAAGGTGCATAGGAAGCAATTTAGGTTACTCCACCGTGACCTTTTTATTAGTTTCTATGGAAAGATGAAATAGAACATTGAGTTATTTCTTTTAACACACCTCTTCAAAAAGAAATGCACATTTTCCATTATCATGTAGTTTCACATGAACTTACAGACACCTTCCACGTTCATTTAACCCCTTTTTCAAAAGAAAGACACAGCAATTTCAGCAATGACTTTGGTACATGACTATCGCACACATATTTTTCTTTCACTATATGATGTATATTTTCTCCTTCTTTGATGAAACACTGCCCTACAACTATTTGTAGCAGAAGAATCAATATAGATTGGATTATTTATGACAATATAGAGTCCACTATTATGAAAATTCATTTTTAGTACATAATGCATGTGTCTGGAGGCAGGGACAAATGCAGAGAGCATGGTAATACACTATACTTTGAATTCATATGCATTTCTTAACCATCTCTACAAATCATTCACTTATCACATTGGAATGGCCCTCAAATATGCATTATCAACCAAGAAAATCTCTCATACATGCCCTTAGGATAATCAGAAAGAAAAAAGAAATGCTGAAGATATTACTGTACAGAGACCCCAGAGATATTGGTTTTATAAAACTAAGCATTCCACAACGTTCCTCTCTTTCTGATGCTGTACTCTGCATCCCACATTCATCATTTGTTGTCTGACACCTGGATGAATACGTTACTGTCAAACTATTATATCTGCTGTACATTTGTAATAGATATATATAGGCAAAGTACACAAAAAATGAAATTTGACATTGGAGATTTGAACCTGTGACCTAAGTGGAAACATGACAATTAGATATAAATTTTCTGTAATGCATTTTAATGTATACCCATAACTTTGGTTATTGGAACAGCAGCATCTGTGAAAGTTACTGCTTGATATTTTCATAGAATCTAAGGTTTGCTGATGAACACTGACAATGCAGGAGCAATTCATGCAATATATCGCACAGGGCACATATAGCAGTCTTGCTTCCCTAGTATATATCAAATACTAACATCTGAATTCGAATTTCTTTTTACAGGTGATTCAACACTCAAGACTGAGACAGGGATTTCAAACTTTAATAGAAGACCAGTAGCTTAAGAAGCCACTTTCTAATTCCCACAGCTGATACAGGAGCAGATGACTCTCAGCTATAATGCTGGGAATTATAAAATCCCTGCATTTGCTGATTTTCACATACTATGCCAGCCTAACAAGTGAGGAGCAGTCTGCCTAGCTTGGGCAATTGTACAGTCAGGCTCGGGTTAGATCCAGGTCCAACTGAGACCTGGACTATAGCCAGAGCCTGACAGGCAAGAACCCGCACTACTGAGGCTTTTATTAGTTCTTCTAGGCTCTGATTGAAGGAGTGCATACATTCAACATTGACCATGAAAAAGGAACCAATAAGGAGAGGGATCTGTATTCCAGCAACAGACGCAATCTGTGGAAACCTAAAGATATCGTTCACAGATGCTCATTCATTCCTGTCTCCATCCTAATTGTGTGCTGCAGTACAAAAGGCAAAACGGAAAATCGATGTGAGAGCAAATAAATTTTCCCTGGGTACTGACTTCAATTATCAGAAGGAAATACGTCGCAAGTAGGGGATGATCCTTATATATCCATTTACAAGGTCCTTAGTCCTGGCTAACTACATGAAAGCCTCTATTCCTGCCAGAAGTTGTCTTCTTATGAATCTTTACGGCAAATTGTTTCTCTCTGCTTTCATTTTTCTGATGTGCCATGTCAGATTCCACAATACAATATTTAAATGTGTAAACTTCATCAATTATCCAATATATGTGAGAACCTGAAATGACTTGTTTGTCTTGTAAGTGAAAAGGTTACACTTATCCTTTCTGAAAATCATCAATTTGTATATTGTTTCCAACGGTGTCCACAGATTAAGGAATAACTTGAGATATTCATCTTAGATAGAAAATTTCTTAATTCTTGTATACATTCAGAAATGACACATCAGTTCTTATGCTTTAATGTGTTGTTACACACATGTCTTCAGACATTCACATTAATTTCAAATTTATCTAATTACCCCGAAGAAATAAAATATTCTTTATAATGTTAATATTAGAATATGGAAATTTAAAAAAAGAATCACATCAACAATAAGAAGCAGGACCTTCGGATGTGGGATCCTACTTGCTGCATAGGACTCAGGATCAGGTGATATGGAGCTATAATGCTGAGAATCAGGCAATCCCTGCCTTTGCTTCATGTTACCTGCTAAGACTCCTGCATAAGTAGGAGAATTCTGCCCAGTCTGGGTGCTTGATCAGTGGGGCTCTGGTTATACCCAGGTCCCACTAAGACCTGGACTATAGCCAGATCCCCACTGGAGAGAAGCTGCACTGCTGATGCTTTTATTAGCACTCCTGAGCTCTGATTGAAAGAATTTGGGCATACAAATTGAACATGAATTAAGGACCAATGAGGAGAGTGATCTCAGTTCCAGCAAAGTCAAACACTGTGGTAATCATGGAGACATCCATCAGAGCTGCTGATTCATTCTTGTCCTGACCGGAAGTTTTTTTGCAGCTGAAGATGAGAAATTGAAATTGGATGTGAGGCAAAAATCTGATTCCCCCGGGGTTCAGACTCAAAAGTCAACAAACAAAACAAAACACCTGTGGCCAGTATGGAACAATCCTTAATCTGACTACCATTGTCTCCATCCAGGCTATGTACTTGAAAGCTGAAATTTCTGACTGTAGGTGGGTGATTATGAATCTTTGCTGTCAATTGCTTCTTTAGGGCTCTATTTTTTTGTGATTTTTTTCATTTTTGCACAGCAAACAGGAGCAGGTCACTCAGAGCAGAAGCAGCAGGTATCACAGCACTTACCTGTCTGTGATGTCTTCACTAGCTCTGCCTCCTGTGGGTGTCAGCAACAGGCTTCCTCTCTTGAGCAGTTTACTGTCAGGCTGTGGCTAGATCAGCTACCAGCTGATAGCTGGACTCTAGCCAGAGCCTGACTGCTAAAATGCCCAGCCGAAGAAATTTTTATTCGCTCTGTTTGCCTCTCATTGGAGGAGTGTCTGCCTTCTAAGTGAGAATGAATTAGATTAGAACCAATCAGAGGAGAGATGCCATTGACAGCATAGAAAGCAGAAAAAAAAAAGCCTGCAGTAACCTAGGTGATTTCCACCAGAGCTACTGAATCATCTATCCCTCACTCCTCACTGTCTGACGCAACCGGAACAGGGAAAGTGAAAGAGAAACATAGGAAAAAGACGAATTTATACCCTGAGCTGTAGCTACATGAGTCAGCTTATACTCTCTCTCTTTCTCTCTCTTTAATAATTGAGATCATTTAAGTCATTAGTGAGTTCACACATACAATGTTTAAATGCTTAAACATGTTTGTGCTATAAATCCAAAAGTTTTGTTCATCCCTACTCTGAATATTTTTAATTGTATACTCTATTCAGCAGTGTCCACTGATTAAGCAATAACTTGAGGCATTCATTTTAGAAATGAGAATTCATAGCATTTGTATTCTATCAGAAATTACACATTAGTACATATGACTTTACAAATGTCTGCAGGCATTTGGCATTAATTTCTATTTTACCTAGTCATACCATACTAGTAAAATGTTCTGTTTAATATTAATGTGAGAATATTAAAATTTAGAAAACATTCACATCTTATAAATGAAGCTGTACCTTCAGAAGCAGGATCCTACTTGCTGCATAGGAATCAGGATCAGGTGATATGGAGCTATAATGCTGGGAAACAAGCAATCCCTGCCTTTGCTTCATTTCACCTGCTACGACTCCTGTTTATGTGAGCAGCATTCTGTCCAGTCTGGGTGCTTGATCAGTGGGGCTCTGGTTATACCCAGGTCCTACTGAGACCTGGACTATAGCCAGAGCCCCACTGGAAAGAACTTGCACTTGTGACACTTTTATGAGCATTCAAATTGACCATGAATTAAGGACCAATGAGAAGAGTGATCTCAGTTCCAGCAAAGAAGGCAAATACTGTGGTAATCATGGAGATCTCCATCACAGCTGCTAATTCATTCTCCTCCTGACCAGAAGTTATTTTGCAGCTGAAGCTGAGTAAATGAAATTGAATGTGAAGTAAAAATCTGATTCCCCTGGGTTTGGACTCAAATATCAACAAAACAAAACGAAACACCTGTGGCCAGTGTGGTCCAATCCTTTATCTGACTACTATTGTCTCCATCCAGGCTATGTACTTGAAAGCTGAATTTTCTGAGAGTAGGTGGGTGAATATGAATTTTTACTGCCAATTGCTTCTTTGTGCTGTTATTTTCTGTTATGCCTTTTCTGAGATTCCAAGTATGTTCAAATGCTTATGTCTGTTTCATGACTTTAAACGGAAATAGTCATCATACTTGTATAGTCAGATATTGCACGTTTGTTCATAAAATATTTTTTGTGTTTCCACAATGCCCACATGTATTTGAAATTAATTTGATTTTACAGAGCCATATCATACTCTTAAAATATGCTGAATATACTAATATTAGAATATAGATATTTAGAAAAAAACTAGCATCTTGAAAGAGAAGCAGTACCTTCAAAACCAGGATCCTATTTGCTGCATAGGACACAGGATCAGGTGACTTGGAGATAAATTGCTGGGAATCAAACAATCCCAGCCTTTGCTGCTTTCCACCGCTTGGACTCCGGCAAAACTGAGTAGCAGTCTGCCTTGTCTGGGCAATTGCACATCCGGACTTTGGTTATACCAAGTCCTACTGTGAAACCTGGACTATAGCCAGAGCACGACTGGAAAAATCCCACACTGTGTATGCGTATATTAACACTCCTGGGCTCTGACTGATGGAATGTGTGCATTCAAAGTGAGCAGGAAATAAGGACCAATGAACAGAGCAATCTCAATTTCAGCAACTAAGACAAATTTAGGGTAACCTTGGAGACCTCTCTTTTAGATGCTTATTGATTTTTTCCCTCTCACCTGAGTGTGTGCTGCAACAGAAGAAGTGAAATTGAAAGTGAACGACAGGAGAAATTGTCACTTACCCTGGGCTGTGCCTCCAATTGATAACTTGAAAAAGAAAACCTCTTACAATTAGTGCTTCATTCTGTATTTGCCTCTGAGGCGCAGTACTTGGTTATCTACCTGATAAATTGCAGCCTCCTTTTGTTATTCTGGGCTTCCAATTACACCTTTTTGTCTCATTTTCTGATTTTCACAGTAAACTTCCCCAACTACAAAGATTAAAGGCTTGACTGTTAGCTCTCTTCATATATATTCTCCAGAGAGACTATATATTTATATATGTGTATATATATATATATATATAAATATTCAATGTTCTTTCTGTCGATGCAAGTATATACCTTTTTATAGATATGTATATGAATGTATATTTATATATGTTTATAAAAATGTGATTCACACAAATAAATATATTTGTGTTTTCCTTAATGTGATTCTGTATTTTGAGAAGAAACAACGAACTTCAAGCCCTTCTCTGGGCACCTCCAATTTTCAAACTTCAGTGTTTTGAAGATTAAAAAATGATGTCAGCAATTAATTTTAGAAATTTATATTCATACTGCATGTATAAACTCAACAATTGATAATGTGCTTTTAAGGTTTTTTGTTGCCTCCAAACCTATGTGCATTCATTGGCATTAATTGTGGTTTCAAAGAGTCAATTTATACTCCTAATATATTTTTTCAGTATTAATGTGTGAAGATGGACATATTAAAATGTTCACTACATTTCCCTCACATGACTCACAAGAATTTCTCTAAAATCAATACTCTATCCTTAGGACATATGCTTACTCTGTATTTTTTGACATCTGGGTTGGGATAAATAATATGTGTGCATGCATATGGAATTTAATATCAGCACACTGTCAGGCTCTCAGGGCTGTGAGGAAATCTGTCTTTCAAGTTCCATCATCTGATTAAATAACATAAACTGCTCTGATAATATTTAGGCTTTACATAAGAAAGTAGAATGTTCCATTGGTTTTATACTGATATAGGTATTTATGTAAAATTTGTTGATGAATATTTGTTGATGATAATTTTTTGGTGGTAAGTATAAAATTTCCAGAACTATACCTCACAAACTAGTGGCATGCAATGGTATATTAGCAATGTCAGAATGAAATAGTGTTTCTATGGTATGGAAATAGCCAATCAAAATAGTCAATCTCATAATTTGTAAGAACTCTGAGTTCTTACTTCTATGATTCTAAGTCTGAGATAAAATTGTAATGATTATTTTACTAATTTTTAATACATGAATTTCAATAACAGGCTACTGTGGTTATTATTTCCTATCAATAGCTTTCTGATGTAGCAATGCAAGCCACTGTGTAAACACTAAATCATAAAGCAAATATAACAGGAGATATTAAGCAGAGAACCACAGATATTCTTTTTATGCAGCTAAATATTTTACTACTTTTCTATTTCTGAGGTTATTTTTTGCATTTCCCTTCTTTCATCCGTATCCCCATAACAGTCAAAATTAATGGGAGTAATCATCTACATTTGAAGAATATGATTAACTCCATTTGATGAAAGGAGACAGAGACAGAGTCCCACATTGGAGCACCAGACTGAGATCCCAAGGTCTAAATCAGGAGCAGAAGGAGAGAGAGCACGAGCAAGGAACTCAGGACCACAATCTTTTTTTTTATTAGCCATATATGCAGTTCTTCCATTGGAAGAGCCATTTGTAAAATTTAGCACAAAATCCTTAAAGGGATTTTTTGCTATAACATTAGCACAATACAGTTGTGTGAATTGTAGTAATGGTCTGGGAAAAGATTATTGTTTTTGCCTTTGAATTGAGCAAAGACAATTGTCTAGGAATCAATCTTAAAATTATCAATGAATCTATTGTTTAGTATAAGAAACATTGGTCATAGTCAATATTTTGTCAAGCCATTTTTCAGCTTTTATCCTGCCCTTTTGTATCAGACAGGCTACTGTTTTAAATTAAGAGTTTAATATCTTAACTGGCAAAACTTAGAAGGTTTAGCCATTAACAGCATTTTTTATAAAACTGTTGTAGAATAAGTTTTATATTTAATATACACACTTGTCGTAGCTGAATTATAATTAATATACTGTATTTGTTGTTTATTGTATATTTTACCTGTTGATTTATATTTTACCTGCTTGAGTACCTGTCTGGCAGCTCTGATAAGCTCTCTATTGGAAACAGTTTTTTGTAAGAATTTTACCTAGCGGCTCAAGGTCTTCCATAAGAATATTATAACTAGGGCTTTAACCATTGTATATCTAATTAAAAGTTTGTAAGCTATCCTCTTCTTAAATTTTAAGTCTGCCTTGCAGATAGAAAAATGGAAAAAGGAAGCATTTTAACTAATATTGCTGGCCTCATTAGACACCGACATGTAGAAAAATAGAAAGAGAACCATATTCATCACCATGAACAAAACTTAAGTTTAAATGAGCCAAAGGCCTTAGCATATAAAAATTATGTTGAATCTCACAGAGAAAAATTTTTGAAGTACACTTTGCCATATCTCAAACATAGCCTCAGTGGCACAAACATTGGGGAAATCCATAAATTAGATCTCCTGAATTGAGAAACTTTTGTATAATAAGACTATAAAGTGGGAAAAGATCTTTACTTATCACAAACCCATTCCAAAAATATATGAAGAACTCAGGAAATTAGTTATTAAAAATTAATCCAATAAAAATATTTGTTACAGACCTAAACTGAAAACTCTCAGCAGATGAGCTTAAAAATGACTGAGAGACATTTAAAAAATTCTCAGACATAACATCCTTTAGCCATCAGAGAAATGCAAATCAAAACTCTGAGATTTTACCTTGTCCTTGTAGAAATGACCAAGATTAAAAATTATTGCTAACAATTTATGCTTAAGAAAAGGTGGGTAAGGAAAAACTTTATTGCTGGAAGTGTAAACTGGTGTTGGAAGTGCATACTGGCACAGCCACTTTTGGATCCCCTACTTTCTTGGGAAAGCAGAAGAAACATAGCAAAAATGACAATTTCACTGAAAGCAGTCTACAGATTCAGTGTAAATGTCCAATAAAAATCATAGCAACATTCCTCACAGAACTCACATACAGATTTAATGTAAATGTTCATTAAAATTATAGCAAAACTTCTCACAAAACTCGAAAGAACAATATAGAACTCAAAAGAACAATCCTCAACCTTATATGAAAGTAATAAAAACTCAGGATAGCCTAAAAAATTCTAAAAATCCTCTGAATGTATCAAAATCTTTAATTTTAAAACTTTCTTACAAAAACACAGTACTGAAATTAATCTACCTTAGATATAAACTTATATACCTACTAACTAAAGATTTTTGACAAAGAAGCAAGATTTTTGAAATGGAAAAGAAGCATATTAACTGTCATGAATGAAGCTGCAGTTTTTTGAGTCTAGATTCCTGTATAGCAAACCTGCCTGTCAGCTTTCACTCCATATAGCAGGGGTTTAAAGACATAGGCTCTCTAGCCCTAGCAGCCAGCCTGCTTGGCAGGCATAGCTGTGTGGATTGTACCCTAACTTTTCACATCTCGAGGGAATCCCTTTTGAGTCCGCAAGCAAACACATAAAGCAAACACATGAATCTCTGTTTTTGGCTCTTACTCCTCTCTTCCTGATTGATTAATTAAATTCCTGTATGAATTTCTCTTCCTTTGAAAGTACCAAAACTTTTTGGACGACAGTGATCCTGCGCCTTCCTCATTCTGCAAACCAGTCCGAGTTCTACAGCTGAAGAATCTTCTTTTTTTTTTCTTGTTGTTGTCCTGGGACTGTGCATCGTAGTCCAATAGTTGTCCATGCTCCAAGTCACTGGTTTGGGTGCCACTGTTGATTGCCTTGGCGGGTTACTTAGTCTAGGGTTAGTAATCCACCTGGCAGTGCAGTTATTCCAGGTCACGGAGAGGCACTATCTGGAAGATAAATGGGCTAAGAAAGAGGAAGGAGGCTAAGCGGGGTTCTTGTCAAAGCCTCCGTTTATTAGAGATGGGGTACAGCTTATATAGGGTAAGGAGTTGGGGGATGGGCACAGGGGCCTGGGCTCTTGCTGTGTGGTTCACGTTGGTCACATGGTCCCTGTTGGTCACATAGCCAGGAGGTTATCTTCGGTCAGGTCACCTAGGCCAGGAAGTTACGAGTTGACACACCTAGTTCTCTAGATAGTTTGGAATGTGGGGTGGGTTCCGCTAACAGATAGCTCTCCATTAACAGCCAATTTGGGTGTGGGGTAGGCTCTGTCAATAGAACGATTCCTAACACATTTATGGGTGTGGGGTTCTCTGCAGACTCCCCAGGGTGATGGTTCCAGCAATGATTTTAGCAGGAAATTGGCTCGTGACATACAATGGTCACAGGCCTAAACTAAAACTATCTCCATCATTCTCATAGAGTAATACAGAAAATCGATGCTGAATGATATACTCATGATCAGTGCACAATTGTCCTTAAAACGTATTTTCTTTATATACTGGATGGGAAATAAAACAATGATGGGCAGGGGGCTCTTTTTTAAAATGGCTGAGAGACCTTGGGGAACTGTGTTGCAATGTTACTTGTTTTCAAAATCATCACTGATTTATATTGAAAAGAAGACAGAAATATTCTAACACATTCAGAGGAGGTGGATGAATCCATGACAACAGTTTTTTTTCTTCCTAAGTTACCATCCATCATTGGTACTCTGATGCTGATGTATCAGACACAAGTCTCTTGCATAGGTCAGAAACAGGGTGCTTTTTCTGGGTCAAAGTACAGTGTGGCTTTGGTTATACTCAGGAGCAACTGAGACCTGGGCTATAGCCAGAGCCTGACTAGTATGAATCCACACTGCTAAAAATTTATTAGCACTCCTGGCCTCTGTTTGAAGGAGTGTGGGCACTAAAACTGAGCATGAAATAAGAACCAATAAGAATCAATCCTAGACATGGAGACACATCCTGCTCTGCTCTGGGAGCTCTCCATCAGAGCAGCTGATTCATTCTTGTCCCCACATGAATGAATGTATTTTGTAGCTGAAGCTGTGAAACCTAAAGTGTAAGTGATGGATACTCTTTCCTGGGCTCAGGCTAAATTATCAAAATGAAAAACCATCCTCTATCCAATAGGGGTAGTCCTCTAAGAGGCTGTCTGCACTATCAACTGAAAATCTACATGAGAGCCTTGGTCTCTTTAGGAACTGTATGATTTTGGTTCTAGCCATCAATTGGTGTTAGTGGCTGAAATGCTTTATTATATTATCCAAGCATAAATAATAATTTGAGATATTAAGTTTTTCGACTATATGTATAAATGCATGCATGTACATAAACATATTTGTATAAATTTATACATTTATTTATATTTGCATTATGGATGCATGCATTTATGTATCTTTTAATGAATGTATGAATTTATTTATAGTTTATCTATGTATGTACTCATGTTTGCACATATACATGTATATTTTATGTTTATATATGTATGTGTGTATTGTACCTACATGCTTGTCTGAGAAGATATGCATGTGTTCTAGTCAAAATATTACTTTCAGGCCCTGCACTGCTCATCCCTATTTGGTAACCGAGTGTCATGGTTAGTAAGCAAAAATCTGAGGTCCTCCTTTTAGAATGAAACATTCAAGATACATCTATATTTTGAGTATTTGCACATATCTCTGATGGAGTGTGTTTCTTCCCTTGTCTGAATGCCTTTGGCAAATTATGCCTTTGACAATTTTTGGGTTCACAGAAATAAATCATACTTGTAAAATGATCTACACATTGAAATTTTGAACCAATTAACTAGATCCCTATCACTAGAATTTCTCTTCAATCACCAGTCTCTCCTTATTAAATGTAAACTCTCTTTTCGGTGACATATGTTTTCAGGGAAACCAGCTCGTGTACATGGAAATGGGGCCTAATACTATCATATTGGCAGCATCTCAGGTCTAGCATAGCCTAGGAAATCTGCCTTTCCAATTTCATCTGACATTTAAATAACATAACTAACACCTATACTGTTTTGGATTGAGATTTCTTCAACAAAATAATTAGAATATTCCATAGTTTTATAGTGAAATGGTTATACATGAGAAAAGTCTTTCTTTTTTGATCAAGGCAGAAATGTATAATTCACAGGATGACAAATTGTACTCAATAGAGTAACAAAGCATGGATTTCACATAGTTTCTATAATAGAATCAACCTGTAATAGACTTACTTGGCATATATACTCACAGATTCTCCATTGACTACATCAGTCAGTGTAAATTTGCATAGACAACTTATAGATGAGGTGATATGGATGGATATTCAAGGGACAGTTTGATGATGCTTCCTGTCATTTGTGAATGGATGGAAATTATCCACAAGACTAAGGAGACTGCTGAGTAGTACTCTAATATGTATATATTCCATACTTTCAAAATCCATTCTTCCATTGAAGGGCATCTAGGTGGTTTTCTGGTTCTGGCTATTGCAAACAATGCTGCTATGAACATAGTTGAGCATATACTTTTGTTGTATGATAGGGCCTCTCTTGGGTATATTCCCAAGAGTGGTATTGCTTGGTCCAGGGGTAGGTTGATCCTGAATTTCCTGAAAAAACTGCCACACTGCTTTCCAGAGTGGTGGCACAAGTTTGCATTCCCACCAGCAATGAGTGTACCCGGACTTGATGAACATAGCAGACAATGAGGACTACTGAGAACTCCAGAACAATAGCAATGGGTTTTTGATCCTACTGCACTTACTGGCTTTGTGGGAGCTTAGGCAGTTTGAATGCTCACCTTACTAGACCTGGATCCAGGTGGGTGGTCCTTGAACTTCCCACAGGTGAGGGAACCCTGATTGCTCTTCAAGCTGATGAGGGAGGGGGACATGATCAGGGGAGGGGGAGGGAAATGGGAGGCTGTGGCAGTGAGGAGGCAGAAATCTTTACTAAATAAATAAATTTAAAAAAAAGACTAAGGAGGCTATTGATTTCCCAAATGGAACATGGTTTGCTCCAAGACTGCAGTCATTTGCCTCGGAAGAAAAAACTAAAGTTCACCATCATCATTCATAGTCATGAAAAATAAATTTAGAGTGATATTTATTTTAGGAGATAAATTCTTAAATTATATGTATAGACTCAAAAATTCTCTATGAATGTCTGTTACTATTTATTAGTAGTTTGAATTGTGTTGCTTTATTTTCTGTATTAGATTCAGTTAATATGCATAAACTTTTGTGTTTAGAAAATAACACCTCACTCTATATATTATATTTCCTCTTACATCATCACTTTCTTTATCTAAAGTTCCCCTAAGTTCTCTCTCATTAAAAACTGAGTTCTATTAAGGCACTTGTGAGTTCACAGAGTCCAAACAAACTCGTGAAAAATAGATAGCCTCACTCTTCAAGACTGCCTTAGAGAATCTGATGCATTTTCTCCATCAGCTCATTAAATAACAATGAACACTCTGATAAGACTTAGAATACATGAGTAGTGTCTCTAGTCATACTGAGATTCTCCCCTTGTAGTGTGAGTCCACAAGAGTCTAGAAAATGTTCTCAAAAATTTACTTAGGTACAAAACAGGGAGTCCACTCACTGGTGCAGAACAAGTTAGAAGCCACCAGTGATCCAGCTACATCCGCACAGATCTTCTGCCCTGGGGTGACGAACACCAACTGCAATGCTGCCTATCACACTGTGATCACTCCAGAGAGTGCAAGAACCACTGAGATAGAGAGACATCCCATCATATTTCATGTTATCACAATCTCAAATAGGGAAAATGCCCTAGGGTTCATGATTCCTAAAAGCCACTAGCCTAAAAAAAATGAAACCCCACAACACTACTTTAGCTGTCATCCTTAACAATACCTTTATTTTCCAGGAGATTGAGACTCTTACAAAATCCAAAAGGCTCAAACTACAAACAACAATTGCTGGTGTTTTGTAAAAGCTTAGCTGATCATCCCCAAACACTTACCATTATTCCAAACCTGAGAAAACATTGCAGAAAGTAGACAAACTGATGATAAGGTTAAAACAAAAGAGGAGAGCTGTTGTGAAAAAATATATTTTCTATGTGATCTAAAAGCTATGAATGCTAAAAAGTTGTATATATTCAAAACATTATGTTCAAATTCTGTGATTATTACATATGGGTTTTAAATATAAGATAAAATTAGGTCAAGAAGAAGTTGCATTTATTTGGATATGGAACAGCATACATGGTATCCCAGAGAAAGGAGAAAATAGTGGAAACAAGTGTAAATGCAGTCCTCATATATGAAATTCTCTACTATATAAAATATGCATATACAAGCATATATTTATCAAATATGCATATCCATTGCAGCAGTAGCTTGAAGCAGGATCCTTCTTCTAGCACATGTGGAAGAAACAGGTACTTGGGCCCATAATGCTGGAAATTAAACAATATCAGAGTATGATGTTTCCACAGGCTCTAATACCAATATCTATCAG
Source organism: Microtus oregoni (assembly GCF_018167655.1). NCBI lineage: Eukaryota > Metazoa > Chordata > Mammalia > Rodentia > Cricetidae > Microtus > Microtus oregoni. The sequence continues at coordinate 35,511,179 of NW_024543059.1, forward strand.
GAACAGTCTGACTTGTCTCTGACAATTTACAGTCAGGCTGGTTATAGGCAGGTCCAACTAAGACCTGGACTATAGCCAGATCCTACTGGTAAGAACTTGCACTGCTCATGATTTTATTTGCAGGCCTGGGTTCTAATATAACTAGTGTTTATATTCAAATCAAGCATGATTTAAGAACTAATAAGGGGAGTGATCTCAATAGGACCAATGAAGGCAAATCCTGCTGTATGCTGAGATCTCTTGGAGATTTACTCTGGTTGGGACTTGAAGATATTTTTTCTTTTTTCTTTTTTTTTGAGAAAAGGAAAAAAAATTTTCCGCCTCCTCCCAGCCTCCCATTTCCCTCCCCCTCCTCCACCCTTCTCCCCCTACCCCTACTACTCTCCCCCTCCCTCTCCAGTCCAAAGAGCAGTCAGGGTTCCCTGCCCTGTGGTATGTTAAAGGTCCTGCCCCCTCCGTCCCTATCTAGGAAGGTGAACATCCAAACAGACTAGGCTTCCACAAAGCCAGAACATTAAGTAGGAACAAAACCCCATGCCATTGTCCTTGGCTTCTCATCACCCCTCATTGTTTGCCATGCTCAGAGAGTCCGGTTTTATCCCATGCTTTTTCAGTCACAGTCCAGCTGTCAATGGTGAGCTCCCAATAGAACAGCTCCACTGTCTCAGTGTGTGGGTGCACCCTTCATTGTCCCTACTTCTTTACTCATGTTCTCCCTCATTCTGCTCCTCATTGGAACTTTAGGAGCTCAGTGCAGTGCTCCTGTGTGGGTCTCTGTCTCTATCTCCATCCATCACCAGATGAAGTTTCTATGGTGATATGCAAGATATTCATCAGTATTGAAATAGGTTAGGATCATTTCAGGTTCCCTATCCTCAGCTGCCCAAGGGACTAACTGGGGACATCGCCTTGGGCTCCTGGGAGCCACTCTAGGTTCAAGTCTCTTGCCAACCCTAAGGTGGCTCCCATAACTAAGAATTGTGCTTCCCTGCTCCATGATCCAACCTTCCTTTATCCCAATCATCCTTTTTCCTCAAGTTCCCACCCTTCTCCCTTTTCTCTCCCCATCTCCCCTTACCCACATCCCACCCCACCCCCAAGAACCAATTTTCTCCTTGGCAATATTGTCTACTCCCCATAGCCAAGAGGAAAACTATATGTTTTTCCTTGGGTTCACCTTCTTACTTAGCTTCTTTAGGTTCACCAATTGTAGACTCCGTGACCTTTATTTATGGCTAGAAACCAATTATGAGTGAGTACATCCCATGTTCATCTTTTTGGGTCTGGTTACCTCACTCAGGATAGTGTTTTCTATTTCCATCCATTTGCATGCAAAATTCAAGAAGTCATTGTTTTTCACCGCAGCGTAGTACTCTAATCTGTATATATTCCACACTTTCTTCATCCATTCTTCCATTGAGATGAAGCTACGAAATTGAAAGTGGATGTGAGGGAAAAATCTAATTTCCAAACGTTCTGAATACAAATACCAACAAAACAAAAGGAAACAAAACAAAACTACTGAAGGAAGATCTGCAGCTTGTGATCACCAGCCTACTGGGGCGTGGCCTCTTGTACTATATACATGGACTCAGAACCTGCATCTGTCCCTTTTTTTTTCCTTCCACCTTTCTGCCAGATGCTCGTTAGTATTGCGGGATTCAACCACTCAAGCAGAGGATTCTGATTTGTGAATTTACGCCTAAATAAATATGTATTTCTGATTTCTGAGCTACTGTGGGATTTCTTTCATTTGTCCGTTCATCACTTGGTTCGGTCCACACCAAAAACCTGTTTCATGTAGAAGACAATCCTATATCTTCATCTAAGAAGGTCTTCAATGTGGCTAAATACTTGAAAACTGGAATTTCTGCCAGTAGGTGGGGGATTATGAATCTGGGCTGCCAATTGCCTCTTTCTGCTGTCATTTTGTGATATGTTGTGTCAGAGCCCCAACATACAATGTTTTAGTGTTTAAATTTCATCAGTCCTCCAATATATATGAGTGTCTGAAATGGCAAGCTTGTTTGTAAGTGGAAATTTTATTTTTGCCCCTTCTCTGATTGTTCCCAATTTTCATACTGTATGCAACAGTGTCTGGATATTAAGCAATATCCTGAGGCATTACTTTTAGAAGAAAAATAATACTTGTATGCTTTCAGCAATTGAACATTTGTTCATATGATATTATTTGTGGGTCCACAAATGTATCTATGCATTTGGCATCAATTTTGAGTTTACAGAGCCACATCATACTCTTAACATATTCTGCTCGATATTAATGTGAGAATATTCATTTTTTTAAAAAAAAATCACATCTTAACAGAGAAGCATTACCTTCAGGAACAGTGATGTGGGACTGTCATCTATCGCTTTCATTGCTTAATTAATAAAGAAACTGCTTGGCCTTTGATAGGCCAGTCCTTAGGTGGATGGAGTAGACAGAGCAGAATTCTGGGAGGAAGAAGAGGAGTCAGGCAGTCGCCATAGCTCTCCTCTCCTAGATGGACACTGGATAGAATCTTTCTCGTAATCTACCACCTCATAGGGCTACACACATCAATAGAAATGGGTTAATAAAGATGTGAGAGTTAGCCAGTAAAAGGCTAGAGCTAATAGGCCAAGCAGTATTTAAATGAATACAGTATCCATATATTTATTTCAGGTAAACCTAGCTGGGTGGCGGGATGCAGCCCCCACCGCTCATGCTACAACAGATCAGAATCCTACTTGCTGCCTAAAACACAGGATCATGTGACTTGGAGCTGTAATGCTGGGAATCAAACAACCTTGACTTTTCTCCTTTCCATTGGCTCTGCTTCCTGCAAAAGTGAGTAGCAGTCTGTCTAGTCTGGAAATTTTACAATTGGGCTTTAGTTATACCCAGGTCCAACTGAGACCTGGACTATATCCAGAGCCTGACTGGAAAGAACCCACACTGCTGATGCTTTTATTGGCATTCTTGAGCTCTGACTGGAGGAGTGTGTGTGCTCAAACTGATCAGGAAAAAAGGACCAATGAGGACAGTGATCTCAACTCCACCAATAAGGGGAAATGCTGTCATACTCTTAGAGATTTCTTTCAGAGATGCTGACTGATTCTTGTCCCCATCTGAATGTAATTTTCGGCTGAAATTGCAAAATTAAAAGTACAGGTGAGGGAAAAGTGTAATTTACCCTGGGCTCTGGTTCCAATTATCAATTGAAAATGTCATCCTCTGGCAAGTAGGGAGTGGTCCTATATACAGTTCTCTGTGCCAATATCCTGGTGGGCTAAATGAAAGCTTCAATTCATACCAGGATCAGTGACTTTTATTCTAGCCTTCCTAAAGTGGAATTAATAAAACACATAAAGGCAGAAAAATACGAATCAGTTAAATATTTAATCTGATAATTTTGTGCAAAAATACAGTGGGAAACAGGGAAAATAGTGTCCGAGAATCTACGGCGGCCATGCGAATACTATCACTGCAGAGTAGTTTTTCACTGTGGAGTGAAGGAACAGCCCATATTTTTTGCTGTTCGATAATTATTTCCACAGTATATTTTAGTCCTCCCAGCAGGTGATGCAGGACTCTGAGACTGAGACAGGGAAGAAAAAGCTTAGAGGGTGAATGGCTTAAGAGACACGAATATATCCTGTGCACAGTAAACAGGAGCAGGTGGCTCAGAGCAGAAGTAGCAGGTGTCTAAGCATTTCCTATCTGTGCTAAGTCTCCAATGGCTCTGCCTCCCACGGGTGTCAGCAGCAGGCTTCCTTGTCTGGAGCAGTTTACTGTCAGGCTATGGCTAGATCAGCTACCAGCTGATAGCTGGACTCTAGCCAGGAGCCTGACTGCTAAAATGCCCAGCTGAGGAAATTTTTATTTGCTGTGTTTGCCTCTGATTGGAGGAGTTTAGGCACTCTAGTTGAGAATTAATTAGAACCAATCAGAGGAGAGATCTCAAAAATCTGCAAAGAAAGAAAAAAAAAACAACCCTGCAGTAACCTAGGTGATTTCCACCAGAGCTACTGAATCATCCGTTCCTCCCTCCTCACAGTCTGATGCAACATAAACAGGGAGGGTGAGAGGGAAAGATAGGAAAAAGACGTATTTACTTCTAGCTCGAGACAAAATTTAAAATGGGATCAGGAAGGAAACTATTGAAAGGGAAAATCCAATGAATCTACAAGAATGGCACCACTTGAGACAGAGCCCTGGCAGCCCTGCTGCTTGTTGAAGCCCATTGAAGGCTTGCCCCTTTCTGAGCAAACACGAAGCGAAGCAGGGGTGGATGGAGAATAAATAGGAGGTGGGATAAGGTTGGGAGAGGAGAGGAGGGACAAACATTAAAGTCACCATGTAATATAAATAAGTCCATATTAAAAAAAGAACAATAGTCAGATACAGTCTTTAGTGTCAAGGACTATTCCTGTTTGGGAATAGGTACTCGCTATCTAGAGAAAACATCGATTTCTGCCAACCTTTTCAGATTGTGACTCTTGGCTCCCAAGTGCAACTTGTTGCTGACTCTTGGATAATTTTCTATATAAGTTTACCCCAAAGATATGATTATATACTTGAATAATAATACTTCTTAATGTATTTAATATATAGGAGTGCCCTTCAAATACTTTTGGTATTAAAAAGGAAACGCTGCTGTTTCTATGGATGTCTGCGGGTTTTCCCCATCATGGTTTTGACTATTTGCTCATAATATCGCTCCTATCTCTGTGACTGGACTTGAGGGTTTACTTAGACCTGAGTAAGTGTGAGCTCAAAGAATCCAGAGCGCAAATTTGAGAACCTGAATAAGAACAAACTAGTCTCTTTGAATGCATGTGACAGATGTCTGACTTGGGCCTTTTGGGGGGCCAATAGCTAAGCCACTAATATTTATCTTTAGTGCATTACCTGCCTTTATGTAGCAAGTTGGATATGGAGGTGTACCTTGTTCAGCCTTAGTAAAGTGGGAAGTTACTGGTACCGCCTCCTGTAATGTGAGACCTTTGTTGTCTTCCTTGGGAGGCCTGACCCTCTCAGATGATTCCATAGTGTGAGATGGGGAGCACAAATGTTGAGTTGAAAGACGGGTGGATCAGGAATTAGAATTAATAAGTAAAATGGCACTTTCAGAAATAACAAACAGATAAATAGATAAAGAAATAAAGGAATAAATATGAGAGAATTTTGTTCTAAAAATCTTATCTGTAATACCCTATTGCCACAAAATGTCATAGTAACGTAAAATAATTTTAGAGGGGTGGTTATTTCAGAAGAAATATTCTTAAAAATATATGCAAAGATTCAAAAATTCTCTGTGAATGTCTGTTACATGTTTTAGTAGTTATTTAGGTATCTAAATTAGCTTATATTAATATGCCTAAACTTTGTTTTTATAAAAATCCACTCCCCCCAGTACATTAGATTTCCTTTTCCATCAACACAATCCTTATTATATCTGACGTTCCCCTTACTCTCTCTCTCTTTAATAGAGATCAAATAAGTCATTTGTGAGTTCACAGAGTCCAGGCCATGCCCTGGAACATAGGTAGCCTCTCTCATAATTCAGCCCTTAGAAAATCTGATGCATTTAGTCCATCAGCTCACTAAATAAACGTGGACAGTCTTATAAGGCTTAGGATACATGAGTACCTTCTCTAATCACACTACGATTTTTCCCTGCATAGCATGACTCCTCAAGAGTCTGAAACTTTGTTACCATTAAGTGAAACAAACCAGCAGATATTAAAAGACATTACTAAAACAAAGAACTCACACATATAAAATTCAAACCATTATTTATAAAGGAATACAAAATGAAATTTTATCTAAATATACTGAAAAAACAGAATCAAAAGAGGAGAATAATTAAACAAGAAATCAATGGGCTAATAAGATACTCTCTTCTAAGATGAAAATAAAGTTTGTTTATGCTAAACACAAATAAAAACTATGTGTCATTACCTAAAGGGAGGGGCAGAATATATTTTAAACATCCACAACCCTTTCATGATAAAACCATTCAGAAGAAGTATGTATTTAAAGCAAAATATTATCAGAAAAAATAATTCTTAGGCACATTTTTATCTGTAAAGTTTTATTATTCCAGATATAAAAACACAATACAGCAAATAATAAACAATTAAACATGAATTTTCTCCACATTTCTACTCCACATTTGTTATAAAGCTAATGCCACCTGTATTAGATGATGAAATTACATGAGAGATTCTGTATTTACTATGGACAAGTGACAAATTATAAGGACATTATAATACATCGCGGAGAAAATGACAGATATATTAATTTTGTATACAAATAAAATATTTCAAAAAATATTTTGTTAAAGAAAAATTGATTTGATCCCCATCTAGTGGTTTGTGAATTAAAGCAAATATCAGAAAATCATTATATGTTAATGATAGGATGAGTTCTCACTATTTTTTGTAGACTGAGCATCCTTTAATGATGACTTTATAGTTATAAAAAAGAAATGAACATTCAACCTGAGCAGCTTCTAAGTCACTGATTCCTGCAACATACTTGAAGGTGCATAGGAAGCAATTTAGGTTACTCCTCCATGACCTTTTTGTTATTTTCTATGGAAAGATGAAATAGAACATTGAGTTATTTCTTTTAACACACCTCTTCAAAAAGAAATGCACATTTTCCATTATCATGTAGATTCATTTGAACTTACAGACACCTTCCACGTTCATTTAACCCCATTTTCAAAAGAAAGACACAGCAATCTCAGCAATGACTTTGGCAAATGATTATTGCACACATATTTTTCTTTCACTGTATGATGTATATTTTCTGCTTTTTTGATGAAACACTGCCCTACAACTATTTGTAGCAGGAGAATCAATTTAGATTGAATTCTTTTTGACAAAATAGAGTCCACTATTATGAAAATTCATTTTTAGTGCATAATGCATGTATCTGGAGGCAGGGACAAAAAAAGAGCATGGTAATACTCTATACTTTGAATTCATATGCATCTCCTAACCACCTCTACAAATCATTCACTTACCACATTGAAATGGCCCTCAAATATGCATTTTCAACCAAGAAAATCTCTCACACATACCCATGGGATATTCAGAAAGGAAAGAGAAATTCTGATGATATTACTGTACAGAGACCCCAGAGATATTGGTTTTATAAAACTAAGCATTCTGCAATGTTCCTCTCTTTCTGATGCTGTACTTTGCATTCCCACATTCATCATTTGTTGTCTGACACCTGGATGAATACCTTACTGTCAAACTATTATACCTGCTGTACATATGTAATAGATACATATAGGCAAAGTACAGAAAAAAATTAAATTTGACATTGGAGATTTGAACCTGTGACCTAAGTGGAAACATGACAATTAGATATAAATTTTCTGTAATGCTTTTTAATGTATAACCATAACTTCGGTTATAGGAACAGCAGCATCTGTGAAGGTTACTGCTTGATATTTTCATAGAATCAAAGGGTTGCTGATGAACACTGACAATGCAGGAGCAATTCATGCAATATATCACACAGGGCACATGTAGCAGTCTGGGTTTCCTCGTGTATATCAAATACTAACATCTGAATTCGAATATCTTTTTACAGGTGATTCAACACTCAAGACTGAGACAGGGATTTCAAACTGTAATAGAAGACCAGTAGCTTAAGAAGCCCCTTTCTAATTCCCACAGCTGATACAGGAGCAGATGACTCTCAGCTATAATGCTGGGAATTATAAAATCCCTGGATTTGCTGATTTTCACAGACTCTGCCAGCTGAGCAAGTGAGGAGCAGTCTGCCTAGCTTGGGCAATTGTACAGTCAGACTCGGGTTAGATCCAGGTCCAACTGAGACCTGGACTATAGCCAGAGCCTGACAGGCAAGAACCCGCACTACTGAGGCTTTTATTAGTTCTCCTGGGCTCTGAATGAAGGAGTGTATGCATTCAACATTGGCCATGGAAAAGGAACCAATAAGAAGAGGGATCTCTATTCCAGCAACAGACACAATCTGTGGTAACCTAAAGATATCGTTCACAGATGCTCATTCATTCCTGTCTCCATCCTAATTGTGTGCTGCCGTACAAAGGGCAAAAAGGAAGATCGATGTGAGAGCAAATAAATTTTCCCTGGGTACTGACTTCAATTATCAAAAGGAAATACGTCGCAAGTAGGGGATGATCCTTATATATCCATTTACAAGGTCCTTCGTCCTGGCTAACTACATGAAAGCCTCTATTCCTGCCAGAAGTTGTCTTCTTATGAATCTTTACGGCAAATTGTTTCTCTCTGCTTTCATTTTTCTGATGTGCCATGTCAGATTCCACAATACAATATTTAAATGCGTAAACTTCATCAATTATCCAATATATGTGAGAACCTGAAATGACTTGCTTGTGTTGTAAGTGATAAGGTTACACTTATCCTTTCTGAAAATCTTCAATTTGTATATTGTTTCCAACGGTGTCCACTGATTAAGGAATAACTTGAGACATTAATTTTAGAGAGAAAATTTCTTAATTCTTGTATACATTCGGAAATGACACATCAGTTCTTATGATTTAATGTGTTGTTACCAAAATGTCTTCAGACATTCACATTAATTTCAAATTTATCTAACTACCCCAAAGAAATAAAATATTCTTTTTAATGTTAATATTAGAATATGGAAATTTAGAAAAAGAATCACATCAACATTAAGAAGCAGGACCTTCGGATGTGGGATCCTACTTGCTGCATAGGACTCAGGATCAGGTGATATGGAGCTATAATGCTGAGAATCAGGCAATCCCTGCCTTTGCTTCATGTTACCTGCTAAGATTCCTGCATAAGTAGGAGAATTCTGCCCAGTCTGGGTGCTTGATCAGTGGGGCTCTGGTTATACCCAGGTCCTACTGAGACCTGGACTATAGCCGGAGCCCCACTGGAAAGAAGCTGCACTGCTGACGCTTTTATTAGCACTGCTGGGCTCTGATTGAAGGAATTTGTGCATTCAAATTGAGCATGAATTAAAGACCAATGAGGATAGTGATCTCAGTTCCAGCAAAGAAGGCAAATACTGTGGTAATCATGGAGATCTCCGTGAGAGCTGCTGATTCATTCTTGTCCTGACCGGAAGTTTTTTTGCAGCTGAAACTGAGAAATTGAAATTGGATGTGAGGCAAAAATCTGATTCCCCTGGATTCGGACTCAAAAATCAACAAAACAAAACCCCTGTGGACAGTATGGACCAATCCTTTATCTGATACCATTGTCTCCATCCAGGCTATGTACTTGAAAGCTGATATTTCTGACTGTAGGTGGGTGATTATGAATCTTTGCTCTCAATTGCTTCTTTCGGGCTCTAATTTTTTTTTGATTTTGTCATTTTTGCACAGTAAACAGAAGCAGGTGACTCAGAGAAGAAGTAGCAGGTATCACAGCTCTTACCTGTCTGTGCTGTCTTCACTAGCTCTGCCTCATGTGGGTGTCAGCATCAGGCTTCCTCTCTTGAGCAGTTTACTGTCAGGCTGTGGCTAGATCAGCTACCAGCTGATAGCTGGACTCTAGCCAGAGCCTGACTGCTAAAATGCCCAGCTGAGGAAATCTTTATTCGCTGTGTTTGCCTCTCATTGGAGGAGTGTGTGCCTTCTAAGTGAGAATTAATTAGTTTAGAACCAATCAGAGGAGAGATGCCATTGTCAGCATAGAAAGCAGAAAAAAAAGCCTGCAGTAACCTAGGTGATTTCCACCAGAGCTACTGAATCATCTATCCCTCCCTCCTTACTGTCTGATGCAACTGGGACAGGGGAAGCACAAGGGAAATATAGGAAAAAGAGGAATTTATACCCTGAGCTGTAGCTACGTGAGTCCCCTTATGCTCTCTCTCTCTTTAATAATTGAGATCATTTAAGTCATTCCTGAGTTCACAGAGTCCAGACCATATCCAGAAAAATAGTTAGCCTCTCTCATCAAGCATCCCTTAGAAAATCTGATGCATTTCCTCCATCAGCTCATTAATTAACAATAGACACTCTGATAAGGGTTAGGATAATGAGTACCATCTTTAGTCACACTGGGATTTTTTCCTGTATAGTGGGACACCACACGAGTCTGGAAAAGTTAATAAAGAATTTACTTAGGTATAAAATAAGGACTCCACGCATTGATATAGAATAGGTTACTTGCCACCACTATCCATCTACATCCATGCACATCTTCTGTCCAGCAATGCTGTTTATCACAGAGTGAGCACCCCAGAGAGTGCAAGAACAACAGAGATAGAGAATCACCCCTCATATTTTATGTGATCACAGTCATGACCAAGAAAATGTTCTAGGATTCAAAATTCTATTGGCCACTAGCCTAAAGGATTGAAATCCCACAACACTTGATTGGGTGTCATCCTTAGCAATACTTTCATTTTCCAGGAGCAAGTATGAGAAAGTTCCTATCCACCCTGGGTATCTTCTTGAAAGCCTACATTTCTGCCTGGAAGAGTGTGATGATGAATCTTGGCAGCCAATAGCTCCTATTTGCTGTATGATATGTAATGTCAGATTCCTCAAGTACACAAATAAATCATTAAATTTCATCATTTATCGTATAAATATACGTGAGAGTCTGAAATTGCATGCTCATGTTGTAAGTAAAAATGTGTTACTTTGCCTTTTTGAACATCAACAAATTGCACTTTGTATCCAACAGTGGATGTTGATTAAGCAATAACTTGAGGCATTTATTTTAGAAAGAATTATTCATAATATATGTATACTTTCATAATTGTACAATAGTTCATATGATTTTATATGTGGTTTCATAAATGTTACAAGTATTTGAATTTAATTTTGATTTCACCTAGCCACATTATACTAATGAAATATTGTGTTTAATAGTAATGTCAGAATATTGATAATTTATGAAAAAATCACAACTTAAAGAGAAGCAGTAATTTAAGAAGCAGGACACTGTGTGCTGCATAGTACTTAGTTTCTGTTAATATTGAGCCATAGGACTAGGAATCAAGCAATCCTTACATTTAATCCTTTTTACCTATTTTACTCCTGAATATTTGAGAAACAGTCTGCCTTTTATGGGCAATTGTACAGTCTGGCCTTGTTTCTACAATGGTCCTACTGTGAGACCTGGATTATAGTCAGAGCCTGACTGGTAAGAACGCCCACTGCTAACAGTATTATTTCACTCTTGGCCTCTGTTTAAAAGAGTGTGTGCATTCAAATTGAGCAAAAATAAGAACCAAGGGGATTGTGGTCTGTGTTGCAGTAATGTAGAGAAATCGTGGGGTAATCCCAGAGATCTCTGCTTTAGATGCTTATTGATTTTTTTGGTTCCACCTAGGTGTGTGGCACCAGAATCAGTAAAACTGAAAGTGTGAAGAGAGAAAAAAAAAATGTCAGTTACATAGGGCTCTGACTCCATTTAATAAATGCAAAAAAAAAAAAAACTCACGTACAGAATTTTGTCCTGGATTTGCTGCTGGGACACAGTTCCTACTTATCTACCTGAAAGCATAAAATATCTTTTTGTTATTCTGGACTGCCAATTACTGATTGTTGCTCACTTTTTCTGAATTTCCATGTCAACTTCTACAAGTGCAATGTTTATATACTTGACGGTTAGCTCTCATCATATATATATTCATACATAATAACAAGTTACACTACTTTTCTGTGCTGTGATTTCTACTACTTCTTCTCTGTGTCACCCAGTTGCTTAAGTCATTCTTGCTTATGTCATGAAAATTGAATAAATTGGTCTTGTCCTCAAAAAATCTTTAAACATATGACAGCTGTTCACGATACTGGAAGGTTCAATGTGTATTTGTGAAGGAGAAGTAACTCATGAATTTACTAGCAACGTATGTTAGTGTCCTAACTCCTCTATACTATCATGAAATATTGAGTAAATGTGGAACAAACCAAGCAGGAAGTATAGGCGGGAAAACCAGACAGAAAGTAGAAATGACATAATGAGAACAGGAGAATTCTGGGAAGGAGGAAGTTGCTTCCTCCCAGTCCTGCACAGACCACCAAGGAAGCAGGATGTGACCTGCCAGCTGAAAAAGGTACTGAGCCATATGACTGAAATAGATCAGAATAATGGTTTAATATAGGGTACAGGAGTGGACAGGAAGCCTGAATAATGGGCCAATCAGTTTTATAACTTATAGAAAATTCTGTGTGATTTTCTTTGGGGCTTGCCAGCTGTGGGGTACCAGGAGGGAGAGAAACCCAAACAAGCAGGTCCCATTTGTGCTACCGAATGCATTAGGAAACCTCTCCACTGAAGCTTCAGACATCTCTGAATCTTCAGAATCCAGATGAAGATCTACGGTTTATATCTGCTCTGAGACTCATCTGGTCTTGTCTCTTTTAAGGTCATATAGTGCTTTTGTGGATTAAACCCATGATTGACAGGGGTTGTTAATTTTTTTAGAAAAGTAATTATCCTTTCCAATTTCATGTCAACAGAATGAACAAAACATAAATTGAATGGTTTCAAAAAACTATGTAACAATTATAGAATACTTACAGAAAAACTTTGATGACAAATATGACTTCAGAATATTGGTAAAATTTGGATTGATGGCTCAAAGGTTACAAGCAATTGCTAATCTTACAGAGAAGAGTAATTTGATTCCCAATACCAACAAGAACCTCAAAAATTTCTGTAACGTTAGTGCCCTTTAGCCAACAACATTTTGGGACCATTAAGTACACAAAGCAGCAGGTATTAAAAGACATTCTTAAAAACAAAGCACTTACATACATAACATTCAAAAAACTCTTTATAAAGTAATACAAAATGAAATTTTGTCTAAATATACTGCTGGAACACAGAAACAAAAGAGGAGAAAATTAATAAATAAATAAATGAGCATATAAGAATCTTTCTTCTAAGATCAAATAAAAACATTGGTTATGACAAACACACAGATAAACTATGTGTCATTACCTAAAGAGAAAGACAGGATACATTTTATAAATCCACAACCCTTTCATGATAAAAAAAAAAAACTCAGAAAATAAGGAAGAAAAAATATATTTAAACCAAAATGCAATCAGAAAAAAAAAATTCATTGGCACAATTTTATCTATAAAGGTTTTTTTTTACTTTTTAAATATTTATTTATTTATTATTTATACAATATTCTGTCTGTGCGTATGTCTTCAGGCCAGAAGTAGGCACCAGACCTCATTACAGATGGTTGTGAGCCACCATGTGGTTGCCGGGAATTGAACTCAGGACCTTTGGAAGAGCAGGCAATGCTCTTAACCACTGAGCCATCTCTCAGGCCCCCTATAAAGTTTTAATATTCCAGATATTAAAAAGGCACAAAACAGCAAATTAAAAATCAAACATCCATTCTGTTCACATTTCTACTCAACATTTGATTGAAAGCTATAGAAATCTTTTTTAGATGAGGAAATAACATAAGGGATTCTGTATTTACTGTGGATCTTTGATAAATACTAAGGACATTATAATATACCTTGAGGAATATGACATAACTTGGTGGATATAAAGATCCTAAGGAATTAAAAGAACTCATTGTAAAATATAAAGAATTTTTACTTATTATCAAATTAAGTCCAGTTGCATTTCTAAACAAATGATATCCTAAATGCTAACTCAAAAAAGATATATTATATATGATTATATGTGACCATTGGTTACTTTCCTGAAGTCACAGCTCACTAGAGCATGGAGCTGAAGAATTACATGATTTTTTTTGATTTTTTGATTGAGAAAAAGAAAAAAAAAGTTTCTGCCTTCTCCCAGCCTCCCATTTCCCTCCCCCTCCTCCCACCATTCTCCCCCTCCCCTACTGCCCCCCCCCTCCCTCTCCAGTCCAAAGAGCAGTCAGGGTTCCCTGCCCTGTGGAAAGTCCAAGGTCCTCTCCCCTCCATCCATGTCTAGGAAGGTGAACATCCAAACTGGCTAGGCTCCCACAAAGCCAGAACATGAAGTAGGATCAAAACCCCATGCCATTGTCCTTGGCTTCTCATCAACCCTCATTGTTCGCCATGTTCAGAGAGTCCAGTTTTATCCCATGCTTTTTCAATCACAGTCCAGCTGGCCTTGGTGAGCTCCCAATAGATCAGCCCCACTGTCTCAGCCTCGTGGTCCTAACTTCCTTGCTTATGTTCTCCCTCCTTCTGCTCCTCATTGGGACCTTGGGAGCTCAGTCCAGTGCTCCACTGTGGGTCTCTCTCTCTATCTCCATCCATCACCAGATGAAGGTTCTATGGTGATCAGGGAAATGCAAATCAAAACAACTTTGAGATATCATCTTACACCTGTCAGAATGGCTAAAATCAAAAACACCAATGATAGCTTTTGCTGGATAGATTGTGGAGGAAGGGGTACCCTCATCCATTGCTGGTGGGAATGCAAACTTGTACAACCACTTTGGAAACCAGTGTGGCGGTTTCTCAGGAAATTCGGGATCAACCTACCCCTGGACCCAGTAATACCACTCTTGGGAATATACCCAAGAGATGCCCTATCATATGACAAAAGCATTTGCTCAACTATGTTCATAGCAGCATTATTTGTAATAGCCAGAACCTGGATATAACCTAGATGTCCTTCAATGGAAGAATGGATGAAGAAAGTGTGGAATATATACACATTAGAGTACTACGCAACGGTAAAAAACAATGACTTCTCGAATTTTGCATGCAAATGGATAGAAATAGAAAACATTATCCTGAGTGAGGTAGCCCAGACCCAAAAAGATGAACATGGGATGTACTCACACATAATTGGATTCTAGGCATAAATAAAGGTCACGGAGGTTTTTTTTTTTTTTTTTTTTTTTTTTTTTTTTTTTTTGTTCAACTGAGCCAGAACTAGTTTTTAGCTAATTTATTACTGTGTGCATTTTTCGGGTGAGACATTAACAAAGGGCTTCTAGGATATGACAAGACCAATATTAAAAAGTCACAAAAAGTCCTTATGAAATTTTATTTCTAAGATTGAAAGTGTCACTGTAAGTTTATAATATGGATGATCCTTTTGTAAAGACTAAGAGAAGAATTTTAAGAAAGTATGGATGGCAATATTTAAGCATATTTACATTGAGACAATGTTCTACTTGATACATTATCTTTTTCTAAAAGTATAGTGACATAAGTAGTATTATTCCAAAGATGTTACTAATATGTTTGTGGCGCAGCTGCTAGCCCCAAAGAGAAGGTTGTAAGATCTCCGGGGTGAGCTGGTAGAGCCCTCCATGCTACAAGCAGCTACAGTTTTCCACCAGCGGGAGGGCACTCGCCATGCAGGCAGTTTTGGCGGGTAACAGATACATAGTAACAAAAATAGGCATAAGTATTTATTTAAGGGAGAGAGAGATAGAGAAAGGGGGAGAGAGAGAGAGAGAAAGAGAGAGAGAGAGAGAGAGAGAGAGAGAGAGAAAGAAAGAGAGGAAGAAGAAGGAGGAGGAAGGGGAGGAGGAGGAGTGAGGCAAAGCCCTATGTGTACACCTGGATAAAACTGGAGAGAGAGAGAGAGAGAGAGAGAGAGAGAGAGAGAGAGAGAGAGAGGTGGAGAGAGGCAAAGTCCCAAGTGTACACCTGGAGAGAACGAGAGAGAGAGAGAGAGAGAGAGAGAGAGAGCGGCTGGAGGTCAGAGGTAAATAAAAGCTTGTCCCTAAAAGCTAAGGGAAAACACAACAGTTAGAAAAAAACATTTCTTTAAAATTTTAAGAGAAATATTCTTTTTTTTTTTTTTGCTACAATGACACAAGGCTTTAATGATGAGATGAGACAGGAACCAGTGCACTGTGGCCTAGACTCATAACCCAAGCAGGGGGAGAGTTAGCTGACGAGTGACCAGGAGAAATGATTTTTAAGGGAAGAAACCAGAGCCCAGTGATCCGGAATTGGTAGGGAGTGTGTCACAGAAAATTATGAAAATACCAGTGAAGATTACAAGGGGGCAACCCCCTGCCTCTCAGGACCACTCCCAAGGTCATAATCAGCTAGTTCTTAAAACATATTACAATGACAATCACAAGGGGAAACTCCCTGTTTCTCAAGATTATTCTTAAGATTACAACCTAACTTTATCTTCAGCTAGTTCCTGAAACACAGTCACAAACCAGCTAATCCTA
The DNA here is from genome assembly GCF_018167655.1 of Microtus oregoni. NCBI lineage: Eukaryota > Metazoa > Chordata > Mammalia > Rodentia > Cricetidae > Microtus > Microtus oregoni. The sequence continues at coordinate 35,527,290 of NW_024543059.1, forward strand.
GATTTTTGATACTTCTCTTCCTGATTTGATTTTTGGCTATTTTCTTCCTGCTGGGGAGGTCTGGATTTACCCAGGTCTTTCATCTCCCCACTTATTCTAGTACCTAGTTCCAATCATAGAACTAGATTCTACTATCTTTTTGACCTTGTAAAGCACTATATTGGTGGCATAACACCAATATCAGAACAGCACTTATTCCTTCTCTAATGAAGGTAATTAGTTTTAATTCATTAAAGTTCTTAGGGGCCTGTACTAGGGCAGTTACCCCAAGGCCCAGGATTACCGCTAATGTCAGAGAAATAGGTTCTCATCAAAAGCGAGTTGGGTGCTTATCAAACTCATCTTTAAGCGTGTTAGCTGGATGATAAAAGACACTAGTACCAGTTGTACAAGCATACAGTAATCTTTGATGGCATTAAAAACCGATGGCCTGTATTACAGGCCCACCATTTATCTAAACCGGGAACCAAGTACCTGGTGTCAGGAGTCTTAAGGCTTTTAAGAGTCTCATTACATAACCTCAGTAAGAGTCAGCCTATGCTTAGTCCCCTAAACATAAGCCTCTTGACCGGTAGTGCTGGTAGTGTTGTCAAAGTCCCAGATACTGAAATTTGAGTAGTTCAGGAGCTCCTATAAATGATGACAGATACTTATAATCCATAGGACCTGAAAGAGTTCTTCACCTGCGGAGCCAAGCCTTGGTCAGCTTTGACCAATGGTTTGAGGCCTGCAGCTCCCAGAGCAGGCAGAGGGAACTTGTCCATCAGCATGGGGGAGGAGGGCCGGGTGGTACGCAGCACTGGGGAAAAAAAAAGATTGTTAACCTCTTTAGGCCATAGCGATTACTCTCAGATTATTTGTTCAGTGTTTGAAATCCTTTTGGGGTACATCCACCTTCTACAACTGTGTCTGGCAGCCTTGATACCTTGTAACAGGAAGGCTGAATAGCCCAGCCATCCATACAAGCATGCTGCCCCACAACCACGTGCTTGGGGCTGAGGCTGACTTTTTTAATGAAATATACCCCTATGTTTATAGCCCTATCTCTAAAGTCTTGTAAGTGGTCACAATACCAAAGTCAAAGAAGTCATGATTTGAGTACATCAGCGTCAGTCTAAGCCAGGACAAAAGCACGACACGCATTATAAAAACATACAGGACAAAGGCGCCAAACAAACCAAAGACACAGCTTCAAGCTGCTTCGCGGGTTTGACCTGCCCTGCTTTCTAAATGAGACCGTTATCCACGCATGTCTCTACAGAGAACTGACCACGCCACTTATGTGTCAAACCACAGAACTGAGAAACGCCACCCGCTTATCTCACCAGAGAACTGAACACACTACCTGCATGTAAGACAAAACAGAGACCGAAGATATACAGACAAAGGCTAACAAAACTTAAAAATACAAAACCACTGATCCAGGGTCAACGTCACAAGTAAGAAAACAAAAGACTGAAGACACACAAGACACACAAACAAATGTCTGTCTCCACCAAGACAGACAAAACCATTCCAGAAATACAGAAATACAGATGGCTGAGAGGCCATAGTTCTTCCAATACAGAACTTCCATATCCTCACCAGCACCCAGATGGGAATCTCCCAGGCGTCCCTGGGTCCCTTCTCACCACCCAGGATGTCTCCCAGAGAAGCATTCGGTGATCTAGCATGTCTGCTGATCACTCTTTCGTCTCCTCCCAAGACACGAGCAACTGCAAAACCAAAAACACAGAACCTGAACTCAGCTAGCACAGAAACACAAAGACACAGACACAGCTGTAACCTCAAAGTACAGAACCTGAACCTGAATTCAACCGGCACGGAAACACAAAATAAGACACGACTGTAAACCTGAATGTACAGAACATGAACCTAAACCTGGATTCAACCGCATGGAAACACAAAGGCATGACTGTAAACTCGAATGTACAGAACCTGAAACTCGAATGTACAGAACCTGAACCTGAATTCAACTGGCACAATCTGGCACAAAAACATAAAGGACCTGCCGGCACAGAGACAAAGACATACAGACAATGTCTCCCCTCCAAGCACCCAAGTGGGTCTTCGGAGATGAGGGTGGTCGCTAATCCCTGGGACGAGCCCCCAAATGAAAGACCCCCCAGTGCTGGGGAGACTCTCACTCAAGTCTCAGGATAACACGATCTCCCCCACCAGTAACTCACGAAAGATCTTCCTTGCTGCAATGACACAAGGCTTTAATGATGAGATGTGATGGTAACACATGCACTGGTGCCGGGAATCATAACCCACGCAGGGGGAGAGTCTGACCTAATAGAAATATGCTGACAAATTTTATCTGTATAACCAGGGAGGATCAGATATATGAATTTTTGTAGAAAATAAAACATTTAATAAAAAGTATTTCATTAAACTAAAAAAAAAAAAATGATTTGATCCCCATCTAGTGGTTGGTAAAGGAAAGCAAATATTCAACAATCTCTATAACTATGGCAATGCTATGATGAGTTCTTGCTGTTTTAGTGTTGTCTGAATAACCATTTAATGACGACTTAATAGTCCATTTAATGACGCGTTAATAGTTCATTTAATGATGAGTTAACATTTTATAAGGGAAGAACAGAACATTCAACCTGGACTGCTTCTAGGTCACTGATTTCTGCAACTTTCTTGAAGATGCCTATGAAACAATTCAGGTTATTCAGCCACAACCTATTTATTAGCTTTCTAGGGTAAGAAGAAATAGAACATAGAGTTGATTTTTTCATCACACCTCTACAAAGAAATGTGCATTGACCAGTATCTTCTAGTTACACTTTGACTTTCTGGAACATTCTAAATTCATTTAACCCCATTTTCAAAAGAAAAACTCAGGCAATCTCAGCAAAGTCTTTGGCATTCGATTCTTGCCATGTATATTTCTTTCACTATATCATGCTTATTTGCTGCTGCTTTGATAAAATACTAACCTACGATTATTGGTGAGGAGTAGAATCAATTCTCTTGACAATATACAGTCCAACATCATGGAATTTCGATTTTGGTGCACAATGCATGTATCTGGAGGCAGGGACAAAAACAGAGAGCATGGTAATACTCCCACATTATAGTTTGACTTTATTTGAAGCTCCTGACCATCTCTCTAATGCTTCACTTACCATATTGGAGTGTCCTTCAAACATCAATTATCAACCAAGAAATGTCTCTCACATATGCCCATTGGAAAATGAGACTTTAGTTTTAGGAAACGTAGCATCTGCAAAGGTTACAGCTTGATATTTTCATAGGTTCTAAGGTTTGCTGATGAACACTGACAATGTTAGAGCAATTCACATTATGGATATTCCAGTGGGCAGAAAAGAGCCTGACTCTCCCATTATATGCCTGATGCTACATCTGAATTAGAATTTCTTTCTTACAGGTGATTAAACACTTTAAGACTTAGACAGGGCATTCAAATAATAGAAATAGCAGCTTGCTAATTCTTACAGAAGAGACAGGAGCAGATGACTCTGAGCTATAAGGCTGGGAATCATAAAAATACCTGTATTTGCTGATGTTCACAGACACTGGCTCCTGAACAAGTGAGGAGCAGTCTGCCTATTCTGGGCAACTGTACAGTCAGGCTTTGGTTATATCCAGATCCACCCGAGATCTGGGATATAGCCAGTGCTATACAGGAAAGAACCCACACTGCTGACTCTTTTATTAGTGCTGCTGGGCTCTGACTGAATGAGAGTACGCATTCAAATTGATCATTAAAAAAAAAGAGCCAATAAGGGGAGTGATCTCAATTCCAGCAATGGACGGACATTCTGAGGTAACCAAGAGATATTCACAAATGCTGATTCATTCCTGTCTTTCACGTGAATGTGTGTTGCAGCTGAAGAGACAAAACTGAATATGGATGTAATTTTTCATAGGTACTGCAAGTAGGGGATGATCCTATATCCATCTACCAGGTCTTCTATCCTGGCTTTATATAAGAAAGCTTCCATTTCTGCAAAAAGTTGGGTTATTATGAATTTGTACTGCAAATTGATTCGTTCTGCTGTCATTTGCTGATATGTCATGTCAGATTCCACACATACAATGTTTAAATGCTTAAGCTTCACCCATTATTTAATAAATGGGAGAGCCTGAAAGGACTTGTATGTGTTGTTAGTGAAACAGTTACATTCATCCCTATTCTGAATATTTTAATTGTATACTGTATTCAGCAGTTTCCACTGATTATGCAATAACTTGAGGCATTCCTTTTAGAAAAAAGAATTCATAGCATTTGTGTTCTATCAGAAATTACACATTAGTACATATGACTTTACATGTGGTTCCACAAATGTCTGCAGGCATTTGGCATTAATTTCTATTTTACCTAGTCATACCATACTAGTAAAATATTTTATTTAATATTAATAAAAGAATATTGAAATTTAGAAAACAATCACATCTTATAAATGATGCCGGACCTTCAGAAGCAGGATCCTACTTCTGCATGGGAATCAGGATCAGGTGATATGGAGCTATAAAGCTGGGAACAAGCAATCCCTGCCTTTGCTGCACATCACCTGCTACAACTCCTGAATATGTGAGCAGCATTCTGCCCAGTCTGGGTGCTTGATCAGTGGGGCTCTGGTTATACCCAGGTCCTACTGAGACCTGGACTATAGCCAGAGCCCCACTGGAAAGAAGCTGCACTTGTGACGCTTTTATAAGCACTCCTGGGCTCTGATTGAAGGAATTTGTGCATTCAAATTGAGCATGAATTAAGGACCAATGAGGAGAGTGATCTCAGTTCCAACAAAGAAGGCAAAATCTGTGGTAATCATGGAGATCTCCATCAGAGCTGCTGATTCATTTTCCTCTTGACCGGAAGTGATTTGGCAGCTGAAGCTGAGTAAATGAAATTGAATGTGAAGCAAAAATCATATTCCCCTGGATTCGGACTCAAATATCAACAAAACAAAATGAAACACCTGTGGCCAGTATGTTTCGATCCTTTATCTGATACCATTGTCTCCATCCAGGCTATGTACTTGAAAGCTGAAATTTCTGACTGTAGGTCGGTGATTATGAATCTTTGCTGCCAATTGCTTCTTTTTGCTGTCATTTTGTATTATGCCTTTTCGGAGTTGACACGTATGTTTAAATGCTTCCGTTTTATTAGTTATGTAATATATATGAGTGCCTGAAATGACATGCTTGTTCGTAAGTGGAAATGTTATTTTCACCCAATCTCTGAATGCCCCCAATTTACATACTCTATATAACACTGTCCTAATGATTAAGCAATAATCTGTGGCATGACTTTTAAACAGAGATAATCATCGTACTTGTATAGTCAGAAATTGCACATTTATTCATAAAATATTATTTGTGTTTCCACAATGCCCGCATGCATTTGATATTAATTTGATTTTATAGAGCCACATCATACTCTTAAAATATGGTGATTATACTAACATGAGAATATAGATATTTAGAAAAAAAAACTCACATCATGAAAGAGAAGCAGTACCTTCAAAACCAGGATCCTCTTTACAGCATAGGACACAGGATCAGGTGACTCGGAGATAAAATGCTGGGAATCAAACAATCCCAGCCTTTGCTGCTTCCCACCACTCTGACTCCAGCAAAACTGAGGAGCAGTCTGCCTAGTCTGGGCAATTGTGTAGCTGGGCTTTGGTTATACCAGGTCCTACTGTGAAACCTGGACTATAGCCAGAGCCCGACTGGAAAGAACCTGCACTGTGTATGCGTTTATTAGCACTCCTGGGCTCTGATTGAAGGAGAGTGTGCATTCAAAGTGAGCAGGAAATAAAGACCAATGAACAGAGCAATCTCAATTTCAGCAGCTAAGGCAAATCATGGGGTAACCTTGGAGACCTCTCTTTTAGATGCTTATTGATTTTTTTCCCTCTCACCTGAGTGTGTGCTGCAACAGAAGAAGTGAAATTGAAAGTGAACAACAGGAGAAAATGTCAATTACCATCAGCTGTGACTCCAATTGATAAACTGAAAATAACAAGTTCTGACAAATAGCGCTTCATCCTGTATTTGCCTCTGGGGCACAGTACCTGGCTACATACCTGATAGACTGAGGCCTCCTTTTGTGATTCTGGGTTGCGAACTACTGCTTTTTGCTCTCATATTCTGATTTGCAAAGTAAACTCCCCCAACTTCAAAGATAAATGCTTGACTGTTAGCTCTCTTCCTCTCTCTCTCTCTTTCTCTCTCTCTCTCTCTCTCTCTCTCTCCCTCCTCTCTCTCCCTCCCTCCCTCTCTCTCTCTAAACAGAGAGAGAATGAGAGTATATATACATATATATATGTATATACATATATGTATTTATATAAATTTCTCTCCGTTGATACAAGTATATACCTTTTTATAGATACATATATATATATATATATGTATATACATTTGTAATTCACACGCATGAATATATTTATGTGTTCCTGAATGTGATGCCAGTATTTTGAGAAGAAACCAAGAACTTTCAAGCCCTGCTCTGAACACCTCCAATTTTCAAACTTCAGTGTCTTGAAGATTAAAAAATGATGTGAGCTATTAATTTTCAAAATAAATATTCACACTGCATGTATAAACTCAACAATTGATAATTTGCTTTTGAGGTTTTTTTGCCTCCACACATATCTGCATTCATTTGGCATTAATTATGGTTTCAAAGAGCCAATTTATACCCCTAATATATTTGTCAGTATTAATGTGTGAAAATGGACATATTAAAATGTTCACTACATTTCCCTCACAAGATTCACAAGAATTTCTCTAAAATCAGTACTCTATCCCTAGAAGATATGCTTACTCTGTATTTTGTGACATCTGTATTCGGGTAAATAATCTGTGTACATGGATATGGAATCTATACCTGCACATTGACAGACTCTCAGGACTGTGAGGAAATCTGTCTTTCAAGTTTCATCATCTGATTAAATAACATTAACCACCCTGATAATACTTAGGCTTTACACAGGGTATTATAATGTTCCATTGGTATTATACTGATAGAAGTACATATGTAAAAATTTTTTGATGAATATTTGTTGGTGTTAAGTGTAAAATTTTCCTGAAATATGCATCACAAGCTAGTTGCATGCAATGGTATATTAGGAATTTCAGAATGACATAATGTTTCTCAACAGTACAAAATTATCCAATCAAAGCATGTAATCTCATACTTTGTAAGAACTCATAGTTCTTATTTCTATGTTTCTTAGCCTGAGATAAAATGGTAATGATTGTTTTCCTGATTTTTAATACATGAATTCCATTAACAGGCTACTGTGGTTATTGTTTCCTACCAAGCAGCTTGCTGATGTAGCAATGCAAGCCACTGTGTAGGCTCTAAATCATAAAGCAAATATAACAGGGAATATTAAGCAGAGAACCACAGATATTCCTTTTATGCAGCTAAATATTTTACTACTTTTCTATATCTGAGGTTATTTTTTACATTTCCCTTCTTTCATCCTTATCGCCATAACCAACAAAATTAATGGGAGTAATCACCTATATTTGTATAATATGATTATCTCCATTTGATGGAAGAAATACCACACACTGATAAAGTGTTCAAGAATCTGAGACTACAATGGTCACAGGTGTAAACAAAAAAATATGTCCATCATTCTGATAGAGTAATACAAAAAATAGAAGCTGAATTATATACCCATAGATCAGTGCACAATTGTCACCAAAATATTGGGAAATAAAACAATGATGGGCAGGGGGGCTCTTTTTAAAATAACTGATAAACATTGTGGAACTCTATTGAAAAGTTACTTGTCTTCAAAATCCTTACTGATTAATACTGAGAAGAAGACAGAAAGATTCTAACACATTCCGAGGAGGTGTATGATACATGACACCAGTTTTTTTCTTCCTCAAGTTACTATCAATCATTGGTTCTCCAATGCTGATGTAGCATCCACAAGTCTCCTGCATAGGTCAAAAACAGGGTGCTTTTTCTGGGTCAAATTACAGTGGGGCTTTGGATATGCTCAAGTCCAAATGAGACCTGGGCTATAGCCAGAGCCTGACTAGTACGAATTCACACTGCTGAAAATTTATTAGCACTCCTGGCCTCTGTTTGAAGGAGTGTGGGCACTAAAATTGAGCATGATAAGAACCAATAAGAATCTCAATCCTAGTCATGGAGGCAAATCCTGCTGTGCTCTGGGAGCTCTCCATCAGAGCAGCTGATTCAGTCTTGTCCCCACATGAATGCATGTATTTTGTAGTTGAAGCTGTAAAACCTAAAGTGGAAGTGATGGAAAAATATTCCTGGGCTCAGGCTAAATTATCAAAATGAAAAACCATCCTCTGTCAAATAGGGGTAGTCCTCTAAGAGGCTGTCTGCACTATCAACTGAAAATCTACATGAAAGCCTTGGTCTCTTTAGGAACTGTATGATTTTGGTTCTAGCCATCAATTGCTGCTAGTGGCATGCCATGTTACCCAAGCATAAATATTAACTTTAGAAATCAAGCTTTTCTTCTCTATGTATTAATGTATGTATGCATGTACATAAACATATTTGTATGAACTTATACATGTATTTATATTTGCATTATGTATGCATGTATTTATTATCTTTGTATGAATATTTTAATTTATTTACATTTTATGTATGTATGCACGCATGCATGCACATATGCATGTATATTTTATGTATGTATATATGTATGTTTGTATGTATACATACAAGCAGGCCTGAGAAAAGTTGCATGTTTTCTAGTCAAAATATTACTTTCAGGGCCTGCACTGCTCATCCCTATTTGGTAACCTAGTGTCATGGTTAGTAAGCAAAAATCCAAGGTCCTCCCTTTAGAAAGAATTATTCAAGATACATGCATATTCTGAATCATTGCACATTTCTCTGATATAGTGTGTTTCTTCCCTTGTCTGCATGCCTTTGGAAAATTCTGTATTTGACAATTTTTTATTTCACAGAGCCAATTCATACTTGTAAAATGATCTACATACTTGTAATATGTTAATATTGAAATTTTGAACAAATTCACTACATTCCTATCACTAGATTTTCTCTTCAGTCAACAGTCTATCCTTTATATATTTTCTAACTCTCTTTTCTGTGACATATGTTTTCAGGGAAAGAAGCTGGTGTACACAGAATTGGGGCCTAATACTATCATATTGGGAGCATCTCAGGTCTAGCATAGCCTAGGAAATCTGCCTTTCCAATTTCATCAGACGTTTAAATAACATAACACCTATAATGTTTTGGATTCAAAAATATTCCTTAGAAAAATTAGAATATTCCTTGGGTTTCATAGTGAAATGGTTACACATGAGAAAAGTCTTTCTTTTTTGATCAAGGCAGAAATGTATAATTCACAGGAAGACAAATTTTACTCAATAGAGTAACGAAGCATGGATTTCACATAGTTTCTATAACGGAATCAACCTGTAATAGATTTCCTCGGCTTATTAACTCACAGATTCTCCAGTGGCTAATCAGTCAGTGTAAATTTGCATAGACAACTTGTAGGGTAGGTTATATGGATATTCAAGGGAGGGTTTGATGATGCTTCCTGTCATTTGTGAATGGATGGAAACTCTCCACAAGACCAAAGAGGCTATTGATTTCCCAGACGGAACATGGTTTGCTCCAAGACTGTAGTCATTTGCCTCAGATGAAAAAACTAAAAATCACCATCATCATTCATAGTCATGAAAAGTATTTTTGGAGTGATACTAATTATAGGAGATAAATTCTTAAATTATATGTATAGACCCAAAAATTCTCTATGAATGTCTGTTACTTTTTATTAGTGGTTCGAATTGTGTTGTCTCATTTTTCTCTCTTAGCTTCAGTTAATATGCATAAATTTTTGTGTTTAGAAAACCCCACTGCACTCTATATATTATATTTCCTCTTACATCATCACTATCCTTATTCTATCTAAAGTTCTCCTAAGTTCTCTCTCTTTAATAGCTGAGTTCCATTAAGGCACTTGTGAGTTCACAGATCCAGACAATCTCGTGGAAAATAGGTAACCTCACTCTTCAAGCCTGCCTTAGAGAATCTGATGCATTTTCTCCATCAGCTCATTAAATAACAATGAACACTCTGATAAGACTTAGAATACATGAGTACGGTCTCTAGTCATACTGAGATTCTCCCCTGGTATAGTGTGAGTCCACAAGAGTCTAGAAAATGTTCTCAAAAATTTACTTAGGTACAAAACAGGGAGTCCACTCACTGGTGCAGAACAGGTTAGAAGCCACCACTGATCCTACTACATCCACACAGATCTTCTGCCCTGGGGTGAAGAACACCAACTGCAATGCTGCCTATCACACTGTGATCACTCCAGAAAGTGCAAGAACCACTGAGATAGAGTCATTCCTTCATATTTCATGTTATCACAATCACAAAAAAGAAAATGCCCTAAAGGTCATGATTCCTAAAAGCCACTAGCCTAGAGGATTGAAATCCCACACTACTTTAGCTGTCATACTTAGCAATACCTTCCTTTTCCAGGAGATAGAGATTCTTACAGAATCCAAAAAGCTCAAACTACAATCAACAGTTGCCGGTATTATGTCAAAGCTTAACTGATCATCCCCAAACAGTCACCATCATTCCAAACATGAGAAGATGTTGCAGAAAGTATACATACCAATGATAAGGTTTTTAAAAAAGGATAGCCTTTGTGAAAAAGTGTTTTCTATGTGATCAAAAAGCTAAGAACACAAAAATAGAAAACATGTGCACATAAAATGATTAACACCTAACACCAAAAATTGTTATACCAATATTGACGGTATAATCTTTATAGATCCCTTATTCAGCTCAAAATTTTCCAGCAAGTGATGAATGGTAAGTGACAGAGATTCATTCTTCCCCTGAGACATGCCCCCGGTAGACTATCCAATACCAAAGTATCAGCTATAAACAGATTTACATATAATCAATAATTTATGGAGCATGGAGTAGCTATGTACTTTGTTTTATAGGTAAGAAACAATAGCAATTAGGAGGAGTGGAAATGATTTTGGTAATGAATTAGAAAACATTACATGGGCAGCAGCTAGAAGAAGGAGTCAAAAAAAATAATAAAGCATTAAAATATAAAACTGATGTGATTGTGGGAGTGCTTACTGATACCTCAGTTGGCCTTTTGAAGTCTTTTCTTTTTTTCTTTTATTTCTGTTCCTTTTTTCATATTGTTTGAATTGAGAGATAAACAGAAAGTTGGAGAGAGGGATCTTGCATACATGAAAGAATTTTGGAAGTGAGATATGGAATATCTGAGGAATATTGAAGAATGTGATAAAAAATATGTGTTGAAACCAATTGTATAAGGAAATTTTTTCAACTGTACTCATAAAATAATTCTTTGTCATAGCTAGAAATTGGAAATAATCTAGATGCCAATCAACAAAATAAGGAATAAAGAAAATGTGGTATATTTACACATTGAGGAACTATTCAGCAGCCAAACAATTACATCTTGAAATTTGCCTGCAAATGGAGAATGCTCATGAAAATAAAGAATGGATATATGACCAATCATGACAGAGATCTCAAAATTAGAAATTAAATCAAAGCATGTTGTAAGTAAGGAAATCTATATCAAGTCCCCGTTTTCGTGTCACTTAACCAGCTCTCTTTATATGACCGTAGAAATAGAAAAGTGTAAAGAGAAAGATAGAAAATCTTTACCCTGAGCCCCGACTTCAGAAAACAGCAAGCAAAACCAAGAATTCATGCCTGGTGGTTGAGGACATATCTCTTTGCTTGCTTTTCCCTTCTAGCTATCCAGAATAAGGCCTTCATTTCTGTCTGGGCATTTCAGATTTTGACTCTGGGCTGTGTAGTGCATGTGTTTCTGTGTGAATTGCCTGTGTCCGTTTGCACAAGTGCTATGCTTGTGGGAATGAATCATCACACGATATCAGATATTTATGTTATTAGAATTTAATACACTTGTTACTTAGAATACATAATGAAATACTAGGTTCTAGCCATATATCCAATTAACATGGAGTTACTTCCAGTTTCATAATGATAAATAAACATTTTATGTTCTTCATTTAAAGAAATAAATGTATAAAACACGTGCTTGTTTTCACAAATTCTTCAGTGTTTGATTTGTATTTGTATGTGTATGTGTAATATAAACATATTAATTGGGTTTCCATACTTGTGTGTATGCAAGTTGGTGGTAGATTCCAACACACTAGTGAACTGTACATATATCCATTGGTTCACCTGGTAAAATATCTGAGTCAATATTCATCAGTAATTGGCTCCTTGACATGCAAACTTTGTGTTCTCACTTCTTCTCTGACAGATTTACAAATTCAGATTATTTTACTCTGTTAGTTTGTTATTAATATACTCTTACCTAGAAATGCATATCAAACCTATTTGCTATTATAGCTGCCCCAAATAAGAATAAAAGAGATGAACAAAATTTTGGCAACTGATGTAGGTAAATAAAGAAGATGGAAAATACGTTCCCAATTATCATATTGAAAATTTGTCAAGCTACTCTGGAAATAAGTGAGGGAGTTTGTCAAATGCTAAATGTACATCTACCACTTGTTTTAACTCCATCACCATGTCTCATGATCCTAAGGGATTTAGCATACTTCCCAGAGATGATTGCTTGATCATCTGGCTATGTAAATATTATGAACAGCCAAAAAAGGAAACATCCTTACTCTGTTTTTACTTGTAATATATTGAAACAACTAATTGAATCTTTGTTAGAACCCGTGAGAGCCCCTCCCCTAAGCATTTGTCTAATGTTACCATACCACTCGCAAGTTTTTCCAGTCTAATTTTATTATCATTCACAGGTATTCAGAGTATCAGATAGAATATATAAGATCTGGACAGGGGCAAAACATACAACCTAAGTAATACAAATCTCTCACTAAGAGAATAAAATTATTTCCAAAATAAGTTCATACCTGTCCTGATGACTAAGAGAGGAATGGGATGACAAGGGAGGAAGAAGAATGTAGTAGAGTTTGTATATGGCAATTTGTACAGCAATTGCAAACCTAGATCGGAGAATTGAACCTATGATCCTAAATAGCAAGAGGATGATAACAAGAAAATTTTCCACTGTATTTCATTGTACACCATGCCTTCAGTGATAGGAGTAGGAGCACCTTCAAAAGATACTACCTTGGCATTTTCATAGAATCTAAGGTTTGCTAGGGAACACTGACAATGCTGCAGCAATCCCTACAGTGGATCTCCTCAGAAATAAACAGGATCCTGTATCTCCTAGTGTCTGACAGGTATGAATGTATGAAATGGATTTTCTTCCGTATAGGTAATAAAGTACTTAAAGTCTGAGACAGAGATTTCACATCTTAGAATTAGGAGTTTCAGGAGCAGGATGATACTTCCTTCAGAGCTGCTGAAACATTGTTGTCTCCGTAAATGTGTGCTGCAGCAGAAGCAGTGATATCGGAAAAAAAAAAAAACAGAGGAGAAACTGTAATTTATCTTGGGCTCTGGCTCTAATTAGCAAAAGGAAAATATCAACCTCTGCAATGCATAGTGAGATCCTATATCAGGCTGCCTGAATACTGCTTCTGACTATCTATATTGCAGTCTGCATTACTACCTCGCGCTGGCGTTTTGTGACTTTGGTGTGCAAAATGCTGCTTGTGGCTGATATTTCTGATATATCATATTAGATTCCCCATCTGCAATGATCAAATTTTTAAAGTCCGGTTGTTGTTACATGTTTATATTACTTGCGTGTGTGTTTGCGTGTGTGTATGTGTATTTTCATTTGTGAATTAGTGCCTGATATGAAATGCTTGTTAATGGAAATGTTAATTTTAAGCCATACTCTGAACATCCCCAATTTGCATACTGTATCAAGCAGTCTCATGATGATTAGGTAATAATCTAAGGCATTCATTTTAGAATGAAAGATTCATAAAACTCCTTTACTCTCAACAATTGCTCATTTTTTCATATGACCACATGTGTGGTTACACAAATGTCTGCATGAATTTGGTATTAATTTTCTTTTCACATTGACAATATATTCTCACAAAATATTCTGTTAAGCATTCCTTCTGGAATATTGAAATTATGAACAAATCAAGTCTGAAAAGAGAAGCAGTAGCTCCAGAAGCCGGATCATACTTCCGGCACACATTAAAGAAATGAGTGCTCAGCACCGTAATGCTGACAATTAAACAATCCCTTACTCTGCTGACTTCCACAGGCTCTGACACCTGTATACATCAGGGGCAGTCTGCCTTGTCGCTGACAGTTTACAGTCAGGCTGGCTATAGGCAGGTCCAAGTAAGACCTGGACTATAGCCAGAACGACTGGTAAGAATGCTCACTGCTGCCGCTTTTATTTGCACTCCTGGGCTCTGATTGAATGAGTGTCTGCATTCAAATTGCACAGGAATTAAGAACCAATCAGGGGAGTGATCTCAATTCCATCAATAGAGGCAAATCCTGCTGTATTCTTGGAGATCGCCATGAGAACCGCTGATTCATTCTTGTTTCCCCCTGAATGTGTGCTGCAGCAGAATCAGCGAAATCGAAAGTGGAAGAGAGGAAGAAATGTAATTTATCCTGGGTTCTGATTATAATATCAAAGGGAAAATATCAATTCCTGTACAATATGGGGTGATCCTCTATCAGACGCCCTGGACTGTGAATGTGTCAATCTACCTAACAGTCTCCATTTCTGCCATGATCCGGCTTTACCTGATTCTAGACTGAAATTTGCTGCTTGCGGCTGAGATTTTCTGATATTTCATATCAGATTCCCCAATGAAAGGCTTAAGTTCTTAAATATCAGTTGTCCTCATATGTTTATACAGACATATGTATGTGTGCATGTGTGTGTTTGTGTGTGTATAGTGCCCTGTATGAAAAGATAGTACATGGAAATGTTCCTCTCTTGCTCTGCTCTGAACATCCCAAATATGCTTACTGTATACAGTAATGTCAAGATGCTTAAAAATAATCTGAAGTATTAATAATGGAGAACATTATTCATAATAATTTTTATACTCTCAACGTTTGCACATTTGTTTGTATGATTTTATGTGTGTCTAAACACATGTCTAAACACATGTCTGTATGCATTTGCCATTAATTTTAAATTTACAGAACCAATTAATGTTCATAATATATTCTGTTTAGCATCAATAAATGAATATTGTAATTTTGAACAAATTCACTACATCACCTTCATTAGAATTCCTCTCCAGGCAGTACTACATCCTGAGTACACATTTATTCTCTTTTTTGTGACATCTGTGTTAGGTAAACCGCCTGTGTGTTCATGGATATATGGTCTATATACTAGCATATTTCCAAATCTCAGGGCTATCATAACTGTGCTGGGGAAATCTTGCTTTCCAGCTTCATCAGCAGAATAAACACATAAGCAACTCTGATAATATTTTGACACTGGGAGTCTTTGACCTGATTATTAGTAAGTTCCGTGTGTTTTATAATGACAGAATTATGCATGCAAAATCTGATACTGCGAATTCAACAGTACAAGTATGCTCAAGTATCTGGTATCTGTCACATACTACTTGGATGCAGAGGTAAATCATCAATGTCATAGTGACACAGTATTTCTCACAGGTATGGGATTTACCAGTAAAGGAATGCAACCTTGTCAGTAAAACTCAGAGTTATGACAGTTACTCCCTATATCTCCCCACCTGGGATTGACTTGTGATGCTAGTTTTTCTTGTATTTAATGTGTGAATTCTAATAACAGGTGCCAGTGTTTCTTATTTCTACATTGAAGGATGGTGATATAGCTATCTTTTTTATGATTTTTTTTTATTAAAAATTTCCGCCTCCTCCCCACTTCCCTTTTCCTTTCCCCTCCCCCCACCTCCCACTTCCCACTCCCCTAACCCTCCCTCTCCAGTACAAAGAGCAGTCAGGGTTCCCTAACCTGTGGGAAGTTTAAGGTCCTTTCCCCTCCATCCAGGTCTAGGAAGGTGAGCATCCAAACAGGCTAGGCTCCCACAAAGCCAGTACATGCAGTAGGATCAAAACCCAGTGCCATTGTCCTTCTTTTCTCAGCAGCCCTCATTGTCTGCCATGTTCAGTCCGGTTTTATCCCATGCTTTTTCAGTCCCAGTCCAGCTAGACTTGGTGAGCTCCCCTTAGATCAGCCCCATCATCTCAGTGGATGGGTGAACCCCTCGAGGTCCTGACTTCCTTGCTCATGTTCTCCCTCCTTCTGCTCCTCATTTGGACCTTGGGAGCTCAATCTAGTGCCTAAGTGTGGGTCACGGTTTCTATTTCCATCCATCGCCAGATGAAGGTTCTATGGTGATATGCAAGATATTCATTAGTATGTCTATAGGATCGGGACATTTCAGACTCTCTCTCCTCAGTTGCCCAAGAACTTAGTTGGGGACATCTCTCTGGACCCCTGGGAACCCCTCTAGAGTCCTGTTAGTTGCAAAGAATTAGAAACTGTTATCAAAAACCTCCCTTCCAAAAAAAGCCCAGGACCAGATGGTTTCAATGCAGAATTCTACCAGAACTTCCAAGACCTAATACCTATACTCCTTAATGTATTTCACAATATAGAAACTGAAGAGTCATTGCCAAATTCCTTTTATGAAGCTACAGTCACTCTGATACCAAAACCACACAAAGACGCAACCAAGAAAGAGAATTACAGGCCAATCTCACTCATGAATATCGACGCAAAAATTCTCAATAAAATACTGGCAAACCGAATCCAAGAACACATTAGGAAAAATATCCATTATGATCAAGTAGGCTTCATCCCAGAGATGCAGGCCTGGTTCAACATATGCAAATCTATCAATGTAATCCGTCATATATATAAACTGAAAGAAAAAAAAAACAATATGATAATCTCATTAGATGCTGAAAAAACATTTGACAAAATTCAACACCCCTTTATGATAAAGGTCTTGGAGAGATTAGAGATACAAAGGTCATACATAAATATAAAAAAAAAGCCATTTACAGCAAGCCAACAGCTAACATCAAATTAAATGGAGAGAAACTCAAAGCCATCCCATTAAAATCAAGAAAATGACAATATCTTCAATATAGTGCTTAAAGTTCTAGCAATAGCAATAAGACAACATAAGGGGATCAAGGGGATTTGAATTGGAAAGGAAGAAGTTAAACTTTCGTTATTTGCAGATGATATGATAGTATACTTAAGCAACCCCAAAAACTCTACCAAAGAACTCCTACAGCTGATATACGCCTTTAGTAATGTGGCAGGATACATGATATAGCTATCTTAAAGGCGGTGTAGAAAATAAACACAATAGAAAAGAAAACAAAGAGAGTATAACTCAGAAATGCCACAGATGTTTTTTGTACATTACCACCTGTTTTACTATATTTTTGTCTCTGATTCTATCTTTTGCATTTGGAAATTTGTGTTACACAACCTTCAATTTTATTAGTCTTACACCTGGACTAAAAGATTAGTTTCATTTAAGGATATCTGCTGCATTTTTTAATACCCAAAATATGGAATAAGTGCAATGCTGCGGATTCTCCAGTGTATAAAACATTCTCATCCTGAAAAATTCTGATTTTTCCTTATTTTTGAAAATAAGGTCCTTTTAACAATTTATTGTACTATTGATATTTAAGATACTGTCCCCTAAGCTGTTAAAATACCTACTGTTACTATTCATACCAATATGGCTCTTTCAATGTCAATATCACAGCTAAGAGAACTACAAAATCAAATCTGAACACGTGATTAAAATACCATCTTCTTCAAATGCTATAACTTGTCAACACATAGCCCTTCATTGTGTATTAGTGGCTAGTTTCCCAAAGCATGAATGAAGTTTTCATTCTGTCTTTCTTGGAGAAGGAAGACATATACTATTCACGGGAAAACAAATTTTGCCTTATACATTAACCACACCTGTGACACATGGCTAGAGAGATTGTGGATCCAGAAGCAGGACTATCATCTGCAAATTACATGAAGTCATATCATTTCTTATTGTGGTGTGTGTGTGTGTGTGTGTGTGTGTGTGTGTGTGTGTGTGTGTGTGATTTCCCTGGGTTCTGACTACAAATATCAACAAAACAAAATAAAACTGTTGTAGGAAGATTTGTAGCTTGTGATTACCCGCCTACTTGGGCGTAGCGTCTTATACAATACATGGACTCAGAACCTGCATCTGTCTGTTTTTTCTTTCCTTCTTTCTCCCTGCTGCTCATTTGGATTGCAGGATTCAACTGGTCAAGCAGAGGATTCTGATTTGTGAGTTTATCCCTAAACAAATAACTATGTATTTCTGATTTCTGAGCCACTGTGGGATTTATTTCAAGTGCGCATTCATCACTTGGTTCGGTCCACACAAAACACCTGTGTCAAGTAGGAGAAAATCCTATATATCTGCCTACCAAGTTCTTCACTTGGCTAAATACTTGAAAACTGCAATTTCTGCCAGTAGGTGGGTGATTATGAATCTGGGCTGCCAATTGCCTCTTTCTGCTGTCATTTGGTGATATGTCTTGTCAGAATCCCAAAGTACAATGTTTGAGTGTTTAAATTTCTTCAGTTCTCCAATATATATGAGTGCCTGAAATGGCATGCTTTTTTGTACGTGGAAATGTTATTTTTGCCCCTTCTCTGAATGTTCTCAATTTTCATACTATATGCAACAGTGTCTGGATATTAAGCAATATTCTGAGACATTACTTTTAGAAGAAAATATTAATAATACTTGTATACTTTCAGGAATTGAACATTTGTTAATATAATATTGTGTGGGTCCACAAATGTATGCATGCATTTGGCATCAATTTTGATTTTACAGAGCCACATAATACTCTTAACATAGTCTGATCAATATTAATGTGAAAATATTCAAATTTAAAAAAAAATCACATCTTAAAAGAGAAGCATTACCTTCAGGAAGAGGAAACTACTTGCTGCCTAAAACACAGGATCATGAGACTCTGAGCTATAATGCTGGGAATCAAACAACCTTGACTTTTCTCCTTTCCATTGGCTCTGCTTCCTGCAAAAGTGAATAGCAGTCTGCCTAGTCTGGGCAATTTTACAATTGGGCTTTGGTTATACCCAGGTCCAACCGAGATCTGAACTATAGCCAGAGCCTGACTGGAAAGAACCCGCACTGCTGATGCTTTTATTAGCGTTCATGAGTTCTGATTGAAGAAGAGTGTGCAGTCAAATTGAGAAGGAAATAAGGACCAATGAGGAGAGTGATCTCAATTCCACCAATAAGGGGAAATGCTGTGATACTTTTAGAGATCTCTATCAGAGCTGTTGACTCATTCTTATCCCCACCTGAATGTATTTTTCTGCTGAAGCTGCAAAATTAAAAGTTCAGGTGACGGACGGAAAAGTGTAATTTACCCTGGGCTCTATTTCCAATTATCAATAGGAAAAATTGATAATCCTCTGGCAAGTAGGGAGTGGTCCTATATACAGTTGTCTATGCTTAAATCCTGGTAAGTTAAATGAAAGCTTCAGTTCATGCCAGGAAGCAGTGTGATTGTAATTCTAGGCTGCCAATTGCTGGTTGCTGCTGAAATGCCATATCATATTACTTATGGAAATATATGAGTACTGAAATTACTGATTTTCTACTGTATGCAAATATCTTTGCATGTATTTATGTGTATATATATATATATATATATATATATATATATATATATATATATATGATTGCCTGAGAATAGATTCGTTTTTTTTTAAGACAGGGAATATTATATTTTATTTAAAGTCCATCAGTGAAATGGATGGCTTGGGTCTATAACAAATCCTTCAGATTTCACAGCATAAGTCAGTGACTGTATGAAAGCACACATTGCCATATACAAATTAGCTGATCAGATCACACTTTATGTTGTAACACAATACACTTCCCTGTAAAAGCAGCACCTTTGTGACTTTTAATTTAGTATTCCTTGCCTTCTTCCTCACCCTCTCCTTCAACTGAATCAACACCAACCTCCTCATAATCCTTCTCTAGGGCAGCCATGTCTTCAGGGGCCTCAGAGAACTCCCCCTCCTCTATACCATCACCCACATACCAGTGCACAAAGGCACGCTTGGCATACATCAGATCAAACTTGTGATCTAGGTGAGCCCAGGCATCAGCAATGGCTGTGGTGTTGCTCAGCATGCACACAGCTCTCTGGATGTTGGCCAGGTCTCCACCAGGTACCACAGTGGGAGTCTGGTAATTAATGCCAACCTTGAAGACAGTGAGGCACCAGTCCACAAACTGAATGGTGCGCTGGTCTTGATGGTGGCAAGGGCAGCATTGGCATCTTTGGGAACCACATCACCATGGTACAGCAGGCAGCAAGCCATGTATTTACCATGGTGAGGGTCACATTTCACCATCTGGTTGGCTGGCTCAAAGCAGGAATTGATGATCTCTGCTACAGAAAGCTGCTCATCATAGGCTTTCTCAGCAGAGGTGACAGGGACATATATGGCCAGAGGGAAGTGGATAGGAGGGTAGAGCACCAGGTTGGTCTAGAATTCTGTCAGGTCAACATTCAGGGCTCCTTCAAATCTGAGGGAAGCAGTGATAGAGGACACAATTTGACCTACCAACCTATTTAGGTTAGTGTAAGTGGGGTGCTGAATATCGAGGTTTCTACGACAGATGTCCTAGATGGCCTCATTGTCTACCATGAAGGCACAATCAGAGTGCTCCAGGGTGGTGTGGGTGGTGAGGATGGAGTTGTAGGGCTCAACCACAGTGGTGAAAACCTGGGGGGCTGGGTAGATGGAGAACTCCAGCTTGGACATCTTTCCGTAATCAACAGAGGGCCTCTCCATCAGCAGGGAAGTGAGCCCAGAACCAGTTCCCCTGCCAAAGCTATGGAAGACCAAGAAGCCCTGAAGACCTGTGCACTGGTCAGCCCATTTGCGAATTCTGCCGAGACAAGGTCAGTGATCTCCTTACCAATAGTGTAGTGACCAGGGGCATAGTTATTGGCAGCATCTTCCTTGCCTGTGATGAGCTGCTCAGGGTGGAAGAGCTGGCGGTAGGTACTAGTGAGAAATTCATCAATAACCGTGGGCTCCAGGTCTACAAACACTGCCCAGGGCACATTCTTGCCAGCGCCTGTCTCAGTGAAGAAGGTGTTGAGGAAGTCATCTCCTCCTGCAATTATCTTGTCACTTGGCATCTGGCCATCAGGCCAGATGCAATGTTATGGCCAGATGCCATGTTCCAGGCAGTAGAGTTCCCAGCAGGCATTGCAGATCTGTACACCAGCCTGGCCAATGTGGATGGAGATGCACTCAGGTATGGTTGCTGCTTTGTGGCTTGCCAGAGGATGGTGGAGATGAGGAGGAGGTGTTGCTTCTTACACGTGACTCTTAGGTAGTCCATGTAAGAGAACCTCCTGAGAAGAGATTATTGTGCTGTAAAGTGCCAATGTCAATTTCAAGTCCTATACTGCTCATTCCTGATTTGCATACTGAGTAATGGTGATTAAGCAATAATCGTTTGTCTTTCTTTTACAGTAATATTGTAGTGATGGAGCTGCGGGCTGCGTTCCCGCCCAGCTCCGCATGGCTAGCTTTACCCGAAATAATTACACAGAAACTGTATTCTTTTAAACACTGCCTGGCCCATTAGTTCCAGCCTCTTATTGGCTAACTTTCATATCTCGATTAACCCATTTCTAATAATCTGTGTAGCACCACGAGGTGTTAGCTTACCAGGTAAGATCTTAACCTGCGCCTATGTTGGAGAGGAGAATCATGGCGACTGCCTGACTCGGCTTCCTTCTCCCAGCATTCTGTTCTGTCTACTCAGCCTACCTAATTTTCTGTCCTATTAAAGGGCCAAGGTAGTTTCTTTATTAACCAATGAAATGAACACAAAAAGAAGACTCTCCCTTCTTTAATTTAAATCAGATAAATTTTCATTCCAATTCTAAAAGTGAAAAACTGTTACTCAAAATTACAAATTAAGTACACATAATGGGTAAGTTAGATTTTTATTTGCATATGTAAGACATATTTTTTAATAAGAAGTTTTATTTATTTTTACATCTAGAAGAGAAGACATGGAATTGATTGGGAAGCAGAAAGAAATGTAGATAAATATAAAAACAGTGCTTAACATATAATTTGCAACTAGGTCAAAGAAGCATACATAAACACATATATACATACACACACAGAAACTTATATATGTCTATTCAAATGAATAGTCAAAACACGTACATATGCATGCATAAATCTACAACCATATACATACACATACACAAAAACATACATATATACTCATTAAAAAGGAATTGCAGAATTTCTCCAGGAATCAGCTTTTTGTTTCATTGATTCTTTCTATTGTTTTCTGTGTTTCTATTTTGTTGATTTCAGCCCTCAGTTTGATTATTTCCAGTCTTCTACTCCTCCTAGGTGAGTCTGCTTCTTTTTTTTTCTAGAGCTTTCAGGTGGGCTGTTAAGTCTCCAATGTGAGCTTTCTCTGTTTTCTTTAAGTGGGCACTTAGTGCTATGAACTTTCCTCTTAGGACTGCTTTCATAGTGTCCCATAAGTTTAAGTATGTTGTTTCTTTATTTTCATTGAATTCCAGGAAGACTTTAATTTCTTCCTTAATTTCTTCCTTAATCCAGGTATGGTTCAGTAGTTGACTGTTCAGTTTACATGAGTTTGTAGGCTTTCTGGGGGTAGCATTGTTGTTGAAATCTAACTTTAATCCATGGTGATCTGATAAGACACAGGTGATTACTAATATTTTTTTGTAACTGTGGATGTTTGCTTTGTTACCTACTATGTGCTCGATTTTTGAGAAGGTTCCATGAGCTGCAGAGAAGAAGGTATATTCTTTCCTATTTGGATGGAATGTTCTATAGATGTCTGTTAAGTCCATTTGATTCATTACCTCCATTAATTCTCTTATTTCTCTGTTAGGTTTCTATACCCCTATCCAAACTAATCAAACGGCAGAGAGAGAATTTGCAAATTAATAATATCAGAAATGAAAAGGGGGACGTAACCACAGACACAGAGGAAATTCAGAGAATCATTAGATCTTACTACAAAAGCCTATATGCCACAAAATTGGAAAATGTAAAGGAAATGGACACTTATTTAGATAAATATCATATACCAAAGTTAAACCAGGACCAGGTGAACAATCTAAATAGACCTGTTAGTCGCGAAGAATTAGAAGAGTTTATAAAAAACCTCCCTACCAAAAAAAGCCCAGGACCAGATGATTTCAAAGCGGAATTCTACCAGAACTTCAAAGAAGACCTAATACCTATACTCCTTAATGTATTTCACAATATAGAAACAGAAGAGGCATTGCCAAATTACTTTTATGAAGCTACAGTTACTCTGATACCAAAACGGCACAAAGACTCAACCAAGAAAGAAAATTATAACCAAGGGTCATACCTAAATATAATAAAAGCTATATACAGCAAGCCGACAGCTAACATCAAATTAAATGGAGAGAAACTTAAAGCCATCCCACTAAACTCAGGAACACGACAAGGCTGTCCACTCTCGCCATACCTCTTCAATATAGTGCTTGAAGTTCTAGCAATAGCAATAAGAAAACATAATGGGATCAAGGGGATTCGAATTGGAAAGGAAGAAGTGAAATTTTCGTTATTTGCAGATGATATGATAGTGTACATAAGCGACCCCAAAACTCCACCAAATAACTTTTACAGCTGATAAACATCTTTAGTAATGTGGCAGGATACAAGATCAACTCCAAAATAATCAGTCGCCCTCTTATACACAAAGGATATGGAAGCAGAGAAGGAAATCAGAGAAGCTTCACCATTCACGATAGCCACAAACAGCATAAAATATCTTGGGGTTACTCTAACCAAGGAAGTGAAATATCTATTTGACAAGAACGTTAAGGCATTGAAGAAAGAAACTGAGGAGTATACCAGAAAATGGAAGGACCTCCCTTGCTCTTGGATTGGGAGGATCAACAAAGAAAAAATGGCAATTCTACCAAAGGCAATTTATAGATTCAATGCAATCCCCATCAAGGTCGCATCAAAATTTTTCACAGATCTTGAGAGGACAATAATCAATGTTATATGGAAAAACAAAAACCCTAGGATAGCCAAAACAATCCTATACAATAAAGGATTGTCTGGAGGCATTACCATCCCTGACTTCAAACTCTATTACAGAGATACTGTGATGAAAACAGTGTGGTACTGGCATAAAATCAGAGAAGTCGACCAATGGAATGGTATAGAAGACCCTAATTTGAACCCACAAACCTATGAATGCCTCATTTTTGATAAATGAGCCAAAAGTATACAATGGAAGAAAGAAAGCATCTTTAACAAATGGTGCTGGCATAACTGGATGTCAACCTGTAGAAGAATGAAAATAGACCCATATCTATCTCCATGCACAAAACTCAAGTCCAAATGGATTAAAGACCTCACTATCAGTCAGAACACAATGAACCTGATAGAAGAGAAAGTGGGAAGTACCCTACAGCAGATGGGCACAGTAGATCGCTTCCTATGTGTAACCCCAACAGCACAGACATTAAAGGCAACATTGAATAAATGGGACCTACTAAAACTGAGAAGCTTCTGTAAAGCAAAGGACACTGTCACCAAGACAAAAAGGCAACCTACTGACTGGAAGAAGATCTTCACCAACCCCACAACAGACAAAGGTCTGACCTCCAAAATATATAGAGAACTCAGGAAACCTGACTTTAAAATGCTAATTAACCCAATTAAAAAATGGGGCACTGAACTGAACAGAGAATTCTCAGCAGAGGAAGTTCAAAAGGCCAAAAGACACTTAAGGTCATGCTCAACCTCCTTAGCGATCAGGGAAATGCAAATCAAAACAACTTTGAGATATCATCTTACACCTGCCAGAATGGCTAAAATAAAAAACTCCAACGATAGCCTTTGCTGGAGAGGCTGTGGAGTAAGGGGTACCCTCATCCATTGCTGGTGGGAATGCAATCTTCTGCAACCAATTTGGAAATCAGTGTTTCGGTTTCTCAGTAAATTCGGGACCAACTTACCCCTGGACCCAGCAATACCACTCCTGGGAATATACCCAAGAGATGCCCTATCATATGACAAGAGCATTTGTTCAACTATGTTCATAGCAGTATTATTTGTAATAGCCAGAACCTGGAAACAACCTAGATGCCCTTCAATGGAAGAATGGATGAAGAAAGTGTGGAATATATACACATTAGAGTACTACGCTGCTGTAAAAAACAATGACTTCTCAAATTTTGCATGCAAATGGATGGAAATAGAAAACCCTATCCTGAGTGAGGTAACCCAGAACCAAAAAGATGAATATGGGATGTACTCACTCATAATTGGTTTCTAGCCATAAACAAGGGTCACGGAGTCTACAATTGGTGATCCCAAAGAAGCTAAGTAAGAAGGTGAACCAAAGGAAAAACATATAGTTGTCCTCTTGGCTATGGGAAGTAGACAAAATTGCCGGGGAGAAAATTGAGATCTTGGGGGTGGGGTGGGATGGGGGTAAGGGGAGATGGGGAGAGAAAAGGGAGAAGGGGAGAATGGGGGCAACTTGGGGAAAAAGGAGGATTGGGATAAAGGAAGGTTGGATAGGGGAGCACGGAAGTACAATTCTTAGTTCAGGGAGCCACCTTAGGGTTGGCAAGAGACTTGAACCTAGAGTGGCTCCCAGGTGCCCAAGCCGAGGTCCCCAGTTAGTTCCTTGGGCAGCTGAGGATAGGGAACCTGAAATGACCCTATCCTATAGCAATACTGACGAATATCTTGCATATCATCATAGAAGCTTCATCTGGCGATGGATGGAGATAGAGACAGAGACCCACACTGGAGCACTGGACTGATCTCCCAAGGTCCCAATGAGGAGCAGAAGGAGGGAGAATATGAGCAAAGAAGTCGGGACCATGAGGGGTGCACCCTCCCACTGAGAGAGTGGAGCTGATCTACTGGGAGCTCACCAAGGCCAGCTGGACTGTGACTGAAAAAGCATGGGATAAAACCGGACTCTCTGAGCGTGGCGAACAATGAGGGCTGATGAGAAGCCAAGGACAATTGCACGGGGATTTGAACCTATGTAATGTGCTGGCTTTGTGGGAGCCTAGCCAGTTTGGATGTTCACCTTCCTAGAAATAGACGGAGGGGGGAGGACCTAGGACTTACCACAGGGCAGGGAACCCTGACTGCTCTTTGGACTGAAGAGGGAGGGGGAGAGGAGTGGGAGGAGGGGGAGAAGGGTGTGAGGAGAGGGAGAAGTGTGGGAGGAGGGGGAGGGAAACAGGAGGCTGGGAGGAGGTGCAAACTTGTTTTTTTTTCTCCTTTTCTTAATAAAAAAAAAGTTTAAAAAAAGGAATTGGAGAGCTACCACAACAACTGCACATCTTATATCATGAAGGGATATAAGAGATATCTTTCTCAGTAGCCAGAGAGAATTTGTTTGTTCTTTGACTAAGGGCATTCTTTTATACCTCCATTAAAAATCACACAGACAATTTTAAAATCATGGGCTTACCTCCCAACATGATGACCAGAATGTATTTATGAGATTACTAAAAATATATGTCATCATAATACAGAAAACCATCTGGTACATAGATAGAAGCTTCACTATAACTTACTACATCTGACAGGCCTGAAATTTATTCTATATTATTGGAGAAGCAACACAATTCCATATTCTAATGAACTACTTACCCTAAAAACAGAATGTAGTGAGCAATTTTCAGACATACTAAGGCCAAAGTGGCTTAAATTTCATGAGAAAAATTAACTATATTTGAGGAATATGATTAATTCCATGAGAAGAAAAAATAAACCACACTGAGACTCAAGAGTCACAATCTTAGGCAAGAAATATAGCTCACATTCTTCTCAAGGAATATAGAGATAAACTGAGCACTAATGACATATTAATATACCCACTGATCTGTGCATCAAGTGTCCCCAATCAGAGATATTTCTTTAGGCTCTACGAGGAATAAAAGAATAATATGCAGTGGGGTGCCTTATATATTATCTTACATCCATTGTGGTAATAAGATGTGATGCTACTTGTCTTCCTCAAGGCCCTCACCTAAAGCCTCGAAAATCTATATTGAAAAGGATGCAGAAAGGTTCTCACAGAATCAGAAGAGATGGATGAATTCATGTTATCAACGTTTTCCAGCCTCAACTTTACTATAAAACATAAGAATTCAGAGTCTGAAGTAACAGACAGAAGAACTACATAGGATCAAAACATAGAAAAACATGAAAACTATGAGAAAATAAAACTGGCATGTTAAATTTTTCAACATAAGTGTGTAATACTTGTAATGACACTGTAAATACCAGGAATGAACAGATCTCATCAATCTCATGGCTGGTCTGATGACATACAGTAGAATGCACTGACAAGAAGGAAAAACAAAGTTCTAGAGTTTGTACATGCCAAATTGCACAGGAAATACAAACCAGCATTGCAGAGTACAACTTTTGCTCATGAATGGCAACAGGATGACAAGGATTTATTTTTACAATTTAATTTTTTTTCATTGTCTACACAAACTATATTTTACATTCCAATCCCAGTTCCATCTCTCTCCCCTACTATTGCTTCCCCCCACCATCACACTACCACACTCCCCATCTATTCTTCATAAATGTGAGGCCTCCAATTGGGAATCAATAAAGTCTGTCCCACTACTTGAGGCATGACCTAAGTACTCTTTCCTGTATCTATGATTAGCAAGGTATGCCTCTATAGGAAATGAGCTCCAAAAATGCAGGTCATGCACTAGGGATAAATATTGGTTCCACAATTAATGGCCCTACAATCTTCCCAAACCAGACAACTGTCACCCAAATTCAGAGAGCCTGGCTCAGTCCTATACAGGTTACCCTGCTCTCGGTGTAGAGCTAGTAAGCTTCCATGAGCTCTTGTCAGCTGTTTCTCTGGGTTACCATACCATGGTCTTGATCCCTTTGCACATATTATCACTCCTTCCTCCCTATGACAGCATTCCAAGAGTTTGGCCCACTGCTTAGCTATGGATCTTTGCATCTGCTTCCATCAGTTTCTGGATATAGGTTCTATGGTAGCAAATAAGGTAGACATCAATCTGTATACAATGGAAGGGCAGTTAAGCCACCCTCTCCACTATTGCTTAGATTATTAGCTGTGGTCTTTCTTTGTATTCCTGGACAAGTTCCTAGTGCTAGGCTTCTCCCTAACTCCATAATGGCTCCCTTTATCACGATGTTTCTACTATATTTTATTATACACTCATGCCTTGGGTGACAGGTAGATGGTATCTATTAAATTTACAGCTTGATATTTTCATAAACTAGTGCTTGGTAATGCACATACAATACTATAGCAATCCCATAGATTATATCACAGTGCCAATAAAGGGGGAATGAATCCCATCACATCTGTCAGACACTAATGTCCAAAATGGATTATCTTAATTAAATAATGCAGCACTTCAAGATTTAAGGATTTCATATATTAAGATAGAAGCAGAAAATTCAGAAGCAGGATCTCACTTGCTGCACAGAATATGGATTATGTGACTGAGAGATATAATGCTGGGAATCAATGAATCACAGCCTTTGCTGATTTCCACAAGCTCAGACTCCTGCACATGTTAGGAGCTTTCTAACTTGTCTGTGCCAATATTTAGTCAGGCTTTGGTTAACTCCTTGTCCAGCTGTACCTGTGCCTGAGAAACATTAACATACTAGGTTGAGAAACTGCTTGTTTTATGATTTTTTTAAAAAATGCTGGCTGGTCCCGAGCAGCTGGCAGCGGGTCCCGGTGCCCAGTCCTGAGTAGTGGGTGCTGGGCAGCTGGTTGCAAGAGCTGCCAATCCCAGGCAGAGCCCAGCCATGTGGCGCAGGGCTAGTCCCAGCAACACTGAATTCCCAGAAGATGCAGTTTCACAGTGGCGAATGGCTGGGCAGTCAGCAGGTGCAAGACTTGTGGGCAGACACATCATATGGATCAGAATTGGATATTTATTACTTAGAGGGGAAGGAGAAGAAGAGTACACACACACAGACAGAGAGAGTGAGAGGAAGAGCAGGAGAGAGAGAGAAAGAGAGAGAGAGAGAGAGAGAGAGAGAGAGAGAGAGAGAGAAAGGGGGAGTACAGAAGTGAGGAGAGAGGCAGAAGCGAAGGTACCTCTCTGAGAGGAAGAAGGAAGAGAGAGAGAGAGCTCAGGCTGGAAGCTGATGATTAGCCTGGCTCAGTGGATGGGGGAGGGAGTGGGTTTGTCTTGTTTCTTAAAGAGATGGAAACCATTACCTTCCCAGCTTTTTTTATAATAAAAAGTGAGAGACTAGACACCACAGTTTGACAGAATTGGGGTGGTGGGTTCTCAAGACTGCTTCTGGCTTATTTGTGGGCATCATCTTTGGGGGAGACCTGAGAAGACTGGGTGCTGGCCACATCCTGGTATACCTGGTCTCTTTGCTCCTGACCGGTATGTGTGGCATGGAAATGTCTGGTGTCTCTTATCCTGTTTAAGGTATTGGCAGAACAAAGAACAAAGTTAAATTAAGGAAAAAGAAAAAAAAATAGGACCAGGGGATTGAGGGGGATGTTTCTGACCTGTTTA
Organism: Microtus oregoni; assembly: GCF_018167655.1. Taxonomy (NCBI): domain Eukaryota; kingdom Metazoa; phylum Chordata; class Mammalia; order Rodentia; family Cricetidae; genus Microtus; species Microtus oregoni. The sequence continues at coordinate 35,556,937 of NW_024543059.1, forward strand.
AGGTGGATCTTTTAATTCTGCTCCCTGGAACTCACAAGAACTCCTTGGTTTTGTGAAAACAGAAGTTTTAGACACATAATGACTGTGGCATATTTTTGTACAATGAAAATTATTTTTTAAGATTATGGAAGGCCTATATGTGAGAAATTTGATTTGAAATTTGGTGAGCTAACCTGGCAAAACCTCTCAGCTATCAAACTGTATCAGAGATCTTTGAGAAGGATAAGATTTTACTTAAGGTACTGATTATAATTGATCGAAATCTTACTTGGTTGTCACCTAGAGCTACTCTTTTTTGGGATCCTCCATGGTCACTGAAGGTTGCACTTCACCTTTGCTGTTTAGTGCAGGGCCTACCAGGCTACAGAAGACCCTGTGGGCTAAGAAATCTGTAGGAAGACAGGCCTACCTTGACCTGAGCAGCTAGGCTGTCAATTCCAGTGTTTCTGTCCACGTCTGGAGATCTTTAATTTAGATGAAAGGCAGTTTTACCCAATGGTCAGTGCTCGGCAGTTGAAGCAAACTGTGGATTGACGTTGTTGTGTGTCCACCTGTCTTCTGTCTTCTTTGGAGGAAGTAGAGTGTTGCTGCTAGGAGCCAACCTGTTTTTTTTTTTTGTTATGAAAAGTTTTTTAATAATTAAATATTTAAATATCACATTCCCCAGATCTCTGAGCAGTTGAGAGCTGTTTATTAGGTATAACTGCGCTATAGGATTTGCCTGGAAGGCTAGGTCTGAGTCTGACTGTAGTGGCTCTTAACAGGTAAGATTTATACTCATAAAAAGACAGAAAGAAGAAACTGTTTGCAATAGAAGGATAATGGCAAACTGACAATAATGAGAACAGCTTAATATGTTTAAATGAGGATATGATTAAATATAAGGCATTCTGCTTATTTATTTATTGAAGATTTCTGTCTCTTCCCTGCCACTGCCTCCCATTTCCCTCCCCCTCCCCCAATCAAGCTCCCCTCCCTCGTCAGCTCAAAGAGCCATCAGGGTTCCCTGCCCTGTGGGAAGTCACTCATATTTGGTTTCTAGCCATAAATAAAGAACATTGAGCTTATAATTAGTGATCCTAGAGAAGCTAAATAAGAAGGAGAACCCAAAGAAAAACATATAGGCATCCTCCTGAATATTAACCTTCATCAGGCGATGAAAGGAGACAGAGACCCACATTGGAGAACCGGACAGAAATCTCAAAGTCCAAATATAAGGCATTTTTGTAAGAGACTTAAAAATACATACCAGTTTAAAACATGGGATTTATGTTTTTGTAGTCTGAAATGAGATGTAATGAATAATTATGATACACAGAAAGAACAGGAATTGGACAACATAGATGATTTGATGGGCCCTATCAAAGGCATGCTACTGTGCAAAACACATGTAACAGAGTTAACAGAGGATTTTAGTGAAAACCAGGGGATAAGGCAGGGAGGGTATCACCTGACCTGGCTCTTAGCCAAGATGGCAGCAAAGTCACCTGACCCCAGTCAAAATGGCGGCAGCCCCATGTTATATGAAAAAGAGCCACAATTTTTGAGCTGTAAGGATTTTAAGTTTAATGAAAGGGACCTAAAGGCATGATCTGTCCTGTTGCTGAGTTGCCATGCCAGAACACAAGCCACAGAGCAGAGCAAAAGGCAGGAACAAAAAAAAAAAAAAAAAAAAAAAAAAACTGCACCATGTGGGGGGGGGGGCGGAGAAGTGGGGAGAGAGGAAGAAGCAAAGCTGCCTCTCTGAGAGGAAGATGAAAGAGAGAGAGAGAGAGATCTCAGGCTGGAAGCTGAAGATCAGCCTGGCTCAGTGGATGGGGGAGGGAGTAGATGTGGTTTGTCTCTTAAATAGATGAAAACCATAACAGCTTGTCTTCAACAAGCTCTTCCCATAAAAACTCAAAGATTTATAATGAAAAGTAGGCCGAAAGCTTCTAACAGATTCATAGGAGGTGGATGAATCCATAGTAACAATGTTTTTCAGCCTTAGCATTACCATAAGGCATAGGAACTCAGAGTCTGAGGTAGAAGACACTAGACCTGTACAAAATCAGAATGTACAGGAACTGACAATGACATAGCAATTCCTATGCTGGATCTCTCTGGGAAAATAAAGGAGACTATCTCCCCCTAGTGTCATCAGATATTAATGTCTGAAATGGATTATCTTCCTTTCAGATGATACAGCGCTACAAAGCTGAGACAGGGATGTCACAACTTAAAAAGAGCAACAGCAGCTTGAAAAGCAGAAATCTACTTTTGGCACATTTGACAGAAACATGTTCTCAGATCTATAAAGCTGAGAATCAAATAATCCCTGCCTTTCCTGCTTTCCATAGGCTCTGAGTTTTGCAAAAGTAAGGAGCAGCCTGCCTAGTCTAGGCAAATATACAGTCAGCCTTGGTTATACCCAGGTCTAAGTGAGACCTGGACTATAGCTGGATCCCGACTGGTAAGAACCCACACTCCCAACACTTTTATAAGCACTCCTGGCCTCTGATTGAAGGAATATTTTTGTTCAAAGTCAGCATTAATGAGAACCAATAAGAACAGTGATCTCCATTCCAGCAATGGAGACAAATACTGTGGTAATCTTGGAGATCTCTATCAGAGCTGCTGATTGCTGTAAGAGCTGCGGGCCTCTTCCCACAGCCCGGTTCCTGGCACCTGGCTAGCTTATGCCCCAAAATAACAATACACAAACTGTATTCATTTAAACACTGCTTGGCCCATTTCTATTTATGTGTGTAGCACCGAGGTGCGCTTACCGGGAAGATTCTAGCCTATGTCCATCCTGGGTTGGAGCTTCATCACGTCTGCCCGGGAGAGGGGAGCATGGCGTCTGAGCTCACTTCCTCTTCCTCCCAGCATTCTGTTCTGTTTACTTCACCCACCTATGTTCTAACCTATGAAGTCAAGCAGTTTCTTTATTAATTAACCAATGACCTTCCTCCATCAGCTGACTCTATCTTGTCTCCCACCTGAATGCGTGCTTCAGCAGTAGCAGCAATATTGAAAGTGGATGAGAGGGAAAAAGTATAATCTACCATGGCTTGTGACTCCAATTCTCAAAACTAAGAATAGCCAAATAATCAATCACTGGCATTTAGGGGGATGCTCCTATATCATGCTGCTTAGGACTACATTCTGGCTACTTACATGAAAGTCTCTCGTTCTTCATGGATCTGGATGACTGTTATTCTAGGCTTCAAACTGCTGCTTGCTGCTGACATTTTATGATATCCATGTCAGATTCCACAAGAACAATGTTTAAATGCATGATTAGAGATTTCCATGTATTTATTGTGTGTGTGCCTGAAAGTAGATGCTTGTATTATAAGTAGAAATGTATTCTAGCCCTGGACTGATCATGACCAGTTTTCATACTGTAACCAACAGTGTCACAATGTTTGTATGATTTTATGTGTTTTTTCACCACTTCTGCATCTCTTCTGCTGTGGGGCAATGGTCTGTAACCTATCACTTGTATTTTAAATAAACGCTGATTGGCCAGTAGCCAGGCAGGAAGTATAGGCAGGGCAACAGTGATCAGGCAGGAAGTAGAAGCATGACAACAAGAATTAGGGGAAGATGGAAGTTTCAGTGTGCAGTTGTCACCCTGATGCAGATGATTCAAGATGTGACTGCCTCACCAAAAAAAAAAAAATACCAAGCCACATGGCTAACACAGACAAGAATAATGGGCTAATGTAAGATATAAGAAAGAGTAAATAAGAAGCCTGAGCTAATAGGCTAATCAGTTTATGATTCATGTAGACCTCTGTGTGTTAATTTGGGACTAAACAGCTGTGAGTGGCATGGTTAACATAGAGGGACTGGGTAGGACAGAAAACTTGGTCAACACACTTGGAATTTATTTTGGTTTCTCAGTGCCAATTCATACTCATAAATTATTCTGTTCTGTGTTAACATGTGAATGTTGAAATCTTCAAAAAATTCAATACATTCCCTTCACTAGAATTCTTCTCCAATCACTACGTCATCTTGGTACATTTAACTACTCTCTATTTTGTGACATCTGTATTCAGATAAATGAACTGTGTCCATGGATATAGGGTCGATTACTAGCACATGGGCAGACTCTCGGGACTAGCATAAGTGAGGAACTCTATCTTTTCCCTTTCAAGAGCTGACAAAATAACTAATGCCACTGTGATAACTTTAAGGCTTTACTATTCTTCCACCACATAATTAGAATGTCTCGTGGATTTTATAGGAATAGAATTATGAGTGTAAACACAGCTAAAAGTAATTCAGGAGAACATGAGTACTGAAAAATCCCTGACATAGAAGATACGTTGGAGAGCTATATCTCACTGTCAGAATTACAGTTTTTCTTACAGATATGTAATTTGTCAATCGTGGTATTCAAGCTGACCAGGGAAACTCAGAAAACTTATCATCACTCCCTATGGCTCTTGGCCTGGGATCTGATGGTAATGCTAGTTTTTTTCTGATTTTTAATACGAGTCTTCTAATAAGAGTTGCCAATGGTTCATGTTTCCAATCCAATCAGGTTGCTGATACAGTCATCTAACAGTCTGTGTAGACTATAAATAGAAAAGAAAAATAATGTGGGGTATATCACTCAGAGACCCCACAAATATTCCTTTTTTTGTAACTATTCTACTACCTTCCTCTCTTATGTGATTCAGATTGCACACCTCATTTATGTGTGTCATAAGAAGGGCATATAGTTTTCAAATTATAAGGCACCTTGCAAGGTGACTGCAGGTGCCATCTTTGCAAAGGGTGACCACAAGACCACCACCAATGTTTTTAATGTTAAAGGAGATGCTTTACCTCCATCTTGACTAAAGACAAACAGGACAGGTCAGGTGACCTATCCACTATCTTTGCTTGCCTTGTCATTTATTCATGCCTCTGTCTTTTAGTTGCTCTTATAGACTCTGTTGCTTGTGACATGTGTGTGCAGTGATCTGCATTTTGGCAGGGCCTCCCAGAGTACCCACATCATGCAGGGACTCTATCTACCTGTAACAGACATTATACTGACCCCCTGACAACAGGCAGGATGAACCCAGGCAGTACTTTTGCAGTCCAGTAGACCACCCTGGTCTACAGAGCTAGTTCCAGGACAGGCTCCAAAGCCACAGAGAAACCATGTCTCGAAAATCATCAAAAAAAAAAAAAAAAAAAAAAACAACACTTTTGCAGTCCAGTGTCCAATGGCTTCTATTTTACTACATATGTAAGCAGGTGCAAAATATCCCTTTGAGAGGCAAGCTTTTCCCCCTCCCACTCTCTTTACCCAGTGCTCTTCTGAAGATACAGGCCCATCCTTACCTCTCCTTTCTCTTCCAATTTCTCTCTGTATTTCTGTTTCTCTCTTCCCTCCCACACTCCATGTATATCTAAAAGTCACAAATAAGCTCTGACAACCTGGCATGTCTGGTCCTCATATGACATAGGTTCTCAGCTTCAAAATGGACCCTTTGTGCATCAAAGTTTACCTCACATTGTTTTACAGCATTTCCTGCATATAAAATCTCTTAAACATAAAAATGAGGTTCTCATCTCTTTCTTTCTAAAACTAAGTTCCTCTTCACTATTTCTTACACTATTAAATTGATGTATCTACATATAAAGCACCCATCTGTTGCTTGTAGGTGATATTCTGAAATATTCCCTTTATCACATTCTAGTAATCCTAAACAATTCCTCTGCCTTTTTTTGCTGTATAAAAGCCACTACCTTAGAAAATGTGTTCCCTGTGATTCATTTATTCTTAAATCCATAGTGTATAAGCAAGCAAATAAACAATGACTTATTGTCTAGCCCCACGTACCTAGGTTATTTGTATAATGGAAAGCTCAGCTTGTTTTTATGATGGAAAAAAGCAAATGAGGGCAAAACTGGAAAGACCCAGTGCATATGGGGCAGAAATCATATAATGTAGCACAGTGAAAAAGAATATGCTGTATCATTTTGATTTAAATTGTCTAGTGGGTGGAGTTTTTTAAAAGGAAATATAAACATTATGAAGCATTGAATCTCTAACATTTCCAATCACACACCAAAGCTGGCAGACCCTCTTTTCTTCTAGATCTTACTGGCAAAAACATAATTTGGACATGGATCTCATATGGTGCAAATTATTGTGAGCTTTCCAGTTCCAGCCATCTTAAAGATAGGACTCAAAGGTATGGAAATAATTACATCTTCTTTAGACAAATAAAACTTATTTTCCCCTTGAACTGACTATTCTAGACCTTCAGAGAGAACTCAGTGCTTCAGATAGCCAGACAAGTTTTATATTACTGAGCTGTCACCTTAGGCTATTTTACTATTTTCTTCCCTTCTTACACATCATCACGGGGGAACTCTAGAATGTCACGTCTTTGGCAAGTCCAACAGAGTTATCTAGTACACACAAAAGGGGATGAAGGAGCCTGAATTAGGGAAGGGTAACATATGTAACATATGCATAACACTGATTTGTAAGGCCATTGCTATTATCTGTCAGATATTCCAGCTAAACACTTGCTGTTCACATATATCATACATCATACTCCATATGGTGGCCACAGGAAAGTAAAGACACAAGTCCCCACCAAAGTAACAGCAATTGGTGATATCCCTTTGAAGCAGCACCTTCATGCCTATACCACTGAGCTCTCTACGTAAGCACACATACTTACTAGTAGTCCTATGAGTTCTGGACAAATCTTTAAATCTCTTAGGAAAGTCAGCCTACATCAAATATTATCTACAGAGATACATAACTTTCCATTCTAACTTACTCAAGCTACTTTCTAAGGTGTTCCTAGTACTAGCCACCTTTAACTAAGTGGAAAAATGCTTAAATTTATTTCAGTATTTCATAAAACTGCAAGACAACTTCATTCTTTAAAAATTATGATTAGTTCCCATTTTCCAGACTGTTTCTTCTTAAGTGGATATACATAACTATGTACAACATGAGGAACCTGAGCCATAATGGAGATTTTCAGGAAAGTAACTATATATTCGAAAAAATCCTGACTGTGATGTAGGAGGGTCTCCTTTCTATGTGTTGCTTTCATTGGTTGAATAAAGAAAACTGCCTTGGCTTTTGATAGGGAAGCCCTTAGATATGCATGGTAGACAGAACAGAGTTCTGGGAGGAAGTAGGCAGTGTGGCAGACACCATGGCTCTCCTCTCTGAGATGGACTCTGGTTAGACTCATGCTGGTAAGCCACAGTCAAGTGGCAATACAGATTATTCGATATGAGTTAATCAAGATGTGAGAGTTAGCCAAAAAGAGGCTAGAACTAATGAGCCAGGCAGTAATTTAATTAATACAGCTTCTGTGTGGTTATTTCGGGGGTTAAGCTAGCCAGGCAATGGGAAGTGGTCCACTGCTCCTTTTGCAACACTGACTGTGGGTTCTTTACTGCTGAGATATTTTTGAGACCTATTTTCAGAAATAGGTTATATTACTACACAGACAATGTTAGGGCTAAAGGAGGAGATCCACTACATTTGCTTTGAAATTTAAAGCTAGTTTTTTTTTATTTGTTTGCTTATTTTTCATATACCATACTTTGAGTCCTGAGAAAATGGCTCCCCAGGAGTATATAAAAATTAAATTAAAATAAAAGATTGAATGAGAGCCACACAGCTCATTGTATGGACATGTTGAATTTATGTTAAGCTTCCTTTATAATGTCTTGATTTTCACCCCAGAATTTATATATTTTTTTTGTATTGTGAAAATATTTAGCCAATATTTTTCTGCACGATTTTAAAATAGGATGCCACAACCACTTCTGAATCAATTCAAGAACAGGATATGAGAGAGCTTAACTCTACATAAAAGGAGATAAAAATAAGTGCCACCATGTTCATGTGCAAAGTGAGCACATTGTTTACACCAATGCTCAAATGACACAATTCGGTGGATACCTAAACAAAAAGCAAAATAAATACTTCTGCTTTTATGTAGTGCTCATTAGGACACCATTTTTATGAAGGTAGGAGGCCAGACTCTAAGGCAGCTCCCATAAGTCATAGTCAAACAGACACACACCTACACATAGATAGAAATAAATCTGAAAAAAGGCAAGAAACGTAATAATAAATGGGTGCAAAATAATGTTAATCTGTCTTATGGGGAAAGTATTTAAACATCTCTAATCAGTATTCTATGCTCTTCTTTCAGAAGTCTTTTTCTTAACTTAATCTATTATAACATAAATTTAGTTAGCAATGATTTCTAGTTTATTTGAAACTATCATAGATAGATAATTGTTTGATGCTGTTTAGTTATTTTGGGATATGATAGACGTTCACTGTTAAAGAGGGTAAAGAAATCATGCCCCACAAGCAATTATATCAGAACACAAGTGTAATTGTAAGAAATGGGTCTGGGGTCTGTGTGTGTGTGTGTGTGTGTGTGTGTGTGTGTGTGTGTGTTTGTCTGTATGTTTACCCACAGACAACATTAGATGCAATCACCTAAAAGTCAGTGCTAAAAACTTCTATACATTGACCACATTATGTTGACATTCTGTGCTGCTTATGTATGTATCTTTAAATTCATGATAAAATTGAGTAGAAATATAGTATTCATATATGAAATTCTCTACTATATGATATATGTACATACAAGCATATATATTAACACAAATCCGTATACATAGCAGCAGGAGCTTGACACATGTGAAATAAAGAGGTGCTCAGCCCCATGATGCTGGGAATCAAACAATCTCTGACTTTGATGATTTCCACAGGCTCTGACACCTGCATATATCAGGGCCAGTTTCCCTTGTCGCTGACGGTTTACAGTCGGGCTGGTTATAGGCAGGTCCAACTAAGACCTGGCCTATAGCCAGATCCGACTGGTAAGAACTCTCCCTGCTGCCGCTTTTATTTGCACTCCTGGGCTCTGATTGAACGAGTGTCTGCATTCAAATTGCGCATGAATTAAGAACCACCAATGAAGGCAAATCCTGCTGTAACCTTGGAGATTGCCATGAGAGCTGCTGATTCATTCTCGTCTCCCCCGTGAATGTGTGCTGCAGCAGAAACAGCGAAATCAAAAGTGGAAGAGAGGAAAAAATGTAATTTACCCTGGGCTCACTCCCATTATCTAAAACAAAAATTATTAACCTCTGGAGAGTATGAGGTGATGCTCTATCAGACGACCTGGACTGTGCATGTGGCTATCGACATAACAGTCTCCGTTTCTGCCATGATCTGACTGTTTTTGATTCATGACTGAAAAATAACGCCTACAGCTGAGATTTTTTTGATATTTCATATCAGATTTCCCAAAAGAAATGCTTAAGTTCTTAAATTCCAGTTGTCCTCACATGTTTATAGAGACATCCATACGTGTGCATGTGTGTGTGTTCATGTGTGTGTGTGTGTGTGAGTGCCCTGTATGAAAATAGTAAATTGAAATGTTACTCTCTTGCTCTGCTCTGAACATCTTAAATATGCTTACTCTATGCAGTAATGTCAAGAAGCTTCAAAATAATCTGTATTATTAATTTTGGAGAACATTATTCATAATACTTTTTATAATCTCTCCATTTGAACTTTTGTTTGGAGGATTTTATGTGTGGCTCAACACATGTCTGTATGCACTTGTCATTAATTTTAATTTCACAGAGAGAATTCACGCTCATAAAATATACTGTTCAGCATTAATATATAAATATTGTAATTTTGAACAAATTCACTACATTACCCTCCCTAGAATTCCTCTCCAAGCAGTACTCCATCCTTTGGACACATTTACTCTCTTTTCTGTGTCATGTGTGTTCAAGTAAGCAACCTGGGTGTGCATGTATATATGGTCTATATACTAGCACATTTCCAAATCTCAGTGCTCTCAGGGCTGAGCTGACGAATCTAGCTTTCCAGCTTCATCAGCAGAATAAATACATAAGCATCACTGATAATAATTTGTCATTAGGAATCATTGACAGGATTATTAGAAAGTTCTGTGTCTTTTATAATCACAGATTTATGCATGCAAAAGTATATTTATTTGGACATGGTAAAGCATACGAGATATTGCAAGAGAAAGCAACTGAGACATCCACGGTACAAGTTTATTCAGGTATCTTTCACATACTAGTCGGATGCAATGTAAATCAGCAATGTCATACTGACACAGTGCTTCTCACAGGTATGGAATTTACCAGTCAAGGAATGGGAGCTTGTCAGTAAAACTCAGAGATCTTACTGTTGCTTCCTATATCTCCCTGCCTGGTATTGACTTGTGATGCTTGTTTTCCTGGTTTTTAATGTGTGAATTCTAATAACAGGTGCCAGTGTTTCTTATTCTACTCTGGAAGGTTGGTGATAGCTATATCTATCTAAAAGGCGGTCCAGACACTAAACAAAATAGTAAACAAAGAGGTTAACTCAGAGACGCCACGGATGTTTTTTTTTTTTTGTATATTACTGCATGTTATACTATGTTTCTGTCTCTGATCTATCTATTGCATTTTCAAATTTTTGTTACACAGCTTTCAACTTTATTAGTCTTCCACTTGGATTAACGACTAATTTCAATTAAAAATATCTGTTGTATTTTGTAATTCGCACAATATGGATTAATAATAATGCTGTGAATTCCCCAGTGTTTCAAAATCTCTACACCCTGAAAAATTGTGAATATTCTTTATGTTTGAAAATAAGGTCCTTTTAATTATTTCTTGCACTATTCATGTCTAAGAGACTGTCCCCTATGCTGTTAAAATACCTACTGTTACTATTCATCAAATTTGGCTGAGTGTCAATAGCACAGCTAAGAGAACTACAAAATCAAATCTGATTACTTGATTAAATTACCATCTTCTCCAAACGTTATAACTTTTCAACAAGTAGCCCTTCATTCTGTATTAGTGGATAGATTCCCAAAAGGCATGCCTGAAGTTTCCATTGTATCTTACTTGGCAAATGTAGACATATACAATTTACGGGACAACAAATTTGCCTTATGCATTAACCTAGCCTGTGACACATGGCTAGGGAGACTGTGGATCCCAGAAGCAGACTTTCATCTGCACATTACCTGAAGTAATATCATTTCTAATTGTGATATATAGAGGTGTGTGTGTGTGTGTGTGTGTCTGTGTGTCTGTGTACCCACAGACAACATTAAGTCTAATTATCCAAAATATCAATACTAAAAAGTTCAATAAACTCAAAACATTGTGTTCACATTCTGTACTTGTTATGCATGTACTTTTAAATGTACAATTAAGTTATTTCAAGAACAAGTATAATTATTTGGACATGGTTAAGCATATGAGATATTGCAAGAGAAAGCAGAAAAAAGTGGGAACAAGTATAAAAACAGTACTCATATATGAAATTTCTACTATATAACATATGTATATACAAGGATAGATACTAACTCATGCATATACATAGCAGCAGTAGCTTGAAGCAGCATCCTATTTCTGGCGCATGTGAAAGAAACTGGTGCTCAGGCCCCCTAATGCTGAGAATTAAACAATCCCTGACTCTGCTGATTTCCACAGGCTCTGACACCTGTATATATCAGGAGCAGTCTGCGTTGTTGCTGAAAATTTACAGTCAAACTGGTTATAGGACGGTCCAAATAAGACCTGGACTATAGCCAGATCCGACTGGTAAGAACGCTCCCTGCTGACGCTTTTATGTGCACTCCTGGACTCTGATGAACAAGTGTCTGCATTCAAATTGAGCACGAATTAAGATCCACCCATGAAGGCAAATCCTGCTGCACTCTTAAAGATCATAGCTGTTGCCGGGCGGTGGTGGCGCACGCCTTTAATCCCAGCACTCGGGAGGCAGAGGCAGGCGGATCTCTGTGAGTTCGAGACCAGCCTGGTCTACAAGAGCTAGTTCCAGGACAGGCTCCAAAACCACAGAGAAACCCTGTCTCGAAAAACCAAAAAAAAAAAAAAAAAAAAAAGATCATAGCTGTTGATTCATTTTTGTCTTCTCCATGAACGTGTGCTGCAGCAGAAGCAGCCAAATAGAAAGTGGAAGAGAGGGAAAAATGTAATTTACCCTGGGCTTTGATTCCAATTATCAAAACAAAAATATCAACACCTATAATGCATAGTGTGATCCTCTGTCAGGCTGCCTGGACATTGCATCTGACTGTCTACATGACAGTCTCGACTACCACCTTGAGCTGACTTTTTGTGACTCTGGGCTGCAAAATGCTGCTTGCGGCTGATATTTTCTGATATATCATATCAGATTCCCCAACTGCAATGATTACATACTTAAATTCCTGTTATTCTCACATGTTTATATATATATATATATATATATGTGTGTGTGTGTGTGTGTGTGTGTGTGTGTGTGTGTGTTGTGAGTGTGTGAGCGTCCATGTATTTCGGTGTGTGAATGAGTGCCTGATATGAAATGCTTGTTAGTGAAAATGTTCATTTCAAGCCCTGCTCAATCATCCCCAATTATTTATACTGTATCCAACAGTCTCATGATGATTTGGCAATAATCTAAAGCATTCATTTTAGAATGAAATATTCATAAACCTATTTTACTCTCAACAATTGCACAGATTTCCGTATTATTTCATGTGTGTGTAGAGAAATGTCTGCATGAATTTGGCATTAATATTCTTTTGATATTGACAATTCATTCTTGTGTTATATTTTGTTAAGCATTTCTTGTAGAATTTTGAAATTATGAATAAATCAAGTCTGAAAAGAGAAGCCATAGCTGCAGAAGCCGGATCATACTTCCGGCACACGAAAGAAACGCGTGCTCAGCACCGTAATGCTGACAATCAAACAATCCAGACTCTGCTGATTTCCACAGGCTCTGACACCTGTATACATCAGGGGCAGTCTGCCTTGTCGCTGACAGTTTACAGTCGGGCTGGTTATAGGCAGGTCCAAGTAAGACCTGGCCTATAGCCAGCCCAACTGGTAAGAAGGCTCCCTGCTGCCGCTTTTATTTGCACTCCTGGGCTCTGATTGGACAAGCGTCTGCGTTCAAATTGAGCAGGAATTAAGGACCAATAAGAGGAGTGATCTCAATTCCACCAATAGAGGCAAATCCTGCTGTACACTTTGAGATCTCCATCAGAACTGCTGATTCATTCTTGTCTCTCCCGTGAACGTGTGCTGCAGCAGAAGCAGCTAGCTGCTGCAGAAGCAGCGAAATCGAAAATGGAAGAGAGGAAAAAATGTAATTTACCAGGGCTCTGACTCCAATTTTCAAAAGGAAAATATCAACCTCGGACAGAATGAGGTTCTATCAGACGACCTGGACTGTGCATGTGGCTATCTACATAACAGTCTCTGTTTCTGCTATGATCTGGCTTTTTCTGATTCTGGACTGGAAATTGCTGCCTGCGGCTAAGAGTTTCTGATTTTTCATATCAGATTCTTCAAATGAAATGCTTAAGTTCTAAATTCCAATTGTCCTCACATGTTCATACAGATATATGTATACGTGCATGTGTGTGTGTATATGTCAATGTGTAACTGACATGAAAAGCTTTTAAGTGGAAACATTATTTTCTTGCTCTGCTCTGAACATCCTAAATATGCTTACTGTATACAATAATGTCAAGATGCTTAAAAATAATCTGAGGTTATTCAGAGAACATTATTCATAATGTTTTTTATACTCTAAACATTTGCACATTTGTTCATAGGATTTTATGTGTGGCTCTACACATGTCTTTATGCATTTGCCATTAATTTTAATTTTACAGAGCCAATACACACTCATAAAATATTCTGTTCATCATTAATATATGAATATTGTAATTTTGAACAAATTTACTACATCACCTTCACTAGAATTCCTATCTAAGAAGTACTCCATCCTTAGTACATATTTATTCCCTTCTTTGTGACATCTGTGTTCATGTAAACCACTTGTGTGCATATGGTTACTGGGCCTATATAATAGCACATTTCTGCCTCTCAGGGCAATCATAGCTGAAGAAATTGTGTTTTTCCATTTCATCAGCAGATTAAATAACATAGGCCACTCTGATAATATTTTGGCATAATCGTCTTCCACAGGATTATTAAAATGTTCCAAGTGTTTTATACTGACAGATTATGTTGGCAAACTCAGATACTGGGAATTCAAGAGTACTGGTATGATCAAGTATATGTCACATGTTAGTTGCATGCAGAGCCAAATCAGCAATTTCATAATGACATGGTGTTACTAAGAGGTATGGAAATTCCAGTTAATGTATGCAAGCTGGCCAATAAAATTCAGAGTACGTATTGTTACTCCCTATGTCTCTAGGCCAGGTATTGACTGGTGATGCTTGTTTTCCTGTTTTTTAATATGTGAATTCTAATAACATGTCCAGGGTTTCTTATTTCTAAATAGGAAGGTTCCTGATATAGCAATCTAATCAGCTGTGTGGACACTTAAAGAAAAACAATCAGTAACAAATAGTGAATTGCTCTGGGGACCTATCAATATTTCTTTCACATTGTCACCTATTGTACTATGATTCTGTCTCTGACTCTATGCTTTGCATTTCCAACTTTGCATTGCACAACTTTTAACCTTTTTGACTGCTACCTTGTTTAAAAGCTAAGTCTCAATTAAGTATATCTACTGTACATTTTTAATGCCCACACATATGGAATAAGAACAATGCTAACAACTCCCCTGTGTACAAAATCTCTTCATACTGAAAAATATATTTTCACCTATTTTTGAAAATAAGTTCCTTTTAACTGTTTCTTGCACTATTTGTAACTTGGAAACTGTTCCCTAAATCAAAAATTAATTTGCTAATCCTATTCATACTAATACTGCTGTTTTGATTTAAAAAAAAACACAGCTAACAGAACTACAAGAGCAAATCTGAATACTTGATTAAATTACCATTTTCTCCAAATTTAATAACTTGCCAATATTTAGCTTTTCATAGTGTATAAGTGGAAACCTTCATAGTTTCCCAAAGGCATGTCTGAAGTTTTCATTCTATCTATCTTTACTACAACAAACATATATCACTCACAGGAACACAAATTGTACCCAGTACAGTAACCTAGCCTACTATACAGGACTAGGACGATTGTGGTTAGAGAAGCACAACTTTCTTCTGAGACTTACCTGAAGACATAAATTTATAATTGTGTTATAAATATAAATACACACACCCATAGACAACATTAGTTCTGTCAGGGAAATGCATCATTTTACGATTCAACAACTGTTATAATAGCTAAGAACTTACCAAGTTTTGTCTAACCACAAAACTCTCTTTTATTCCTAGATACAAAATATATTGCATGAAATGTGCTTACACAGTTTATGATCTGAAGGAAACTGAAAACATTTCTAATCATAGTGTAGAGAGTATAGAAATGTCAAATTACAAAATTTTGAAAACTTGAATACCAAAATAAAATACACATGTACCAGAAACAAACAGAAAATGTTGTTTAGTGCAGTCACACCATTAATTTTCATGCTGACGCAGATCAAAAACTAATTAACCACTCAGACAAAGCAGAATATTCTATACAAAAGATGGGCGCTAAGATATAATTATACCATTTGCACTGTATAACTGCCTTGATAGGATGTTCCACTCCAAATGTCAATGCTAAAAAATGTTACTCATAATCACCAATTTGTCAATACACAGTGGGATATTTAGGTATACATTTGTGTTGTGTGATCAAATAATTTTAATAAGAAGTGGTATTTATTTCAACATTTTGTAGAATAGTCATACTATTAGAGAGTGAAGCAGAAATAAGTGTAAAGATATAAAAATAGTGCTCAATCTCAAATTCTCAACAAGGTTAAAGATACATTCGTATGTATACATATGTATATGTATATATACTAACACGTACACATACAAACATATACATATACACATTCACATCCAAAAAAAGGAATTAATTAGGATTGGAAAAGATTTAGAGATTATTGCAATTGCACATCTCATATCATGAAAATATTTAAGGATATATTATAAGTTGCAGAAGTCTTTTAGTTTCCTTGTTATCGAAGGCTGTTCCTACAGTTTTCCATGAGGGATCCCACAGACTGTTTTCAAATCAAGGTTATGCCTCCCAACACGATAGCAAGCTAGGTTGTATACTCGGAAAAAGAAGGGCAGAGTCAGAGAAAAGCCATGGAGCCACCAGAAATAGACTCTGGGAGCTTTAGCCAAATAAGACACAGACACATGGTGCTATACAGATGAATAGAAATGGATTAAATTAATATGAGTTAGCCAAGAAGACTAGAGCTAATGAGCCAAGCAATGATTAAATTAATACAGTTTCTGCGTGACTATTTTGAGTCTAAGGTAGCCAGGATGGATGGGAACGAACAAGCAACTTTCTTGCAACAGATGGTGCTACAAGGTGCTCCACTATATCCACGTAAAACCTGAGAAAGCTTGAAAAAGAATTCTAGATATAAAAAAAAAAAAGTTTAGCCACACTTCTCTTCTGAATGGGCTTTGCTTGGGGCAGCATGCTGTGTCTCCTTTAAGACTGGTCTTACTGATTCAGCAGAGGCAACCACTGAGTTTTAAAGTGCAGCTTCCTGGGCTATGCTGCCAGAGAGAACTCTGGCTATGGAGCATTTGAATGGCATTTGTGGGTCAGGGTGTGTGTGTGTGTGCACACAGGGTAGAGAGGAAAGTCGCTAAGACCATGACCATGGCTCAGCGCTTCCCACCAGGGCAGGCAGTGGGATCAGGATTGCTAGGGTTTCACAGGCAGAAAAGCATGGCAGATTCTTGACTCCATGCACAGAGATATTTTCATACTATGCAGTGCTCTGCATAGCAGATTTAGCTATTACTCAGATAAAAAGTGTTTATGTGTTCCATGCTCATTTTCAGAGTTAAAGTGATGAGCAAGGCTCCTTCCTGACAGCCACAGAGCTGGTAGTAATAGTACTTCCACCATTTTGAAAGTGGAGAGAGGTGGAGCCAGCATCAACAGCAGCTGGAACCAAGACACTTACTACCATTTTAATAGCTCTTCAAGACAGTAAAGAGTTACAGATGCAGTGGTGGTACATGTCTTTAATCCCAGCACTCTAGAGACAGAGGCAGTCAGATCTCTGTGAGTTCGAGGCCAGCCTGGTCAACAATAGCTAGTTCCAAGATAGGCTCCAAAGCTACAGAGAAACTCTGTCTCAAAAAACAAAAACAAAAGCAAAAAAAAAAGAGTTACAGATAACACAATATGAACAGATTCAGACATTAAAAAAACTCTAAATGGGGCAAAATGTTGGGTAAATGTGCATAGGCTTGGGAGAGAGAAGCAAAATAGTATAGAGAGTAAAAGAGGTAAATTGTTTAAAAAAAGTCTTAAGAGACAAAGAACACACAGTCAGATTAAAAGAAGTTAAGAAAAGTAAGCCATGTAAAGGTGAACTATACACAGAGAGTCTGGATTATATATATTATTGGGTTTTCGTTCAGATTTTTGACTGTGAAGGAGCTAAGTACAGAAAGACATCTCATTGTATGGGCTGATAAGCTAAGCCAGCATGTATATTATAAAGATATCTTGACTTCAGGGTTCGGGTCTAAGACTATGTTGCTTTATACTTATAGTTTTCCTTAGTTATGATAAAATATAAATAAGATATAAATATTGTAAATGTAATTCATTTTTGATAACTTTTTGTTATATGTAATTTTACTATGTTAAAGTTAAAACCTTCCATTTTGTTTAAATAGAAAAGGAGAAATGGTGTGGGAGGTCTTTCTGTCTATGTGTTGCTTTTATTGGTTAATGAGTAAACTGCTTTGAGCCTGTGGCAGGGAAGAACAAAACTAGGCAGGGAAAGCTAGGCTGTGTGTTGGAAGAAAGAGAGCAGAGAGAAGCCATGGTGCTGCCAGAGATAGATACTGCAGTCTTTAGCTGATAAGCCACAGGCACATGGTGATATACAGATTAATAGAAATGGGTTAAGTTAATATAAGAGTTATCCAATAATAAACAAGAGATAATGGGCCAAGTAGTGTTTAAGTAATACAGTGTCTATGTGATTATTTTGGGTCTAAGCTATCCAGGCATCCGGGAACCAACAAGTGATTTCTTTGCAAAACTCATGCAAAGTCTCTTAATCACCCCCAAAAATGTTTTCTTCTATTTCTTTTCAAAAATAATGTCATCTTAACTATTAAATGCACTACTAAGGTCCCATAGACTGCTCTCTAAGTCATTAATATAACTATTATTTCTATTCCTAACACTCCTGCTCTATTAATGTCCAAACTACAGTTAACAGTACTTTAAACCATCTAAGTCAACTTGTTTATTTTTACAAGTTCTCCAATTACTAGCACTCTTAGGATATTAGAACCTTGGTCCCCACAGATATATATGAAGCTTTCATACTATATTGATTGAGTAAGGCAAATGTATATCAATCATAGAAGTACAAATTATGACCAATATAATAACCTAGCCTACTAAACATGGCTTGTAAGGTCATAGCACAGAATCAAAACGTTCATCTGCAAATTATCTGTAGCCATATACTTTCTAACTGTATTATAAACATTCATCCTTATACACAAAGCAAAATTAACTGTAAGTGTCTGAAATAAAACATCATTTTATAGCATTACTGAATAATTGCACAACTGCTCAAACAGCTAAAAACTCACAAAGTTTTGTGCAGTCACACCTGATCAATACAAACAACTCTCCTTAATTTCTAACCTAAGAATATATTGTATGTAGTAGAGAGAAACATTTAATCTTCCAAAGAAATATGAAATCGACTGTAAGGAAAGTGAATTCTAAGAAGGATTTAAAATTTATAAGAACAGGATTTTGAAGAGTTGAAATACAAAAAACAAACAGACAAACAAAGTTTTAAAAAAGTGTTCAGGACAATGTCACTACAACTTTTCACAGAAACACAGATAGAAATCTCTCTCACTGTCCCAATTTAGTAGAAATATAGAGAAATATGGATATGAAAAGAACACATTTCTACAGGACAATAATTTTGATAGGTAATACAATTCCAAAAGATCAATAGTAAAAAGTTATTTATAATCACAATATTATGATCACATTCTGTTCTCATTAAGTATGCATTTTTATATGAAAGATAAAATTATGTTAAGAAGAATTTATATCTATTTGGACTTCATAGGGCATGCATGGTATAGCAGGAGGAAGCAGAAAGAACTGTGAAATAGTATAAAAATACTCAAATATGTAGTTCTCTATTATATCAAAGAAGCATATACAATAATATATATGTAAATATATGCATTTACATATGCAAACACATTCATAAGTACACATAAATACATGCATATACACAAATGTGAACTAATTTGTATCTATGCATTAATGCATGTTTATAAATATGCAAATAATTTCATATATATGCTGCATATGTACAAATATATATGTACATATATCTATACATACACATATAAAAGGAATTTAATAATATTTGCATATATATTGTGACAAATACACATATTATTCCATGAAAGAATATGAGTCATCTCCCAAAATTGCTAGTTATGAGTTATTTTGTTTATTTGTTGGTCAAGTATGTCCTCATTGTCCCCCAAAAGATTGTTACAAACCATTTCTAAACTATAGTTAAAATTCTCAATACAATGATAAGAACTTATTTCTGAAATTCCTGCTTTCTTGTGTCAACATAGATTAGAAAAATATCTGAAGCGTAGTTACAAGCTTCAGTGAGACTGACTACGTGTGAAAGGGCTGAAAGTTAATCTGCCTGCTAATGGGGGGGGGAATCTCCACACTCACATGAGCTACAAGCCCTAAAACAGTAAACAGTATTCTTCAGACATAGTTGATGGAGGAAGGGCATTGGTTAATAAAGAAACTGCCTTGGCCCATTTGATAGGCCAGGCCTTAGGTGGGTGGAGTAGACAGAATAGAATGCTGTGAATAAGGCAAGTGAGGTCAGAGATGCCATGCCACTCTGCTCTCTGAGGCAGACACGATGAAGTTCTGACCCAGGATGGATGTAGGCTAGAATCTTCCCTGTAAGCACACCTTGGGGTGCTACACACATGAATAGAAATGGGTAATCAAGATGTGAGAATTAGCCATTAAGAAGCTATAGCTAATGGGCCAGACAGTGTTTAAATGAATACAATTTGTGTGTTGTTATTTTGGGGCATTAGCTAGCCAGGAGGCCGGGAGTTGGGTGGCAGGAATGCAGCCTGCAGCTCCTTCAACACATAGTTAAATATCGTGAATATAATGGTCTACATTTGAGGATTAAAATTAACTCCATGAGGTGGGAGAAATACCCTATATGCTAAAATGTCCAGGAAGCTGAGACTAAAATTCTCACAGATATATGCAAAGACTATTTTACTAATTTTGCTAAAGGAAAAAGTGATAATCTGAGTCTATCACTTATTGATATGCCCCTAGTAAGAGAGGTTTATTCTCACACTAAACAGGGAATAATACAATGGTGTACAACTGGGATGTATCTCTAGTGCCAGAGAAACATTACCATACTATGTTGAGATGTTACTTGTCTTTAACAATTCCCTCTCCAAAGCCTCAAATATTTATATTGAAAAGTAGACAGAAAGATTCTAACAGATTCATAGGTGGTGGATGGATCCATATTAACAAATGTTTTCTAGCCTCAACATTAGAATCAGACACAGAAACTCAGAGTCTGAGAAAGAAGACACAAGTGCACAGGCTCAAAATGTATAGGAATGGACAATGCCATAGCAATTCCAATGTTGGGTCTCTCTGGAAAAACAAAGGCAACTCTCCTCTAGTGTCATGAGATACTAATATCTGAAATGGATTATCTTCCTTGCAGATGATACTGAACTTCAACACTCAGACAGAGGTGTCACATGATAAATGAGCACCAGTAACTGTAAAAGCAGGATCCTACTTTTGGCACAAGTGACAGAAACATGTCTCAGATCTGTAATACTGGGAGTCAAACAATTCCTAACTTCACTAGTTTTTATGGGTTCTGACTCCTATATATGACGTGAGCTGATTGCCCCATCTCAAACAATGTACAGGTGGGTTTTGGTCATACCTAGATTCAACTGAGACCTGGAAGATAGCCAGAGCCTGACTGATTAGAACCTGCACTGCTGATGATTTTATTTGCACTCCTGGGCTCTGATTGAATGAGTGTGTGCATTCAAATTGAGCAGGAATTAACAACCAATAAGGGAGTGATCTCAATTCTACCAATGGAGGCAAACCCTGCTGTATGTTTGGAGATCTCCATCAGTGTTGTTGATCCATTGTTGTCTCTCCTGTGAATGTGTGCTTCAGCAGAAAAGTAAAATCGAGAGTGATTGAGAGGAAAAAAAGTAATTTACCCTCCGCTCTGACACCAATTATCAAAAGGAAAATGTCCACCTCTGTAAAGTATGGGGTGATCCTCTATATGGCTGCCTGGACAGTGAATCTGGTTGTCTACATGGCATCCTATGTATCTGCCTAGAAATGGCTTTTTGTGATTCTTAGCTACAAAATGCTGCTTGTGGCTGTGATTTTTTGATATGTCACATCAGATTCCCCAGGTTCAATAATTATGTTCTACTAAATTACCAGTTTTCTTCAAATGTGTTTGCATACAAACATGTGTTTATGTATAAGTGCATGATACGAAGTGCTTGGAAGTGGAAATGTTACTTACAAGATCTATTCTGAACAACCTAAAAAAATGTACACCGTATCCAATAATGCAAAATGATTAAAAACTAATCTGAGGTATTAATTTTAGAGAACATTATTCTTGATACATTTACACATTTGTTTTTATGATTTAGTATGGCTCAACACATGTCTGTATGCAATATTTTGTTATCAAAAAGCCAAATCAAACACAAATATTCTGTTCAGGACATATATGTGGTATTGAAAATTTGAATACATTCACTACATTCCCTTCACTAAAATTCGTCTCCAGTCAGTACTAGATGCTAGTATATTTACTACCTTTTTTGTAGCATATGTGTTCATGTAAACCACCCATGTATACATGGATATAGGACCAATATATTAGCACATTGCAGCCTCTCAGGGATATCATAGCTGAGGAAATCTGTCTCTCCCATTTCATCAGCAGATAGAATAACATAAGCCACTCTGATAATATTTTGGCTTTAAAAGTCTTCCATAGGATTATTATTATTGTTATTGTTATTATAGTTATTAATGTTATGTTTTATACTAACAGAAATATGCATGCAAATTCAGATACTTAAAAGTAAAGAGTATGAGCTGGATGGTGGTGGCGCACGCTTTTAATCCCAGCACTCGGGAGGCAGAGGCAGGTGGATCTCTGGGAGTTCGAGGCCAGCCTGGTCTACAAGAGCTAGTTCCAGGACCGGCACCAAAGCTACAGAGAAACCCTGTCTCGCAACCACCCCCCCTCCCCAAAAATAAAAGTCAAGAGTATGAATATGCTCAAGTATCAGTCACATACTAGTAGCATTCAGATATAAATCAGAAATGCCATAATTACACGGTGTTTCTCACAGGTATGGAATTTAAAAGTCAAGGTATGCAAGCTGGCCAGTAAAACTTAGAGTTCTTACTGGCACTCCCTATGTCTCTAGGACTGGGATTGACTGGAGATGCTTGTTTTCCTATTTTTTAATATGTGAATTCTAATAACAGGGGCCAGTGTTTGTTATTTAGGGAAGGAGGGGGGACTTGGGGAATCAGGAGAATTGGGATAAAGGAAAGGTGGATAGGGGAGCACGGAACCACAATTCTTAGTTAAGGGAACCACTTTAGGGTGAGCAAGAGATTTGACCCTAGAGGGGCTCCCAAGTGCCCAACATGAGGTTCCCAGTTAGTTCCTTGGGCAGCTGAGGATTGGGAACCTGAAATGACCCTATCCTAGAGCAATACTGACGAATATCTTGCATATCATCATAGAACCTTCATCTCACCAAGGCCAGCTGGACTGTGATTGAAAAAGCATGGGATAAAACCGGACTCTCTGAACATGGCGAACAATGAGGGCTGATGAGACACCAAGGACAATGGCACGGGGTTTTGATCCTACTTAATGTGCTGGCTTTGTGGAAGCCTAGCCAGTTTGTATGTTCACCTTCCTAGATATGGACGGAGGGGGGAGGATCTAGGACTTACCACAGGGCAGGGAACCCGGACTGCTCTGTGGACTGGAGAGGGAGGGGGAGAGGAGTGGGGGGAGGGGGAGAAGGGTGGGAGGAGGGGGAGAAGGGTGGGAGGAGGGGGAGAAGGGTGGGAGGAGGGGGAGGGAAATGGGAGGCTGGGAGGAGGTGGAAACTTGTTTTTTGTTTATGTTTTTTTTTCTTCTTTTCTTAATAAAAAAATATTAAAAAAAAAAGAATTAGATTTTTGAAAAGATTAAATTGATGAATCTTTAGCTACACTCACCAAGAAAAGAGGCAGGCACATAAATAAACCAGAAATGAAAAGGAAACATTCTGATCTCTACCACAGGAATGCAAAAGACATTAGGAAGTAATATAAGCAAGTATATGACAAAAAAAAAAAAGAAAGTTGCTGATATAGCCATCCAAGAGGCTGTGTGGAAAGTGACCTATAAAGCAAAGATAACAAAGGTAGCATTTATCAGGAACACCACAGATGTTTCTTGTACATTACCACCTATTTTACTATGTTCCTGTCTGTGATTCTATCATTTGCATTCTCAGCTTTGCATGCCCATCTTTCAACTTCTAGTGCCTGCCCCTGGATTAAAGGCTTAGCTTAAATTAAGTATACCTGATGTACTTTTGTAATCCCCACACATATGGCAAATGAGCAAATGCAGATACCCCTGATAATTAAATCTCTTCATCCTGAAAAATTATATTTCCTTATTTTTATAACCACAACACATATATACATACTCAAATGAAAGGAACTTAAATGTATTTGAATATATATCATGACAACTGCACATCTTGTTCCACCTAAGAGGCATCTCCCTCCATTGTTATGAGATATTTGGTTTACTTATTTGGCAACGGTGTTCCCATTGTCCCACAAATGATTCTCACAAACCATTTCTAAACTATGGTTAAAACTCATAATACAATGTTAAGAAACTATTTCTGAAGTTCCTGTTTATGTCAAAATATATTAGAAATTGGTGACAAGTTACAAGCATCAGTGAAACTTACTACATGCGAACGATAGAAAGTTAATCTGCTTATCACTAGAAGAGAAACAAGCACCTTACTCTCATGAGCTGCATGCCATAAAACAGAAAACAGTGAGAAATCTTCATGCATACTGTTGTCAGAGGGGTGTAAATATTTTGGAATAATTAAATACTTTTCAGGATTAGGATTATCTCCATGAGATGTAAGAAATACCCTACGTACTAAAATATCTCAGAATCTGAGACATAAATACTCACGGACATAGGCAAACACTATTTCACTGTTCTGCTAAAGGAATATAAAGATAATCTGAGTCCTATACCATATGGATATGACCATGGTCTGTGTATCACATGCTTTTAATCAGAGATGTTTATTCATGCACAAAACTGGAAATAACAAAATGATGTGCAGCAGGGATCTTTCTCTAGCACCTGAGAAACTTTAACGTACTATGTAGAGATGTTGCTTGTCTTCAACAAGCCCCTCCCTAAAGTTTCAAAATAATTTATATTTGAACAATAGGCATAAAGATTCTAACATATTCAGAGGTGGTTGATGAATCCATAATAACAATGTTTTCGAGCCTCAATATTACTATTAGACATAGGAACTCAGAGTTAGAAATAGCAGATCTTCACAGGATCAAAGTGTATAGGAACTGACAATAACATATCAGTTCCAATATTGAATGTCTCTGAAAAAATTAAGGAGTCACTCTCACCTAGTGCCATCAGTTAATAGCGTCTGAAAACGATTATCTTCTTGCAGATGATACAGAACATCAAAACTGAAACACAGATGTCACATCTTAATGGAGTACATTACCTGGAGTAGCAGGATCTTATGTCATCAACATGTGACAGAAATGAGTGCTTAGATCTGTAATGCTAGTAATCAAACAATCCCTCCCTCTGCTAATTTCTATGGGCTCTGAATCCTGTACATATCAGGACCTGTCTGCCTCCTCTCAGACAATTCACACTCAGACTTTGGTTATGCCTAGGTCCAACTGAGACCCAGAATATAACCAGAGTCTGACTGGAAAGAATTCACACTGTTGACACTTTTATCAGCACACCTCTGTTCTGATTGAAGGAGTATGTGCATTTAAATCATATGAATTAATAAAAGAAATAAAAAATAAGGGGAGTGAACTCAGTTTCACCAAGAGAAGAAAATACTGCTGTACTCTCGTTTATCTCCATTTGATCTGCTCATTCTTTCTAATCCCCCTTATGAGTATGAGCAACAGCAGAAACAGTGAAATCAAAAGTGAATAAGAGGCAAGAAAATGTAATTTACCCATATCTCTGACTCCAATTATCCAAAAGAAAATATTAACCTCATGAAAATACCTGCAGAGTGCATCAGGCTATCTACATGACAATCTTCATGTCTACCTAGAGCTCTGATGTGAGATTCCCCTCTGTATGCTGTGAATAGCATTGGTTAATAAAGAAACTGTCTGAGGCCTGTGACAGTATAGAGTAGAGCTAGGTGGGGAAAACTGAACGAAATGCTGGAAGAAAGGTGGGAGAGTCAAGGAGGAGCCAGAGAGCTGCTGCCAGAGACAGACATGCCGAAACTTTCCCAGTAAGTTACTGTCATGTGGCAATAAATGGATTAATAAAGATGGGTTAAATTAAAATGTAAAAGCTAACCATTAAGAAGTTAGAGTTAAAGGGCCAAACAGTGATTTAATTAATACAGTTTGTGTTTGGTTATTTCAGGAGTGTGGGTGGCTGGGAAAAGAATAGGATGCCTCCAACAAAAAATAGGTGCTCCCATTTGACCAAAGTAAAATCCACTTAAAACCTGATAGAGCTTGAAAGGGAATCCTGTATACAAAAGAGAAGAGTTTAGTACAGTTTCTTAGTAGATACATTTTTTTTTTTTAAGATGGGCTCGCAGGGAGCAAGAAAGTCATGGCCACTTAAAGAAAGGTGCAGTAAAAAACTGGTCAGCTTTCTTTTTAAAAAAGAAACCCTGTCTCGAAAAACCAAAAAAAAAAAAAAATGAATGGGCTTTTGGGATCACCAGCACAAATGGCTCTAACTCTTTCTCTGGAGGTCCAGATACGGAGCATTTAAATGGTATCTCTGAGCAGCATGTTACAAACTTGTAGTAAGAGGCAGAGCATGCTGCATCCTGCCGCCCAGCTAGCATATACCCAAAATAACCACACAGAAATTGTAGTAATTAAATTACTGCCTGGTCCATTATCTCCAGCCCCTTATTGGCTAGCTCTCACATCTTGATGAACTTATTTCTATTATGTCTGTGTATCACCACATGACAGTGGCTTACCAGCAAGATTCTAACCTACTTCCATCTCAGGCCAGAGGTTCATGGCATCTGCCTGACTGTGCTCTTCTTCCCAGGATCCAGTTCTGTCTTTCCTGCATACTTAAATTTCTGCCCTCTGAAAAGGCCAAGACAGTCTCTTTATTCAATGAAAGCAACACATTCTACACCATTTCCCCTTTTCTGTTTAAACTAAAAGGAAGGCTTTAACATAGTAAAATTACATATAACAGGTATCAAGCAAGAATTACAATTACAATATTTAGATCTTTTTTATCTTTTATCATAAATAAGGATAACTATAAATATAACTATCTATTCTTCAACTCCATCAAAGACTCCAGAAGGATATGATATTTCCTAAGTAAACAAGAGGTAAGCAACTTCCAAAACTCTAGAATTGACAGAGACATCTCACTGCCTATACAGTCACCCAAAGCTATTTTGTACCATTGGAACATCCATATTCACCCTACAGGCCCATAGTATCCAGGAGACATTTCCATGAAACATGAAATTTTAAAGACAGTTCAGTCACTTTCTTCCGTATCCTGCAGAATGTCTCGCAGACTCTTTCATGAATCAGGAACCCTGAAGGATCATCTCACCTTTAGGCAAGTACAGCTGTCTTCTCTCTGCAGGTTCTGTATGTCCAGTTTATGCAACAGACCGGGCAAGAGCAGTTTCTTGCCCAAATGTCTAACCAACTCCATAAGGAGCCTCTTCGATGCCATCTTCCTCTTGAAGTAGGTTGGTCCTGCCAAGAGCAGACATGTCTCATTGTCATGAAAAGTCCTATGTTATTAAAATATTTTAAATGCCATATTCTGTAGTCTTTGAAAGATATGAAGAATGTCTATCTAACTGAAATATTTTTCTATATATCTAGAAAATCTAACTAACATGACTACAAGCTTGACAATTATTGATGATTATCCAGTAACAAACTATATTTCCTAATTTTACATTATATTTTCAAATGAAATACACAATCACAATACCATAATCAATATCAGAAATATGAATATAACAAAACAAAATTTATATCAATGTAAATTATTCATATCTATATCATATCACCCATAAATATAGAAGAATATTTATAAACAATACTTGGGAATATGGGCACAGTTATTTCTCTCCAAACTGCTTCATACTGAATGCTGGCACTGTTAATTAGGTCCATCATGGTATATCCTTTGTACTGCGTTCATCTTAGACACCAGTTGAATGAAGTAATTTTCTGAAGGTGTTCACAGCAACCTATCAGGAGGGTGTGGTCTATCATACCATATTGTTCTAGAAGCAATCCACAGGGTCTCATCCTCTGTGAATATGAAAGAAGAACCTCTTCTCCAAAGCATCATATCCTTAGACCCAAATTCTGAAGTCATAATACCTTTATAATATTTGTGCTGGTTTAGCTTAGCAGCCCATATAATGAAATGTCTCTCTGCATTTATTTCCTTTACAGTCAAAAAATTCAAAGGAAACACAGAAATACACAGAATCAAGACTTTCTGTGAATTTTCTATTTTTACAGGGCTTATTTTCTTCATTTCTGTTCATATATAACTATCAGTACTCTGTCTCTTTAAAGACTTTATCCCCTTTTTAAGCATTAACTTTATTTTATGACTTTTTAATACTTTTTCTTCTCTTTCCCAAGCGTACATACGTCTAACACTATGATCCATTTAGAGGGAATCTGTCCTATTGCATTGTCTTTAATTTTCTACTGTCTTGAAGAGCTTTAAAAATGCTAAGGAGCTAGGTTGCAGCTGCTCTGGATGTTGTCTCCACCTCTCTCCAATTACAAAATGGTGGACGTACCATTTTTGCTAGCTCTGGGGCCACCAGGGAGGAGCTGCACTCAGCAGTGCAACCTGGGAAATGGGCGTGCAACACATAAACACTTTTTATCTGAGTTATAGCCAATCTGCACCCAGAACACTGTGCAGCCTGGAAACATCTCTGTGTACGGCAACAGAAATCCACCATGCTCTCCTGCTTGTGCGTGCCTAGTAAACCTGATCCTGCTGCCTGCCCAGGTAGGGAGAGTCGAGTCGCAGGCATGGACTCAGCCAATTTCTTTCCAACTCTAGTGGGCACAAAAACACCCGGGCCCCACAAATGTCATTGAAATCCTTTATAGCTGGGCTTCACAGTGGCGGCACAGCCCAGGAAGCCGTGTTTTAAAATGGCATAGGTTTTTTCCTGCTGCTATTGCTGAGTTGGGAAAATTTCTTTGTATCACACCCCAGCAAACAGCAAAAACTATATTAAACTCTGTTTTGTGTGTGTGTGTGTGTGTGTGTGTGTGTGTGTGTGTGTGTGTGTGTCTAGAATTCCTTTTCAAGCCCTCTCAGGTTTTATGTTGAGTTAGTTGACCACATTGAGGCACCACTCTGTAGTAAGAGGCAGAGTGGGCTAACTAAAATAACTACATAGATATTGTATTAATTAAATTACTGCCTGGTCCATTATCTCCAGGCCCATATTGGCTAATTCTCACATCTTGATTAACCATTTTCTACTAAATCTGTGTATCACCATCTGACTGTGTCTTACTGGCAAGATTCTAACCTACATCCATCTCAGGCCTGAGATTCATGGCATCTGCCTGACTCTGCTTGTCCTCCCAGGAATGAGTTCTGTCTCTCCTGCCTACATAGGTTTCTGCCCTATCAAAATGCCAAAGCAGTCTCTTTATTCAACCAATGAAAGCAACACATCCTATATCACAAACTACTTAATGGATCAACATAGACCCCATGCATTCATGGAACTAGGGTGATATGATAGGTAGAAGGACCTCCTCAGCAATGTTATTCTGGGTGGGACAAGCAGGATTGACATATTTCCTCTAGCAATGTTGCTGCTTAAGTTTATAAGAAGGGCTTAGAATTTTAAGAAGCCATTATGGTCAGAAAAAATATTACAGATACACAATAAGGACAGATTCAGATATAAAAGACCTCTAAATGAGACACAGTATGTTTAAAAAATGTAGGGTTGGGAGAAAGAAGAAAAGGAGTATAGAAAGTCATAAAGGGAAGTAAATGATTTAAAAAAATAAAACAAAGTCTTTAAGAGACAGAGTACAGTCATATATTAAAGATGTAAAGATAATATATAAATATAAAAAGTTATAGAGTAAAAAAGATAAGGCACTTAAAGATGTAATAGACAAGAAGAATCTAGATTGTGAAATTTAGTGAGTTTTCTTTCAATTTTTTTAATATGAAGGAGCTAAGTAGAGACACATTTCATTGTATGGGATGCTAAGCTAAATCAGCATAGATATTTTTAAAGTTTCTTGACTTTATATTAGGGTCTAAGAATATGTTGCTTTGCAAAAGAAGTTCTTCTTTGTTTCCACAGAAGATGAGAACCTGTGTATTTATTAGGGTCTAATGCAGTTTGATAGACAAAGACAATCCAAAAGTTCACACTGAACTTTTTGAAAAATTATTTCACCCACCAAAAATCAGGAAGCAGTTTAGGGAGAACTATGCCAAAATTCCCAAAATGATTGTTTGTTATTTAAAATGTTTTAAGAATTTAATTTAACCCAGATTCTTCCTGTATATTCAGAGTCCTACTTCATGAAATAGTCTGTCAGACATTGTGCAGAATACAGAAGAAAGCACTGACAAACTACCAATAAGAAGTTAGAGCTAATGGACTAAGTAGTGATTTAATTAATACAGTTTCTGTGTGATTATTTTGAGTCTAAGCTAACAGGGCTCCTGGAAACCAACTAGCAGCCCTTCTCCACCAATAAAGAAATTTTAGCATTAATCTTTTATCTTTTAGAAAGTTAGACATAAAGCTCTCTCTCTCTCCCTCTCTGTCTCTCTCTGTCTCTCTCTGTCTCTCTCTCTCTCTCTCTCTCTCTCTCTCTCACACACACACACACACACACATCACACATCACACAATTAGAAAAGATATGACCTTAGGCAAGATGCAGATGAAAGTTCTGCTTCTGGGTCCACAATCTCCCTAGCCTTATGGCATAAGCTAGGTTAATGTATGAGGCAAAATTTGTTTTCCCATGAAGGGTATACGTCTGCCGTCATCAAGAAAATAGAATGAAAGCCTCAGATATGTCTTTGAGAAACTGACCACTAATACACTATAAATGGCTAAGTATTGGCAAGTTATAACATTTGGAGAAGATGGTAATTTAATCAAGTATTCAGATGTGCTTTTGTAGTTGTGTTAGCTGTGGTTTTGACATTTAACAGCAATATTGGTATGAAGAGTAATAGTTGGTATTTTAATGGCTTAGGGTTCAGTCTGTAAGGCCTTATTAGTGCAAGATAATATTAAAGTACATTATTTTTTTAAAATAAGGGAAAATAAATTTTTCAGGAAGAAGAGATTTTTATATGTACGGGAATCTGCAGCATTGCCCTTATTCCATATGTCTGGAGATTACAAAAGTACAGCAGATATAGTTAACTGAAACTAAGCTTTTAATTCAGGTCATAGACATGAAAAGTTGAAAGTTGTGCAACGCGAAGGTGGGAATCCAAAAGACTGAATCAGAGATAGATATGCACTAAAATAGGTGGTAATTTACAATAAATATCTGTGGAATCCTTGTGAAATGCTCCCTTTGTTTTCTTGCTTTTTTTGTTTTGTGTATACACAGCCTCATAGATGGATAAATTAGCAAATTTCCTGTTTATAAATAAAAAAAAAAACTGGTACCTGTTGTTAGAATTCACATATTAAAAAAAAAGAGAAAAAGAAGCATCACCAGACTACTCAGCCTTAGAAACATAGATAGTGACAGTAAAACTGGCCAGGTTACATTCCTTAACTGGTAAATTTCATACCTGTGTGAAACACCGTGTCATTATGACACTGATTATTTGCCTCTGCATGCAACTAGTATGTGACATATACTTGAGCATACCTGTACTCTTGAATCCCCAGTATCTGAGTTTGCCAGCATAATTCTGTCAGTATAAAAACATGGAACATTCTAATAACCCTATGGAAGACTCTCAAAACCAAATATTATCCGTGTGGCTTATGTTATATAATCTGCTGATGAAATGGGAAAGCCAGATTTCCTAAGCTTTCTTAGCCCTGAGAGGCTGCAATGCACTAGTATACAGTCCCTATATTTGTGCACACATAGGTGGTTTACCTAAACATAGAAATCACAAAAAAGATCTAAATATGTAGTAAGGAATGAGTCCTTATTGGCAATAAATTCTAGTGAAGGGAATGTAGTGAATTTGTTCAAACTTTCAATATTCACATAATAATACTGAACAGAAAATTTTATGAACTTGAATTGGCTCTCTGAAAACAAAATTAATGGCAAATGCATACAGGCATGTGTTGAGCCATATAATATTATACAAACAAATGTGTAAATATTGAGAGTATAAATGCATTATGAACAATATTCTCTAAATTTAATAACTCAGTTTGTTTTTAATCATCTTGACATTCTTGAATACAGTGTAAATATTTGGCATGTACACAGCACAGCTTGAAAGTAACATTTACATTTAGTAAATTTCATATCAAGCACCCATGCATATAATCACACCCACATATGTATGTATGTGTATACATACATACATGTGAGAACAACTGGAATTTAACATTTTAATCATTGTAGTTGGGGATTCTGATAAGACATATTAAAAACCTCAGCAGCATTCAGCCATTGACATCCCAGAATCACAAAAAGATAACTCTGTTGTTGGAGGCATCTTGTTCATTTCTTAGCTGCCCAGAATCCTTAAATAACCACACAGAAACTCAATTAAATAAACCACTGCTTTACCCTTTAGCTCTAACTTCTTATTGGCTGGTTTTGTACATCTTAATTTAATCCATCTACATTAATCTGTGTATAGCCAGTTAGCGGTGGCATACTGGCAAAGTTTGGGCATGTCTGTTTCTGTGAGGGCTCTGTGGTATCTCCTTGTCCCCACCTTCTTTCTTCCAGAACTCAGTTTAGTTTTCCCCTCTTAGCTCTACTCTACCCTATCCCACGCCTAAGACAGTTTCTTAATTAACCAATGGTATTCACAGCATAAAGTGGTAAATCCCACATCACTTCAACTTTTCTGTTTAAAGAAAAAGAAAAGTTTTAACTTTAACAAAGAATAATTACATGTAGTAAAACAGGTATCAAGCAAAAATTACATTTATAATATTTATATATAAATTTTTATCATAACTAAGGGAATATATATATATATATATATATATATATATATATATATATATATATATATATTCTTCAACTCCATCAAAGACTCAAGAAAGGTATAATATTACCTAAGTTATCAGGAACTGCATTGTGAGCAACTTCCAAAACTCTAGAAATAATAAAGACATTTACTACCTAGACAGTCACCCAAAGTCCTCCGGTATGGTTGGAGCATCTATCTTCAGCCTACAGGCCCATGGTATCCTAAAGAATTGTCCATGATGCAGGAAATTTCACAGAATTTCTGCCTCTATTGGCAGTTTGTCAGTAATTATCTTATGTGTCCTGCAGAATGTCTAGCTGACTCTTTCATGAAGCAGGAACCCCAAAAGATCATCTCACCTTTAGATAAGTTCAGCAGTCATTTCTCTGAGGTCTTGCATGTCCAGTTCACACAGAATACAATCAAGACATATTAAAAACCTCAGCAGCATTCAGCCATGAAAACTGCAAGAGCAGTTTTTGCCCAAATGTCTAAACAAACTCCATAAGGAGCCTCATCAATGCCCTTCATCCACTTGAAATAGATTGGTACTGCTACGAGAAGATGTATCTCATTGTCATGAAAAATCCTAATTTTTTAAATATGTTAAATATCATATTATGAAGTTCTTTGAAAGATTTGAAGAATCCTTATCCACCTAAAATATATATCTGTTATCTAGAAAACCTAAGTAACATAACTACTAGCTTGACTATTATAGATGATTATCTATTAACTTATATTTATTAATTATGCATTGCATTTTCAAATGAGCAGCAGAAACACAATATCTTAATAAATAACAGAAATATACATATAACAAAATTGATGTTAAATTTATATCAATAAATCATGTTCCATTCCAATGCAAACTATTTATATCTATATCATATTCCTCCTTAAATGTAAAGAAACATTTATAGACATTATTTGGGAATATGTGCATAGTTTTCTCCACACTGCTTCCTGCTGATTGCTCAGCACGGTAATTTTTGGGGGTCTTCACGGTGGCCTTCAGAAGGTTTTTTGTTCCATCAAATCACACTAGTGTAGAAGCAATCCATAGGTTCTTATTCTCTCTGAAACAAGAGAAGAACCTCTTTTGCAAAGCTATATATCCTTAGACACAAATTTGAAAATCATGATAACTTTAACCATGCTGGTTTAGTTCTGCAGCTCTTACAATGAAATGTCTCTCTGTACTTAGCTCCTTCACCGTCCAGAAATTCAAAAAACACTATAATATACATAATTCAGACTCCCCTGTATAGTCCATCTCTACATGGCTTATTTTTCTTTACGCCTTTGCATCTATGGCTTTCTGAATTCTGCCTCTTTAAAGACTTTGTTTTTAAACAATTTACTTCATTTTAACTCTCTATACTTTTTTTCTTCTCTCTCCTAAACCTATGTATATTTACCAAACACAATGACCAATTAAGAGCCTTTTTTATGCCTATATCTGTCCTTATTGCATTATCTGTAATTCTTTACTGTCTTGAAGACCTTTTAAAATGGTAAGTAGCTTGGTTGCAGCTGCTCTATATGCGGGATCCACCTCTCTCCACTTTCACAATGATACAGCTATCACTACTGCCAGCCCTGGGGCTGCCAGGTAGGAGATGAGCTAAACATTTTAACTGTGAGAATGAGTGTGCAGCAATAAACCCTTTTATCTGAGTAATAGCTAAATATGTTCTGCAGCACACTGTGCAGCCTGGAAATATCTCTCTGTATAGTGGCAGGAATCCACCATGCTCCCCTGCTTGTGTGCACCTAGCAGTTTTCTCCTTCTACCTTCCCAGGCAGGGAACACTGAATTGGTGTCCTTTCCTCCCCACATTGAATGGGCACACAAGCACTCATGCCCACAAATGCCATTGAAATGCTCCAGAGCCAGAGTTTGCACTGGCAACATAGCCCAGGAAACTGCCTTTTTAAAAAAAGGCTGGGCATTTTCTCTGCTACCAGTGAATCAGGAAATCCTCCCTTAAGGGAGCTGCATCACATTGCCATCCAAATGAAAAAAAAATGAGGCAAAACTTTGTTTTTCTATGTCTGGAGTTCCTTTTCAAGCTTTTTTAGGTTTTACATGGGATTTAGTCCACCAAGTTGGGTGTCAATTTGTTAAAGAAGGACTGCTTGTTGTTTCCTAGCTGCTCAGCTAGCTTATACCTGAAATAATCACACAGAACTGTATTAATTAAATAACTGCTTGACTCATTACCTCTAGTTTCTTATTGACTAACTCTTGCATATTAATTTAACCCATTTCTATGAGTCTGTGTATTGCCACGGGGCAGTGGCTTGCTGGCAAATTTTCGGCATGTCTAACCCTGTGAAAGGCTCACAGCTCCTCTTGACTCTGCCCTCCTTTCTCCCAGCATATAGCCTAAGTTTTCCACACCTATTTCTGCTTTTCCCGGTCATAGGCTCAAAGCAATTCTTTACTAATTAACCAGTAAAGCAACACAAGACTGAAGGACCTACTACACCACTATATATTCACCACATTATGTTCATATTTTGTGCTGGTTATGTATGCATTTTTAAATGTAAAATAAAATTATGTCAACAAGAAGTTGTATTTATTTGGACATGGGAGAGCATACTAGGTATTGTAGCAGAAAGCAGTGGGAGCAAGTATAAATACAATACTCATAAATGAATGTCTCTACTATATAAAAGATATATATATATATATATATATATATATATATGCATGCATACGCACATATGCATACACATGGCAGCAGTACTTAAAGCAGGATCTACTTCTGGCACATGTGAAAGGAACAGGTGCTCAGACCCATGATGCTGGGACTCAAACAATCGCTGACTTTGATGATTTCCACAAGCTCTGAAATATATATATATATATATATATATATATATATATATATATTAGCAGTCTGACATGTCTCTGACTATATACCGTCGGGCTGGTTATAGGCAGGTACAATTGAGACCTGGATTATAGCCCGAGCCTGGCTGATAGAACCCACACTGCTGATACTATCGTGTGCACTCCTGGGCTCTGATTGAATGAGTATAGGTGTTCAAATTGAGCACAAACTAAGAATAACAGAAGTGATCTCAATTTCAAAAACGGAGGCAAATCCTGCTGTACTCTTGGAAATCTCCTTCAAGACTGATGGTTCATTCATTGTTGTCTCCCCTGTGAATGTGTATTGCGGCAGAAGTAGTGAAATAAAAACTGGAAGAGAGAAAAAAAATGTAATTTACCCTGGGTTCTGACTTCAAATATCAAAAGAAAAATATCAACCTTTGGAAAGTATTGGGTGATTCTCTATCAGGCTACATCGACAGTACATCTGCCTATCTACATGAGAGTCTTTGTTTCTGGTGTGAGCTGGCTTTTTATGATTCTAGGCTTCAAATTGCTGCTTGCTCCTGAAATTTTATGATATGCCATATCAGATTCCCCAACTTCGTTGACTAAGTTCTTAAATTCCAGCTGTCCTAACATGTTGATACATACATACACTTATTTGTGTATAAGCGGTTGATATGAAATGCTTGTAAGTGGAAACATTATTTTCATGGTCTGCTCTTAAGATCCCAAATATTCATACAGTATCCAATAACGTCAATATTAATAAAAATAATCTGAAGTATTAATTTTAGAGCATTTTCATGATACATTTATATTTTCAACATTTCCACTTCATTTGCATGAGTTTATATGTGGCTTAACACATGTCTGTATGCATTTTTCAATAATTTTTTTTCATATAGCCAATTCACATTTGTAAAATATTTTGTTCAGTAATAATATATGTGAATATTCAAATCTTGAACAAATTCACTACATTCCTTTCATTATAATTCTTCTCCAATCAGTACTCCATACTTATTGCAAATTACACTCTTTATTGTGACATCTGTGTTCAGGTAAACCACTTATTTGTAAATAGATACAGAGTCTATAAATTAGCACATTCTAGCCTCTCAGGACTATAATAGCTTAGGAAATCTGGCTTTCCCATTTCATCAGAAGATTTCATAACTTAAGCCACTCTGATTATGGCTTTAAGAGTTTTCCATAGGATAATTAGAATATCCCATGTGTTTTGTACTAACAGAATCATACATGTAAACTCAGAACTCGAAATTCAAGAGTACAAGTATGTTCAAGTATCTGTCACATCCTATTTTCATGCAGAGGTAAATCAGCAATGTCATAATGACACGGTGTTTCTAATAGGTATGGAATTTACCAGTCAAGGTATGCAAACAGAACAGTAAAACTCAAGAGTTCCTACTGTTACTCCCTATGTCTCTAGGCCTGAGATTGACTGGGTAGACACTAAAAAGTAAAGCAAAGAAAACAAAGAGAGCATTACTCAGAGACCCCACATGTTTCTTATACATTACCACCTATTTTTACTGTTTCTGTTTCTGGTTCTATCATTTGCATTTTCACATTGGCGTTACACAACTTTCAACTTTTGTAGTCTGCGACCCGGATTAAAAACTTACTTTCAATTAAGTATATCTGCTGTACTTTTTTTTCTAATTCACACAATATGGAAGAAGAGCAGTGATGCAGATTCCCACTGTACAAAATATCTTCATCCTTAAAAATTATGGTCTTTTTCTTAAATTTGAAAATAAGGTAATTTTAACTATTTCTTGCACTATTGATGTCTAAGAGACTCTCCTCTAAACCAACAACACACCTGTTGATTATATTCATACCACTACTACTGTTTTAATGATAAAAGCCCAGCTGACAGAACTACAAAAGCAAATCTGAATACTTGATTATATTAACATATTCTCCAAATTTTATGACTTGCCAAAGCTTAGCCCTTCACAGTGTACTAGTGGCTAGTTTTCCAAAGGTATCTCTAAAGTTTACATTCAATCTTTCGTGATGAAGGCAGACATATATCACTCAGGGGAAAACGAACTGTGTCCAACATAGAAACTTTGTCTTCTGCATATGGCTAGGGAGATTGTGGACCAAGATTCAGAACTTTCATCTGCTACTTGCCTGACGACATGTCATTTCTAATTGTGTTATAAATATATATGCATATACCAACAAACAATATTCGACCTAACTGCCAGGAAAATACATCATTTACACAATTCCAGAATAGCTAAAATGGGTAAAAACTTTTCACGTTCTGCCAACCACAAAATTCTCTGTTATTCCTAGATGCCAAAAATATTGCATGCAGTGAGCAGTC
The DNA here is from genome assembly GCF_018167655.1 of Microtus oregoni. NCBI lineage: Eukaryota > Metazoa > Chordata > Mammalia > Rodentia > Cricetidae > Microtus > Microtus oregoni. The sequence continues at coordinate 35,594,833 of NW_024543059.1, forward strand.
AGTTTACGATCTTAAAGAAAATGAAAACATTTCTAATCCATGTGTCATCTCAGAGAGTGTGGGATATTCAAATCATAGAATTTTGAAAACTTGCATAACAAAATCAAAATACACATACACCTAAAACAAACAGACAAGAAGTTTAGCACAGTCACAGAATAAATTGTCATTCTAATAACACAGATAAAAAAAAAACTCTCTCAACTACTGACACTTAGCAGAGACGTACATATGTAACTTGGATGCTATGATAAAATTAAACGATTTGAACTGTACAATCGCCTTCATAGGATTTTCCATTCCAAATGTCAATGCTAAAATTTGCTACTCAACATTGCCACCTAGTGAACACAGGGGTGGATAGGGAGGTATGTATTTGCATATGTAGGATAACATAATAATTTTAATAATAAGCGGTATTTATTTTGACATATAGTAGAGCAGATATGGTATTGCAACAAGAAGCAGAAAGAAATGCAAAAAATATAAATACAGTGTGTAATATTAAATTCTTCCCTAGGACAAACATGTATACACATGAATAAGCATATGTAAAAACACATATGAAAAAAACATACATATATATGGACACAGCCACATTCTTATACACACACATATACATATATTCTCATGATAAAGGAATTTAAATGGATTGAAAAAAGTAACTAGCTAGATATTGTTCAACTACACATCTTATATAATGAATGTATATAAAAAATACGTCTCTCAGTTACTAGAATTTTTTGGTTTGGTTGTGGATTAAGTGCATTATCCTAACCCACCATTTGAGGTCTTGCAGATCATCTCCAAATGTCAGTGCTAAAAATGGTTACATATAACCAACTATGTCTGATGTTTATACATAGTTATATCATATAACACAAATCTGTCAGTTTGGTAACAACTTAGAACCTTTGCTGAAACTGTCTACCTGTGAAAGACCTGGACAATAATTGCCCTGTTCAGGATAACCTAAACTCCTCAATCTCATGAGATGCTTGACTTAACAAAAGTGAGCAGTTCAGACATATTTGTCACATTGATATGATTTTTCTGGGCATAATCTAGTACTACTGAGGATTATGATTGACCCTATGAGATGGAAGAAATATCCCACATTGCTTAATTTTCCAAACATCAGACACTAGAATGGTCTCAGACATAGGAAAAAATATTTCTCTCATTCTGCCAAAAGAATATAGATGTATACAGAATGCCTATGACATAGTGATATACCTATAAATCTGTGCATCAACTGTCCATAATCAAAAATGTTTCTTTATGAACTCAATGGGAAATAAAACAATGATATGCAGGGGTTCTTTCTATAGTGCCATTCACCCTTGGGGTACTATCTTGTCATGTACACCATTCTCCATTATCCCTAGAACTAGAAAATAGGGCCTGTAGTGGGTAGAGATAATTTATGATCCAAAGGGAAAAGGAAAGATTTGTGACCAACATGTCTTCTCAGAGAGAGAGGAAATTTTTTATCAAAGAATTTTGAAAACTTGCATGCCAAAATCAAAATGCACAGGAACATGAAACAAACAAACAAGAAGTTTAGTGCAGCCACACCATAAATTGTCATGCTAACACAGATGGAAAACACTCTCAACTACTCACACTTAGCAGAAAAGCGCCATACAAAAGTTGGGTGTTAAGATAGAATTAAAGCATTTGCACTGTACAACTGCCTTTATGGGACTTTCTATTTCAAATGTCAATGCTAAAATTTGTAATCAGAATCACAAATTACAAACACAGAGTGGATAGTAATGTGTAAATTTGAGAATGTATAATAAAATATTTTTTTATTTTTTTATTGATTTTATTGAGCTATACATTTTTCTCTATGCCCTCCCCTCCACTGCCCTTCCCTTTAGCCTTCTCACATGGTACCCATGCTCCAAATTACTCAAGAGACCTTGTCTTTTTCTACTTCTCATATAGATAACATTTATGTATGTCTCTCTTAGGGTCCTCATGGCTGTCTAGCATCTGTGGGATTGTGAATTGTAGGCTGGTTTCCTTGTATTTATGTCTAAAATCCACTTATGAGTAAATACATATGTCTTTCTGGGTCTGGGTTGCCTCACCCAATATGATATTTTCTAGATCCAACCAGTTCCCTGCAACTTCGAGATGTCATTATTTTTTCTGCTGTGTAAAACTCCATTGTGAAAATGTACCACACTATCTCTATCTGTCCACTGGTCAAAAAAAAGTTAGGCTGATTCCAGGTTCTGGCTATGACAAAAAATGCTGCAATGAACACAGTTGAACACAGGTACTTATGGTACACTTGAGCATCCTTTGGGTATATACCCAAAAGTGGCATTGCCGGATATTAATCCACACTCATACAAGCAACTGAGTTTTGACCACAAGCAAAATTTATAAAATGGAAGAAAGAAATCATCTTTAATAAGTGGTCTGGTGTAACTGAATATCAACATGTAGAAGAATGAAAATAGATCCAGTAGGTAGAAGATTCTAACAGATATTGAGGTAGCAGATAAATCCATAGTAAGAATGTATTCCAGTCTCAACATTACAATCAGTCATAGCAGCTCAGAGTCTCTGGTAACAGGCACAAGATCTGCAAAGGATCAAAATGTACAAAAACTGACAAAAGCATAGCAATTCCTATGCTGTATCTCTCTGGGAAAAAAAAGGACACTCTCTCCCCAACTGTTTGTTCAGTAATGCTAATATCTGAAATGGATTGTCTTCCTTGTACATGATATCGCACTTCAAAACCGAGACACAAGCCGGCCGGTGGTGGCGCAGGCCTTTAACCCAGCACTCAAGAGGCAGAGGCAAGCAGATCTGTCAGTTTGAGACCAGCCTGCTCTACAGAGCTAGTTCCAGGGGACAGGCTCCAAAGCCACAGAGAAACCCTGTCTCAAAAAACAAACAAAAAAAAACCAACCAACAAACAAACAAACAAAAACAAAAAACAAAACCGAGACACGTGTCACATTGTAAAATAGCTGCAGTAGCTTGAGGCAGGTTCTACTTCTGGAACATGTGACAGAAAAGTGTGCTCAGATCTGTATTGCTGAGAATCAAACAATACCTAATTTTGCTAATTACTACTGTCTCTGACTCCTAAACACGTGAGGAGCAGTCTGCATTGTTGTGGACTATTTGCAGTCAGGCGTGGGTTATATCAAGGTAGAGCCTAACTGGCAAGTACAAGCAATCCTATTGTTTTTTTTTTTTTTTTTTTTTTTTTTTTTTTTTTTTTTTTTTTTTTTTTTTTTGGTTTTACTAGACAGGGTTTCTCTGTGGCTTTGAAGCCTGTCCTGGAACTAGCTCTGTAGACCAGGCTGGGCTCCAACTCAAGGAGATCCGCCTGCCTCTACCTCCCAAGTGCTGGGATTAAAGGCATGAGCCACCATCGCCCTGCACTCCTATTGTTTTACTGGCACTTCTTGGTTATGACTGAACAAGTGTCTGCATTCAAACTGAGCACGGATTAACAACCAATTAGGGGCATGTTCTCAATTCCACCAATTGAGGCAAATCCTGCTGTAGTCTTGGAGATCTCCATCAGAATTGTTGATTCATTGCTCTCTCCCTCGTGAATGTGTGCTGAAGCAGAAGGATTGAAATTGAAGGTGCCTCAGAGCAAAAAGTGTAATTTACCCTAGGCTCTGACTCCAATTATCAAAAGGAAAATATTCAGCTATAAAAAATATGGGGTGATCCTTTATCAGGCTGCCTGGACAGTGCATCTGGTTATGTACATGACAGTCTCCATTTATGCCATAAGCTGGCTTTCTGTGATTCTTTTTTTTTATTTATTTTTTTCATTTAAAAATGTAAGGTAAATGAAAAATTTTAACTTTAACATGGTAAAACTGAATACAATAAGAACCATTATCAAATAGTAATTTAAAAATATTATATCCTTCTTGATGGAGTGGAAGACTTGATAGTTAAAGTTTTCCTTAGATATGATAGAAAGTAAGTTAGGGATAAAATTTTGGATTTACTAATATAAGACAGATTATGGATCATTTTCTTTAAATTTATCAGATACAAATGAATTGGAATTAAGTACATTGTGAATGTAATAGCATAAGCTGGCTTTCTGTGATTCTTGGATGCCAAATCCTGGTAGTGTCTGAGATTTTATGATATGTCATATCAGATTCCTTATCTGCAATGATTAAGTCCTTAAATTCCAGTTGTCCTTACATGTATATACATACAAAAATATATTTGTATGTATAAGTCCTTGATAGGCAATGCTTTGATGTAAAAATGTTATTTATAATATTTTCTCTCAACATCCCAAATATGTACACTGTATCCAAATACAAAATGATTAAAACATATTCTGAGTATTAATTTTAGAGAGCATTATTTATAACACATTTATACTCTCAAATTTCACATTTGTTTGTATGGTTTAATGTATTGCTCAACAAAAGGTTTTATCCATTTGCCATTAATTTTTATTCAAAACCAATTCAAACTCATAAAATATTCCATTCAGTATTAATATGTGAATATTGAAAATTTTGAAGGAATTCACTATTTTCCCTTCACTAGAATTCCTCTCCAATTAGTAGTCCATACCTAGTATATATTTACTCTCTTCTTTGTGACATCTGTATTCAGGTAAACAACCTCAGTGTGCACAAATATACAACCTATATATCACAGCACATTTTGTGTGTGTGTGTGTGTGTTTGTGTGAGCATGTGTGTGTGTATTTTGATGTGTGAACGAGTGCCTCAAATAAAATGCTTGTTAGTGGAAATGTTAATTTTAAGCCCTACTCTGAACATCCCCAATTTGCGTAATGTATCAAACAGTCTCATGATGATTAGGTAATAATCAAAGGCATTCATTTTAGAATGGAAGATTCATGAAACTCCTTTACTCTCAACAATTGCTCGTTTTTTCATACGACTGCATGTGTGGTTACACAAATGTCTGCATGAATTTAGCATTAGCATTCTTTTTATATTGACAATTCATTCTCATAAAATATTCTGTTACGCATTACTTGTGGAATATTGAAATTATGATCAAATCGAGTCTGAAATGAGAAACAGTAGCTACAGAAGCTGGATCATACTTCTGGCAGACATTAAAGAAACGCGTGCTCAACACCCTAATGCCGACAATCAAACAATCCAGACTGCTGATTTCCACAGGCTCTGACACCTGTATACATCAGGGGCAGTCTGCCTTGTTGCTGACAGTTTACAGTCGGGCTGGCTATAGGCAGGTCCAAGTAAGACCTGGCCTATAGCCAGACCGACTGGTAAGAAGGCTCACTGTTGACGCTTTTATTTGCACTCCTGGGCTCTGATTGGACGAGTGTCTGCGTTTGAATTGAGCACAAATTAAGAACCAATAAGAGGAGTGATCTCAATTCTACCAATGGAGGCAAATCGTGCTGTACGCTTGGAGATTTTCAGCAGAACTGCTGATTCATTCTTGTCTCTCGCGTGAACGTGTGCTGCAGCAGAAGCAGAAAAATCGAAAGTGGAAGAGAGGAAAAAATGTAATTTACCAGGGCTCTGACTCCAATTTTCAAAAGGAAAATATCAACCTCGGACAGAATGAGGTGATCCTCTATCAGACGACCTGGACTGTGCACGTGGCTATCTATATAACAGTCTCCGTTTCTGCCATGATCCGGCTTTTTCTGATTCTGGACTGATAATTGCAGCCTGCGGCTGAGATTTTCTGATTTTTCATATCAGCTTCTTTAAATGAAATGCTTAAGTTCTTAAATTCCAGTTGTCCTCACATGTTCATACAGATATACGTATATGTGCATGTGTGTATGTGCATGTGTGCAAGTGTGTGTCTGTCAATGAGCAACTGATATGAAAAGTTTTTAAGTGGAAACGTTATTTTCTTGCTCTGCTCTGAACATCCTAAATATGCTTACTGTATACAATAATGTCAAGATGCTTAAAAATGATCTGAGTTATTAATTTCAGAGAACATTATTCATAGTGCTTTCTATACTCTAAACACTTGCACATTTGTTTGTAGGATTTTATGTGTGGCTCTACGCATGTCTGTATGCATTTGCCATTAATTTTAATTTTCAGTCAATTCACACTCATAAAATATTCTGTTCAGCATTAATATAAAATATTGTAATTTTGAATAAATTCACTATATCACCTTCACTAGAATTCATCTCCCATAAGTACTCCATCATTTGTACATATTTACTCTTTCTTTTGTGACATCTGTGTTCAGGTAAACCACCTATATACACATGGATACAGCGCCTATATAGTGTACATTTCTGCTTCTCAGGGCTATCATAGCTGAAGAAATCGGGTTTTTTCCATTTCTTCTACAGATTAAATAACATAAGTCACTCTGATTTTGGCATAATCATCTTTCAAGGGATTATTAAAATGCTCAAAGTGTTTTATACTGACAGAATTATGTTCGCAAACTCAGAAACTGGGAATTCAAGAGTACAGGTATGAGCAAGTATATGTCACATGTTAGTTGCATGCAGAGCCAAATCAGCAATTTCATAATGACATGGTGTTACTAATCGGTATGGAATTAATGTATGCAAGATGGTCAATAAAATTCAGAGTACGTATTGTTATTCCCTATGTCTCTCAGTCAGGTATTGACTGGTGATGCTTGTGTTCCTGGTTTTTAATATGTGAATTCTAATAACATGTGCCAGGGTTTGTTATTTCTAAATAGGAAGGTTCCTGCTATAGCAATCTAATAAGCTGTCTAGACACTAAATAAAAAAGAAGCAACAGTAACAACTAGTGCATTGCTCTGGGAAGCTATCAATGCTTCTAGCACATTGCCACCTATTGTACTATGTTTCTTTCTCTGACTCTATGCTTTGCATTCCTTACTTTGCATAGCACAACCTTTAACCTTTTTGTCTGCTACCTCATTTAAAATCTGTTTCAATTAAGTATATGTACTTTTTTTTTAATGCACACAGGTATGGTATAAGAATAATGCTGACAACTCCCCTGTGTACAAAATTTCCTCATACCGAAAAAAAATTCACCTATTTTTGAAAATAAATTCCTTATAACTGTTTTTTGCACACTTTTAACTTAGTAACTGCCCCCTAATTCAAATTCACTTGCTGATCCTGTCTATACCAATACTGCTGTTTTGATGTAAAAAAAAAAAAAAAACCACAGCTAACAACTACAAGAGCAAATCTGAATTCTTGATTAAATTACCATCATCTCCAAATTTTATAATTTGCCAATACTTATACTTTCATAGTGTATAAGTGGAAACTTTCATAGTTTCCCATAGGCATGTCTGAAGTTTTCATTCTATCTCTCTATACTACAACAGACATATATCATTCACAGGAAACAAATTGAAATTGTGCCCAATACAGTAACCTAGCCTACGATACATGACTAGGGTGATTGTTGTCTGAGAAGCACAACTTTCTTCTGAAACTTACCTGAAGACATATATTTTTAATTGTGTTATTAATATAAATACATATATCCACAGACAACATTAGGTCTGTCAGGGAAATGTGTTTTTGACAATCAACAACTGTTATAATGGCTAAGAACTTATGTTCTGTCTAACCACAAAACTCTCTTTTATTCCTAGATACAAAAAATATTGCATGCAATGGGCTTCCACAGTTTATGATATGAAGGATAATGAAGACTTTTCTAATCATGGTGTAGAGAGTATGGAAATGTCAAATTACAAAATTTTGAAAACTTGAATACCAAAATAAAATACGCATGTACCAGAAACAAACAGAATAAAAAGTTGTTGAGTGCAGCCACACCATCAATTGTCATGCACACGAAGATCAAAAACTTTTTAACCACTCAGACATAGCAGAATATTCCATACAAAAGTTGGGTGCTAAAATATAATTAAACCATTTTTACTGTATAACTGCCTTGGTAGGATGGTCCGTTCCAAATGAAAAAGCTAAAAAATGTTACTCATAATCACCAATTTAAGTGATTAACACAGGGGTTAGTTAGTTATAGATTTGTGTATGTGTGCTCTGTTAATGTTCAAACTACAATTAACAGTACTTTAAACCATCTAAGTCAACTTGCTTATTTTTACAAGTTCTCCAATTACTAGCAATCTTAGGATATTAGTACTTTAGTTCCTACAGATATATATTAAACTTTCACACTAAATTGATTGAGTAAGCAAATGTATATCATTCATAAGAGGACAAATTATGACCAATACAATAACCTAGCCGACTAAACATGGCTTACAAGGTCATAGCACAGAATCAGAACGTTCATCTGCAAATTATCTGAAGCCATGTACTTTCTAACTGTACTATAAATATTCATGCTTATACACAAAGGCAAAATTAACTGTGTCTGAAATAAAACATCATTTTACAGCATTGCTGAATAACTGCACAACTGCTCAAATAGCTGAGAACTTGCAAAGTTTTATGTAGCCATACCTGATCAATACAAACAACTCTCCATTATTCTTAACATGAGGATATATTTGTACAGTAGAGACATTTTATCTACCAAAAAAAAAGGAAATCTAGTATAAGGAAAGTAAATTCTAAGAAGGATACATATTTATAAGAACAGGATTTTGAAAACATGATAAAAAAACAAACAATCAAAAAAGACAAAACTATGTGTTAAAAAAGTGTTTAGAACAATGTCACCAAAAATTCTCACAGAAACACAAACAGAAATCTCTCTCAATTTCCCAACTTAGGAAAAATATAGAGAAATATGGATACTAAATGAAAGATCCCATTTCTACAGGACAATAATTTTGATAGGTCATAAAATTCCAAAGGTCAACGCTAAAAAGATATTTATAATCACAAAATTATGATCACATTCTGTGCTCATTATGTATGCATTTTTATTTGAAAGATAAATTTATATTAAGAAAATATTATATTTATTTGGACTTCAGAGCATACATGGTATTGCCTGGGGGAAGCAGAAAGAGTGTGAAATATTATAAATAGAATGCTCAAATATGAATTTCTCTATGATATCAAAGATGTATATGCAATAATATATGTAAATATGTGCATATATGCTAACACTTTCATGAATATGCATGAACACATGTGTATATATACAAATGTGAACTCATGTCTATCTATGCATCTTCATAAAAATGCAAACACTTTCATACATGCTATATATATATATAAACATGCATGTACATATGCACATATATAAATACACATATTATAAGAATTTAAAAATATTTGGAGATATAATGTGACAAATTCATGAAAGTTAATCTGCCTGTTACTAGAGGGGGAAAAAAATTCCACAATCTCATGAGCTACATGCCTAAAACAGTAAGCAGTATTCTTCAGACATAGTGTTGCCAGAGGCATTAAATAACATGAATGTACTGGACTACTTTTGAGAATAAAATTAACTCCATGAGGTGTGAGAAATAACCTATGTGCTAAAATGTCCACCAAGCTAAGACTAAAATTCTCACAGATATATGCAAAGACTATTTTCCTAATTTTGCTAAAGGAAAAAGTGATAAACTGAGTCTATCACTTATTGATATGTCCCTAATAAGAGAGGTTTATTGATTCATTAAACAGGGAATAACACAATGGTGTACAACTGGGATGTATCTCTAGTGCCAGAGGAACATTACCATTCTATGTTGAGATGTTATTGTCTTCAGCAATCCCCTCTCCAAAGCCTCAAATATTTATATTGAAAAGTAGGCAGAAAGATTCTAACAGTTTCAGATGCGGTAAATAGATTAATAGTAAAAATGTTTTCTAGCCTCAATATTAGAATAAGACATAGGAACTCAGAGTCTAAGAAAGCAAACATAAGATCAGCACAGGATCAAAACGTATAAGAATGAACTATGCCATAGCAATTCCTATGCTGGGTCTCTCTGGGAAAACAAATTCAACTCTACTCTAGTGTCATCAGATACTAATATCTGAAATGGATTATCTTCCTTGCAGATGATACAGAACTTCAAACTTGAGACAGAGGTGTCACATCTTAAAAGAGCAGCAGTAGCTGTAGAAGCAGGATCTTACTTCTGCCATATGCAACACAAACATGTGCTCAGATCTGTAGTGCTGGGAATCAAACAATTCCTAATTTCACTAATTTTTATTTGTTCTGACTCCTATACATGTCATGAGCTGATTGCCTTGTCTCGACCAATGTACAGGTGGGTTTTGGTCATACCCAGATTCAACTGAGACCTGGAAGATAGCCAGAGCCTGCCTGATAAGAACCTGCATGGCTGATGCTTTTATTTGCACTCCTGGGCTCTGATTGAATGAGTGTATGCATTCAAATTGAGCAGGAATTAACAACCAATAAGGGAGTGATCTCAGATCTACCAATAGAGGCAAACCCTGCTGTACACTTGAAGATCTCCATCAGTGCTGTTGATTTATCGTTTTCACCCCTGTGAATGTGTGATGCAGCAGAAGCAGTGAAATTGAAAGTGAATGAGAGGGGAAAAAATGTAATTTATCCTCAGTTCTGACTCCAAATATCAAAAGGAAAATGTCCAACTCTGTAAAGTATGAGGTGATCCTCTACAGCCTGCCTGGACAGTGAATCTGGTTGTCTACATGGCTGCCTTTGTTTCTGCCTAGATCTGGCTTTTTGAGATTCTTGGTACAAAATGGTACTTGTGGCTGAGATTCTTTGATATGTCATATCTGATACCCCAGATTCAATAATTATGTTCTACTAAATTACCAGTTTTTTTTCAAATGCATTTGCATACAAACATGTGTGTATGTATAAGTGCTTGATATGAAGTGCTTTGAAGTGGAAATGTTACTTACAAGATCTGCTCTGAACATCCCAAATATGTACACTGTACCCAAAAATGCAAAGTGACTAAAAACTAATATGAGGTATTAATTTTATAGAGGATTATTGGTGAAACATTTATATTTTCAACATTTGCACATTTGTTTTTATGATTTAGTGTGGTTCAACACATGTCTGTATGCAATATTTTGTTTCCAAAGAACCAATTCAAACACCCAAAATATTCTGTTCAGGATATATATGTGAGTATTGAAAATTTGAATACATTCACTACATTGCCTTCACTAGAATTCGTCTCCAGTCAGTACTCAATGCTTAGTATATTTACTCCCTTTTTTTGTGGCATATGTGTTCACATAAACCACCCGTGGGTGCAGGGATATAGGATCAATATAGTAGCACATTGCAGCCTCTCAGGGATATCATAGCTGAGGAAATCTGTCTCTCCCATTTCATCAGCAGATAGAATAACATAAGCCACTCTGTTAATATTTTGGCTGTAAAAGTCTTCCACAGGATTATTAGTATTGTGTTTTATACTGACAGAATTATGCATGAAAAGTCAGATACTGAAAAGTAATGAGCACAACTATGCTCAAGTATCAGTCACAGACTAGTTGCATTCAGATGTAAATAAGCAGTGCCATAATTTCATGGTTTTTCTCACGGGTATGGAATTGACCACCCAAGGTATGGAAGCTGGCCAGGAACACACAGAGTTCTTACTGTTACTCCTTATGTCACTAGGACTGGGATTGACTGGAGATGCTTGTTTTCCTATTTTTAAATATATGAATTCTAATAACAGGTGCCAGTGTTTGTTATTTATAAAATGTAAGGTTGCTGATATAGTTTACTAAGAAGCTGAGTGGACACTGACCTAAAGAAGCAAAGATAACAAAGGGAGCATTACTCAGAAACACAACAGATGTTTCTTGTACATTACCACCTATTTTACTATGTTTCTATCTCTGACTCTATCTTTACATTCTAAGCTTTGCATCTCAGCTTTCAAATTCTAATGCCTTCAACATGTCTTCTCAGAGAGATAGGAAATTTCCTATCAAAGAATTTTGAAAACTTGCATGCCAAAATCAAAATGCACAGGAACATGAAACAAACAAACAAGAAGTTTAGTGTAGTCACAACATAAATTGTCATGCTAACACAGATAGAAAACACTCTCAACTACTCACACTTAGCAGAAAAGTGCCACACAAAAGTTGAGTGTTAAGATAGAATTAAACCATTTGCACTGTACAACTGCCTTTATGGGACTTTCTATTTCAAATATCAATGCTAAAATTTGTACTCAGAATTACCAATTACAAACACAGAGTGGATAGTATTGTATAAATTTGTGAACGTATAATAAAATAATTTTTAATTTTTTATTGATTTTATTGAGCTATACATTTTTCTCTACCCCCTCCCCTCCACTGCCCTTCCCTTTAGCCTTCTCACATGGTACCCATGCTCCAAAATACTCAAGAGACCTTGTCTTTTTCTACTTCTCATATAGATGACATTCTATTAAGTCTCTCTTACGGTCCTCATGGTTGTCTAGCATCTGTGGGATTGTGAATTGTAGGCTGGTTTCCTTTGATTTATGTCTAATTTCCACGTATGAGTGAATACATATATTTGTCTTTCTGGGTCTGGGTTGCCTCACCCAATATGATGTTTTCTAGATCCATCCAGTTCCCTGCAAATTTCGAGATGTCATTATCTTTTTCTGCTGTATGCTACTCCATTGTGAAAATGTACCACACTTTCTCTATCTGTCCACTGGTCAAAAAAAATTAAGGCTGATTCCAGGTTCCGGCTATGACAAACAATGCTGCTATACAGTTGAACACAGGTACTTATGGTACACTTGAGCATCCTTTGGGTATATACCCATCAGAGACATTGCTGGATCTTGAGAAAGGTTTTTTTTTTTTTAATTTTCTGAGAATTCACCACACTGACATCCAAAGGGGCTCTACCAGCTTGCATTTCCAGCACCAATGCAGAAGTGTTCCCTTTACACCAGTATCCTCTCCAGCAAAAGTTGTCACTGGTAATTTTGATCTTGGACATTCTTACAGGTGTAAGATGGAATCTCAGAGTTGTTTTGATTTACATTTCTATGATGGTTAAGGATGTTGGGTATTTTTTTAAAATCTTTTCAGCCATTTTAAATTCCTCTGTTGAGATGTCTCTGTTTTAATCTGTACCTGAATTTTTATTGGATTATTTGTTCTTTTGATGGCCAGTTTCTTGTGGTTTTGTATATTTTAGAAATCAGCCCTCTCAACTTTTTTTTTAATAATTTTTTATTAAGAAAAGAAGAAAAAAAACATAAACAAAAAACAAGTTTCCACCTCCTCCCAGCCTCCCATTTCCCTCCCCCTCCTCCCACCCTTCTCCCCCTCCTCCCACCCTTCTACCCCTCCCCCCACTCCTCTCCCCCTCCCTCTCCAGTCCACAGAGCAGTCCAGGTTCCCTGCCCTGTGGTAAGTCCTAGGTCCTCCCCCCTCCGTCCATATCTAGGAAGGTGAACATCCAAACTGGCTAGGCTTCCACAAAGCCAGCACATTAAGTAGGATCAAAACCCCGTGCCATTGTCCTTGGCGTCTCATCAGCCCTCATTGTTCGCCATGTTCAGAGAGTCCGGTTTTATCCCATGCTTTTTCGGTCACAGTCCAGCTGGCCTTGGTGAGCTCCCAGTAGATCAGCTCCACTGTCTCAGTGGGTGGGTGCACGCCTCGTGGTCCCGACTTCTTTGCTCATGTTCTCCCTCCTTCTGCTCCTCATTGGGACCTTGGGAGCTCAGTCCAGTGCTCCAGTGTGGGTCTCTGTCTCTGTCTCCATCCATCACCAGATGAAGGTTCTATGATGATATGCAAGATATTCGTCAGTATTGCTCTCGGATAGGGTCATTTCAGGTTCCCAATCCTCAGCTACCCAAGGAACTAACTGGGAACCTCATGTTGGGCACTTGGGAGCCCCTCTAGGGTCAAATCTCTTGCTCACCCTAAAGTGGTTCCCTTAACTAAGAATTGTGGTTCCGTGCTCCCCTATCCACCTTTCCTTTATCCCAATTCTCCTGATTCCCCAAGTCCCCCCTCCTTCCCTTCTACCTTTTCTCTCCCCATCTCCCCTTACCCCCATCCCACCCCACCCCCAAGATCCTAATTTTCTCCCCGGCAATTGGGTCTACTTCCCTTAGCCAAGAGGATAACTATATGTTTTTCCTTGGGTTCACCTTCTTACTTAGCTTCTTTAGGTTCACCTATTGTAGACTCCGTGGCCCTAATTTATGGCTAGAAACCAATTATGAGCGAGTACATCCCATGTTCATCTTTTTGGGTCTGGGACACCTCACACAGGATAGTGTTTTCTATTTCCATCCATTTGCCTGCAAAATTCGAGAAGTCATTGTTTTTTACCGCAGCGTAGTACTCTAGCGTGTATATATTCCATACTTTCTTCATCCATTCTTCCATTGAAGGGCATCTAGGTTGTTTCCAGGTTCTGGCTATTACAGATAATACTGCTATGAACATAGTTGAACAAATGCTTTTGTCATATGATAGAGCATCTCTTGGGTATATTCCCAGGAGTGGTATTGCTGGGTCCAGGGGTAAGTTGATCCCGAATTTCCTGAGAAACCGAAACACTGACTTCCACAGTGGTTGCACAAGATGGCATTCCCACCAGCAATGGATGAGGGTACCCGTTCCTCCACAGCCTCTCCAGCAAAGGTTATCCTTGGTGTTTTTGACTTTAGCCATTCTGACAGGTGTAAGATGATATCTCAAAGTTGTTTTGATTTGCATTTCCCTGATTGCTAAGGAAGTTGAGCACGACTTTAAGTGTCTTTTGGCCATTTGAACTTCCTCTGCTGAGAATTCTCTGTTCAGTTCAGTGCCCCATTTTTTAATTGGGTTAATTATCATTTTAAAGTCTAGTTTCTTGAGTTCTCTATATATTTTGGAGATCAGACCTTTGTCTGTTGTGGGGTTAGCCCTCTCAACTTTATATGGATAAGCAAAAAACCCAGGATAGCCAAAACAATCCTGTACATTAAAGAACTTCTGCTTGCATCACAAACCCTAACAGGACACTCGACTACAGAATTACAGCACTGAAAACAGCCTGTTATTGACATAAAAGCAGACTGGAATAACAACAGAATTGAATCAAAGACCCAGATATTAATCCACGCGCATACAAGCACCTGAGTTTTGACCACAAGCAAAATTTATAAAATGGAAGAAAGAAATCATCTTTAATAAGTGGTACTGGTATAACTGAATATCAACATGTAGAAGAATGAAAATAGATCCAGTAGGTAGAAGATTCTAACAGATATTGAGGTGGTGGATAAATCCATAGTAAGAATGTATTCCAGTCTCAAAATTACAATCAGTCATAGCAGCTCAGAGTCTCTGGTAGCAGGCACAAGATCTGCAAAGGATCAAAATGTCCAAAAACTGACAACACCATAGCAATTCCTATGCTGTATCTCTCTGGAGGAAAAAAAAAGGACACTCTCTCCCCAACTGTTTGTTCAGTAATGCTGATATCTGAAGTGGATTATCTTCCTTGCACATGATACAGCACTTCAAAGCCGGGCGGTGGTGGCCCATGCCTTTAACCCAGCACTCGGGAGCAGAGGCAGGCGGATCTCTGTGAGTCCGAGATCAGCCTGGTCTACAGAGCTAGTTCCAGGACAGGCTCCAAAGCCACAGAGATATCCTATCTCAAAAAAAAAACCAAACAAACAAACAAACAAACAACAACAACAACAAAAAAAAACACAAAACCGAGACACAGGTGTCACATTGTAAAATTATTGCAGTAGCTTGAGGCAGGTTCTACTTCTGGAACATGTGATAGAAAAGTGTGCTCAGATCTGTATTGCTGAGAATCAAACAATACCCAATTTTGAAAATTACTGTTGTCTCTGACTCCTAAACACGTCAGGAGCAGTCTGCTTTGTTGTGGACTATTTGCAGTCAGGTGTTGGTTATATCCAGGTAGAGCCTAACTGGCAAGAACAAGCAGTCCTGTTGTTTTACTGGCACTTCTTGGCTCTGACTGAACAAGTGTGTGCATTCAACTTGAGCACATATTAACAGCCAATAAGGGGCATGATCTCAATTCCACCAATTGAGGCAAATCCTGCTGTAGTCTTGGAGATCTCCATCAGAACTGTTGATTCATTGCTCTCTCCCTCGTGAATGTGTGCTGAAGCAGAAGGATTGAAACTGAAGGTGCATCAGAGCAAAAAGTGTAATTTATCCTACTCTCTGACTCCAATGATCAAAAGGAAAATATTCAGCTATAAAAAATATGGGGTGATCCTTTATCAGGCTGCCTGGACAGTGCATCTGGTTATCTACATGACAGTCTCCATTTATGCCATAAGCTGGCTTTCTGTGATTCTCGGATGCAAAATGCTGGTAGTGTCTGAGATTTTTTGATATGTCATATCGGATTCCTTATATGCAATGATTAAGTCCTTAAATTTTAGTTGTCCTTACATGTATATAAATACACAAATATATTTGTATGTTTAAGTGCTTGATAGGCAATGCTTTGATGTAGTATTGTTATTTACAGGATCTTCTCTGATCATCCCAAATATGTACACTGTATCCAAATACAAAATGATTAAAAATAATCTGATTATTAATTTTAGAGAGCATTATTTATAACACATTTATACTCTCAAATTTGACATTTGTTTGTATGGTTTAATGTGTTGCTCAAAATATGTTTTATCCATTTGCCATTAATTTTTATTTAAAACCAATTCCAACTCATAAAATATTCCTTTCAGTGTTAATATGTGAAAATTGAAAATTTTGAAGGAATTCACTATTTTCCCTTCACTAGAATTCCTCTCCAATTAGTAGTCCATACCTAGTATATATGTACTCTCTTCTTTGTGACATCTGTATTCAGGTAAACAACCTCAGTGTGCACAAATATACAACCTATATATCACAGCACATTTTGTGTGTGTGTTTGTGTGAGCATGTGTGTGTATTTTGGTGTGTGAATGAGTGACTGATATAAATAGCTTGTTAGTGGAAATGTTAATTTTAAGCCATACTCTGAACATCCCTAATTTGCATACTGTATCAAACAGTCTCATGATGATTAGGTAATAATCTAAGGCATTCATTTTAGAATGGAAGATTCATAAAACTCCTTTACTCTCAATAATTGCTCATTTTTTCGTGTGACCGCATGTGTGGTTACACAAATGTCTGCATGAATTTAGCATTAATATTCTTTTCATATTGACAATTCATTCTCATAAAAAATTCTGTTACGCATTACTTGTGGAATATTGAAATTATGAACAAATTGAGTCTGAAAAGAGAAACAGTATCAACAGAAGCAGGATCATACTTCTGGCACACATTAAAGAAACGCGTGCTCAACACCGTAATGCTGATAATCAAACAATCCAGACTCTGCTGATTTCCACAGGCTCTGACACCTGTCTATATCAGGAGCAGTCTGCCTTGTTGCTGACAGTTTACAGTCGGGCTGGCTATAGGCAGGTCCAAGTAAGACCTGGCCTATAGCCAGACCGACTGGTAAGAAGGCTCACTGTTGACGCTTTTATTTGCACTCCTGGGCTCTGATTGGACGAGTGTCTGCGTTTGAATTGAGCATAAATTAAGAACCAATAAGAGGAGTGATCTCAATTCCACCAATGGAGGCAAATCCTGCTGTATGCTTGGAGATTTTCAGCAGAATTGCTGATTCATTCTTGTCTCTCCCGTGAACGTGTGCTGCAGCAGAAGCAGAAAAATTGAAAGTGGAAGAGAGGAAAAAAATGTAATTTACCAGGGCTCTGACTCCAATTTTCAAAAGGAAAATATCAACCTCGGACAGAATGAGGTGATCCTCTATCAGACGACCTGGACTGTGCACGTGGCTATCTACATAACCGTCTCCGTTTCTGCTATGATCCGGCTTTTTCTGATTCTGGACTGATAATTGCAGCCTGCAGCTGAGATTTTCTGATTTTTCATATCAGCTTGTTTAAATGAAATCCTTAAGTTCTTAAATTCCAGTTGTCCTCACATGTTCATACAGATATACGTATATGTGCATGTGTGTATGTGCATGTGTGCAAGTGTGTGTGTGTGTGTCAATGAGCAACTGATATGAAAAGCTTTTAAATGGTAACGTTATTTTCTTGCTCTGCTCTGAACATCCTAAATATGCTTACTGTATACAATAATGTCAAGATGCTTAAAAATAATCTGAGGTATTAATTTCAGAGAACATTATTCATAGTGCTTTTTATACTCTAAACACTTGCACATTTGTTTGTAGGATTTTATGTGTGGCTCTACACATGTCTGTATGTATTTACCATTAATTTTAATTTTTTTTTTTTTTTTTTGGTTTTTCGAGACAGGGTTTCTCTGTGGTTTTGGAGCCTGTCCTGGAACTAGCTCTTGTAGACCAGGCTGGTCTCGAACTCACAGAGATCCGCCTGCCTCTGCCTCCCGAGTGCTGGGATTAAAGGCGTGCGCCACCACCGCCCGGCCCATTAATTTTAATTTTACAGAGCCAATTCACACTCATAAAATATTCTGTGCAGCATTAATATATGAATATTGTAATTTTGAACAAATTCACTATGTCACCTTCACTAGAATTCCTCTTCAAGAAGTACCCCATCCTTAGTACATATTTACACTCTTTTTCATGACATCTGTGTTCAGGTAAACCACCTGTGTGTACATGGGTACAGGGCCTATATAGTACCACATTTCAGTTTTTTGGGGCTATCATAGCTGAAGAAATCAGGTTTTTCCATTTCTTCAGCAGAATGAATAACATAAGCCACTCTGATAATATTTTGGTATAATCATCTCCCACAGGATTATTAAAATGTTCCACGTGTTTTATACGGACAGAATTATGTTGGTAATTCAAGAGTACAGGTATGAGCAAGTATAAGTCACATGTTAGTTGCTCGCAGAGGTAAATCAGCAATTTCATAATGACACAGTGTTACTAATAGGTATGGAATTAATGTATGCAAGCCTGCCAATAAAATTCAGAGTACTTACTGTTACTCTCTATGTCTCTCGGCCAGGTATAGACCTGTGATGCTACCTTTCCTGCTTTTTAATGTGAATTCTAATAACATGTGCCAGTGTTCCTTATTTCTAAATAGGAAGGTTCCCGATATAGCAATCTAAGCAGCTGTGTAGACACTAAATAAAATAGCAATGGTAACAAATCGTGCATTGCTCTGGGAACCTATCAATGCTTCTTGCACATTGCTACCTATTGTACTATGATTCTGTCTCTGCCTCTATGATTTGCATTTCCAACTTTGCATTGCACAACTTTTAACCTTTTTGTCTGCTACCTCATTTAAAAGCTAAATCTCAATTATGTATATCTACTGTTCTTTTTTAATGCCCACACATATGGAATAAGAACAATGCTGACAACTCCCCTGTGTACAAAATCTCTTCATACTGAAAAATATATCTTTCACTTATTTTTAAAATAAGTTCCTTTTAACTATTCCTTGCACTATTTGTAACTTAGAAACTGCCCCCTAAATCAAATTCTCTTGCTGATCCTGTCCATACCAATACTGCTGTTTTGATGTAAAAAAAAAAAACAACGCTAACAGAACTACAAGAGCAAATCTAAATACTTGATTAAATTACCATCTTCTCCAAATTTTATAACTTGCCAATACTTAGACTTTCATAGTGAATAGGTGGAAACTTTCATAGTTTCCCATAGGCATGTCTGAAGTTTACATTCTATCTCTCTTTACTACAACAGACATATATCATTCACAGGAAAAGAAATAGTGCCCAATACAGTAACCTAGTGTACTATACATGACTAGGGCAATTGTGGTCTGAGAAGCACAACTTCTGAAACTTACCTGAAGACATATATTTTTAATTGTGTTATTAATATAAATACATATATCCACAGACAACATTAGGTCTGTCAGGGATTTGTATCATTTTACAATTCAACAACTGTTATAATGGCTAAGGGCATATCATGTTCTATCTAACCACAAAACTCTCTTTTTTTCCTAGATACAAAAAATATGGCATCCAATGGGCTTCCACAGTTTATAATATGAAGGAAAATGAAGATTTTTCTAATCATGGTGTAGAGTATGGAAATGTCAAATTACAAAATTTTGAAAACTTGAATACCAATATAAAATACACATGTACCAGAAACAATTAGGAAAAAAGTTGTTTAGTTCAGTCACGCCACTAATTTTCATGCTGACACAGATCAAAAACTTCATAACCAGAATATTCCATACAAAAGTTGGGTGCTAAGATATAATTAAATCATTTGCACTGTATAACTGCCATGATAGGATGTTCCATTCCAAATGTCCAAGGTAAAAAATGTTACTCATAATCACCAATTTAAATATCCTCAGGGATTAGTTAGTTATATATTTGTGTATGTGTGATCAAATAAATTTAATAAGAAGTGGTATTTATTAGTGTGAAAATATAAAAATAGTGCTCAATTTCAAATTCTCAACTAGGTTAAAGATGCATTCATAAGTATACACTTACATATGTATATATACTAACACATACACACACAAACATATACACATTCACATCCATACAAAGGAATTAATTTGTATTGGAAAAGATTTAGAGATTATTGCAATTGCACATCTCATAACATGAAAAGATATAAGGACATCTCTCTCAGTTGCAGGAGATTTTTAGTTTCCTTGTTATTTAAGGCTGTTCCTATAGTTTTCCATGAGGGGGTCCCACAGACTATTTTCAAATCAAGGTTATACCTCCCAACATGAAAGCAAGCTGGTCTCTATACTAGGCAAAGAAGGGCATGGTCAGAGAGAAGCCATGGAGCCACAAGAAAGAGACTCTGGGAGCTTTAGCCAAGTAAGCCACAGACACATTGCGATATACAGATGAATTGAAATGGATTAAATTAATATAAGATTTAGCCAATAAGACTAGAGCTAATGGGACAATCAATGATTTAATTAATACAGTTTCTGTGTGATTAATTTGAGTCTAAGGTACCCGGTTGGCTAGGAAGGAACAAACAGCTTTCTTGCACTAGATGGCACTACAACGTGCTCGACTATATCCACTTAAAACCTGAGAAAGCTTGAAAAAGAATTCTAGACATTAAAAAAATAACAAAGTTTAGCCGCATTTTTGTTCTGAATGGGCTTTGCTAGGGGAAGCCTGCTCCAGCTCCTTTAAGACTGGTCTTGCTGATTCAGCAGTAGCAGCCACTGCGTTTTAAAGTGCAGTTTCCTGGGCCATGCTGCCAGTGAGAACTCTGGCTATGGAGCATTTGGATGGCATTTGTGGGTCTGGGTGTATGACCACACATGGTAGAGAGGAAAGTTGCTGAGACCATGACCATAGCTCAGCACTCCCCTCCAGTGCAGGCAGTGTGATCAGGATTGCTAGGGGTTCACAGGCAGAAAAGCATGGCAGATTCTTGCCTCCATACACAGAGATATTTTCAGGCTGTGTAGTGCTCTAAAGTGCTCTGCACATCAGAACTCAGAAAAAAGGTTTTATGTGCTGCATGCTCATTTTCAAAGTAAAAGTGCTGAGCAAGGCTCCTACCCAGCAGCCACAGAGCTGGTAGTAATGGTACTTCCATTATTCTGAAAGTGGAGAGAGGTGGAGACAGGATCCAGAGCCACTGCAACCAAGCTACTTACTACCATTTTAAAAGCTCTTTAAGACAGGAAGGAATTATAGATAATGAGCCATGCAGTGGTGGTACATGCCTTTAATATCAGAAGGTAGAGACATGCAGATCTCTGTGAGTTCGAGGCCATCCTGGTGATCAATAGCTAGTTCCAAGATAGGCTCCAAAGCTACAGAGAAAATCTGTATCGAAAAAAACAAAAACAAAAGTAAAAAAAAAAAGGTACAAATAACACAATATGAACAGATTCAGACATTAAAAAAACTCTAAATGGGGCACAATGTTGGGTAAATGTGCATAGGCTTGGGAGAGAGAAGAAAAAGAGTATAGAGAGTTAAAGAAGTAAATTGTTTAAAAAAAAACAAAGTCTTTAAAGAGACCAAGTACAGACAGATTAAAAGAAGTAAAGGGAAGTAAGACATGTAAAGATGGACTATACACAGGGAGTCTGGATTACTGGGTTTTCTGTCATTATTTTTGATTGTGAGGTACAGAGAGCCATCTTATTGTATGGTCTGCTAAGCTAAACCAGCATGTATATAATAAAGATATCTTGACTTCAGGGTTCGGGTCTAAGGCTATGTTGTTTTAGAAAAGAGGTTCTTTTTCCTTTTTTTTTCCCCACAACCTGTGGAATGTTTCCAGGCTAATACAGGTTGATAGACCATGGCTCCCTGAGAGGTCACCTTGAATATTTCTCAAAAATTTTCTTTGCCCAATAAACAGCAGGAAGAAATTTGGACAGAAATAGGCCCATATTATCAAATTTTTAAATGTTTCTTTATATTTAACAGGGGATATGATATAGATATGAATAATTTGCTTTGGTATGGGTTTTGGTTATTGATACAAATTTAAGTTCATTTGTGCTATAATGTGTGTATGTATTTCTGATCTTGATTAAGGTATTATGTTTGTCTAGTTCATTTAAAAACGTAATGTATAATTAAGAAATATAGGTTAATACATAATCTTCTATAACAGTCAAACTTGTAGTCATGTTTGTTAGATTTTCTAGATGTATAGAGATATATTTCAGTTAGATAAGTATTCTTCAAAACTTTCAAAGACTACATAATATGGCATTTAATTTTTTTTTTTTTTTAGAATTTAAGACTTATAATGATAAAGCAATACATCTGCTCATGGCAGCACCAACCTACTTCAAGAGGTAAAATGGCATGAAAGAGGCTCCGTATAATGTTAGTTAGAAACTGCTCGTGCCTGGACTGTTTGATAAATTGAACATACAGGACCCACAGAGAAATGGCTACCGAACTTGCCTAAAGGTGACATGGTCCTTCTGGGTTTCTACATCATAAAAGAATCTACTAGAAATTCAGCCGGATAAAAAAGAAAGTGATTGGAAAACTGCCAATTTATATGGAACAGTCTTTGAAATTTCCTGCTTTTGTGGAAAAGTCGGCTGGACACTATGTACCTGTGGACTGAAGATTGGGTGCCCCAGGCTACAGAAAAACTTTGTGAGACTGACCAGACAGTGAGATGACTCTGTCAATTCTAGAGTTTTGGAAGTTGCTTATAATGCACTTCCTGTTTACTTAGGTAATATTATATCCTTCTGGTGTCTTTATTGGAATTGAGAATTTATAGTTATAGTTTTCCTTAGTTATGATAAAAAATAAAGTATGTATAAATATTGTAACTGTAATTCTTGCTTGTTAACTCTTTTGCTATATGTAATTTTACTATGTTAAAGTTAAAGCCTTCCTTTTTGTTTAAATAGAAAAGGGGAAATGGTGTGGGAGGGCCCTCTGTCTGTGTGCTGCTTTTATTGGTTAATGAATAAACTGCTTTGAGACTATGGCAGGGAAGAACAAAACTAGGCAGGGAAAGCTAGGCTGTATGCTGGAAGAAAGAGGACAGAGAGAAGCCATGGAGCTGCCAGAGATAGATGCTGGGAACTTTAACTGCTAAGCCACAGGCACGTGGTGATATACAGATTAATAGAAATGGGTTAAGTTAATATAATAGTTAGCCAATAATAAGCTAGAGCTAATGGGTCAAGCAGTGATTTAAGTAATACAGTGTCTGTGTAATTATTTAAGGTCTAAGCTATCCAGGCGGCTGGGAAACAACAAGCGACTTCCTCACAACACTCATGTAAAGTCTCTTAATCTCCCCCAAAAACATTTTTTTTCTATTTCTTTAAAAAAAATAATGTCATTTTAAGTATTAAATGCACTACTAAGGTCTTATAGACAGTCCCCTAATCCATTAATATAACTATTATTTCTACGCATAACACTCCCGCTCCATTAATATTCAAATTGCAGTTAACAGTACATTAACCCATCTGAGTCAATTGGTTATTTTACCAAGTTCTCCAAATGTTATTATTTACCAACATCTAGAACTCTTAGGATATTAGTACCTTGAAGCTTTCACACTGAACTGATTGTGTAAGGCAAACATATATCATTCATAGGAGGAGAAATTATGACCAATATAATAACCTAGCCTACTATACATGGCTAGCAAGATCAGACCTTAGAATCAGAACGTTCATCTGCAAATTATCTGAAGCCATATGCTTTGTAACTGTATTATAAATAATCATCCTTATACACAAAAGCAAAATTAACTATACGTGTCTGAAATAAAACCTCATTTTACAGTATTATTGAATAATTGCACAACTGCTCAAACAGATGAGAACTTGCAAAGTTTTGTGTAGCCACGCCTGATCAATAGAAACAAATCTCCATTATTCTTAACATGAGGATATATTGTGTAGAGTAGAGAGAAAAATTTTATCTACCAAAAAATATGAAATCTAGTATAAGGAAAGTAAATTATAAGAAGGATACAAAATGTATAAGAACAGGATTTTGAAAGCATAAAATACAAAAAAAATGAACAAACAATGAAACAAGCAAAACAAAGTATTAAAAAAATGTTTAGGCCAATGTCACCACAAAGTGTCACAGACAAAGACAGAAGTCTCTCTTAATTTCCCAACTTAGGAAAAATATAGAGAAATATGGATACTAAATGAAAGAACAGGACAATAATTTTGATAGGTCATAAAATTCCAAAAGGTCAATGCTAAAAATTTATTTATAATCACAACATTATGATTACATTCTGTGCTCATTATGTATGCATTTTTATATGAAAGATAAAATTATGTTAAGAAAAAATTATATTTATTTAGACTTCTTAGAGCATACATGGTATTGCAGGGGGAGCAGAAAAAGTGTGAAATAGTATAAATAGAATGCTAAAATATGAAATTCTCTACTATATCAAATATGCATATACAATAATATATGTAAATGTTTGCACACACATATGCAAACACATCCATGAATATGCATGAACACATGTATATACACCTAATGTGAACTCATTTGTATCGATGCATGAATGCATGTTCACAAATATACAATTTCATATACATGCTGCATATACATAAACGTGTGTACATGTACATATATATAAATACACATGTGGAAGGAAATTAAAAGTATTTGGAGATGTAATGTGACAAATACACATATTATTTTATGAAAGAATATAAGAGACATCTCCCTAAATTGCTAGTTATGAGTTATTAGGTTTATATCTTGGCCAAGTGTGTTCTCATTGCCCCCCAAAGAATATCACAAACCATTTCTAAACTATAGTTAAAACTCTCAATACAATGATAAGAACCTATTTCTGAAATTGCTATTTACTTATGTCTACAAAGATTTGAAAAACATTTGTTGCCTAGTTACAAGCTTCAATGAGACTGACTACATGTGAAAGGGCTGACAGTTAATCTGCCTTTTACTATAGGGGGAACAAAACTCCCCCATCTCATGAGCTACAAGCCCTAAAACAGTAAACAGTGTTCTTCAGACATGTGACAGTGATGCCCGAGGTGTTAAACATCATGAATGTAATGGACTACATTTGAAGATTAAAATTAACTCCATGAGGTGTGAGAAATACCCTACATGCTAAAATGTCCAGAGAGGTGAGACCAAAATTTTTACAGATATATGCAAAGACTATTTTCCTAATTTTGTTAAAGGAAAAAGGTGATAAACTGAGTCTATCACTTATTGATATGCCCAGAGATTGTGCATCACATGCCCCTAATCAGAGAGGTTTCTTCATGTACTAAACAGGGAATAACACAAGGGTGTGTGACTGGGATGTATCTGTAGTGCCAGAGAAACATTACCATACTATGTTGAGATGTTACTTGTCTTCAGCAATCCCCTCTCCAAAGCCTCAAATATTTATATTGAAAAGTAGGCAGAAAGATTCTAACAGATTCAGAGGTGGTGGATGGATCCATAGTATCAATGTCTTCTAGCCTCAACATTAGAATCAAACATAGGAACTCAGAGTCTGAGAAAGCAAACATAATATCAGCACAGGATCAAAATGTATAAGAATGAACTATGCCATAGCAATTCCTATGCTGGGTCTCTCTGGAAAAACAAAGGAAACTCTCCTCTAGTGTCATGAGATACTAATATCTGAAATGGATTATCTTCCTTGCAGATGATACAGAACTTCAAAATTGAGACAGAGGTGTCACATCTTAAAATAGCAGCAGTAGCTGTAGAAGCAGGATCCTACTTCTGCCACATGCAACACAAACATGTGCTCAGATCTGTAATGTTTGGAATCAAGCAATTCCTAACTTCACTAATTTTTATGGGTTCTGACTCCTATACATGTCATGAGCTGACTGCCTTGTCTCGTCCAATGTACAGGTGGGTTTTGGTCATACCCAGGTTCAGCTGAGACCTGGAATATAGCCAGAGCCTAACTGATAAGAACCCACACTGCTGAGGCTTTAATTAGCACTCGTGAGCTCTGATTGAATGAGTGTATGCATTCAAATTGAGCAGAAATTAACAACCAATAAGAGAGTGATCTCAATTCCACCAATGGAGGCAAACCCTGCTGTACACTTGGAGATCTCCATCAATGCTGTTGATTCATTGTTGTCTCTTGATGGAGGTGAGTCTTGTATCTTATCTGTTGCTTTCATTGGTTAATTAATTAAAAAAACTGCTTGGCCCTCTGATAGGGTAGAATTTAGATAGTCGGAGTAGACAGAACAGAATGCTGGGAGAAAGAAGGCAAGTTGGGCAGTCACCATGATTCTCCCACCTGACACAGCCTCAGGTTAAGATCTTCCATGGTAAGCCACCTCGTGGGCTACACAGATTATTAGAAATGGGTTAGATCAATATTGAAGAGCTAGCCAATAAGAGGCTGGAACTAATGGGCCAGGCAGTATTCAGAAGAACACAGTTTCCGTGTAATTATTTCGGGTAAAGCTAGCCGGGAGGTGGGACACATCCTGCTGCCGCTTCTCCTCAACAGTCTCTCCTGTGAATGTGTGATGCAGCAGAAGCAGTGAAACTGAAAGTGAATGAGAGGAAAAAATGTAATTTATCTATGGTTCTGACTCCAATTATCAAAAGCAAAATGTCCACCTTTGTAAAGTAGGAAGTTATCCTCTATCAGAATGCCTGGACAGAGCATCTGGTTGTTTATATGTCAGCCTCTATTTCTGCCTAGAGCTGGGTTTTTCTTTTTTGAGATTCTTAGCTACAAAATGCTGATTGTGGCTGAGAATTTTTATATGTCATATTAGATTCCCCAGATTCAATAATTATGTTCTAAATTACCAGTTTTCTTCAAATGTGTTTGCATACAAACATGTGTGTTTATGTATAAGTGCAAGATATGAAGTGTTTGGAAGTGGAAACTTTACTTACAAGATCAGCTCTGAACATCCCAATTATGTACACTGTATCCAATAATGCAAAATGATTAAAACTTAATCTGAGGTATTAATTTTATAGAGCATTATTCATGAAACATTTATAACTTCAACATTTTCACATTTGTTTTTTATGATTTAGTGTGGCTCAACAAATGTCTGTATGCAATATTTTATTTTCAATGAGCCAATTCAAATACACAAAGTATTCTGTTCAGGATATATATGTGAGTATTGAAAATTTGAATACATTCACTACATTCCCTTTACTAGAATTCATCTCCAGTCAGTCAGTTAGAAAATTTACTCCTTTTTTTGTGGGATATGTGTTCACATATACCACCTGTGTGTGCGTGGATATAGGACCAATATAGTAGCACATTGCAGCCTCACAGGGATATCATAGCTGAGGAAATCTGTCTCTCCCATTTTATTAGCAGATAAAATAACATAGTATCTGATAATATTTTGGCTGTAAAAGTTTTCCACAGGATTATTAATATATTATTATGTTTTATACTGACATAATTATGCATGAAAATCAGATACTGAATACTCAAGATCACAACTATGCTCAAGTATCATTCACATACTAGTTGGATTCAGATGTAAATCAGCAATGCCATAATTACACCATGTTTCTCACAGGTATGGAATTTACCAGTCTAGATATGTAAGCTGGTCAGTAAAACTCAGAGTTACTACTGTTATTACCTATGTCTCTAGAACTGGGATTTTCTGGTGATGCTTTTTTCCTATTTTTTAATATGTGAATTCTAATAACAGATGCCAGTGTTTCTTATTTATAAAATGGAAGATTGCTGATATAACCATCTAAGAGGCTGCGTATACAATAACCTAAAAGGCAAAGTTAACAAAGGGAGCATTACTCAGAAACACCACAGATGTTTCTTGTACATTACCACCTATTTTACTATCCTTCTGTCTCTGATTCTATCTTTTGCATTCTCCGCTTTACATGGTCTTAGATGGTCTTTCAACTTCTAATGCCTGCACCTGGATTAAAAGCTTAGTTTAAATTAAGTATATCTGAAGTGTTTTTGTAATCCCCACACATGTGGCATAAGAGCAAATGCAGATTCTCCTGATAATTAAATCTCTTCATCCCAAAAAATTCTGTTTTTCTTATTTTTATCAATAATGTTCAATGAATTATTTCTTGCACTGTTACTATCTTAGAGACCATCCCATAAGCCACTAACATACCTACTGATTTTATTCATATCACTACCGCTGTTTTAATCTCAAAACTGCAGCTAATGGAACTACAAATGCAAATCTATAAACTTCATTAATTTACCATTTTTTCCAAATATTATAACTTACCATCACTTGGCCCTCCATAGTGTATTAGTAACTAGTTTCCCAAAGGTATATCTGAACTTT
Source organism: Microtus oregoni (assembly GCF_018167655.1). Lineage (NCBI taxonomy): Eukaryota > Metazoa > Chordata > Mammalia > Rodentia > Cricetidae > Microtus > Microtus oregoni. The sequence continues at coordinate 35,623,549 of NW_024543059.1, forward strand.
TCATTCTATCTTTCTGGACTAAGGCAGACATATCATAGACACGGGGAAACAAATTGTACCTAATACAGTAACCTACACTACTACACATGGCTATGGAGTTCATGGGCCCATAAACAGAACTTTCATCTGAAAATTACCTGAAATTATATCATTTCTAATTATGTTATAAATACGTAAACATATACTCCCAAAGACTGTTGGGTCTAACTGTCAGAAAAAGCATCATTTACACAATTCCAACCACACCTGATCTACACAAAACTCTCCATTATCCCTAAATTCAGAAGGTATTGCTTGCAATGGGTAGACACAGTTTATGAGTTTAAATAAATGGGTGCCTATTATGACCAAAATGTCTTGTAATAGAGATAGGGAACTTTTAAAAAAGCATTTTCAAAATTGTCATACCAAATCAAAACACAAACTTAAGTAATTGATGTGGGAGAGTCTTCTGTTTTGTGTTGATTTCATTGGTTAATAAAGAAACGGCCTTGGCCCTTTAATAGGACAGAAAATTGGGTAGGCGCAGTAGGCAGAACAGAAAGCTGGGAGAAAGAAGCCGAGTCAGGGAGTCGCCATAGATCTCCTCTCCAAGATAGATGCAGGTTAAAATCTTCATGGTAAGCTACCACCTTGTGGTGCTACGCACATTAATACAAATGGGTTTATCAAGATGTGAGAGTTAGCCAGTAAGAGGCTGAAGCTAATGGGCCAAGCAGTGTTTAAAAGAATACAGTTTCCATGTAATTATTTTGGTAAAACTAGCCGGGTGGCGGGACGCAGCCCTGCCCCTCCACACGACAAGCAATGCAAACAAAAGAAAGCTTTAGCAAAACAGCGCCATGAATAGTCCTCAGAAAACACCCTCAATTCCTCACACTTAACAGCAAAACTATAGACATATGATTGGTGCTATGATAGAATGAACCCATGTCTGTTGTACAATCATATAGAGAGGACTCTCCATTCCAAATGTCAAAGTTAAAAAATGTTACTCTTAATCACTGTCTTAAGAATGTAGAATAGGAGACCAGCCTGGTCTACAAGAGCTAGTTCCAGGACAGGCTCCAAAACCACAGAGAAACCCTGTCTCGAAAAACCATAAAAAAAAAATGTAGAATAGGATAGGTAGGTAAGCATTTGCATATGTGGAATAAAATAATTTTAACACAAAGTCGTATTTATTTTGACATTTATTAGAGCGTATATGGTACTGGAGGAAGAAGCAGAAAGAAGTGTGAAAAAAAACATAAATACAGGGCACCTTATAAAATTCTTACCTAGGTCAAAGATACATACACATGGATACACATATATACAAACACATGTGCAAAAATGTAAAGACACATCTGCATCCTTATACACATACACACATATATACATATATAAAATGAATTGAAATGGATTGAAAAATGTAACTAGTTAGTTAATGTTACAGCTGCACATCTTATATAATTAAAGAATATAAGAAACATGTCTGTTAGCAGAGTTATTTGGTTTGCTTGTAGGTTAGGTGCATTATTACAATCCACCATTAGAGGTCTCACAGATCCTATCCAAATGTCAGTGATAAAAATGGTTACACATAACCACCTATTTCTGAAGTCAATACATAATTTTATATCATAATAACACAAATCCATCTGGTTGGTAAGTAGTTAGAACCTTCGCTGAAACTGCCTACCTGTGAAAGGCCTGAACAATAATTGGTCTGTTAGTAGAGGATAACCTAAACTCCTCACTCTCCTCAGATGCTTGCCTCAAAACAGAAAATAGTGAGCAATCTTGAGACATATTTTGTCATTTTGGCCTAAATTTCTTTGCCATAATCAAGCACTCGAGGATTAGAATTAACTCTGTGTGATGGAAGAAGTATCCCACATTACTAAATTGTCCAAACTCCTGACACTAGAATGATCTCAGAGCTAGGCAAAAACATTTCGCTGATTCTTCCAGAGGAATATAGAGATAATCAGAATGCTAATGTCATATTGATATACCCAAAAATCTCTGCATCAATTTTCCCTCATCAGAGATATTTATTAATGAACTCAATAAGAAATAAAAGAATAATATTGAGGGGATTCTTTCAAAAATGTCTCACAGAATGTTGAAAGCTTGAATACCAAAATAAAAATAAATATAAACCCCAAATAAACCGATAGGAAGTTTAGTGTCGTCACACCATAAATTGTCATGCTAACACATATAGAAAACTCTCTCAACTACTAACACTTTGCAGAAAATCTCCATACAAAAGTTGCATGCAAAGATAGAATTGAGCCGTTTGCACTGTACAATCACCTTGAAAAGATTTTCTGTTCCAAATCTGAATGGTAAAATTTGTTACTTGTAGTCTCCAATTTAAGTATGCAGAGTGAGTTAGTAAATTATGCATTTGAGTATGATCGATCAGATAATTTTAATAAGACAAGGTACTTATTGTGATTTTTGTAGACCATATTTGAATTGTAAGGAGAAGCAGAAAGAAGTGTGAAAATATAAACATATTGCTCAATAAGAAATTCTCAATTAGGCTAAAGCTACATTCACATGCATAAATATGTATTTGTATATACAAACATTTATGCAAAAACAAACATAAACATATACACATACACACCCATGCAAAATAATAAATTGGAATAAAAATGTTTTGGAGAATAATACAACATCCACACATCTTATAGTATGATGGGATAGAAGAGATATCAATCTCAGTTGCAAGAGTTATTTTGTTTGCTTGTTGGCTAAGGGTGTTCCTACAATTTCCCATGAGGGGGTCTCACAGACTATTTTCAAATCAAAGTTATACCTCCCAACATGATAGCAAACACCTATATCTGAAGGTTATAGTCACTTATGTCATCAAAGTGTGTATATATATATATATATATATATATATATATATATACACACACATACACACACACACACACACACACACACACACACACACACACATATATATATATATATATATATATATATATATATATATATATATATGGTACCTTGTTAGAAGCTGCATTGAAACTGATCACATGTTAAGGGCCTGAAAGTTTATCTTCCTGTTACCTATGACTCATGGCTTCAAGTTGCATGGTAATGGAAGTTAGCCTTATTGTTAATATGTATATTCTAATAAAGTATCCCAGTGTTTCACATAACCCAGCAATAAGTATGTTGAGGTATCCATCTGCATGGCTGTGTAGACAATAAAGAGAAAACAAAAGTAACTTGAGGGATATTACTCAGAGACCACACAGATGTTTCTTTTATTTGGCCATCTTTTCTACAATATTCCTGTCTTTGATACTGTTCTTTACATTGGCCCACTGTCAACAGTTGCTGTCTGCCTCCTGGATAAAATCTTATGAGCAATGGAGTGTCTCTACTGTTCTTTTGTAATTCCCGCATAAATGGAACAAAAGCAATACTGATGACTGTCCCTCATTTAAAGTCCCTTAATCCTGAAAAGTTATGTTTTCTCCTCTTTTGTTTCAAAAATAATATTCTTTAAACAATTTTATGCTCTGTAAAGTTCTTATCAGCTGCCCCCTAAGATATTAAGATAACTATAATTTCTACTCATAACACTCTTGCTCTGTTAACGTCTACACTTCAATTAACAGTAGTGTAAAATATCTCAGTAAACTTGATTATTTTAACAAGTTCTCCAATTTTTATTATTTAGGAACACCTATAACTCATAGTATATTAGTGGATTTGTTTGCAAAGATATGTATGAAGCTTTCATTCTATCTTTATAAGGCAGACATATATCATTCACAAGAAGACAAATTATGACCAATATAATAAATAACTTAGCCTATTACATATGGCCAGTGGGATCATAGCACAGAAGCAGAACTTTCATCTGCGATTTCTCTGAAGCCATATATTTTCTAATTACTTTATAAATATTCAACTATATAACCACAGCCAACATTAACTATAACTGTCTGAAATAAAGCATCATTTTAGAGCATTACTGAATAAACCCACAACTGCTCAAAAAGCTAGCAACTTAAAAAGTTTTGTGCAGGAACACTTGATCAATACACATAACTCTCCATTTATAAACTGAGAATAATTATTAGACTCAGTTCATCTTCCAAAGGAATATGATATCTGCTATAAAGAAAATGACTTGTAAGAAGAATACAAACTTTAGAAGAACAGGATTTTGAAAACTTGAAATTCAAAACAAATCAAACTGTTAAAAAAGTGTTTAGCACAAGGTTACAACAAATTGTCATGGAAGCACAGGCAAAAATCTCTCTCAACTTAGTAGTAATGTAGAGAAATATTGATACTAATAGAAAGAAGCCATTTCTACAGGACAATAATTTTGGTAAGTCTTAAAATTCCAAAAGATCCATTTTAAAAAGTTATTGATAATTACCACAATTGTGCTGATTATGTATGCATTTACATATGTAGGAGAAATTATGTTAAGTAGAAGTTGAATTCATTTGAACATGGTAGAGAATCCATGGTACTGGTGGAGGAAGCAGAAAGAAGTGTGAACTAGTATAAACAGAATGCTCAAATATGGAGTTCTTTACTATATTAAAGATGCACATACAATCATATATATGTAAATATGCATAACAGATGAAAACACATTTGTATACATGCATTAATACATGTATTTATACATATGCAGAAAAATAAACCCACAGAGTATCAAACCAGCAGTCCCAGGTCTGTGCTTCCTGTATGAACTCCTCCTCTTTCTGGAGTCTGAGTATTTAAATGGGTTTTGTGAAATGAGTGCTACAACTTGCTTAATGACAACATAGACACATTGTGTGCCTAAAAATGGGACAATATACATGGCTCTCAGAGACAGTGGGCATACATCTGCCATGTTTGACTGGATGGAGCAAGCAGGTGATGATATGTTGGCCTTAGCCTCACACCCTTAGCATATAAAGAGAGGTGCTTATGGTCAGAAAATAATTACAGATACACAATAAAGACAACTCAGATGGAAAAGACCTCTAAATACGTCACAGTGTTAGACAAATGTATGTATGCTTGGGAGAGTGAAAAATTGTACAGAGAGTTATAAAAAGAAGTAAATAATTTTAAAAATAAATCAAAGTATTTAATGAGGCAGAGTATAGATATCATAAATTAAAGAAAAATAAGCCATGAAAAGATGGAACATACACAGAGTCTGGATTAGGTATATAATTGTGTTTTCTTTGAATTTATTGATGGAGAAGAGGCTTAGTACAGAGAAACATTTCATTGTACAGAATACTAAACTAAACCAACATATATATCTTAAAGGTGTGTTGACTTAAAAATATGGGTCTACCAATAAGTTTCTTTGAAAAAGAGGTTGCTCTTTTGTTTCAACAGAAGTGAGAACCTATGAAATCCTTCTATAATAATGTGTTTTTATGGACCAAGAGCCCACTAAAGGTTGCAGTGAGTACTCCCAAGTATTACTTTGCTCAGCCAGAAGCAGAAATCAGTTGGGAGAGAACTTTGCCCATATTCCCAAATATTGATTGTAAATGTTTCTTTATATTTAAAGGGAGATATGTCATAGAGATTTGCATTGATATGGATCTTGGTTTATTAATACATATTATAGGTCAATTTTATTATGTGTATATTTCTGCTCTTGATTAACATTTTGTGTTTATGTAGCTCATTTAAAATGTATAAGAAATATAGGTTAATAGATAATCATCTATAATAGTCAAGCTTGTAGTCATGTTAGTTAGGTTTCATAGATATATAAAGATATATTTAATTTAGATAGATATTCTTCAAATTATTCAAGACCTTCAGACTAAGGCATCTAAAATATTTTAATAACTTAGGAGTTTTTATGACATGAGACAGATCTGCTCCTGGCAGCACAAATTACTTCAGAGAGGTTGAATGGGTATCAAAGAAGCTCCTTATGGAGTATGTTAGTCATTTGGTCAAGAAACTGCTCTTACCTGGACTGCGTGATGGTAAGCTGTATGAACTGGACATGCAGGACCCACAGAAAAATGATGGCTAAACAGGACTAAAGGTGAGATGGTCCTTCGAGGCTCCTGCTATATAAAAGAGTCTGCCAGAAATTCTTCAGGACACAGAAAAAAAGCAACCGAAGGACTTTGTCATTACAAGGCAGAACAGATCTTCAAATTTCCTGCTCATGGAAAAGTCAGCTAGATACCTTGGGCCTGTAGGCTGAAGATAGATGCTCCAATGATACAGAAGATCTTTGGGTGACTCCAGCCAGCAAGATGTGCCTGTCAAATCTAGAGTTTTGGAAGTTGCTTACAATGCACTCCTCTATTCTTAGATAATATTATATGTTTCTGAAGTCCTGAAGAATACACAACCACAATATATAATAAACGATACTTTTGGCACATGTAGCAGAAATGGTTGCTCAGTACTATAATGCTAGCAATCAAACAGTCCCTGACTTCACTAGTTTCTATGGGCTCCTCCTCCTGTATATGTTAGGAGCTATCTGCCTTGTCTTGGACAATTTAAGTTGGACTTTGGTTATACATAAGTCCAATTGAGATCTGAACTATAGCCAAAGCTTGACTGTCAAGAACTAGCACTGCTGACACTTTTATTTGCACACCTGGGCTCTGCATGAAGGACTGTATGCATTCAAATCAGATCATATTAAGAACTAATAAGGGGAGTGATCTCAATTCCACCAAAGGAGAAAAATCCTATTGTCCTCTTGGAGATCTCTGTCAGAGTGGCTGGTTCAACAATCTTGTCTCCATGTGAACTGTCCTGTAGCAGAAGCAGCATAATCGATAGTGGGCAAGAGGGTGGTAAATGTAATTTACACTGGTCTCTGACTCCAATTATCAAAAGGAAAATAACAATGTTTGGAAATTATGGGGTGATTTTCTATAAGGCTAAGTGTGCAGTGCATCTGGCTATAAACATGATAGTCTCTGTTTAAGCCTGAAGCTGACTTTAGTGACTCTGGGTTATGAATTTCTGCTATCTGCTGAGATTTCCTGATATGTCATATCTGATTCCCCAACTGCAATATTTAAGTTCTTAAATTCCAGTTGCCCTCATATGTGTGAGGATATACATACATACATACATGTGAGTGTGTTGGTGTGCTTGCTATAAATATTTTAAATGGAAATGTTACTTTAAAGCCCGGCTCTGAACATCGAAATATGTATATGCATCCAATAATGTCAAGATATAAAAAATAATCTGAGGTATTAATTTTAGAAAGGATTATTCATAAATATTTTATACTCTTAACATTTGCACATTTTATTTATATGCGGATCAACACATGTTAGCATGTAATTGCCATTAATTTAATTTATGTTTCACAGAGCCAATTCAGACTTGTAAAATATTTTGTTTAGTGTTAATATGTGAATATTGAAATTTTGAAAAAATTAACTCTATTCCTTTCACTATAATTCTTCCTTAATCAGTACTACATTCTTAGTACATATCTACTCCCTTTTTGGAACATCTGTGTTCAAGTAAACCACCTGAGTGTGCAGGGTTATATATCCTATATACAAGTAGATTGCAGCCTCTCAGGACAATGAGAACTGAGAAAATCTGGATTTCTCATTTTATCAGCAGATTAAATACCTAAGCCACTCTAATTATATTTTGGCTTTAAAAATCATACAGAGGATTATTAGAATGCTCCATGTGTTTTTTTCTGAGAGAATTTTTTGCATGCAATCTCTGATATTGGTAATTCAAGTATACAAGTGTGCTCAAGTATCTGTGACATACTAGCTGCATGCAGAGGTAAATCAACAGTGTCATAATGACATGATGTCTCTCACAGGTATGGAATTTACAAGTCAAGTTATGCAAGGTCATTAGTAAAACCCAGAGTTCTTACTGTAACTCTCTATGTCTCTCTATGTCTGGGATTGACTGGTGATGCTCATTTTCCTGTTTTGAGTATGGTAAGTCTAATAACAGGTGTCAGTGTTTCTTATTTCTAAACTTGAAGGTTGCTGATATTGTCATCTAAGAGGCTGTGTAGGCACTAAGCAATAATGCAAAGATAGCAGAGGAAGCATTACTCAGAGACCCCATGGATGTTTCTTATACATTACCACCTATTTTACTATTTTTCTATCTCTGATTCTATTATTTGTATTCCTATATTTGGATTGGACTTCTATAGGGGAAGCCCAGCCAATCACCTTGCTTGAAGGGCAAGGTTCCCAAAGGTTATTTTTGACTTATAAAGATTGCAGGCATTCTCTCCACGTTCTCTTCTGTTTTTCTGTTCTCCACGGGAACCTCGGGTTTGTAAGTCCTTCCCTTATTAAAGCTGAATATTTTATTATAATTTCTGTCTGCCGTTCATTTTACGCAGTAACAGAATTCTTTCAACTTTTCTTGTCTTTGACCTGTATTAAAAGGTTAGTTTCAATTAAATATATCTGCTGGACTTTTGCAATCCCCATACATAAGAAATATGAGTAATGGTGCAGATTGCCCTACAGATAAAAATCACTTCATCCTGAAAAAAATATGATTTTCTTTTATTTTTGAAATAAGGTCCTTTTTAACTATACATTGCACTATTGCAGCCTTCAAGACTCTATCCCTAATCAATTAAAATTCCTACTATTCTTATTCGTAGGAATATTGCTGTTTTAAGTCAAAACCACAGCTAAACAACTACAAAATAATTCTGTAAATTTAATTAAATTACCATCTTCTCCAAATGTTACAACTTACCCACACTTAGTCGTTCATATTGTATTCGTCACTAGTTTCACAAAGACATGTAGACATGTCTGAAGTTTTCATTCTATCTTTATTTACTATGGCAGATATACATCATTCATGGGAAAATAAGTCATGCCCAATACAGTAACCTAGCCTACTACACATGGCTAGGGAGATTTTGGACCCAGAAGCAGAATTTTCATCTTCAACTTACCTGAAGTCATATCATTTCTAATTCTGATGTATATATATATATATATATATATATATATATATATATGTGTGTGTGTGTGTGTGTGTGTGTTTGTGTGTGTGTGTGTGTGTTTTGTGTATACCCACAGACAACAAAAGGTCTAAATGTCTAAATGGTCAATGCTAAAGAGTTCTATATACTCACCACTTTATGTCCATACTCTGTGTTGCTTGTGAATGCATTGTTAAATTTACGATAAAATAATTCAAGATGAAGTTGTTTTTATTTGGACATGGTAAAGCAATCACGATATTGCAGAAAGACATGTGTACTAGTGTAAATACAGTACTCAAATATGAAATGCTCTACTATATAAATGATATACAAGCATATATATATATGTATATATATATACATATGCAAAACATTCATATGCATGAATGTATGTATAACATGCATGAATGTATGTATAAATACATATGCATATGCATATGTATATACACACATGAAAGGATTTTAAAAATATTTGAAGATAAATTGTGACAACTACACAACTTATTCCATGAAAGAATATAAATACATCTCCCTCACTTGCTAGTTATGAGTTATTTGGTTTACTTGTGGGCCAACAGTGTTTCCATTGTCCCCCAAAAGAGTCTCAAAAACCATTTCTAAACTACGGTTAAAACCTTAAATACAATAGTAAGAGCCTTTCTCTAAAATTTCTATTTACTTTTGTCAACATAGAATAGAAATACATCTGGTGCCTTGTTACAACCTTCAGTAAACCTGACTACATGGGAAAGGTCTGGCAATTAATCTGCCTGTGAGTAGTGGAGGATCAAAACTCCTCAGTCTCGTGAGCTACACAACATAAACAAGGAAACAATGAACATTCTTCAGACCTAGTGTTGCCGAGGGGTTAAACATTGTGGAAGTAATGGACTAATTTGAAGGATTAACTCCATGAGATGTAAGAAATGTCATACACACTAAAGAGTCCAAGAATATAGACTAAAACGTCACAGATATACGCAGATACTGTTTTCCTATCTTTGCTAAAGGAATAAAAAGATAAACTGAGTCCTATTGCATATTGATATGCCCATAGGTCTGTGAATCACGTACCCCTAATAAAAGAGGTTTCTTCACGCACTAAACAGGAAATAACACAATGGTGTGCAGTTGGGATCTATCTCTAGTGCCTGAGAAACTTTACAATACTATGCTCTTCAAATCCTGCCCAAATCCTCAAACATTTATATTGAAAAGTAGGCAGAAGATTCTAACAGATACAGAGAAGATGGATGAATCCACAGTAACAATGTTTTCTAGCCTCCAATCACTATCAGATAGGAATTCAAAGTTTGAGTTAGAAGACACAAGATCTGCACAGGAGCAAAATGTGCCAGAACTAACATTGCCATAGCAATTCCTATGCTGGATCTCTCTGGGAAACAATGGGGACTCTCTCCCCTACTCTCTGTCAGATACTAATGTCTGAAATGGATTGTCTTCCTTGTAGGTGATAAGCATTTCAAAACTAAGGCAGGGATGTCACATCTTAAAAGAGAAGCAGTAACTTGATAAGCAGGATCCTATGTCTGTCACATGCAACAGAAATGGGTGCTCAGTACTGTAATGCTGGGAATCAAAAAATCCCTGGTTTTGTTAATTTCTATGGGCTTTGACTTCTGTACTTGTCAAGAACAGTCTGCCGTGTCTCAGACATTTTAATTGGGCTTGTAGCAGGCAGGTCCCACTAAGACCTGGACTATAGCCAGAGCCTGACTCATAAGAATCCATACTGTTCATGCTTTTGTTTGCACTCTTGGCCTCTGATTGATGGAGTGTGTGCATAATAATAAATCACAAATGAATAAACAATAAGGGGAGTGATTTCAGTGCCACCAATGGAGGCAAATCCTGCTGTACCCTTAGAGATCTCCATCAGAGCTACTGATGCATTCTTCTCTCCCATGTGAATGTGTACTGCAGCAGAAGGAGTGAAATCAATAGTGGACCAGAGGTTTGTAAATGTAATTTACCCTGGGATCTGACTCGAATTATCAAAAGGTAAATATCAACCTCTGGAAAGTATGGGGTGACCCTCTACAAGGCTACCTGGAGAGTCATCTGGTTATCTACATGACAGTCTCTGTTTCTGCCATGAGCTGGCTTTTTATTGGTTCTGGGCTGCCAATCGCTGCACGTGGCTGAGATTTTCTGATATATCATATCAGATTCCACAACTACAATGACTAAGTTCTTAAATTCCATTTGTCCTCACATGCTCATACATGTATATGTGTGAGTGTGGGTATATGTGTATGAGTGCCTGGTATGAAATGTTTGTAAGTGCAAATATTATGCTTTAAAAGTCCGCAGTTTGCATACTATGCCAGACAGTTTCATGAAGATTAGGCAATAATCTAAGGCATTCCTTTTAGAATGAATTACTCATAATACTTCAACTATTGCACATTTTTTCATATGATTTCATGTGTAGCTCCACAAACGTCTGCATGAAATTGATATTAGTTTGTTTTTGGCACTGACAATTCATACCTGTAAAATACCTTGTTAAGCATTCATTGCAGCATACTAAAATTATGAACAAAATCAAATCTTAAAAGAGAACCACTATCTTCAGAAGCAGGATCATACTTCTAACACATGTTAAAGGAATTGGTGCTCAGCACCATAATCCTGGGAATCAAACAGTTTCTGCTTTAATGATTTCCATGGGCTCTGACACCTGTATGTGTCAGAAGCAGGCTGCCTTGTCTCTGACGATTTTCAGTCGGGCTGGTGATAGGCAGGTCCAGCTAAGACCTGGACTATCGCCAGAGCCCGACTGAAAAGAGCCCGCACTGCTGACGCTTTTATTTGCACTCCTGGGCTCTGATTGAACGAGTGTCTGCATGGAAACTGAGCACGAATTAAGAACCAATAAGGGGAGTGATCTCAATTCCACCAATGAAGGCAAATCCTGCTGTATCCTTGGAGATCTCCATCTAAGCTGCTGATTCATTCTTGTCTCCCCCGTGAATGTGTGCTGCAGCAGAAGCAGCGGAATCGAAAATAGATGAGAGGAAAACGTGTAATTTACCCTTGGCTCTGACTCCAATTATCAAAAGGAAAATATCAACCTCTGTAAAGCATAGGGTGATGCTCTATAAGGCTACCGAACAGTGCATCTGTCTCTCTAAAGACAGTCTCCATTTCTGCCAGGGGCTGGCTTTTTGTGTCTCTGGGCTGCTTGTGGCTGAGATTTACTGATATATCATATCAGATTCCACAACTGCAATGATTAAGTTCTTAAATTCCAGTTGTCTTCACATCTATATACATAAAAACATGTGTGTATGTATAAGTGCTTGATATGAAATGCTTGGAAGTGGAAATGTTACTTACAAAATCTGCTCTGAACATCTAATATATGCATGCACACTGTATTCAATAATGCAAAATGTCTAAAAATTATCTGAGGCATTAATTTTACAGAGCATTATTCATGATACATTTATATTCTCCACATTTTACATTTGATTATATTATTTAATGTGTTCAGCACATGTCCCTATGCATTTGCCATTAGTTTTTATTTTCAAATGGCCAATTCAAACTCATAAAATATTCTGTTTCGTATTAATATGTGAATATTGAAATTTTTTAATACATTCAATACATTCCCTTCACCAGATTTCCTCTCCAATGAGTACATCATACTTAGTACATATTTATTCTCTTTTTTTGTGACATTTATGTTCAGGTAAACCACCTGTGTGTGCACAGATACAGGGCCTATGTACTAACACATTGCAGCCACGCAGGGCTATCATAGCTGAGGAAATTTTGCTTTCCCATTTTATCAGTACATTAAATAGCATTAGACACTCTGATAATACATGACTTTAAGAATCTTCCCCAAGATTATTAGAATGTTACATTGTTGACAGAGGTTTTGGTCCCACCTGGTCCTTTTTATAAAACAAAAATTGTGAATCAAATTTACTTTCTTTAGCTTTTCTCCTGACCATTATTTATACCAACTTGTAACCAACATTCTAAACAAAGACAAACATCTATAGTCCAGTTTTTGGGAGGGAATATGGGTGTAGTTTTCAAGGTTAATTCCTGCTGTAGACCAAGCTGTCCTTAAACTCACAGAGATTTGCCTGCCTCTGCCTCCCAGGTGCTGGGATTAAAGATGTGTGCCACCACACATTGAACTCACCAAGATCTACCTGCCTTGACTCCCAAGTTTAGGGATTAAAGGGGTGTGCCACCACAACCAGCTACTATCTTTCATTATTTGTTTATGTTAAGGACTTTATGTTTTTTCTTTTCTCTCACAAGCCTACATATAATTTTAAACACACTGTAACCATTTAGAGGATTTCTTCGTCTGAATCTATCTTTACTGTATATCTCTCTTTTGCTGACCACATGTGTCTTTAGTTTGTTAAGCGATATTGCTAGGATTATAGCCGTGGCTTTGACGGATGGATCCAGCCTATTCCTTGACTTTCTGAGAGTCTAGACTCATGGCAGAAGTACTGACCAGGGCCATGTTTATTGCCATGAACTCCATGGCATTTCAAGGTTCCTGAAACCAACAAGAAGCATGATGTAGGCTATTCATAAGCAATATTAAAGTGTTTGGTGACAGGGCCTCTTTTAGGATTTGCAGCTAAGGATGAATCAGGAAGCCTCTCTTAAATGAGATGCACATATCTGTAGCAAACATAGTCCATCTGAGAAAACAATATCAAGAAGTCATGATTAAATTTGTTCATTGTTGTCTAGAGTTATTTTTCAAACTTTGTCAGGTTCTAAGTGGATTTAGCTGTCCACACTGGTACCATTTTGTTGAAAGAGGTTTCTGTCCCACCCAGTCCTTTATCTATTTAGCCACAAATAAACACACAGAGGCCTACATTAATATAAACTTGTTGCCCTATTAGATCAGGTTTCTTAATAACTCTTATAACTTATGTTAGCCCATAATTCTTTGACACACCAACTCCAGTGTCATCTGTGTGACATGACTTATGTCATTAGGCTGGATGGGAGCTATGTGCTCTTCAGGGCTAGGCTTCCTGGAGGTCCTTGGAGAGTGCTCAACGCTGGCCTCATATCAGGCCAAGATGAGCTTCACACTTGATCAGCTACCCAGGATATGGGTCTGTGTATTCTCTTTTATGACTACGTTTTTTTTTCTTTTATTAATCAAATAATATATCTTGGAAGATGGTTGACAGACGGGGAGGAACTTGATGTTCTGGAGGAAGATGACAATAGAAAAATAGAAATGGAGCCAACAGTATCGAGTCAGGAAATTAATGACCTACTTACGAATTTAAGTATTGGGCAATCATGGAAAATTTCCATGAAAGATCCACCCATAATTCCGGTCCTTGCGAAGGTGGTCTGGAGGCAAAATGAAACTTTTGGGGACATTCTCAATGAATTGCAACAGGAGGAACTGTTTGTGAAAAACCTAGATATACTTGATAGTGCAACCATGAATGTCCAGGCACTTATTGGGAATGAACACTCAGCTAGAAAGAGTCCATTGGGAATTTCCACTAGTACAGTGTATGGTAGAAAGCATTATTTAATTCAAGGAAGGTGGTGGGCTCCTTCATTAGGAAAGAACAGTATGGGAATGTATAAAACTACACCTGAGCCATTGCCACATACAGGAGTATAGGATGAACAAGGAAACAGATGGATTTATGTAGAAGGGCAACGAACATTACATTGGTCATTAAATTCCATGGAGAAATTGGCCTGAGTCAGACCTCCCTGGTGTCTGATATCTAAAGCCAGTCAATAAGCAGTTATGCAACAAGTGTTAAAATAGTATTTCCTTCATTGGCCATGAGACAGAGTTAGGCAAATGTTAGAAGAGGCATGAAGCCTAATCCAGTATAGTTCAGTGGTCCTTGACATGAACTATTACAGCACAAATATTGGCTAGAGTTGAAACCACTAGTCTGAGGTTTTGATTTCATCTGGGCTTTGAGCATGTTCACAGGGTCAAAAGGCTCCTGGGGTAGAGGATGTATCATGTCTAGCACAAGCTCCTGATAATGTATTTTTTCTTAGAAAATGTTGATGTTGATTTGTTCCCTCATGATCTGTTCCATGTTTGCATACTATATAATCAACTAACTGCAGAAGTAAAATTGCAGCAGATTCAAACCACTCTCCTGTGTGTTGTGTCTGTTTGTCATTTGCCAAACTTGTGCCTTCCTGAGTACCAAAGCCCTGGTTCGCCTACGGTTGTGGTATCCCAAGTGAGCCGGTCCATGACAATTCTTGTCTTTGTTGGCCATGTGGCTTGCTACCTTTTTCTGTGAGGCAGTCACATCTTGCATCCTCTGTGTCTGGATGATAATCATAGACTGAGCTTTTCTTTTCTCAGAATTCTCTTGTTCTTATTGCCCAACCTTTATTTCCTGCCTGGTCACCCTGCATCTACTTCTGACCTAGCTATTGGCCAGTCAGTGTTTATTTATAATACAAGTAACAGGGTACAGACCATTGTCTCACAGCATTTCATTGCATGTGTTTTATACTGACAGATTTATGAACGCAAATTCTGTTACTGGGAATTCAAGAGTAAAGTTGTTCTCAAGGACCTGTCACATACTAGTTGCTTGCAGAAGTAAAGCAGCAATGTCATAATGACACAGTGTTTCTCACATGTATGGAATTTACCTCTGAAGGTAAACAAGATGTCCACTAAAGCTCAGAGTTCTTACTGTTACTCTATATATATCCAGGCCTGGCATTGACTGGTGATGCTTGTTTTCCTCGTTGTTAATATGTGAATTTTAATAATAAGTGCAAGGGTTTCTTACTTCCAAAAAGGAAGGATGCTGATATAGCCATCTAGAGGCTGTATAGACACTAAAAATGAAATATAACAAAGAGAGCATTACTCAGAGACCCCACCATTCTCTTGTATATAAATATCTATTTTTACTATGTTTCTGTATCTAATTCGACCTTTTGCATTCCCAAATTTGCCTTGCACAACCGTCAACATCTATTTCTGTCACCTGGATAAAACACTTTTTTGAACTAAGGATATCTGCTGTACTTTTTTTTTTTTGACGGTTCAACACACATAAATTGATATATTTAATCCACCAGATAAACAAACTGAATGACAAAAACCACACAATCATCTCATTAAATGCTGAAAAGGCCTTTGACAAAAGCCTATAGCATTCATGATATAAATTTCTGCAGTGATTAAGGAAACAAAGTGCCTACCTCAGCATAATAAAGGCAGTTACTGCAAGTCCATAGGCAGTATCAGCTGCAGTGCCTCATAATCATATGTGCATGTATTTGTCCACACAGTTCTACATGCAAATACTTATTGTCATGAGTCATTGATTGGTCTGGCTCAAGGACTCTGGTCTCTGTAGCACCATAACACCGGACCGCACCTGAGACTTCTTCAGTCACAGCCAGGTGTGCACCTTTGGTAATGATGGTGTGACCCCAGATCTGGTTCATCAGCACTGGCTCCTCCCTGTGGTCCAGCAGCTCATGGATGGTGTACGTATCGGGGTTGACTGGACCTGGGCCCCAATGACTGCCTAGTTGGACAGGCCACCCCGCAAGCTCTTTTGGGCAGCTACCCTGAGCTGCGGTGGGCCTTAACGAGTTCTTTAATCGAGTTATTTTTTTTTCTGCTGTACTTTTGTAATACCTCCATATATGGAATAAGAGCAAATACAGATTTCCCTGCAAATTAAATCTCTTCATTCTGAAAAATTATGTTTTTTCTTTATTTTTGAAAATAAGGATCATTGAACTATTTCTTGCACTTTTGATATCCTAGAGACCATCCCATATGCTATTAACATACCTACTGATTCTATTTATACCACTGCTGCTGTTTTAATGTCAAAACTGCAGCTAAAGGAACTAGAAATGCAAGTATGTATACTTGATTAATTTACCATTTTTCTCCAAATATTATAACTTGCCAACAGTTAGCCTTTCATACTGTATTAGTGACTAGTTTCCCAAAGGCATGTCTAAAGTTTTCATTGTAACTTTCTTGACTAAGGCAATCACATAATATTCAAGAGGGAAAATTTTGTATACAATATAGTAACATATGGTACTACACAGGATATGAAGATCATGGTCCTAGACATAGAACTTTCATCTGCAACTTACCTGAAGTCAGGTAATTTCTAATTGTGATATATATATATATATATATATATATATATATATATATATTCATCATTAGGTCTAACTGTCAGAAAAAAGTACCATTTACACAATTCCCCAAACACTAAAATGGCTAAGAACTTACAATGTTTTGTCCAACCACATCTCATCTACACATAACTCTCCATTATTCCTAGTTCTAGAAGATATTGCATTCAATGGTCAGATACAGATTATTATTTTAAATAAATGGATGCCAAAATGTCTTGTAATAGAGATAGGGAACTGAAAAACACAGAATTTTGATAATGTCCATACCAGAAACAAAAAGCAAATATAAACAATGCAAACAAAAGATAGGTTTAGCAAAACACCACCTTGAATTGTCTTCAGAAATCTCTCTTATTTTCTCACCTTAACTGCAAGACTACAGACAAACGATTGGTTTTATTATAGAACAACGCCACTTGTGTTGTGCAATCATATAGATAGAACTTTCCACAACAAATGTCAAAGTTAAAAATTGTTATGTATAATCACCACCTTAAGTACATTGAATGGAATAGGTTAGTAAGCATTTGCATATGTAGGATAAAATAATTTTAATCCAAAATTGTATTTATTTTGACATTTAGTAGAGCAGATATCGTACTCGAGAAAGAAATAAAGTATGAAAAAAAACATAAATACAGTGCTCAATATGAAATTATTACCTAGGTCAAAGATGCATAAACATGATATGCATATATACAATCACATAGGATATATATATATATATATATATATATATATATATATATATATAGAGAGAGAGAGAGAGAGAGAGAGGCATATCTACATCCTTATCCACATACACACATATATACATATATGATAGGAATTGAATGAATTGAAAAATGTAACTAGGTAGATATTATTCAACTGCACATCTTATATAATGACGGAATGTTGAAGGAAGACTGTTTGGCCACTTTTTAGTTCCACAGCTGCCCAAACCGCAGAAATAATCATACCGAAACTATATTATTTAAATCAATGCTTGACTCATTAACTCTAGCTTCTTATTTGCTAATTCTTACGTCTTAATTTTACCCATCTCCATTAATCCGTGCATCACCACGAGGTTGTGGACTACCAGCAAATTTCAGCATATCTGTCTCCTCTGTCTCCAGTGGGAGCTCCACGGCTTATCTCTCAATTCTGCCTCCTTTCTCACTGCATTCAGTTTAGTTTTCCCTGCCTACCTAGCTCTGCCCTATCTACAGGTCAAGGGCCTCCTCCATCAAAGGAATATCAGGAATATGTCTCAGTATCCAGAGTTATTTGGTTTGCTTGTTGTTTGAGTGCATTATTAAAGTCTACCATTAGAGGTCTCACTTATCACTTCCAATGTCATTGCTAAATTTGGTTACACATATCCAACTCTTTCTGTGGTTCATACATAGTTATATCATCATAACACAATTCTGTCAGGTTTATAACTAGTTAAAACCTTCAGTGAAACTGTCTACCTGTGAAAGGCCTGAACAATAATTGGTCTGTTACTAGAGGGTAACCTAAACTCCTCACTCTCCTGAGATGCTTGCCTTAAAATAGGAAATAGTGAGCAACCTTGAGACATATTTAGCCACATTGGCCTAAATTTCCTGGGAAAAATCAAGTACTTTTGAGGATTATGATTAACTCTAATGACAGAAGAAATATCTCACATTGCTAAATTGTCCACCTGTCTGGCACTAGAATGGTTTCAGACCTAGGGAAAAATATTTCTCTCATTTTGCCAGTGAAATATAGAGATATACAGAATACTAATATCATATTGATATACCCATAAATCTGTGTATCAATTGTCCCTCTTCAGAGGTGTTTCTTCATGACTCAATGACTAATAAAAGAATGATATGCATGGGGTGATTTCAATAATGCCCCACAGAATGTTGAAAACTTGCATACCAAAATCAAAATAAACATGAACCCAAAATAAACAGACAAGAAATGTACTGCAGTCACATCATAAATTGTCATGCTAAAACAGATTGAAAACTCTTTCAACTATTCTCACTTAGCAGAAACGCTCCATACAAAAGCTGGGTGCTAATATAGAATTAAACCATTTGCATTGTACAATTGCCATGATGAAACTTTCTATTCCAAATGTCAATGCTGAAATTTATCATTTGTAGGCACCAATTTAAGTACACAGAGTGAGTTTGTTAATCATACATTTGTGTATGTATGATTAAATAATTTTAATAAGAAGTGGTACTTACTTGTGATTTTGTAGAGCAGATTTGTATTGCAGGGAGAAGCAGAAAAAAGTGTGAAAATATAAAAATGCACACAGAAATTCTGAGTTTGAGTTTGGCTAAAATACATTCACATGAATATATATATATATATATATATATATATATATATATATATGCAGAGATAAACAAACATACACACATTCACATCCATGTAAAATAATTCAATTGAAATAAAAATATTTTGGAGAATATTACTGTAGTGATGGGCTGCAAACAGGACTGCTTTTTGTCCTGCCCTGCTCCCAAATGGCTAACTTTACACCCGAAATAACAACACACAAACTGTATTCATTTAAACACTGCTTGGCCCATTAGCTCTAGCCTCTTACTAGTTAACTCTCACACCTTGGTTAACCCATTTCTCTTAATGTGTGTAGCACCACAAGGTGGTAGCTTGCCAGGAAAGATCTTAACCTGTGTCTGTCTCGGAGAAGAGAATCATGGTGAGTGCCTCACTTCCCTTCTTCCCAGCATTCTGTTCTGTCTACTCCGCCTACCTAATTTTCTGTCCTATTAAAGGGCCAAGGCAGTTTCTTTATTAACCAATAAAATCGACACAAAACAGAAGACTCTCCCACATCATATTACTATAATAGCACAACTTATATCATGATAGTATATAAGAGATGTTTCTCTCGGTTGCAAGAGTTATTTGGTTTGCTTGTTGGCTAAGGGTGTTCCTACAGTTTCCCATGAAGGTTCTCACAGACTATTTTTAAATCAAGGTTATACCTCCCATCATGATAGCTAGAACCTGTATCTGGAGGTTATAGATGCTTATGTCATCAAAGTACCTATCTATAACTGGCAGATTGTTAGAAGCTTCGCTGAAATTGATTACCTGTTAAGGGATTAAAAGTTTATCTGCCTGTTACCTATGACTCATGGACTCAAATTGCATGGTAATGCAAGTAAGCCTTATAATTAATATGCACATTCTAATAAAGTATCCCAGTGTTTCACATGCCCCATCAATAAATATGTTGATGTGTCCATCTATGTGGCTGGGTAGACTATAAACAGAAAACAAAATGAACATGAGGGATTTAACTCAGAGACCACATAGAAGTTCTTTCTATTTGACAATCTTCCCTATGACATCCCTGTCTCTGATACTATTCTTTGCATTGGCCCACTGTCAACATTCATTGTCTGCATCCTGGAAAAAAAATCTTATGAGCAATCAAGAGTTCTACTGTTCTTTTTTAATCCCCACATAAATGGAATAAGAGCAATGATGATGACTATCCCTCATTTAAAGTCTCTTAATCCCGAAAAGTTATGTTTTCTCCTCTTTCTTTTCAAAAATAATGATCTTTAAACAATTTTATATACCATAAATGTCTTATAGACTGCCCCCTAAACCACTAATATAACTACAATTTCTACTCATAGCAATCCTGCTCCTTTTAGGTCCACACTGCAGTTTACATAACTATAAACTATCTCAGTAAACTTGATAATCTTATCATGTGCTCTAATTTTTTATTATTTACTAACACTTAGCACTCATAGGATATTAGTGGCTTGGCTTCCAAAGAAATGTATGAAGCTTTATTAAGGCATATATATATATATATATATATATATATATATATATATATATTTCATTCATAAGAAGACAAATTGTAATCAATAATATAACCTAGCCTACTAAACAGGGATAGTGAGATCATAGCCCAGAAGCAGAACCTTTGTCTGAAAATTCTCTGCAGCCATATATTTTCTAGATATTTACCTGTATACTCACAGCCAACATTAACTATAAATGTCTGAAATAAAGCAACATTTTACATCATTACCGAATAAATACAAAACTTCTCAAAAAGCTAACAACTTAGAAAGATTTGTGCAGCCACACCTGATCGATACACACAAGTCTCCATTATTTTTGAACTGAGATTATGTTAGACACAATTTATCTTCCAAAGGAATATGATCTCTGGTGTTAGCAAAGTGACTTGCAAAAGGTGACACCACTTAAAAGAACAAAATTTTGAAAACTTGAAGTCAAAAACATAACAAAACAAAACAAACTGGTTAAAAACTGTTTAGCACAATTTTGCAATAAACTGTCATGGAAACACAGAAAGAACTCTCTCTCTCAATTTCCCAACTTAGCAAATATATACTGAAACATGGATACTGATATGGAGAGCCCTTTTCTACAGGACCTTAATTTGATAGGTCTTACAATTCCTAAGGTCAATGCAAAAAAAGTTATTTAAAATTACCACATTATGTTCACATTCTGTGCTTGTTACATATACATTTTATATGTAGGATAAAATTATGTTAAGTAGAAACTGTATTTATTTGAACATGGTAGAGTATCCATGGAATTGCAGGAGGAAGCAGAAAGAAGGTGAATTAATATAAATAGAATGCTCATAAAGAAGTTGTTGTCTACCATAGTAAAGATGCGTATACACACATATATATGTAAATGTGCACATACAGATGTAAACACATTTCTGTACATGCATTAATACACGTGTTGATACACATGCAAACATATTCATATACATGCATGAATTCATGTATATATACAAATGCCAACATATTTGTATACATGCATGAATATATTTTTATATGTGCATATACATATATACATCATCATATGAACAGAATTTAAAAATATTGGGAGATATATTGTGACAACTACACATCTAATTCCATGACAGGAGACCAGAGACATCTCTCTCAATTGTTAGTTGTAAGTTGTTTGGTTTACTTGTTGGCCTAAGGTGTTCCCATTGTCCCTTAAAAGAATCTAACAAACCATTTCTAAACTATGGTTAAAACTCTAAATACAATGGTAAGAAACTATTTCTGAAATTTCTATTCACTTATGGCAACATAGAATAGAAAAACATGTGGAACCTAGCTACAAGCTCCAATGAAACTGGCTACATGTGAAAGGGCTGAAAGTTAATCAGCCTGTTATAAGACGGGGAACAAAACTCCTCACTCCTGTGATCTGTACACCATAAACCATAAAAGGGTGAGCATTCTTCAGACATAGTGATGCCAGAGGGGTTTAATAACATGAACATAATGGACTACTGTTGAGGATTTGGATTAAATCCATAAGAGGTTAGACATCCCTACATGATAAAATATCCTAGAACCTGAGACTAAAATGTTAACACACATAGGCAAGGAATATTTCCCTCACTCTGCTAAAGGAGTATAAAACCCTGAGGTATTTTTTATTAATTTATAAGTAATACCAATCAAAATTCGACATCATCCTCTCCTCCAACTTTCCTCTCGCTCTCCCCCAAACTCTCCCCTCAACCACTCTCCAGTCCTAAGAGATGGCAAGTCACCCTGCCCTGTGGGAAGTCCAAGGCCTTCCCCCTACATCCAAGCTGAGCAAGGTAAGAATCCAAAGAGAACAGGATCACAAAAAGTCAGTATATGCAGTAGAGACAAATCCCAGTGCCATTATCACTGACCCCTCGGTCTGCCCCAATTGTCAGCCACATTCAGAAGGTCCAGTTAGATCCCATGCTCATTCATTCCAAATCCAGCTGGAGTTGGTGAGCTCCCATTAGCTCTGGCACAGTGTCTCAATGGGTGAACCAACCACTCGTGGTCCCGACTTCCTTGCTCATATTCTCCCTCCTTCTGCTCTTCAACTGGACCTTGTGAGCTCATTCCAGTGTTCCAATGTGGGTCTCTATCTCTGTCTCCATCCATCACCAGATAAAGGTTCTAAGGTGATATTCAAGGTAGTCATCAGTCTGACTATAGGGCAAGGCCAGTTCAGGCACCCTCTCCTCCACTGCCCAGGATCCTAGCTGGGGTCATCCCAGTGGACTCCTGGGAACCTCTCTAGAGCCAAGCTTCTTGACAACTGTAAAATGGTCCCCTTAATTAAGATATCTCCTTCCCTGCTCCAATATCTATCCTTTCTTCGTCTCAACCATCTCACTCCCACAAGCTCTCCCAACTGAGTTTTATTGCATACTCATATGCCCATATAATGTCAGAAGTCCTTCTGTATAATTGTTGTTTTATTCATTAATGAGTAAAGAAACAATCTTGGGCCTGCACAGAGAAGAATACAGGTAGTCAGGAAAAAATAAACTGAATGCTCAGAAAAGGAAAGCCGTGTCAGTGAGAAGCCAAGTCACCCCACAGGAGACAGATGCTGGAAAATTACATGGTAAGCAATAGTCACTTGGTGATTCACAAATTAGTAGAAATAAGTTAAATTAAGATATAAGAGTTAGCTAATAAGAAGCTAAAGATAATGGGCCAAGCAATGATTTAATAATACATTTTATTTGTGATTACTTCAGGGCTGAACTTCTGAGGATGAACTAACTGCTCTCCTTACAACAAATTGTTGCTCCAACAATGTCTACTATTACTATATCCATGTAAATCCTGCGAAAACTTGGAAAGGAACTGTGGATACAAAAAAAAAAGACCCAAAGTTAAGCCACATTTTTTTAGCTGATGAGAATTTATAGCTATAGTTACAGACTTCCTTCATTATGATAAAATATTTTATATATATAGTAACTGTAATTCTTGCTTGACAAATGTTTTGTTATATGTAATTTTATTATGTTGATGTTAAAGCCTTCCTTTTTAAAACAGAAAAAAGGAAATGATGTAGTAAGCCGTTCTGTATGTGGGTTGCAACAATTAGTTAATGAATAATGAAACTGTCTTGGGTTTGCACAGAGCAGAATAGATGTAGGCAGGGAAAACTAAACTGAATGTTGGGAAAAGGAAGGCAGAGTTATTGAGAAGCCATGTACACTCCAGAGACAGACGCCAAAACTTTAACTGTAAACCTCAGTTACATGGCAATGCACAGATTAATAGAAATGGGTTAAATCAATATGTAAGAGTTAGCCATGAGAAGCCAAAGCTAATGTTCCAAGCACTGCTTTTATTCATATTGTTTTTTTTGGGGGGGGGTTATTTGGGGGCTGAGCAGGAGGACTGAAATAGCAGCCTTTTTTAAAATACCCAGAGATATATGCATCAAATGTCCATAATTAGAAATGATTCTTCATGGACTGTACAGGAAATAACAGTGATTTGCAGCTGGACTCATTCTTTGGTGCCTGAGATGTGGTGAGATGCCATTTGTCTTCAACAAGCCCGTCCTCTAAAGTCTCAAATATTTATATTGAAAAGTAAGCCTAAGATTCTTTCAGATTTAGAGAAGATGAATAAAATCATAGTAACAATGTTTTCCAACATTAACATAAGAATTCAGAGTCCGAGGTAGCAGAAACAAGTTCTAAACAACCACAATATTCAATAACTGACACTTTTGGCACATGTGGCAGAAATGGTTGTTCAATACTGTAATGCTGGCAATCAAAACATCCCTGACTTCGCTAATTTCTATGGGCTCCTCCTCCTGTATATGTCAGGAGCTGTCTGCTTTATCTTGGACAATTTACATTGGGTTTTGGTTATACATAAGTCCAATTGAGATCTGAAATATAGCCAGAGTCCGACTGGTAAGAACTAGCACTGCTGTGGCTTGTATTTGCACTACCGGACTCTGCATGAAGGAGTGTGTACATTCAAATTGAGCACAAATTAAGAACCAATAAGGGGAGTGGTTACAATTCCACCAATGGAGGGAAATCCTGTTGTCCTCTTGGCGATCTCTATCGGAGTGGTTGATTCATTCTTGTCTCCCACGTATAGTGTCCTGCAGTAGATAGCAATGGACAAGAGGGTAGTGAATGTAATTTACACTGGTCTCTGACTCTAATTATCAAAACAAAAATAACAACCTTTGGAAATTATGGGCTACCTGGACAGTGAATCAGGCTATCAACATGATAGTCTCCATTTCAACATGGAGCTGACTTTTTGTGACTCTGGGTTGTGACTTGCTGCTTCCTGCTGAGATTTCCTGATATGTCATGTCTGATTCTCCAATTGCAATATTTAAGTTCTTAAATTCCATTTGTTCTCACATGCTCATACATATATATGTGTGAGTGCGGGTGTATGTGTAGGAGTGCCTGGTATGAAATGTGTGTAAGTAGAAATATTATGGTCTAAACATCCATAATTTGCTACTGTATGAAACAGTCTCATGATGATTAAGCAATAATCTAACTAAGGCTTTCCTTTTAGAATCAATTACTCATAAGAGCTACATACTCTCAATTATTGCACATTTTTTCATATAATTTTATGTGTGGTTCCACAAATGTCTGTATGAATTTTGCATTAATTTGTTTTTGGCACTGACAATTCATACCTGTAAAATACTCTGCTATGCATTCATTGTGGAATATAGAAATTATAAACAAAATAAATCTTAAAAGAGAAGCACTATCTTCAGAAACAGAATCCTACTTCTGACACATTTTAAAGGATCTGGTGCTCAGCCCTATAATGCTGGGAATCAAACAATTTCTGCTATGATGTTTTCCACGGACTCTGACACCTGTATATGTTGGGAGCAGTCTGCCTTGTCTCTGACGATTTTCAGTCGGGCTGGCGAAAGGCAGGTCCAGCTAAGACCTGGACTAGAGCCAGAACCTGACTGAGAAGAACCCGCACTGCTGACGTTTTTATTTGCACTCTTGTGCTCTGATTGAATGAGTGTCTGCATTGAAACTGAGCATGTATTAAGAACCAATAAGGGGAGTGATCTCAATTCCACCAATAGAGGCAAATCCTGCTGTATTCCATCAGAACTACTGATTCATTCTTGTCTCCCCCGTGAATGTGTGCTGCAGCAGAAGCAGTGAAACTGAAAGTGGATGAGAGGAAAAAATGTAATTTATCCTGGTTCTGAATCCAATTATAGAAAAGAAAATATTAGTCTCTTTAAAGTATAGGGTGATCCTCTATCAGGATGTCTAGACAATGCATATGGCTATCTAAAGACTGTCTCTATTTCTGCCTAGACCTGGCTCTTTGTGACTCTGGGCTGCAAAATGCTGTTTGTGGCTGAGATTTGCTGATATATCAGATTCCCCAACTGCAATGATTAAGTTCCAGTTGTCTTCACATGTATATACAAACAGCAGAAGCAGCGAAATCAAAAGTGGACAAGAGAGAAGAAACTGTAGATTACCCTGGCCCTAAACTCCAATTATCAAGAAGAAAATATCAATTTCTGTAAAGCATGGGGTAAATTCCTATCAAGCAACCAGGACAGTGTATCTGGCTATCTATATGAGAGTCTCTCTTCCTGGAGCTGGTGTTTTGTGATTCTGGACTCTCAATTTCTGCTTGATGCTGAGATTTTCTGATATGTCATATCTGATTCCCCAACTGCAATGATTATATTCTTAAATTCCAGCCCTCTGCACATGTATACACATACCTACGTGTGTGTGTGTCTAAGTCCCAGATATGAAATGCTTATAAGAGGAAATGATACTTTCATGCTCTGCTCTGAACATCCCAAATATGCACACTATATCCAATAATGTCAAAATAATTAAAAAATAATTTGAGGTATCAATTTTAGAGAAAATTATTCATAATACATTTATACTCTCAACATATGCACATTTGTTTGTGTGATTTTATGTGTGGCTCAACATATGTCTGAATGCATCTGCCGTTAATTTTGTTTTCACAGGGCCAATTTACACTCATAAAATATTCTGTTCAGTATTAATATGTGAATATTAAAATTTTGAACAAATTCACTACATTCCGTTTACTAGAATTCCTCTCCAATAAGTCTTCTTTCCTTAGTATGTATTTACTTTTTTTGTGACATATATGTTCAAGTAAACCAACTGTGTGTACATAGTTATAGAGCCAATACACTAGCACATTTCAGCCTCTCAGGGATATCATAGCTGAGGAAATTTTTAACATGTGAATCCTAATAATAGGTGCCAGTGTTTCTTATTTCTAAACAGGGAGTTTGCTGATATAGCCATCTAAGCGCATGTGTAGACACTAATCAGAAAAGAAAAGTTAACAAAGGCAGCATTACTCAGAGATCCCACAGATGTTTCTTCTACATTGTCACCTATTTACTATGTTTCTGACTCTGATTCTATCTTTTGCATTCCTAACTTTGCATTGCTCAACTTTCAACTTCTTTGGTCTGTCACATGCATTAAAAACTTAGTTTCAATAGAGTATATCTGCTGTACATTTGTAATCCACACTCACACGAAATAAGAGGAATACTGTGGATTCCACTGTATAAAACGCTCCATTCTTTAAAAAAAAATTATGTTATTTTTTTTCCTTTTTAAAAGGTAAGGTCCTTGGAACTATTTCTTGTACTATTAAGGTCTTAGTGACCATTTCCTATGCCATTAATATACCCACTGTTTCTATTCATATCACTGCTGCTGTTTTCAGTCAAAGCTGCAGCGAAAGAAAATAGAAAATCAAATCTGTAAACTTGATTGAATTACCATCTTCTCCAAATGTTATAACTTGTCAAAACTTAGACCTTCGTAGTTTATTAGTGGCTAGTTTTCCAAAGGAATGTCTGACATTTTAATTCTATCTTTCTTGACTACAACAGATGTATATAATTCACTGGAAAGCATATTGTACTTAATATAGTAACCTAGGCTACTTCACCTGGCTAGGGAAATTTTGGACCCAGAAGCAGAACTTTCATGTGCAACTTGTATATCATTTATTTCTAATTGTAATATATATCATTTATATTGTAATATGTGTGTGTGTGTGTGTGTGTGTGTGTACCACACACAACTTTATGTCTAACTGTCAGGAAAGAAAGCATCATTTAAATAATTGCATAACTGCTAAAATGACTAAGAGCTTACCATGTTCTGTCAAACCATATTTGATCTACACAAAACTCTCCATTTTCCCTAAACCCAGAAAGTATTGCATGAAATACGCAGACAGATTTTATGATTCTAAAGAAATCGTTGTCTATTGTGACCAAAATGTCTTGTAAAAGAGATAGGAAACATAAAAACACAGACTTTTAAATTTTAAATACCAAAACAAAATGCATATATAAACAATGTACAAAAAGAAAGATTTAGTACAATGACACAACGAATTGCCTTCTGAAATCTCGGGTCAATTCATCACACTTAACAGAAAACTTAAAAACAAACCATTGGTGCTACAATAGAAAGAACCCATTTATGTTGTACAGTCATGTTGATAGGACTTTCAATTCCAAATGTCAATGATAGAAATTTTTATTCATAATCACCACCTTAAGTACATAGAATGGGATAGGTAGGTAAGCATTTTCATATGTAGTATAAAATAATTTTAAAACAAAGTAGTATTTATTTTGACCTTTAGTAGAGCTGACATGGTACTACAGAAAGAAGCAAAAAGAAGCGTGAAAAACATAAATACAGAGCACAATATGAAATTCTTCCTTAGGTCAATGATGTATATGCACATATACAAACACATATGCAAAAATATACATTTGTAGACACATCCACATCCTTATACACATACACACATATATGCATATATACTTATATAAAAAGAACTGTAATTGATTAAAAAATGTACCTAGCTACATATTGTTATAGCTGCACATTTTATATAATTAAGAAATATGAGAAACATGTCTGTTACCAGAGTTATTTGTGTTGCTTGTAAGTTAAGTGCATTATTCCAATCCACCATTAGAGGTCTCACAGATCCTATCCAAATGTCAGTACTAAAAATTGTTACACATAAACACCTATTTCTTAAGTTCATCTATAGTTATACTATTATAACTCAAATCAATCTAGTTGGTGACTAATTAGAACCTCTGTTAAAATTGCCTATCTGTGAAATGCCTGAACAATAATTGGCCTATAACTAGATGGGAACCTAAACTCCTCACTCTCATGAGATATTTGCCTTAAAACAGAGAATAATGAGCAATATTGAGACATATTTTGTCATATTGGCCTAAATTTCTTTGGCATAATCAAGTACTACTGAGGATTAGGATTAAATTTATGTGATGGAAGAAATATGCCACATTACTAAATTGTCCAACCATCTGACATTAGAATGATCTCAGAAATATGCAAAAATATTTCTCAGATTTTGCCAGAGTAATACAGAGATACACAGAATGCAAATGTCATATTGATATACCCATATATCTGTGCATCAATTTTCCCTCATCAGAGATGCTTCTTTATGAACTCAATGAGAAATAAAAGATGATATCGAGGGGGTTCTTTCTATATTGCTTCACAGAATGTTGAAAACATGCATAACAAAATCAAAATGAACATGATCTATGAGAGGTTAGACATGCCCTACATGCTAAAATGTCCTAGAACCGGAGACTAAAATGTTCACAGATATAGGCAAGAAATATTTTCCTCTCACTGCTAAATGAATATAAATTAACTGTGTCTTGTTAAATCTCATATGCCTATTTGACAAAGACACAATAAAAACAACTCAGATGGAAAAGACCTCTAAATGGGACACAGTGGTAGAAAAATATACATATGCTTGGGAGAGAGGATAAAAGTATACGGACAGTTATAAAAGAAGTAAATAATTAAAAAAATAATCTAAGAATTTAATAAGACAGAGTAGAAACATCAGATTAAAGAACTAAAGAAAAATAAGCCACTAAAGATAGAACATACACAGAGAGTCTGGACTATGTATATAATTGTGTTTTCATTGAATTTTTTGAATGTGAAAGAGCTTAGTACAGAGAAACATTTTATTGTACAGACTACTAGGCTAGACCAATATATCTTAAAGGTGTATTGACTTAAAAATATGTGTCTACCAATATGTTTTTTTTGGAAAAAGAGGTTCTTCTTTTGTTTCTGCAGAAGTGAGAACCTATGGAATCCTTCTAGAACAAAATGTGGTTTTAGAACCAAGACCCTCTCCCCTAAAAGTTACAGTGTGTACTCCCCAAAATTACTTTGCCCAACAAGAAGAAGAAATCAGTTTGGAGATAACTATGCCCATATTAACAAATATTGATTGTAAATGGTTCTTTACATTTAAATGGAGATATGTTATAGAGATTTGCATTGGTATGGATCTTGGTTTATTAATACATATTATAGGTCAATTTTGTTAAATGAATATTTCTGCTCTTGATTAACCTATTGTGTTTGTGTATTTCATTTAAAATGTATGAGAAATATAGGTTAATAGATAGTCATCTATAATAGTCAAGCTTGTAGTCATGTTAGTTAGGTTTTCTAGATATATAGACATAAATCATTTAGATCTTCTTAAATTATTCAAGACCTTAAGACTATGGCATTTAAAATATTTTAATAATTTAGGACTTTTCATGACATGAGGAACTCTGCTCCTGGCAGCACCAATTACATCAGAGAGGTTGATGGACATCAAAGAAGCTCCCTATGGAATATGCTAGTTACATGGTCAAGAAACTGCTCTTATCTGGACTGCATGATGGTATGCTGTATGAACTGGACATGCAGGACCCACAGAAAAATGATGGCTGAACTTGACTAAGGGTGAAATGGTCCTTTGGGGCTCCTGCTACATAAAAGAGTCTGCCAGACATTCTTCAGAACATAGACAGCAACTGAGGGACTTTGCCATCACAAGGCAGAACAGATCTTCAAATTTCCTATTTGTAGAAAAGTCAGCTGGATACTATGGGCCTGTAGGTGGAAAATGGATGCTTCAATTATACAGAAGAACTTTGGGTGACTGTCCAGCCAGCAAGGTGTGTCTGTCAAATCTAGTTTTGGAAGTTGCTTACAATGCACTTATGTGTACTTTGGTCATATTATATCCTTCTGGACTCCTTGATAGTGTTGAAGAATATATAGTTATAGTTATAGCTTTCCTTAGTGATGATATAAGATAAAAGTGATATAACTATTGTAACTGTAATTCTTGCTTGATATCTGCTTTGTTATATGTAACTTTATTATATTAATGTTCAAAACTTACTTTTTAAAACAAAATAGCGGGAAATTATATAGTTAGCCCTTTTGGATATGAGTTGCATTAACTAGTTAATGGAAAAAGAAACTGTCTTGGGCTTGCAAAGAGCAGAATAGAGGTAGGCAGGGAAAATAAACTGAATGTTCAGAAATATAAAGCAGAATGATTGAGAAGCCATGTAGTCACTCGGGAGACAGATGCCGGAACTATAACTGTCAGCCTCAGTTATGGGGCAATACACAGATTAATATAAATGGCTTCAATTAATATATGAGCTAGCCAATAAGATGTTAGAGCTAATGTTCCAAGCAGCGATTTAATTAATACAGTTTCTGTGTGATTATTTAGGGAATGAGCAGGAGGAATGAATTAACAGCTCTCCTTACAACACCCATAGATCTTTGAATCACATATCCCAAATCAGAAATTATTCTTCATGCACTGTACAGGAAATAACACAGTGATGTTCACTTAAACTCATTCTCTAGTGGCTGAGAAACATTACCATACTGTGATGAAATGCTAGTTGTCTTCAACAAGCCCCTCCTCTAGAATATCAAATATTTATAATGAAAAGTAGGCCTAAGATTCCTACAGATTTAGAGAAGATGAATGACTCTATAGTAACAATGTTTCTCAGCATCAACATTACTATCAGCCATAGGAATTTAGAGTCTGAGGTAGCAGACACAAGTTATACAAAACCCAAGTGTGCAATAACTGACATTTCTGGTTCATATGGAAGAAATAGTTGATCAGTACTGTAATGCTGGCAATCAAGCAATCCCTGAATTTAGTAATTTCTATGGGCTCCTGCTCCTGTATATGTCAGGAGCTGTCTGCCTTGTCTCAGACAATTGATGTTGGGTTTGGTTATATACAAGTACAGATGAGATCTGGACTATAGCCAGAGCCTGACAGGCAAGAATGGGCACTGCTGGATTCTGCTTGAAGGAGAGTATGCATTCAAACTAACACAAATTAAGAACCAATAAGCATTCATTGTGGAATAATTAAATTATGAACAAAATCAAATCTTAAAAGAGAAGCACTATCTTCAGAAACAGGATCCTACTTCTGACACATTTTAAAGGATCTGGTGCTCAGCCCTATAATGCTGGGAATCAAACCATTTCTGCTATGATGATTTCCACGGACTCTGACACCTGTATATGTTGGGAGCAGTCTGCCTTGTCTCTGAGGATTTTCAGTCGGGCTGGCGATAGGCAGGTCCAGCTAAGACCTGGACTAGAGCCAGAGCCCGACTGGGAAGAACCCACACTGCTGATGCTTTTATTTGCATTCCTGTGCTCTGATTGAGTGAGTGTCTGCATGGAAACTGAGCACGAATTAAGAACCAATAAGGGGAGTGATCTCAGTTCCACCAATAGAGGCAAATCCTGCTGTACTCTTGGAGATCTCCATCAGAGCAGCTGATTCGTTCTTGTCTCCCCCGTGAATGTGTGCTGCAGCCGAAGCAGCGAAATCAAAAGTGGATTAGAGGGGAAACTGTAATTTACCCTGGTTTCTGACTCGAATTATCAAAAGGAAAATATCAACCTCTGTGAAACATAGGGTGATCCTCTATTAGACTACCTCAACAGTGCATCTGGCTCTCTAAAGAAAGTCTCCATATCAGCCTAGTGCTGGCTTTTAGTGACTCTGGGTACAGACTGTTATTCCCCCAGGAAACTACACTTCCCAGGAGCACACGCACAGGTTGCTTGACATCTACATCACCAGTGTCTGAAGCAGAAGCCCCTGTGCGCAGGCGCAGGGCATAGCGTCACCTGCCTGATTTGGGAGACTTCACTTCATAGGAGCACACCAGCGTCTGACGTAGACACGCCTTTTTCCTCACATGCATGCGCTGAAACCCCTTTTAAAGGCTAAGGGTGCCATTTCCGGGGCCCTCTTTTCTGTCCCCTCGTCTCACTGTCTGTCAAGTCCCTGCTTTCTCCTTAATAACTTACACACGTGGGTTTGTTTGTGTCTCGTGTTCCCCTCTGTCTCTGCAGGAACATTATTGGTGCCAACGACTCGAGAGATTCACCCATCCAGGACTTCCACCCCGGGCCAGGGTTCCGACTTCAGGCTCCATCCGGGACTCTGAGCTCCGACTTCCAGGACAGAATCATGACCGAGGACCGACAACAACCCACGAGTTTCAACTACCTAGGCATGGCCCCTCCAAACAACACCAGCTTCTAATCATGAGTGCACCCATTTCGGCCAGCTTACCCATCTCTTTTAACCCGGGAATTGACCATTGAGCTCCTGGCAACCCCCCGGTGTTTCTAGCGTGTGTGTGTGTGGGGGGGGGGGGGACACTTCCCCCAACCCCGGGTCTTCAGGGCCTTGGTTGTTCCCTTCGCTGGCATTCAATTCTGGCTTGCATCCTTGGTTAAGTCCGTGCCTGGGATGGCAGGGCCTTAGCCAGTCTCCCAGCCCACCCGCACCTGAAGGCCTGGCGTCTTCAGTTCTTCCTCTTTCTCTTTTTCATTCCTTTTCTTCCTTCTTTTCATCGTGACCACTGCTACAGAGCAGCCTGGCCTCTGGTTTCTGAGTTACCTGCCCAGATCCAGCTATGCCCTTAGCACCCCACTCGTGGGCCAGGGACACCTGACCACGTGTCCTGGGTGTTCGTGCCATCTGCAACTTGCCTAAATGGGGAGCCATTCTCATTGTAGGCTTGAGGTGCCACGTTTTTTTGTGTGGTTTTTTCACAGCCTTGGGTATGAGGAGCAAACCATCCAAGCCTAACTCCAACCTCCCTGCTGGGACACCTTTTGGATGCCCTGCAGCCTCACGCTTTAATGCCTTCCTTAAAGACCTCCACACTTAATCCATCTCTGTTCAAAGAAATGGCCTGATATTCCTTAGAGGGAAACTGTAAATAGTCGCCTAAGGGCATCTTCGATTTTACGGGAATTACCAACTTACTGCCATCGTACAGGCAAATGGAAAGAACTCCCATATATCCACGCCTTTTTCTGTATGGCTGCTAAGAGTAACCCCTCTGTCCTTGCTCACTGCTCACTTGTGCACACGTATCTAGCTATGCCATCTGCTCCTGTAGAACCCTCCGCCTCTGTTATGGACCCAGCCGACAAACCTCCACCTTTGCGGCCTCAGAGATCTACCTCCTCCCACTTCACCTGGTCAAACAAAACCTCACCTAAGCATTATCCTCCTAGGTCTCTGGAAACCCAACCAAAATCTTCTAGGAATAAAAAAAAAAAAAACCTCACCTAATCTTTCTCCTCCTAGGTCCCTGAGAACCCCACCCAAATCCTATTCCAGATCTAAAAACGCCTCACCTAAACACCCTTCTCCTTCATCCTCCAGCAGGTCTCTGTCTGGCTCTGCATCCTCCCACTCCTCCTCTTCTTTTCGCAGATCACATAGGTCACCAGAATCCTCTCTGGATTCTTCTCGCTCTTCTCCCTCCTGCCCTACTTCACCTCCTAGGTCTTCCAAAGCCCTGCTGAGTTCCCCTTCCTCTCGCGCCAGCCATCTTGTGCTGGCACCTTCCTTCACTCCTCCACTTACGTGTTCACGTGCCGCCACAGAGCCTAATCCTAACCAAGCCAAGCCTGCTGCCATCCTGCCGTTGTGGGAAGTGGCTGGCGCAGATGGATTGATTAGGGTTCACATTCTGTTTTCCCTATCAGAACTCTCCCAAATAGCAAAATTGCTTGGGTCCTATACGTCTAATCCTACCACTTTCATAAAGGAATTCCAATATATTACTCAATCCTATTATCTCTCTTTCCATGACATCTTTATGAATCTGTCTAATAACCTACTTCCCGAGTAGCACAGGCGGGTTTGGTAGCAGGCCAGACAACATGCAGACGAAGTTCACCAGACTCTTGCCTCCCACCCTCCTGGGGCAGAGGTGGTCCCAGACAAAGAAGCACACTGGGATTACAACAGTCCAGGTGGAATATTGGCCAGAGACCGATTTTTAACTTGTCTCCTGGCAGGCCTCCATAAGGCTGCCCTCAAGCCAGTAAATTATTCTAAACTCTCAGAGATTATTCAGGATACAAAGGAAAATCCTTCTGCATTTTTGGAATGCCTCACAAAGGCTCTGTTACAGTTCACAAACCTGGACCCAGAATCCCCCTAGGGCAGACAGCTACTAATGACTCACTTTTTTAATCAGTGTTATTCAGACATCAGAGCCAAGCTCAGGTGTTTGGAGAAAGGCCCCTTAACCCTGCATGCAGAAGTCTTAGAGAAGGCTTTTAAAGTGTACCATGTGAGAAATGACAAAGCCTGCAATCATTGCCACGTGGTAGCCATGGCCACCCGACATGCTGAGGTGACAGACTATCTGATCTGTGCTGATAGTGCTGCTCCCCCACCTCCTGGGGTGCATGAACTGCCAGATCCGTGTTTCAAGTGTGGTAAAATGGGTCACTAGGCCCTGAGGATGCCCTAATACTCATCACAGTCTTAGGGGACCTTGTCCAGGGTCTCACAGGGAAGGTCATTGGTCTGTAGATTGTCCTCGTGCACATGGTGGCATGGAGGCATTGGACCCAGAGAATTCCCAAGTTGACCTATTGGGCTTGGCCCTGGATGACTAAAAGTACCCAGGCTCCAACCTGACTGCCACTGTCATCTGTCATCAGGAGTCATGGGTATTTATCACTGTCAGGATGGCTCATTTACTTCCTCTTAGATACCGGAGCAACATATTCTGTTCTGAGGGAATTTTGGGGGCCAACCTCTCCTCCAAGCTCCCCTATTGTCGGAGTAGGAGGGCAGCATTATTTACCTCAACAGACTCCACCACTCAATTGTATGTTTAGAGACATTTATCTCACTCATTCATTTTTAGTTATGCCAACTTGTCCAGTATCTCTCATGGGGAGGGACCTTTTAACTAAGATAGGAGCCTCCATTTCTTTCACTCCCCCATTCACTTTATTTCAGATTTGCTGGTGACACCGCTTCTTCTTCTCCTGGCCCCTCAACCTTTTGACACTAACACATCTTTTCCTCTACCAGCCTCTCAGGTAGATCCCCAGGTGTGGGACACCCCAGAATCCCGCTGTTGCTAAACTCCATTCCCCTGTTGTTATTCAGTTACAAAATCCCACCAAATACATTACTCAAGCTCAATACCCCCTCTCTTCCCAGAGCCTCAAGGGACTTAAACCTATTATTTCTGACCTTTTAAGAAAAAAAGCTGTTCTGCCACACCTCCTCTCCTTTTAATACCCCCATACTTGCTGTTAAAGTATCTAATGGGACTTATCATCTGGTTCAGGACCTTCTGCTCATTAACTCTGCTGTTGTTCCTCTTCCCCCAGTCATCCCTAATACCCTCACCCTTCTGTCTAATATTCCTCCAGGAACCTCTCACTTCTCCATTCTACACCTCAAGGATGCCTTTTTCTCCATTCCTCTCAGCCCTCAACCTCAAAACATCTTCGCCTTCACCTGGACTGATCCTGAAACTAATTTTTTCACACAGCTCACCTGGACCATCCTTCCCCAGGGATTTCGGGACAGCCCACACCTATTTGGAAAGGCTTTAGCCTCTGACTTCTCACTGTCTTTCCATAAATCCAAACTGATCCAATATGTACACGATATTTTATTATGCAGCCCATCTTTGGAGATCAACAAGATGGATACTGCCACCCTATTAAATTTCCTATCCAAAAGGGGCTATAGAGTCTCACTTTCTAAAACTCAATTGTCTACCACTCAGGTAATGTATTTGGGATTAACCATAACCCCAACCCAAAAGGTATCACTCTAGGCAGGAAAAAACTAATTCGATCTCTTGCAGTTCCTTCCACCAAAGAAAAGGTTTTATCGTTCCTGGGAGTGGCTGGTTTCCTGCATTCCTGGATCCCCTCCTTTTCTCTCCTCGCCTGCCCCTTATATGAAGCAGCTCTCAGCTCTCTGCATGAGCCCCTTCTCCGTCCTGTTACCAAACCCTTTTAGAGAATCCAACAGGCCCTTATCCAGGCCCCAGCTCTTCATCTTCTGGATTTAACACTCCCTTTTTCTCTTTATGTAGCAGAGAAGGAGGGATATGCCCTTGGGGTCTTAGGACATCAAATGGGACCTTCTTTTGCGCCTGTATCATATCTTTCAAAGAAGATGGACCTCACCACTTGGGGCTGGGAATCCTTCATACGTGCTTTGGTGGCTGCTGAGCTTCATATTTGTGAGTCAAAGAAACTAACCTTTGGGGCACTACCACAGTCTTCTCACACCATAATCTGTCCCACATCTTAACTTACCAAGGCTTACAAACCCTACCCCCTTTCTGAGTTCTTTTCCATCAGGTGGCACTGATAGAAAATGCCACACTCACTTTTCAATGCTGCCCACCCCTTAATATCTCAAATCTCCTACCTCAACCTAATGTTAATGATTCCCCATCCCACTCCTGTATTGAGATACTAGAGGATCTACTGCCCCACCCCTCACATATACAGGAGGGCAAACTGTCCCAGGCCAATTATACCTGTTACACAGATGGCAGCTCCTTTTTTATGTGACGGGACCCATAGAGCAGACTATGCCATAGTATCAGATATGGAGATAGCTGAGACAAAGGCAATCCCTGCCCATACCACTAACCAGCAGGCTGAGCTGATAGCTCTCACCAATGCCTTTCAGTTAGCCGAGGGACAATCTTTAAGTGTTTTCACAGAATCTAAATATGCCTTTCATATCCTCCTGTCCCACACAGCTATCTGGAAGGAGTGTGGGCTTCTTATGACAAAAGGAGGATCCATAACTAACCTAGGTTATATTATGGACCTGTTAAATGCCTCCCATCTCCCCAAAGCTATAGGAATTATTCACTGTCAATCTCATCAGACCAACAGTTCTAATATTTCCAAGGGAAATAATCAGGCTGACAGAGCAGCTAAGACAGAAGCACTCCAGAGCCCATATCTACCTCAGTCACCTCAGGGAGTCCTTACAGTACAGCCCACACTCTCCCAGACACCTCCTGACACTCAACAGATCCTGTCCTACCTACATCAGCTCTTTCATCCTAACAGCAAAGCTCTACTTCATTTTGTTAAGGCTTACCTCCAACCCATCCCTGAGGATATAAAGTTCCTAAAGGCTATCACTGCCTCCTGTCAGATCTGCCAAAAGTCTGATCCCAAGAACAAATATCGTAGCTTCCCTTTTCCTACCCACCAGGCCAGGCGCTCCCTTCCAGGAACTGAATGGCAGCTGGATTTTACTCATATGCCCACAGTCAAAAGGGTTAAATATCTCATGATTTGGGTGTATACAATGTCTGGGTGGGTTGAAGCATACCTTTTTCCTCACACGCATGCGCTGGGACCCCTTTTAAAAGCTAAGGGCGCCATTCCCGGGTCCTCTTTTCTGTCCCCTCCCCTCACTGTCCATCACGTCCCCACTTTCTCCTTAATAAACTAATACACTTGGGTTCATTTGTGTCTCGTGGTCCCCTCTGTCTCCGCAGGAACATTACAGACCATTGTCTCACAGCATTCCATTCCATGAATTTTATACTGTCTGATTTATGAATGCAAACTCTGATATTGAGAATTCAAGAGTACAGTTGTGTTCAAGGATCTGTCACATACTAGTTGTGTGCAGAGGTAAATTAGCAATGTCATAATGACATGCTGTTTATCACAGGTATGGAATTATTTCTGAAGGTATACAAGATGGCCAGTAAAATTCAAGAGTTCTTACTGTTACCCCATATATATCCAGGTCTGTCATTGATTGGTGATATTGGTTTTCCTAGTTTTTAATAACTGAATTTTAATAATAGGTTCCGGGGTGTCTTATTTCCAAAATGGAAAGATGCTAACATAGCCCTCTAAATGCTGTGTAGACACTAAAAATAAAAGATAACAAAGGGAGCATTACTCAGAGACCCTACCAATCTCTTGTACATAACTACCTATTTTACTATGTTTCTGACTGTAATTCTATTTTTTGCATTTCCAACTTTGCACTGCACAATGGTCAACATCTGTTTCTGTCACCTGAATAAAAAGCTTAGTTTGTACTAAGGATATTGGCTGTGCTTTTGTTTTTTTTTGTTTTTTTTTTTTTTTTTTTTTTTTTTGGTTTTTCGAGACAGGGTTTTTCTGTGGTTTTGGAGCCTGTCCTGGAACTAGCTCTTGTAGACCAGGCTGGTCTCGAACTCACAGAGATCCGCCTGCCTCTGCCTCCCGAGTGCTGGGATTAAAGGCGTGTGCCACCACCGCCCGGCTGGCTGTGCTTTTGTAACACCTACACATATGGAATAAGAGCGAATGCAGATTCCCCTGTAAATTAAATTGCTTCATCCTAAAAAAAAAAAAAAATACGCTTTTGATTTTTTTTTTGAAAATAAGGACCATTGAACTATTTCTTGTACTATTGACATCTTAAAAACCATTCCCTAAGACATTAACATACCTACTGATTCTATTCATACCACTTCAGCTGTTTTAATGTCTAAACTGCAGCTAAAGGACCTAGAAATGCAAATCTGTATACTTGATTAATTTACCATTCTCTCCAAATGTTATAACTTGCCAACATTTAGCCTTTCATACTGTATTAGTGACTAGTTTCCCAAAGGCATGTCTAAAGTTTTCATCCTAACTTTCTTGACTAAGGCAGACGCATATCATTGACTGGTAATAAAATGTATCTAATACAGTAGTAACCTACGCTACTACACACGGCTAGGAAGATCATGGTCCTAGAAGTAGAACTTTCATCTGCAACTTCCCTGGTCATAAAATTTCTAATTTACATATAGAGACAGCATTAAGTCTCACTGTCAGAAAAAAAAACATCATTTATACAATTCCACAAACATTAAAATGGCTAAGAACTAACTATATTGTGTCCAACCACAACTACTCTACAGAAAACTCCATTATTTCTAGATCCAGAAGGTATTGCATGCAATGGGCAGACACATATATACTTTATATATCTAAGTATTTGGATGCTTATTGTGACCAAAATGCCATGTAATAGAGATAGGAAACTTAAAAAGACAGCATTTTGAAAATTTTCATACCAAAAACCAAAGTCAAACATAAACAATACAAACAAAAGACAGGTTTAGCAAAACACCACCTTGAATTGTCTTCGGAAATCTCCTTTATTTTCTCACACTTAACTGCAAAACTCCAAACAAATGAACAAACATATTTCTGTTTTGCAATCATATAAAGAGGACTTTCCACACCAAATGTCAAAGTTAAAAATTGTCACACATAATCACAACCTTAAGTACAGAGAATGGGATAGGTAGGTAAGCATTTGCATATGTAGGATAAAATAATTTTAATTCAAAGTGGTATTTATTTTGACATTTAGTCGAGAAGACATGGTACTGGAGGAAT
Organism: Microtus oregoni; assembly: GCF_018167655.1. Classification (NCBI taxonomy): domain Eukaryota; kingdom Metazoa; phylum Chordata; class Mammalia; order Rodentia; family Cricetidae; genus Microtus; species Microtus oregoni. Next base: position 35,664,252 of record NW_024543059.1, read on the forward strand.
GATACAGGTGGGTCTTCTGTCTATTTGTTACTTTCACTGGTCAAATAAAGAAATTGCCTTGGCCTTTTGATAGGCCAGCCCTTAGGTGGGTCGGGGAGACAGAACATAATTCTGGGAGGAAGAAAGCAGAGTCAGGAAGATGTCATGATTCTCCACCCCAAGATGGATGGCGGTTAGAGTTTTTTCCGGTAAGCCACCACCTGGTGGTGTTACACAGATTACTAAATATGGGTTAAAGTAAGATGTGAGAAATAGCCAATAAGAGGCTGGAACTAATGGGCCAGGCAGTGTTTAAATGAACACAGTTTCCGTGTAATTCTTCTGGGGCTAAGCTAGCCATGCGGGAGCTGGGCAGGACAAAAAGCAGGCCCGCTTGCCTCATCACTACAGCGGAAGAAGCCAAAGAAGGGTGAAACACATACAGTGCTCAATATGAAATTCTTACCTAGGTCGAAGATGCATATACATAAATATGCATATATACAAACTCATACACAAATATATAGATCCACATTCTAATACACAAACATCCAGAATGTGTTATGTACAGCAGAAAGACAGAGTTCATCTTCCAAAGGAATATGATCCCTGGTATAAGGAAAGTGACTATCAGAAGGATACAAAAGTTAGGAGAACAGGATTTTGAAATCTTGTAATTCAAAAACAAACAAAACAAACTGTTACAAAGGTGTTTAGCACAATGCCACTGCAAATTGTTGCAAAAACACAAACAGATAATCTCTCTCAACTTAGCAGAAATTTAGAGAAATATGGAAACTAATAAAAGAACCCATTTCTACAAGACAATAATTTTGATAGGTCTTACAATTCTGAATGGTCAATACAAAAAGTTATATATAATCACCACATTGTGTTCATCCTTTGTGCTGGTTTTATGGGCATATTTATATGTAGAATAATATTATGCCAAGAAGAAGTTGTATCTATTTGGACGTGGTAGAGCATGCATGGTATTGCAGGAGGAAGAACAAAGAAGTGTCCTATAATGCTCAAAAACAAAGTTCTCTACTATTTTAAATATATATATATATATATATATATATGTGTGTGTGTGTGTGTGTGTGTGCATTTATGTATATATGTATGTGCATATACATATGCAAACAATTTTATACATACATGCATAAATGCACGTATACATTTATAGATAAGCATTTGCACATACATACTCAAATAAAAGGAACTTAAATTTATTTCAAGATACATTTTGACAACTACACATCTTATTCCATGAAAGGATACCAGGTACATCTCCCTCAGTTGCTAGTTATGAGTTATTTGGTTTACTGCTTGGCCAAGGGTGTTCCTATTGTACCCCAAAGAGCCTCACAAATCATTTCTAAATTATGGCTCAAACTCTCAATATAAATAGGTAAGAACTTATTTCTGAAGTTCCTATTTGCTTATGTTAACTTAGAACAGAAAAACTTCTGATAGCTAGTTACAAGCTTCAGTGAAACTGACTACATGTAAAAGTTATGAAAGTTAGTCTGCCTGGTACTATAGGAGGAACAAAACTTCTCACTCTCATGAGCTACCTGCCCTAAGATGAAAAAACAGTGAACATTCTTCAGACGTAGTGTTGCTAGAGGGGTTAAATAACATGGAAATAATGGACTATTTTTGAAAATTATGTTTACCTACATGAGATGTAAGAAATACCCTACACGGTAAAATGTCCAAGAACCTGAGACTAGAATATTCATAGATATATGCAAAGACTTTTTCTGCCATTCTGCTAAAGCAATGTAAAGATAAACTCAGTCCTATTACATATCATTATGCTCATGTATTTGTGTGTCACATGCCCCATAATCAGAAATCTTTTTTCATTTACCAAACAATAAATAACACAATGATGGGCAGCTGGGATCTTTCTCTACTGCCTGAGAAACTTTACCCGACTAGCTTAAGATGCTACTTGTCTTCAACAAGTCCCCTCCCCTAAAGCTTCAAAAATTTATAATGAAAAGTAGGCAGAGAGATTGTAACAGATTCAGAAGAGATGGATGAATCCATAGTAACAATGTTTTCCAGCCTCAACATTACTATCAAACATAGGAATTCAGAGTCTGATGTAGGAGACACAAGATCTGCAAAGGACCAAAAGGTGCTGGAAATGAAAATGCCATAGCAATTTCTATGTTGGGTTTCTCTGGGAAAACGAAGGAGACTCTCTACACTAGTGTAGTCAGATACTAGAGTCTGAAGTAGATTATCTCCCTAGCATATGATGCAGCACTTCAAAGTGAGACAGGGATTTCACATCTTAGAAGAGAAACAGTAGCTTGATAAGCAGGAATCTATGTCTGGCACAGGTGACAGATATGTGTGCTCACATCTGTAATGCTGGAAATGAAACAATGCCTAGCTTTGCTAATTACTATGGACTGTGACTCCTGTACTTGTCAGGAGCAGTCTGACTTTTTTTTCAGACAATTTTCTCTTGTATTTGGTTATAGCTGATCCAAGGGAGACGTGGACTATATAGCCAGAGCCTTACTGATCAGAACCTGCACAGCTGACATTTTTCTTTGCACTACTGAGCTATGATTAAAGAAGGGTGTACATTCAAATTAAGCATGAATTTAGAACCAGTAAGGAGAGTGGTCTCTAATCCACCAATAGAAGCAAATCCTTCTGTATTCTTGGAGATCTCCATCAGAGCTGCTGATTCATTCTTATCTCCCCATGAATGTGTGCTGTAGCAGAAGCTGCAAAATCAAAAGTTGATGAGAGAAAAAAATGCAATTTATCCTGGATTCTGACTCCAATTATCAAGAGGAAAACAACCTCTGGAGAGTATACTGTGATCCTTTATCAGACTACCTGGACAGTGCATCTGGCTATCTAAATGACAATCTCTGTTTCTGCCTAGAGCTGGAACTTTGTGATTCTGGATTCTGAATTGCTGCTTACTGCTAAGATTTTCTGATATGTTATATCAGATTCCCATCTGCAATGTTTAAGTTCTTAAATTCCAGCTGTCCTTACATGTTTATAAATGCATGAATGTGTGTGTGTGTGTGTGTGTGTGAATGCTTGATATGAAATGCTTGTAATGGAAATGTTACTTTTCAAGCCCTGTTCTGAACATGCTAAATATGCACACTGTATCTAACAATGTCAAGATGATTAAAAAATAATCTGAGGTATTAATTTTAGAAAAAAATTATTCATAATACATTTATATTCTCAAGATTTGCACATTTGTTCATATGATTTTATGTGTGGCTTAACCCCTAAAAGTGTAGGTCTCCTCAGTAAGATGGACCCACAAGATTGAATGATCGTTATAGCCACATTTAAGTCTTTCTACATGATTGCCATTTTGGTATACTAACTTGAATGGAGGTCTTCTAAAATATTGGAAGCGAATCCCTGAAAAATGTTACTCGAGGGTATTCGTTCATTTGGATAAAACCTGAGCACATTTCCTAGACAGGACAGAATACAGAACCTGGTTACAGTCAAATTAACAAGGTTTACCAGTATTATTTAGAGGTGGAATGGCCCTAATCAAAGTTTCTGGTAAGTGAACTTTGGAAGAGATGTTTCAAAAGGCCTCTGGGTACTTCCATTCACCTTATGATTTCTGTTTAGGCATTAGCCCCTGGTCTTCTCTGCAGTTCTCCCAGAAGTGTCATCTAAGAATAAGTGTCAGTCACAGCAGCGAGTTCAACTGTGCTTTACCTGTCTACCTATGTCCCTGCAAGTCTCCATCACTCTGTCATCTAGAATATATATAATTAAGCAGGAGAGAGGAATAATGAAAGTAGGAATTAGAACACGGGAAGGATTTAAGAGCAGGAAAATATTGTAAGATCTAATGATTCTCTGAATTTCCTCTGTGTCTGTGGTTATGTCCCCTAGGGAATCATTGAATAAATGGGACTTCCTGAGGCTGAGAAGCTTCTGTAAAGCAAAGGACACTGTCACTAAGACAAAAAGACAACCCACTGACTGGGAGAAGATCTTCACCAACCCTGCAACTGACAAAGGTTTGATCTCCAAAATATATAAAGAACTCAAGAAACTAGACCGTAAAAGGCTAATCAACCCAATTATAAAATGGGGCACTGATCTGAACAGAGAATTCTCAACAGAAGAACTTCAAATGGCCAAAAGACACTTAAGGTCATGCTCAACTTCCTTAGCGATCAGGGAAATGCAAATCAAGACAACTTTAAGATACCACCTTACACCTGTCAGAATGGCTAAAATAAAAAACACCAATGATAGCCTTTGCTGGAGAGGTTGTGGAGAAAGGGGTACACTCACCCATTGCTGGTGGGAATGCAAACTTGTGCAACCACTCTGGAAAGCAGTGTTTCGGTTTCTCAGGAAATTCGGGATCAACCTACCCCTGGATCCAGCAATACCACTCTTGGGAATATACCCAAGAGAGGCCCTAGCATACAACAAAAGTATATGCTCAACTATGTTCATGGCAGCATTGTTTGTAATAGCCAGAACCTGGAAACAACCTAGATGCCCTTCAACGGAAGAATGGATGAAGAAAGTATGGAATATATACATATTAGAGTATTACTCAGCAGTAAAAAACAAGGACTTCTTGAACTTTGCATACAAATGGATGGAAATAGAAAACACTATCCTGAGTGAGGTAAGCCAGACCCAAAAAGAGGAACATGGGATGTACTCACTCATATTTGGTTTCTAGCCATAAATAAAGGACATTGAGCCTATAATTCATGTTCCTAGAGAAGCTAAATAAGGTGAATCCAAAGACAAACACATAGGCATCCTCAGGAATATTAACCTTCATCAGGCGATGAAAGGAGACAGAGACAGAGACCCACACGGGAGCACCGGACAGAAATCTCAAGGTCCAAATCAGGAGCAGAAGGAGACGGAGCACGAGCAAGGAACTCAGGACCACGAGGGGTGCACCCACACACTAAGACAATGGGGATGTTCTATTGGGATCTCACCAAGGCCAGCTGGCCTAGGTCTGAAAAAGCATGGGATAAATCCGGACTAGCTGAACATAGCGGACAATGAGGAATACTGAGAATTCAAGAACAATTGCAGTGGGTTTCTGATCCTACTGCACGTACTGGCTTTGTGGGAGCCTAGGCAGTTTGAATGCTCACCTTACGAGACCTGGATAGAGGTGGGCAGTCCTTGGGCTTCCCACAGGTCAGGGAACCCTGATTGCTCTTCGAGCAGATGAGGGGGGGGGGGGGACTTGATCGGGGGAGGGGGGGGGAAATGGGAAGCGGTTGTGGGGACGAGGCAGAAATCCTTAATAAATAAATAAATTAAAAAAAAAGAGCAGGAAAATATACAATAGTGGTGTGAAATGAGGCATATGGGGTTTGCATGCCTTTTCCATGGTGAACTTACAGAAAAATCAACAAAAAACAGTCATAAAAGGGAGGTATGCAGAACTCCTTTTACATGCTGATGAATATTTCCAGAGGATGCAAGCAGTGGACTGAAGGTCTACCTTCTTGGGACCACTCTTTGTATAATTCTAATATTCCAGTGAATGACCAAAAACTTGTGTGTATGTGAGAAACCTCAACTGGACTCAGTGGGTTTAAAATAAAAAATAAATGGATAGATAGATAAACAAATAGGTAAATCAATGAATAGATGTGAGCTTGAAGCTCAAGAGATTAATTTCAATGGTGTCTTCCTGATTTGTTGAGATGGGGCAACAGATATAGATTTATGAAAGACTGACTGGTGTGCTAACATATGGAAAAAAATAAACCAGGTTCTAACAAAATGTGAAAAAAAATGGAGAGGATGGTAGAGGTACATCTCATAACACTATATATTCTTGCAGTTCTGTACCTCTAAAAAAAACATGAAAAAAAGGTGCACAGAATATTTTTGTGAAAAATTTGGATGCCAGCACTATAAAACTACTTGTAAAACCACAATATCTGCTAATTCTAACATTTTTCTCTTGCATCAACATTTAATAAATGGTTTTAAAAATAACACCAAGGAATAAATACTTCCACCTGAATCATCCCTTAACTCTACATAAAAATTGCCATATTGATCCATTTTGAAATGTATATGAGTTATACTCACTATTACCTTTTCTAGTAAGGCAGATGGATATCAGGGCCAAGGTTGTGGTCTGAAATTAAACATCTTCAGGACAGGGTCCTTTTACTCATTCATTTTCTATGACTGGTTATTTGGAATTAATTCACTAGTTAATAAATGAAATATTTAAGGAATTAAACATTTTAGACTAAAAAAACATATGAAAATATTTCCAAAATAATTCAGTATGAAGATTTTAGTCACAAAGCTTACAAAACAGATGAAATAGGACAGAAATGTATGTCACCATAGACATATGTGTAAAACATGAGAAAAACACAGAAAGGGTGGCCATGAAAAAGTCAAGAACAGTGGTCATCAAGGTTGTATTCTGGCATTAGGTGAAGGTTAAGAGTGTCTCTCGGGTTATTGCATTATTACCCAAAATAATTAAGTGAACTTCATTCAGGAATTTAAAATCACAAAATTAGTATGGAGAGAAATTTAGGGTGCCACTTGACATGGATTTGTTCTCTCCAACATTCCCACATGTGCACAAATGTGCATGACTTACAGAACTATAGATACACAGGAGCAGAGTGTCTCACAGCTCACAAAGCAACCAACAATAAGAATTTTACTTAAGAAAATGTGGATAGCTGGTGAAGCCCTTAGTGAAAGTGGTCTGTTTGTCATGGGCAAGATGATGTCAAAGAATTCAATATCTCAGACTAAATTAGGAATTTGAAAATATGGAATTGCAAAGCATTCCACTGGTAGAAGTGGGAGTGTTTTCATGTAGTTGTTATCCTACATGTCCTCTGAAGAGATACCACATGCCAAACTGGATGACTGAATGATCCCTCACTTCCCCCTTCATAAATACCAGTAAAATCTTTCTCCTACACAAAACTTGAAAATGTGGTACCACAGAGGAAAGAAGAAAATCAACAGTAGGAAGAAACAGAAACAACTCCAATATGTAGAAAAGACAGCTCCATCAATGGAGTAACATACTTTCAAATCACCTAAATGTAGCTCATCTATTGTTCAGTATGTTTTGTTTTTTTTTTTCTAAAGCACTGCAAAGTGACCAGAAGAGTGTATTAATTAATCAGGAAAATTCCAAAACTAGACAATTCTCCAAAGTAGCTATGACACTATGGAACAAAAAAGTTTTCAATGTAGTCAACGAAATATTATTTTAAAAAAATGACATAATTACAAAAAAACCTGAGACAAAGTACACAAAGCTAACAGAAAACCTGTTAAGCAGACAGGTCATTCTATTTAGAGTGACACTGGAAATATGCTGTGCTACATTTTTGTTTTGTGAAAGTCCTCGTAGTAGCAGAAAATGTGGTGCTAAATGATTGAATGCACAGGGTGGCTAGTTTTCAGACCCAGATATTATCACCTATGTCTGTACTGATTTCTGTTGACAGTGATTCATAATATTAAATATTTTATGTGTGTGCTTATATGTCTGTGAGTACCCACATAGGCCAGAAGAGCATCTCAGAGCCCTTGGGGCTAGAATCACAGGCTACAGGAACCTGACTTGTCTGGATTCTGTGAACTAAGCCATGGCCATCTGCATGAACAATGAGCACTCTGGACCACCACAGAAGGTATGTTTCTGGGTTGTTTTCTTGTTTTGTTTTGTTTTACTTTACTCAGAACTCCATGTATAGGCCAGGATTCTGGAAATCTATCAAGAATCTCTGTCAGTTTCTTCTGTAAAGACTTTAAAGGGACTTTTGTGCAGATTAAATAAACAAAAGTACATGCAGATGACTTTGTGTTTTGACATTCATATTCCCAAACAATTCCTGAGTTCTCGGATATAGGTACTCTTGTGCTCACAGCGTTTGTTTCATAAAGGAAAATCAGGGTAGACACCTGCAGGCAGGAAATAAAACACTCTCCTACTAGGCTCAAACCACAGAAATTCTAAATGAGTATATGAATATGGTGGAGAGGCACCACCGTCATAGATATTAAAGTAGGAGTCTTGACTGTGTGGGCATTGTACTTCATTGGAATTCACAGGGCATTGACAGCTATTTATTGGTAACGAGATTATTTCCTAGGGGATAGCTTGTTTGCTGTGCTACTTCCTGATTGGAAATTAGGTTTTAGCATGAGAGGACCACAGAGAACGTAATAATAACTGCTTTCCCCTTGATAAAATCCTTTGTGTTACTGTGCAGGCTGGAAGACTGTGCACAGAACTGATCCCTGGAGACAGAATGATAATGAGGAGATACTGGTCAGTCAGAAGAGATGCCTTGTGAGAGACTGACAAGGAAATCGGCTGGGTAAATTCCTTTCAGTGAATGTACATAATACTACGCAGACAGCACAGAGAGACAATTATTTTTCAATAATCCAATTCCTTACTGCACCTCAGAGAAAGGAATGAACACACCGACGAGAGAAAAAACTCCGAGCAAGCGTATTTATCAGACTGCAGTGAAAATGTAAACCTTACTGTAGAAACTAGATTGAAAATTTGAATCTCTATCGCCCTTGAAGGCAGCAGGATGATAATAAAAAACATTGCCAGTGATATACGTCTTTACCCACGGAGGACTTGAGGTGACTGGTTACATAATGTCAAAATATCAAAGGATAAGACTCTCAGAGAGTCTCCGCGACCCTGTGAGAACGGTCCTTGCGAGAACGGTCCCTGCCTAAGCAGTCCTTCAAGGAACAGCACATCCCCATTCTCCATCAGAAACGGATTCCAAACTGTATCGCCCTCCTTGCAGATGATACAGGACTGAGGCTGGATGACAGATTTTAAAGCAGAAGCGAACGGTTTCAGATGCAAGCTCACATTTCTTACACGGGAAGCCGGAGCCTGTGACTCAGAGCCGGGAGAAGGGAATTCCAGCAAAGCTCTGCCTGGCTGGGCTGCATTTTCGTTGGCATGGTCGCCTGCAGCCAAAGTCTTCCTTCGTTTTCCCAGCTTACGGTCAGGCTTTGGCTAGATCAGGTACCAGCTGGTACCTGGATCCTAGCCAGGAGCCTGACTGATAAAAACCCTCACTGCAGAGATTTTTATTACCTCTGCTTGCCTCTAATTGGAGGAGGTGGTACATTTAAATACAGAATAGATCAAGAGCCAATCAGAAGAGAGATCTCAAACCAAGGCAAAGAAAGCAAAAGCCTGCAGTAACCTTGGTGATTTCCACGCAAGCTGATGATTCATCTCTCTCTCCCTCCTCCCCTTTTACTCTCTCTCCCTCCTCCCTTTTTGTTAAAGCAGGAACAAGGAAAATGAACGGGAAACGCAGAACAAAGCATAATTTTTCCCCCGATCTCTGCTTCCAAGTAACAAAAGACAAAAAAAGGGTAGTGGTATCAACGTGCTGAACATAAATGTAGCTGCTTGAGGCTACATACTGACTATATACAAGAAAGCCTCCATTTCTGTCTTTACCTTTCTGCTACCACATACAGCTTGCTGCTCACTTTTTCTGATCTGTCTCTGTCAGTTTTCTCAATCACTCTAATTATATTTTTTAATTTTAACACTATATAATAGTGATTATGGCTATTAGTGCGTCCTACGAAAAGCTGATTGGGTTGTAAAAAGAAATACCGCTTTCAAGTCCTTCTCAAAATTTCCCAAATTAATACAATGTATCACAGTGTCATAATGATGAAGAAATAATTTAAAAGTTATTTTAGAAAAGAAAAACTTAAAATGTAATCTAAATTCTCAACAATTCTGTGTGTGTGTATAAGTATTTATCTATGGTTACACACATGTGTGCAGACAAGTGGCAATCATTTTTGTTTCTCAGGCACAATTGATTGTCATAAAAATCATTCAATATTAATAGATGAAATTGTGTATTTGTAAAATTCCAGGCCATTCCCTACACTAAAATTCTGATTCAATCACCACAATCACTAGTCAAATGAAATTCATATATGTTCCTTCTCTTTAATAACAACTAGGTTATTTATGGCACCTGTATATTATGCACAGATATATTTATTGGAAAATGGAAAACTTCTCAGGGTTACCCTCCCTGAGAATATCTGACTTTTCTTCTCTCAGCTCATTAAATTGGTATTTAATTTAATTTAACATGAAAGACCCCCACTCACTAAGCAGCAGTAACGCCATTTTGCAAGGCTTAAACTTTGCAGCAACGCAAGTAATTAGAGCAGGGAAGTTCGACTTGAAAATGAGGGCGGAAAAGCCAGGCAAGATATCCGCGGTCAGCCGGTCAGCCATCTGGCCTCAAGCGATAAGGAACCCGCAGCTGGCCTGCTCTAATGAGAACATCCCGGTTGCTTAGGGAAACAGGATGCCTATAGTCAGTATACGTGCCCAATTTAGAATATCAGTAATTCACAGAAGAGACAACTCCCCCTATGAAAGATCCCAGCTTATCTGCTGTAACGTCACTTCAAAGAGCTTTTGACGTACGACTGTAAGTGCAGAGTAAGGTCAGGGTCCCTGGCTGCAAAACAGGATCTATATATCCATAGATTAGGACAGGACATCAATTAACAGGATGTCTGTTCCCATACATCTGTGCTGGGAAAGGAAAAACCCCCTGTGCCCCTTGCCCCATTCCAACTGACCACTAACGATGCATTTGCTTCTGTAATCTGCTTCTGCTGCCCTCTTTCCTATAAAAAGACCTTCCCCCAGTCTGCAGGGCGCTTGTCTCCCGAAAGACTAAGCCGCCCCAGGTACCTGTGTACTCAATAAAAGCCTCTTGCTGTTTGCATCCGGAGAGTGGTCTCGCTGTTCCTTGGGAGGGTCTCCCCGGTCTGAAAGACTGCCTACCACGGGGGTCTTTCAAACATAGCCACTAGGATAAGGCTTATAATTCACGAATCCTGCTTTAGTCATACTGGAGTTTCTGCTGGATAGATATTACTTAAGAAATGTATATGCAGTTACAAATATCAGGAATTCATGAGTGCTACTGTGCTTAAATATCCATCAACTACTGGTTTGATACAGATGTATATTACCTCTGGCTAATTTGAGATAGTGTCTCTTCAAGTAATGGAATTTGACAAGCAGTCTAACCTAGCTGGCAAGTAAATTTTGGAGATTTTTCTCTCTCCCTACTATCCTTGGATTTTATGCTAATACCAGTGTGTCTGCTCTCTAATATATGTGTTCTAGAAATAAATCACAGGTATATCTGTATTTACTTGTAGAACACAGAAATGTAGGAACAGGATCATGGTGAAGATGTAGGAAATATTGCCTTCTGACTGTAGCATGGCTATTGAGAACAATGCCCAGTAAAATCTGTTACGTGTTCAAGATTTACACCTATTCATGTGCATTAAAGATTTCAGCAAAGAAGGGACAGGTACACATAACATGTATCCTGTTGCCATACTGAAAAAAATATGCACAGTGCATAACTGCAGGACAGTGAGAGAGAGTATATGTTGGGGACTCTAAGTCACTGATACTATGGTGCCAATGGACTAGGGAATGACCCCATATCCATACTCTTATTAAGCAGAGATAATTAGAATTCATTTAAATCAAACAACTAAATTTCAAGAAAAATAATCCAATAAAAATGGATTATAAAGAGGAATTCAGGTCCCAAAAGATGAATTCACAAGTGCTAGAGAGCCACCTGATGTGAATCTGGGATGACACTCAGATATTGCAGAAGAGCAGTCAGTACCCTTAAGAGTTCCACAATCTTTCTAGCCCCAGAGACAGAGCATTTATATTACGACACAGACAATATTAGGGAAACTAATAGATAGTCACTATTTCATACTTGCTCTACCAGGATTTCTAGTTTAAAATTAAAAGCCAGTTTTTTTCTTAATATATTATACTGGAGGTCAAAAAAGAGATGACCAAGCATGATACATAAAAGAGGAAGACTAAATGAAAGCCACACAGCAGACTGTGTGTACAGGAGTAGTATCCCTGGCTATCTTAATTTTTATTCATAACATCTTGATTTTAATCACAGAAATTCTGTTTGTATATTTTGAAAATATTTTATTCAACTTATTGTGCTCTCTATACAAACACAATGCAACAAGACACCTCTGAACAAATGCCAAAAACAGAATTTGAGGCAGTAGAACCCAAGAATACATGAAAGAAAAAGTATTGTTACCACAGTCACAAGAAAAATGATCACTTTCATTACATCGGTGCTCAGAGACAGGAATGAACAAAATCAAAGGTATGAAAAATTCAACAAAAAGCAAAACTAGCATTCCATACTTGCTTCTACCTAGTGCTTATCAAGACACCAAATGGGTAGAGGTTGGAGGCCAGACTCCATGCTACTCACCTGTGATATACTCACATGAACACAAGCATACACAGAAATGAAACAAATCTTAAAAATGCATTCTATAAAAGTCATAACTGGGTACAAATAAACAACAGTCTATATAACTGGGGAAAATAATTAGAATTTTAAATTCTTTAATCACATTGGTTTACTGATGTTGTTTTCATTATGCTAATATTTTGTATATTTCTAAAAATGACCTCATCAATAGACCCTTTCAATTTTATTTTAGTTGATAAATTCATTAACAAATTTATTTGATTTAAAATAAAACATTTTGAATAAATAAAACAAGTTAATTGCTTAATAAGACATGTGTGCCCCTGAAGTTTAAAAGGAATAATTTGGAAGATGTTTCCATGATTTACTAGAGTGGGATAGCATGTAAGAGTAGTAGTAGCCTTGCATATATGAAACAACAGGTGCCATCCCAACATGAAAATGTGTTTGATAGGAGAGAGTTAGGTTTGATATCATTATGATAAACAAGAAACTATGTATATATTAATCAAGTATTGAATATTACTAAATATGATACAATGAAAAGGAGAGGCAAATTTAAATGTGTACAAATGTTAAAGGTTTTTATTTTCTGGCTTTGGGCAGTATAACCTACTGCCTCTACTTGACTCCTACCCCTATGTATATCTGTACTCCATCCATACCTGTCCTTCCAACATGGGGTATAACCTCACAGTTTTGTTTCTACAGAGTTTAGAAGTCATCACTATCGTAGTACTCATGATGACCTTGAAAGCGCTTACATTTCATTCAAGGGATCAGACTGTCTATATTATTCTCAGAATGACTATTACTTTCCCTACCAATTAGATACCCCCCATTACTGAGGCTTTAGAACTCTCATTGTCAAATATCCACCTGTATTCTACATGAAACCAGCTGTTCAAGTCCTGAACCCCTGTTGCATGGCGAAGAAAGATATCAGTAGGTAGCTCCTGTTGAAATATGGCAACATAGGTGAAAAACACATTGGGATAATTTAGCACAGAAGAGAGAGAATTAACTTTGCTCATATTGCTTTATCATGGATGACTTCTAAGAATTTTTGTCAGTCTTTACAGATTCCCCAAATATGATTAGTACAGGATATGGCTTTCTTTCTTATTCAGTTTTGTTTGCTTGCTTGCTTGTTTGCCTTCTTGTTTGCTTGTTTACTTTGTTTAAACTTAGAATCAAGACAAATCTTACCACCTTTGTCTGCTGATATACCAGGGACACCTTTTACTCTGCTTGCTCTATTCTTATCTTCTCCATATGGCATTATCATCTTACAGATTTTCTGGTTCAAGTCAGTTACTTCTACAAAGGCGTTTCCTACTTCATAATTATACTGCCTCATGAAAAGTCTTATCAAAGACATTATATGCCTATGTTAGTCTAGACACCCTAACTGAATCCAGTTATTTTTAAGTTTCTGCTCTTGTTATTCCTGTTTTCCTCAGGAAAAAAAAAACTGTTCCAGCTCTATTGTTCTCCACCCTGTGACATTCAAGGAAATCCTCCCTGGAAAACATAAGTATCTATAATGGCTGGTATGAAACAGTTTATCAGGGAGAAATTCTCCTTGCAATGCTTCACTTTATGTAGCATTTGTCTCAAGGTGAGTAGTGTGCTCAGATAGCTCAGGATCTCTGCTTCTACATCTCTCTCAGTGTCCTTTTCTTCTCCAAAATCACACAGCACAGAGAGACAGGTTATGAGAGATTATTTTTTATTTGCTGGGTTATAGTTTTTTCTGTATATCCAGATATCCCATTGTTTAAATGTCATTGATTATGATTGTCTTTATAATTACCTCTGGAATTTGACCAAATAACGATTAAAATCTATATGGATACTCACTCCCTTTTCTGGGTCAGTTTTGACTTAAGGGGCATCTTTTATTCCAGGTAACTTCATGCCTCACTGACATATGACTCCTTAAATGAAATCCAGGTTTTGGCTTTATAAGGTTTGTTCTGCATTATTGGCCTAATCACGGTCTCCTAATTTTTTTCAACCTAGGATAAAAAACAAACCAAAACAGAGCTGATAACTCCATTATTTCTGCTTTATTAAATCCTCCCATTAGGTGAGACACCAATACCCAAGATTCCAGCCTACTATCCTGTTCTGACACAATTCGCAACTTAGACCAAGAGTCTTCCACAAGGCTGCTAGCTCACCCAGAAACAGATCTCGGATTACACATGTCACAAGTCCTGTTGTCTCTGTAACTCCTCAAGGGTACTTCTTCCATGATGTGTGACTCTTGGGGTAATTGGTAAACACCCACACATAAATAAGAACTGCCACAATGTAACTCATCAAAATGACTTATTTTTTTGTAATTTATCCTAATGATAGCCCTTGCCCCATTGGGTTCACATTTTTTAAATGTCCCATTGCCCAATGTACTAGTCATACCAGTGCCGCTCTATGTCACCATAATGGAACTGATATGAAAGAACGTGTGATTTTTTTTCCCTCATGAATCGTTGCTTCACATTCCTGTCTCATTTCCACGTCAAGTAGAGCATCCATTCTTTAACACAAACTCATCCTCAGCATTCTTATTACCTCTCAACTACCCCAAGTATTGTTAGAATTCCTTCCTTTGGTGAGAGATGCAAATAATGGGTAAAACACCTCCTAAAATACCACTGACAAAAATTATAATTTTATACAATTTTGCTCTGAGGAACAAATGAAGGTCTGGGGTTTATTGGTAAAATATAATTGATGGGCTACTCATTGGAGCATAGGCCCTGCAACATAAAGGCTACACTAGCAAGTTATTTTCCTGCAGGGTGGACACTTTCACATAACTGCATACATTTAGTCTTTCTACACTAGCCACCCTGGTGTGTGTGTGTGTGTGTGTGTGTGTGTGTGTGTGTATGCTCTATCTTTATAAACCCATGTTAATTTAGGGCTGATTTGCATATTACAGATGGGAGGGAGAGGCTGGATACTAAGTTATATGTCTCTTGATTCTGTTCTTCTGTCAACAGAGAAATAGTCAACAAGCCTAGATGAGATGATTATTCACAAGCTGGCAATGTTGAATTCTAAGATGTCCATTATATATCTTAGAAAAAAAATTAATGTATAAAAATCATTTCCCTACATCTCAAGGAAATAATTATATTTCTCAGCCATATCTGACGGGAAAGGTTGGTCTTCCTGAGCAGATTTTATTTAGTGATCATTACATTCCTTCTCTGATAGCGGGATGAGCATGCTGGAGTTCTTTCAAAAAGTAAGCCACTACCATTTAGAACTTCATGCATTTACTTGGCATTGAGTCAAGAACAGCCAACATGAACTAGTTTCATGAAGATCACTGGTCCATTCAAATGGCATCATTAAGGTTGCATACACATGGTTAGCCTGCAATTGGGCCACTACTATTTACTTAATGCCTACCAGTTTTGAAAATGAATTCTCTGTTAATATTCACTGTCCCTATTATGTTTTACTCCCCAACTATGAGGACAAGTGTACATGGTTTAATCAAGTAGCAACTATACAAAATGAAGTTCCAGAATCTGTGGGCCACCCACAAGAAGAGGTCTAGGGCCATAATGAGAAGGTCTAATTGGGAGGAAAGGGTGATAGTCAGAAGGAACATCAGGGTAGAGGGCCATGGCATGGCATGTAGACATTTGTAATGAATGACACTTCTTGCCATTAAGATAACAGAATTTTTTCTCATCTGGGATAGTGCCAGCTATACAGATAAGTGTAGAGGTGTGATAGCACCAGCTGTACAGATAAGTGTAGAGGTGTGCTAGTGACAGCTATACAGGTAAGTGTAGAGGTGTGATATCACCAGCTATACAGATAAGTGTGGAGATGTGATAGCACCAGCTATACAGGTAAGTGTAGAGGTGTGATAGCACCAGCTGTGCAGGTAAGTGTAGAGGTGTAATAGCACCAGCTATACAGATAAATGTTGAGGTGTGATAGCATCAGCTGTGCAGGTAAGTGTACAGGTGTGATAGCACCAGCTGTGCAGGTAAGTGTAGAGGTGTGATAGCATCAGCTGTGCAGGTAAGTGTAGAAGTGTGATAGCATCAGCTGTGTAGGTAAGTGTAGAGGTGTGATAGCACCAGCTGTGCAGGTAAGTGTAGAGGTGTGATAACGCCAGCTGTGCAGGTAAGTGTAGAGGTGTGATAGCACCAGCTGTGCAGGTAAGTGTAGAGGTGTAATAGCACCAGCTATACAGATAAATGTTGAGGTGTGATAGCATCAGCTGTGCAGGTAAGTGTAGAGGTGTGATAGCACCAGCTGTGCAGGTAAGTGTAGAGGTGTGATAGCATCAGCTGTGCAGGTAAGTGTAGAAGTGTGATAGCATCAGCTGTGCAGGTAAGTGTAGAGGTGTGATAGCACCAGCTGTGCAGGTAAGTGTAGAGGTGTGATAACGCCAGCTGTGCAGGTAAGTGTAGAGGTGTGATAGCACCAGCTGTGCAGGTAAGTTTTGAGGTGTGATAGCACCAGCTATACAGGTAAGTGTAGAGGTGTGATAGTATCAGCTGTGCAGGTAAGTGTAGAGGTGTGATAGTGCCAGCTATACAGGTAAGTGTAGAGGTGTGCTAGTGACAGCTATACAGGTAAGTGTAGAGGTGAGATAGCACCAGCTGTGCAGGTAAGTGTAGAGGTGTGATAGTGCCAGCTGTGCAGGTAAGTGTAGAGGTGTGATAGCATCAGCTATACAGGTTAAGTGTGGACGTGGGATAGCTCCAGCTGTACGGATGAGTTTAGAATGAGATAGCACCAGCTGTACAGATGAGTGTAGAGGTGTGCTAAGGAATATTGTCTAATTTGGAGAAAATATTGTGAGGAACAGAAGATAAGTGAAAGTAGATATGACACATCATTCATGTTCAATGTAATCAAGAATTGAAAAGTCACCTAGGTGTGCAGAACTGGTCAGTCGGATTTCAGAGCCGATGTTTGAAACCTCTTTTAGTTCTTCTGTCCCTGAAGGAAGGATAGAAGTATACAGACCTAATTCACCCTCTCTTGCCTGCAGGGGATGCCATGAAAACGCTTCCTTTATCAAATTCCTGTAACCTTAAAAAATTCATAATCTCGCCTTGCTTGTATAATAGTCACGATACAAAAATCCCTTTGACTCATATATTCATCAATCATTTTTAAAACAAAAATAAAAGCGAATACTATAGAATATGAAATAATAATTTGTACCACTTAAATTCATATATAATTTTACATATATTAATATAAATGATATTTAAGTGGCATAAATCATTCATAAACACAATAAAATGATCATTTATCAATTTATGTCCAACTCTGACATGATTCTCTATACCCTTATCCAATATTTCTCACCTCGTCATCTTCTGGGCAGATTATGTGATGCAATATTTCTCTAGAAAAGTTCACATGACTCATGGAGGAATTGCCTTTCTACGGTATAACAGCCTCTCTGCAGGTTGTTGTAAGGATGGTGTGATGATTGTAAAAAGCTGAGGGGAGATTTTTAAACAAACACAGGTGTGGTGACATAAGGGTAGTCAAATGAAGATTGATTTCTGACTAAAATACCTTTACTACTTATGAAACATAAGCTAGTAAATATGGGATAAGATATTTTTGTATTAGTATTTGTTTCTTCCATAAAATTATGAGGGTCTCACTCTCATGTGGCAGGGCATGATGAATCTGGCTTTAGAATTTTTTGTGTCAATTACGTAAGTAAATTTAAAACTCTGTAGTATTTAAAACTACGACAGTCATGATCAGACTTAATCTAATCCTGATTTGAGTGATGGGGAGAACGTAAAGTAAGAAAGCGCTATGTCTGTGAATAATTTCCAGGTCCCTGCCTCCTCTACCTTCTTTCAAAGGCCCATCACATACGCACATTCTTGGACTGGTTCTCGTGGCTAAGTTCTTAGCTGAAATCAGATCCAACTTTTGTGTTGCTCAAGTGAGCCTAGGTCCTCATGTGCATGGAAATAAGCATAGAAACTCCCATTTGGACATGTGCTTTCCTATGCAAAGCTAGTACAAAACATAAATCTTTGTAAAGTCTGTGAGTGCTGGGTGGTGGTGGTACACACCTTTAATCCCAGCACTTCAGAGGCAGAGGCCAGGGATCTCTATGAGTTTGAGGGCAGCCTGGTCTACAATAGCTAGTTCCAGGACAGGCTCCCAAGCTACAGAGAAACCCTGTCTTGAAAAAAAATACAAAAAACGAAACAGTCTGTGAGCAGTAATAAAGAAAATCTTCATCTCCTCTCTACAGCTTATTCTGCTTCTTTTTCTCACACTTTAATATCTCTATCTCTAAGCCACCTACACTCACTTTGAACAGCTTTTGCTATCAGTGCATCATTCTGCAAGGCATATAAACTTCTTGTTTTGATATTTCTATTTTTATTTTTTTTCAAATTTCATTTTACATTCCAACCACAGTTTTCCCTCTCACCATTCCTCTCATCTCCCCACTTCCCCACAGCCCACTCCCCTTCCATTCCTCCCAATGGGTATGAGCTCCACTGGGGAGCTCACAAAATCTGGAACATGGAGTTGGGGCAGGACCAAGACCCTCTCCCCGTGTTAAGGGTGAGCATGGAATCCCGCCGTAGGGAATGGGCTCCAACAAGCTAGCTCATGCACCAGAAATAGAGCCTGGTCCTACTGCCAGGGCCCCCTCAGTTAGTTCATTGATTTGATAGTTCTAAGTGAGCATTGCTGCTTGTCCTTTGTTGAGCTGTCTCTATCTCAATTCACCATCAGTTCTCTCCCTAAATTCTTTCCCACGTGGGTACTCCTCATAAAAGAAAACTTGTATTGAATCCTCCAGATAATTTGCAAGATATGCAATTTAAAAAGATTTTGTGATTGAAAGGAACAATGTAGACAAAGCAGTATAAATTCATAAACAGACAGCACATACTGGACAGAATTTATATGTTGGGACGTTATGCTAATGAGGAGATGCAGGTCAGTCCGTGGAGATTTATTGTCAGATAGTGATAAGGAAATCTGGCTGATAAATTTCTTTCGGCGAGTGTACACGACACAGACAATTGATTTTCCAGTACTCTCATGCCTTGTCAGAACTCACGATGGAATGACACACAGGGAAGAGACAACAATAATCACTATTATTTGGAAACGGGGAATGAATATTTAAGCCTTACTGTAAAACCCAGATTGTGCATCTGAACCTCTGAGACCATAGAAGGCAGCAGGATGAGAAGTAACACTGTAAGTACTATATTTCTTTGCCCACAGAGCTTCTCCGGGGACAGGAAAGACAGTGTCTGCAGCTGTTTTTTTGTCAAAGGTGTCAGAAAATCTCAGGGGCCATGTGAGAACTGCCCTTGCCATAGCAGTCCTTCACAGCTGGAACCCCCCAAAAATTATAAAAAACAGCATATCACTGGTCTCTTTCAGAAAACGGCATCAAGCGGTAGCATTTTCCTTGCAGATGATGTAAGACGACAAGCCTGAGACAGGGACGGCAGAAAATAAAGCAGCAGCCAGGACTGGCGATGCCGGCTCAGGTTTTCTACACAAGAAGCTGGAGCCTGTGACTCAGAGCAGAGTGTGGGGGATTTCAGCAAATCACTGTCTATGATGTTTCATTGGCTCTGTCACCGGCAGGGTTCAGGAGCAGTCCTCCTTCTCTTTAGCAGCTTACGGTCAGGCTTTGGCTAGATCAGGTACCAGCTGGTACCTGGATTCTAGCCAGGAGCCTGACTGATAAAAACCTCAGCTACAGAGAATTTTATTACCTCTGGCTGCCGCTGATTGGAAGACTGTGCTTACGCAAATAGAAGAAGGTATGAGGACCAATCAGCAGAGAGATCTCAAAGGCAATACTGTGGTAACCATGGAGATATCCACTACAGCTGCTGATTCGTTTCTCCCTCCCAGCTCCCCCCACCCCAGTCTCCCCGCCTGCTGGTGCATGGCAGCAAGAGCAGTGAAGTGAATGGAAAACAGGAAGAAAAAAAAAATGTAACTTGCCCCGAGCTCCAGTTCCAATCAACAATAGACGATACCAGAAATTGATGTCTGTGGGCTGATCACATATCTGGATGCTTGCTGCTAGATGCGCAGTATCTATAGAAAAATGTTCTTTTCTGTCTGCGTCTTTCTGATTGTGATTCTCTCTGTCACGCGCAGCTTGCTGCTACCTCTTTATGATCTGTCTGTGTCGGCTTCCCGAAGTGTAATGATTATATGCTCAGATTATAAGACTACATAATGTGTTAATGTCTTTCAGAGTGTTCTAAAAAAAAAAAGCTTCTTGGATTTGATAAAGAAATGTTGCTTTTAAGTCTTGCACAAAATATAACCAAATAGCATAGAATATTTCACAACGACAAATAAAAAATAATTTAAGATATATATATATTAAAAAGAAAAGCTTAAAATATATGTATATTTTCAACAATTCTGTACTTAAAATTTTATGTTTGACTTCACATTTGTCTATAGGCAAGTGACAACAATTGTTATTTCTCAGGTGGAACTGGTAATTTTTATTTAATATTAACATATGTAATAGTGTATTTGGAAAAATTCAGCCCATTCCCCACACTAGAATACCTCTCCATACACAACTATAATTATTGCATCTTAAGTTCATATACTTTATCTCCCTTTAATAATTACTGAGTTAATGAAGGCACCTATGTGTGCATGGATATGGGACCATCTAACGGAACAAGTGCAGCTTCTCAAAGCAAGCATCCCTGAGAAAAATCTGACTTTCCTCATTTGTCTGCTCCTTAAATACCAATACCACTGTGATGGGAGTTGGGATTCAGGATTCCTGCCTCTAGCCACACTGCAATTTTGACTGCCTGGCCATAGTGTGAGAACTGTGTATACAATCACAGATGATGGCAAATAGTGAGTGTTATTATGCCTATATATCAATCACATGCTGTTTAAATGTGTATGTATATTACAACTAGCTGATTTGAGATAGTGTTTCTCCAATGACAAGAATTTGCAAATTGTCTAGCCTATCTTGCCAGTAAAACTTGAGGATTTTTATGTCACCACCCCTTCCTCATGCCCTGGGATTGCCTGCTAATACCCGCATGCCTATATTTTAATAAGTGTATTTTGGAAATAAATCCCAGGTTTATATTTTCATAACATGTTTCTGGCTAAGTCATATATCTGGCTGTATGTATTATACCCTTAAAGGCAAAAAATAACTTAATAAATTTAACCTAAGAACAACACTGAGAACATAGACAACAATGAGGATACTAAGAGAGACATACATAGATCTAATCTGCATGGGAAGTAGAAAAAAACAAGATCTCCTGAGTAAATTGGGAGCTTGGGGAGGGGTTGAAGAAGAGGGGAGAGGCAGGGAGGAAAGCAGAGAAAGATGTAGAGCTCAATAAAAATCAATAAAAAAATCAATAAAAAAAGAACAATACTAATGTTCATTTTACCTAATTATCTGTTCTGCTTCTTCCCTAGCTGTGATTCTGTCATTCTTGTTCCTCCAGTTTCAATTTTGTTTTCTGAAGTGTGGACTGAAATAGGTTATGTGCAAGTTCCGTGCTGTTCATCTGTGATCTCTGCACATTAAAATATAACAAGAGATGCACAGAGGACTCTGCTATACACTCCATCTCAGAGTTCAGTCAAAATCATAACCTTGAATGTTGTACTTTACAGTAAGATTCACTTAGGAAATTATTGCAATATTGAGATCTTAGAGACAATCCCCTATTTAATTGAGATTGTTAATTTTTCATCATTTTTATGATAATGTAAAAACTGCAGCTAACAATACTTCAAAATATCAAGGTAAATGTCATGATTTTACCACCATTTTAAAAGTTAAAAATTTTCCAAATGTTTACTCTTAGAAGATTATTAGTGACTTTGTGCCCAATGCCTTATTAGAATTTTTCAGACATACATCATGGCCATGCAGATTATTTTATGAATGATACAGCAAACCTATGCCTGTGGGTATCAGAAATCCTTATGGTGAACCTTTGACTGCTAATTTTTTATATTAGTTTTAAATATCTATCCTTATATCTATTGACATATTTAGCCATCACCTCCAAAAACACCTTCATTTTGCATCGCAGAGTCTGTTACAGAATTCTACAGCTCAGCAAACTTCAAAGAACAATGACAGTGGTATATCTGATTCAAATGATGATTCCACAAAATTCAAAATTATCCCAAGGCAATGATCACATTGAAGAAATTGAGCAAACAGATATTACGATCATGTGGGACTAGATGTCAGCCATGAGGGAAGTGATTTCTATAAAAGACAATGAAGTTACAATGAAGTATCAAAATCATGCATACCTAAAAACAGATGAACCCAATGACATCAGCATTTGGTATTTCAACACAGATGAGAAACTACAAAATCTGACACTTAGCTGAAACCTACAGGTAAGTGAAAAATACTAAGATAGGGACTATTGTTCATCTACAGGGACAAGACCCCTTATAGGCTATTCAGTAAAAAGAGATCATACACATACAAAAATACATATGCATATCTACATACAACAATGACATAATGTACACATTGGGAAGTAGCTATGTATACGTTTGTACATGTAGTAAACAATAGTAATCTATGAGAAGTAGTATGCAATCAGAAATGTCACAATATCCTGTCTTCATTTAGAAACACAGGCTTCCACGGCCAACAATTACACAGATATAACCCACTACCAGCACTGCCACCAAAATGTCACACAATTCAGGCCTCAACAGTATCTGCTTTTATCTTTTGTAAGCTGCTTGACATTTACAGGCAAAGATCATATACTTTCAAAGTCACCTCGCTCTGCATCACTCATGTTTTAGGAAACAATAAATATCCCAATAATTCTACAGCAACACACTTCCTTTGTCCTGTTTGTGAACTCATTTTCAATTCTTTACTTATCAGTTATACATGCTCATGTCTTCCATGAATACCCCAATCTGAGAAATTAGTATTTAGCTATCTACAAAGAAAGAAATCTTAAAACAGTGTATGGGCCAAACAACGAGGCAAATTTCTAAGCCACCATCCTATAATTGGCAGCAGGGCTGCAGAGATAATATACTCAGTGAAGCATTTTGAAAATCCATGATTATCTGTTCTGAGAAAGTGTCAGAAAGTTTATAATGAGATATTAGGGTCAAATATAAACCAGGTGTTCTACGGCACACATAGATTCAAAATACATATCATCAATTGCTTATTTCATATATCAATGTTGGATACAACAGAACACACATGAGACGCCAAGATGGTTAAGTATGTAGGAAATTCTCAGTTCTTCCACCCTTTAGACTGCTTTCATGGAGCTCTCCTTCATTAACCCACCACTAATTAATTTGATGGATTTGGCTCCTATTGCTCTCCTGATCCTATAACTACTTTTACACCTAAGGATCCTTTACCTTAACCCTACCTCCAGATGTGCTTATAGAGTTTAGCTTTTCCAGATGTGAGAAATCAATGTTATCCTAGTACAGACTTCCCTTAGAAACATGTTGTGCCATGGATCTGTCTATCTGGGTGATTGCTGCAACTAGTACTTTCTCCACAATTAGATACTCCTCCCAAACAGGGATAACTTTAAGCCTCTATTTGTTGAAGATCCATGTACATTCTATATAGGTACCCCTTGTCCAAATCTTAAACCCTTAGTCCCATGGTTGTGTAGTAAAATGTAATAGGAAAGGGGGATAATAACAGGTAGTTTATGTTGAAATATGCACAGCATATGCAAACACCATTGTATAACCTCCCATACCAGGGATAGACTTGTTTCCCTTATACTGTTTTTATCTATTCCTTCTATGAACTTTCTGTTAAGGCTTCATAGCCTCCCACAATAACACTAGAATGAAACTGAGCTTCCATTCTATTGTTTTTCCTTAGTAACTCATAATCAACAAAAATATTGCCACATTTGACTTGTAGTGTTCCAAGTTTACCTCTTCCTCCTTTGTTCTTTGGCTTATCTTCTCCAGATTGTATCCCCTATTTAAAAACACACTTGGCATGCTGGCTTTAGTTAGATATTCCAAGATATTTCTGACTTTATGAATATACTGCCCCATGAAAAGTCACCCAAAACCCATTAAATCCTCAAGATACTTTATTCCTTCCTCACTCTCTGCTGCAGACTAGATTTCAGCTCTAGTCAGCTGGAGAGTAGACACTGATTTCCTCAGTCAGGCCTAGTGCATCTCTATTTTTCTCCAGCCAGTGACATCCATGTAGACTCTCTCTATGGATGCACAAGTATGTCTAATTGCTGATGTAAAACAGTGCATTAGAAACTGATCTCCCTGCACTTCCTAATATTGTGCAGTTTCTGCCCAAAGGTAGTAGTTTTGTTGATTTACTAAATTTCTCAGTTTCCATGACTTTCACATTTGTCCCTTCTTCCACATGTCACATTGCCAAAGACCCTATATGTGGGAAATTCTCTCTTTGCTGGGATAATTTTTTCTACATTTCTAAGAAATTTTGTGTTACTTGATTCAATTATAATTGTCTCTGGAATCTGACAAAAATTGAGAATAATATCTACATGATTGTTCATTGATTTACTCTCTCTATATAGTCAACTTGTGAATATATATATATATATATATATATACACTTATTTTTTTTCTAAATCACTCACTTCTTCACAGATACATGACTCTTTCAAGCTCTTTCAAGGGATCCAGCCAGGATTGGGGTACAAAGCTGTGTTTTTTTAAACTACTGGTTTAATATTGTTCTCCTATTTTGCTCACCTACACATAAAATAAGTAATTAAAAAGCAAACACCTCATCAAATTCAATCGCTATATCAAAAATCAATCCCAAAAATGGTAGTCTAATATTCCTTTCTCACACAACCCCCAATAAGCAGTCTTAATTAGAAATGTTCAATTTCCCAGTGACAAATCTGTTATAGACAGCAGGAGCCATGTTGACTCAAGAAGTTATCAATCATACTTTTCCCCTGATGTGTGAATCATAGGGCTAATGGCAAACAAACACCTATCAATCTGGACTGCCATGCGATCAGGGAAATGCAAATCAAGACAACTTTAAGATACCACCTTACACCTGTCAGAATGGCTAAAATAAAAAAAAACACCAATGATAGCCTTTGCTGGAGAGGTTGTGGAGAAAGGGGTACACTCACCCATTGCTGGTGGGAATGCAAACTTGTGCAACCACTCTGGAAAGCAATGTTTCGGTTTCTCAGGAAATTCGGGATCAACCTACCCCTGGATCCAGCAATACCACTCTTGGGAATATACCCAAGAGAGGCCCTATCATACAACAAAAGTATATGCTCAACTATGTTCATGGCAGCATTGTTTGTAATAGCCAGAACCTGGAAACAACCTAGATGCCCTTCAACGGAAGAATGGATGAAGAAAGTATGGAATATATACATATTAGAGTATTATTCAGCAGTAAAAAACAAGGACTTCTTGAATTTTGCATACAAATGGATGGAAATAGAAAACACTATCCTGAGTGAGGTAAGCCAGACCCAAAAAGAGGAACATGGGATGTACTCACTCATATTTGGTTTCTAGCCATAAATAAAGGACATTGAGCTTATAATTCATGTTCCTAGAGAAGCTAAATAAGAAGGTGAATCCAAAGGCAAACACATAGGCATCCTCATGAATATTAACCTTCATCAGGCGATGAAAGGAGACAGAGACAGAGACCCACATGGGAGCACCGGACAGAAATCTCAAGGTCCAAATCAGGAGCAGAAGGAGACGGAGCACGAGCAAGGAACTCAGGACCACGAGGGGTGCACCAACACACTAAGACAATGGGGATGTTCTATTGGGAACTCACAAAGGCCAGCTGGCCTAGGTCTGAAAAAGCATGGGATAAATCCGGACTAGCTGAACATAGCGGACAACGAGGAATACTGAGAATTCAAGAACAATCGCAGTGGGTTTTTGATCCTACTGCACGTACTGGCTTTGTGGGAGCCTAGGCAGTTTGGATGCTCACCTTACGAGACCTGGATAGAGGTGGCCAGTCCTTGGGCTTCCCACAGGTCAGGGAACCCTGATTGCTCTTCGAGCAGATGAGGGAGGGGGACTTGATCGGGGGAGGGGGAGGGAAATGGGAAACGGTTGCGGGGACGAGGCAGAAATCCTTAATAAATAAATAAATTAAAAAAAATTTGGACTGCCACTGATAACACATGGAAAACAATTGTTATATTATGATTTATTATAGAGACATATCCATGACCTGATGGTTTCATATTAGTGGTATTTTTCACTACCCTACCTAGAAGCATGCTTATACCACTATCCTCCTTAAACAGAATTATAGAAAAAAAACTCACTTCACTTGGCAATTGTATCCTTGATTTTGCCATTACAACTCACATACCCCCAATGTTGCCAAAATTCCTTCTCTTAGTAAGAGATGCACATGATGCCTAAATCACCTTTTAATGGCAAAGCAATTTACAAATTGAGCAAAATTTGTTCTGAAGAACAAATGAGGTTCTTGGGTTTTACTTTTACGGCATAGGTTATGGGCTACTTAGTGAAATGTAGAAAGTTCCAACACAAAGCTGGACCAGAAAGTCTTTACCCAGCAGAGATGATGGCTTTTAATTAGCTGCATATATGAAGACTTTCTCCACTAGAACCCATGACATATATATGTTAGATTTCCTCTAGGCAATCTTAATTTAGGCCAGATAGACATAACATGTGGGATAGAGAGGATGGATACTCAGGTAAAGTTCCTGTTATTCTGATTGCTCTTCTGTGTGGGTATGAAACCAGTGTATAAGCCAAGATGGGATGATCCTTCACAAGTTTGGTACAGCTTAACTCCCCAAGATGTCAATAGTACAGCACAGAGGATTGTCCTGTGTAAGTCCCCAGGAAATGATTAGAATTATCAGCAATGGCTGACAGGCAGTGTTGCTTGTTCCTGTTTTACATGTTTGCATTTAGTAGTAATCACATTCCTATCTGATACCCTATTGAGAAGGCTGCAAGTTTTTTTCTGAGAGACAGCGGCAAACTTTTCAAGACTCACATCCATATCCTGGCACTGATGACAATACAAGGCAATGGAAACTAGTTACATGCAGCTCACTGGTCCTTTCAAACTTAGTCATCAGTGTTCACACACATGGTTGACTATCTTTCAGACAACTGATATTTGTTAACAACTGTCTAGATTTCAAAATGAATTGCCTATGAATATATTTTACTACACAACCATGAGGGCAAGTGTTCAAGGCTACATATTGCAGCAACTATACATAAAAGAGTCACTTTTAAGTAAAACTACAACACACACACACACATGTATATACATACACACACACACACACACACACACACACACACACATATATATATATATATATATATATATATATATATATATGATGTAGCTAGATGGCAGGGTGACAGTCCTTGGATAAGCTGGTTAGAAGGATCCAAAGCATGACCTCTAGACATTTTCAGTATCCAAGTGTTTTACATACCATTTGGGTATCAATGATTTCTCACCACTAGAGAAGTACTAGTTAGACAGACCAGATGAGAAGTAAGCTTAGGGATAGTGGCAAATGTGGGGAAGAGTGTCAGAAACAGGAGAGAAGTGAAACTAGATACTACACATCACTGTTAACCATGGGAATAAGGAAATTAGGAGGATAATCTGTGTAGGTGCTGAGAAAAGTATATTCTGACTTCAGAGACACAGTGCTTAACCTCTCCTGGTTCTCCTGATACTTCAGCACTGAATTGTGTTGCCTACACCTGATGCACCTATCTTTGCTTTCAGGAGATGCTCTAAAAATTCTTTCTTTAACCGAGTTCAGTAATCTTAAATAATTCCTAATGTCCCCTTATCTCTGTAAAATCCATTACTCAAAGAAAAAAGTAAAGACAAACAAACACACAACCTGGGAGCCTGGGAGGATATGTCATCATGATACTTTATCCTCATATTCATAATCTTTAAACAAGCAAATAAACCAGGGGGCTCAATAATTTGTTTCATTTACCTGAATTCTATTGATGTTGGAATGCCTGTTTTATTTATGTCACATCAACTGGAAAATGAACACAAAATTGTAAATGTTCGGTGCATGATGGGTCAGAAAACAAAGCAACCATCAAGTATAAAATTAATAACATAAATTATTAAAATAGTGGATTGGTTGGAGGTGCCATAAACAAAGAATAAGCATTAAGATATACTGAGGTCCTAAAATTCTATCCTCCCTGTCAAGCAGGAAGATTCTTGTTTTTCTCTGTTGGCTACTGGCAAAAGATTCTTTAATACCTGTCTCTGAGTTGTTGTAAATCCACATGAGCTTCCATGATTTAACAATCTTAGAGTCACAAGGCCAGATAAACTGGTAAGTGTCCTTTAGACAAGGAAAGTTTATGGACTGAATGTTCTTTTACTTCCCATATTCAGTCAATTTTTTCTGCCATATATTATGCCCAATTTTTCTACTATTTTCTTCCCTTCTCCAAAATCACCATGAAGAATGTAAAAACTAGTCTTTGACAAAGCAGCAAATCTATCTGTATGCTAAGCAGGGAAAAGGGAACCTACTGTAGTTAAGGGGCACATATACTGGGGGCATATGCAAGGGTATATCTGCTTTCTGGTAGACATTCCAGCAAATCCTCTGTTCTTGCTGTACCATTTCCTTCTATCATCTTTCACTTCCTACATTGAGCCCACAGGAAACTAAAGGCACAGATCCACAAATATCCTAAAAAAGCAGTGGTCATAAGGGCTTTGAGGCAAGAGTGATCATTCCTTCCTTCCTTGGATCATTATGGAACTAAAGTACTAGCTTCTAGTTTCCCTGTGATTTCTTGACAAATATTTAAATCCCTTCAAGGCTGAAAGCTCCCAATAAATATTTCCTACATAGGGACACAATCTTCACTGATAAGTCAGTCAAACCACCTGCCTACCTTGGAAACAACGAAAACTGCTATAATTTATTTTCAATATATCAGAAACTTCATGACTACTTCAGGCTAAAGAAGCAGAGAACTTTATTTTCTTTATCATCAACCTTATGTTGGGGATGTACATTCAGCTACTCGCAGTTTATGTACCACAAACTGACTGGGATTAGAAGTAGTTAAGTGGAGTAGTGCCTGTCTACAATGATAATTACCAGTTTTATCAAGCTTGTGTTTGCTCTCTGTTACCCAATTAAGGAAAAGTATTGTTTCTGCGTGATCCATTCCTAGATGTATGCCTCCTCTCTTGAATATTCAGGAAAATCTCTGAGTGGACATAGAAGTTTAAACCTTACATCTCCTTGAGAGCACAATCTTCATTTCCTGTTTACTCCCAGAGGAGATAAAAACTGTTGTCGATTACAACTCTACTAGTCACAGTGGTCTTAGTCCCTTCATTCAAAAGTAGCCCTCATAAAGGCAGAACAGGCATTGCCATATACAATTGTTTCTCCACATTTGACATGGTATTAATTTGAGTACATATTTCTTCTAACACCCTGGATAGGAGTTCCCATAAAGTTAACTTGAAGGAGGTTGGTCATCTGCACGAAACCTGGGAACATATCCTGGAGCAGACACAAGACCAAGACTTGTAGAAGGCAAAATTAACAAGGTTCTCTAGTATTAGTTCCATATGGAATGGCCCCAATGTAGGATTCCGCAAAGTGAGCTTTGGTTTGGATCTTTCTTATTTATTGATTTTTTGAGGTATACATTTTTCTCTATTCCCCCATTTCCCTCCCCCTTCCCGTTCAACCCTCTCCCATGGTCCCCCCATGCTCCCAATTTACACAGGACATCTTACTTCTTGACTACTGGCATGAAGTTAGTCCAATTCAATCTCTGATTCTATCTATATCCTTATGCAAATAATTTACCAGCTAATACATCTTGACTGATACATGCATTATAAAATATTTAAGATATAAAATGGAGTATAAAGTTGGGGCTTAATTATCCTATTGCCTGAAAGATGTAGGACTCTCAACTATTTCTCGAGCATCATGCCTCCCTATATGTTATAATGCTCCCCATCATGGTGATAATGGACCAAACCTCTGAAATTATAATCCTACACCTCAATTTAATGTTTTTCTTTACATGTATTTCCATGGTCATGGTGTCTCTTCACAGCAAAGAAACTGTAACTAACACAGTAAGTATCACTTGTGTCTTATCCAACCATAAAGTCCCTATGGATTCTGCAGTTATTTCTGCCATTTGAACATTTTGTGAAATGATTTTCAATTCTTGATTCTTCCGGTACACATACATGTTTCTTAAGTGAGTCTATAAATCTGCAAAACACTCAAATATTAGTAATATGCTATCTATATAGAAAAAAATCATTATACAGAGTATTCTCTTTAAAATGAGCCAAATTCCAAAGTCATCATCCTATAATTAATATTAGAGTTTCAGATAACCATTGTAAAGCCCACTGATAATTTATTGTAGTCTATTCTGAGCAGCTACCACTTTGACCCCAGAAGTTCATAATGAAGAAGATACTAATATCAAATATAAATAATGTATACTAGAGTATGGGTACATTGTATCCATTAGCAAAAATTGCTTTCTCCATTCTTCCACATTTCAATATCCTATATAATAGCAAGCTTAAAGGGGATTGATTAGTTAGTTTCCCAATCTATATTATGTAGTATTGTCAGTCATTTTCCATGAATCATTCTACTTCTATCTCCCAGTGACTTCAATATGTCTTTCATTCATTTCACAACCCATGATTGATGTGATGGATCTGGCTCTTTTTGCTCCTCCCTGCTTAGACAAAAGGAGGACTAAGGATTACTCTGTCATGTTGTATCTGCTGACCAGACAAATGAGCTCAGAGGGACAATGGGTTGGCATTGTGGCTTAGGTGCAAATGCTGCAAGTATATCCACCAATCCTGATTTCTGGTGAAGACCATGAATGGCCTAATAGGACCAAACCTAACATCTTTCTGCAGAATAAAAAAGTAAAGTGATTAATCTATAAAAAATGCCCATATCAATGTCAGACTTGGTTAAATTTACTTTACTGACTTATCATTGATAGTGTCTATGAATTTCTTATCAGGTTTTAAAGCCACCCCAAAGTTTGTTAATATAGACTTTGTTCTTTCATTGATATTTTTTCCCATCAGAACTCAAGCTCACTGCAAATTCAGATACATTTTCCCTCCACTAGCTCAGATAGACTCTTTTTTCTTCCCTACTTTTTTCTTGTATCTCTTCCAAGTTGCTGTCCTGTTTATAGACTCTTTACATGCTGATATAATCTCCTTTAATTTGTTAAGGGATTTCCAACTTTATTAAGATCTCACCCCACCAAACGATTCACCAAAGTTAAAAACTCCATGGTGTTCTCAAAATCCTTGTTTGTTCCAGGTCTTCCTTGAGCTATTGTTGAACACAGTACTGTCAGCCCCAGTCAACTGGGCATTGTCCTTTGCTTTCCTCATACATAATTCCCTCAGTAATGCTTATTATCTACACTCCATTATACTCCTGTACCTAAAATCTATTGATACATTTTCTGGTGATCTCTAGTGGATTATATGAGACAGTCCATCAGGTAGTGTTTCAGTTTTCAAAGTATGAATCTCAAGGATGCAAAGGGGCTATGTAATTATATCACTCAGTTTCTTTTCTTCCAAAGTCCTAAAACATATCCTGTCTGCACTCAAGCAGCATAGCCCCACACCATAGTCTATGAGATATTCTTTGTTTCTTTAGAGCTTCTCCATAATTTCAGCATTTTCAGTGTTGATTGTCTTTGGTAAATATAATCACTCATGTAATCACAAATAAGTCTAATGTCTAACTGTTACCTAATGAATTTTTTTCCATTTCTCTGTATCAAAGGTGAAACTAAAGGAGTATCTTTCCCTACTAGTTACTCTCATCATTACTGGGACAGGAGTTGTCTCATTGGTTCCAGGCTTTGGGATTCTCGGCAATCTATATTACTGATCTAAATTGGGACATCTTTCTCTTTTGTTCCAAGACATAAAAAACACCAGTCAATATCTCTCTTCATAAACCTAGATCCAATTTGCTATTATGTAGTGGGCCAATACTGATTGCAGGCCTAACATCAGTGTCTGATGCAATCCCCACCTTACACATCAGTCTAACCCAGGGCTTTCAACTAGCTGAGGGACAGATGTCTCATTATCCACAAAAAATTGCTATGCTGTCTATGCAGTTGTTCACAGATACCTCTTCCCTTTATGTACTACCTTATGAAGACTAAAACCATCCACCCATCAAGAAGGCCTGCCATCACATACCATGAAAGAAAAATATGATATGCCCCATGGACAGTCATTCCAGACAGACTCAACTTAGTGATATATCTCATTACATAGTTGAATACTCTATGCCGCTTTTACTAACATAGTTGGGACAAACTCCATACAAAAATGTCTTCTGAACCTCTACTCCCCCGTAAAAATTTGATTCAGTTGTGTGTTTCATTTTTCAAATTGAGACCATCACTGCTCTTCTTAAATCCATAATTAGTTTTGTTGTATCACCGAACTACCCAAAGTGCTACTAAAATCTCTTCCCTTGGAAAAAGATGTCAACATTGTCTGCAGTGCCTGCTCAGGTTCTCTTGATAAACCAATTAACAATAAAATCAAAATTACCTCTGTGGAATCTTTGTAATTTTGGAATTATCTTAAAAAACATAGATGACAGGCTATCTTATGTGGTATGTGGAAACTACTCCCACTTAAAGTTTGGAACAGAAAGTTTTTACCGAGGAAAAATAATGTATTCCCCATAGATGGAGATTGTCTACTCTAATATACTTTAACCCTTTCCAGAAGGCAAGGCCAACATTGTAAAAATGGAGAGTAGGAAAGGGCTGGATAATCATGTGAGGGTCTGTTGTTCCTGCCTGCTCTTCAGTTTGGACCTATAAACAGTCAGCAAGCCCAGAAGGGATGATCTACCATAAGTTGGGAAAGCTAAACTCTCCAAGGTGTATGGCTTAGACAATAGTCCTGTACAGCACAGTCATTCACAAACATCCTGGATAAGCAATTACTACAATCAGGCCACTAGCCAGTGAAACACCCTATGAAAACAATTACTATTATCAGGCCACTATCAGACACTATCTAGTGTCTAAGGTACAGGTTCGCTTTTATGTATATGGAATAAAGATTCTAACAAATTTATTTTTCTATAAACCATATCATGTTTTTTTATAATTACTTAGGGTTTCAAGGTGATATGTAGGGTTTTATAAGGCAATCAGAGTAATGTCTGAGCAACTAAGCATGAAACAGAGAATATCTGTGAAGCTGAAGGGATTAGTCTTCTAAAACTATCAATGGAATCTGAATATCTGCTTATTTCTCTAGGGTCATAATTTCCTATAATGTGGCTCAAATGTTATATGGCCTTAGAATTACTGTCTCTTTAATCTATGTTACAAATTATCATGTCCTATTGTGATCAAAAAACATACAGATTAAAAACATAAGTTTTGTTCAGGAATGCAAATATGGGAGATGACAGAAATGAGGTCTGAAATTAAGAATCAACAGAACAGGAACCTTTCCAGGTTCATGGGGCTCTTCTTCAGATGCTATTTCTGATCATTAATGATGAATTCATGGTTAATAATAGAAATATGTAAATAATTAATGCAATTCTTTTAGAATAAATGCAGATGTGACTAATAGTTTCAAAATAATACTATGTGAAGAATTTGAAAAAGAAAACGATCCAACAGTTGACAATGTGTGAAATAAATAGATTCATAGATATTTGAATATAAAGATAAGAAAAATATAAGGAGGTTTTGGGGTGTAGTGGTTTGAAAGAAAATGACGTCCAAAGTAGGCTGGCACTATTAGGAGTTATGGTCTTGAGACAGACTATGTGCTGTGGCCTGCACAGGATGTAGAACTCTCAGTCATCTCTACTGATGTGTTATTCCCTTCTGTATGCTAAAGATATGTTTTATTATCATTGGTTAATAAAGAATATGTTTTGGCTTATGTCAGGGCAGAATAAAGCTAGGCAGAAAAACTAAGATGAATGCAAGGAGAAAGAAGCAGAATCAGAGAGATGCCATGTAGCTGGTAAAGGAGAAAGATGCTGGAACCTTACCAGTATTCCACAGTCTCATAATAATACACAGATTAATAGAAATGGATTAATTTAAGATGTGAGATCTAGATAGAAATATGCCTGAGCCATGAGACAAATGGTGTTGTAATTAGTATAGATTCTACATGAGTATTTGGGCATGGGTGGCCAGGAAACCAACACACAGTCTCCATTTACATGTTACATCATCATGCAGACCCCCGTGTCTTACCATGATGATAATAGATTGAAACTCAGAAAATGTAATCCACCACAATTAAATGTTTTTCTTTATAAGACTTGCTGTGGTTATGTTGTCTCTTCAAAGCAATATAAACCTGAACTAAGAAAAAAGTTGCTATTAAGGACAGAAGTATTATTGGGATAGGTCTGACTAAGGTACTTTTTTTTTTGAGGACTTGGGAGTTTGGGTTAGGTTAGCAGAGGAATGGTTTAAGTGCAGCATAATGGGTGATACTTGGAGGAGCATGGAAGATAGTGGTGCTAACAGTTTTTTGAACTATGGGTGCCTGGATCAACAGGTTTCATAGAATAAAAATATTAGTATGTGGCCTTGAGATCATGCTTGTTATATCTTGGTGAATGAAGTGGCTGCCTTGTCAGACTAGTTTGTCTGTGGCTAAAGTGAATAATTTTAGACTAACTGCACTGGCAGAGAAAATCTCAAAACAGCCTATTATAGACTTTGTTGTATAGTTATTATTTTTTACTCTAATAAAAATACATAATGAAAAGGAACAAACTGAGAAGAGTTATTTAAAAATGTAAAATTTGATGAGAAAAGGAGCAGCAGGAAGTAGAATATTTTTAAATCATGTGTTCAATGAGATAAAAAGATTAACAATAAAGGGAGAGATGACCTCAGAGCAAGATCCTACTGATCTAAGTTTGCAACTTGTGAAATTATATTAAATACAACAAAAGATATTTTAAAAATTAAGAGTTGGGTGTGGTGGTTCATGACATTAATCCCTGTCCTCCAGAGGTAGAGGTTATCAGATCTTTAAGGTAGACGTCATTCTGGTCCACATATCCAGTTTCAGAACAGCCAAGGTTAGGCAATCAGAAAACCTTCAAAAACAGAAAGCTGGTGAATATGTAATTAAATGAGGGTGTCATGTGCCATCCCCAGAAAGGAGCAGAACTTGGCAGCTTTGTCCTCATGTCTCTGACTTTAGAGTCAAGGGTAGAAAAAAGGGATTATGGAATCTTCCTCCTCTGCTAAGGGGATCCCCTATGGTCAGGTATGTATCAGAGGTGCCTCTGCATGGAGGCTGAGAGAGAGCATTGAATGAAGGTATATAAATGAAACCTGGATTGCCTTAGAGACCCCAAGATGTTTGTGATGCCAAAATTGTAAAGTACCTGCAAAGGAAAGTTGCTAACAGGAAGTGGAACCAACCAAAAGAGAAAAAAAAATATATTGGAAGTCAGTAAAGTTGAAAAGCGTTGGAGATCTCAAGAGTTATTTGATATCAAACATATAAATACAGTTTGAAGTTTTCCCAGTTGACTTTTTCCAGTATTTCCTAACTATCCTCCCTTTCCTCCAGTTTTGAAAAGTAATGGATATCCTGTGCCATCACATGTTGGAAGTATGTGATCTGCTTTTTGATTTTGATTTTACAGGAGATTACAGTTAAGAGACTACAAAAATTCTAAGACTTTGAACTTCCAACTTTAAAATAAGTTCAAGGCTGTTATATATTATAGGGACTTTTGTAGTTGGACTGAATGCATTTTTGCATTATAATATGACTAGAAGCCTATGGGGCCAGAAAGTAGAATGTGGTGGTTTAAGAGAGCATGCTCCCCAAAGAGAGTGGCACAATTAGGAGCTGTGTCTTAGTTGGAGTAGGTGGGGCCTTATTGGAGGAAATGTGTCACTGTTGGGGTTGGACTTTAAAGTTCCTGAGCTCAAGATATGCATAATGTGACCCTTATTTCATTTCCTATTGCCTCTGGTTCAAGATGTAGAACTATCAAATACTTCTCCAGCACTATGTCTGCCTGTGAGCTACCCACCATGAAGATAATAGGCTAAAACTCAGAACTGTAAGCCAGCCCCAATCCTTTAGAACAGTTGCTTTGGTAATAGTGTCTCTTCACAGCACTAGAAACCCTAACTTAGACACCAGGTGAGAGTCACTGGGATGGCAAAGATGGCCTCTAGTAGGAGTTTGAGCACTGGCAAAGTATGGAGAAAATACCAACTACACATTCTGCCTTAGGAAACCTTCAGACTGAGACTACTCCCCTACAGAGAATTATCCCCAAGATTATCTAAACTTGACTCCTTGTTCAGGTACTTACCATAAACCTGCCTACTTATTCAGCTGCATAAAATAAATAACATCCTTGTTTCAGGTGTGTAAATTAAATGCACCAACATTACAGAAACATTTGGCATTCTCCATCAGAGCAAGCAGATCCTACCCATGTCCAACATTTAAGTGCATATCTCTTTGTTACTATGCTTTACACACTTGTTGCCATAGTTAACTCAGTACCTGAAGCTCCAAAGAACACCAATCCCCAAAGAAGTTCCAAAGAGAAAAAGAATGGACTCCAAAAGGAAAGGTAATCCATAAGTACGAAGAACCATTTTCCTGTTGTAGTCTTTGAAAGGCTGTGGCAAGGGAAGCCAGAGGATAGGCAATATCAACCTGCATAGTCTCTGCAGAGAAACTACATGACAGAGCATACTCACAACCTACGTCTCCTTGAAAACTTATCCTAGTTTACTTTGCTTTTCCCTTATTATCTCTGCCGAGAATCGAAAACACTGAAAATATGCCTCAACTACAAAATCACACAAAGACGGGAAGAGCGAGAGCATCAAAAGACAACGATGGGAAGAGTGATCAATCAGTAGATTGCAAATCACATATGTTAATAAGAATCTGCTGTCTAGAATATGTTAAGTCAGACTGTAACCTTAATAGTAATGTCTAAATGTCATAAATACATTCTTTGAATAGAGATTTCTTTTTTCCATTGTCCAAAGTAAATATAGCCACTTTCAAATATATATGTATATATATATATATATATATATATATATATGTGTGTGTGTGTCTGTGTGAGTGTGTGTGTGTCTGTGTGTGTCTGTGTGTATTTTCAATCTTAGTGAAATATATTTATATATTTAAATATATATTCAATATTTTCAGTCTTAGCAAAATACAAATCTAAACAGCCTTGAGAAAGACTACACAAATCTAAAAGGCATGCTGTTAACTAGAGGTGCCTTTGAATGTAGCATACCCTTTGGGGTATGATATGTTGAATTATTGTGTAAAAAATTCATGATAGAGAATTTGGGGATAAATTTGGGAGAGTGCACACTGCCTGCCTAAAGTAACATGCCATTAGCTTTTGGAAAAGCTATGTTATGCTGGGAAAATTAACCCACAAAACTACTGATCCAAAGTTTTGCAGAGAAGGCAACTCATAGTTCAAAGTAAATTTTGAGACATGTCTCTTCACATCTAATCAATATAAACATTGCAGCAAACCTCAAGAAAAAAAAGGGAAACACATTCCATAGCAAGTATACCTGGACACCTAAATATATTTATAATTTGCAGTTGCTGAAAGTAGATGTTTTCCATGATAAATAAAATTACTATACGCTGTGAAGTACAGTCTCCTTGCATGTATATCAATCATTTACCAGATCCAGTGACTCATAAAATGGGATGCAAGAATTCCCTCTACACAGTGCAGAAGGTGTGGGCTTCTGGGAAGGCCCAAGCATCCCCCTTGATACACTTGCTCTAAATATTCTGTGTTACCAGTGTTTTAATTATGACCATCTCCATGAGACATTACTGTAGGTTTATTTCTGAGGACTAGCAACGGAGCAAGCAAGGGCTTGCTTAGTAAAAGTAAACAAACAGAAGTTCTCGTCACGGTAATACAACTTCATGCTCCCAAACCCTCTGAGTATGTGTCAGTCTTAAGACTTCCCAAGTACTCTCACCTAACTCAGACCTAACTTCTATTGAAAATTATTTTCATACATTCTTTGCTGTTTGTGTTTTGCAATGTAATTTAAAAATTAAGTTATACAATCTTTACTTCAGAATAATCCTCTAAAAACAGTTAATTGGACTCGTATATGATTAGTAAAGATATTGTCCATGAAACTTTCAGGAGAAGAGATTAAATTTGAAATAAAGAAAAAATAATGACCATAACATCTTATATTACCCGCATGAAAGTATACTGTTATTTTAGAAAGGTTTATAGGAAAGAAAGCTAAACCAATTCAACATTTTGTTCTTAAAACCTATTCTACTACAACTAATCACAAATAAATAAACATATAAATTTATTATATATAAATTATATCCCAGGATATTTGAAAATGCCATTGAGGAACACCAAGTAAGTAGAAAGGGTAAAGCACCTTACACCATGTCTGATGACTGGATTTAAACTTAAAACAGTCACAGTAAAAGTAGATAACTTACTCTCAAACATGGTCCTCTGTGACAAACATCAATAAATATATTTTCAAAAGGCAATTTTTTAAATATATATAATTCCTTAAACTTATATGACTTCAACAACTGTGGCAACAATTCTCTAGAGACTGTACTTTCTCTCTCATCCTTTCTCTCTCTCTCTCTCTCTCTCTCTCTCTCTCTCACACACACACACACACACACACACACAGACACTTTGAAATCTTCTGAACATTCTAGAAACATGATTTACGTTCTTTTTTAGAAAATTAATTCATCTACTATTAGTGATGAGAACTATTCTGGACTATTGTAATTACTATTGCAATAACAAAAGCTTACAAAATAACAAAAGCTTTTAATTTCATGTTGTATATTCAGGTGAACAAAACCTCAAATTTATCATTAAAAATGCAGTACACTCACTCTTCAGACTTCTAGTCCACTGTCATTCATATTGTCATGAGTATGATTGATCTAGGTTTCCACATGGAGAAAATCTCCCTCCTGATGAGACTTTAGGACAACGATGGATGCAGCAATGAAGTGGTAATGCTGAATCTCTCTCATAGTCCACACAAAAAATTCACATAAACTACCTCATAGTTATAGGGTCATAGTGCTAAATTTCTTGGCTGCGAGATAGCCTATGTCCATAAAATAACTGTCAGCCAGTGTTATGGCTCTCAGATAGTCTCATGATGACAGGTGAGTACTGACCCTGATATAATAATTCTTCACAGGTACACCAGCAGTCTCCTGTGTCTGTCTGATTCTGGAGGCTGGAGTCAATCATTCGTGTTGCAACTGAAGCAGTTCTCCAAGCCTGCATCGGGAATATTCAGTCTTAGAGCGGAACTGGCCTCAGGAGCAGGATCCAAATTCCAATTAGAGAAAACAGGAGCAGGTGACTCTGATTTGGGGGAATCCCAACAAGTCCCTGCACATGCTGGATGTCTTGTCTTGGGCCTCTGTCTGCTGCATGTCTCAGGAGCCTGCCCACCTTCTCTGCTGAGCAGTTTGCAGTCGAGCACCTGGGTAGAGCCTGAAATCAGCTGAGAGCTATTCTCCTGCCAGGAGCCCGACTGGCAAAAAGTGTCTGTGAATGGACTCATATTAACTTTGGTTGTCTTTCATTGGTGGGCTGTGTACACGATAATAAAGAACAGATTAAGGACCAATCAGGAGAGAGATCTCAAACCTAGGAATGGAAAGCCAAGCCTGCTGTTGCCTGGGAGACCTCCACAGATGCAGCTGCTCCTTCTCCCCCCCCCCCCCGTGGGTGTTACAGCAGACATGGGGGAAGTGGACCGAGAAAGACAGAACAAATATTTATATTTCCACTAAATTCTGGCGCAGAAATCTGACAACAGAGTAATCCTGCCAGTCATCTCAAGCCTGCATCTGGCCATTCATAGGCAGTGGTCCTGGCACTTTACAAAAGAAAGCTCCCATTTCTGTCCGGTGATTCTGACTATGACAATAGGCTGTCAAATGGAGCCTGCTGCTGGCTCTTGTCAATCCTCCTGTGCCAACTTCCATGAGCAATGTGATTTTATGATAATCTACGACATCAGGTCACGGTTTCTGTTTGTTATAGCTCAGAAAAATAAAGGCATTAATTACCTAAAGACATGACTGGTTATATCCATAATTGAGACATATACAGAATTAACAGGGAGTGTATTAATATATTACACTGGTTAATAAAGAATTGAGAAGAAATTTATTTTAGAAAGAAGATAGTAAAATAAAAATGTGTTTTCACCATTTCATGTGTGGGAATATGTGTATTCTTATTGTGCAGCTGTGCATTGTATGCATGCTTATGGAGAACTAATGAACTGTTTTTCTTTTATCATTCTTTCAAAAATTCTTTATCGAATATTCATGAATACCTATCCTATATTTGAAAAAAATCTAACCCAACTCTCTACCCTAGAATCAGTCTGCTATAAGCAATACTAACATTCCATCACAACTTATCATGATCTTTTCTTTTGACTACACACTAAGTATGTTTAGGGTTACATCATTTTGTTTGTTTGGTTTTCAAGGATGTGTTGCCATCATCTGCTAGGACATGAGCAGAGTCTCATGGAATGTCTGCCTGAAGATGCCTGATAGTCCCCGTAGCCTATGACATGTCCTGCCCTCTGATATGAATGGAACTTCATGAATCCTGCCTCTAGCCATAGCAATAATATTTTAGCTGACTTGTTCTGGTATAAGACTCGTGTGTGTAATCCTACCTATTATGAGTTCAGATATTATGTATGCA
The DNA here is from genome assembly GCF_018167655.1 of Microtus oregoni. Lineage (NCBI taxonomy): Eukaryota > Metazoa > Chordata > Mammalia > Rodentia > Cricetidae > Microtus > Microtus oregoni. Next base: position 35,705,569 of record NW_024543059.1, read on the forward strand.
ACTCTGCTGTCATGTCAAAGAATAGAGTTTCCATGCAGAGGTCTACTAGTTCTGACTCATTTGAGACAGTGTTTCTAACTACACTGGTTTTAACATTGTAGTCTGTTCTAGTTGGCCAGCAAGATAAAGAAATCTCTTTGTCTCTAACCCTCAAGACCTGAAATTGCTTGTTAATACCACTATGGTTGCTTTATTTTTATGGGAACAAGTTTGGGCTGTTCTTCCGTGAACTACAAAACTCTAGTGAAACAAGAGTAGCACAAAACTCTCCACTATATACCAGAACACATGGGAGCACAGCTTCTGCATGTACTCACATTTATTCTAGATTATTATAAGGTTAAGTTTAGAATTACTTACAATATTAAAGTAGTATAAAGAGTCTCCTAATTCATTGTCATTCAGATTCATGTTTGACCTACTTCTTACCTCCATGCTAAGTTGAGTGCTACAAAACATGTATGCAAACTCCTTTATTTTTCCAAGAATTAGCATTTTCCATGTCTTAGCCCTTATCAGGGCATCAGATGTTTAGTGACTAAAAGTCACATGTGAACAGTCAATGACAGTTATGGTCAGTAAAATATATCATGCCAAACATGCTAAACCTGGTCATCTCTGGTTAGAAAGTGAGACTATGGGACTTGGAAAACCTACAACTGCCAATTTTCTGAACCAATATAATTTCTCACTTCATTTTTAATATGTATCCTTATACACAGAGATTACTGTAGCACCCACTCTTGGCAATTTAGCTTAATTTTGCAGCAGAAAGTCACCACTACAATAATCAACTGTTAAAAATAAAAGTGAATGTTGTATGTCCAATAACAATTGATATATTTTTTAAAAAAATCATTCATCAGTACAAAAGCAGCTAGAATTGTAGAAGTGGCAAAAAAAAAACAAAAAACAAATGAGCCAGAAGAACATTATATCTGCTCTGAGAAAGACAGGGCTTTCTACATATGACAGAGGAGCTGCACCCGTGAAATTTCAACAATGAACACACCTAAAAAGAATAATAAACTTCCAGTCAAAACTCCAATGTGTTTGAGAGAAAACTCACAAGGTTCCACTTTTAGATGAAGAGCTATACTAGGTAATGACAGAGGCTAAGAGATGTAGAGGCAATCTTCTCCAATTAATAGGCATATGATGGGAAAGAATTGCCAAAATGTACTGTCCTAAACACACACACACACACACACACACACACACACACACACTCTCTCTCTCTCTCTCTCTCTCTCTCTCTCTCACACACACACACACACACACACACTCACATACACACAGCATACACATATATTTACAACTCCTAATGTATTCAGAGTTGGTCATATATATATATATATATATATGTGTGTGTGTGTGTGTGTGTGTGTAACTATTAATATTAATAATAAAAGACTAAAAAGACCATGAATCTGAAATCAAATGGCTAACACATGAGAGGACCTGTGTGTATAAAGAGAAACTATGGAAATGACATAAATGTTATACTTATATATGGGTATGTCAAAAATACCTGCCCACTTTCTAAACTAAAGATATGCAAGAGAAGGATGTAAAAGAATCACCTCCACTGGCAGTGACACTAGTATTTATCCCTACTGCATGTACTGGCTTTTGGGGAACCTATTCTCTTTGGATGGATACCTTGCTCAGCCTAGATACAGTAGGGAGGGCCTTGAATCTTCTCCAAAGCAATGTGCCTTGAGTTCTCTGAAGAGTGAATGGGGGGTGAGGTGGGAGGGCTAGTGAAGGGAATGGGATGAGGGAAGGGAGTGAAAACTTGGATTGGTATGTATGATTAAAAAAGATCACTTGTTCTTTTTAAAAATATAAAAATAAAAAAAAATTAAAAAAAGAATCACCTCACAATAAGGAAGACAGTTTCCGACTAGACATTTTATGTCACCAAATCAAACCTCCAGTGTTAGATAGGAATTATTTCTTATTGAGTCACTCATACCTTCATCCCTTATACTTTCTAACCATCAAAATCTAAAGCAAGAGTGCCGGTTACTCTCTACAATCTGATGGTAAGGCCTGATACTGGAAGTATCATTTATTCATACAACCAAGCATTAAGAAATAAAAGTAGTGTGAAACTGGAAGCCTCAATATTATTGAGAAGAAATGCTAGTGATGGAAGTTACTCTGTACATGACTGTAATAGGAAAAGAATCATCACGATCATACAGTTAAAACCCATGCAACTAACAATGGTGACCTGCCTGCAAGATAAAGTTGGTACAGTAGTATCACAGATGTTATGTGTGTCAACACCACCTTTTTCATAGATTTAAAGCCTACTCCCTAAGATGGCATTCCACACCTGACAAGAACTTGAGACTAGATAGGTCATTAGCTTAGAATAAAATCTACTTTTATTTTTTTGCCAAAGGAATCAAATAATAAAATGACTACATTTTAACTGCATTTCTTAACTCATTATAAACCTTCTTTTTGGAGTAGATGGGAAATAATACAAAGTTCATAACTTGATAACATGCCTAAAATGAAAGACTACAGAGCTCTTGTTCATACATGGGAAGTTTTCATCAAACCTCTTCAAGCCTTATGGATCTCTGCAGAAGAGGAGGTGGAAAAATATGAGACAGAGTTGGTGGATCACAACTCTCAAGAAACAGCATCTTACATGCAGAGCAGGACTGGTAAGTCTGAAATGTTAGGTTGTGGCAACAAATGAGACATCCACAGGTTTAGTTTTGTTTCTCCTAGTACCAAAGCAAAAGTAATCAGTCTTGTCAGTAGTATAACCTTATCATTCAATCCTGAAATGTATTTAATCCGTGTTGCAAAACACTTAGTGGTTTAGAAATCTCTAAGTTCTCTGTGGCCAAAAACTACTAGAGAGGGAATCCACTGCTAGCACTGGGCTTCCCAATTAACAATGTTAGGATTTCAACAAGCATCTGCTTTTACCTTCTGTATGCCTTTTAACATTTGGAGGCCTGCATGATAGTTTAAATTGGGCATGTCCCTTACCCTGACATTCAATGCTTCTAAGCAAAAATGATTCCATGATCCATACCTTAACCACCTGCCATTCTAGATGAGCATCAAGTTACAACTGAAGTTCCAAGTGTCCACCCACCAGAAAAGAATGCTCTGGTGGGTGAAAATCTCAATTAGGCAAGATCAAAAGACTGAAGATGCCTCTGTTGTACCTTTACATGTTTGCTGCTGCTCTTTGTTTTTGTATCTAGCATGCAGTTGTAAGAATTTAAGACAATTCTGAAGCCATTTCTGACAATTCTGAATCCTCTCAGCCTCTATGCCATAGTGCTTCCCCTCCTCCCCTGGGAACCAAGGCCCTAACAGCTACACATGCATGTACTCAGTTCCTGAACAATTACCCATATACACATGTTTTGGTTTGGTCCCCTGGGAAATGGGATCAAAATGACCTCTTACCTCATCTGATCTGGCAACAGCTCTCCAGCCAATTATTGTTAATAGCCCTTTTGAATAAGCCAATCACAACCCCCCTTGCTTCTGTGGCCTTCTCCTTTAAAAGTAGCCTGTGCCAGCTATTTGAGGTCTCTCAGCTTCCTGAATGCTGATGGAACCTGTCATGACAGAATTAATAAAATCCTCATGCTTTTGCATGGGCTGTGGTGTGTGAGGTGGTCTCTGGGGGGCAACTCCTCTTCGGTGTTTGGACACTAGAATCCAACATTTGGTTCCCTGACCGGGAATCGAGTTGCTCCCAGACACACTCTAAACCCAGTTGGAAGTATAAAGAAATGAGCTCGTTTTAATGTTTGTCTGTTTGTGTATTGTTTTTCTATTTCTGTGTAATTGTGAATCAGTAATCTGAGAATTGTACTTGCACAGGGTCTGTATTGATACAGGGCTAAGGAAGGAGGCAGACATGTCCTGAGATACCTTGCCCTAGCCCTGAAAGACGTTTCATGGGCATTTATGGGAGGGAGGGGTGACCAGGTTGCTCTAGTCTCCAGGGGAGGCATGATCCTCCATCTGTATTTTTAGATCTACTGCTGTGCGGCTTCTGATTTTGAGTCTATGTCTGTCTTTTTGTTCTTGTGTATTTTCAGTTCTACGCCAGAGTGGTGGTGAGAGCACCAGCTTCTGGTTTTGAGTTTATATCTGTCTCTTTGTATTTTTGTTTTTGTATGTCGGTTTGTCTTTGTTAAAATCCACCTGCAGGAATTCAGAACCTGGCACCAGCCCCCTGGCCATCATCAGTTCCCCTGATTCTGAAAGCAGCCCTGCTGCTGGAGGAGGCAATGGCTGTCCCTCCCCAAGCCCTTTGTTTTTTCTCTTTCCTGTACAGGAGCAAAAGAAACCCAGAATCCAGGCACCTCTGGTTCTATCTGATATCCAGTCAAGCTTTCCAGCATGGGAGACTTCTCCCTCCTCCTCCTCTGGAGGAAGCACTTCCTTCCTGAGGAGTCCTGCTGGTCTGGCCCTAGCCCTGAAAACTTCAGTACTCAGTGTCTATGCTGGGACAGGAGAGGGATGTCCACTTGGGAGAGAGTGACCTCCCAAGCATTTCCCCTTCGCTCAATAGCAGGCCAATTACAATACTGCCTTTTTCTGCCTCTAATCTTTACTTATAACCCTTTCTTCTCTTGGGACCCTCAGGCTGTGACCAGGCTTATAGAATCTGTTCTGGTTCCCCTCAGCCCACTTGGGTGATTGCCAACAGCTCTTACAGGTGTTCCTAACCACGGAGGAAAAACAGTGAGTTCTCTTTGAAGCTCAAAAGAATGTCCCAGGAGCTGACAGCAGGCCAACCCAATCACTGAACGAGATAGAGGATGGGACACCTTCCCTCTGATTTGACCCGAATGGGACTTTAATACTCCAGCTGGTAGGGAGTAGCTCTGTCTTTATTGCCAGATTCTGATTGGTGGGTCTAAAAAAGGAGCGGGGTTGCAAAGCCCCCCCACTAATTTTCTAATTTGGCTAAGGTAAGAGCAATAGTACAAAGGTCTGATAGTACTCCTACAGGATTTTTTAGAAAGACTAATGGAGCGGTACAGGATGTACACCACTTTTGATCCCATGGCAGCAGATCACCAAGCCAATGCAGTTATGTCTTTTATAGGCCAGTCAGCATCAGACATTCATAGCAAGTTGCAGAGAATGGAGGGACTGCAGAGATGCTCTCTCCAGGACATAGTAAAGGAAAAAAAAATAGACAAATAGGGAGGCAACAGAAGACGACAGTTGCAGAGTGCGCACCTCAGACAAAGCAGCCCCTGAGTGGCCAAAAGCGGACTTCAGTGAGGAGGAGTGGCCCTACAGGACTTTGGGCTCGAGACACTTCCCAAAGCAGCTGCTGAGCAGAATCAGGTTGGAAAATGGCGGCGCCAAGCACAGCCAGCTACTGGAGCAGCACTCTGCCCACCTGAGAGGCCTATGCAGCAGCCACAGTGACAGTACTGAAATCCCTGCCCCCCCTTGCTTATGCTGTGCACCCAGGTGTTCGATTCTGGGATGTACGGGGGAGAAAGGGGAGGGGTTCCCCCTCTCTGTGTCTAAAGCATTTGACTATCGACACAGGACTGCTGATTATTCCTGAGTGTCCCATGCTTTTATTAGAAAAAAAAAAAACCTGTTGGAGACTTTGACTTCCCCTACTCTTCTCCAGGGCTGTAAAGAAAAGCAGGCTGTTCTCTGCCTTTGCCATGCCCACCTCGCTGAGGAAGGCTTTGCAGCCACTGCCAGCTGAATCCTCCTCCCAGCTGCCTTGGTCACAGCCCAAGCCTGGGGACTCTGCTTACAGCCACCAGCCCCCACACGCAGCAACTGACTGAAGTGAGGAGGGGTCCGGGAGGTGCTGGAGCCCAATTCCAAACAGCCTTCCTGAGCTGCTTGCAAGTTTCACAGAGAACAACTGCCCCCAGCTCCCAGACCACAGCTGTAGGAAGCTTGGGGTACAGCAATGCCCAAGCAGAGCCAGTTTTGGTGGCACATGCCGCTAGGATTTGGTGAAGAAGGCAGGACAGCAATGGTGAATGAGCTGGACAGCCTACTTAAAGAGACATCGGCCGGATGGCAGAGAAGCTTTTTCTTACCAGGACTAACAAGATCAAAGAAGAAATCTTCTGGAGGTTTGGCCTGCTCAAGGTAATTGAGGTTGATGGTAAAACTGCCTTGTTGCCCAGAAACGTCAGGGCATAGGTAAGACTGGGAAAATCACATTGTGCATACAGGCCCCAGAGTTCAGGACAGGTAAAAAGGATAAATAAAACCAGATTAGCCTTTGGAATCTGGCACTAGAGACTGGGTACAGATCCTTCCCCTGGCCCTGTTCTGTGTGAAAAACACCCCATCTCAGCTTGGACTAACCCCCTATGAGATCCAATATGGGTGACCTCCCCTCTTGGCCTCCTTTAGGGCCCCTCCTGACCCATTTGCTCACAAACCTGATCTGCAGACGCAGTTGAAGGCTCTCCAGACCTCCAAGCCCAGGCATAGAGACCCCTGGCCATCCTGACACCTGGAAATCTCGCATTTGTTCCAGAATTTACGCCTGGGGTATATCCAGAGGGACATGAGAAAAGCGCAACACTCCACAGCCAGAACAGCAGCTGCCCGCTCATACCTGCAATCCATGCCTCCTCAAGCCCTTGCTTTGGTACCACTGCCCTCACCCCTGATTCCTGTCAACTAGTAGCAGGGCTAGCCTCCTGGGATATCCAAGATACATATCTCCCACAGCTGCCCTGGAGGCTGACAAAAGATTTTCCCCTGGAGGAAATATTTGGGTGTGGGGGTCCAGACATCTTCCCCTCTTGTCTCCCAGAGGCGAGCAGCGGGACTGTCTCCATGGGTGTTGGGAAGGACTTGGAACATGAGATGGTATTTAAAACCAAGTACTATCTGACCAGAGCCTGCTGCTGCCGGCCAGACTAGACACTCCCTAAAGGGGCCCTAGCAATCCGTGCTGCTGCCCCGCTGAACTAAGCTACTCTCCCTGCTTCTTTGCTGGCACTTCCCAACACCAGCCCGGGCACCCGGAAATCTCACACCTGTTCCAGGTTGGCGATTCTGTGTATGTTCGCAGACACCGGTCCCAGAACCTTGAACCTTGCTGAAAGAGACCCTACACCTACTGCCCTCAAAGTGGACGGTAGTATTGCAGCCTGGATCCACGTGTCTCACGTCAAGCCTGCACCTGCACAGGACGACCCAGGACCATCCAAATGAAAGCTTCAGCATACCCAAAATCCTCTCAAGGAGGCCTGATTCTGCCAGGCTTGCTGATCTTTGCCCAGATGTTTATACCTCAGGACTTAACCTGGACCCTGACTAACTTTGAGACTGGGCCAGCCTTAAGGCTAGCCACTGGAGTTCATCCCCTGGGTACCTGGTTCCCCCAGCCAACTTTTGACCTGTTTGTTTTAGCAAATGACTCTTGGGAGGATACTGAGCAAACCCCCAGAAACTTTTATCCTGTATACAAATATTCTGAATGATATATTTGTCTGGGGGGAAAAGCAAACTCTGCAGTATGGGGGGGGGGGGGGCTGAAAAATTTTATTGTGCTGCCCGGGGATGTAAAACCAATGCCAATGTCTCCTGGTTGAGGGTTAACAAAAAGGACCTAGTCTCTTTCACCCATACCACACCAGAAAAAAATCTAAAATCACAATCACTTTCACTAAGAAAAAAAAAGAGCTAACCAGTTAACAGGAAATACTTGGGGTTTATGGTTGTATGATCCAGGAAGAAAAGACATAGGGATTCTGTTCACCCTGTGAGTTGTTGTAACACCTCCAATGACCATAATACTAGGGCCCAACCCAGTATTATCTGACCAGGGCCAGCTAGCCCCTGCTGAGGTAGCCTCCTTGCCAGGGACCTGGGCTCCACTCCTAGTCCTAAAAACCCTTCTGCAACCCCTGCTTCACTGCTGGCAAGCTCTAATACAGGCCAGGGACTGTTTAATCTGAGAGTGGGAGCCTTTCCTTTGCTAAATAGTACTGACACCAGCTTGACACAATCTTGCTGGCTATGCCTGTAAGCAAGACCTGTCTATTATGAGGGAATAACCTCATCTGGCAGTTTCAACAATATCACCTCTCATATGTCCTGTAATTGCGGACAAACCTAACTCTCCCAAGTCCCAGGATGACAGGACCTGGTGCCTTCTATTGATCTATGATGGGCCTACAATACTGGTTTGCTAATTTCTGTGTACAGATCCAATTAGTCCCCCAAATTTACTAATATCTCAAGATTGAGATATTTGTCCAAATAAGAGGAGGGAATGTAAGACTTTAAGACAATTCTGAAGCCATTTCTGACAATTCTGAATCCTCTCAGCCTCCATGCCATAGTGCTTCCCCTCCTCCCCTGGGAACCAAGGACCTAACAGCTACACATGCATGTACTCAGTTCCTGAACAATTACCCATATACGCATGTTTTGGTTTGGTCCCCTGGGAAATGGGGTCAAAATGACCTGTTACCTCATCTGATCTGGCAACAGCTCTCCAGCCAATTATTGGTAATAGCCGTTTTGAATAAGCCAATCACAACCCCCCTTGCTTCTGTGGCCTTCTCCTTTAAAAGTAGCCTATGCCAGCTATTCAAGGTCTCTCGGCTTCCCAAATGCGGAGGGACCCTGTCATGACAAAATTAATAAAATCCTCATGCTTTTGCATGGGCTGTGGTGTGTGAGGTGGTCTCTGGGGGTGACTCCTCCTCAGTGTTTGGACGCTAGGGTCAAACATTGTGAGTGGACAGAGGGAGATTGCCACTGCCTCTCATATGTTTATCTCTTGGAAAATCCCAATCGACTGGGCATTTTTGACTGTGGATTGTCAAGAAGATGACCCCCACACACAAGTTGTACTGTTTAATTTGATAATAATAGTGTCAGTTTAGACAACGTTTTAGTGAATAAAAACGAATACAAGGATATGTTTCATAGCCAGGGTCTGTGAGTCTCACCTAAGGAGGTGAATGAATTGTAATTCAAGTTAATTACTAACAATTGGGTGCCAGTAGCCCAACTAGTTTAAATTGTTTTAATCCTAATGTTGGAAGATATATTCACAGGTCTTGGATTGTATCACAGATGAAACAGAGGACTGAAAAATAACAAAGTAAAACTTTGAAGTTTTTGTTAAACAACTTTGAGGTGAAAAACCTGAGAAGACAAACTAAAGTTTTAGAAAGGCATATAGTTGAATGCATTCAGAGAACAAGAACAAAGCAGCCCAATTATTACTTCGATACTCTCCCTGCTAGGATTGGCTGACGACCAAAGGTGATATTAATTCCTTATACCCTTTTCTGCCCTCATTCTCTTGATATATAAAAAAATACAAAGAAAAATATAGTGAATGGATATGTACTCAAAAGATGTCAATTAGAGCTAACTGATTCTTTCTCATATGTAAAAGTTTAGCTTTATGATTCCTTTAAGATTCCTTATAAGATTACTGTTAAAGATAATAAATAAGTACTAAAGTAATTGTCTCATTCTTTTTTAAGTGTAAAATGCAGCCTGCCAGGAAAAAAAAAACTGACAATAAAACCATGCTTGCCCACACAGTTAATCTATAAAAGTTTCTTGGGCATGAAAGTATGTGAGTTCTTGGGATAATTTTTTTCACCTATAATACATAAAACATTTATTCATGTGAGGGAGATGAAAAACATGTTTTTACCTATAATCATTCATTTGAGAAATGAAATGCAACCATTTTGATTCTTGTACTGCCTGGAAAATTCTGTTGGTACATGAAAGCTGTGGGAAAGCATGGGAGGAGAGAGAATAAATGGAGGAAGAGTAAGGAAAGAGAGAATAAAGAAAGAGAATAAAGGAAACCATCAAGAGTGTTTATGAATACCTTTTACCCCAACCGCCCTCAGACAGAAAGTTTAGCCTTGCCAGCACTGTGAATTTCTATCAAAGTTCTCTGCAGTTGGAGGCTGCCCCCTCAGGCAACAGTAACTACTCATCTTTCTCAATTAAGGGAGGCCACCAGCTACTCTTTCATCAAACTAATAGTTTGGGGTGATTATTCAGAATATTAAAATGGTATCTTTGGATCTTTTCTAGAAACTTCTATAAGAATGACTCAATAGGATTCTATTTCTTTTCTAAAGTGTCAATCAAATACTGTGTGGCTACACACACAGTTACACACCAAGTAACTAAGATGTGGTTACTTAGTAACCTTAGTTACTTGGTGTTTGGACATCAAAATGGCCCATAGAGGTGTATCCTCTCCAGCATGACCAAAACTCAGAAAATTTAAGCATACTTATGCTCCTTCTTTTGACTTAGGAGTTTTGACCTAGGAAGTGGCTGCCTTCAGTCTAGGATGGGTTCCCAACATAAACAACAGAATGTTTTTCTCATGATGGTTTGATGTCTCAAAGTACTGAAGCGAGTAACTATTCTAGTTGTCCTTTGTATTATATATACTAAAGCAGTCTTTGGCCTTTTCCCCTTTTTGTTTTGTTTTGTTTTATTTTTTAATTTTTTTCAAGACAGGATTTGTAGCTTTGGAGCCTGTCCTGGAACTAGCTATTGTAGACCAGGCTGGCCTCAAACTCACAGAGATCCTCCTGCCTCTGGCTCCTGAGTGCTGGGATTAAAGGTGTGTGCCACCACCGCTGGGCTTTTCTTTTTTGTATTGGGGCATAAAAGAGTATGGAAAATTAACATGGGCAAACTCAGAAGTCAGAACTTACTATGCAAGAGAGACTGAGTTTCCCTGCCAGTACTATCCTATGTCTCTGTTATTCTTTCTTATCACTGTTCCTCCTACCTAACTTTTCTAATCTTCATGACCCTACCCTGGAACTTACAGCTCCACGGTGGCTAGAATCACCCACAGCAATAGTAACCCTACAAAGTAGGTCCCAACATAATACAGTCCAATATGTCACGGCCTGTGACATATGGCACAGCAGCATAGTGCTGAGGACTCATAAAAGATAACACACAAACGTTAGGCCAGCAGTAAAAAAGGGACAAGGGATGGACATCACCCATAAGTAGGACACCACAGCGTAAAAATAAAATGTGAACACTTGTATAAATATAGAAATTTGATATAAAGGATCGGTGATTATATCAGGAGTAGAACTGTAAATATTTATAAATATGGCACAAGAAGATAGTATTTATTCAAGTGTCTGTACAGTTGCTTGGATGTATTTCAGTAGCCAGAAGAGCTGGGGTAGAGCAGAAACAAATGCAGAGAATTTTAGCCTTTGTAGAAAGTCTAAACAGTATACTTCCTCCACCATGCTGGAGGCACACCCACCAACATCTTTAGGCTGTTCCTGTACTTGGAGAGCCCAAAACACAGCTCCACCTTTGCCCCCAGTCATGGTCACCACTAAAAGAATGAAGGGATCATGAGTCCCTTTGCACCTACCCTGCTCTACAAATCCAGGGGCGGTCATGGAGCCACAGCCTCTGCCAATGCTGAGCAGGTGGGAAGGGTGAAGAAATGCTGTGCATGGTCCAGTGTTGGAAGCTGTGAACCCCCAGGTCCTGAATTTCTTTAAATTAACTTGTTTTCCTCTGATCTGAGGGCCTACAGATGCTCTGAGCATAAGACCCTAGGAGTTCCTGATGGCAGGGGAATTGTTTCTGGTGTGTTTGCCTGGGGCATGGCTATCCCTACAGAAGCTGCCCCTGGACTCAATAAAGGGGGCATTCTTAGGGCATTCTGGCTTCAAGCATGACCCGTGTCTCTGTCTCTCTCTGTCTGTGAGTCTTTGTGTGTTTCAATCTCCAGCCCCTTGTCCAGTTCACGAACTGTATGGTAGGACATAGAGCGCAGATCCGTGTGTTGTGCTACATTCCAGCCTGGGATACCACTGAAATTGTGGCAGCCCATGCATTCACACACTTTACCCATCTAAGTGAGTCCGGCCCACAAAGCACTGCACAGCCTGGAAAGGCAAGAGACAAGAAAATTATGAGGGCTATGCCTTCTACATTCAGCACCCAGACATGGGCAGCAGGAAATGGCTAGAGGCAGTATGACTTGATACAGGAATTCTCCTAATTTAGTGATTATAAGATTTAATATAAAAACAGAGATTAAAGAAATGGTGTGGCTATACCCACATAAGCTTGTGGTCTCCTGCAGCAATCTCGTAACTGGTGCAATAACAGACACATGAGAACCTTTATATTTGTCAGCTGACTCTAGCACTGGACTCCTAAACATAAAAAGCATGGCCTGTGTCCACAGCAGGCAATGAGGGACCAGCCTCCTGATCCCAAGTACCCTAGTGGGACTGCCAAGCTATAGAGAGAGCCCAGTTGCACCCTGTCCTGCTTCCAGCTTCACCTATGAGTCAAGCTGAGGATAAACTGGTTCCCAGGTCCTTAGCAGAGAGTCAAGTTGCAAAACAACACAGCTAACTGCCCTAGCCTAGCCTCAGCTGTGGGCAGAAGCACAGCTCTGCCCCTCCCAGAGAGGTGTCTGTGAAAATATAAATGAGCAAGTTGATCCTGTCAGCTAGACAGCCTTGCATATTGGATTAAAAGGATAGCTTACAAACTCTTAATAAAATATCCAATGTCTATAATCCTATTTGTTGATATTTATAGGGAATCATAAACATCTTATTAAAATTCTTAAAGGGGTGTAATGATTCTAATTCCCCAAAGGCAGCTCAGAAAAACTGCTAAGCAAAATCCTGACTCTAAAAAATGTGTGCAATTAACATGCCCACACAATACAACTTCAAAAAATAAATAAATAAGGAGGATTATGCCATCAGTCACAACAACATACCTTAAATCAAGCCCTTTTCAAACTCTAAATTTGTTGAATGTGAATACCCAGAGCAGTCTGCCACATATAGATTTTGGCATGATGGCTCCAAGATGACATTTTCCAAAGCAAGGCAAAAATACCCTTGCACTGAATTATGGAAAGGACCCGACAGGCCCTATATTATTTTAGGGTCGAGGATATGTCTGTGCTTATTTCACAGGAAGAGAACTAAGCTTGATGAGATGAGAGGATGTACAGCAGAAGGATGCCAACCCTGATGATATTGCAGCCACTGATGACCCCATAGAAGAAGCACAATGCAGTTCCTGAACCAGTGTTTCTGACTGGCAACATCATGCTGCAGTCCGAGAAGGGAAAGAAGACAGTGGTGACGACTGGTGATTCCTTATTTCTTTGTGGACATCTTGCACAAAGTTTCAGACCTTGGCGTATCTTGTTTATTTTGGAGACAGTCCAAGGGCACAGACTTAATATTTGACAATTTATCTGTACGTTTATCTTGGGACACAGATATCATTTTGCCAGTATAGTGTTAAATCTGCTGTTAAAATAAAGGACCTGAAAACTGAGACCTCAATTTTCCCCTCTGAGGAAAAAAAGACTCATTACAAAGAGTTCCTGAAGCCCCTCTTCAGAGATATGGAGGGTAGCCTAAGAGTTTTTTTTTCTACTTCCCACAGACTGGGACAGTTACTTAAAAGTAGCATTGCAACTGGACTCTCATCCATCAAAGACACCTTTTCTTGTCTTTTAATTAGAATAGACTTATAGAATTGTAATGTGACAAACTGTGTGTTTATTGTTAAGTTCTACTCAAGAATTATGGTATTGATCTCTTAATTTTTATAACTGCTTTAGTTCAGTATAAGATGTTATTGATTAGAAAAATATTAAAGTTTTGACCTAGGGAGTGGCTGTCTTCAGGATACTTGGTCTAGGGTGGGTTCACTACCTAAAATAACAATGTTTTTTCATGAATTATGGCTTGATGTCACAAATTATTGAAGCAAGTAACTATTCTAATTATCCTTTGTATCATGCTAAAGCAGTCTTTTTCCTTTTCCCACTTTTGTATTGGAGTATACAAGTATATGGAAAATTAAAGATCGGTGAACTCAGAACTCAGAACTTACTATGCAAGAGAGACTGAGTTTCCCTCCCAATACTATGATATGTCTTTGTGATTCTTTCTTATCGCTGTTCCTCCTACCTAACTTTTCTAATATTCATGCCCCTACCCAGGAATATATGGACCCTCTGTGACTAGGATCATTGTAATGGATTAATTAAAAAATGCTGCAGATCCCTCGATTCTGGCAACTGCAGAGGCAAAAACACTGTAGGCCCCTGAGTGGCAGCAGGAAGTGGGCCGTGTGGTGGCAGGCAACAGGCAGCAGGTCTCTAGAGCAGGCAGTTCTAGGCAGGGACTGGTGCAGGTCCCGAGCAGTGGCAATAGCCCATGTGGCAGCAGGCAGCAAAGAGCAAGTCCCAAGAGCAGTCAATTCCAGGCAAGGTCTGCACAGTTCTCCAAAGGGCTACAGCAGGCAAAAAGGACAGACACACAGATGGGCATACCACAAGACCACACTGCAGGTCCCTGAGCAGGGGCAGGAAGCAGGCCTCAGAGTAGCCAGAAGGGGGCTGGTCCTGGGTGGGGAACCATGCAGCAGGGGAGAGACAGACAGATAGGCATGCCATGCAGAGTGAGATTGGATATTTGTTTGGTGGGTTATGGAGGGAAAGGGAGAAGGAGAGAAGAGCAGAGAGGAAGAGAGAAAGGGGGATGGGAAGTGGAAAGAGGCAGAAGCTGCCTCTTTGAGAAGGAGACAGGAAAGAAAGAGACTCAGGCTGCAAGCAGAAAAGAAGATCTTACTGCCTGAGCAGACAGGGGAGGGAGTGGTCATAGCTTGTCTCTTAAAGAGACAGAACCGGTCATAACATTCCCTTGTCTTTTCTATAATAAAAAGGCAGGAAGTTAGGCACCACAGGTTAAGGAAATTGGGGCGACAAATTCTCAAGACTGCTTCCTGCTTATTTGTGGGCATCTTCTTGGGGAGGGAACCTGAGAAAGATGGGTGCTTATCACATCCTGGGATAACTGGTCTCTTTGTTCTTGTCTGGTGTTTGTGGTATGGAAATCTCTGGTGTATCTTACACCTGTTTTAGGTATTGGCAGAACAGAGGACAAAGTTAAGTTTAGGAAAAACAATTTTGGACCAGGGAATTTAGAGGAGTGTATCTGACTTGTTTAAGGTGGATCCTTCAATTTTGCCACCTGGAACTCACAAGAATTCTTTGGGTTTGTGAAAACAGAGGTTTTAGACATATACATTGTGTAAACAGTAGCATATTTATGTTAGAATGACTGTGGCAGATATTTTTGCACAAAGAAAAATATTTTTAAGACTATGGAAGTCATCTTCCCACCTTTATGACTTGCAGGTACATATATTAATAACTTGTATTTGTTATTTACTAAAATTTATTTGGTGAGGTTGTCCTTTTAAACTGACAAAACCCTCTCAGCTGTCAAACTGTGTCAGAGATCTTTGAGAAGGATCTTGAGTTACTGATTAAAAAACAACGGAGAACTTACTTAGTTGGCACCTAGAGCTACTCCTCAGTGTCCTCCATGCTCCCTGAAGGTTATATTTTCCTTTTGCTGTTTAGCACATGGCCTGCTAGGCTACAGAAGATCCTGTGGGCTAAGAAATATGTAGGAAGACAAGCCTACCTTGACCTGAGCAGCTAGGATGTCTATTCCAGTGATTCTGTCTACATGTGATAAAAGGCAGTTTTTTCCCAGTGGTCAGTGCTTGGCAGTTGAAACAAATTGTGGATGGACATTGTTTTGTGCCTATTGTCTTCTATCTTCTTTGGAGGAAGTAGACTGCTGCTAGGAGCCAAACTCTCTCTTTTTTGTTATGAAAAGTCATTTAATAATTAAATATTTAAATTCCCTATTTCCCAGATCTCTGAGCAGTTGAAGACTGTTTATCAGGTATAACTACAGTATTAGAATCTGTCCAAAGAGCTGAGGTCTGAACTTGACTATACTGGCTCTTAACAGGTAAGATTTACACACATAAAATGACAGAAAGAAGAAAAAACTGCTTGCAATAGAAGGTTAACAGCAGAACTTACAATAGTAGAGAGCATCTTAATACATTTTAAATGATGGTTACATTAAATATAAAGTAAATTTGTAAGAGACTTAAAAGTACATACCAGTTTAAAGTATTAGACTTATTGTTTTTGTAGTCTGAAATGAGATACAGTGAACAATTATAACATTTAATGTAAACATATGTGGATTTAAGTTACATGTATGAACACACACAGAAAAAACAAGATTTGGATGAAGTGGATGCTCTTGGTTGGTCCTTCCAAAGGCATGCCACTGCAGAAAACACAAGTGCAACAATGTCAACAAGAGGAATTTAGAGACAAAATAATAAGAGAATTGGGGGACCAGGCAGGGCATACTTCAGTAAAGATGGCAGGACTTAGTCACCTGACCTGGCTCTCAGCCAAGGTGATGGTTAGGCCACCTGGCCTTGTTCAAAATGGCAGGAGTCATATGTTACATGAAAAAGCCACTCAGTTAAGATGGCAGTTGAGTCACCAGACTTCATTTAAGATGGCTGTAATGATATGGGAAGGTCATTTGTCAATCTGTTGTTTCATTGGTTAATCAATAAAGTAAACTGCTTGGTCTGACAGGTCACAGAATTAGGTAGGTGGAGTAGACAGAACAGAATGCTAGGAAGAAGGGAAGTGAGCCAGACGCCGTGCCTCGCCTCTCTGGTCAGATGCCATGGAGCCAGCGGCCAGGTCAGACATGCTGAATCTTTCCCCGTAAGCCACCACATTGTGGTGCTACACAGATTATTAGAAATGGGTTAAACAAGATATGAGAGTTAGCCAAGAAGGGGTTAGATATAATGGGCCAGGCAGTGTTTATATGAATACAGTTTGTGTGTTGTTATTTCGGGGCATAAGCTAGCCAGGCAGCTGGAGCCAGGCGGCAGGAACACTTCAGGCAGCTCCTTCTAAAATGACGCCCAAACATGGATAACTGAATCCACAGAAAGCCTGAGAAAGCTTGGGAAAGAATGGAGAAAAGCATGTTTTCTTGGTACCTGCAATTTCTCCTGTCTGCTCTGCTTGCTGGAGGCAAGCAAGGGCTCTCATCTAAGAGAGGCTTCCTGACTCAGCTTTAGCTGCAAAATCCTGCAGATCTTTTAAGAGGTCCTGCCACAAAACACTTAAATGGTGTTGATAAAAGCTGACTGCATACTGATTTGTCTTCAGCCATAGCAGGAAAAAAGCTGTGACATTTTATAAAGCCGGCTTTCTGGGCCATCCTACCAGGGCAAACTCTGACTCAGGGCAGGCAGTCTGACTGAGTGTGGTCTGTAAGCAGAATGCTGCAGCTTGCTGCTGGCAGGGACCTTGAATCACAACAGAGTTGTGGCAGTAAAAATGGCTACAGCCGGTACCTCCACCATGAGGCTGGAAAGCTATGGAATGGGCTGGATCTAGCCAGCAAAGCCACGGCTTTAATCCTACCCATATTACTCAGTAATTTAAAAGCTCATGTGCAGAGGTTAAGAGCACTGACTGCTCTTCCAGAGGTCCTGAGTTCAATTCCCAGCATCCACCACATGGTGGCTCACAACCATCTATAATGAGACCTGGCGCCCCCTTCTGGCTTGCAGGCACAGGTGGAAGGAATGCTATACACATAATATAATAAATAAATAAATAAATAAATAAATAAATAAATATTAAAAAAAAGCTCATGTGGTCAGAAAAAGAGAGATACAGTAAAGAAAAGAAAAAAAGAGAAAGAAAAACTGAAGACCCTGGGCTCCCAGTCAAATGCACTGCAAAGTGTGTAGTGCTTGCACAGGGTCAGTCCAGTCATGATTTTAGCTAAGGGAATGTCAGCAAAGGGCTCAACTGTCCATGGCTGGGGGCTGTCCTCCCATTTCTAAGAACACCAGAAGATTTCCAAGAGCTCACCAGTCAATTCCTCAGGTTCAGAGAAATGGTTAAGCTGAAAGAATGGGGGAAACTTACCAATTGAAGCCAGTGTTGTGTGTAAAAATCACACTGTAGAAATTGTGCTCAGACATATGGAACATGTGGCTGTTGTGGAAGAAATACCTGGTTCTGGATCCCAACCCCAGGAGAGGAGCTCAGGGTGGGAGAGCCATTTATGTCACAGCACCAATGTAATGGATTAATTTAAAATATGCTACGGATCTCCAGCGGTAGCAGGTAGTAGGCCATGTGGTGGCTGGCAGCTAATAGCAGGACCAGAGAGCAGCCAGTCCCAGGCAGGGATGGCACAGTTTCCCAAGTGGCTGCAGCAGATAACGAGGAGAAACAGACACGTGGGAATTCCATGGGACCATGCCGCAGGTCTCTGAAGGTGGCTAGTCCTGGTCAGGGAAACATGTGGCAGGTGAGAGACAGATGGATAGGCACACCATGCAGAGTGAGATTAGATATTCATTTGGTGATTTATGGAGGGGGAAGGGAGAAGAGGAGAAGAGCAGAGAGGGATAGAAAGAAAGAGAGAGAGAGAGAGAGAGAGAGAGAGAGAGAGAGAGAAAGAGAGAGAGAGAGAAGCCTTTTCTTTGAGAGGGAGACAGAAAAGGAAGAGACTCAGGTTAGAAGCAGGAAGGAAGATCTGCCTGCCTCACCTGACAGGGGAGGGAGTGGGCATATCTTGTCTCTTAAAGAGACAGAACAGATCATTACAATCATGATAATAATTACCCCCCAAAAGTGACCCCTGACATAAGGCAGCCCAATGTGGCACAGCCCACAGCAACATCCTTTACAAAACTTCCAGGTGTATTTCCTAATCCGGGAGTCTGACAGATAATTATAGTTACCCTTCCTTCTATAGAATTCTAGTCTGTGGTCCAGGAAGTTTTCCAAATGCATTTTACCTTGCTAAACTAAACTTGAATCAATTATGATAATAAACTCTTAATGATTTTCACAAAGTTACAATAGATCAGAATGAATGGTTGATTCTAAATATAAGCTTGGTTAATGGAAAATGTTTCGAGAACTTCCTCCAAACTAAAGGACTACCACTAGTAATCAAAAACAATGATACAAATCATTAATCTTGCTAAAACCAGTGAAAAAGTTTCCAAACATTGCTGAGATGGTTTTCTTGCTTGTTATCTTCATTCAATAAAGACAAATGTGCTCTAATTTTTTAATCTATTCCCTCAATAAAAAGAGGAGCCATTATGTAGTTTCCAAGAAACCAGGTACTAGGGAAATTCCCAGAAATCCACAAGGATAACCCCAGCCAAGAATCTAAACAGTAGTAGAGAGGGTATCTCATCTGCCCATTCATTGTAATCAGATTGATGACTACCTGAATTGTCATCATAGAACCTTCATCCAGTACCTGGTGGAAGCAGATGCAGAGATCCACAGCTAAGCACTGGACTTAGCTCTTGGAGTCCAATCATAGAGAGGGAGGAGCAATATTATGAGCAAAGGGGCCAAGGCCATGATGAGAAAACCCACAAAAACATCTAACCTGAGCAAACAGGAGCTCAATGACTCTGATCTGAGAGATGGAGAACCTGTATAAGACCAAATTAGGCCCTCTGAATGAGTTTGACAATTGTGTAGCATGGGCAGTTTGTGGGGTCATGAGCAGTGGAACCAGTATTTATTTCTAGTTCAGACCTGGCTTTTTGGAGCCCACTCCCTGTGGAGGGATCCCTTGTTCAGCCTAGATATGGGGGAGGGCGGTCTTTACACTACATCAAGTGATGTGACAGACCTTGTTGACAGCCCATGGGAGGCTTCATCCTCTCTCAGGATCAAATGAGGGGTTAGGTAGGGAGAAGGTGTGGGTACATATATGAATATATGTGATGTCCAGAGTATATGTTTCTCTATCTCTGGCTCTGTCTCTCTCTCTCTCTCTCTCTCTCTCTCTCTCTCTCTCTCTCTCTGTGTGTGTGTGTAATACGTTCTGAAATGGAGCTGAAAATATTTTTAAATGCTGGCCTAGGTAAAAGGGAAAAAAGCAAACAATAAAAAGCAAACAATGCCTTTCAGACACAACAGAATTGACATACACATGAACTGATGAAGAATGTGACATCATCCACAAGACCTGTAAAGGAGCAAGCAAGATTCATTCCCAGCACTGAGAAGAGAGAAAGGGAATATGTTCTCACATTAATACCCCAGAGGCTTTCTTTAATTAACAAAAACCCAAAATGGAAAAATAGATTTCTTTGAAATGGAGTCTTACTGTATATACAAATAGGACTAAATGGCAGGCATCATGCCTAAGAGTAGCCCTCAACTCAAAATAAACTAAACAGTATCTTTGGATATGTTTTTCTCAAAATGCTTTGTCTGACACTGTTTTGCCTCTATGGATTGTTGTTTATATATTATGATTTCAGAATTTGTGTTTTTATGGGTAGTGTTCATGTATCTTTATCATTGAATGTTATTTGTTTCTCTTGTTTTATTTTGCTTCTGGTATTTTGTTTGGTGTTTTTCTCTTTCTCTACTAGTTTTATCCTATTCTGGCTTATCTGTCCTTTTATTTTACTATATTTTTTATAGTGAAAGAGAGAAACATGGAATTGAATAGATATGAAGGTATGGAGGACCAGGAAGAAGAGAATGAAAAAAACATGACAAGAATATATTATATAAAATATTATTGATTGGAAATACTTCATTCAATTTTAGAATACACTGTGTTTCTAAACTTCATCCTGTATACCTATTATCGATATTCTATCTTAACGTCATATAGTCTCTCTCTACTTTAGAGCAAATGAGTGCAATGCTGCTTGCACATGTATGGATGTAAGACAATTTACTAGAGAATGTGTAGGTTCTCAGGACAAACATCACTGAAGCAAACTGACTCTCCCATCTTCATCAGCCCATAGAGGTGGAAATCCATGAGTCCCTACTCTAGCTGTTATGAGATATTGACTGGTTAGATCCATTACAAACCGTGTGCATGCAGTCTTATTTTTGAGGAGTTCATGAGTCCAATTCTTTTGTTATGACCAGTAAATACTCTTATAGTGTTGTTGTCTACTTCTTCTGACTCTTTTGACACAGTGGATCTCAATGGAATAGAATTGTCTCAGTAATCTAGGCTTTCTGCTCAACAAAATTCAATGATCTGCTGGTCACTTCCTCTCATGTCCTGGGAGAACTAGCTCACCCCACACCACTACAAATTTGACAATTAAAAGTACTAAATACCTTTTAATGTAGCCTTGCTTTTCAGAAATTAACTAAACAATTAGCATAAAACCATCAATAGAGGTGATCTCACCAGGGAGATCAAGACATGTGTGTTATTTATGGAGGGAGGATACAGATAAAACAGAAGAAATGATGACAAAAAATAACAATAAGGATGTTTAAAAGTCATATTGAATAACACTATCAACTACATATCTAAAATATATACTAAATATAAATCTATGAATAAATATACATATGAAATTTAAGTAACTTCATATGTGATCAGGCAATGTTTCCCTAATTAATCAAAATGCCAACAACAGGTATAAGAAGTCCCCTTTGTTAGTTATTTAGAGCAGTCCATGAGACTCATAGATCATACACATTGTTTCTATTGATTTTGGTTGACCCTCAGTGCCGGAGAGTAACACCCTATTGCTGAAGACAGCATGCACTTCAGACACAGAGCCAAGGTTTTCTTAAGCTCAAATGAACCTGAATGGCAGGCAAGATTTAAAAGAAAGGACCCTAAGAGAGACATACATAGATCCCCTGGTGAAGGGGAAATAGACAAGACATCCTGAGAAAATTGAGAGTAGGGAGGGGTGATAAAAAGAGGGAGAGGGGAGGAAAGGAGGCAGGGTAATTGCATGAGGGAACACAACAGTCAAGATGGGTGAAGGACATAGAAGGAGAGCAAGGAAAATGGTATCTTGATTGTGTGATGATGTGGGGGTCCCTTCTGTCTGCAGTGATTACCATTAATGAATAAAGAAACTGCAGTGGCCTGCTGATAGGGGAAAACTTAGGTATGTGGGAAAAATTTGACTGAATGCTGGGAGGAATAAGGCAGAGAAAGGGAGATGCCATGGAGCCACCAGAGTCAGACATGTCAAATCTTTGCTGGTAAGACGTTGCCACAAGGCAATATACAGATTAATAGAAATTGGTTAAATTAATACAAGAATTATCCATTAAGATGCTAGAGCTAATGGGCCAAGAAGTGTTTTAATTTATATAGTTTCTGTGTGATTATTTCAGGGCAGTCAGAAATCAACAAGCAGCCCTCCTTCTACAAAGCAGAACTTATATAGGCAGGGAGAACAGAACTGAATTCTGGGAGGAAGACAGCAGAGTCAGAGAGACACTATGGAGCCACTGCCAGAGTCAGACATGCTGAAATTTTGCTGGTAGGCCACAACCTAATGGTGATATACAGATTAATAGAAGGGTTAAATTAAGAAGCAAGAGTTAGACAATAAGAAGTTGGAGCTAATGGGTGATGCAGTGATTTAATTAATATAGTTTCTTTGCGGTTATTTTGGGGATAAGCTAGACAGGACAAACAAGCCGCCCTCATCTAACAGTGGGAGCCATTATGGGGCCAGCATGATACCTGATACCAGAACAGATTCAGTTTAATTTCTCCAAGTCCTTCAGTCAACGTAATAAGCTTCATCAACAGGATCTTACCATTTAGGACTGAAGCACTTCCAACACCTGTTCAAAAGCCTTTATTGTGTTGAAAGGCTCTAGAGACTCTGTGTCTGATAACTACTGTTACAGTAAACGCTGCTACAACTAGGATTCCAGGTAAGAAACATAAAGGCTTCAAGAAATATCTCATTTTAACATTTGCAGTTTTTTTTAAACATGTACAGGTGAAAACTATTAGAACCTTTCCCAACCACCTTCATGGGTATCACTTGTGCCTTGGGCAGCAATAAAATGATAATGAACTATACAGAAACTCCTGTCCTTTACATCAATTCTTAACCAACTTTCTATGTTTTGTTCTTTGTGTTCATGAAGAAATCTACTAAAGAGTCTCTAAATATGCAGAACACTTAACATCTATCATTATGCTACATACATAGAAAAAGGAAAATATTATACAAAGTGTGGACAGAATAACGATGTAAATTCCTGAGCCACCACAGTCAATTTAATGATAGGATATCAAAGATAACTTCGGTAAAACACTTGGAACACCAAGTGTTATCTTCTCTGAATAAATGTCAGTTGGTCTTGGGAATTCAAATCTAAGAATATACTAAGTCAAATATAAACAGTGTCTAACATAGCATTCAGTCTATTAGCCCAAATTTTGTCTCCCACATATCATTATTGGGTATGGTAGCATGGACAGGAGTAGCTAACTCTTCTACAGAAAATGCCTTTTAACACCAGATGGTTATATCTATGTCTTTCTAGAAAATTAATAATGTCCCAGATGGCTCCCACTCTGATGTATCTGACTGAAGGGATGATAATCTAGACTTCACTGAGTCTCTACCAAACTTCAGACACCACACTTTAGAGAGTTACTGTTTCCAAATTTGAGGTTTGGTGAAAATACAGTGCAGTGTAGTGGATCATCCCTTTAGTCTGAGCATTGGTTGAAGTAAATGTTCTCTCTTTCGCTTACTGCTCTGCTTCTCTGATCTTCAATTTAAACCCCTATATCTGTCTCTGGGTTTGTATTATTCATGATACATGTGGGGTTGGCTATATTATACTCCTTTTGCTAATTATTTAGAAGTAATCAATAGAATTAAGAGAGCTTTTCACATAATGGTGATGATACTTTGCATATACTGAATCCTATAATGGTTGAAGCCACAATGACTTTTTTTATTGCATATCCCTGAAATGATTACTGAAATCTAAAGAGAAGTCTCAAAGCGTGGCCTGTATGATTAGTAAAACTACCAATATATAGCAAAAAAAATACAAGCAGAAAATAATCAAGGGAGGGTAAATTGAGGATCACAACTTTGTGAAGCAGAGACACTACAGATTAATTTTTGCTCAAGAATAATCTTGGTTGCAAACAATTTCTTGATATGTGTTTTTCTGACGAGTCAGATTTTTCTCACACTACTAATAATAAAATTAATTGTTTGCATAAAGGTATAGATAAAATTTCTTGTTATCTTTGAATGGCTATCATGGTTATGATGGCATAATTTTTGCTTGGTCCTCCATTAGCTAGTCTTATAATCTACTTATACATTGTTATATTAACTAGAATACCCATATACTCAATCAGCCATAACCTATATTAGAGTAATTACTATTTCTTACAAAACTTAAAACTGGAGAGATATAGAGGGATTGAGATCTTTTTATTTCCAGACAGGCACTGTGGAAACCAGGAGTGTTCAACATGCAGGCATAACTTTTCAATTGAAGAGAAATGTGTTAGGTGAGATTAAAATGTTTGATACCATTTGTAATGAGGTCTGGTACCTTTTTCTGACCTGCAGGCAAACACACAGACAGAATATTGTATGCATAATAAATAAATAAAATATTTCAAAAGAAAGAGTTTTGAGATGAAAAATCCTTAAAGTTAACAAGAACACACAGCTGAGAAGCAGATTTATTAGGTTTGAGATCAAAAGCAAAGCAGTCCAATTATTATTAATTGATGTACCTTCCTTGCTATTAATACTTGGTGATCAAAAATGATGATTAACACCTTGTACCTATTGCATCCTTCAGTTTTTTGATAAAAAATATATTGATGTGTGAGTATGCACCCTAAAGATTTAGAGTAAAGCTGACTGATTTTTTTTTCATGTATACAAGCTTAGGTGTGTGATTCTTTTGAGATCCCTTATACTATATCCCAGACTTTTCCTCCCTAGAACTTTATCTTAATTTTGTTTCCCAGTCAATAGAACACATTTTATGATACATTTCAAAATATTAAAAAAGTGATTGATTCTTTCTTTGTAACCACAATATGCAGCCTGCCAACAAAAGAACTGTCTGTGAAAGATACACTGCTTGCTCAGACTCTTTTAATCTATAGTAAGTTACTTATGTGAATGTATTTGGACAATTTCACTTTAATCATGTAAGGAAAATGTTCTTTACCTAAGTTCATTATAATCATCCACTTGAAAAGAAGAAGCACATTCCTGAAAGATTGTGTTGGAATATATAAGCTTTAGAGGAAAAATAAAGTAAGAAGAATATTGAAGGAGAATAAACGAATAATATGAAGGAAAGCATTGAGTGTGTGTGAATTTTCTCTTACCCCTCCAATAAAAATGTCCTAGTACACCAAATCTGAGGGTTCCCTTCTAGTCCTGCCCTGCTGGAGGTTGAGCCTCATAGCACTGGTGGACCTGAAGGCCTGGAGTTGACTGTGTTAATAGCCTGGTGGTTTGTTCTATATGTATGGCCAGGGTATACCTTAATTTCCTCAAATTACTGTTTTTATCCCAGACTCTTCTTCCCCAGAACTTAATTTTGTTTCTCAGTCAATAGAATCCATCCTTGCAGAAGATGTCCAATGTACTTTATAGCCTTGTGACCTCTAATGCTATCTGTTACGACTGAGATCACACCAGATGCTAGGCCCTGGAGTTACACACACACACACACACACACACACACACATATACATATATATTTATTATAAATAATCACATGTACTTTGCAGAAGAGTTTCAAAGGTAAACATAACTTAAGTGTTATAGCGCACACAGACGATTGTTATCAGATTTTTTTTTCTAAAATTGAACTGTACTTAAATATGTCTAAATTAAACTGTCTGGTATCAGACTCTCAAAGTAATTCTCAACATTCCTAATACCTTAAACCTTAAATACTCTTTCTTTTTTTGGCAGTATTTTTATATTGTTTTTAGTGTGGGGAGCACATAATCTGCATGTCTATTTAAACTAGAGAAGGACTCCTTGAACTGATTCTCAGGTACCATTCATCCTCTAAACTATGTTTTCATATCAAATACAAAAGAGGGAGAAGGGCAAAATAATAATTAGGATGCCTGAATAGTCATCAGGTATCATATTATCAACTATATATCTAAAAACAATAAAACATAAATCCATGAGCAAATATATATATATATATATATATATATATATATATATATATAAAGCTTAAATAAACTTTTAACATCTTAGCTTCCTTCACCAAATAAAACCCCAATTACACATCTTAGAAGCCTTCTTTTAAGTTGCCTTTTATGTCTGTCCAAATGATTCTCAAAACAAAAAGTCTATTTCTATTGATTGCTGTAACTCTCTCCATAGAAGTAGAAACATAACTCTTATTACTGAAGACAACATACACTTCAGATACATGGCCTAGAGGTCCCCAACCTGGAACTGACCTGAATACTTCTTACCCAGCTTTCTGATAATAGCCTATGCCAAGCAAGCTTCCAACAATCTTTCACAGCTCTGCAACCTGCAAATCACAACAACCACCAGAATGATACAATAAACCTAAGGATGCAATAGTGGCACTTACACTTTGATATTAACCAACAGCTTTCTAATTGGATGTTAGACCTGCTCAACTTTAAAAAAAAATGCATCTTGATACTAGAGATGTAGCTGACCACCAAGCACTAATGTAGTTAATATTCCTAGAGGAGAAACTAATAATCTTTACAGTTTTACTGAAGCATTATACTCTTTAGTAACCATATAAGCATTTTTATTATACCTATAGATGAGTATGGATTTAACCCTCATGAAGGAAACTTCTCTTTAACACAGTGAAAGGTCATTGCAGAAGATCACATCCTATCCATATGCAGAAATGTGGAGCTTGGTTCATTTGGATAAGTTTATAAAACACTTCTCCAATAAAGGATAAGAGAATTTTATAAAAGAAGTCTCAGAATGCTTATAGAGTAATAGGAACAAGGAGTTTTCTCTAACATTTTAAATCCTAAAAGGATGCATTTGACTGTAGATTTGAAAGTAAACACAGGGAAGTGTTGAGAGTATGTGAAATGAGGAAATGGAAAGGAGAAATGATATGAGTATGTTAGCACCACAAAATTCAAAGCAACTATCAATAATAGCATTTATGTAAAGATTTTGGTAAAATATTGTACAAAGTAAACAAATCCTGGGATGCTAAGGATCTTTCAAAAACATACACTGAAGATTTCATGACTGAAACAGAATATCTTATACTCAGTGTGATCAATAGGGCCACCATATAATTATTTATTATTATTATTATTATTATTATTATTATTTATTATAGAAACCCATGAAGAAAACCTAAAATTTTAGGGCATATTTCCAGAAACTGAGCATATACATGAATCCTCAGATGTTTTCACAGTTGGAGTTTGTTTTTAGATTTATTTGATAGTAACTATGTCCTGTTTCTTCTCTCTTTTAGTAATAAATTATTAAGTTATTTGTTATTTTATAGGAGCCAAGAGTTCCAAGACATTTGATTTTAAAAATAGTTTGGGTTATAAAAAATGGATATAATAAAGAGATTGAAATTCTAAGTGTTTCAATGTTTACATTCTGGGACATTAAAAGTTAGAATATCTATAATGCAATTATGATATTAATACATGATCTTGAGAATTACAAGAAAGGAAACACTATGGCTTAAAAGTAACATGTTTGTATCTCAAATTGAGAAAAGATAAATTGTGATGGGCAATTTCATACTATATGGTTCATACCTAAGTCATTCATATGGGAATCAATAATTAAAATATTTGGATCTGAACGATAAGTAAATAAATTATTATAGAAGGAAGATTATAGTGGGATTTCAAATGTATTTTAATTAATAAAGGTTACTTAAAGATCAGAGAGTAAAACAGCTCCATGTGTCAGCCTTACAAACCATGAAGTGGTTACACACACTTTTAATCCTAGTAAACACACTAATTGCCATAGAAACTGGGAAGTGCATGCCTTTAATCCCAGTGGTGCACACCTTTAATCGCAGCAACAGAGAGGATTATAAAATGGGAAGAGATAGTTCTCAGACACAGTCTCATTCTGAGATTCATTGAGGCAGGATCGCCATTTCGGACCGAGGTCGATGTAAGAGCCAGTGACTGGCTGTTTTGCTTTTCAGATCTTCAGATTGAACTCCAGTTTATTTCTCTGAGCACTTTTAAATGACGTGTTAAGGATGGGAAATTGGAATAGAGTTCATGTTGAGTGAGTGCACTATTGGGTAAATATGTAAAAATTACAAGGAATAAATTAAATAAAAATTACAAAATAATAAAAGATCACATATCAATTTTTGATTGATTATACTTCTAAACTGTGATCCCCTAAGGGTCTGTAGCAATATTGTCTTGAGGCAAAATATTGATCTGAGTGTATATGTAATTGAAATTAATCTTAAAGTCATTTAATTAACTCCAATGAAAGAAATATTATCATTTTCAGATTACAGTAATAATTATAAGAATAATGTGAATATATAGTGAATTCTTACAAACATACCATATGTCTGCATCCATTTGAGTATAGCTTAATTTTCTTATAAAAGAAGAGAATAAGTATCCTTCACTATATACTTGATAGAAAAGTTCTTCCCATGGGAATATGAGCATGCTCCTTACCTTGCTTGATCTCAAATACTGGAGTGTGCAGACAGGGAAGGGTAAACAAATGTATTTTCCACACAGTAGAAACAATAAGTACCTAAAAAGAGAATTAGATTAGAACATAGACTACATGCAATTCTTGATGGAAGCAGAAGAAACAAAGAGGATGTTACAGTTATATTCTCTGCTCCCAGATAGTCATTCAGTACTAGGCAAAAGAAGATTATCACAAGACCCCATCCCCAATCTGTAATAAAGGTACACTTTACACTGGACCCAGCAATACCACTCTTGGGAATATACCCAAGAGAGGCCTTATCATACTACAAAAGTATATGCTCTACTATGTTCATAACAGCATTGTTTGTAATAGCCAGAACCTGGAAACAACCCAGATGCCCTTCAATGGAAGAATGGATGAAGAAAGTATGGAATATATACATATTAGAGTACTAGTCAGCAGTAAAAAAACAAGGACTTTGTGAATTTTGCAAGCAAATGGATGGAAATAGAAAACACTATCCTGAGTGAGGTAACCCAGACCCAAAAAGAGGAACATGGGATATACTCACTCATATTTGGTTTCTAGCCATAAACAAAGGACATTGAGCCTTAATTATTGATCCTAGAGAAACTAAATAGGGAGAACCCAAAGAAAAAAAATATAGGCATCCTCCTGAATATTAACCTTCATCAGGCGATGAAAGGAGACAGAGACAGAGACAGAGACAGAGACAGAGACAGAGACTCATATTGGAGCACCGGACAGAAATCTCAAGGTCCAAATCAGGAGCAGAAGGAGAAACAGCACGAGCAAGGAACTCAGGACCGCGAGGGGTGCACCCACACACTGAGAGAATGGGGATGTTCTATTGGGAACTCACCAAGGCCAGCTGGCCTGGGTCTGAAAAAGCCTGGGATAAAACAGGACTCGCTGAACATAGCGGACAATGAAGACTACTGAGAACTCAAGATCAATGGCAATGGGTTTTTGATCCTACTACACGTACTGGCTTTGTGGGTGCCTAGGCTGTTTGGATGCTCACCTTACTAGACCTGGATGGAGGTGGGTGGTCCTTGGACTTCCCACGGGGCAGGGAACCCCGATTGCTCTTTGGGCTGACAAGGGAGGAGGAATTGATTGGGGGAGGGGGAGGGAAATGGGAAGGGGTGGTGGGGAAGAGACAGAAATCTTTAATAAATAAATAAATTAAAAAAATTGAAAGCAAATGAAAAATCAGTTTCTTCCAAAGGAGTATCACAGCACATACAAACCACCCTTAAGAGAGGATTCAAAGCAAAACAGTAGGTGGCACACATACAAAACACTAAATGACATTTTTGAAGATTCTTTGTCTCATCATTATTGGCAGCAATTCTTTTATCCTTATATGTCCTATATGTAATAATTTACAGTTCTGAGATTTTGTAGCATTTATGTTTGCTTGAATGTGTGTGTCTTTGCATCTATGTGTTTCTTGTGCTATTCTTTGGCAATTTTTCTTCTGTTTATTTCTTTGTCCTATTCTGATGCTTTTAATTATTATTATTATTATTGATATTTTATTATTATCACACTATCATTATTACATGCATGTGTATATTCATTGAGAAAAAGAAAGAAAGAGTGTAGATTTGGGCAGGTGGGAATGTGGGGAATATCATAAAGGAGTTGGAGGTCAGGAAACCATAGTCATTATATATTGTAGGGAACAAAATCTATCTTCAATAAAAAGACAACATGCAAATAAAAATAGCATCAGCAAATGTTTCAGCTATGAGCTCTCAGAGATTCAGGTTGCCATATAAGAATTGTACTTAAAGAAAATTATTCACACAGTAGGTCCATGAAGGAAGTGTAAGGAGCAGCAGGTCTCCTGTCTTTGTTAGCTACTGATGGCTGAGATGAATGCCATGAATTACAGATAAAGCCAAAATCCACAGCTGAATGAGAATGATGTATCTTACAGAGGATGCAGCGGCTTAGGAAGCAGGAACGCATTTAGGTGACTCAGGCAGCATGTGTGAAATCTTCGAAAGTACCTGCCTATGCTGGATTTCAATTGGCCCTGTCTCCTGGCAGGTTTCAGGAGCAATCCTCCTTCAGTGACCAGTATGTTATAGTCAGGTCCTGGCTAGAACCAGGATCCAGCTGTGAGCTGGACTCCAGCCAGGAGCCTGACTGAAAAAACCCCTTTGTGAAGGGACTGATATTATTTCTGGTTGCCTCGGATTGGCTAAGTGTGTGATATCATCTAGAGAATGGATTTGGGCCAATCACAAGACAGATCTCAAAGCTACCAATGGAAATCAAGGGCCTGCTGTAGCTATGGAGATTTCATTTGAGCTGCTATTTCATGTCTCTCTCCCCCTCCCTGTATGTTACCACAGAAACAGGGAAACTGAAACTAGCAAGAAAGAAAAATGTAATTTAGCATGAAATGTGGCTGCAATTGATAACAGAGGGAAAAAAAATCAGTGGTGCCTGGGCATGAGTATATCTGGCTCCTTGACAATATATCCTGGCTTCCTATAAGAAAGCCTGCGTTTCTGTATGAGCCCTTCTGAATGTGACTCTGGGCAGCCAAGTGCAGCTCTCTGCTGAATATTTGCCATCTGCCTATGTCAATTTTCATAATTGCTACGAATGTACATGAGCCATCACATGGGATTGGAACTACTAGTGTGATGTGCAAAACGATGATTAGATTAATGAAAGAATTGGAGAAGTCTATCCCTGGTCAAGCAATGCACCATAAAAAAATAAGATGTATTGTGAAAAGTGAAACTTTCAAAATATCCTTGTGTGTGTGTGTGTGCGTGTGTGTGTGTATGTGTGTGTGCATGTATGTGTGTGTGCATGTGTGTGTATGTGTGTGCATGTGTGTATATGTGTGCATGTGTGTGCGTGTGTATGCATGTGTGTATGCATGTGTGTGTATGTGTGTGTATGCATGTGCGTGTATGTATGTGTGCATGTGCACATGCAGTTATGATGTGAGAAGCACAAGTGTACATACAGGAAACATACAGAGGACAAACACTGTTTTCTATGATGCCTTCTTTTCTTAAGTATGCCTTATTCAATATAATTATATTAATATTTTGTGTTTCTAAAGCCCACCACCCATAACAGAATCTAAAATCTTCCCCTAGCTCTAACATCACTATTGTGTCATACTTTGAAGAACTCTCTATTTTCTTTGTGTGTATGTGTTTGTGTGTGTATTTGTGAGTACTTGCATTTGTGTGTGTGTCTGTGTGCTTTTGTGTACGCAAGTGTGTGTTTTGCTTTCTTATTTTTATTTTTGTGATTATAATTTAATTACAACATATAATCTTTCCTGTCTTCAAACCCTACCATACACCAATTCATGCTTTCCCTCAAATTCATAGTATCTTTTTCACTAATTGTTTTTGCATGCATATATATTATACACATATATATTATTAAATATAAACTGATCAGTAAGTCTAACGCTACCTGCATGTATGTTTTCAAACCTGACTTTTGGCAGAAGACAAATAATTGGTGTGCTTCTCCCTGGGAAAGCCACATCTTTCATTTCCAGTTTTTCTAGGTGGCTTATAATTGTTTGTGTAAAATTGAGGCCTCGTGGAATTTTGATGGACTGTTTAACACATTAATTGCTGTCATCCTTATTGATCTCATTTTCATATAGTCATATTGTGGAGAGTGTATAGGTGGAGCTTCTAATATCAATGGAACATAAGATATCAAAGCATACCCCTTGATCTTCTGACTCCTCACAACTTTTCTGCCCACTTCACTGCAATGTTCCATGAGTACTAGGTATGGAAGTATTTGTAGATGCATCCATTATGATTGTACGAGCTTCTAAAGGAGAAAAACAATCTACAGTCCTAAATAGCTATAATGGCTATGAACCACATCAAAGAACAGTATGACACAATAACCTTAAGTGTGTAATAGTAGCACATGTAACTGGGTTGTATCCAATGCCTGTCTATTTGTGCTTATGACCTGCTCAACATTAGGGAGACAATGCTTGCTATTGGAAATCTAGCTAATCACACAGTGGTGATTACATTATAGGAAGGGAGGAGAATTGATATCTATAATTTATTATTGCAACTTAGCAACTCATGCAAATTTGTCCTCATACACTGAGATAAATGTAGGCTTCTCTCATCATGAAGAAATTCTCCATTGTACCAGAGATATCATTTCTGAAAACAATAACCAGCCAATATATAGGGTTATGGAGCCCAGGCTCTCTAATATTTAGTAGAAACTGAGTTCATTTAGGGCTGCCTGTGCCTTCATGGATATGTGGAACTCCCCTGGACACTGAGTATTTTCATAGATCAAACATTATGGAAGAAAATAAATTCTTCCTTCTTGAGCAGTTCAACGAATGCCTATGACTGCTAAGATAGGATTAACACTTCATCAGTTCCTGTAACAGCCATCCTGAGAATTTGGATAGCTTGATCTTATAAGAATCATGTACATGCAGTTTTATCTTCTTGAAACTCATATGTA
Source organism: Microtus oregoni (assembly GCF_018167655.1). Classification (NCBI taxonomy): domain Eukaryota; kingdom Metazoa; phylum Chordata; class Mammalia; order Rodentia; family Cricetidae; genus Microtus; species Microtus oregoni. The sequence continues at coordinate 35,738,530 of NW_024543059.1, forward strand.
CAACTTTGCTATTATATTAAGAAATGCAATTTTGACACAAATATCTACTATGTTGGGTCACTTAAGCAGTTACTTTCACTAAAATTCACTAAAAGATCTAGTTTGGCAAGGGGGGAAAATTCAGAGATCTGTCACTATCAATCATGCATTGGGATTGCATGTCCAGAATACTATTCCTGGATATTTACCTGTGCATTCTAGAAATAAACTCAGATGTTCATAATTTCAAAGTAGGTATGCTACTGTCTGAGACAACTTCTGACCCAGGAATATTTTACCCTAAAGAAAAAATAAATCCATTTAATATAATTCAAGTACCATAAGGATATTCACTCTATGTAATCAATAATGCAAATTTGTGAGCTAATGCCCTACATTTATTAGTATAACTTTAAAAATAACCTTGATAAAGAACTTGGGACACCAAGAGTCATCTGTTATGAGCAAGTGTCAAGTGACATCAAGGTTTCAAAACCAATGAGATATTAAATCAAATAAAAGTCAATATTTTACATAGAATAAATCTACTAGCACCAATTATTTCTTCCACATATCACTATGAAGTACTGTGTCATGGACAGAAAGCAGTAACTCTTATACAGTGAATTCCTTCATTTCAACACCAATGATTTTGTTGGTGAATCTGACTCCTTCTGTTCTACTCTACCCATGTTAAAAGTCCAGTGAGATCATATACTCTAGTGCTACAGCAATATTTAGATTGATTTTCTGGGATATCACTGTGACTCTATTTCCTTTTGGGACCTTCGTGCCAACTGCTACCTTCAATCCATGAGACCTGAATGCTGGTAGAGGTCTTAAGTATGCAAATCTTCACACTCATATTATTTCTATTCACAGAAGAAAACATTGATTAGTCTGGAGGCATAATTTACACTGACCCTGGGGTAATCTCCACTGTCTTCTCCTGTACTGATTAATACTAGATGCCTTCTGTGAAATTCAAATTACAGACCACAGTTTCCCTACCCTCCATGCTACCATTCTTTCCCACACCTCCTTTCTAACCTCCTGTATCCACTCCTCCTCTATATCCTTTCAGAAATGGGCAGACCTCCCATGGGGATCAACAAAGTATGTCATATCAAGTTGAGGCAGGACCAAGCATCAAGGTTGGGCAAAGCAACCAAGCTTGGGGATATGGTTTCCCTAATCAAGCTCAAGTACCAGATACAGGTCCTGATCCCACTGTTCAGATCCCTACAAACAGACCAAACTACACAACTGCCACACACATGGAGAAAGCCTAGGCTGATCCCATGTAGCTTTCTTGCTATCAGCCCAGAGTTCATTAACTCACAGGAGCTCAGGTCCACTGTCTGTGGGTTCCCCTGTCTTGACCTTGACCCCTGACTCATATACTTTTCCTCTCTCTTTTAAACAAGATACCTGGACATTGACCTGGTGCTTGGCTGTGATCTATGAATATACTACCATATGTTACCAGATTACCATATATTAGATACCATATGTTACTAGAATACCATATGTTACTAGCTCTAGTAACCATATGTTACTAGTATGTAACATACTAGATACCATATGTTACTAGAATATACTACCATATGTTACTAGCTCTCTGATGACAATGAGGATAGTTGCAGTCTGATTATAAGAGACCAGTTCAGGCACCCTCTCTATTATTGCTAAGAGTCTTAGCTGGGGTCATTCATGAGACCTTTTGTGACATCAGATTTCTCCCTAATCCTAAAATGCTCCCCCATCAAGATATCTCTCTCATTATTCTCTCCATTCATCCCACTCTAAGCCCACTCAACCTAAATCCTCATATTCCCATACCTCCACAGCCATCACCCCCAGTTTCTTGGGAGATCTCTTCTATTTCCCCTTCCCAGGGAAAATCCATGTATCTCTCTTTGGGCCCTCATTGTTACTTAGCCTCTCTGAGTCTGTGGATTGTAGCCTGGTTTTCCTTTACTTTACACCTAACATCCATTTTTGAGTGAATACATACTACGAGGTAGGAAGTAGCCTTGAATGCATTTGCATAGGAGTCAATGTCCTGAATATAATACTAAGATCAACAATTAATAGGTGGGTCCTCCTGAAACTGAAAAGCTTATGTAAGGCAAAGAATACTGTCAGTAAGATAAAATGACAGAGTACAGAATGAAAAAGATTTTAACTAACCCTACATCTGACAGAGCACTGATCAAAATATATAAAGAATTTAAAAGACTTGACATCAAAATACCAAATAATCCAATTATAACTGGGGTATAGGTTAATTTATGTGGTGGAATAAGTCTTCTGTACGCTATGAAGATATATTGCATTCATTGATAATAATAAATGGATTGAATGATGGCAAGGAAGAAGGTTCAAGGCAGAGACAATGCTGAAAAAAGAAGGGCTGACTTTGATACACACCATCAGATGCAAGTAAGCAAGGTGAGAAGTGTGTACATGACATAAACGAGACTCGGGGCATCACATAAATAAATACAAATGGCTTAATTTAACTTGTAAGAGATAGAGTTAGTTACAAACAAGCCTTACATACTGGTGAGAATTCAAAATTAACATTATCTTTGTAGTTATTTGGGGAGTGGTTACTGAGACAGAAAGGCCCAACTCCAGTTTGCCTTATTCCCCGTATCATCAACAGCATCATTGATTTCCAAAACTCATCCGCACCTTAGGTTTTTGCTTGCAACTACCACAAATAAGACAAAAACATTTATATGGAGAGAAATGCAAAGCAGTTCTACCACTCCTGCTAAATATATTCAAAAGAGCAGACCTATCTATATTCCAACAAGATAAGCTCTCGGAAACCAGTAAGGTTATTGTCCTTACCTACACCACATAGATAATACAATAATTACGGCAGGGTGTACTTTCAACCAAATGATGCAGCAGAATGTCTTTTCCTAGCAAGACTGATTGTTTTCTTATAAAGGAACAGATGGAGGCATCAATACATCCTCTAGTCTCTCTCTGAGTCCCTGTTGGCACAGGGCAGAAATACATGAAACAGGTGTGAAGAATAGGCCACATAATCAGATTAGCATCCTCTGACTCATCCTACATATGCAGGAAAACAGTGAACAAGCCAGATAGGATGATCCTTCAAAAGCATTATAGCTAAACTCCCCATGATGTTGTATGACCTAAAAGATATACCTGTATAACGTTTTAAGTTTAAAAAGTCCAAAAAGGTATTTAATGTAACACCTGCATTACTCTTGGTACATTTCACACACCATTGTACTGTATTTGAGCCAGGCAAGAGCCTGGAGATTGAAAAAACACACAAGAGACCTGGGTCATTCCAAAAGAGATCAGCTGAAGGTCATTTATTCAAATTTCGGGAAAACCTTAAATACCTAGCTGCTACACAATGGAATATCCCCCAGGCAGGTGGGAAATTACAATGCCCAAGGTGGAGTCAACAATGCCCTATAGATAATCACCAGGTGGGGTAGAGGGAGCACAGGAACAAGCAGAATGTTTTAGCTGGTTGACCAGAAACTATCCTCAAGTGGAACCCCAGGAGCAGGGCTAGACCCATGGACCCTACAGGTCCCCCTTTTATATAAATTATATGACTAGGCCTGTCTTAGGTGACATTGGATGTCAGGCAATACCCCCTACCCATCATGGGAAAGCGTCCAGGTCAAAACACAGTTCCTGTCTTAGGTTGGGGCAGCGTCCCCCCCAGAAAAGCCTTTCCTGTCATTGGCTCACTAGTCACCCATCACTGAGTTCAACCAGATTTGCAGTGAAAGATTCTCCGGGTCAATAGCTAAGAGGACTCACCAAGTGCTGACACTGACCTGAGCTTGCCTTTGGCTCTGACACCATGAAACCATGAAGATGATGCTCCAGTTCATGTAAGCATTTCTTAAGGAGGCTGTGCCTGCTCAATCCTTAATAAGTCTGCCCAAATTTAACTGCAATGTTCATTTGTAAATTTAGCTCTATTTGAGTGGGTAAGGCATTTGCAACCTGCCCTGATAAGGTATTAATTATGCTATCAGAAGCCAGCCTTCTGGCAGACACAGCAATGGCTGCCATTATCATGGTATGGGTTGATAGTGGAAAGATCCTTGGCACTCGGACCACCACAGGTGGTCCTCCTCAGGATCTCAGCAACTCTTCAGTTGACAAGCCAGTGTCTATTTGATCTCTTGGCTCTGTCCTATCTTCAGGCTTCTGGACATAAAAATCCACAGCATGCACCAGATGCTCAGGTACCCATATTGGACTGTCAGCATCCTGTTGGAAAATACAAACAGCCCCTACTCCCCACTTCAGTATGGGATCTGGACCACATCAATTGCCATCTGCTAGATTCTTCAACTTGACATGAGGCATCGCAGAAGAAACTGGCCACCAATGCCAGTCAGCAGTGGTATGGGATTGAGCATCAACAGTCAAAAAATTTAAAATGTATAAAATAAAAGACAAATGGTCTCTGGGGGTGTAACCATATTCCCCCTTTTTTGGTTTTATGCAAATTGGCTTTGAGTGTACCATGCACTGGCTCCAGTATAGCTTGCCGTTGAGGATAGTAAGATATTCCTGTTTATGAGAAATAGAGAACTCAAAGCAAAATTTAGCAAAGCCAGTGCTGGTGTAGGCTGACCCATTGTCAGTTTTTACAGTTTTTGGAACTCCTATATAGACAAGAGCCTGAAGACAGTGACTTCTGACATCCTGTAATTTTTATCCTGTATGGGCTAAGGCAAAAATAAAATGAGAAAATGTATCCACGATTATGTGAACATATTGCATACACCCAAAAGAAAAAACATGGGTAACATCCATTTGCCATAAATGATTAGGAGCAAGCTCATGAGGATTAACCCCCAAATGGTAAAAAGCTAAAAGTTCTGTACACAGAGGGCATTTCTTAACAATATCAGTGGCCTGCTCTTGAGATATCTTAAAATGAAATCTTAAAGACCCAGCATTGAGATGAAAATGATTATGAGCTTTTTCTGCAGCTTCATAAGATTCTTAACTAACTGCACAAATTTGGTGAGTAAGCTGATCAGCCAATGCATTCCCCTTGCTCAAGGGACCAGGAAGGTCAGTATGAGCCCGAAAATGCCCTAAATAAATGGGAACAGATCAGGCTCAAAGCAAAGTTTGAATAGTCAATAACTGCATCAAGACTAGAGATACAGAGGCAATATAAGGTGCAGTTTCCAAAAATGCAAGAATTTTGCTTAAATATTGACTGTCAAGAAAAAGGTTAAATGAAATACTAGCATATTTTCTCTAAGGTACAATGTCCAATTTAGCCACCTGAGCAGACTTAGCATTAATAGGCTGAATATCAAAATCAGGAGGGGAGGCCACCACAGATCACCTGGCTGAAGACCCATCAGTAAACACATGTTGTGCCCCTGCCAGAGACTGCAAAGAAATAACTTTAGGGACGCATACCAGATAATTTTTGAAAAGGGTGACAAACTTATCAGAAGGATAATGATTATCAAATCTGCAGGGATTAGTGCATAAAAACAAGGGCCAATCTTCAGCAAAATTTTGCAGCCAAGTTATTTCTGCCTGGGTATATGGTGTAAGAACCTTATCAGGTAACATTCCAAAGGTTTGGAATATGAGATGGATATGAGATAACAATTTTTACAGGTGACACATGTTCATGAACCCATAGGATGGGTCCTTGCTCCCAAAAATCTCCAGTAGGACTATGCTGAGAGTAATATACATTGCCTTGCCTGAGGTGTCAACTTACAGAAGGAGGTTGGATCCGGATTCCCCTGCAGAATGTCCAAAAGTGGTTTTAAGACTCTGTAGGAATTCCCAGACTGGGCTGGACCCAATTGAGGTCTCCAAACAATTTTTGAAGATCATTCAAAGTTTGTAGTTTATCCAAGTGAAGAGTGACTTTCTATGGTTTTACTCCTGTCTGCAACAGCTGATGCACCAAGTATTGATATGGAAACTGTTGTTGTACCTTTTCAGAGGTACAATCATCAATCCAGCATGTGCTAGGCATTCTTGTAAGTCAACAAAAGCCTCAAGAACTATATCTTGGTCCTGTCCAGCTAATCAGATATCATCCATATAATGAATGATATACAGTTGAGAATATCTATGCCTTATTGGGGCAATAACCCGGGCCACAAACATTTGGCAGATGACAGGACTATTGGCCACACCATGGGGTAATGTTACCCATTGGTAGCATCTATACTGTTCTTTGAAATTTATAGATGGTACACTGAAAGCAAATTTATCAGAGTCTTTTGGATGCAAAGGAATGGTGAAAAAAAAGCAATCATTTTCCAGTTTTGTGGCATACAGGCTTTTGTAGTAAGATCTAATGATTCTCTGAATTTCCTCTGTGTCTGTGGTTATGTCCCCCTTTTCATTTCTGATCTTATTTATTTGCATGTTCTCTCTCTGTCGTTTAATTAGTTTGGATAGGGGTTTGTCGATCTTGTTGATTTTCTCCAAGAACCAACTTTTTGTTTCATTGATTCTTTGGATTGCTTTCTGTGTTTCTATTTTGTGGACTGAAACCCCAAGGTCTAAATCAGGAGCAGAAGGAGAGAGAGCACGAGCAAGGAACTCAGGACCACGAGGGGTGCACCCACACACTGAGACAATGGGGATGTTCTATCGGGAACTCACCAAGGCCAGCTGGACTGGGTCTGAAAAAGCATGGGATAAAACCGGACTCACTGAACATAGCAGACAATGAGGACTTCTGAAAAGTCAAGAACAATGGCACTGGGTTTTGATTCTACTGCACGTACTAACTGTGTGGGGAGCCTAGGGTGTTTGGATGTTCACCTTACTAGACCTGGAAGGAGATGGGAGATCCTTGGACTCCCCACAGGGCAGGGAACCATGACTGCTCTTTGGGCTGATGAGAGAGGGGGAGTTGATTGGGGGAGGGGGAGGGAAATGGGAGGCAGTGACAGGGAAGAAACAGAAATCTTTAATAAATAAATAAACAAAAAAGAAAACAATCATTTAGATCAAAAACTAAAAGATGGTATCCAGCAGGAATACCCACAGGCTGAGGCAACCCAGCTTCAATCATAATTTTAATTTCTCCACTATCACAGTCTATGATTCCTGGTAAAATTTTAATTCATTTAAGTGCAGAACTCCTTCTACCCAAGACTATACCTATTGAACCTTCTGGAATAGGTCCATATACTCCAGTCCCCAAGGCTTGTATACCCATTTGTAGGGTCAATACTGCCTGGATGGAGGTCCAGAGGTCTAGTCCTGTACTTCCTGCAGTGCCTAGGACAAGGTCATAGACAGAGAGGCATTTCTCTGAGGAATGAATCTGATGGGAACAGCTCTTTACCTACAGGGCAATTCCTTTTGATGTGTCCTGACCTTCCACACTGAAAACAATTCCTTGATCTAGCTACACCTTGACCCTCCCTAAGGGCAGAAACAATTACCTGACCCATCACATGAGTGCCATCAATGTCCATGCATAACTGGATAAAGTCATTTAAACTGCTATTTCTATGGGGCGTATGGCCTCTTGACAGTAGTTGTTGTCATATTCATAGGCCAATTACTTTATGACTGGCATAGCTGATTCCACATCTCCGAAAATGTGACAGCTGTAACAGGCAGACAAAAAACTCAGAATAAGATTCTGAAGATCCTTGAAGGATCTTAGACAGCTGTTCCCCTGCTGCTTTATTAGGTAAAGCTTTCCAAGCTATCTGAGCATAAACAGCAGGATCATAAGCAATCAGTGCTGCTAAGCTGGCATACTGTCCTGCACCAGTTATCATGTCTAGGTTATGCTGGGGGATACCTGCAGTGGCATTAATGGGGCAGTATTTTTGCAATTTTCCTGCACCTGTATTTGACTCTCCATAACAAATAATCTCCCCCAAAAGACAAGCCCTGAAAAACAGCATCCCATCACTGGTGTAAGGTTGCATTCCACAGAAGATTCCATTAAAGCCACAGTGAAGGGGGCATGAGTTCCATAGGCTGTAACTGCTTTTAGTTGCTTAATGTCCTTAAAGGTCAGAGAGTTATGCTCCCTGATCCTCTGTCCTTATGGATCAATAACTTCCACAACAGGATAAATTTGCCTTTCTCTACTTTGATTAGTTAGTCTATTTTGGATCACTTGGATTTCTGCCTCTAAGTCAATAGGGGTGGAAGCAGCAACAAAAGGATATGAAGTGGCAAGTAACTGATTTTGTGGTGGAGGTCTCATGGAGACATCTCTGTTTGCTCCCTTTCTTTTTTTCCTTTTCTAACTTCTTTATTATCAGTGCAATCTCCTTTTATAAAATTTCTTCTTCCTCTCCCATACCATCTTAGAATTCTCAACTTTCCCCTTCTCAAAGCTCTTAATAGAACTCACAGATTCTACATCCTGAATCTCCTCAAAGGTTTTGTTCAAATTCTCTAATTGCTTTTTTACTTTTACATCACTGAGAAGAGCATCTCTGACTAAGCGCCATAGTGAAAATTGAAAAACCCTCGTTTTCAAGGGTGGTGGGAGAAATCCCCCAGTCTCAATAATTCAGGCCAACAGATGCAATCAGCAAGAGGTGTCTTTATTGATTACACAGGGCCAGTGGGTGCAACAGAAGCTTACGCCAACTGAGCCCCTGCGGGCAAATTCAAAGAGCCATATTTATAGGGAAAAATGATTACATAAGAGGGTAGTATAGCACAAGCATTTCATTGGGTCTCAAATTGGTGGGCTTAGCTCATCCTGGGAATGGCCCCATGTCTATTCTTGAATTTCTCCGATAAACCATAAAGGCAGATAAAAACACCCTGCAGTGAGTTGACCGTTTAGATAGGATATCTTGGGGGCTGGAGTATTCCTTCTCCTTAGTCCCAAAAAACCACAAAGCTAGATATAGCACTCTGCAGCAAGTTGACAATTTAGATAGAATGCCTTGGGGGGTGGAGTATTCCCTCTCCTTAGCCTAGTCAGTGAGTCTGCAACCCATAGACATCCAGTTTTAGCATCGGCTGAGCCTGGGGGCCCAGCTAAATTTTCAGCAGAGTTTAACATAGTATGTGGGCACAGGGGTCTTTCAAGTATGGGGGTCTTTCAAATATGGGGGGTCTTTTAAAATATTGCTATGGGAAATTCTTCTGTCCCTTGCTCTTTCAATGCTTTTTGAAGGTCAGCCTTTACCTGCTCCCAATTAGAAATATTAAAGCTCCCCTGCATGAAGAAACCAGGGACTATACTCTAAAACTGTCTTAATGATCTCTTGCCTTGCGCTGTCTCAATTTTAATTCCAGTGTCTTATTTCTCTAACAGAGCTAACGATTGGTCTGTTAATTGGCCCATTAACACTGGAACAGAATTACTTGCACCCATTTTCAATTCACCCTCACCAATCAATTCTTACCTGCTGGCCAGCATCCAAGGGCGATCTCTCAGGGGTCCTCTACTTCCCAATCTTGCTGATGGGCCTCCAACTGTAACTCGTGATCTTGCTAGGGTCTCCAACTGTTACTCTCTTCGTACAGTTTGCACACCACTGTACCATATGTGAGCCAGGCAAGAACCTGGAGATTAAAAGAACACACAAGAGACCTGGGTCATTCAAAAAGAGATCAGCTGAAGGTCATTTATTCAAACTTAGGGAAAACCTTAAATACCTAGCTGTTGCACAAAGGAATATCCTCCAGGTAAGTGGGAAATCATCATGCCTAAGGTGGAGTCAACACTGCCCTGTAGCTCATCACCAGGTGGGGCAGAGGGAGCACAGGAACAAACAAGATATTTTAGCTGGCTGAACAGAAACTGTCCTCAAGATGAAACCTGGAAGCAGGGGTAGACCCATGGGCCTACAATTTAGAATTATCTGATCATTGCAAAGCATAGTCAACAGCATGGAATGGTCACAGTGGCAAAGGTTTATATTAGGTGACTATTAGATTTATGTTATGGTACCATAATGAGCAGATTCTAGTTATTTCCCAGAGGCAACTGATGGCTATGTGAACTTCACACCTGTTTGGTACTAAGTACAGGGTCAAATAACAAATTTAGTTTGTTAAAACTCTGTCAGTCAATATTCAGAGATATGTTCAGGCCTGTATTCAGGCCATAGATTTTTGTTTACTATTCCATCTATTTTCACCACAAATTTCCAACTAGTATTCACATTCCCTATTACATTTAATTACACAATCATGAAGCTAAGGATTCAAGGTTTGAACAAGTATTACTTGTACAGAAAATAGGTGGATTTTCATCAAGGACAGGCATAAAGCTCTTAGGTAAGTGAATAATCAAAGTGAAAGAAAACTATCTGTCCCTACTCCCAAAGATCATCAGGAGAGAAAGATCTATGGCATGACATGGCGGTATTTAGTAGCAAAGTCTGCACTAAAATTATACATACATACATACATACATACATACATACATACATACACATACACACACACATTGCAGGAGACATCTGAGCTGTTTAGATCAGGCCAGGCATAGGCTGAGAGGGTGGCTAAAGTGGAAAAGTAGTATCATAAATAGTAGATTAGTGAAACTAGATACTGCACATACTTCTTGATAATAGAAATCAAGAACCTATCATGAGAATCAGAACATGGGTTAAGAATAAAGCAGTCTCAATTGGACCTTGGGAATCTCAGTCCAGTGCTCCAATGTGGGTCTCTGTCTCTATCTCCATCCATCGCCATATGAAGGTTCTATGGTGATATGCAGGGCAGGGAACCCTGACGGCTCTTTTGTCTGGAGATGGAGGGGGAGGGAAATGGGAGGAAAGGAGGAGGTGAAAATTTGTAATAATAATATAAAAATTCAAAAAAGGAATTTTTAATGAGAAGAAAAAGAATAAAGCAGTCTGACTCAAGAGTCCTAGCATTTGACAACTTGAAGAGAGTTGGAACTTCAAACTAATTAGCCCCGGTGTTGTTTCTAGGGTGAGTTCTGAAAATGATTCCTTTATACCCTTGTAAGCTACTTTTTACTTAAGCTGGGTGGGCACCTGTGTTGTTCCTATATATAACGCATGGGGTTTAAAAATATTCATATGGGTAAGTACATAGTCGGGAGCAGCATTTGATGAGAAGGTACTTAGAGTGAAAGGGGAAGCATATGAAAGTGGTACCCACAGGGTTATAACTGCCAACTGCCAGATACAGATAAACAGACACTGATCATGCTATATCATTTTTCATTTCTGAGATAACACATCTCAGTCATTTTAGAGCCCAAAGGCAGATGAAGGTACTTGTTCTGAACTATACCTGAGAACTGTGGCAATAAAGCTTTGAGGCATAAACATGACTTTACTTGAAATCTCTAAGGAAGAGCAAGGACAAGCTATGAAATGTTCTGTGATTACAAATAAAGAATAAACCCCATCAGGGGATCCAACATTTACAGAAGGTTTTGTACACAGAAACCACTCATTTCCTCCTAAACAACTCAAGCACTCTACACTGAAACTTTTTGTCTTTGCCATATTGGAACTCAGAGAAAGCTTGGTATTGTTTTCTTTTTGGTACATCTGAAAAGTTCAAGACTAGTTTGGAGTTTGCCCACAGAGGCTAAAAACAGATTGGAACATGGTTTCCATTCACCCACATGTGTGTTGCCCTGGACTCAGAAGTGAGAAATGTGGGCCAGAACAGTTGTTAATCTAGAACATAAGGGGATATATGACTAACATGACGGGACATATAAATATGTTGAAGATGCAACATAGTTATGGATATTAAATTAGTAATCCTGAGTCTGTCTGCACATGGTCCTTAATGTGTATGTTTGATGACTAAGCATTTCTTTATCTTTTTTTTTTTTTTTTTTTTTTTAAGTATTTCAAGACAGGGTTTCTTTATAGCTTTGGAGTCTGTCCTGGAACTAGCTCTTGTAGACCAGGAAATATATTCCAATACATGTGAGCAAAGTACAGAGGCCAATTGAGCAGAATCAAAGAATCCCTCTACTTCTAACCTTCTACTAAGATGCAGTGTTCGGTCTAAGGAATGGAACCATGACATATTTCTGACATTTTGTTAGGACAGAACGAACTAACTGGAAATAAATATGCAGAATAATCACAAGTCATGACATATTTAATCATACTGAACATATTTTCAATACTGATCAAATTTGTGAAATAATTGTTAGTACTTTTATTACTTAGATAAAAGTGAAGTAATAACTAATGATGGCAAAATAATTTGTCAATAATATAATTTAAAGATCTCTTCCGATAACAGGTTTTTACATTTATACAGAGACCTATGTACATAACTTGGATTTGTAAAATAATTCATGTGATTATCTGAGGTGGTAAAATGGAGACGATAGAGTAAATCAACATGTGTGTCTTCACGTTCATTTAAATCAGAGTATGTGAGAGATTCCTTCCCTCATTTCCATTGTTTCCCCATCATATTATTTGCCACACTAGTTTCCCATCCAAACTGGGTGGTAATGGTGCATTCATTTAATCCCAGACCTAGTGAGGAATATAAGACACGAGGAGACAGCTCTCAGACACAGTCTCATTCTGAGTTCCTGGAGACAGGATCGCCATTTCAGACCAAGGTAGCGGTAAGAGTCAGTGGCTGGCTGTTTTGCTTTGCAGACCTTCAGTTTGAACCCAAATATCTGTCTCTGAGTTTTTTCAACTGAACTACAGACATGCCATTTTAGAGAAATAATTTTGAGAGTTTAGCAATATACTGCTCTAGAGAACTAAATATTAATATGAGTTTAAAGTTAAAATTTCCTGAAAATTAAAATTATATTATATTAAATTAAAAAGTCATCCTAATGGAAAATGAGATCCACATTTGAGGTTGTCCAATGAGTATCACAGCAATTACAGGTCATGTTGAGGAGAACAGCAACTCCTGTTTAGTTACCATAAAACGCGCAGAAAACGTGCTACCTTCCTCTGAACCCACGGTGAAAGGGAAGTAGATTTTTATTTAAAAAAATGTATATGCATGATAAAAAGGATATGATTCCCCCTCTGCTCACTTCTTCTTCTGAACCTATTTACGTAATAATCAGCTATATGTGTATTTTCATTTAATTATAACTTATACATTCCCTGGTATGTTATCAATTTGTCATTCCATTAACTTTAAGGCATGTGAGTTTCCTTCTCTAAGATCTGTAAGTGATGAAATATATTCATTGTTGTTTGTCCATTGTTTATTTGTTTCTAATGTGTGTCACTTGACAATTATCCTGAGCCTGAATTCTTACTCACTTAAAATATTCCTAAGAAAGGAAAAATGAAGAAAATAAATTTTACATAGGATCATGGTGTTCAATTTTTCAGTCTCAACACTTTTAGGGGCAAAACACTCTTCCACAAGGGTTACCTCAGACCACAGGTAAACCCAGAGATTGACATTATAATCACTGTAATATCAGAATTACAGTTATGCAGTGGTAACACAAACAGCTTTATGACTGGGGGTCACCACAGCATAAGGAACTGTATTAAAGTGTTGCTGCATTAGGACGATGGAGAATAACTGACATAGGGTGTACATAGACACAGGATGATTTGTAAGAAATATAATTGAAAATGATTCATGACTTCAAGGAGCAACTCAAAGTAATTTAATTTCATTAAATTACATGACTTACCTCACTGAAGTGACAGGTGCAAACAGATGCTGATTGACACATGTTAGATGCGAAATGAATATTACAAGTCTAAAAATCAGCCCTGAAAAGAAAGATATAAGCAAAATTATGTGGACAAAATAGCTTATATGTAATAGAGATATAGATATATGTGTACATGAATGTATGAAATATCTACTAGTGAGAAATAGATCAGGAATATGAAAGAATATGAATTTATAATTGGAAATGTGTGCGTTTATTTCTTAAAAATAACTTATTCAATTGAAAGATAAAATACTGGGTCTTTGTTAAAATCCATCCTCCATAACATAATCTAAAATCCTCCCATGCCTACAATCACTATCTATGCTAACTTTGACCATTCTCTTCTTTGTGTATATGCATATGTACATACATGTATTGTGCTGCATAAGTCTATGCCTATGTGTGTATACACATGCAGTTTTGTGTGATATGTGAACACCTGTGTGTGCATACAGGTAACGCAGAGAAAACAAACTCTACTACTGTTTCTCTGGGGCCTTCATTTATTACAATTATTTTACTCGATTTAAAAAGATAAATATTATATACTCATAAAAAGCTACCTTCCATACCCTAACTGAAGAGTCCTCCCCTATTCCTAGTGCCACTATTCTGGACTAATTTCAACAACTCTGTCTTCTCATTTGGGGGGACCTGTGTGTGATGAGGCATTCATGTGTTTGTGCTCAAACATGTATGTTTATATGTTCATGAGTGTATGTGTGTCTGCATGTGTGTATATATAGTAAGTTATTTCATTTCTTATTATTTTAGAGACTATAATTTAATTCCAACATTTCTCCTTCCTCTTTGCTATTTCAAACCCTCCCATGTACCACTGTACATTTTCCTTCATATTTGTGATGTCATTTTAAAATAATTGTTGCTGGATGTATATATTACACAAATACATATTTATTCTTAAATATAACCTGATAACTCTGTTAAGAATATTGCACATATGTTTTCAAAGCAGGCCTTTTGGTACAAGATAACAAAACTGTGTGCCCTTCCTTGAGAATGACATATCCCTGTCTTTGATTTTCTCAGTAGCATGCAGTGCTTTGTGTAGATTTGAATCCTTCTGGGCTTTCCTTTGTCCACTTGGCATTTCATTTGTGTTATCATTATTCAGAGGACTGTCTATTCTATGTAAACCTCCAGTCACCTTCTATCAATCTCTGGAATTTCATGAGTTTAAATGAAAGCTAATACCTAGAATCCTAAAAGTTTCAATACTTTTCCAAAAGTTAGAAAGTAAAAGATACAAGTGGATGGCACTTCACTGAACATTGGCTGAGCATTATCCTCAGGGAAATTAGTGGAGAAAATGAGCAGTAGTTGGTTCTACAGCAAGAAAAATTAACTACTTCTAGGTGTAAATAACATAGTGTGATTTCTACAGAAATAATAAGATATGCATAAAATGGATGGATTAAAAATATATTTAGGAAATATCCCTAAACAATAAAATAAAAAATAATTTTTTACAAACAATGAATAATGAAAAATAAAAGGCAGAAAGCCTCTCAAATTACAGTACCATCAGCTGGGTGTGTGATCTGTGTCTGTATCAAAAGCTTCTCTGGAAAAGGCAGAGAAGGACCTCCTTCATGCCTGAGTCTGAGATCATCTTCAGCAGGATGATGAGTTCATATTTCTACATCATGGAAGGAAAGGAGATAATGTTTAGAACAACTAGTAAATATTTTTAAATATGTATACTTAAGCAGAAAATAATTTTCAATGATTAGTAATGTTAAAAGACTGTTTTAAAAGTACCACATTATTAGAGAAGATGTATTAATATTATAAATGAAATATTCAGAAGTAATGTGGATACTTGATACAGTGCAATTCCAGGTGTCAATATATGTCATCCATTCATCTTAATGAATAACTAAATCTAAAAATTTCTACAGAACCATACAAACACATATATAAATACAAAATTATTTGACATAAGCTGAAGGCTCTAATATGTTACTTACTAATTATCATTTAACTCATCTTAAAAATGTCAAAAGTTATGCTAGGCAAAGTGTTTCTCAAAAGTTCTAGGACAAGTGTCTATGTGTATGTGAACAGGAATGAAAAGAAACCATGTACTTCCTGCCATGACAGAAGTGTCGGCGTGAGATTGCTGAGCCTGCTTCCTGACCATCTAATATTATGATGCAGTCTGAGGAAGGAAGGAAGATCATGTGATGGTTGGTGATTCACAGCTTCTTGGTGGACCTGTTCTACAAACTTCCAGACCACAATGAGTCCTGTTTACTTAAGAACCTGCCCAAGAATGCTGACTGCATGTTTGGCCATTTATCCACACCATGTCTTGGGACACAGAACTCATCTTACCAGTATGAGGTTCATTCTCCTCTTTCTGTGTTGCATTTTCCACCTATTCAGGTACAGGTCTAGCAGCATATGTGAGGTGTCTGGTGGAATCTGTTTCACTGATTCCCTTAAAAAATTTATTTAGTGGCATAGGTCTCCATGGAGAATTTAAATAAGCTCTTAGCCACTGAATATTTCCCATCAATTTCTGAAAATCATTCAGAGTATGTAAACTACCCTTCCTCATTGCCGATACCTGAGGCTTAATGTTTTTAGGATATAGCATATGACCTAAATACTGGAATGGTGGTAGTTTTTGTATTTTCTTTGGGTCAATAACTAACTCTGGTTGTGTAAGACTCTACAGAAGTTGTCCATATCTCTCAAGCAAAACTCCTTCATTTTAAGGGCAAGCAAGACATCATCCATATAAAGAATAGTATAAACTTGTGGAAATTGATCTCTGACATTTCATATAGCCTGAGCCACTGGTTCAGGTAGAACATAATTGCTGGCATAATGTAATAATGTTTGCCATACTCTGAAGCAAGATGCTCCCGTGATATCGTCTCATTGGTTCTTTGAAATTGAATGATGTAGAGTTTTTGGGGTCGCTTATGTATACTATCATATCATCTGCAAATAACAAAAGCTTAACTTCTTCCTTTCCAATACGAATCCCCTTGATCTCCTTATGTTGTCTTATTGCTACTGCTAGAACTTCAAGCACTATATTGAAGAGGTATGGAGAGAGTGGACATCCTTGTCGTGTTCCTGATTTTAGTGGGATGGCTTTGAGTTTATCTCCATTTAATTTAATGTTAGCTGTCAGCTTGCTCTATATAGCTTTTATTATATTTAGGTATGACCCTTGTATTCCTAATCTCTCCAAGACTTTTATCATAAAGGGATGCTGAATTTTGTCAAATGCTTTTTCAGCATCTGATGAAATGATCATATGTTTTTTTTTCTTTCAGTTTATTTATATGGTGGATTACATTGATAGATTTGCATATGTTGAACCAGCCCTGCATCTCTGGGATGAAGCCTACTTGATCATAATGCCACAAGAAATCAAGTATTGATTAAACTGTCCTAAAAATAAGACCAAGATCATGCCACTAACACTTCCTACTTTCAACATGATGAAATATGATGCAACACATACACTCTTTTAAACGCAACATATCTGAGTTAAATTAAGGGCTCAAAATGTCATTTACTACCAATCATTTTACTCATCTTATAAATTGCCAAAAGATATCCTAGGTAAAATATTTCTCAAATGTTCTGTCATAATTGGATAACACAGTAAAATTTGAGTTTTCACTTACATAACACATATAGTTGATTTTTGTATTTATTTAGGAATGTGTGTGTGTTTGTATATATGAACAATCAATGAAGGAATATGTGTGAACAATGAGCATTATATGGGAGTATTTTGAAAGAAGGAAGGAAAGGGGAAATAATGAAATTATAGTTTCAATTTTAATATACTTAAAGAAGCAGATTATAGGACATAAGTCTAATTTTAAAAATACACAAATATCATATGACTTAAAATTATTCTCTAAAGCATTTTTAAAGGCAATACTTTCCTAGGTGTGCAGTCATAGATTTTATTGAAAGACAGATAAACGTCCTCCATGCCCTCTCTCTTTGATAGGTCGAACTTGATGTGCTCCTTTAGTTCTGTTCCCTAGCAAGGGATGCTGGACAAATAAATATCTCATAAGGAAAAAATAAGAGAAGGCCTGATATCAAACAATTAACTGAAAAATATACTTATGGAGCTTTGAGGTTCACTGGTTCCCTCTAGAGTTTCACATGAACTTTCGACAAGTAAGTGTCAATAGCAGTGCTCAAAAGACAAATCTTTTCTTTCATACGAGGTAAAGCAAAGAATCCTGAAGAAAATGTATCTCATTCAGAAGACTTGAAAAAAAAAAGAAATTTCATTTTAACAAGGGAAGCATCCATAAAAATGGTTAAAAATACTTAATGGTCAACACTGAAAATAAAAATAACAGTAGACACACAAACATGGTATCTTTTGTTATTAAGAAATATGTATCTACACTGATACAGTTATGTACATGAACCATCAAAGAATATTTTAAAAGGATATGAATTTGAAAGAGAGCAAGAAGGGATGTATAAGAGAATTTATAGGAAGAATGCATCAGGTTAAATTATGTAATAATTGAAGTTACCCGGAACGAATGAGAAGAAAACTCAGGACATGCAACAAACCCACTTAAGAGTTTATTAGAGGGAGCATGTACAAGCGTGAGGAAGTCAGTGTGCAGAGAGAGAGAGAGAGAAAGATGGCATGTCCTGTTTAAAAGCTGTGTAGCACATTTGCACATGGAGTTGATGTGGCTACATGCTATGCAGATGATGGGGATCACAATGCACATATGGGCTTAGCTGAGTCATACATGAGTGATGTAATCCATGTATGCGTGCAATGGCTCAGCATCACACAGGGCCCTTTAACCTCCCCAGGGGCCATGACACACTCTTGCCTGAGGGCTTGCCTGCACCTGATGTCCCCTAGAACCCTGAAGTATCAGCCTATGTGGCTGAAATCATTAGATTTCACCCTTTTGTTTATTATAAAATTTGGGAAGTTTGTAGTCTTTAATGGGGGGGGGATAGGGAATCATCTCTCATGACTGCTTCCTGCTGATTTTCTGTGCATCAGAAAGTTGAGATGCTTGAACACATGTTGGGGAGGCTGATTACTTTTCTGTTTTTTCTGGGATCTGTAAAACTGGCTGGCTGGCAGCTTGGACCTCAAAAGATGTTGGAAAAGCAGAAAATTATGTCTGGAAAAAATTTAGATCCCGGTGATTAATGGAGGAGAGTCCCAAGATGAAAGATAAAGGATTTTGGGGGATGGTGGTAGAGGGAATTTCCTGGGGGTTCCCAAGACCAAAAATGATAAGAGAAGAATTATATGATATTATTCTTGGTGAATCTGGTCCATTTAAGTAAGTCCAGTTGGCTCCCTGGAGCTTATGAAAAAATGATTGAAAAAGAATAAATTTTAGACATGTTAAAAGCTTATGTTTACAACGATATTGGGTTGGAATGGAAGACAGTGGGAAGACGGGAGGAAAATAAGGGAGAATTATTGGAAAGGGGAATTATTAGACCCCTCAATGTTTTACCTGAAACAAATTTTAAGGCTCTTGTTCTCCTTTATCATCATGGTATTACCTTAACATCCAGGAGACACTGTTGTAGTCAGTGATAAACCTGTTTTGTTAAAGTCTTCTTTGTGAGATTTTGGAGTTTGGGCCTGGGAATGTTCCCAAACTCGTTATTGTTTCTAACCACTTGGACTTTTGACAGTCCTTGTACCTCTGGCTCTTTGTTTAATGATGGTCCGTGAAATAACAGCTGAACTGAAACTGGAAATTTTATCATGACATTGGATATATAGGGAAGTTGGTAAAGCAGATAGGAGAAAGAGAAAAAGAGAGAATATATGAGTTTTTGCACAAGAGAGTTGAGTACAGTGATGAAACTTTTATTTATTTATTTATTTTTGGAAATGGTGGAAAAGTGGCTGAACTTGGTGCCTTCTGGAACTTAATGGAGCACGGCCCTCTTTGAGTTACTGTGTATGTATACAAGGGAGTATTTTGAGCTGGAAGAGTAAAAGGTTTAAGGTAGGATAAGTGAATCCAATGAGGAAATCCCTTGATATTGGCAGCTGTGGGAGTTACAAGAATTGCTTTAAAAGGGTTCTGCTATTTAGGGGAAAGGGGTGAGGTGTGTTGGTCTGGGGGAGAGAATAGTACCCAATCCCCTATTTTAATTGGAGGTGGGCATCAATTAGCACATAGTAATAAGTAGTCAGTAAAATCCCATAATAAGGAGTGAATAAGGAGTGATAACAGTGGAGTTAGAAGATGATCAAGAAGGAGAGATGTTTTAGGTGAGAAGCAGGGGGTTAATACTGGCTGCCCATACATGAATACAAAGGGCAAAATGAAAGGGGGCTTTGAGGGAGAACTGTGAGCCGAAGAAGAGCCAGAGGCAAAAGGTTTACCCAGTCAAGGCGAAGCTCCTGTGACATCTTAACCAGAACTTCTTTTAGGAAATGGTTGTTGATGTGGGAGCAGTGGGCTGTGGCCCTGGCTCCTGCATGGCTAGCTTTATACCTGAAATAACAACACACAAATTGTATTCTCTTAAACACTGCTTGGCCCATTAGCTCTAGCCGCTTACTGGCTAATTCTCACATCTTGATTAATCCATTTCTAATAATCTGTATAGCACCACATGGCTTACCAGGAAGGATCTTAACCTGTGTCCATCTTGGAGAGGAGAGGCATGGCTACTGCTTGACTCAGCTTCCTTTCTTCCAGCATTCTATTCTGTCTACTCCTCCTACCTAATTTTCTGTCCTATCAGGGCCAAGGCAATTTCTTTATTAACCAATGAAAGTAACACATAGACCCTCCTCTATCAAATCGTTATTTCATTTACCTTCCCTGAAGACTGAGGGTGTTATGGGATATGAAAATGCCAGGGAATGTTAAGAGCCTTAGAAAACTTTGAGAAATCTGAGAAGTAAACTAACTCTGGGTCATTATTCAACTGTAAAGAGGTTGGTATTCCAAACTGGGGAAAATTTCTTGGATAAGAACATCAGAAACTGTATGGGCCTCTTGTTAGTGGTGAAAAATGCTTCATTAAACCCAGACATGGTGCCTACCAAAACCAGGAGATATTTATCTCTTCTGACTGTGGGCATATGAGTAAAATCAAGCTGCCAGTCAGTTCCTGGAAGGGAGCCACTGGCCTGGTGGATGGGAAAAGGGAAGCTATGATATTTGGTCTTGGGATCTGACTTTTGACAGATTTTACAAGAGGCAGTGATAGTTTTAAAAACTCTAAGTCCTTAGGGGTGATTGGAGGTGAGCCTTGACAAAATGAAACAGAGCTTATCTATTAGGATGAAAGAGCTCATGTAAGTAGTACAGAATTTGCTGGGTGTTGGGAGGTGTCTGAGAGAATGTGAACTGTACTATATGAACCCCCTGAGGTGATTGATGTAGGTTTGGGATGTGGAATGCTGCTGTTCTAGCTGCTTGTTCAACCTGATTATTTCACTTGGAAATAATGGAACAGTCAGTCTGGTGATACCAATAATGAATAATTCCTATAGCTTTGGGGAGATGGGAAGCTTTTAACAAGTCCATAATGTAACCTGAATTGGTTATGGATTTTTCTTTTGTTGTAAGAAGCCCATGCTCCTTCCAGATAGCTGTGTGGTACAGGAGGATATGAAAGGCATATTTGAAGTCTGTATAAACATTTAAAGATTGTCCCTTTGCTAACTGGAAGGCATGGGTAAGTGAAATTAACTCAACCTACTACCCCAGTATTTGACACTATGGCATAACCCATTTTGCTTTTTTTCACATAAATAGGAGCTGACAACTGTGTACCAGGTATAAGTGGCCTGAGACTCTTTGACCTCTTGTATATGTGGGGGTGGCAGTAGATCCTCTAAGGTTTTATGCAGGAATGGGATGTTAGGTTGAGGTAAAAGATTTGAGATACTAAGCGGTTGGCAGCATTAGAAAGTGATTTTGGCATCTTCTACTAGTGCCACCTGGAGGCAAAGAACTCAAGAAGAAGGTACGGTTTATAAGCTTTTGTAAGTTAAGAGATGGGATATATTGTGGTAGAAGACAGTAGTGATTGACCCAAAGGTTAGTTTCTTTGACTCATGAATCAAAAGCTTAGAAGCTGCTAAAGCACATATACAGTGTGCCCAGTCCTGAGTAGTGAAGTCCACCTTCTTCTACATGTATGCTACAGGTGCAAAGGAAGGTCCCAGCTGATGTCCTAGGACCCCATGGGCATATCCCTCCTTTTCTGTTACATAGAAGGAGAAAGGATGAGTTAAATCTGGGAGATAAAGAGCTGGGGCCAAGATAATGGCTTGCTGGAGTTTCTGGAAGGGTATAGTAATGGGACTGGAGAAGGGGCTCATGCAGAGAACTGAGAGCTGCCTCATATGTGAAGTTGGCAAGGAGAGAAAAAAGGGGGATCCAGGAACGCAGGAAGCCAGCTACTTCTAGGAATGATAAAACCTCCTCTTTTGTGGAAGGAATTGTAAAGGACGGAATTAGCTTTTTTCTGTCTAGGTTATTAGCTTTTGGGGTTGGGGTAATAGTTAATCCCAAATAAATGACCTGAAATGTGGAAGGTTGGGCCTTAGAAGGTAAGATACTATAGCCCATTTTGGACAGGAAATTTAAAAGTGCAGACGTATCAGTTTCCTGATCTCCAATGATGAACTTCAGAGTAAAATATCATCTACATATTGTATGAGTTTTGACTTAGGGAGAGACAGTGAGAGTAGATCAGAAGCTAAAGCCTGACCAAATAAATGTGGGCTGTCCCAGAATCCCTGGGGAAGGATGGTCCAGGTGAGCTGTGTGGAGAGGTGAGTGGCAGTATCAGTCTAGGCAAAAGCAAAGATATTTTGAGGTTGAGAGTTGAGACAAATAGAGAAAAAGGCATCCTTGAGATCTTTAACTGAGAAGTGGGAGGTTTCTGGAAAAATAGTGGAAAGAAGAGTGTAAGGCTTAGGCACTACTGGATGAAGAGGGACTACTGCAGAGTTAATGACCCAGGGTTTTTAACCTGGCAATAGGTTCTGTTAGAATGTTTAACAGCAAGTGTTAAAAAGAGAAGAGGTGGTGCAAAGTAGCTTTTTTATTAAAAGGTCAGCAATAAGAAGCTCAAGTCCCCCAAGGCTCTGGAGAGAGAGGGAGTGCTGAGCTTGGGTAATATACTTGGAAGAATATTGTAATTACATAACAATGGGGGAATGGTGTTTAGCAACAGAGGGCTTTGGGATGTCCCTGACTTAGGGGTTCAACTGAGAGGCTGGTAAAGGAAAAGACACATTGAAGCTGTGAGGTTGGGAGGCTAGAAACGGGATGAGGGGAGCTGTTGGTTTGTCTGGGATAAGGTGAATGGAAGGAGCAAGCAAAATGGAAGCTCCTAGTTTTGCTAAAAATCTCGTCCCATAAGAGGTACCAGACAGTTTGGCATGATTAAAATGAATGAATGAAATAAATACCCCCTAAAACACAGTTAAGTGATGGGGTCTGCTGAGGTAGATAAGACTGTCCCCCTACCCCAACAAAAGGGAAACTAGAAGGAGAGATAGACCTCCAGAATTCCCTCAGTATTGAGTATGTGGATCCGGTGTCCAAGAGAAAGTAATGGGCCATCCTGACACCGTGATGCTTACCCATGAATCCTGTTACAGATTACAGTTGTGGTTGGGTCAAAGGAGCGCAGGCAGCCTCACTCGTCCATGGCCAGACCTAGGTCAACTTGGGAATTTTCTGGGTTTGATGTCTCCATTCCACTATGTGCATGAGGACAATCAGCTGCCAAATATCCTTCCCTATGGCATCTTGGACAAGGTCTTGAGGGACCAAGATGAGGATTAGGGCATGCTCAGGCCCAGTGACCAGTTCTACCACATTTGATCATGGGGCTAGTGGTTCTCAAAGCTGGGCGCAAGGGAGCAGCATGGACAGCACAGATTGAGCAGTATGAGGGCCATTGGGCTTTGTCAATACTCACATGGTACACCATAAGAGCCAACTCTAAGACATCTGTCTGTGGGCACAAAGGGCCTTTCTCCAAATGTCTAAGTTTATCCTTAATGTCAAGGTAGCACTGAGAAAAAAAAATGAGTCATGAGTCTGCCTTCTGTGGTTTCTGGATCTAAGTTAGTATATTGTAACAGGGCTTTAGTGAGGCATTCCAAAAATGCAGAAGGATTTTCCTTCATATCTTGAATGACCTCTGAGAGCTTATTATAGTTTACATGATCGAGGGGAGCTTTGCAGAGACCTTCCAGGAGGCAAGTCAAAAACCAGGCCCTAGCTAAAATCCCACCTGAAGTGCTATAGTCCCAGTGAGGTCCCTGCTACCACCTCTGTTGTCGGGTAGTATGTTGCATGTGTTTGGTAAATCTCATCTGTATGTAGTCTGGCTTGCTCTCAAACTCACCTGCACTCTCCAGGAAGTAGGCTATTACATAGGATGATATAGGTATCATAAAAAGTGAGATTATAAGACTGGGTAATATATTGGAATTGTTTTATGAAAGTGGTAGAATTGGTCAATGGGCCCAAGTCACAGCACCAATGAAATCACCTGGCACAAGTGAGAAGAAAACATGGAACATGGAACAAACTCACTTAGGAGATTATTAGAGGGGGCCTGGAAAATCAGTGTGCAGAGAGAGAGAGAGGAGGATGGAGCATCCAGCTTTTAAAAGCTGCCTAGCACACATGCGCAGGGGATTGACATAGCTATGTCATAAACAGATGACAGGGCTCATGCATGTGTGCAAGGGCTTAGCTGAGTCATATGTGGATGATGAATCCACGCATGCACCTAAGAGCTTGGCTGAATCATATGTGGATTACACAGGGCCCTTTAACATCCCTGGGGAGGGGGCATTAGGCACTTCTGCCTAAGGGCTTCTCTGCACATACATAACCCCTAGAACCTGGAAATATCAGCCTTATGTGGCTGAAATTATTACATTACTACTATAATTTCAAAGGTTAAGCAATTTTCAAAAATATACAAATAATTACACCTTGACATACTTTCTTGCTATTTATTTTTTCCTAGTGAGAGAGGAAGAAAGGTTCATTCATCCAGGAAACGGCATTCATAAAATTAAAAGAAAATTGTTTTTAAATTCTACTTTGTAAATAACTGTGATTACTAGGGTTACAGATGGAATTCAGGCACACATATCAAGAAAATGTTCAACCCAGTGTGGCGGCATGAAGTGGCCAAAAATCAGAGAGTTTGGGAATTGTTTTTAGTTTATTCAAGATTATCGTGATTCTAACTCAAGCAAAGGTCCCATCTATATGTGAATCAAAGTTGTTCTCTCTCAACACTGTCATCAACAGGTGTGGCTTGTTGCCAGATCTCATGCTCTTGAAATAGAGAAGTAGTTCATTTCTACCTAAATCAAAAGTCCAAGAATCCAACTAAGTTCAGTTCCCTTTATGAAAATAACTTTTGATTCCAACCCAGGGAGTGGTTTGCCTACAGAGTTCTAGGGCATGCGTCAAAGGCATGAGTGATGAAGGTACCTCATGACTTTCAATTTGTACATTAATGCAGTACTTTTGTTCTTCTACCTTTTGAAATCAGGGGTATATTAAGCTGGTCTGAAAATAAAACATGGGCGAATTTTCAGTGCTCACTGAAAAATTCCCTCCTGATACTATCCTATATGTTTCTGCATTTTATTATTTTCATTCATGGCTTTTGATTCTTTACTATCTTTCCAAAATCCCATGCCCTCCACTCTGGAAGAAATGTATTTTTGTTGAGGCTGGTCTCTGGCAACTGAGCAATGGCAATTACTTGGGGTGCCTGAAGCACAAGATTTTCTCTGCCATGACAGCCAGAATTTCCACTGATCAGACCCAAATACCACAATAATCATTTCTATGTTAATAAATAATTGATTTTAAGAAGGCTTTTTAAAGATTTAAGTTCATGAGATTATTTGATGATGTAAGTGAATGAAACACCACTAGTCCAAGAAACACCCTCTCCAAAGCAAACACTTTAATTTACAGAAAATGGATTCACAACAGAGAAAATGCACTAAGTTCCATTTTATATGCAAAGACCGTGGTGGCAGAATGAATGCAATGAAAGTCCATTTATTCACTTATTATTTAGGTCATCTCAAACTGAGAAACACTGTCTGATTCTTGGTATAATTTGATGTCAAATGAAGTGAGGATTCCAGTAAACTGGTCACAGTTGTGGACAAACTACTACTACTATTTTCTAATGATAATATTTTTGTCACAAATATATGATCCCATCAAATACTCATTTTTGCAAAAACCCTGTGTGTAAGGACTTATATCAGCTCTGGTTTCCTGTGATTGACAAAAACACAGAACAAAAACAGAACAGATTTTACACAGTCAATGGAGTGAGAGGGAGAACTCAAACCAAGGTATAGAATTCAAAAGCCTGTTGTAACTTGGGAGTTTTCCATCAAAGCAGTTATATGGTTTCTCTTTCATATCCCTATCTTTTGCAGCAGAAGCAGGAAAATTGAAAGAAAAAAATTAAGGATAAAATGTCATTTAACCTGGGCTCTAGCTACATTTGACAATAGGCAAAACTAGCCAGTGGCACCTGGAATAGGAACATATCAGGGTTTTTGGACCTAGAAATTGGCTACTGACCATAAATCATCCATTTTGTTTTGTTTCATTCTGATTGGTGCTGATACACTAAACTTTGCCTGTCAGTTACCCCATGTGTTTTGATTAAATGCATTAACCATCACCCTGTATTAAAACTTCATGAATATTAGAGTGTCATACCAATAGCTGCTTGCATTAAAGACATAAATGTTGCTGTCAAGCCAAACTTAGCCAAAATACCCAGTAATAAAGGAATGTCCTAAACAGCCATGATGGTAAAGAAATAATTTAAGAGGTGTTTTAGAAAAAGAAAATGTCAAATTAGATATGTATTTTGAACTATCTCTCTTACGCACGTATGCTCTCTCTCTCTCTCTCTCTCTCTCTCTCTCTCTCTCTCTCTCTGTGTGTGTGTGTGTGTGTGTGTGTGTTTGTGTGTGCATGTAGGCACAGTAGTTTTCATATGGAGAAGGCAAGCATGTGTTCATGTAGGTGACATCCAGAGAATAAACTCTACTATGATTTTTCTGGTGCCTTCATTTATTTAAAACAAGTCATACAAATCAAAGGTGAAAATATTGTGTGTTTGTAAAATATCCATCCTCCATTACAAAATTTAAAATCCCCTATCCCTACAATCATTATCCATGTGAACTTTGACAATTCTCTTCTTTGTGCTGTGTGTGTCTGTATATGTGTGTGTATGAAAATGCAGTTTGGTGTGAATGTGAATCCATGTGTGCATGTAGGTAATATACAGAATATAAACTCTACCACTGTTTCCATGATGTTTATTTCTTAAAAATATTTTACTCAACATAATTATATAAATATTATATATTTGTAAAAAGCCACCTTCAATACCCTAAGTGAAAAATCCTCCCATATTCCAAATCACACTATTTTGTGCTAATTTTGAGAACCCTGTGCTCTCTTTTTGTGTGTGTCTGTAGGGGACATTCATGTGTTTGTGCACAAATGGGTGGGAATATGTGTTCAGCATGTGTGTGTGTCTGCATGTGTGTATGAAATAGGTTATTTCATTTCTATTTATTTTTAAGAGTATAATTTAATTACATTTCTCCCTTCTCCTTGTTCTTTCAAACCCTCCCATATTCACTATACATTATCCTTCACATTTACAACATTATATTTTATAATTCTTGTTGGAGGTATGTATGTATACACATACAGATTTATTCTTAAATATAACCTGATAACTCTCTTAACAATACTTGTATGTATATTTTCAAAGCAGACCATTTGGTAATATATAACAAAATTGAGTGCCCTTTTCTAAGAATGACATCTCCCTTTCCCACATTTCCTCAGTAGCATACAGTGCTATGTGCAGAGTTGAGTCCTTCTGGGCTCTGGTTTGTCCATTTGGCATGTTCATTTGTGTTATAAGTATTAGGTGACTGTCTATTCTATGTAAACCTCCAGTCATCTTCTACCACATCTGTGAAATTTCAAGAGTTTAAATGAAAGCTAAAATGTAGAATCTTCAAAGTTTTAGTACTTTCCCAAAAGTTAGACTGTAAAGGGTACAAGTGGATGCCACTTCGTTAACATTTGCTGATCATTATCCCCAGGAAAATTAGTGGAGAAAATGAACACTAGGTCTTTCTATAGTAAGAAATATTAACTACTAGGTGGAAATAACAGAGTGTGCTTTATACAGAAATAATAAAACATGCATTAAATGTATGGATTAAAAATATGGTCAGGAAATATGTTAATGCATAGAAATGTAAAAAATTAATTGAGTTTTACAGACAAGAAATGAATAATAAAAAGGCAGAAAGCCCCTCATTTGCAATACCATGTAATGTATGTGCTCTGTGTCTTCATCAAAAGCTTCTCAGGAGAAGGCAAAGAAGGAAATCCATAGTGCCAGAGTCTGAGATCATCCTCAGCAGGATGATGAGTTCGTGTGTCTACATCGTAGGAGGAAAAGAGAAAATATTTAAGGACAACTAGTGAGTAATTGTAAAATATGGATAGTTAAGCAGAAAATAATTTCATATGATTAGTAACATCAAAAGAATGTTTAAAAAGAACAAAATTACTAGAGAAGATGTATTAATATTATTATAAATGCAATATTTACAAGTAATGTAGAGATTGGGTACAGTGGGAAACCAGATGCCCATGTAAGTCATCCCTTTTTCTTAATGATAAATTAAATCTGAAAATTTCTATAGAACCATACAGAAACATATAAAAATACTAAATTATTTGACATAAGTTGATGGCTCTAATATGTCACTTACTAATTATCATTTAACTCATCTTAAAAAATGACAAAGTTATACTAGGCAAATGTTTTTTCAAAAGTTCTAGGAGAAAATGTATATGTATATGTTACCAAGTAATGAAAAGAAACCATATTCTTCCTGCTACCACAGATGGGTAGAAGTGTACCTACTGAGACTGCATTCTTGACCCTTTAGCACTATGCTGCATTCTAAGGAAGAAGGAAGATCATGTGATGGTTGGTGATTCACAGCATCTTGCTGGGCCTCTTCTACAAACTTCTAGACCATAATGAGTCCTGTTTACTTAGGAGCCTTCCTAGGAATGCTGACTGAGTATCTGGCCCTTTATCCATACTACATCTTAGGAAACAGAACTCATTTTGCCAGTGTGGAGTTCAATGTTCTCTTTTTTTGGTGCAATTTCTGCATGCTCCAGAACATGTCTAGCAGTGTCTGTGAGGTGTCTGGTGGAATCCGGGTCACTGCTCCCCTTAAGAATTTTATTTAGTGGCAAAAAGTCTACCATACAAAATTTAAATAAGGTCTCAGTCACTGAATATTTCCGAACAATCTCTGAAAATCATGCAGAGTCTGAAAGTTATCTTTCCTGCTTGTCAATTCCTGAGGTTTCATTTCTTTAGGCTGTAACATATGACTTAAATACTGGAATGGCAGGTGTCTTTGTACTTTCTCTGGGGCAATAACTAACCTGGCATGGGTTAGTTACTCTGCTAAAGTTGTCCATATGTCTAGAGCAAAACTCCTTCATTTTATAGGAAAGCAAGATATCATCCATATCATGGGTAATATGAACTTGTAGAAATTGATCTCCGACATTTCATATAGCCTGAGCCACTGATTCATATATAACATAATTTCTGGCATAATGTAATTTATGGCAATCTCTGTTTGCCATACCCTGAAGCAAGATGCTCCAATGATAATTTCTCATTGGCTCTTTAAAGTTAACTGATAGAATACTAATTACAAATCTTTGACAATCTTTTGGTGCCAAAAATGGCAAAAAAATTATCCTTCAAATCTAAAGTAATTTTTATAGTTATCTTTTATTATGGCTGTAGAAAAAGACCACAAAGGCTGGAACATTCCATTGGCTGTATGGTCTTGTTAACCTCTTTAAATCTTGTATTAATTTCCATTTTCCTAATTTCTTTTAAATCACAAAATAGAGGAATTAGAGGGTGTAATGTGACCACTGCCCACCTGTTCCTGCACTAACCACTGGGAGGTTTGAAATTTTTCTTCTTTTAGATGCCACTGATTTACCCATACAGAAATTGAGTCTGCATGGAGTTTGGGCCTTTCAGTGACTTCTCCTAAAAATATCATAATACTGTCAGAAAGGACTTCTACTAAGTATGATAGGATCAGTCCTTCTCTCATTCTTGCTCAGCTCTTGACTGGGTAACAACCCTTAGCAAAATATTTGATTAGCAATAATTGTGTTAGAGGAATATAAATATACACCCATTTGAGTCATAATTTCTAGGTCCCACAAATTTACAGGTAATTGAGAAACAGTCTCCAGTTATGAAATGGCACCCACCATCTGGGACATGAGTCTACATAAGAACTAAGAAAAATTTTAAAAATTAAGAAATAAAAGATGGTTCTAGAAAAAAAAATGTAGGAGACAACTGCAGATTCTTGGGAGTTGCATTTTATTCCAGATAGCCTTGGCTTGCTGGCCACAAGCAGAGGCATAACTTCTTTTAGAGCCAGCTTCCTGGTTCATGCTGGTAGCGCAGCACAAACTTTTTCAGGAGGTCATGTTGTAAAGTACTTAAAAGGGGCTTGTGAGCAGAGTCCTATAAGTGGATTAATGGCAAAACAAACACTCTGCATCCCTGGAGATGGGGTAGGTAGCATGGCTCACAAAGGTGGTGAACATGCCTCCACCATGTTGGATGGTGTGGAGACAACAGGCAAAGCCACAGAGTTAGTCCTAGTAATGCCTACTTAGCATTAAAAAAAAACCTGTCCTGGTCAGAAAATAATTACAGATACACAATAAGACAGATTCAGACAAAAGAAGACCTCTAAATGGGTGACAGTGTTGTATAAATGTACATGGGCCTAAGAGAGAGAGAGAGAGAGAGAGAGAGAGAATATGGGCAACCATAATTAAATGAGCAAAGAAAATAAATAAATATTAAAAAGTAATATAGTAAAAAACATGAAAAGATGGAAAATACACAGAATGTCTGGATTATGAATATTATTGTGTTTTCTTTGAAATTTTTTGACTGCAGAAAAATATTTGATTCCGGAAAATATTAAAATAAACTAATATAAAGTTATTTTGACATCAAAATTCAAATTTAAGCATATGTTACTTTTGGAAAGAGTTTCTGCTTTTGTTTTCACCGAGGATGAAAACCTGTGGATTCCATCCAGGTTAGTGTGGTTCTGTTGTATGAAGGCTGGTTTCTCATTCCAGCTGCTCAGACCCTAAATAACCACATGGAAACTCTATTGCTGTTTGGCCTATTAGCTCTAAGTTCTTATCTGCTAGCTCTTACATATTATTTAACCAATTTCTATTAATCTGTGTATTGTCACATGGCTATGACTTACCAGCAAAGTTTTGGCATGCTTGTCTCTGGCGGCAGCTCCATAACTACTCCCTGACTCTCCCAACATTAGTTTAGTTTTCCTTGCCTAACTCTGTTCTGCCTGCCTATAATATAGGCTCAGAGCAGTTTCTTTATTAACCAATTTTATTCACAGCATAGAGAGGGGAAGCCCACATCATGGTTTGATGTACCAAGACCCCCTGAAAGTTTGCCATGAACCCTAAAAATAAACATCTGTCTAATTTTTAAAATTATTGGTCTTCACCAGTTACCTACAGTAGTATTGGGGTCAAATGAAGGAGCCCCTTGACTGGAGCCTGGAGAGGAATAGACTCACTCATCACTGCAGGTAGAGGATTTGGATTGTCTTCTCTCAAAATGAAAAAAAAAAGCCTATCTGGGTGCCAACCAGAAATCTTAAATATTTACCTCAACAAGGGGATAATGATAATAATGTTTCCAGAGAGCGTCCTGCCCCTGAGGAGTGCCTTTTAAATTTTTTTTAATGTTTTCTTTATTACTTAGTATGTATACAGTGTTCTGCCTGCATGTACGCTTGCAGGCCAGAAGATGACATCAGATCTCATTACAGATGGTTATGATCCACCATGTGGTTGCTGTGAATTGAACTCAGGGCCTTTGGAAGAGCAGATAGTGCTCTTAACCTCTGAGCCATTTCTCCAGCCCCTGGGGGGGGTGCTTTTCTGCTTCTTCCCAGAAACAATAAAAAATGTGGATTTGTTGGTTATCCTGATTATACCCAGAGAATAGATGGTGACACTTTCTGGACAAACCCCTGTGGATGGGTTTTTATGGATTCTTAACCTAGTTCTTTCCCCTGCTTTGCCCCTTCCTTTTCCTTATTCTCCTTCTTACTGTTGGGCCTTGTGTGTTGGATAAGATCACACAATTTATTTACCAAAGATTAGAGCTGGTTGAATTACATCAGGTCAAGGTATACAATCATAGGCTCGCTACTCAGGAGTCTGACCCCTTGTATGACTGTATGACTGGTAATCCTCATATAAAACCCCTCCTCCACTCTCCACTTGACCAGTGATGGATAAGTCCTCAGACAGGCTGGGACAACCTAAGGCAGGTCATGGAGTGGGTTCTTCATAAATGAGATACATGGTACTCAGTGACAGGTAAAATCTCCATGTGGAAGACAACCAAGGACATGGACCACAATATTAAATGTCATGACAGAATCAAAAAGGGGTGATGGTGGGCCTCATGGGGACCAGAAGTGAAGCCCAGTGTAACTTCCTGAGCCTTGCTTGAGTTTGAAGACCTGTCTCTGACTACCTAACCTAGACTTGCCACTGAACAGCCACTGCTAGCATAGAAGAACATTATTGGCCCTTATTCCTTACTCCACCTCAATCCATCCCAAGCTTCTCCAACCCAATCACAACTCTATATAAGTTAATGCTTGATACCATTAAATGAGATCCTGCTTTGACAGATTCCTGATTCAGTGACTGTGTTTCTCCCTGGTGGCTGGGAGGAAGGACTGGATCATTCAACACTCACCATCTCATTCAGCCCCAGGGAAAGTCCAGTGAGTCCAGCTCTGCCCCACTCTTTCTTCCAGAGAATAAATAACTTCCACCATTTGAAAGGTGGAGAGAGGAGAAGCCAGTACTCAGGGATGCTGTGACCAAGCTGCTTTCCAATTTAAAAGCTCTATAAGACAGAAAAAGATTACAGACACACAATAAGACAGATTCAGACATAAAAAAAACCCTAAACGAGTCTCAGTGTTGGATAAATGTATGTAGGCTTCAGAGAGTGAAGAAAAACTAAAGAAGCAATAAATGTAATAAAAGAGTACAGATAGTCATAGATTAAAGGTGTAAAAATAATAGAATAAATATTAAACTTGGAGAAAAATCAATAGAGAAAAATAAGCCACTTAGAGATTAAATATACACAAAGAGTATGGATTATGTATACTGTTTTGTTTTGTTTGAAATTTTTGCCTGTAAAAGAGCTAAGTAACCAATGTATATACTTTGAAGAGATCTTGTTTTCAAAATATGGGTCTAAGGATATGTTCCTTTGGAAAAGAGGCTCTTCTTTTGTTTCCACAGAAGATCAGACCCTATGGAACCTTTCAGACTATTGTGACTGGATGGACCAAAGATCCTGAAAGGTAGCCATGAACACGCCCAAAAATTACTTTGCACAACAAAAATCAGGAAGCAGATTGAAGAGGATGATGACCAAATTCCGAAATATTGTTTACAAATGTTTGTTCATATTTAAAGGGGGATATGCTATAGAGATTAGCATTTGTATGGGTTGGTTTAATTGATACAAATTTAAGGTCAGTGTTGTTATATGTATATTTCCACTCTTGATTAAGGTATTGTATTTGTGCAACTCATTTAAAAATGTAATGAATAATAAATAAATCCAAATGAATAGATAATTGGCTATAATAGTCAAGCTCATAGTCGTGTTAGTTAGGTTTTCTAGATGTACAAAGATGTATTTCAGATGGATAGGCATTATTCAAACATTTCAAAGACAAATGCTTATTCATTCCCAGTCCAGTTGGAGTTGGTGAGCTCCTGTTAACTCAGATCCATTGTCTCAGTGGGTGAACCCCTCATGATCCTGACTTCTTTGCTCATACTCTCCTTTCTTCTTCTCTTCAACTGGACCTTGGGAGCTTAGTCCAGTGCCCCGATGTAGGTCTCTGTCTCTGTTTCCATCTGTTATTAGACAAAGGTTCTATGGTTATATTTAAGATTATCATCAGTCTGACTACAAGACAAGGCCAGTTTAGACACACTCTCTATTGCTTAGGGTCTTAGCTGGGGTCATCCTTGTTAGTTTGGTTTTCTAGAAGCACAGAGATATATTCCAGTTAGATACATAAATTTCAGCACTTAAAAGACCTATAGATTGTGGCATTTAAAAGGTTTTAAGAGCTTAGACTTTTATCAACAAACACTGTGACATGTCTGCTTCTGGCAGCACCAATTACTTCAGAGAAGTTGATGGGCTTTGAAGAAACTCATCATAGAATTTGCCTTCAATATGACAAGACTAGCCATTTGGGTAAAAACTGCTCTTGCCAGGACTGCTTTATGGTATGCTGCATGAACGAGACATGCAGGAATCACAGAAAAAATGACTTCTGAACTTTCTAAAAGATAAGTTGTTTCTTCAGGGTTCCTGCTTCTCAGAAGAAACTACCACACGTTCTGCAGGACACAGGGGAAAGCAACAAATGAACTTTGCCAATACAAGGCAGTAAAGATCTTCAAATTTCCCTTCCAGCTTCATGGAAAAGTCTGCTGGATACTATGATTCTGTAGGCTAAGTATGGATGCCCCAAAATTACAGAAGAACTTTGGGTGACATTCAAAGTAGCAAGATGTCTCTGTCAATTCTAGAAATTTGGAAGTTGTTTATAATGTACTTCCTGTTTACTTAGGTATTATATCTTTCTGAGGAATTTGAAGAATTGAAGACAGGTGTTAATAGTGATCATATCCCTTAGTTATGATAAAGGATAAATTAGTTAAAACTTTAGACTAACAAAGATAGGATAGATGATACAGTATTTTTCTTAATTTGCCAAAAGAAAATGGACTAAATATGGTAAATACAATTTGTCCTTGATAAATATTTCATATATGTAATTTTACTATGTTAAATGTAAAACTTTCCTTTCTATTTAGACAGAAAACAAGCGATGATGTGGGATGCCATTGTCTATATGGGTTGCATTTATTGGCTAAAGAATAAAGTTGTTTTGACATATAGCATGGCAGAATATAGCCAAGTTGGAAGATATATATATATATATATATATATATATATATATATATATATATGAAGAGAGAGAGAGAGAGAGAGAGAGAGAGAGAGAGAGAGAGAGAGTAGGTGGAGTTAGAGAGCTGCCATATAGCTGCTGAAAAAGGACATTGGAATATATTGATAGGCCACAGTCTTATGGTAATATACAAATTAATAGAAATGGGTTAATTTAAGATGTAAGAACTATATAGGGATATTCCTGAGTCATTAGCCAAACATTGTTATAATTAACATATTTTTCTTTGCGATTATTTGTGTCTGGATGGTGACAAAACAAATGAGCAGTCTCTGCTTACATACATGAACAGGGATCGTTCTATTCCTGAAATATCCACTAAAATTAATGATGAAAAATCAGTACTTCATGAATATACATGCTGGAATAAAGGCTACTTTATCACTACACAAAAGGAAATAAATTCTAATGTACACAGGAAATATGAAACAGTACTGCAAATTATTTGGTAAAACTAAAAGGCTGCATTTCATGCTACCTGGTTCAATCTGTTTTGCCTACTCTTAGGAATAAGGAATACACGGATCATCTGTTCTTCTTTCAAAAGAGAATATGAGGCATCCTGATATTCATAAATGGGTCTGACTTGATCCTGCTACCAACTCAACTTTTGGACTTGAAAACAGGAATGGTAGTTGGGATTTTTCTGATAAACCCAATTCATGAAAATCATATGCTCTTTATATAGACTGTTGATTAACACTAGAGAATTTGCTATATATCTTATTCTCAAAGAGAATGGCTGTAAATGCACAGATCAGACAATATGATGTCTGAAACCCTCTATAAATTGGTCTCCCAGAGGAACTTTCCAGGGTTATAGCAGTTCAGGCATTGCATGCTAATCAATGAGACCTAACTCTAATTTAATTGTGAGGGTCCTCATAACAAAATAGGGCAGGTTTAGATTTATAGGTGTTTTTGAATGCATTATTTGTCCATTTGATGCTATTTCCCTCTGTGACAAGAGTGACAGTATGTTAGTTTATATATTGTTCATTTCTTCAGGGGCAAAAATACATAATATCATCTTCATAATATATGATAAAGTACACATATAAATGAAGAAATATAAGTGAACACAATTATCTGATTGCTATAAAACACTAGTAAAAATTAAAACTAAGGAAACACATTCATTTCTGTTGGTGTGAATGATGTCTTGATTACCCTGGAGGCAAGATTGGACTCCTAAATTCTAAGTACACAAAACAGAAGCACCCAAAATTTATTGAACAGAACACAGAAGTGAGAGTCTGGCTCTTGTATCTGTCTCACCACATTTAAGAACATATACTCTATCAAGATTTCTCATTCAAAATAAAAATATTGTATGGAGAAAAATCACACCACTATAAAAATCCAGATGTTTTATGGATAATTCTTGAGTTTAGGTATACTTCATAAGCTTTGCAAAATGTACTATGACCTCTTATGTTCTACAAAGAGAGGGGTGTGAACAATATGTGTGGCATGCTCTGGCAGTCCTTTCTAGTGTTTGAGTCTGTGTTTTTCCAGCTCAAATAAAGAATTCTTATTCTTCTTTGGCAATCCTATGTCACTATATGTGCATGGTCTATATTTTTCACATACACAAGATTTTCCCATTTGTATGGAACATGTTCTAAATTGTTAATTGCTTAAATCTCTTAAAATGCTTATGTCTTACTGTTCATGCACTTTATTTTAACCAGAGGTAAAATGAAGGTGTGATGTCAAGAAGAAAAGAGAAAAGCAGTTCTAAGGGAGGGAGTTATTGTTATGAGCATGAAAAACACTGAGCTCGATTTGGTGTCGTGGATAATCATGTAGGCTATACTAGTTTTTAGTGTTCATTTAGCATCTCAGGTACATGATACATGTACATCTGAAAGGTGATTCCACTAAATAAAATCTACTTTAAAACATATTGTAATGTTATTTTAGTTTCTTGCGGTATCAAGGTGGGAGAGAGAGTGAAAGAAAGAGAGAATTTCATAAATACTTAGGTTCCTCTTTTTGAACTCCATTCAAACATGACTAGGTTAATACAAATAATCATTGCTGACAGTCCCAGGAATCTACAAATTGAATTCCATGATTTCAGGGCTTTTTCAAAAATTTCCTATTTTTGTCACTACTAGAATATCTCATTGTATTCAATACCAGATATAGAACTTCCTCTCCACCCCCCCCAAAAAAAAACAAGTGCCCTGATTACACAAACCTCCATGTGTATTATTCATCATCCCACAAATGAAAACTTGTCAATTGGTCAAGTTTGAGGAGAGTAATAGAGGCTCAGCTAGTCTGTATCCCTTTCTAAGTTCATCTTATTGTTGCTCTGTTTCATTTCCTGACTACTCAGCAGAATTTCCCTCGTGAATACTGATAATTTGGTAAATCGTTTGAGCTACTTTAATTCCTTGGAGTCTATTTGATAATAAAATGGTTAAAACTGAAAAATGGAAGAAAATTACAAGTCCACATGCTTAGTGACAATAAAATGGAAATAATATGGGATAATAAACAATTAAAACACTACCATGTGTAGAAAATATGTATGGAAGCAGCACATGAACAGAATCTTAAGGGACAGCACTTCTGCATGTTGAAAGGTAACCAGGAATATTGCCTTCCCATCTCCATCTCACATTGTACTGGAAGGTTTCCTCAAAGCATTTTCTGGGGAAAATAAACACTACAAGTTTCTTGTGGTGTGGGAGGTCCTTCTGTCTATGTGTTGCTTTTATTGGTTAATGAATAAAGAATTTCTTTGAACCTATGGCAGGGAAGAACAGAACAAGGCAGGGAAAGTTCGACTGTATGCTGGGATCAAGAAAGCAAGGCTCAGGGAGACACCATGGACCTGCTTCTGGAGATAGACAGGCTGAAACTTTGCTGGTAGGACACGACCTGATAGTGATACACAGATTAATCAAAATGGGTTAAATGAAGATGTAAGAATTAGTCAAAAAGAAACAAGAGCTAATGGGCCAAGCAGTGTTTTATTCAGTATAGTTTCTGTGTGATTATTTCTGGTATAAGCTAGCCAGGTAGCCTGGAATGAACAAGCAACAATTCTTACTACATTCTCGTTCTTAGATGTCCAGTAAAACAACATTTTACAATTTATGAAAAATGGTCATAACATTGTGTAAAGTACTCAGTAATCTAAAAAAAAATTTACTTAGGTTAAATAACCAACTAATTTCAAAATAAAATAAAAGATAGACTTCAATCTAATTATTTACGTGAGTAACCAATAATCCAAAATGAAATCAGGAAGCAAGTGATTCTACAATACCATAAATTCAGGGAAGAGGTCTCCATCAGTGTCAATATCTTGAGATGCAGAGAGAAATCAGGGCTTTACTGCTTGAACAGGAACCTTACTGAACAGCACAGTCAGATGCTCTATGAGAAATAAATGACATAAGTTAAAGAACAAAATATGTATAAATAAATTAGAGTACTCCCAAAGCTAGAACCATGTATTCATGATTATTATTAACATGCTTTTATATTTAAAATATAGCAATGCATTGACATTAGAAGCAAATAATTTTCAAAGCTACTTAGAGACTAAAATTATCCCACCCACAGTGAAGATACATTACATTAAGGTATACAGTCAAACTCATTTAACTTCAAAAGAAACTGCCATAAGATAGCCAAGACTGACACAATAATCAGATAGAAGAATAGACAGGGAACGTGAATTTTCACTCATATTTCAAAACTTAAGACAAATTAGTTATAATGAAGTCTTTGAATATTATATATAGTTAAATATAGATCAGTGAAATGAAATTAAATGCACCAAATGAATACTTAAATACGTGTGTGTGTGACTGTCTGTCTGTGTGTAAGGGTTCTGCTATATGTGCTCAGTTGTATAGACACAAGGTCAATATCATGATTCATCCTCCATTCAATTCCAGCTTATTTTTGTTGAGACAGAGTCTGTCATAGATCCTAGAGCTCACCTGTCTGTTAGAATGGTAGACCAATTTGGATATTATAATGGGATTGTGTGTGTGTGTGTGTGTGTGTGTGTGTGTGTAAAACATTGTTTAATTTATAAAACTTCTAATATGTGCAGAGGAGACAGTCATTTAAAAAAAAATTTGTTCTTTTTTTTTTTAATTTTCTGAGGCAGGGTTTCTCTGTAGCTTTTTGGTTCCTGTCCTGGAACTAGCTCTTGTAGACCAGGCTGGCCTTTAACTCACAGAGATCCACCTGCCTCTGCCTCCCAAGTGCTGGGATTAAAGGAGTGTGCCACCACTGCCTGGCTCAAAAACTTTTGAACAAGTGGATACAATAAGAAAATTGATTTCCTCAATCAACAACACATAAAGTACACTGCAAATCGCATATGCCAATACATATCTAGATATTAAAACATAACAAATTAATTGTAACATTAATATAAGTATTGGTAATATGGAGGAAGAAATGACTGAAAAAATATTACAATTAACAAATGATGTATTTTTCTTAAATTAATTATATACTCAAACAGGGATGTGACACTAATACAGGACTTTTCTGGAACAATATTTGCCAATGAGTTAAGGTGTTGGGAGAAGACCAAAAATAAGTAAAGACAGTGTGAATCCAAGTCCCCTGTGTACATGACCACCTCTCTCTTAAAATCTTTCACTCTGCTAGCTCAATTTCCAAGTATAATGTCTCTAATGTATCATAAATAATCATAAAGTGATACTAAATAAGACATCAACTACTAAATAATAATAGACAAAAATGAAGTAAAAAGTTAAAATACATAGCAGGTACTAACATACCTAAAATTAAAAAATAGCTCAATCAAGAGACACAGGTATTTTTAAACATCACATTGGATAAGTTAATTGATCAGAAAATATAAAATACTCCACCACTCTAAATTTAAAAAAAATAAATATGAGAACTACATACATAATATTATGATTTGCTGCTGTAGGAAATCCTACAGCTTGTGGTTGCCCACCTACTGGGGCGTAGCCTCTTATACTATAAATGCTGATGCAGAGACTGCTTCTGCCCCTTTCTTTCATTACTGGCTACACTTTCAAATTGGTGGATTGGTGGATTGCTGGATTACTGGATTGCTGGATTGCTGGATTGCTGCATTCGATCTCTGTTTTCCATTCAAGCAGAGAATTCTGATTTGTGAGTTTACCCCTAAATAAATAACCATCTATTTCTCAATCCTGAGCTAGAGTGAGATTTATTTTATGTGTCTGTTCCACAATTTGTCATTTTTCATATTAGGATTCGAGAAGTAAATTTTACAAAATAAATAATTATAAACACTAAGAATGGTCAAAATGACAAGGAATCAGTATTTTACATTCTCTCAAGATGGTCTGCTAAATATGAATTCTGTGCATAGATAACAGAAAACTACACACATTTTGTAATATAATCTGTCCAGCAGGGGCCATGACTACCTAAGAAGAATATCAAAGCCAGTCAGGAGAAAATTCCATTCAAATTGTTGATAAGCAAACCCAGGAGAAAACTAAGGTCTGTTAGTGGTGACCTTGGTTGCTTCAAAGAAGTGGAAGTTAAGTCTCTACTGCGGAAACAATGTATTTTTGTTATGGAACTATAAAAATATTGACAGTAAGTACATAAAATTCTGAGGCCTGAGGATTAGCTATCAGAGACCATGACATTGTTAAGAAAGCTGTTTAGGAGCTGTTCAGCCTGCAGGGGCTATACTGCCGGATACCTCCTCTCTCTTCCTATCCCACCCAGCTTACATCCAGAACCCCCTACCCCCTGTCTTTCTCCCTCCCTCTCCTCTTTGGCGGCATAGCACCTCCCAGCTCAGCCTGCTATGGCGCTGGGACCGAACCCGAATCGGGAGGGCAAAAGGGAGGGCGGTAGTTCCTTTGTCTCCATAGCCTGCCTGCAGCAAGCAGGGTGGGCCATTTCTTTGTGAGCTAACCAAGCAGCACGGAGATCCGATATGGACACCAGGAGAACCATCACTGGGGAGTGACATCACTGGGAAGGTACATAGGTGTGCAAGAAGACATGTTCCTGTAAAAGAAGATCCATAGGGGAGTATTGGGAGGAAGAGATGGGCAGAGCCAATGCAAGAATTCACCCAATAATCAGAAAAACAACATGAAACCACCAGAAGCCAGCGACCTCACGACAGGAGGACATGAACACCTTAATCAAGAAGAAGTAGAAAAAATTGACTTCATGAAAGTGATTGACACCCTTAAACAGCATGTAAAAAATGCCCTTATAGAAATGGATGAGAAGTATAACAGAAAGTTCGAGGAATTGAGTAAATCAGTGAATGATACCCCAGGAAACCAAGGAAAAACAATCAAGCAGATAATGGAAACAGTTCAAGACTTGAAAACTGAAATGGAGGCAAAGAAGGAAACACAAACAGAGGGCTGGCTGGACATGGAAAATCTAGGTAAATGAATAGAGACTACAGAAACAAGCATAACCAGCAGAATACAAGAGATAGAAGAAAGAATCTCAGATTCTGAAGATACCATAGAGAAAATAAACACACTGATCAAAGAAAACAGCAAGTCCAAAAAACTCTCATCACAAAATATTCAGGAAATATGGGACACAAAAAAAAGACCAAACCTAAGAATAATTGGAGTAGAAGAAGGAGAAGTGCAGCTCAACGGTCCAGAAAATATACTTAATAAAATTATAGAAGAAACTTTCCCAACCTGAAGAAAGATGTACTTATGAAGGTTCAAGAAGCTTACAGAACACCGAATAGGCTGGATCAAAAAAAAAAAAAAACATCCCCTCGCCATATAATAATCAAAACACAAAGCATACAGAATAAAGAAATAATATTAAGAGCCGCAAAGGAAAAAGGCCAAGTTACTTATAAAGGTAAACCTATCAGACTTACATCTGACTTCTCTATGGAAACCATGAAAGCCAGAAGGTCCTGGATAGATGCACTGCAAAAACTAAGAGACCATGGATGCAAGCCGAGACTACTATACCCAGCCAAGCTTTCATTCACTATAAATGGAGAAAACAAAATTTTCCAGGATAAAAACAAATTTAAACAATATGTAGCCACAAATCCAGCCTTACAGAAAATAATAGAAGGAAAATCACTAACCAAGGAGTCCAACAATGACCACAAAAACTCAGACATCTAGAGACCCTTCACCACCGCAACTCAAAGAAGGGAAACACACAAACCCTACTACTAAAAAAGTGAACGGAGTTAACAACCACTGGTCATTAATATCACTTAATGTCAATGGGCTCAACTCACCTATA
Organism: Microtus oregoni; assembly: GCF_018167655.1. Lineage (NCBI taxonomy): Eukaryota > Metazoa > Chordata > Mammalia > Rodentia > Cricetidae > Microtus > Microtus oregoni. The sequence goes on from NW_024543059.1 coordinate 35,780,763, forward strand.
AAAAGGCACAGGCTAAGAGATTGGATACAAAAACAGGATCCAACATTCTGCTGTTTACAAGAAACACATCTCAACCACAAAGACATGCAACTACTCAGAATAAAGGGCTGGGAAAAGGCTTATAAAGCAAATGGACCTAAGAAACAAGCAGGTGTGGCCATATTAATTTCTAACAAAATTTACTTCAAACTTAAATCAATCAGAAGAGATGGAGAGGGACATTTTATACTCATAACAGGAACAATTCATCAGGATGAAGTCTCAATTCTGAATATCTATGCCCCTAATATAAAAGCACCCACATACGTAAAAGAAACATTACTAAAACTCAAGGCAGCCATCAAACCACACACACTAATAGTAGGAGACTTCAACACTCCTCTCTCACCAATGGACAGGTCAATCAGACAGAAACCTAACAGAGAAATTAGAGAATTAATGGAGGTAATGAAGCAAATGGACTTAGCAGACATCTATAGGTTATTCCACCCAAAGAGGAAAGAATATACCTTCTTCTCTGCAGCTCATGGAACCTTCTCAAAAATTGACCACATACTTGGTAACAAAGCTAACTTACACAGTTACAAAAAAATAGTAGTAACCACCTGTGTCTTATCAGATCACCATGGATTAAAGTTAGATTTCAACAACAATGCTACCCCCAGAAAGCCTACAAACTCATGGAAACTGAACAGTCATCTACTGAACCATACCTGGATTAAGGAAGAAATAAAGAAAGAAATTAAATTCTTCCTGGAATTCAATGAAAATAAAGAAACAACATACTTAAACTTATGGGACACTATGAAAGCAGTCCTAAGAGGAAAGTTCATAGCACTAAGTGCCCACTTAAAGAAAACAGAGAAAGCTCACTTTGGAGACTTAACAGCCCACCTGAAAGCTATAGAAAAAAATGAAGCAGACTCACCCAGGAGGAGTAGAAGACTGGAAATAATCAAACTGAGGGCTGAAATCAACAAAATAGAAACACAGAAAACAATCCAAAGAATCAATGAAACAAAAAGCTGGTTCCTGGAGAAAATCAACAAGATTGATAAACCCCTATCAAAACTAATCAAACGGCAGAGAAAGAATACGCAAATTGATAAGATCAGAAATGAAAGGGGGGACATAACCACAGACACAGTGGAAATTCAGAGAGTCATTAGATCTTACTAAAAAAGCCTATATGCCACAAAACTGGAAAATGTAAAACAAATGGACAATTTTTAGATAAATACCATTTACCAAAATTAAACCAGGACCAGGTGAACAAACTAAACAGACCTGTCAGTCGCAAAGAATTAGAAGCTGTTATCAAAAATCTCCCTACCAAAAAAAGCCCAGGACCAGATGGTTTCAATGCAGAATTCTACCAGAACTTCCAAGAAGACCTAATACCTATACTCCTTAATGTATTCTACAATATAGAAAAAGAAGGGTCATTACCAAATTCCTTCTATGAAGCTACAGTTACTCTGATACCAAAACCACACAAAGACTCAACCAAGAAAGAGAATTACAGGCCAATCTCACTCATGAAAATCGATGCAAAAATACTCGACAAAATACTGGCAAACCAAATCCAAGAACACATCCGAAAAATTATCCATTATGATCAAGTAGGCTTCATCCCAGAGATGCAGGGCTGGTTCAACATACGTAAATATATCAATGTAATCCATCATATAAATAAACTGAAAGAAAAAAAAACATATGATCATTTCATTAGATGCTGAAAAAGCATTTGACAAAATACAACATCCCTTTATGATAAAAGTCTTGGAGAGATTAGGGATACAAGGGTCATACCGAAATAAAATAAAACCTATTTACAGCAAGCCGACAGCTAACATCAAATTAAATGGAGAGAAACTCAAAGCCATCCCGCTAAACTCAGGAACACGACAAGGATGTCCACTCTCGCCATACCTCTTCAATATAGTGCTTGAAGTTCTAGCAATAGCAATAAGACAACATAATGGGATCAAGTGGATTCGAATTGGAAAGGAAGAAGTGAAACTTTCGTTATTTGCAGATGATATGATAGTGTACATAAGCGACCCCTAAAACTCCACCAAAGAACTTTTACAGCTGATAAACAACTTTAGTAATGTGGCAGGATACAAGATCAACTCCAAAAAATCAGTCGCCTTCTTACACACAAAGGATAAGGAAGCAGAGAGGGAAATCAGAGAAGCTTCACCTTTCACGATAGCCACAAACAGCATAAAATATCTTGGGGTAAATCTAACCAAGGAAGTGAAAGATCTATTTGACAAGAACTATAAGGCATTGAAGAAAGAAATTGAAGAGGATACCAGAAAATGGATGGACCTCCCTTGCTCTTGGATTGGGAGGATCAATATAGTAAAAATGGCAATTCTACCATAGGCAGTTTATAGATTCAATGCAATCCCCATCAAGATCCCATCAAAATTCTTCACAGATCTGGACAGGACAATAATCAACTTTATATGGAAAAATAAAAAACCCAGGATAGCAAAAGCAATCCTATACAATAAAGGATCTTCTGGAGGCATTACCATCCTTGACTTCAAACTCTATTACAGAGCTACAGTAAAGAAAACAGTGTGGTACTGGCATAAAACCAGAGAAGTTGACCAATGGAATCGTATAGAAGACCCGGATTTTAACCCACAAACCTATGAACACCTCATCATCGATAAAGGAGCTAAAAGTATACAATGGAAGAAAGAAAGCATCTTCAACAAATGGTGCTGGCACAACTAGATGTCAACCTGTAGAAGAATGAAAATAGACCCATATCTATCACCATGCACAAAACTCAAGCCCAAATGGATTAAAGACCTCAATATCAGTCCAAACACACTGAACCTGATAGACGAGAAAGTGGGAAGTACCCTACATCATATGGGGTATGTATAACCCCAGCAGCACAGACATTAAGGTCAACATTGAATAAATTGGACCTACTAAAACTGAGAAGCTTCTGTAAAGCAAAGGACACTGTCACTAAGACACAAAGGCAACCTACTGACTGGGAGAAGATCTTCACCAACCCTGCAACAGACAAAGGTCTGATCTCCAAAATATATAGAGAACTCAAGAAACTAGACTTTAAATTGCTAATTAACCCAATTAAAAAATGGGGCACTGAACTGAACAGAGAATTCTCAGCAGAGGAAGTTCAAATGGCCAAAAGACACTTAAGGTCATGCTCAACCTCCTTAGCAATCAGGGAAATGCAAATCAAAACAACTTTGAGATATCATCTTACACCTGTCAGAATGGCTAAAGTCAAAAACACCAATGATTGCCTTTGCTGGAGAGGCTGTGGAGGAAGGGGTACCCTCATCCATTGCTGGTGGGATTGCAATCTTGTGCAACCACTGAGGAAATCAGTGTTTCGGTTTCTCAGGAAATTCGGGATCAACCTACCCCTGGACCCAGCAATACCACTCTTGGGAATATACCCAAGATATGCCTGATCATATGACTAAAGCATTTGTTCAACTATGTTCATAGCAGTATTATTTGTAATAGCCAGAACCTGGAAACAACCTAGATGCCCTTCAATGGAAGAATGGATGAAGAATGTATGGAATATCTACATATTAGTGTACTACGCTGCGGTAAAAAACAATGACTTCTCGAATTTTGCATGCAAATGGATGGAAATAGAAAACACTATCCTGAGTGAGGTATCCCAGACCCAAAAAGATGAACATGGGATGTACTCACTCATAATTGGTTTCTAGCCATAAATAATGGTCACGGAGTCTACAATTGGTGAACACAAAGAAGCTAAGTAAGAAGGTGAACCCAGTGAAAAACATATAGTTATCCTCTTGGCTATGAGAAGTAGACAAAATAGCCAGGGAGAAAATTGGGATCTTGGGGGTGGGGTGGGATGAGGGTAAGGGGAGATTGGGAGAGAAAAGTGAGAAGGGAAGGAGGGGGGGAACTTGGGGAAACAGGAGGATTGGGATAAAGGAAGGTTGGACAGGGGAGCACGGAAACACAATTCTTAGTTAAGGGATCCACCTTAGGGTTGTCAAGAGACTTGACCGTAGAGTGGCCCCCAGGAGCCCAGTGTGATGTCCTCAGATAGTCCCTTGGGCAGCTGAGGATAGGGAACCTGAAATGACCCTATCCTATAGCAATACTAATGAATATCTTGCATATTACCATAGAACCTTCATCTGGTGATGGATGGAGATAGAGACAGAGACCCACACTGGAGCACTGGACTGAGCTCCCAAAGTCCCAATGAGGAGCGGAAGGAGGGAGAACATGAGCAAAGAAGTCGGGACCACGAGGGGTGCACCCATCCACTGAGACAATGGGGCTGATCTAATGGGAGCTCACCAAGGCCAGCTGGACTGTGACTGAAAAAGCATGGGTTAAAACTGGACTCTCTGAACATGGCGAACAATGAGGACTGATGAGAAGCCAGGGACAATGGCACAAAGTTTTGATCCTACTTCATGTACTGACTTTGTGGGAGCCTAGCCAGTTTGGATGTTCACTTTCCTAGACATGGACAGAGGGGGGCAGACCTAGGACTTTCCACAGTCAGGGAACCCTGACTGTTCTTTGGACTGGAGAGGGAGGGGGAGAGGAGTGGGGGGAGGGAGAGAAGGGTTGGAGGAGGGGGAGGGAAATGGGAGGTTGGGAGGAGGCGGATACATTTTTTTCCCTTTTCTCAATAAAAAAAAAAGAATCAAATGAAGACTGGCTTCTCCCTAACACATCATCCCTGTATAAAAAAAAAAAATAAACTAGAGCGAGTGTACATGGAGATTGTTTGTTCATTGCTGGCTGCCCAGACCTGAAATAATTATATGAAACTCTATTAATTCCAAGGCTGCTTTGCTAATGACTCTAGCATATTCCTATATTTAGCTCTTACATCTTAAATTAACGCATTTCTCTTACTTTTTATTTTGCAATGAGGCTCATGGTTTACTGGTAAGGTTCTTGGTTGTTTGTCTACTTTGGGGGCTACATGGCATCTCTCTGACTCTACCTACTCTCTCTATATATCAGATTCCCTTCCTGGCTATATTGTGCTTTGAAAGAGGCCCAAAATGGCTTCTTTATTAACCATTAGTAATAAATCATTCAAAGCATACAAAAGGGAATCATCACACATCACCTACTGATTTCTGTTTAAATAAAAAGGAAAATATTAACTTTTACAAGGTAAAGTTACTTATAACAAAACAGGTATCCAGCAAGAATTACACTGAAAATATTTATATCTACTTTATCTTCTATCATTACTAAGAAATGTATAATTATAAAAATCTATTCTTCAACTCCATCAAAGACTCCCAGCCATCTCTGTGACCACCAGGAGCAGGCCACACTCACCACCTCAACTCTGGTTTGCAGTTGGCCCAAGCTGTCACCAAGCAACTTGGAGCATGCTGCCCCAAAATCCCATTCAAGTGCTTGGCCTCCTGATAGAGCCAGAGTTTTTGCTGATAGTATGAACCAGGAAGCTGCTTTTTTTTTTTTACGCTAAGTAAGTAAGCCTTCTTTTAAAAGAGTCACAGTGCCCCTGCTCATAGCCAGCAAACAAAGCCTATCTGAAAATAAGCAGCTACCAATAAGCTGTGCTTAACTCTGTTCTTTTGTGCCTAGAATTTATTCCAAAGTTCTTGCAGTTTTTATGTGGATGCAGTTACTCACTTGGCTGCCATTCTGTTGATGGAGTCTGCTCATTCATTTCCTGGCTTCCCAGACCTAAAATAATCACACAGAAACTTTATTAATTACAACACGGCTTGGCCTATTAGCTTATGCTTCTAATTCACTAATTCTTACATCTTAAATTAAGGCATTTCTATTATTTTATATTTTACCACAAGGCTCATGGTTTACTGGTAGGTTTCCTGGGTGTCTGTCTCCTTCAGCAGCTACATGGTATCTCTATGATTCTAATTACTCTCTCTATATATCAGATTTCCCACCTGATAATACTATGCCTTGCTATAGGCCCCAATCAGATTCTTGATAAACCAATGGCAACAAAGCATAATAATAATATACAGAGGGGAATTCCACATCAAATAAGCATGATTATCTTTGCCTATATTTCTTTACCATAGATGCTCTCTGTAAAGTTCATGAGGCTTTGAAGCTGCCCAAAAGTCATTTACCACAGAATTAGGCATTGTTTCATTATCTTTGCTTAGTAACTTAGCCTCAAGAATAATCATGACAACTTTCCTTCTAGTATATAAGATGGACTTATGCAGTCTACCATATCATCAAAGATGCAATTGTTCTTTATTGAGACTCTTTACATGCTTGTCTTTCACACTTCAAATGCAAAGACTTTCAATATTTTAAAGATCTTGCTCGACATAAGTCTCAGCAGGGCCCCTAAACATCCATGACAATCTCAAAACCCTTACTGTGAACACAATCAACCCAATCAACTGTGCATCGTACATAGCTTTCCTTAATAGTTACCCCAGAATTCTGGATCAACCTTTAATGTCCTTTAGCTTTCCCTGGGGAATCCATTGCTAATAGACAAATATCCCCCAATGATTCACAGGAACCAGTCCATCAGAGTACGATATACATTGTACTATAAGAGTATATGCACAGTATGTCTCAAGGGGAATGAAATAGTTACATTTCTCGGTTTCTGGGCTTCCACAGCCCTAAGACTGATCTTGTTTGCCCCTTTGTAGCACAGCTATACAAGATAGCCTGTGAGAGTCTCATTCTCTTATTTGAAGCTTTTCCACAACAACAGAATATTTTATGTCGAATTATCTCTGATTACCATTGTATCACACATCTGATCCTAAATAATAACTATACCTAAATGCTGTCACATAGATTTTCTTTTGTATGAAAGAGTACTTACATATAGTGACTTTTTGGGATTTTTTTGGAAGAATATGTGCTTCCTACTTACTACACAATTCTTACCATGTACTCTAGTTTTAGGTATCCCTAATGCTGTTCTGTATTGTTGCTATACTCTCTACCCTCTTATTATTCTGTCACAAAAACAGACATCTCCATTTCTCCTCCTTTATCCAATTTGCTCACTATGTCAGATGCCAAAACAAATTCCAAACTCACGTGCCTTTCTTTTTCAAATCCACAGCTTACACTTGTGGTCTCACCACTGACAACTCACACCAAAATATATCTCTTCTTACTGGTAGTAGTATCTATGTTGCCAGTGTGGCTATTCACTGAGAATTATGCCCCAGATGATTCCATGAATCAACCCAGCTATAACACCTGGCACAGCATATGAATGGGAAAAAGACCACTCTGTTTCAATTTCTCCTTCAGATTGCCCCTGCCAATGTATCTTTACCCTAGAGATGTGTCATTATATCATTGTACTACCCATGACTGGGCAACAACTCCCAAAAGCACTATACAATCAAAAACATCATATTAAATGTTCCTATGCAATGAGTGCTTCCTCGTGGTAGTTTATGTCAATTATATGATGCTGTGGAATAAGCCTTCTGTATGAAGATATATTGCATTCATTGCTAATAATACACTGATTGACTGATCACTAGGAAGGAGGTTCAAAGCAGAGACAATGCTGAAAAAATTAAGAGCTGACTCAGAGAGATGCCATGAGATGGCGAGTATGAAGGGTAAGAAGGGTAAGAAGTATGTACATGACAAAAACAACTTCAGGGAAGCACATAGAGAAATACAAATGGCTTAATTTAACTTGTAAGAGCTTGAGCTAGCTAAAAATAAGCCTTACATAAGGTGAGCATTTATAATTAACATTATTTGTGTGGCTATTTGGTGAGTAGCTGGTGGGAGAGAAAGGACCACTTCCAATTTGTCTCATTCCCCATAACATGAACAACATCATTGATTTCCAAAATTCATCTCAGTTTTGGTTTATGCTTGCAACTACCAGAGGTGTGATAAACACCACTTCATATGGAAAGAAATAGAAAGTATTCCCCCGACTCCTGCTAAATATCTTCAAAAGAACAGACCTACCTATATTCCACCAAGATAAACTATGGCAAGCCAGAGGTTGTTCTGCTTACTTACACCACATAGATGACACAAGAATTACTGCAGGGTGTACTTTCGACCAAATACTGCAGCAGAATGTCTTTTCCCAGCACGAATGATTGCTTTCTTATAACGTCATACATGGAGGCATCATTATATATTCTCGTCTCTCTCTGAGTCCCTGATGACATAGGGAGTTATTATTGGAAAAAATGAATAACTATTGTACATAATGGATGCTTACAAGTTTAGGCTAAACATTCATGTGAATATAAATTTGATATTGTACTGAAAAATAAAGTGCACTCACCCTTCATGTTTCTAGTTCACTGCCATTCCCAGGGTCATCAATAGGATCCATCTAGGTATCAACTCAAAGTAAATATCCCTCCTGACCAGAGTCTATAGCAAAGAGAGATAGAGCAATTAGATATCACTACCGAGGCTCTCTCAACTCACAGGCCATGAGGAAATGCAAATAAATTGCGACAGCTACAGAGTAACAGTAAACTTCTGGGCTCCATGTCACTTACTGCAAACCCATCATACAAGGATGACTTCGTGAACTTTTTTAGATTTTAATAAATAATTTCTTCCTCAATATATATGTTTTCTCTCAATCATACTGTCATGTTCTTTCTCCCTCCTTGTTGAAAATGTTGAATGCCCTTGTATTGACATTCACCTTATATGTACACATGGGAAGTACAAACTGAAATAATTGGTTTTGATGGACAAAAAAATAAATCATTGTAGAAAGATGATGTGAAGTGGAAATTGAGGTTTGGGGGAGCGATGATGGATAGATAAAGCTCTATTAGTTATATAAATAAAATTTCAAAAAATAAGTCAAATAACATAACAAAATAATAAGTCCCCCATGATCTTTGGCTTGATTGTACTTTTAATCTATGATAGGATGAGAGCAAACTATGATTCCCCACAGTATATCTGCAGAAACTGATGAGCTTTCAAACAAGCACATATTTAATACTGAGGCATAATTATATTCTGACAGCTCTATGCCTACATTTTCAATCTCTGTCAATGCAAATTAGATACTTAGTAGAGAATCCAGATATTACCTTTGAGTTGTGTAGTAATATTTCATTTTTATTTTAATAAATAAAGCTTGCCTGAAGATCAGAGAGTAAAACAGTCTCTGACTAGTCAGCCTTAAATCCAGTCTTTGGTGACAAACATCTTTAACGCCAGTAGCCACACAGGTTTCCCATAGAAACTGGGCTGTGGTGGTGCATGACTTTAATCCCAGCCCTAAGGAATATAAGTAGGAGACAGCTCTCAGACACAGTCTCAGTCTGAAATTCCTAGAGGCAGGTTCACCATTTCAAACAGAGGTAGAAGTAAGAGCCAGTGACTGGCTGTTTTGCTTGTCTATCCTTCAGACTGAACATGAATATCTGTCTCTGGGTTTTTTATTAATCGTGCTACAGACTTCCCATTTTAGATAATCAACTTTGAGTATATTTTAGCAATATACTGCTCTAGAAGAATTAAGCATTAATATAAGCTTAAATTTAAAATTCATGTAAAATTTATTAAAATTACATTAAACCCACATTTAAGCTTCAACAATGAGTGTCGCAGCTTCTACTGGTCATCTTGAGAAGAACAGCAACTCCTGTTTAGTTACCATAAGATGCCCAGGAAACCTGATACCTTCCTCTGAATTCATGATGAAAAAGAAGCCAGAGAATTTTTAAAATGTCTATGTAGGATAAAAAGAATGTGAACTCGTTCTACTCACCTCCACTTCTGAACCTATTTACTTATTATCATTTATCTATATGAGTTTCTCCATCTAATTACTACTTCGACATTGCTTGGAGTGTTATCAATCTGTCATTCCATGTGAGTTTCTCCCTCTGAGGTCTGTAAATGATTAAATATGTTCACTGTTGTTTGTGCTTTATTGAGTTTTTTGTCTAATGTGTGTCTCTTGACAATTATCCTGACCATGAATTCTTACCCTCTTAAAATATTTCACAAGAAAGGAAACATGAAGATAATAAAATTTACATAGGACCATGGTGAACACCCTTTCCATCTCAACCCATATAGGGGCAAACCACTCTTCCACAAGGGTCACCTAAGACCACAGGAAAACACAGATATTGACCTCATAATCACTGTAGTAACAGAATTACAGTTATACAGTGGCAACACAGATAGTTATATGATTGGTGGTCACCACAACATAGGAAACTGTATTAAAGTGTTGCTGTTCACTTATTAGTGGATTCTAGCCAAAAACAAAAAATATTGAACCCATAGCTCATGATTGTAGAGAAGCTAAGTAATAAGGTGAACCCAAAGAAAAACATGTATAGATCCTCCTGGAAACTGGAAGCAAACGAGATCACCAGGCAAGTTCTGAGCATGGGGGTGTGGAGGAGGAAGGGGAGAGGGGAGAAGTGGAGGGCTGGGGAGAGCTTGGGGGAATGGGATGGTTGAGATGGAGGAAGGACAGATATAGGAACAGGAAAGGAGATATCTTAATTGAGGGAACCATTTTGAAGTTGGCAAGAGGCTTGGCTCTAGAAGGGTTCCCAGGAGTCCATGGGGATGACCCTATCTAGGACCCTGAGCAGTGGAGGAGATGGTGCCTGAACTGGTCTTGTCCCGCAGTCACTGATAACTATCTTGAATATCACCATAGAACCTTCGTCAGGCAACAGATGGAGATAGAGACGGAGACCCACATGAGAGCACTGGACTGAGCTCCCAAGGTCCAGTTGAAGAGCAGAATGAGGGAGAATATGAGCAAGAAGTCAGGACTGTGAAATGTTGGTCCACCCATTGGGACAGTGTGCCTGAGCTAATGGGAGCTCACCAACTCCTGCTGGACTAGGAATGAACGAGCATGGGATCAAACAGGACCCTCTGAATGTTTTTGACAATTGGGGCAGACTGAGGGGGCCAATGATAATGGCAGTGGGATTCTTCTCTATTGCATGTACTGGCTTTTTGGGATCCTAATCTCTTTGGATGCATATCTTGTTCAGTCTGGAGGTAGGGGGGAGGTCCTTGGACTTCCCACAAGGCAGGGTATCCTGCCCTATCTTAGGACTGGAGAGTGGTGGGGGGGTATGCAGAGGATATGGAGGGAAGTGGGAAGAAGGGAGGAAGTAGGAATTTTGATTGGTATTATTTATAAAGTAATTAAAAAGATAGAAAAGGAAGGTGAAGAACAACTGACAGGGTGTACATAGTCACAGGATGATTGCAAGCAATACAATTGAAAATGATTTATGATATCAAAGAGCAACTCAAAGTAATTTAACTTCATTAAATTACATGACTTACTTCATTGAAATGACGGGTGGATGCATATCTTGATTGGTACATGTTAGATACGAAATGAAGACTACAAGTCAGTTGGCTCTGTCTCCTGGCAGGTTTCAGGAGCAATCCTCCTTCACTGACTAGTAGGTTATAGTCAGGTCCTGGCTAGAACCAGGAACCAGCTGAGAGCTGGTCTCCAGCCAGGAGCCCGACTGACAAAAACCCTTTGTGAAGGGACGAATATTATCTCCAGTCGCCTCGGATTGGCTAAGTGTGTGATATCATCTAGAGAATGGATTTGGGCCAATCACGAGACAGATCTCAAAGCTACCAATGGAAATTAAGGGCCTGCTGTAACTATGGAGATTTCCAGCTAAGCTGCTATTTCATGTCTCTCTCCCCCTCCCTCTTGTTACCACAGAAACAGGGAAACTGAAACTAGAAAGGCAGAATAAAGTGTAAATAAACATAAAATCTGACTAGAATTGACAAAACAGGAAACTAATCAATGGTGCCTGAAGCGTGAGCATGTACCTGGCTCCTTAGGAATAGATCCTGGCTTCCTATAAGAAAGCCTGCATTTCTGTCTGAGCCATTTTAAACGTAACTCTGTGAAATATTTTTGCTAAATATTTGCTATCTGTCTGTGCCAATTTTCATAACTGCTATGAATGTACACATGAACCATCACATGGAATTGGAACTATTAGAGTGACCTACAAAACGATGATTAAAGAAAGAAATGGTGAGTGCTATCCCTGGTCAAGCAATGTACCCTATGATCATGGAAGGTCTTGAAGTGTCATAATGGTAAATAAGTAATTTATGATGCATTATGAAATAAAAACCTTCAAAATATCTCTGCGTGTGTGTGTGTGTGTGTGTGTAGGTGTTTGTGTGTGCTCAGTTTTGAAGTGAGGAATAAGCACAAGAGTGCATAAAGGAAGCATACAGAAAAAACTGTTTTCTCTGTTGCCTTCATTTCTTTAGAATGTCTTACTCGATATAAATATGTAAATATTATGTGTTTCTAAAGCCCACCATCCCTAACATAATCCAAAATCCTATCCTACCTCTAACATCACTATTGTGTCATAATTTGAAGAACTCTCTTTTTTCTTTGAGTGTGTATGTGTTTGTTGGTGTGTATGTGTTTGTGTGTATCTGTGTGTGTTTCTGTGTGTTTCTGTGTACATATGTGTATGCAAGTGTGTGTGGCTGTTTTCTTATTTTTATTTTTGTGATTATAATTTTATTGCAACATATATTCCTTCCCTTCTTCTAACCCTCAATATACCACTTCACATTTTTCTTCAAATTCATATTCTCTTTTACACTAATTGTTATTGCATGCATATATGTATGCACACACACACACACACACACACATATATATATATATATATATATATATATATATATATATTATTAAATATACACTGAAGAGTAAGACTAATGCTACTTGCATGTATGTTTTCTAAGCTAACCTTTTGGTAGGTTAGAAATAATTGGTGTGCTGCTCCCTGGGAAAAGCCACATCTTCCATTTCCAGCTTTCCTCAATTGCCTATAGTTGCTTGTGTTCAGTTAAGACCTATTTGACTTTTCTTTGTTCTGATTAGCATGTTCTTTGCTATCATTCCTATTCATTTCATTTTCATGTAGTTATATTCTGCAGAACTTATAGGTGGAGCTTCTGATATTCCTGGAATATTCAATATCATAGCCCACTCCCTGATCGTCTGACTCTTAACAACTTTTCTGCCCACTTCACTGCAATGTACCATGAGCATATGTATGTGTGGAAGTGTTTTTGTAAATGCATCCATTATGATTGTGCAAGTTTCTGAAAAAGGAGGACAATCTCATGTCCTAAGCAGCTATGATGGCTATAACCACATTAATGAACAGCACGGCACAGTAACTTGAAATGTGCAGTACTAGCACAAGTATCTAGGTGGTATTCAATGCCTCTCCCTTTGTGCTTATGACCTGCTCAACAGCAGGAAGACAATGCTTGCTATTGGAAATATAGTTAATTACTCAGTGGTGATGAGTGGTATAGATAAGGGAGGAGAATTGACATCAACAATTTATTAATGCACCTTAGCAACTTATGAAATTTTGTCCTCATACACTGAGATAAATGGAGGCTTCTCTCATCGTGAAGAAATCCTCCGTTGTAACAGAGAGATCATCTCAGAAAACAATAGCCAGTCAAAGTATAGGGTTATGGAGCCAAGGCTCCCTCGTTTCTTAATAGAAACTGAGCTCATTTAGGGTTGCCTGTGTCTTCATAAATGTGTGGAACTCTCCTGGAAGCTGGGTGTTTTCTGAGATCAAACGTTACTAAAAAAAATAAATTTATCCTTCCTCAGCAGTTCATTAATTGCCATTGACTATTAAAATAAGAGTAAGATTTCGTTCCTTCCTGTAACAACCATCCTGCGATTTTGGCTAGCTTGACATTATACAAATCATGTACATGCAGTTTTATCTGCTTAAAGCACATATGTGCAATGTTGCTATTATGTTCATAAATACTATATTAACTCAAATATCTAATAATTTGGGTTCACTTGAAATAGTTACTTTCAATAAATTTCACCAAGTAATCTAGTTTGGCTAGATGTCAAAACTCAAGAGATCTGTCATTGCCAATCACGCCGTGGGATTGCATGCCCAAAATACTATTCCTGGATTTTTACCTGTGTATTCTAATAATAAACACTGATGTTCATAATTTCAAATTATGTATGCTACTGAATGAGCCAACTTCTGACCCAGGAATATTTTACCATAAAGGGAAAAGAAATACACTGAATATAATTCAAGGATCACAATGATATTCACTCTATGTAAAATAATGCAAATTTCTGAGCCAATGCCCTATATTTAATAGCATGATTGTAAAAATAACCTTAGTAAAGCACTTAGGACACCAAGTATCATTTGTTCTGAGCAAGTATCAAGATTTCAAAACTAATGATATTAAACCAAATAGCAATTAATATTTAACATAAAATTCTATCTATTAGCACCAATCATTTCTTTCACACATCACTATGAATTACCGTATTAGGTATAGGGCACTAATTGCTTTCCTTCATTTAAACACCAATGTAAAATTTGGTAATAGTCAACAAACTATAGAAGACTCTGAAATTATGCTGGTCAGTAAAATATGCCCTGAAACCAATGGCCTAGAATCTTGTAATCAACAACAATGATATAAATCAACAGTGTTGCTAATACAATTGAAAAACCTGTAAAGATACTTGGGATGGTTTTCTTAGCTATTTTCTCAAATGCGAAAATAATTATCTTCTTAAATAAAAACTCATAGCCAGATATTTTGGGGGTGAAAGCTGAAAGATCAGAGAAGCAGAGCAGCAGACAGTCACTAGTTCTTACCTTTAAGAAATCCTGGACTGGACTCTCTGAACATGGCGAACTATGAGGGCTGATGAGACGCAAAAGACAATGGCACGGGGGTTTCATCCTACGTAATGTGATGGCTTTGTGGGAGCCCAGCCAGTTTGGATATTCACCTTCCTAGATATGGACGGAGGTGGGAGGTCCTAGGTCTTACCACAGGGCAGAAAACCCTGACTGCTCTTTGGACTGGAGAGGGAGGGGGAAAGGAGTGGGGGGAGAGGGAGAAGGGTGGGAGGAGGGGGCGTAGGGGGGGAGGAGGGGGAGGGAAATGGGAGGCTGGGAGGAGGTGGAAATTTGTTTTTTTTCTCCTTTTCTCAATAAAAAAAAAAAGAAATCCTCATACTGAGCACAGAAGCCTGTCTCTACAAGTCCTCAGATTGAATGCCTTTAGCTCCTGTCGCCTCCCTCCTTATATTTCTCTCCCCACCCAAGCATATCCCCTCTCATCTCTACTTCCCCAGTATTTGAATTAAAGGCATATGACTGCCGAGAACTGGGATTTAAGGTGTTTGCCACCACTCTTTGAGACTGGATTTATTTAGTGTAGCCCAAGGTGACATGGAACTCACAGAAATCCCTCTGCCTCTTCCTCCAGAGTTCTGGGATTTAATGTGTGTGACACCACCGCCTGACTTCTGAGGCTAACTAGTGGCTAGCTCCACACTCTGATCCTCAGGCAAGTTTTGTATGTTATAACACAAACAATATCTCACTGCATTACCTCTTTTTTGTCAGAAATAAAAAAGTTTATAACTAATAAAAAACTATATACAATAAGTACAATAACTATATACAATACAAACAGGCAATAAATAAATCAATAATGTCTTGCCCATAAACATTTGACAAATTCAGAGAAAATACCCCATTATCTATCCTAATTAGGTGAGTACAAAAGATAGTACCTAAGTCACTTTCTATTCTAACTTGCATTACCAAAACTATCTCTTAATGTCTCTGAATCCTATGTACTTTACAACTCTTTAGTAAATTTCTTTTCTGAATCTGGTGAGAAAGAAAACAATAACTATATTTAGTCCTCATCTGCCTCAGAGACATGTGAAGGAAAGAATATTAACTGTGTAAGCAGGAAATGCAAGTTTTCTTAACTCTATTCTTCCTCCAATAAGGAGAAATGTGTCCTAATTATTTTCTTAGTTATACCCTTGTGAAAATCTATCACAGTATTAACAGCTTCACTTTCATATGTTACAAGTGCCACCTCTACATACAGCAGGTATGAATAGTATCAGCAAAAAGTTGTCTTGTGTTGTGGACATTTGTCATGTCCTAAGTTTTCCTGTGTCCTCGTGGATAGACATACATCTGAGACACTCTACTTGCTGCCCTTTGTACATTGCTGATTTTGTGATCAAGAAAAATGGAAGCTCCTTTCTTTTCCTTCTATTACTTTTCAATGTGTCATACCATGTACATACCACATGCATACATATGAGAATCACTAATTACAATAAATGTATCTGAGGGATAAGCAAATAAATTATTATAGAAGGAGAATGTGTACTGAAATTTCAATTGTATTTTAATAAATAATGGTTGCCTGGAGATCAAAAAGTAAAACAATCAGTCTTACAGACCAGGCAGTGGTTATGCACACCTTCAATCAAGTAGCCTCACTAATTGCCATAGAAACTGGGAAGTGCATGTCTTTAATTATAGTTATGAATTCCTTTAATCCCAGCCCCAGAGAGGATTATAAAATGGGAGAAGACAGCTCTCAGACATAGTCTTATTCTGAGATTCGTGGAGGCAGGATCACCTGTTTGGACTGAGGTCGAGGGAAAAGCCAGTGGCTGGCTGTTTTGCTTTTCATATCTTTAGATTGAACCCCAGTTTCTCTCTCAGAGCTTTTCTTAATCATGCTTCAAGGAGGTGAAGTTTTAATAGAAGTTTGCCTAAGTGATGGTTTATATGACAAAGCACTATTGCATAAATGTATGAACATTCCAGAATAAATCAAATAAAAATTACAAAATAATAAAAGGTCCCATGTCAATTTTTGATTGACTGTACTTCAAAACTGTGATCCCCATGATGTGTCTGTAGGAGCTGATGATATTTAAGGATGTATATGATTGAGTACATAAGGATGATAACATTCAGACTTCTCTATGGCTACTGTCCAATCTTTGTCAAAAAATTCCATTATCATTAGTGTAAGCAGATAGTTCTTATGACTTCATGTTTCATAGAAACAATTATAAGAACTTAGCAATATAATGTCCTAAGACAAAATATTAATGTTTGTTTATATATAAATTGAAAATTAAGATTAAAATAATTTAATTAACTCTAATAATTGAAACATTAACATTTGAAGATTACAGTAATAATTACTAGAATAATGTAGTGAATATATAATGAATACTTACAAACATCAGCATCCATTTGAGTATATTCTTACATATATCAGCATCCATTTGAGTAGAGCTTAACTTTCTTATAAAAGAAGAGTGTAAGTATCTTTGACTTTATACTTAATGGAAAAGTTTATCCCATAGAAATATAGACAGGCCCCTTACCTTGCTTCATCTCAAATACTGGAGTGTCCAGAGAGGGAACTGTAAACAAATGTATTTGCCACACATTAGAAACAATGTGTACCTGAGAAGAGAATTAGATTAGAACATACAGTATGTGTGATTCTTGATGAAAGCAGAATGGAAAAAAAGAGGAAGTTACACTTATAGTTCCCTGTTCTCAGACTGTCAACTGTTACTAGGGAAGCTTTTCACCAAGACCCCACCCCAAATCCTGAATACAGATCCAATTAAAACTGAGAGCAAATGAATAACATGTTCCATACAGTAGAGTCTTGCTTCACATACAAACCATTCAATGCCCAGCAGTAGGTGGCACAAATACAGGGCCATTAGTGGCATTTTTGGAGGTTCTTTGTCTCATAATTCTTGTCAGCAATTCTTTATCCTCATATATCCTTTGCCTATATGTAATGGTTTACAATTTGGGGTGTTGTAAGGAGCCACCTGTTTGTTTCTCAGCTGCCCAGCCCCAAAATAATCACACAGAAACTATTCTTTAAATCAGTGCTTGGCCCAGTAGCTCTAGCTTCTTATTGGCTAACTCTTACATCTTCATTTAACCCATCTCCATTAATCTGTGCATCACCACAAGGTCGTGGTCTAACAGTAAAGTTTAAGTGTGTCCATCTCCAGCAGCAGCTTCGTGGCTTCTATCTAACTCAGCCTCCTTTCTCCAAGCATTCAGGTTATTTTTCTCCACCTAGCTCTGTCCTACCCTAACAGGTCAAGCCTGGTTCTTTAACCAATGGTATTCATAGCATACAATGTGAATCACCTCCCCTTTTCTATTTAAATAAAAAAGAAGGTTTTAATTTTAACATAGTAAAATTAAATGTAACAAAACCGTTATCAAGCAAGATTACAGTTAAAATATTTATATCTATTTTATTTTTTATGATTACTAAGGAAATCTATAATTATAACTATAACTTGATTTAAACTTCATCAAAGACTCCAGATGAATATAATATTTACTAAGTAAACAGGAAGTACATTATAAGCAACTTCAAAACCTCTAGAATTGATACAGACATCCTGTTGTCTAGACAGTCTCCCAAGGTTCTTCTGTACTGCTTGGGCATACATCTTCAGCCTACAGGCCCTTAGTATCCAGCAAACTTTTCCACAAATCAAGAAATTTCAAAGACAGTTCCACCTATATTGGCAGTTTGTTAGTCACATTTTTCTGTGTCCTGCAGAATTTCTAGCAGACTCTTTCATAAAGAGGGAACCATGAAGGACAGTCTCACCTTTAGGTAATTTCAGCAGTCATTTCTTTCTGGTTCGTGTATGTCCAGTTCATCTCAAAGCCCAGGAAGAGCAGTTTCTTGAGCAAATGGCTAGCAAACTCCATAAGTAGTCACTTCAATGTCCATCTTCCTTTTGATGTAATTCATACTGCCAGGAGTTGAGGTGTCTCACTGTCATTAAAAGTCCTAAGTTCTTAAAAAAATTAAATGCCATATACTCTAGTCTTTCAAAGGTTTGAAGAACGTCTAACTGAATTAAATCTCTATATATCTAGAAATCCTAGCTAACATGACTACAAGCTTGACTATTATAGATGATTATCTAGAACCTGAATTTATTAATTATGAGCAGAAATAAAGAAGCTAAGTAAGAAGAATCTTCATCTGGTGATGGATGGAGACAGAGACAGAGACCCACACTGGAGCACTGGACTGAGCTCCCAAGGTCCCGATGGGGAGCAGAAGGAGGGAGAACATGAGCAAAGAAGTCGGGACCACAAGGGGAACACCCACCCACTGAGACAGTGGAGCTGATCTATTGGGAGCTCACCAAGGCCAGCTGGACTGTGACTGAAAAAGCATGGGATAAAACTGGACTCTCTGAGCATGGCGAACAAGGAGGGCTGATGAGAAGCCAAGGACAATGGCACGGGGTTTTGAACCTACATAATGTGCTGGCTTTGTGGGAGCCTAGCCAGTTTGGATGTTCACCTTCCTAGGAATGGACGGAGAGGGGAGGACCTAGGACTTACCACAGGGCAGGGAAGCCTGACTGCTCTTTGGACTGGAGAGGGAGGGGGAGAGGAGTGGGGGGAGGGGGAGAAGGGAGGGAGGAGGGGGAGGGAAATGGGAGGCTGGGAGGAGGAGGAAATTTGTTTTTTTTTCTTTTCTCAATAAAAAAAGTTTAAAAAAAGAAATATATATATATTTCTTATTAAGTTATATTAATATATATCATGTATATTAGCTTATAAAAATGCTAAACCCCACTTATGAACTTATACCGTGCCATTACTGGGGAAATACGGCACTGCCTGATTTCCCTGCCCAGTCCAACATGGTGGAGGAGGTCCATTGACTGCCTCTGGGCTGCACACACCCCAGTTCCAAGTATTCAGCAGATCTATGTTGTGCCATTAAGCAGGTTGCAGTACTCTGCTCACAAAACCCATCAAATACTCCAAAGCCAGACCTTGTTAGTTTGTACTTGCATCATGGCCCAAGAGGCCACCATTTCAAAATGACATGGCTTTTCTTCTGCTATCACTGAATCAGGAAGTTCTCTCGTAAAGGATCTGCAGCACTATGCCAGTAAAACGCTAGGTACCAAGAAACCATACCTAACTTTATTCTTTTGTGTCTAAATTACTTTTTAAACTTTTCCAGGTTTTACATAAATGCGGTCGAATAGGTTGTCATACCAATTTGTGGTAAGAACTGCCTGTTTGTTTCCCAGCTTTTCAGCCTAAAAATAATCACACAGAAACTTTATTATTTAAATCACTGCTTGGCCCATAGCATTATTTTCTTATTGGCTAACATTTACATCTTAATTTAACCCATTGCCATTAATCTGTGCATCACCCTGAGGTCGTGGTCTAACAGTAAAGTTTCAGTGAATTTGTCTCTGGCAGCAGCTCCATGGCTTCTCTCCAACTCAGCCCCCTTTCTCCCAGCATTCAGTTTATTGTTCCCCACCTAGATCTGTTCTACCTTGTCAGGCCAAGCCAGTTTCTTTATTAACCAATGGTATTTGCAGCATACTGAGGGGAATCCAACATCATTTGTAGTTTTGTGGCATATATGTTTGTGTGAACATATGTGTCTTTGCATCTGTGTACTTCTCCTTTTCTTTGGCTATTATTCTTATATTTGTTTCTTTTGTGCGATTTGGATGTTTTTATTTTTATTACTATTGATATTATCATTATTATTGATATTTTACTATTATTATCATTGCTATTATTATTAAATGCCTGAGTATATTCAATTGAAAGAAAGAATGAAAGACAGAGAGAGAAAGAGAGAGAGAGAGAAAGAGGGAGAGAGAGAGAGAGAGAGAGAGAGAGAAACAGACAGACAGAGTATAGATTTGGACTAGTGGGAATGTGAGAAAGGAGTAGGAGGACAGGAAACAGAAAACCATAGTAATTATATATTGTGTGGAACAAAAAACTATCTTCAATGAAAAGACTTCATGCAAATAAAACATATTGTCAGCAAATGTTTCAGCTATGAGCTCTCAGAGTTTCAGTTTGCCAAATAAGAAATGTACTTGAAGAAAATTATTCACACAGTAGGTCTATGAAGGGAGTGTAAGGAGCAGCAGGTCTCCTGTCATGGTTAGATACCGAAGGCTGAGATGAATGGCATGCATTACAGATAAAGCCAAAAACCAAAGCTGAATGAGAATGATGCATCTTAAACGGGATGCTGCTGCTTACTTCCTGCAGAGGAAAAAGGAGCAGGTTGACTCAGGCTGCATGTGAGAAATTTTAGCAAGTACCTGCCTATGCTGGATTTCAAAGGAATCTCTCTTCTGGCAGGTTTCAGGAGCAATCCTCCTTCACTGACTAGTAGGTTATAGTCAGGTCCTGGCTAGAACCAGGAACCAGCTGAGAGCTGGTCTCCAGCCAGGAGCCTGACTGACAAAAACCCTTTGTGTAAAGACAAATATTATCTCTGGTTGCCTCTGATTGGCTGAGTGTGTGCAATCATCTAGAGAATAGATTTGGACCATTCAAGAGGCAGATCTCAAAGCTAGCAATGGAAATCAAGGGCCTGCTGTAACTATGGAGATTTCGTTCTGAGCTGCTATTGCATGTCTGCCCCCCCCCCCCGTTGTTACCACAGAAACAGGGAAACTGAAACAAGAAAGACAGAAAAAATGTAACTTAACATGAAATCTGGCTCCATGTGACAACCAAGGAAAACAATCAGTGTTTCCTGGAGCGTGAGCATGTACCTGGCTCCTTGGGAATAGATACTGGCTTCCTATAAGAAGGCCTGCATTTCTATATGAGCCCTTCTCAATTTGATTCTGGGCAGCCAAGTGCAGGTTGCTGCTGAATATTTGCCATCTTTCTACGTCAGTTTTCATAACTGCTGTGAATATACACATGAGCCATAACACGGAATTGGGACTATTAGATTGACTTACAAAGGATGATTAGATTAAAGAAAAAAATGGGAGTTCTACCCCTGGTCAAGCAATATACCCTATGAGCATGGAAGGTCTTGAACTTTCAATGGTCAAGAAATAATTTAAGATGAATTACAAAAAAAAAAAAAAAAAACAACTTTAAATTTTTTTTGCATGTTTGTGTGTTTACGTATGTGTGTATCTAGGTGTGTATGTGTCCACATGCAATTATGAAATGATGAATGAGCTCAGAGAGAGTGCAGAAAGGAAACATACAGAAGTGAACTCAACTGTTTTCTCTGATACCTTCATTTCTTTAGGATGTCTTATTCAATAGAAGTATATTGTTATTTTGTGTTTCTGAATCCCACCATCCATAACATAATTTTAAATCCTTCCCTACATCTAACATCACTATTGTGTCATAACTTAAAGAACTCTATTTTCTTTGTGTGTATGTATTTATGTGTGTCTGTTTCTGTGTTTATCTGTGAGTGCTTATACTTATGTGTGTGTATGCATTTGTGTATGCTACTGTGTGACTGCTTTCTTATTCTTATTTTTGTGATTATAATTTAATTACAACATATAATCCTTCCAAACTTCAATCCCTGAGCACTACACAGAGACTTCCCTTGTTCTCCTTCTCTTACTACCACTGGGGATGCTAATGAGCCTGGAAGTCAGGAGGCCCTCAGGCTGTCATTTGTTCACTCTTCATATCCACCTTTCTCTCATTCACTCCCCTTTCTTTTGCTCAGACAGTCTCCAAATGTAAGGCCTTCTCCATGCAAATAGACCATGCATCTAACACTTCCAAAAATTCTGGGACATGGTAACTCATGGGAACTAATTTGGATACAGCCTGCTTATGTCTTGAGGATCCTTGAGTCTCATCTTTGAACTTGCACTGATAATTGTGCAGGGAAGTTTCCATGAGCTCTGTGGTCTTCAAACTCCTAAAACGTGCAGACACCCTACTATCTAGCAAACACATTTTGGATATGAAATAACCCTGTGATAGGATAGTTTTTGACCCCTGATTTTACATTGATTCTGTAACTATCGTGTATTCTGTTACACATTTTGACCTTTCTAGAAGAAAATTTAAAAGAAAAAATAAAATCCTTCTGATACCTTTCCAGAACTCAGCCTCAATTTATTCTACTGTACAATGAACAATATCCACTGCTGAGCTGAATTTGAGACTTTCTATTTTAATATTTAAACTGATGGAGACTATTTCATATGATGGAATGGGAAAGATTCTTCCCCTTTGTAATTAACAAGTCTTCTTAATGTTTGCCATCCCTCACTATTCAGTTCACTTTTGCTACCATGACCAAAGCCTGAACTTTATTAACTCCTTTTTTACTTCTCAAAGGGTCTTTTGTGGCACATGGGGAGTAAGGAATGAAAACAAGATACTGTCTCAGATTAAAAACCATTCTCAAAATGGCAAAGAATGGCTGTAGGAACATAGAAATAGGAGCTACAAAATGTAAATTGGGCAGTCACTCCTACTTCTCTACCCCTGCTGAGACACAAGAATACCCAGTAGCCTTGCCATCCAGTGTGTTCAGGATCTTACCTCAGAAAACACACAGAAAGAAAGGTGAAAGGCACATTTTTCAAAGCAATACAAGTGATTGGTTTGGTTTTTCAATGTTTTTATATATGGAGAAATTCTCTTGTTTTCATGAATTGTAAAGGAATTTGGAGATAGACATACACTAGGTTCTGCCCTTTCTAATGGGTCTCTTAGCCTGTTGGCCATTACTGGAAAGAATAGTCTTTATGTTCTTAAGAATTCTTTGCCTTCTACTTAATGTCTGCCATGATTTCTGCTCAAAAGTCCAGATATCCTTTCTTTCATTTTTTTCCCTTGTTGAGCACTGGGTTCAGGCTTGCAGAAATTTAGATATCTTTTGGATGTATAAAATATTATAAAAGTGTCATGTGCTGTTTTACTTCACTGAGAAACTAGTTCTGGAGATAAGATGTAGCTGGTCCATCTCAGCCCAGAGAGATTTTGTCTCAAAATTTACTTCAGCATCTCTCTCCTAAGTCATGAAAGCCCTGTGACAGGGAAAGGGTGAACAAAGGACCAATTAAAAAACAACAACAACAATATGTGCTTGAGCATTGTTATTTGGTAAACTATTTCAAACATCTACATGTCACTAGGAGTTATATTGCTGTATATAGGTGTCTATTAAAAAAAGCAAACTGGATACTTGTACATGGAAAAGATGAAAGTTCGGAACCTCCATTAAAATCTCTAGGAAATAAATCCAGCTTCTAAGTTTCTAACAGGGCTATCTCAGGTAAATTCTGTTTGATGATTTAAACATAAATTTGATTATGATTATGATGAACACAGAAAGCAAACTTAAAACACACAAAAAAAATCTTTCTATATGCCTCCGAAGTCATAAAGACTAACTTGCTTTCTACAAGATTTACTTGGAAACTCACAAGGCTTAATGGTGTAGCATTAAGAATACAGGCAATATTAACTTATTGCATTATTCTATGTATGCATTTTGGGATTTAACCTTTCAAAATTATTTATTTATTTATTTTGCATAGCAGTGACAGCTTTCAATCCCTCCTCTCTTCTCATTTTCCCCCACTTCTTTCTACCCACTTTCCCATCCACTCCTTCTCCATCTCCATTCAGAATGGGCAAGGCCTCCCATGGGAGTAAACTAATTATAGTATATCAAGTTGAGGTAGGACCAAGTCCCCCCCCCCCCTTGAATCAAGGCTGGACAAGGCATCCCATAGAATTGATTCCAAAGAGCCAGTTCATGCATCGGGAACAGGTCATGTAGATCTGTTTTTATTATGGTGATATTGTACAATATCTTTTAAACTAAAAAAAAATCCTTATTTATAACTCTAGCTGTGCCTGCTTAAAATAATTACAGCTGAACCTATTAATATACCTTCAAAAATAATAAGGGTAGATAGAGCCATTCAACCTTTTCCTATTGTTCAGTGACTCCTCATAAGTAGTGATACAAAACAGGACCCTTATAATATGAGACTTCAATGTATTCTGTGAAATCTGGGATGTAGGGGTTAAAACATGAAAAATAGGGAGGGGGAATCCACCTATGTAACAAATAAAAAATATTATGTTTTATGTATACTGAATGAAGGCCCCAGATATTGTTTAATACTTCCCTTAAAGAAAGTGTTTTACAATTAATAGGAAAATTTTTATTATTGCTGGTCTCATTATATTTATATATTTAATAAGGAAAACATATATTAAAATGACTAAATATAATTATATGTATTTAGCTCTGTGATTCTTCCTCTTTTTCTAGTTTTTTTCTATAAAATGTCCCTCAATTTAATATCACAAATACCTCTAAAGCACTTGTTGAAATATAAACATTCTTTTTTCTTTTGACTTGGAAGTTTGTTGATTTCAGGGCTTAAAAACTTTAAAATTACAAGCACAGTAAGAGTAAAATTAGCTAACACCTTAGAATTAAATAATTGGTTAATGGTAAAAATGCCTATGTACAGATAGTCTTAATTAAATATTCCATCCACTATATGTAATTTGCATTGTACTCTCGTATAGAAAAATAAATATAAAGAATAGGTAGATATAAGAAAGCCTTTTAAGTAAAGGTAAAATATAAATAATTTTATTTTAATTGAAAATTTTTTAAAGCATTTGACTAAGAATGGATTTATGTCCACCCACAAAATCTCTTCTATTTTCCCTTTGCAGGGAGATCACAGTGTCCTGCTTGGGCTTTCCTTGTTACCTAGCATCTCTGTGTCTGTGACTTGAAAAATAGTTATCCTTTAAATTACAACTAATATTTACTTACTAGTAAGTATATACCATGTTTGTCTTTCTGTGTCTGGGTTAATTCACTCAGGATTTTTTTTCTAGTTCCATTCATATTTCTTCCAATTTCTTTGTGTCATTATTTTTAACAGATGAGTAATACACCATTATGTAAATGTACCACATTTTGGGAGGGGTTGAAACATGAAGATTCAGAATGGGAAGGGGTAGCACTGAATGAACTGACTGGACAGGGGCATTGTGGGGTGAGGAAGAAGCCTGGTACAAGGGAAACTCACAACATCCTACACAGATGACCCCAGCTAAGACTCCTAGCAGTTGTGAATACTTAGCCTGAATTGGTCATCTTTTGAGACTAGGCAAGACATCCAGTGAAAGGAATGTATCAACAACCCAGGGACATAAACTTCAACAGACTGTCCTGCTTATGGGATATACTGAGGTAAGAGTGGTACAGAGATTGTGGGAGTGACCAACCAATGACTGGTCCACACTAATACCCATGCCACAAGATTGAGTCCAAACCTAACATTGCCTGCAGTTCCAGGATGCAAAAGCTCAATGACCCAGGGGCCTAGAATAGAACAAAATACAACTGTAGAATAAAATCTACATTAGTGTAATATTGCCTAACAACATTCTGCTATTCTCATTGGTCATACTCAATATACTCAATAGTCATATTGCCTTCCTGCAGCAAGTAGTAGAAACACATGCAGAGACACCCAGTCAAACATTAGGTTAAGCTATGTGAATTCTGCAGAAGAAAGGCAGGAAGGATTATAGGAGTCAAAGGGTTCAAGGGAACCAAAAGAAAACCCACAGAATCCATTGCTTTTTCAGACCCAGGCCAGCTGGCCTTGGTGAGTTCCTGATAGAACAAACCCATTGTCTCAGTGTGTGGGTGCACCCCTCATGGTCCTGAGTTCCTTGCTCATGCTCTCTCTCCTTCTGCTCCTGATTTGGACCTTGGGATTTAAGTCCGGTGCTCCAATGTGGGTCTCTGTCTTTGTCTCCTTTCATCCCTGACACTGTGATTTGTTTAGAGTTCAGCAGAGGAGATTACAACACTTTAGCTGACAAGCAGGGAACTTTCATTGGATGACCTAGGCCCTCTGCATATATGTGATACTTTGTAGCTTGGTCTTCTTCTGAGACTCACAACAATGGAAGCAGCTGCTGTCTCTGACTCCTTTACTTACTTCTGGAACTCCACTCCTCATACTGTGTTGCTTTATACAGTCTTACTATTGGACTAGTAGCAAGTTGTTTAGTCTTAGTACAACGTGATGTGCTATATATTGCATCCCTTACAAAGCTAGAGTTGGTCTGACACTGTAGAGAAAAGCAATAGGAGTTGGAAGTCCTTAATTTTCTGCTCATTATTATCCTGTGTTGAGGGTAACATGAAATTTACTCTGGTGGGGCTATGACCTAACAGGGAGGTTACTAGTTAAATTTTGGAACATCTTGCTGAAAAAATAGATTTTAAATATTTTATAATAAATTTGGAGATTATCTTACACTAAGTAAACCATAATTTTGCTTTAAACTTCTTTTGAATTACTTGCTCTAAGTTTAACTTTAACAATTGCCTACCTGACATACATAGAGAGAGTAGGCAGAGTCAGAGAGATGCCTTGTAGCTGCTAAAGGACAAAAATGAAGGAACTTAAGTAGTAATTGTGTTGATGCACAGGTTAATACAAAGGGGTTAATTTAAGATATAAGAGATAAATAGGAATATGCCTGCCTGAGTTATTGTTCAAACAGTGTTGTAATTAATATAGTTTCTATGTCATTACTTGGGTCTGGGTGGGCAGAAAACAAACAAGCAGATTCCAGTTACAAAATGGCACCCACAGTCTGGGACATGAATTCCCAAAAGACCTAAAATTGCTTTTAATAATTCAAGAAAGAAAGAAGGGCTCTATACCCACAAAAATTGTCACCAAATGTAGTTTTTTGATAGCCACAAGTTTTTACAGATAGGCTCATTTTGGGCCACAAGTAGAGGCACAGCTTCTTTAAAAGATAGCATGCTGGTTCATACTGGTAGCACAAAATATTTCAGGAGGTTTGGAGCACTTAAAAGGGTTTGTGAGTCAAGAGCTACAAGTTGATTAATGGCAACATAAGCCCTCTACATTCCTGGAGCATGGGAAGGTAGCATGACGTACAGAGGTGATGAACAACCTCCACCATATTGTACAGGTCAGAGACAATGAGCAAAGCCACAGAGTTATTCCTACCTATGTCTGATTAGCACTTAAAAAAAATCCTCCCTTGTTCAGAAAATGATTACAGATGCACAATAAGACAGATTCAGACAAAAAAAAAGACCTGTGAATGGGTCATTTTGTTGAATAAATGGACAGGGGCTTAAGAGAGAAAGAATAGAGTATATGTGGTGTGGGAGGTCCTTCTGTATATGTGTTCCTTTTATTGGCTAATGCAAATAGTAACTGCCATGGCCTGTGATAGAGTAGAGAGGGGAAAACTAAACTGAATGCTGGGAGACAGAAAGAGTCAGGAGATGCCGTGTAGCCACCTCTGGGAAGAGACGAGCTGAAACCTTGCATGTAAGCCACAGCCATGTGGCACTATACAGATTAACAGAAATGGGTTAAATTAAGATGTGAATAAGAAGCTAGATGTAATGGACCAAGCGGTAAATTGATTAATACAGTTTCTGTGTGGTTATTTTTGGAGTTTGGGCAGCCAGGGACAAGCAAGTGATCTTCTTACAACAGATTGGTGCTCCAAAGTGTGCTAGCTCAATCCACATAAAAACTGAGAGGGCTCGGAAAGAAATTCTAGACACTATGAACCAAGTCGGGCTGCATTTTT
Organism: Microtus oregoni; assembly: GCF_018167655.1. Lineage (NCBI taxonomy): Eukaryota > Metazoa > Chordata > Mammalia > Rodentia > Cricetidae > Microtus > Microtus oregoni. Next base: position 35,809,166 of record NW_024543059.1, read on the forward strand.
TTTCCTGGATTGGCTTTGCTTGCTGGAGGCATACTGCAGTTCCTTTAAGAATGACCTTCCTGATTCAGCAGTAGTAGCAAAGAAAAAAAAATGTGGTTTCAAAACAGCAGCACAAACCACTCTGGCACTTTCAGGAAGCTGAGCATTGAAATGGTATTTGTGGGCCTACGTGCTTGTGTACCTACTAGGGGTCAGGAGGAAAGTAGCTGAGACCATGCTAATGGCTCAGCGATTCCCACCTGGGCAGGCAGCAGAATCAGGTCTACTATGCTTGCATAAGGAGAAGAGCATGACAGATTCCTGCTGCCATACACAGAGATATTACCAGGTGATGTAACGCACTGCATGGTAGATGTAGCTATTACTCAGATAAAAATGGCTCATGTGCTGCTCATTCCTTATCAGAGTTAAAGTGGTAAGCACAGCTCCTACCTGGTGGTCCCAGAGATGGTGGTAATGGTAATTCCACCATTTTCAAAGGTGGAGAGAGAAGGAGCCTGAACCCAGGGCCGCTTTGACCAAGCTGGTTAAAATTTGAAATCTCTGGTCAAAAAAAAAAAAAGATTGCAGATACACAATAAGACAGATTCAGACATAAAAGAACTCTAAACAAGTCACAGTGTCAGAGATGAAAGGAGACAGAGACAGAGACCCACATTGGAGCATCGGAGGAAAATTCAAAAGTCCAAATCAGGAGCAGAAGGACAGAGAGCATGAGCAAGGAACTCAGGACCATGAGGGGTGCACCCACACACTGACACAATGGGTTTGTTCTATCAGGAACTCACCAAGGCCAGCTGGCCTGGGTCTGAAAAAGCATGGGATAAAACCGGACTCGCTGAACATAGCAGAACTCAAGAACAATGGCACTGGGTTTTGATCCTACTGCCCGTACTGGCTTTGTGGGAGCCTAGGCAGTTTGGATGCTCAACTTCCTAGACCTGGATGGAGGTGGGTGGTTCTTGGACTTCCCACAGGGCAGGGAACCCTGATTGCTCTTTGGGCTGATGAGAGAGCGGGACTTAACTGGGGGAGGGGGAGGAAAATGGGAGGAGGTGGCGGGGAGGAGGCAGAAATCTTTAATAAATAAATAAATAAATAAATGAATGAATGAAAGAAACAGACAGTCATAGATAAAAGGAGTAAAGATAAAACGATTATTAAACTTGTAGAAAAAGTAATAAAGTAAAATAAACACATAAATATGGAATATAAACAGAGAGTTTGGATTATTTATATTGCTGTTTTTGTTTGAATTTTTTGCCTGTGAGAAGCTAAGTAACCAACATATATATTTTAAAGGTACCTTGTCTTCAAAATGTGGATCTAAATATATGTGGCTTTGGAAAACAATTTCTTCTTTTGTTTCCACAGAAGATATGTACCTGTAGAATCTTCCAGACTAATGTCATTTTTGGACCAAGATTACCCCAAACAATCACCATAAACACCCCACAAAAATGCTTTGCCCAATAAAAAAAGAAGCAGATTGGAAAGAATGATGCCAAAATTCCCTAATATTGTTTATAGATGTTTGTTTATATTTAAATGGGTATATGCTAAAGAGATTTGCATTGGTATGGATCTTGGTTTATTGATATAAATTTAAGGTCATTTTTGTTATATGTATATTTCTGCTCTTGATTAAGGTATCGTGTTTTGGAAGCTCATTTAAAAATGTAAAAAATAATAAATAAATGTTAATAGCTAATCATCTATAACAGTCAAGCTTGAATTCACGTTAATTAGATTTTCTAGATGTACAGAGATGGATAGGCATTATTGAAACTTTTCAAATACTATAGAAAATGGCATTTAAAGTGTTTTAAGAACTGAGTACTTTTCATGACAATGAGACACATCTGCTCCTGGCAGCACAAACCTAATTCAAAAGATTATAGTCATTGAAGCATGGTCTTCTTGTGAGACTCATAACAATAGGAGCAGCTGCTGTTTGTGACTTCTTTAATGGCTTCTGAGACACAACTCCATACTGTGTTGCCGTGTGCAATCTTAATACAAGGCAAGTTGCTTAGTCTTACTACAACTTGAGGAGCTCTCTTTTGTCTGTCCTGCAAAGCAGGAGCTGGCTAGACACTGGAGAGAAAAGCATCAGAAGTCTGGAAGTTCTTAAGTCCCTGTTCATCCTTACCCTGTAATGAGGTAAACAAGAAATTTTTTGGGGTGGGGTTGTGACCAAACAAAGAGCGAGGCTATTAGTTGAATTTTGAAATGTCTTGCTATGAAAATGCATTTTTTAAATATTTGAAAATTATTTTACACTAGTAAACTTTAAAATTGCTTTAAAATTATTTTGAATTACTTGCTCTAAGTTTAATTTTAACATATGTCTACTTGATAGAAATATGGGGAGTGTAGTCAGAGTCAGAGTGATGCCCTGTAGCTGCTGAAAGGGAAGAATGCAGAAACTTTACTAGCAAGCCACAGATTGTATTGATGCAAATATTAATACAAATGGGTTAATTTAAGATATAAGAGCTGACTAGGAAAATGCCTGACTGAGTCATTGTCTAGACAGTGTTCTGATAAATATAGTTTTTGTGTGATTATTTGGGGCTGAGTGGTAAGAAAACAAACAAGCAGTTTCCAGTTACCAAATGGCACCCATAGTCTGGAACATGGATCTTCATATGGCCTTAAAAAGCTTTAGAAATCTCATGAAAATGAGGGTTCCAAACCCACAAACTATGGAGCCAAGTGTGGTTTCTTGGTAGAAGCATATCTTTTCCAGATAGCCTTTGCTTCCTGGCCACAAGCAGAGGCATGGCTTCTCTACAAGAGACAGCTTCCTGGTTCATGCCAGGAGCACAAAAAGTTTCAGGAGGTCCTACTATGGAACACTTAAATTGGTTTTGTGAGTAGACTGCTATAAGGTGATTAATGGCAACACACATCCTTTGCATTCCTGGAGCTAGGGCAGATAGCATGGCTCACAGAGTTGGTAAGCATACCTCCACCATGTTGGATGGGGCAGAGCAACAGGCAAAGCCACATAGTTAGTCCTAAGCATTCCTGCTTAGCATTAAAAAAAACTCCCCTGGTCAGAAAATGATTACAGATACACAATAAAACAGATTCAGACAAAAAAAATAACTCTAAATAGGTCACGTTGTTAGATAAATGGACATGGGTTTAAGAGAGAGAAGAAAGAGTACATGTGGTGTGGAAGGTCCTTCTCTATATGTGTTACTTTCATTGGCTAATGAAAAAAATAACTGACTTGGACAGTGATAGAGTAGGTGGGGAAAACTAAACCGAATGCTGGGAGAAAGACTAAGTCAGGAGATTATATGTAACCTCCACCAGGAACAGATGAGCTGTAATCTTGCCACATCCACATGACGATATACAGATTAAATAGAAATGGGTTAATATAAGATGTAAGAGTTAACTACATCTTAATAAGAAACTAGATCTAATGGACGAAGCAGTGAATTAATAAGACAGGTTTTTTTTTTTGTGGTTATTTTGAGAGTATGGCCAATGGGGAAAAAACAAGTGCAATTTCCTACAACTGATTGATGCTCCAACTTGTGCTAGCTAAATCCACATTACCTGAGAGGGCTTGCAAAAAAATTTTAGACAGTAAAAATTAAAGTTTAGCTGCATTTTTTTTTTCTGAATGGGCTCTCCATGATGGCAGCATGCTTCAGCTCTTTTAGGAAAGGTCTTCCTAATTCAGCAATAGTAGCAAAGGAAAAAAAAAAAACATGGTTTCAAAATGGCAACACAAACTGCTCTGTCTCTTTCAGGTAGCTGAGCACTGGAATGGCGTTTGTGGGCCTGGATACTTGTGTGCCCACATGGTATCTTGAGGAAAGTAGCTGAGACCATGCTAATGGCTCTGCAGTTCCTCCCTAGGTAGGCAGCAGAATCAGGTCTACTAGGCATGCACAAGCAGGAGAGAATGGCAGATTCCTGCCACCATACAGAGATATTACCAGGCCATGTAGTGTACTATATGGCATACTTAGCTATTACTCAGAAAAAAAGGGTTTATGTGCTGCATGTTCCTTCAGATTTACAGTGGTGAGTACAGCTCCTAGCTGGTGGTACCAGAGCTGGTGGTAATGGTCCCTCTGCCATTTGGAAATGTTGAGAGAGGAGGAGCCAGCACAAACGACTGCTGTAGTGAAACTGTTTATAATTTTAAAAGCTCTGTATGGCAGAAAAAGATTACAGATACACAATAGGACATAATCATACATAAAAGAATTCTAAATGATTCACAGTGTCAGATAAATGTATGTAGGCTTGGGAGAGTGATGAAAAAAGTAAAGCGACAGGAAATGCAATATAAAAGAGTACAGACACCAATAGAGTAAAGTAGTAAAGATAATAAGATAAATATTAAACTTGTAGCAAAAGTTATAAGGTAAGAAAAATAAACCACCTAAAGATGGAATATAAACAGAGATCTGGTTTATGTATATTGTTGTGTTTTCTTTGAATTTTTTTGCCTGTTAAGGGGCTAAATATGGTCTATGGCCATACCACCCGGAACGTGCCCAATCTCATCTGATATCACACATTTTTTATACTCATCTGTTTATGATGTAAAATTTAAAGAAAACAAAGAAACTCTAAAGAAATATAAAATAACCTCAAAGCTTATTTAATGCTAGATAATATTTCAAATACATATGCAAACTAGTTATAAAAATTGAACACATGTGCTGGAAAGCGGTGGCGCACGCCTTTAATCCTAGAACTCGGGAGGCAGAGGCAGGGGAATCTGTAAGTTCAAGGCCAGCCTGAGCTACAAAAGCTAATTCCAAGACAGGCTCCAAAGCTGCGGGGGAACACTGTCTTAAAAACCCAAATAATTGAATACATGAATAAAATGGGTTAAATTTGAAAATAAACTTGGGCATCACAAAGATCACCTGTACTCTTTATCTAGAATAAGAGCTACACCTGCCAGAATAAATCGTACACTAGCCTCATTACAGGATTGGGATGCACTGAAAAATAAGATCTGTCAGAAGTCTGCTGTTCCTGTCTCGAGCTGTGTAGGCCTGACCAGCTCCAGCAATGTTGGCTATAGAAATAGACCAGGAAACACTCCACCTTATCTACATGGAAGAAGAATTACTCCTCATTGATTCATTCTTCACATTACAGGGGGTGAACCATCCTGCAGCTAGAAGACTTTAGAGTTTGCTCGCAAATTCTAAATATCTAAGACAAACAGAAACACATGTCAATTCCTCTGCTCTCAATGTCTCCTAAACTGTCATTTACAGATGCTGTGACCCAGGAACACTTGTACAAAAGACTAAATTCAACAAATTGAGTCTGGCATGGATGAGAGCGCAGTCGGACTTGATCTTTACCCTAAATTCCAGTATTTCCTCAAATAACCAGGAAACTCCAAAACACAAGAAAGCCAGAATTCAATCCAATCCATGAGTAATCAACGATTCAAAATTAAATCAGGAAGTAAGTGGTTCTTTTATACCTTAAACTCAGGAAAAGAGGTCTCCTCCAGTGTCAACTTCTTGAGATGCAAAGAGGAAGCATGGCTTGCATTGGAATCTTACTGAACAGCACAGTCAGAAGTTGGATGAGAAATAAATGATGGAAGTAAAAGGACAAAATGTGGAAAAAGAGATGTAAGTACTCTGAAATAGATAAACATATTTTTAAGATTATTAATAATAGGCATTTTATTTTAAATATAGCAATTCGTTGACTTTAGACGCCAATAATTTTCAAAGCTATTTAGATGCTAAAAGTATCTCAGCAGCAGTGATGAATATATATTGCATTATGGTCTATGGTCAAATTCATTATGCTTTATAAGGAGCTGACACAAAATAGCCAACATTGGCACAATATTGATTTAGAAGACCAAAGAGAGGGAACTAGAATTTTTCACTCTTATTTTAAACATTAGGACAAATTAGTTATCATGAAATCACTTGCATATGATATACAGTTAAATCTAGACTAGTGAAATGGAATCAGGTGCTACAAAATGAACACCTAAATACATTTGTGTGTGTGTATATATATATATATATATATATATATATATATATATATATAAAATTGTTCTCTATATGAGTAAAATTGTAGAAACAAGGTCAACAATGGTGATCCTCCTCCTTCCAATTTCAGCTTATTTTCATTGACACAGATTCTGTCACGCGGATCCTAGAGACTACCAGCCCTTTAAATTCCATGTCTACATCACCACCTATCTCTTAAAACTCTTCAGTGTTCTAGCTCAGTGTTCCAGCATGATGTCTCTTAGGTATCATAAATAAAAAAGTGATACCAAGTATGTCAGCAACTACTAAATAATAATAGTCAAAAATGAAGTAAAAAGTCAAAATCCAAAACAGGTCCTGACATATTTAAGTAAAAAAGAAAGGTAAATCAAGAGACTCAAATATTTTTAAACATCACATTGAATTAGTTAACTGGTTAGAAAGTATAAAATATTACATGCAAGAAATGTATTATTAAAGGAAAGGGAAAAATAAAACAAGACTTAACATACTACCAGCTAGGTGTGGTGAGTGAGTCTTCAGTGGAACCTTCTCAGAAGTTGGGGAGAAGCACTTCCTGCATGCCTGTGTCAGAGATTATCATGAGCAAGCTTGTAAGACCCTACATCAGGATCATAAAAAAACAGAAAAATGTTTAGGAATAAATACCGAGAAACTGTACACTTAAATAGAAAAATCATATTCAGAGGAATAGTAAGATCTACAAAAGATTTATAAAGTTCAAAATACCAAGCAAGTAGTTTCAATAGTATTATTACTGCAATATTCACAGGCAATAGAGATATACATACAGTGGGCATACAGACCTCCATTTATGCCATTCTCTTCTTGCAATGTTCAACGTTTTTCTAAAGTTTGTATAGAACCACAAGAAATCCAGTACTGATGAAACCGTCCTGAGAACAATATAAGAGCATTTCACTCACACTTCCTGTTTTCCCGTGTGCTGAGATATGACACAACACACACAAACACAGACACATGATTATAAATACAAACATATCTGAGATAAATTAAGGGCTCAAAAATGTTCTTTACTGCTAATAATTTAACTCATCTTATAAATTGCCAAAAGATATACTGGATACAAAATTTTCCCAATGTTCTGTCCTAATTGGATAACATAGTAAAATGTGAGTTTTCGCTTATATAAACACATATAAGTGATTTTTGTATTTATTTATTTATTTAGGGATGTGTATGTTTGTGTGTATGTGTCTGTGTGTGTAAAAACAAACAATAAAAAAGAAGTTATGAATCTAAAAGTGAACAATGAAGGCTATATGGGAAGATTGAAAAGAATAAAAGGGGAAAAGGATGTAATTATAGTTTCAAAAATTTTTAAATATACTTAAAGAAGCAGATCATATACCAAAATGTAGGTTTAATTTTAAAAAGATACAAATATCAGATGTCTTAAAATTATTCTCTAAAGCTTTAGTAAAAGCAACACTTTCTAAGGTGTTCAACCATAGATTTTATTGAGAAATAAATGTCTTCTATGCCCTCTCTCTGTGATAAGTCTAACTTGATGTGTTCCCACAGTTACCTTCCCTATCAAAGGATGCTGGGGAAATAAATATTTCCTAAGGGAAGAATGAGAGGAGGCCTGGTATCAATCAGCTAACGGAGAATATAGTTATGAAACGTGAGGTACACTGGTGCCATCTAAGTTTCACATGAATTTAGACAAGAAAGTGTCAACGGCAATGCTCAAAAGACAAATCTTTTCTTTCATATGAGATAAAGCAAAGAATAAGGGAGAAAATCTACCTCATTCAGAAGATTTGAAAAAAAAATCTTTTTAACAATGGAAGCACACTCACAAAAGGTTTTGATTACTTAATGGTCAGACGTAAAAATATAAAAATGTAACAGTAGACTGGCCAAACAGGATGTATTTCGTTATTAAGAAATTTGTGTGTACATTGATACAATTATGCATATGAAGCATCAAGGGACTGTTTTTAAAGGACATGCATTTGAATGAGAGCAAGAAGGGATGTATAGGTGGGTATACATAAAGAATGCATAAGGTTAAATTATGTATTAATATTATAATTGCAAACATTAAATAATTTTCAAAAATATACAAATAAGTGTTCCTTGACATACTTTTCTGCTATTTATCTTTCTCTAGTAAGACATGATGAAAGGTTCATTCATCCAGGTAAGGGCATCAATAAAATTAAAAGAAAATTTGTTTTTGATTCTACTTTGTGAATATCTGTTCTTACTGGGGTTACAGATGGAATTCAGGCGCATGCATCAAGGAAAATCTCAACCCAGCAATGGCAATTACTTGGGGCAGCTACAGGGCAAGATCTTCTCTGCAATAACAGCCAGCATCTCCACTGAACAGACCCAAATACCACAACAATCATTTCTATGTTTATTAATAGGCAATTTAAAAAAGCCCTTTCAAACAGTTAAGTTCATGAGATTCTATTTAAGTGAATGAAATGCCCTTAGTCTAGGAAACATACTCCCCAAAGCAAATGCTTTAATTCACAGGAAATAGATTCACAACAGAGAAAATGCACTAAGTTCCATGATATAAGCAAAGACCATGGGCAACAGAATGAATGCAACGAAGGTCCATCTATTCACTCATTATTTAAGACATCTCATGTGGAGAATGAGGGAAGGAAATGGTAAGACTGTCTGATCCTTGGTATAATTTGAGGTCTGAATGAAGTGAACATTCCAGTAAACTGGTCACAGGTGTGGATAAACTACTAGTACTATTTTCAAATGTTCATTTTTTTGTCACAAATATATGATTCCATCATCAACTCTGCACTTTGCCTAACAATGATATTAACATTAATAAAATATGACACAATAAATTCTCCCTTGGTTTTTGTTCATATTTTCTTTGTGCGAGAGAAATTGCCAGACAGGACTTTTCTGTGTAGCCTTGGCTGTTCTGTAACTCATTCTGATGACCATACTGGCCTAGAAATCACAGAACTGCATACCTCTGCCTCTCAAGTGTTGGAATTAATGGAGTGAGACATCAATGTCAAGCCATAATAAATTTATAACCCTTCAATTCTTATATAAATATATACCTTATCAATAAGTATAATATCATGATTAAATGAGGAAAATCGAGTAAACCATATGTTCTCTATTACAGACCCATCTGCATGAAAAGTTTTCCATCATCATGTCTTCTGCCTGCACACAGTGCATGCTTTGTACTGACCTCATGGTTTGATGCTACAGCATTTCTTTAGAACTTCCACATGACCCACACCTATAACTTTCTAATTCACAATAATCGCACTGCACATTGTTATAATAATGGAGTCTCTGAAAGGACATGCTGGGAGAGTTTTAAGCAATCCTATGAGTTATTTCATAAGAAACAAGTTAAGAGTGTCTTCCAAACAGATCATCCTTATATAAAAAGTACACTACAAAACGTGAAATAAACATTGTTTAGCATGACATGATTCATTAGAGAGCCCATGCATTGGCATTGTAGTAGATGCTGTTGCCTCTCCATTCAAATACATGACTGCTGTTGAAAGCCTGGACTCTGCACATCATCCTCTTCCCAGCATTCCTTTTTACAGAAGAGAGGAATAACATATTACTATGGAAGCATGATTGCTCACATCAATGATAAATGTAAACAGAGATTGCTTGTTCATTCTTGGCTTCCCATACCTGAAATAATTACACAAACCATATTAATGTCAATGGGCCTTGGACAATGATTCTAGGGTATTCTTAGATATAGCACTTACATCTTAATATAACCCACCCATTTCTATTATTTTACATTTATACTCACTGAATCAGAAAATATATCACTGTGATTAAATTATGGGAAATTAAAGAACATAAAATAAAATACAAATTGTCACACTCAAAATCAACTCTGTGAAAGGCTTTCCTATCATTGTGTCTACCATCACCCCACACTGTCAATCTGTATATATAATGTGGTTCGTTACTAAAATGCTCTTTCAGAAATCCACAGTATTCTCTAGAATTTTCTATTCTATAGTATAAGAGCCCCACCACAGGTTGTTATGATAATGGGGCCATTCAAAGGGGCTGATAGGAGATGTTTATGCAAAACATGTATGAGTATATAAGAATGGTCACATTAAGACCTTTTTCTCACTAACATATTATCCATGACTATAAAAATATACGAGTATTAGAAACATCACATATGTTTGTGTATGACCTGGGTCATCAGAAAGGCTGAGACCTGGCACTTGGTGGTGGCAGGTATTACCTCTCCATGTAACATATGCAGCAACTTGTAGAATTTAAGACTGTGTAAATCATCCCCTCTCCTGCATACCTTTTCAAAGAAAAAAAAGAAAAAAAACCTCACTAATCTTGAAGAATATTTATCCACATCAATGGTAGGCTTGATTTTCTTCACTTATATTACTTTATCAAAGATTCTATCTGTGAAGGTCTAATGAGGCTGTAAAGCCTCCCAGAATTATACTTTGTTTTAATATTTTTCTGTAGGTCTTCTGCCTCAACACAAATTTGAATACCTTTTTTTTTACTATTTTACAAGATCACTTCCTCCTTTTTATCTCTTCTCCAACATATAATATCCCTTCAGAAGCATTATTTAAAACTGGAATATGCCACTTAAATCTTCCAAGAACATTCAGTATATTAAAGATCCAGTGAAATAAAGGTATCAGCAAAGATATTAAATGTCTATGAGAAGCTCAAAGCTCTTGCTGTGAACACAATACTATTAGCCTAATTACTTGGGCTTCAAACATAGACTTCCTTATCCTTAGTTCTCTCAGAAATACTTGATCTACTTCTAAAGTCCTCTATGTTCTGATTTCCATGGGAACTTCACTGTGGATGGACAAGTATCTTTCTTGGCTCATATGGCCCTGTAAATTAGAACATCCTCAGTTTATACCACTCAAGACTCAAAGGGTAATAAATGGTCAAATTTGATATGGGATTTCCCTCTCTCTGCTGGAAGTTTGTCTTATTAAAATTGGTTAATAAAGAAATTGTTCTTGGCCAATGGCTTAACAGAGTAAAGCCAGGCAGAAAATCCAAACAGAGAAGTTTAAGAGAGAGTAGCTGGAGTCAAGGAGACACCATATTGCCACCGAAGGAGAAAGACACCCGTTGGAACCTTACCAGTAAACCATGAATCTTGTGGTAAAATAAAAAAAAAATAATAGAAATAGGTAAGCTTAAGGTTTAAACTAGCTAGAAATACACTTAAGCTATTAGCCAAAGAGTACATCAGTTAATATAGTTTCTGTATTATTATTTTGGGTTCAGGTGGACATGCAATGAACAAGCTGCCTCATACTACAGAATTGTGCACCTTTGTGCAAGAAACTTCTCTTGCCTGGGCTGCTTGATGGTATACTGTATGAACTGGACATGCAGAACCTACAGAAAAATGACTGCTAAAGTTTTCTAAACAATGTGAGACAGTCCTTCAGGGCTCCTGCTTCATGAGAAAATATCCAGACATTTTCCAGGACAGAAGAAAGCAACTGATGAACTTTGCCAGTACAAGACATAAGAGATCGTCAAATTTTCTGCTTCATGGAAAAGTCTACCAGGTACTATGTACCTGTAGGCTGAAGATGGATGCCCCAACATATCAGAATTACAGACAGTGAGATGTCTCTGTCAATTCTAGAGTTTTGGAAGTTGCCTACAATGCACTTCCTGTTTACTTAGGTAATATTGTATCATTCTGGAGTCATTAATGGTGTTTAAGAATAGATGGTTATAGTTTTCCAAGATAAAGAGTAGCCTCCCACTACACAAACTATTTGATTTGCTTCAATAGCTGTAAAACTAATCCCAATGTATAAGGACACGGTAAAGGCGAGTCTTTGCTGTCACGGTGTCTGAAATAGAAAAGGAGCACATATATGAAAGGATTACCTGAAAGTTTATAGCTGTCATCTTACAGAGTATAGGTAAAGACACCCTGATACTTCTGTATAATTTTGCTTTCCTCAATTTCAAAATCTCACTCCTTTTAAAGCCAAAGGAAACTGAAGATATAAGTTCTCAATTATTTTCAGGGACTGTGGTCATACAGCTTTAACATATGAACACACCTCTACTTGATATCTTCAGGAAGAACAAGGAAAATATCTCACTACCCTTGTGATTTTAGACAAAAAAGTAAAGATACTCAGGGGATTCATTATGAAAGGAAAGGTTCTGAAGCAGAGACCACACTTTCTCTGTGAACAACTCAACTCTCTCCACTCAAATTTCTGGCTTTGACAAATTTGAACTCAGAGCATTCTTTGCATCACTTTTTTCAGTACTTAAACAAACTTAAAAATTACTTTCAAGTCTTCCTCCATTCCAGAGGTTAAAGAAAGTTAAATTGGAACAATATTTCCCTTCTCCCAGGTATCCCACCATGAACCGTCTACTGTAAGAGACTCATAGTGCATAGAAAAATATCTGACCTTGTGTTAAAAAAAGGATTTAGCAGAATGTATTTCAATAATAAACTTTACCATATGTGCCTAATGAGAATCTGCCCCCTACCTTCCAAACTAGAAAGACTATTGACTCCTTGAGCTCCTGATCTCAGGCTAAATTTTTAGTCTGGGTTTTGACAGAAAAAAATGACCACAAAACCTTATGAGATCACAACTCACATCTGCACATGTAAATTACTCATATCATCTCTGCTCAGGACTGTAGCGTTGGGTCACTGCCAAAGCTGATATCACTATGAAGCATGGCTGGGCAGAATCACATTCTAAGTACACATGACTGTTCCTCAGACTCAGTTCATGATCATTCATGATGAATCTCCTGAAGAGTAATTTATTAATCAAGGAATTAATACAGATGTGAATAATTATACAGGAATATTTGATAATGAAACTAATCAAACAGGACAGAATTTTATAGTACCATAGGGTATGAACATGTACAAAGGAAAAGGAAAAGGGAGAGTGTGGGCATGGTACAAGCAATAAATTGCACATTATATTAGCATGTAAAACCAAATAAAAACCTAGCAACAACTTAAATATGTCATGACCAGGGGTGGTGCACGAAAGTATTCCAACATTTTGTAAAAGAGTTAAGAGTATCCTTGGGGATCATATAATGTTAGTCTACTGGTGTGGGAGGTCCTTCTGTCTTTATGTTGCTTTATTGGTTAATAAATAAAGAAACTGTCTTGGGCCTGTGCAGGTCATAGAAGTAGGTGGGAAAGAATTAAAAAAATGCTGGAAAGAAGAAGGGCAGAGTCAGAGAGATGCCATGTAGCTCCCACTAGAAAGACGCTGTAACATTAACCAGTAAGCCACAGCCACATGGCCATACAGAGATTAATAAAAATGAGCTAAATTAATAAGTAAGAGTGAGTTAGCCAACAAGAAGCTAGAGGTAATGGGCCAAGCATGACTTAATTAATACAGTTTCTGTGTGACCATTTAAAGTTAGTGGCTGGGAAATAACAAGTAGCCTCCTCCTACAGTCCACCTTAATTAATTAACTGCATTTCTATAAGAAATTCTGCATAAAAATTAAAATGTAGACCAATATAGTAAGACAGCAAACAGTGAATAATAGCCTACAGATTCACGTACATGCCTGTGTGCAAGAAACATGGAGGACGAACTATCTAAAAATACAATAAAATATCGATACATTCCAAACCTTATACCCTGCAAAGAATATTGTAAAAATATTGTGGAGATATGATGAAATCCTGAAAGAATACAATTTTTGAATGGATATAGCCATGGCTAGGTCCTCAATGCCTCAGACTCTTGTGATTGTCAAAAGCTTACTCAGGTAAGACTCAGTGGGATAACAATCTATCCTCCTAGTTACCTTCATCCTAAATGGTAAGTACAGCCTGAAATGCTAACCCACAGAAAACTATTATCAGTACTAGCCACATCTGTTTCCTTTTTCTGTCATATACCATAAACCTGATTCTCTCAGTCATATACAGGAAACATACCTCCTGGATCCAGATGTGTACAATATGTGCACTGACAATCCAGTCACAGTGAATTACCTTCACCAAAGCAAGCACAGTTTATGGACTCCCACGCCTTCAATACATGTGTCTGAATGTCTGTCCTTTCATTTCCTGTGTCTATCCTAGTTACATAAATCAAGAATCACTGTAGAGGACATAATAAAAATGATGTATACCCTGAAGTAGGTGACATGCTCAATAAGCACAAGTGTCATTTTGTGGAGCAATCTTTGAAAGATGTTGGGGAGGAAAGCCAGCATATAGGTAATATCATTCTGCATAGCAAAACCTTATGACAAATAATACTCACCACCTACATCTCCTTATCACATTTCTGATTCAGTTTACTGTCCCAAAATTATCCCATTAGAGGGTTACCAATACCAAAAGGGCTACAATAAAATAGCAACTAACAAAAAAAAATCTCATAGAGACAAGAATGAAAGCATCAATAGGAAAGACAGTTAGGTTAGATGGAGCAAACAATGGAATAAAATATTTTCAAATCAAACATGTGATGAGAACCTATTGTCCACGATATATAAATTACAGCTGTATCCTTAACAGAATTCCTTAACTAAACAAGAAAATTCCATAAACAGAAATTTCTCCAGTGTAGCTGTAGATCCAAAAGTAAAACCATAAAATCTAAATATTTAAAACTACATGGAAGTAAAATCTGAAGAACACTGAGACAGACTACAGAAATCTAAGAGGCATGAAGATACACGGTTATTCACTTAAGTTAACTTATGACTTACCATATTTTTGTTATACGAAAGTAGCTCTAGTTTCTTATTGGTTAACCCCTACATCTTAATTTAACCAATCTCCATCAATCTGTGCATCATCATGAGATCACGTCCTACTAGCAAAGCTTCAGTGTGTCAGTCTCCATCAGCAGCTCCATGACTTCTTTCTAACTCAGCCTCCTTACTCCCAATTCAGTTTTCCCCACCTAACTCTGTTCTACCTTATCAGGCAAAACCAGTTTCTTTATTAACTACTGATATTCAAAGCATACAGAAGGGAATCCCATATTATTATGTTTTTGTAGCATATATGATTGCATGAACATAAGTGTCTTTGTATCCGTGTGCTTCTTCTGCTTTGCTTTGGCTATTTTTCTTATAATTGTTTCTTTTGTACTATTTGGATGTTTTCATTTTTTGTTATTATTGATATTATTATTGATATTTCACTATTATTATCATTACAATTATTATTACATGCCTGTGTATATTCAATTGAGAGAAAGAGAGAGAGAAAGAAAGAAAGAGAGAGAGAGGGAGAGAGAGAGAGAGAGAGAGAGAGAGAAACAAAGAAAGAAAGAAAAAAGAAAGAAAGAAAGAAAGAAAGAAAGAAAGAAAGAAAGAACAGAATTGGTCAGGTGAGAATGTGAGGAATATCTTAAAGGAGTTGGAGGACAGGAAACCATAGTCATTATATGAATATAGAACAAAAACTGTCTTCAGTATAAAAAACCTCATGCAAATAAAACAGTGTCAACAAATGTTTCCACTATGAGCACTCAGAGTTTCAGGTTGCCGTATAAGAGATGTACTTAAAGAAAATGATTCACACAGTAAGTCCATGAAGGGAGTGTAAGGAGCAGCAGGTCTCCTGTATTGTTTAGATAGTGAAGGCTGAGATGAATCCCATATATTGCAGATAAAGCCAAAATCCAATGATGAATGACAATGATGTATCTTAAAGAGGACACAGCGGCTTAGGAAGCAGGAACACATTTCCTGCACAGAAGAAAGTAGCAGGTGACTCGGGCAGTATGTGGGAAATCTTAGAAAATATCTGCCTGTGCTGAATGTCAATTGTCTCTGTCTCCTGGCAGGTTTCAGGAGCAATCCTCCTTCTCTGACTAGTAGGTTATAGTCAGGTCCTGGCTAGAACCAGGAACGAGCTGTGAGCTGGTCTCCAGGCAGGAGCCTGACTGACAAAATCCCTTTGTGAAGGGATGAATATTACCTCCGGTTGCCTCTGATTGGCTTAGTGTGTGATATCATCTAGAGAATGGATTTGGGCCAATCAAGAGCCTGATCTCAAGGTTAGCAATGGAATTCAAAGACCTGCTATAACTATGGAGATTTTCGTCTGAGCAGCTATTGCATGTATCTCTCCCCCTCCCTGTTGTTACCACAGAAACAGGAAAACTGAAACTAGAAAGACAGGAAAAATGTAATTTAACATGAAATCTGGATCTAATTGATGAAAGGAAAACAATCAGAGGTGCCTGGAGCGTGAGCATTTACCTGGCTCCTTGGGAAAAGATCCTGGCTTCCTATAAGAAAGCCTGCATTTCTGTATGAGCACTTCTGTGACTCTGGGCAGTCAAGTTCAGCTTGCTGCTGATTATTCGCTGTCTGCCTATGTCAATTTTCATAATTGCTATTAAGGTACACATGAGCTATCACATGGAATTGGAACTATCAGAGTGACCTACAAAACGATGATTAAAGAAAGAAATGGTGAGATCTATCCCTGATCAAGCAATGTACCCTATGAGCATGGGGTCTTGAACTTTCATAATGGTCAAGAAATAATTTAAGATGTTTTATGAAAAAAATCAACTTTCAAAATATCTCAACATGTATGTGTGTATATGTGTCTAGGTGTGTGTGTGTGTGTCCACATGCAGTTATGAAGTGAGAAATGAGCATAAGTGTGATAACAGAAACATCTAAAACAAACTCGACTGTTTTCTCTGTTTGCTTCATTTCTTTAGAATGTCTTATTCAATATAAATATGTAAATATTTTGTGTTTCTAAAGGCCATCATTCATAACACAACCTAAAATCCTTCCCTTCTCTAACATCACTATGGTTCCATAACTTGAAGAATTATTCCTCTTCTTTGTGTATATATGGGTTTGTGTGTGTATCTGTGAGTGCTTGTACTTATGTGTGTGTCTGTGTGCATATTCAAGTGTTTGTGGCTACTTTCTTATTTTTAATTTTGTGGTTATAATTTAATTACAACATGTATTCCTTCCCATCTTCAAACCCTCCCTTATACCACTTCATATTTTTCTTCAAATTTTTAGCCTCTTTTTCACTAATTGTTTTTGCATGCATATATGTATACCCATATATATTATTAAATATAAACTGATCAGTAAGTCTAATGCTAACTGCATGATTGTTCTCAAAGCTGACTTTTGGTAGGAGACCAATCATTGGTGTGCTCTTTTCTGCAAAACCCCACATCTTCCATTTCCAGCTTTCTAAATCGGCTATAGTTGTTTGTGCTCAATTGAGACTTAGTGGACTTTTTTGTCCAGTTTAACACATTCATTACTGTCATCCCTAATCATCTCATTTTTGTATAGTCTTACTTTGGAGTGTTTATAAGTGAAGCTTCTGATATTACTGTCACACACAATATCACAGCATACTACCTGATCATCTGGCTCGTCACAACTTTTCTGTCCACTTCTCTGCAATATACCATGAGTAGTGGATGTGTTTTGTAGATACATTCATTATGATTGTGCAAGCTTCTGAAGGAGAAAGACAATCTCAAGTTCTAAACGACTAAGATGGCTATGAAGCACATCATAAACAGCATGGCACAATATCCTTAACTGTGCAATAGTAGCACATGTATCTGGATGGTATCCAATGCCTCTTTATTTGTGCTTAGGATCCCCCATTTCTTAATAGAAACTTGAGTTTATTTAGGGCTGCCTGTGTCTTCATGTATGTGTGGAACTCTCCTAGAAGCTGTGTATTTTCTCCAATCAAATATTACTGAAGAAATAAATTCATCCTTCAGCAGCAGTTCATCAAATGGGAATGACTACTAAAATAGGAGTAAGACTTCATTACTTCCTGTAACAGCCATCCTGAGATTGTGACTAGCTTGACATGATACAAATCATGTACATGCGGTTTTATCTGCTTGGAGCTAATATGTACAACTTTGCTATTATATTCAAAAAATACTATTTTGACTCAAAAATCTCCTATGTTAGGTTCACTTTAAAGGTTGCAATCACTAAAATTCACCAAATAATCTAGTTTGGTTATACCAAAAACTCAGAGATCTGTCAATGCCAATGATGTCCTGGGATTGCATTCCCAAAATAATATTTCTGGATGATTACCTGTGTGTTCTAGAAATAAACTCAGATGTTAATAATTTCAATGTATGTATTCTATTGATTGATCCAACTTCTGACCCAAGAACATGTTACCTTAAAGAGAAGAGAAATCCTTTGAAAACAATCAGAGGACCACAAGGATATTCATTCTATGTAATCAATAATGCAAATTTCTGAGACACACTGTACTATATTTAGTAGTATGACTTTAAAAACAACCATGGTAAAGCACTTGGGACACCAAGTGTCATCTGTTCTGAGCAAGTGTCAAGATATGTCAAGTTTTCAAAACCAAGAAGATATTAAATCAAAAAAAAATTAAAAAAAAAAGAAGATATTAAATCAAATAATAATCAATGTTTAACATAGAATCAATCTATCAGCCCCAGTTATTTCTTCTATATATGACTATGGGGTACTGTGTCATGGACAGGAAGCACTAACTCTTATACAGCTAACTCCTTCATTTCAACACTAATAAATTTGTTGCTGAACCTGACTCATTCTATTCTACTCTACCCATGTTAAAAGTCCAATGATAGCATGTACTCTAGTGCTACAATATTAGTTAGGCTGATTTTCTGGACGGTCACAGTGGTTCTGTTTCATTCTCTGACCTTAGCACCAAATACTACCTGCCATCCAGGATACCTGAATGAAGGTAGAGGTTCTAACTATGCAAACAATCCAAACCCATAGTATTTCTATTCACAGAAAAAACATAAAATATTGATGAGTCTAATTTGCACTGACCAGGGATAGATTTGCTTGTCTACACCTGTATTGATTTATGTTAGATGCTTTCTGTGAAACTGGAATATACAGACCACTTTCCCCTCCCTCCACTGTACTCATCTCCTCCACCACCCCTATTCTAGCTTCCCTGAACTACTCCTCCTCTGTCTCCTTTCAAAAGGACAAGCCTCCATGAGAATCAACAAAGCATGGCATCACAAGTTGAGGCAGGACCAAGACTCAAGATTTGGCAAGGCAAACAAACTTAGGGATCCATTTCCCCCAAACCAGCTCAAGCAGAAGGAACAGGTCCTGATCCCACAAACAGACCAGTCTGCACAAATGTCACATGCATGCAGAAAGCCTAGTTCAGTCCCATGCGGCTTCTGTAGCCATCAACCCAGAGTTCATGAAGTCCCATGAGCTCAGGTACACTGTCTCTTTGGGTTCCCCTGTCTTGACCTTGAGCCCTGACTCATACAATTTTCCAAATCTCTCTTCAACATTACTTCTGTAGTTTGGCCTGGTACTTGGCTGTGGATGTCTGCATCTACTTCCATATGTTATTGAATAATGCACTCTGATGACAATTAGGGTAGTCACCAATCTGATTACAAGAGACAAGTATAGGCACCCTCTCCGTTATTGCTAGAACTCTTAGCTTGGATCATTCTGATGGATTCCTA
The DNA here is from genome assembly GCF_018167655.1 of Microtus oregoni. Classification (NCBI taxonomy): domain Eukaryota; kingdom Metazoa; phylum Chordata; class Mammalia; order Rodentia; family Cricetidae; genus Microtus; species Microtus oregoni. The sequence goes on from NW_024543059.1 coordinate 35,828,745, forward strand.
GGGAGTTTGGCTGGCATCAGTTTTCTACCTAACCTCAAAATTCTCTGCATTCAAGGTATCTCTATCATTACTTTCTCCATTCATCCCACTCCAAACCCACTCAACCTAAATCCTTATATTCACATAACTCCATCCGCCATCACCCCCAGTTTACTGAGAAGATCTCTTCTATTTCCTCCACCTAGGGAAAATCCATGTATCTCTCTGTGGGCCCCCATTGTTATTCAGCCTGTCTGAGTCTGTGGATTCTAGCCTGGTTATCCTTTACTTTATACTGAACATCCACTTATGAGTGAATACATACTATGAGACAGCAGGTAGCCATGAATCCATTGAATCAGGACAACTTTCTGAATATGACAAGAGTAGCACAGACACTGTGATCAACAATTAATAAGGGGGACCTCCTAAAAATGAAAAGCTTCTCTAAGGGAAAAGTAAAACAAAATAGAGTACACAATGGGAAAAGATTTTGACTAAGCCCATATTTACTAGAGGGCTGATCATAATATACAAAGAATTCAAGAAGCTTGACATCAAAATACCAAATTACCCAGTTACAAATGGAGTACAGGTTAAAACAGAACTCTCCACAGAATAATTTCAAATGGCCAAAATACACTTAAAAAATTCAAACTCCTTAGGCAGAATGGAAATGCATATCAAGGCAACTCTGAGATACCATCTTGCACATGTCAGAATGGCTAAGATCAAAAATACTAATGACAGCCTATGTTGAAAAGGATGTGGAGTAAGGAGAACACTCCTCCACTGCTTGTGGGAGTGCAAAATTATACAGTCACTTTGGAAACCTAGGACTTTTTAAGTTTACAAAGATGTGAGCCCACCAAATACTCAGCAAAACTACTAAATCTCTATACCATCCTCAGGATTCTTGGTCATTTCAATGCATTCCTGAAGTCTGTAGTAAACACTGTGGTATCTCAGTCAACTGGAAGTCAGTCATTTCTTTTCTCATACTTAAGCTTTTTCAGGAGTTCTCTCCCCATTTATTCTGTCCTCCAGTCTTTAATATCCATAGGGACTTCTCCACTGATGAAGCATTCTTTCTGATGGCTCATATTAGACATCAAGGACTGATTACCTTTTTCCTGCCTCAGTTTATGTACCTGGTATACAAAGGGAGTTAGGTGGTCATGATTCTCAGATACACTGCCTCAACCGCTTACAAAACTCAGACATAAAAGACCTCTAAATGGGCCACAGTGTTGGATTAATGTATCTAGGCTTGGGAGAGAGATAAAAGAGATATATAGACAGTTATAAAAAATGAAAACAATTTTTTAAAAATGTAAAGTCTTTAAAGAGACTGAGAAAGACAGTTATTGATTAAAAGCAGTAAAAAAATAATAAAACATGTAAAGAGTTGAAATTTTACAGAGTCTGGATTATGTATATTATTGTGTTTACTTTGAATTGTTTGACTGTAAAGGAGCTAAGTACAGAGAGACATTTCATTGTATGGCCTGCTAAGCTAAACCAACATATATATTTTCAAGGTATCTTTATTTCAAAATTATCTCAAAATATGGATGAAAGGATACATTTCTTTGGAAAAGAAGTTCTACATTTGTTTCCACAGAAGACGAGAACCTTTGAAATCTTTCCATACTAATGTGGTTTGATGGAACAAGATAAACTGAAAGGTTGCCTTGAACACCCCTCAAAAAAATTACTTCACTCAATAAAAAGCAGGAGGCAATTTGGAGAGGACTATTCACATATTCCCAAAAATTGTTTGTAAATATTCCTTTTAATTTAAAGGGGGGGTAACTATTGAAATTTGTTGTGGTATACATCTTGATCTATTGATGCAAATTTAAGGTCAGTCTTTTTTATATGTATATTTCTGCTTTTGATTAAGGAATTTTAATTGTGTAGTTCATTTTAAAATATAATATATGATTAAGAAATACAGGTTAGTAGATCGTCATCTTTAATAGTTAAGCTTGTAGAACGTTAGACAGTTTTTCTAGATAAACAGAGATGTATTCCAGAAGGATACACATTCTTTAAACCTCTCAAAGACTACAGAATATGGCATTTAAAATGTTTAAGAACTTAGGGCTTTTCTTGACATGAGACACATCTGCACCTGGCAACACCAATTATATAAAGAGGAAGATGGGCATGGAAGAGGCTTCTCATGAAGTTGGTTAGCCATCTGGGCAAGAAACTGCTCTTGGCTGAACTACTTGATGAACTGGACATGCAGGACCCACAGAGAAATGACTGCTGAACTTGCCTAAAGGTGAGATGGTCCTTCAGTGTTCCTGCTACATAAAAGAGTCTGCAAGATGTTCTGATAGACACAGAAGAAAGTGACTAACAAACTAAAAATACATGTTGAACTCTCTTTCAAAAACCCTGCTTCATGGAAAAGTCTGCTGGATACTATGGGTTGAGTTGCTTCTAATGTGTGTCACTTGACAATTATTCTTACCCTGAATTCTTGCCCTCTTAATATATTTCTTAAGAAAGGAAACACAAAGAAAAAAATTTACATAGGACCATGATGCTCAATCTTTCAGTCCCAACCCCTTTGGGGGACAAACCACTCTTTTACTAGGGTCACCTAAGACCACTGGGAAACACAGATACTGACATTATAATCACTGTAGTATCCCTAGTACAGTTATGCAGTGACAACACAAACAGTTTTATGACTGGGGGTCACCACAACATAAGGAACTGTATAACAATATTGCTGCATTAGGAAGATGGAGAACAACTGATATGGGGTTTACAAGAGCCACAGGATGATTTGTAAGAACTATAACTGAAAATGATTCATGATTTCAAAAAGCAACTCAAAGTAATTTTACCACATTAAATTGCATGACTTACCTCCCTGAAGTGACAGGTAAAAATAGGTGTTGATTGTTACATGTTAGATGTGAAATGAAGACTACAAGTCTAAATACTCATTCCTGAAAATAAAGATAGGAGCAATATTAAAAAAAGAATATCTTATAAGCTTACATCATATATAGATAGATAGATAGATAGATAGATAGATAGATAGATAGATAGATATGCAATATCAACTAGTGAAAAATAGACCAAGTATTTGAAAGAGAGTGTTAATTTACAATTAGAAGGGTATGGATAAAAAGGAAGGGAGAAATATAATAAAATCTTAATCTCAAATTAAAGAGAAAGAATATTTTGTTACAATGTTCTTTCCTTGGGAGTGTGAACCAGCGTCTTACAGAGTTCAGTCTCAAATAATACACGGAGCAGGAGTAGAAGTAAACAGATCGATTTGCTGCACAGTGGTAACCATAGGCCCCTAACAATAGAACCTGACTTGGAAAGTAGAATCACGACAGTAGTATAAAGGTAATGAGGTAGGATGTCATTGTTATAGTCCTCTGCTCCCTGAGAGATACCCATTGTATACCAAGGAAGAGGGTGTCAGCACAAGTCCACATCCCTAAATCAGGAGCTATGTCTAATTGATAATCAAAGCACATGAAAAAGTTAGATTTATCCATTGAAGTATCCCTGCACATACAAACCCCTTAAGAGGGCAGGGCCCTCAAGTAGATAGTCCTACAAAAAATAAATTTTTAGAGATTATTTGTCTCAGAGTGCTTTATTGGGGCTTTTTGTTTAACCTTGAAGTGCACTATTTCTACACAGTATGGTTTCCAGTTTTATGTTTTTATAAGATTCCTGAGATTATAATCACAAACTTGTTTTTATCACATCTATGTGATTATTGTAACTTTTCTTTTCCTATCTATCTTCTAATCATTTATGTCTTTCATCATAACTCAGTTTCTGTATTAAAATTTATTGTATTGTTATTCTTTGAGTATTAATCATAATACTAGTAGTTTCATATGTCCTTCTGTACTAAAGAATGACAGAGAAAGACAGTGTAGATTTGGGTAGGTGGATGGGTAAGCATGGAGTACCAAGCACGATTTGGGTGAGGGGAAAAAGAAATGTTAAAACACTGCATGAAATATAATCATCAATGAAAAAGTTTGAAAAGAGGTTTGGCTCAGTGATGGTTCATTTGATAAAGTACTATTGGGTAAATACATGAAAATTTTAAAGAATAAATCAAATAAAAATTAGAAAATGATAAAGGGTCCCATGTCAATTTTTGATTGACTGTACTTCAAAACTGTGATCCCCCTGGTGTGTCTGTATAGCTGATGTGATTTAAAGATGCATAAATTTGAGTATATAAGGATGATCAGGTTCAGAACTCCCTGTGGCTACGGTCCAATCTCTGTCAAAAATTCTATTATCATTTAGTGTAAACAGATATTTCTTGGGACCTCATTTTCACAGGAACAATTATAAGAACTTAGCAATAAACTGTCCTAAGACAAAATATTGATTTGAGTTTATATATAAATTGAAAATTAAGTTTAAAATAATTTAATTAACTGCAATAACTGAAATATTAACATTTGCCAATTACATTAACAATTATTAGAATAATGTAGTGTATATGTTTTGAATTCTTACAAACTTATTGTACATCAGCATCCATTTGAGTATAGCTTGACTTTCTTATAAAAGAAGAGTGTAAGTATCCTTGACTTTATACATGATAATAAAGTTCTTCCCATGGGAGTATGTACAGGCCCCTTACCTTGCTTCATCTCTAATACTGGAGTATCTAGAGAGGGAAGAGTAAACAAATGTATTTGACACACAGTAGAAACAATATGTACCTGAAAAGAGAAATATATTAGAACATAGAATATGTGTAATTCTTAAAGAAACAAGAATGGAAACAAGTAGGATATCACACTTATAGTTCTCTGCCCCCAGACAGTCATTTGGTACTAGGCAAGAGGAGCTTTCAATAAGACCCCATCCCAAATCCAGAATACAAGTCTAATAAATAACTGAAAGCAAATTAATAATGTCTTTTATGCAGTGGAGTCTCAATGCACATACAAACCACTCTTAAGAGAGGATGCAATGCCCAACAAAAGGTTGTACACATACAAACATTAAATAGCATTTTTAGAGATTTTTTTTGTCTCATACTTCTTTTCAACAATTTTCTATTCTCATATGTCCTTTGCCTATATGTAATGGTTTACAGTTTTGTGTGTTGTAAAGAGCTACTGGTTTGTTTTCTGGCTGCACAGCCACAAAATAATCACAAAGAAACTATATTATTTAAGTCACTGATTAGCGCATTCGCTCTGGCTTCATACTGGCTAACTCTTAACATCTTACTTTAACTCACCTCTGTTAATTTGTGCATCATCATGAGGTCATGGCCTACCAGCAAAGTTTCAGTGTGTCTGTCTCTGGCAGCAGCTCCATAGCTTCTCTGTAACTCAGCCTACTTTCTACCAGCATCCGGTTTAGTTTCCCATGCCTAGCTCTGTCCTACCCTATCAGGCCAAGTGAGTTTCTTTATTAACCAATGGTATTCACAGCATACAAAGGGGAATCCCACATCAACTCCACTTTTCTGTTTAAATAAAAATGTTTTAACTTTATCATATTAAAATTATATATGACACAACATCTATCAAGTAAGAATTACAGTTACAATATTCATATCTATTTTCTCTTTTATCATAACTAAGGAAAACGATAACTATTAATTCTTTAGCTCAATCAAAGACCCAAGTAAACAGGATGTACATTGTAAGCAACTTCATAAACTCTAGAATTGATAGAGAGATCTCACTTCCTGGACAGTCACCCAAATTTCTTCTGTACCATTGATGCATCCATTTTCAGCTACAGGCCCATAGTATCCAGCAAACTCTTCCACAGAACAGGAAATGTCAAATACATTTCTGCCTATATTGGCAGTTTATCAGTGACTTTCTTCTGTGTCCTGTGGAATGTCTAGCAGATTCTTTCATGAAGCGGGAACCTTGAAGGAAGGTCTCACCTTTAAGCAATTTTAGCAGTCATTTCACTGTAGGTCCTGCATTTCCAGTTCATCAAGAATTCCAGGCAAGAGTAGTTTCTTGCCCAAATGCCTAGCAAACTCCATAAGGAGCCTCTTTGATGCCCATCTTCCTCTTGAATTAATTGTTGCTGCCAAGAGTGATGTGAAAGTCCCCTCTGTTTGCTGTTATTACCATTAATGAATAAAGAAACTGCCTTGGCCTGATGATGGGGCAGAATTTATGTAGCCAAGGAAAACTGGACTAAATGCTGGGAAAAGGAAGTCAGAAGGAGAGACATCATGGAGCAGCACCCGAAGTCCGACATGCAGAATCTTTGTCAGTAAGCCACTGCCCTGTGGCAATATACAGATGAATAGAAATTGGTTAAATTAATATAAGAGTTAGCCAATAAGAAGCTAGAGCTAAAGGGTCACAAAGTGTTTTAATTAATACAGGTTCTGTGAGGTTATTTTGGTTCTTGGGGGCCAGGAGAAACAAGTGGTCTCCTCCCTGCAACACAGGAGCAAATGAGTCTCATTGTCATGGAAATCCCTAAATTCTTTCAACATTTTTAAATGCCATATTCTATATTCTTTGAAAATGTCTAACTGAAATACATCTCTATATATCTAAAAAAAACCTAACTAACATGACTACAAGCTTGATTATTACAATTATTGACCTTAACCTGAATTTCATAATTATACTTTGTATTTTAAATGAGTTAACAAACATAATACGTTAATCAAGAGCAGAAGTATATTTATACACAGTATAACAAAATTGACCTTAAATTTGCATCAATAAGCCAAAACATACCAATGCAAATCTCTATAGCATATCTCCCTTTAAATATATAAACAATATCTGGGAATATGGCAGAATTCTCTTCATACTGCTTTCTGGTTTTTGTTGGTTGAAGTATTTTTTGGAGGTGTTCACAGCGACCTTTCAAGGGATCTTGTTACATCAAATCATATCAGTATGGAAAATTTCCACATATTCTCATCCTTTGTTGAAACAAAAGAAGAAACTCTTCTTTCAAAAACATATCCTTAGACTCAAATTCCGAAGTCAAAATATCATAAAAGAATATATGTTAATTACTTAGATCCTTTACAGTAAAAAATTCAAAAAAAATGAATAATATATATAGTCCTGACTCTCTGTGTATAGTCCATCTATACATGGATTATTTATTCTTACTGTATTACATTTTAATATTTATTTTATTATTACTCCTTTAATCTCTGTCTGTACTCTGTCTTTTTAAATATTTCTTTTGTTTTTTTAAACCCATTTATTTTTATAACTCCCTAAACTCTTTTTCTTCTCTGTTCATGTCTACGTACACTTCTCCAGCACTTTGACCCATTTAGAGGTGTTTTTTTTTCCTAAATCTGTCTTTACTGTGTATCTATAATTATTTTCTGAGTAGAAGTGCTTATTAAAATGCTAAGCCCTTCTTATGAACTTAAGTGGTGGCATTGCTAGGGATAACACAACACTGCCTATTTGCCCCACCCAGCCAACATGATAGAAGAGGTCTGTTCACTGCCTCTGAACTGTGCACACCACCACAGTTCCAAATATGCTGAGAGTCTATGTCACAGCATTACGCATGTTGTAGCACTCTGCTCACAAATCCCATTTAAATGGCCCATAGCCAGACCTCTTCAGAGTTCATACTGGTAGCACGGCCCAGGATCCCACCATTTCAAAACAGAGCAGTTTTCTTCTGCTATTGATGAATCAGGAAATACTCTCTCAAAGGGTCTGCAGCACTCAGCTAGCAGTTAACTTGGTGTCTAAAATTACTTTTTAAGCTTTCCCAGGTATAACATTGATACAGTCAAACATGTTGGCACACCAATTTGTGGAAATGAGCCAACTGTTTGTTTCTTGGCTGCCCAGCCCCAAATAATTACAAGAAACTATATTATTTAAATCACTGCCTGGCCCATTAGTTCTAGCTTCTTATTGGCTAACTCATACATCTGATTTTAGCTTATCTTCATTAATATACGCATTGCCACATGGTCATGGCCTACCAGCAAACTTTCAGTGTGTCTGTCTCTGTCAGCATATCCATGGCTTCTCTTTAACTCAGCCTCCTTTCTCCCAGCATTCAGTTCAGTTTTCCCCACCTAGTTCTGTTGTACCCTATCAGGTCAAGCCAGTTTCTTTATTAACTAATCATATTCACAGCATGCAGATGGAAATCTTATATCATTTGTGTTTTTGAGGCATTAATGTTTGCATGAACATATGTGCCTTTGCATCTATATGCTTCTTTTGTATTTCTTTGGCAATTTTTCTTATATTTGTTACTTTTGTCCTTTTATGATGTTCTTATTTTTTATTATTATGATATTACTATTGTTGCTATTTTACTATTGTTATCATTACTATTATTACATGCCTGTGTATATTCAATTGAGTGAAAGAGAGAGAGAGAGAGAGAGAGAGAGAGAGAGAGAGAGAGAGAAGAGTATAGATTTGGGCAGGTGAGAATGTGGGGAATATCTTAAAGGAGTTGGAAGTCAGGAAACCATAGTCATTGTATATTGTATGGAACAAAAACTATCTTCAATGAAAAGACTGCATGCAAATAAAACATAGTATCAGCGAATTCTTAAGCTATGAGCTCTCAAAGTTTCAGGTTGCCATATGAGATATGTGCTTAAAGAAAATTATTCACACAGTAGGCACAGGAGGGGAGCGTAAGGAGCAGCAGGACTTTTCATGCCCTGCAGATAAAGCCAAACTCCAAAGCTGAAAGACAATGATATATTTTAAAGTGGACACAGCGGCTTAGGAAGCAGGAACATATTTCCAGCACAGGAAAAAAGAAGCAGATGACTCAGCATGTGGGAATCTTAGCAAGTACCTGGCTATGCTGGATCTCAATTGCCTGTCTCCTCGCAGGTTTCAGAAGCAATCTTCCTTCATTGACTAGTAGGTTATAGTCAGGTCCTGGCTAGAACCAGGATCCAGCTGAGAGCCTGACTGACAAAATCCCTTTGTGAAGGGACTGATATTATCTCCCGTTGCATCAGATTGGTTAAGTGTGTGATATCATCTAGAGAATGGATTTGGGCCAATCACGAGACAGATCTCAAAGCTACCAATGGAAATCAAGTGTCTGCTGTAACTATGGAGATTTCATCTGAGCTGCTATTGCATGTATCTCTCCCCCTCCCTGTATGTTACCACAGAAACAGGGAAACTGAAACTAGAAAGACAGAAAAAAATGTAATTTAACACGAAATCTGTCTCCAATTGATAATAGAGGAAAACAATCAGAAGTGCCTGGAGCGTGAGCATGCCTGACTCCTTGAGAATATATCCTGGTTTCCTATTTTTAAAAAACCTGGATTTCCGTATTACTTCTTCTGAATGTGACTCTGGGCAGCTGAGGGCAGCTTGCTGCTGAATATTAGCTACCTGGCTATGTCGATTTTCTTAACTGCTATGAATACCTGCATGAGCCATCACATGGAATTGGAACTATGAGAGTAACCTACAAAATGATGATTAGATTAAAGGAAGAAAAGGTGAGGTCTACTGTGGTCAAGCAATGTACCCTATGAGCATGGAAAGTCTTGAAGTGTCATAATGGTCAAAAAAATAATTTAACATGTATTATGAAAAACGTTTCAAAATATCTCTTCATGTATGTGTGTGTATGTGTGTGTTTAGGTATTTGTGTGTTCACATGTAGTTATGAACTGAGGAATAAGCACAAGTGTGCATGAAGGAACCATACAGAAAAAAAGTCAATTATTTTCTTTGTTGCCTTTATTTCTTTAGAATGTTTTATTCAATATAAATATATAAATATTATTTGTTTCTAAGCCCACCATCCAAAACATAAACTAAAATACTCCGCTACCTCTAATAATACTACATTGTCCTTAATTGAAGAACTCTTTCTTTTCTTTGTGTGTGTATGTGTTGTTTGTGTGTGTGTGTCTATGAGATCTTGTGCTTATGTGTGTGCATTTGTGTATGCAAGTGTGTGTGGCTGTTTCTTATTTTTATTTTTGTTATTATAATTTAATAGCAACATATATTCCTTCCCTTCTTTAAGCCCTCCCATATTTGACTTCATGCTTTTCTTCAAATTCATAGCCTTTATCACTGTGTTTTTCATGCATATATGAACACACACACACACATATATATATATATATATATATATATATATATATATATATATATATATATTATTAAATATAAACTGATCAGTAAGGCTGCATGTATGTTTTCAAAACCAACGTTTTGGTAAGAGACAAATAATTGGTGTGCTATTTCCTGTGAAATGCCACATCTTTCATTTCCAGTTTTTCTCAATTGCCTATAGTTGTTTGTGTTCAGTTAAGAACTTGTGGACTTTTCTGTCCAGGTTAGCAGTTCATTGCTGTCATCCCTGTTCATCTCATTTTTGTATAGTCTTACTGTGGAGTGTTTATAAATGAAGCTTCTGATATTACTGTGACACACAATATCACAGCATACTCCCTGATCATCTGGCTCCTTACAACTTTTCTGTACACTTCCCTTAGATGCCACTCAACTGAAAAAATGGATAAAAACAATGTGGTACATTTACACAATGGAGTATTACTCAGATGTAAAAGCAATGACATCATGAAAGATGTACGTAAATAAATGTAACAAGAAAAAAAATCATCTTGTGTGAAGTAACCCAGACCTAGAAGAAAACACAGTATATAATCACTCACAATTGGATAGAGGTTTTAGTCAGGGTTTAAATCCAAACAAAAGTTTATTGAAAAATATTTGTTCACTCCAATTGTTTTCATTATGAACCTGAACACACCATAAACTTTGCCTTCATATATCACACTTCAGATTCCTCTGATTATTCTGCTCCTGACCTCCTGAAGCAATCACATTTTATACACAATCTTTGTAGGATGGTATAGATACTTTTAACTTCCAAGGACTTTCTAATTTTTCAAAGATGTGAAAAACTACTGAATCGCTATAATAATCTCAGGATTCTTAATTATTTCCATGTCTTCCTGAAGTCAGTAGTGAACACTTACTATCTCAGTCAACTAGAAATCAGTCGATTTTCCCTCATATTTAGTTTTCTCAGTATTTCTTTCCCCATTTATTCTGTCCTCCAGTCTTTATAGTCATAGGAACTTCTCCAGTGAAGAACCATTAATTCTCATAGCTCACATTAGATAGCCATAAAAAACTGATTGGCCTTCTACTGCCTCAGTTTATGTACTCTCTATATAAAGGAGATAATGTGGCCATGATGCTCAAATTCTCTGTCCCCACAACTTACAAAATTATTGTTTTTATCTATTCTGTCCCATATACATTGAAAGCACATAGCAGGCTGTCTGCTTGCTAAAACTTTTCTGTCATTCTAGCAATTTTGATTTTGAATTGTCTTTAATTATTGTAGTAGTAGGAGTGGCGGGGCTGCGTCCCCAGCACCCCAGCCGCCTGCTAGCTTATACCTCGAAATAATTACACAGACACTGTATTCTTTTAAACACTGCTTGGCCCATTAACTCTAGCCCTTACAGGCTAAGTCTCATATCCTGATCAACCCATCTCTTATAATCTGTGTAGCATCAGTCTTACCAGGAAAGATTCTAGCCTAGGTCCATCCTGGGTCTGAGCTTCATGTGTCTGCCTCAGAGAACAGAGCTATTGCGTCTGCCCGGGAGAGGGGAGCATGGTGTCTCTGAGCTCACTTCCTCTTCCTCCCAGCATTCTATTGTGTTTACTCCACCCATCTATGTTCTAACCTATCAGGGCAAGCAGTTTCTTTATTTAATTAACCAATGACCTTCCTCCATCAAATGATCATTTTCTCAGACAGCTAAATACAATGAAGGTTAATGTCTGCTTTCCAGCTAATGGATTTTCTATTTACCTTTATCAAAAGCGGGTCTCAAGTTGTATCTTTTGCTTTTTCTATGTCACTCCCTTCCTATTGCTATAAGACTGTATACGAGAGTCTGCATTATGCATATTATTGTGTTTTCTTTGCATGTTTTGGCTTGTGACGGAGCTAAGTAAACAACATATATACTTTAAAGATAACTTGTCTTCAAAAGTTTGGTCTAAGGATATGTTCCTTTGGAAAAGAAGTTTTTTCTTTTGTTTCCAGAGAAGATGAAAACTTATTTAATCTTCCAGACTATTGTAATTTGATGGACAAAGATCCCCCAAAAGGTCAACATGGACACCCCCAAATATTACTTTGCCAAACAAAAAACATGGAGCATATTGAAGAGAATGACACTCAAATTATCAAATATTGTTGATAAATGTATGCTTATATATAAAGGGGGATATGCTCTAGAGATTTGCATTGGTATGGATCTTGGTTTATTGAAAGAAGAGAGAAGAATTGAGGGAAGGAAGAAAATCTAAGTCAAGGTATTGACAAAATACCTATCTTAGATTAATTCAGCAGCATTTATAAACAAATAACTTTTGGTATCTGTCGCTCCTTCCTCAGCATTCAAACAATCCAAAGAGAACATAAGAACATACAGTATCCAGGCTTTCTATGTAATCTTCTCTTTGTGTGGCTTTATTTTAACCTATATTTCTTCTATTTTTAATTTTTGCCTTTTTGAGACAGGATTTCTCTGTGTATTTTTGGCTGTCCTGGAACACACACTGTAAACCAGGCTATCTTTGAACTTACAGAACTCTGCCTGACTCTGCCTACCAAGTGCTGGGATTAAAGGTGTGTGCCAACATACCTTTGAATTCATAGAGGTCTGCCGGATTCTGTCTTCCAAGTGTTGGAATTAAAGGTTGGTGTCATCACACCCAACTATTCTCTTTTTTTCATTTTTCTTTTATGGACTTTAACCTTTTTTTCTATCATCTCCCAAGCCAACATATATTTTTAAACATACTCTAAACCATTTAGAGGTTTTCTTCATTTGAGTCTGTCTTTACTGTATATCTCTCTTTTTCTGAACACATGAGCCTTTAATTTGCTAATTGATATGGCTAGGATTAAAACCGAGAGTTTGATGGCTGGATCCAGCCCATTCCTTTGCTTTCTGAGATTCCAGCCTCACAGCAGAGGTACCCGCCAAAGCCATGTTTATTGCCACCACTCTATGGTATTCCAAGATCCCTGCCACCAACAAAAAAGCATGTGGTAAACTTTTCATCAACACCATTTAAGCTTTACATGGTAGGACCTTTTAAAAGAGCTGCAAGTTTTTACACCTAACACTGGGTCAGTAAGCCCTTCTTAAATGAGAGTGCTTGGCTCTAGCAAGCAGAGCCCACCTGAGAAAATGCTGTTATCAATAAATTGTGCTTAACTCTATTCTTTTCTGACTAGAATTACTTTCCAAGCTCTCTCAGGCTTATGAGGATGCAGTTGTTCATGTTGGCATGATTCTGTTGTCTGAGTTATCTGTTCTAACAAGGTCCCATAGCCATTTAGTCCTTTTTCAGCAAGACACTCACATCTTGCTTCTTTGTGGATGGGTAAAGGCTGCAGACTAAGCTTTCTTCTTCCCAATATCCTCCTGCTCTTGTTGCCCTAACTTATTTCCTGCCTGTATGTCCCACCTATATTTCCTCCCTAGGTACTGACCAATCCAAATTTATTAAAATTGACAGGGTATAGACCAATGTCCCATAGCAGAACCTAACACACATGATATACCATTAAATACCTAGTTAACAGCACTCTCATTCAGCAGAAATTAGTCTAGAGAATTGCACACATATTCCCAAATATTGTTTACAAGAATTTGTTCACATTTAAAGGGATATTCTATAGTGATTTGTAATGGTTTAAACCTTGGATTATTGGTACAAATTTAAGGTCAATTATATACATATATGTAATATATATTACATTTTTTCAAATATATATATATTTGCTCTCATTGAAAAAAATGTATTGTATAATTAAGAACTATATGTAAATAGAGAGTCAGCTACAATATTCAAGTTTATAGTCATGTAAGATTTTGTAGATTTACAGATATGTATTTCAGATGGATAGGGTTTCTTCAATTCTTTCAGAGTTCTTCAGAATATGGCATTTAAAGTGTTTTAATAATTGGGACATTTTCTGACAGTGAGACACATCTGCTCCTGGCTACTTCAAGAGGACGATGGGCATCAAAAAGGCTCCTTATAGAGTTTGCTAGCCATCTGGGAAAGAAACTGCTCTTGCTTTGACTGCTTGATGGCATGCTAAGTGAACTGCACATGCAGGACCCACAGAAAATGACTGTTGAACTTGCCTAAATGTGAAATGATCTTTTAGGCAAAATAAAAGAGTCTACAAGACATTCTTCAGGGCACAGAAAAAAGTTACTGACAAACTGCCATTATAAGCATAATTATCTTTGAAATGTCCTATATAATGGAGAAGTCTGCTGGATACCGTGGGCCTTAACACTGAAGATGGATGCTCTAAATGTACAGAAGAGCTTTGGGTAATTGTTCAGGTATCAAGATGTCTCTGTCAATTCTACAGTTTTGGAAGTTGTTTACAATGCACTTCCTGATTACTTAAGTAATATTATAACCTTCTGGAGTCTTTGATGAAGTTCAGAAATAGATATATAGTTATAGTTTTTCATAGTTATGATAAAAGGTAAAGTAGATATACATATTATAACTATAATTATTTAAACATAGATGGGGAGGTGAATTGAGATTACTCTCTTTATGCTGTTAATATCATTGGTTAATAAAGTACTGTTTTGAACCTATAGAGGAGCAGGACAGAAACAGCTAAGCCGGGAAAACTAAAGTAAGTGAAAGAAGGGCATAGTCATAGTGAAGTTATGTAGCCCCACTGAACACAGACACTGGAACATTTCCCAAAAAGCCACAGACCTGAGGCATAACACAGATTAATTGAAATGGGATAAATTAAGATGCAATAATTAGCCAATAAGAAGCTAGAGCTAATGGGCCAAGCAGGGATTTAAATAATGGTTTCTGTGTGATTACTTTGGGGCTGAGCCAATGAAATGACTGAGCAACAATGGTCCAACAGGTGTGAACAATATGTGCAGCATTCTCTGGCAGTCCTTTCTAGTGTTTCAGTCTGTATTTTTCCAGCTCAAATAAGAAATGACCATACTTCTTTGCAATATTGGTAACTAAATGTACATGTTCTATATTTGTTCCATACACCAGATTTTCCCATTAGTGTGGAACAAGTTCTAAATTGGTAATGGCTGAAATCTGTTAAAATGCTAGTGTCTTCCTGTTCATGTACTTTATTTTAACCAGTGGTAAAATGAAGGTGTGATATGAAAGAAGAAAAGAGAAAATGAGTTCTAAGGGCAGGAGTTATGTTTCTGATCAGGACAATCACTGAGCTGGATTTGGTATGTTGGATAAACAAAAAAACTACACTATTTTTCAGTTTTAATATATTGAGTTAACATCTCAGGAATATATGTACATATGAAAGGTGATCCCACTGAATAAAATCTACATTAAAAGTATTGTGATGTTATTTTAGTGCAGTATCAAGGTGGAAGAGAGAGAAAAAGAGAGCAAGAATTTCATAGACATTTAGGTTCCTTTTATAAATCGATTAAATCATGAAAATGTTAATGCAAACAACCAATCCTGACAGTTCTAGTAACCTATAAATTAAATTCCATAATTTCCAGGATTTTTACCAATTTTCTTCTTGACAACATTTTCCCCATTTTTTTCACTACCAGAATATCTCATATTAAATACCAGATATGGAACTTTATTATCCATAAAAAACCAAGTGTACTGATTGCAAAAACCCTCACCTATATTATTCATCATCCCACAAAATAAAACTTGTCTATTGATCAAGTTTGAAGAGAGTAATGAAGGCTCATCTAGTCAGTATCCCCATCTAAGATCATCTAATAGTTGCTCTGTTTAATTTCCTGACTACTCAGGATAATTGGCCTCATAAATACTGGTAATTCTGTGAAAAGTTTGAGCTACTTTTCTTACCTTGGAGTATATTGTAAAATAAAAGAGTTAAAACAGTTAAAGGGAAGAAAATTAAACATCTACATCCCTAATGACAATAAACTGGAAAGAATATGTGATAATAAACAAAATAAAACCTTCTATCACGTAGAAAACATGATATATGTGTTTGGAAGCATCAAATATGCAGATCGCTACAGGATAGCACTTCTGCATGTTGAATATTAACACTTGCCATCTCCATCTCACATTGTCCTGGAAGATTTACTCATAACAGTTTGTGTCAGAAATAAATACTACACATTTCTTTTTCTCAACTGTGTGGTCCTCAAGTAAAACAAGATTTTTACTATTTTTCAAAAAGAGGGAATAACTTTGTGTAAAGAAATGTACTCAGCAATCTAAAGAATATACTTAAGTCGAACAACCTGCAAATCACAAAATAAAAAAGACAGACTTCAATCTAATTATTTACATGAGTAATCAACAATCCCGAATGAAAACAGGAGGTAAATGGTTTTACAATACCATAAACTTAGGGATGGGTTCTCTTCCATTGTCAGGTTTTGGAATGTAGAGAGGAAAGATGGCATTACTGCTTGAACTGGAACCTTTCTGAACAGCTCGGTCAGATGCTGTATGAGAAATAAACAATATATGTTAAAGGAGAAAATATGAATAAATAGATCTTAGTATACTTAAAGTCATAACCATGTATTTCTGATTATTAGTAACATGCATTTATATTTAAAACATAGCAATACATTGACTTTAGAAGTCAATAATTTTTAAAGCTATCCAGAGGCTAAAAGTATCCCATACACAGTGAAGATATATTACTTTGTGATCTATACTTATAGTCATTTTAACTTCATAAGGAACTTCCATAAGATAGCCAAGATTGACACATATTCAGATAGAAGAATAAAGACTGGGAACTAAAGTTTTCACTCATATTTCAAAAGTTAGGACAAATTATTTATCATGAGGTCATTTGGATTTGGTATATAGTTAAATATATATTAGTGAAATGAAATCAGGTGCACCAAATGAACACTTAAATACATTTGTGTTTATTTATATGTATGTGTAAGGATTCTGCAATATGTGAACAGTTTTATGAAGACAAGGTCAACTTCGGAGTTCCTCCTCCATCCAATTCCAGCTTATTTTCATTGAGAAATAGCCTGCATTCTATTCTAGAGTTCACCAGTCTGTTAGACTGGTAGATCAATTCTGGTATCATAATGGGATTAAATGCAAGTGTGTGTGTGTGTGTGTGTGTGTGTGTGTGTGTGTGTGTAGGTGTAATATCACTGGATTTCAAAAACTTCTAATATTTGCAGATGAAACAGTAATTTTGTAAACTCTTGGGACAAGTGGATTAAATATGAAAACTGAGCTCTTTACTCAACAACACAAAAAGTACATTGAAATTTTCATATACCAATACATATCTAGATATGAAAACCTAGCAAAGACAGCAATTTATTATGAATTAATTGTCACATTAATAAAATAATTTGTAATTTGGAGGCAGAAATGTCTGAAAAATATTGTAATAAAGAAAACTATGTATTTTGTATAATGAATTATATACTCAAACAGGCCTGGTGACACAAATAGGGATTTTGCAGCATCAACAATTGCCTATTAGTTAAGGTGTTGGGAGAAGACCCTGAATAAGAAAAGGCAGTGTGCATACAAGCCCCATGTGTATATCACCACCCATCTCTTAAAACTGCTCACTCTGCTACTTCAGTTTACCAGTATGATGTCTTTTATGCATCATAAATAATAATAAAGCAATAACAAATAAAATAGCAACTACCATTTAATAATAGACAAAAATGAAATAAAAAGTCACAATCCGAAACAGGTCCTGACATACCTTATTAAAAGAGATAGGTTATTCAAGAGATTCAAGTATTTTTAAACATTATATTGGATAAGTTAATTGATCAGAAAGTATAAAATATTCCACAACTCTATTTAAACAATATAAGGAAGACATACATAATACCGTGACTTGTCATTTCTGCAGAGTAGTTCTATTAAGATTCAAGAGGTAAAATTACAAAACAATAAGGAGAAACTACAAGGATGGTCAAAATAATAAATAAATATTTTATATTTTTTCAAAATTATTTAATACATATCAATTCTGTATACAGATAATCAGAAATTGAACACATTTTGGAAGATAATCTGCACAACAGGGACAATGACTACCTAAGAAAAACATCAAAACCAGACAAAAAAAAATCCTCCATTCAAACTGTTGGTAAGGGAGCCCAGGATACTAACAAGATAATAGTCTGTTTGTGGTGACCTTGGTTGCTTCCAAGAAGTGGAAGTTAAGTCCCTGTTGCTGAAACACTGAATTTTTGTTAGGGAACTATAAAAATTTGAACAGGAACTACATAAATCCCTGGGCCTGTAGAATAGCTATCAGAGACCAGGAAGTATATAGGAAAGCTGTCAAGGAAATGAAAAGCCTTGAAATGTCCAATTCAGTTATAATAACTTTGAATGATAATGACCAGCATGGCTAGATTTCACTAAAGGTACAATACTTTCTCATAAATCTCATCAATAACTAATATCTACCTAATTGAGCTCAAGTCTTCCTTCAAAAGATGTAAAGCACATTAAATATTGCAAATCACAAACATTACATTGTTGTTGAGTCCATGTAACTTAGAGGCCATTACCACCACATTCATAAAATGATATAATATCCAACAGCATTATCATTTGGTTGTTATATCCACAGAAAATTTTAGAACTAAAAATGAACTGGTTATATTTACACATTACTATTTGTATATATAGATTTGTGTGTAATACATAATAAAAATAATGAATTAGGAGGTAATGATTTGAGAGTGGGCTGTGGACTACACAGTAAGAGTTTGAGAGATAGTGATGTGGAAAATATGAAAATACACATGTTTTTATTAAATTCTTGTATTTTAAATATAAAAGAGTAGCATATAGGAGAGTGAGTTAAGAAATACAGTTTTAGTGGAGAAGTAGAACAGGACAGGAGAATTGGGATGAAAATGACTAAAACTCATATAAATGTATGAAATCTTTCTATTTATTATGAAAGATAAATCAAAGAAGAAGAAGAAAATATTCTACAAATCAGGTCATGCATTGAACTTGAATTTTACATAGGTGAATGGAAGTAATTCCTACTACAATCCTCAAAGGTTCAGTATGTCCCCAAATTTTAGAAAGAAACAGCTACAAGTGGATACCACTTCACAGAACATTTACTGGACATTATCTTCAGGAAAATTACTGGAAAAAAATGAATAGTATTTGTTTCTATAGTAAGGAACATAAACTATGTCTAATTAAAATGAATGGGATGTACGATTTACAGAAATAGTAAGACATATACAAAGTATTTGGACTTATAAATATATCCATCAAACATAGTACTACATGAATAGCTAAGAAATTTAATTGAATGATACAAGCAAGAAATTAGTATTTGTAAAGGAAAGGGAAAAATAAAACTAGACTTACTGTATCACAAGCTAGGTGTGGTCAGTGTGTCTTTAGTGAAACCTTGTCAGAAATTAGGGCGAAGCACTTCACCCACGCCTGAGTCTGAGATTATCATGAGCAAGCTTGTGAGACCCAATATCATGATCATAAAATAAACAGGAAAGTGTTTAGGCATAAATATTGGAAAACTGTGATACATGTACACTTAAACAGAAAATCATTTTTTTTTTTTTTTTTTTTTTTTTTTTTTTTTTTTTTTTTTTTTTTTTGTTTTTTTTTCGAGACAGGGTTTCTCTGTGGTTTTGGAGCCTGTCCTGGAACTAGCTCTTGTAGACCAGGCTGGTCTCGAACTCACAGAGATCCGCCTGCCTCTGCCTCCCGAGTGCTGGGATTAAAGGCGTGCGCCACCACCGCCCGGCCAGAAAATCATTTTTATATGATCAGTAACATTTACATAAGGTTTAGCAAGGTATAAATTCCTAGACAAGTAGTTTCAACAGTATTATAACCACAATATTCACAGGCAATATAGAGATTACATACAGTAGCATACAGACCTCCTTATGTGCCATTCTTTTCTTGCAATGATCAACATTTTTCTAAAATTTGTATAGAACCACAAGAAATCCAGTATTGATGAAACTGCACTGAGAATAAGAACAAGATTATCCCACTCCCACTTTCTGCTTTCATACATGCTGAAATATGAAAAAAAACCACACTTGCTTATAAACTCAACATATCTAAAAGAACTTAAGGACTCAATAATGGCATGTACTACTAATCATTTTACTAATCATATAAATTGCCCAAGATATACTAGGTAAAAAGTTTCTCAAATGTTCTGTTATAATTGATTAACACGGTAAAATTTGAGTTTTCACTTATATAGCACATA
The DNA here is from genome assembly GCF_018167655.1 of Microtus oregoni. NCBI lineage: Eukaryota > Metazoa > Chordata > Mammalia > Rodentia > Cricetidae > Microtus > Microtus oregoni. Next base: position 35,849,055 of record NW_024543059.1, read on the forward strand.
TAGATGATTTTTGTATTTATTTACTTAGAAATCTGTATGTTTGTCCTGTCCCTTTTAGAGACAAGTCCCACCTAATCCCTTCCCCATTCACTGAGGCACATATACCTTCCTTACTGCTTGCAGTCCAAGTCTCTTTTCCATCTTCCTGCCAATGAGGCAGCTTCTGTCTCTCTCTACTTCTCCCCTTCTCCTTCTGTCTCTATCTATCTATCTATCTATCTATCTATCTATCTATCTATCTGTCTCTATCTATCTACCAACATACCTATCCATCTCTCTGCCTCTCTCTATCTCTGCTCTTCTCTCCTTCTACACTTTCCCTTTTATAACCTACTAAATAAATATCAAACCTCATCCTGCATGGCATGCCAATTCATGTCTCTGTCTCTCACCTGTTGCATGGCTCCCTACCTGGGACCAGGTGCCTTCGCAGACCTATGGCATCGCTCATTGCACGCCCATCTGACTGTCTCTTTTTATGAGACTTGCTGCTTCATTGAGGCCTTTCACCAACCACATGGCTTGCTCCCTTCCTGGGACTGATGTTCCACTGCAGCCATTGGAGAAACTATGCCATCCCTGCCTGAGAATGGCTGCTCTCAAGACCAATTGCCCACTGCTGCCACTTGGGGACCTGTGGCATTTCTGCCACCGCAGATACTCAGGGATCTTCAACATTTTTATATTTATCATTACATTTGTGCCGTGAGACTTAGGAGGCTCTTTGGCCCCAAATCCCTCCCCCAGGGGTCGGGATCCGGAACCAGTATTCTTTCCACAAAAATCACGTGTTCTATATGCCTGAGCATGATTTCTACAGCATAATTTCTACACATACCACTAGATTCAATTGGTGAGTTTCCCCCATTCTGGTCACCTTAACCCTTTCACCTGATGGAGAAGGGTCATTTGTCTATCTGTTGATTTCATTGGTTAATAAAGAAATTTCCTTAGCCATTTGATAGGCCAGCCCTTATGTGGGTGGAGTAGACAGAACAAAATGGTGGGAGGAAGAGGGAAATGAGGCAATCACCATGCCTCTCCTCTCTGGGTCAGACGCCATGGATCCAGACATGCAGAATCTTTCCCCGGTAAGCCACCACCTCGTGGTGCTACACATATTAAGAGAAATGGGTTAAGCAAGTGATGAGAGTTAGCCAATAAGAGGCTGAAACTAATGGGCAAGGCAGTATTTAAATGAATACAATTTGTGTGTTGTTATTTCTGGTGTAAAGCTAGCTGTGCAGGAGCCGGGCAGGACAAAAAGCAGGTCTGCTCGCCTCATCACTACATTCTCCTAACCCAAGAAATTGATCGTTGAGCTACCATCAATCTTCTGGTGATCCTAGATGGTGGTACAGGCCAAACCACAGTCTTTACACTCACTCAATCAACAATTATAACACTATGATTAAATTATGGAAAATTAAAGAACATAAAATAAAATACAAATTGTCACACTCAAATCCAACTGTGTGAAAGGCATTCTTATCAATCTGACCACCATTCCCCCACATTGTCAATCTCTGTATAAATCTTATGGATTGGTACTGAAATTGTTTCTCTGAAATCCACAGTAGCCTCTAGCACTTGACCTTCAATAGTATAAGAGTCCCACCATAGGTTGTTATAGTGATAGGGACGTTCAAAGGGGCTGATATGAGACTTTTATACAAAAACATGTATGTGGCTCCCTCCCTCCCTCCTTTGGGGCATAGCGCCTCCCTGCCCAGCCTGCTAGGACGCTGGGACCGAATCCGAACCCGGAGGACAAAGGGGTGGCCGGTAGCTCCTTTGTTCCCATAGCCTGCCCGCAGCAAGCGGGGTGGGCCCTTTGTTCGCGAGCTAACCAAGCAGCGCAGAGTTTCGATCTGGGCACCGAGTGAAACATCATTGTGGTGAGTGAGTGCTGCGGCAGCTGGGAACATACCTCAGCCCGCCCACACTTCCTGGCCATCCTACAGGGGCTATACTGCCCAAACCGCCTCTCTCTTCCTATCCCATTCAGCTTACATCCAGATCCACACACCCCCTGTCTCCCTCCCTCCCTCCCTCCCTCCTTTGGGGCATAGCGCTTCCCTGCCCAGCCTGCTAGGGCGCTGGGACCGAATACAAACCGGGAGGACAAAGGGGTGGCCGGTAGCTCCTTTGTTCCCATAGCCTGCCCGCAGCGAGCGGGGTGGGCCCTTTGTTCGCAAGCTAACCAAGCAGCGCAGAGTTTCGATCTGGGCACCGAGTGAAACATCATTGTGGAGAAACATCTCTGGGGAGTGACATCACTGGGAAGGTACATCAGTGGGCAAGAAGACCTGATCCTATAAAAGAAGATCCAAAGGGGAGTATTGGGAGGAAGAGATGGGCAGACGCCAATGCAGGAATTCTCCCAACAATCTGAAAAACAGCACAAAACCACCAGAAGCCAGTGACCAAACAACAGGAGGACATGAACACCTTAATCAAGAAGAAGTAGAAAAAACTGACTTCATGAAAGTGATTGACACCCTTAAACAGCATATAAAAAATGCCCTTATAGAAATGGATGAGAAGTATAATAGAAAGTTCGAGGAATTGAGTAAATCAGTGAATGATACCCTAGGAAACCAAGGAAAAACAATCAAGCAGGTAAAGGAAACAGTTCATGACTTGAAAACTGAAATGGAGGCAAAGAAGAAAACACAAACAGAGGGCCGGCTGGACATGGAAAATCTAGGTAAACGAATAGAGACTACAGAATCAAGTATAACCAGCAGAATACGAGAGATAGAAGAAAGAATCTCAGATTCTGAGGATAACATAGAGAAAATAAACACTCTGATGAAAGAAAACAGCAAGTCCAACAAACTCTCATCACAAAACATTCAGGAAATATGGGACACAATAAAAAGACCAAACCTAAGAATAATTGGAGTAGAAGAAAGAGAAGAAGTGCAGCTCAACGGTACAGAAAATATACTTAATAAAATTATAGAAGAAAACTCTCCCAACCTGAAGACAGATGTACCTATGAAGGTTCAAGGAGCATACATAACACCAAATAGGCTGGATCAAAAGAAAACATCCCCTCGCCATATAATAATCAAAACACAAAATATACAGAATAAAGAAAGAATATTAAGAGCCGCAAAGGAAAAAGGCCAAGTTACTTATAAAGGTAAACCTATCAGACTTACACCTGACTTCTCTATGGAAACCATGAAAGCCAGAAGGTCCTGGATAGATGTTCTCCAAAACCTAAGAGACCACGGATGCAAGCCCAGACTACTATATCCAGCCAAACTTTCATTCACTATAAATGGAGAAAACAAAATTTTCCAGGATAAAAACAAATTTAAACAATACGCAGCCACAAATCCAGCCTTACAGAAAATAATAGAAGGAAAATCACTAACCAAGGAGTCCAACAAAACCACAATAACTCAGACATCTAGAGACTCTTCACCAGCTCAAATCAAAGAAGGAAAACATACAAACCCTACTACTAAAAAAGTGACCGGAGTTAACAACCACTAGTCATTAATATCACTTAATATCAATGGGCTCAACTCACCTATAAAAAGGCACAGGCTAAGAGATTGGATACGAAAACAGGATCCAACATTCTGCTGTCTACAAGAAACACACCTCAACCACAAAGACAGGCACCTACTCAGAGTAAAGGGCTGGGAAAAGGCTTATCAAGCAAATGGACCTAAGAAACAAGCAGGTGTGGCCATACTAATTTCTAACAAAGTTGACTTCAAACTTATATCAATCAGAAGAGATGGAGAGGGACATTTTATACTCATAACAGGAACAATTCATCAGGAAGAAGTCTCAATCCTGAATATCTATGCCCCTAATATAAAAGCACCCACGTACGTAAAAGAAACATTACTAAAACTCAAGGCAGCCATCAAACCGCACACACTAATAGTAGGAGACTTCAACACTCCTCTCTCACCAATGGACAGGTCAATCAGACAGAAACCTAACAGAGAAATTAGAGAATTAATGGAGGTAATGAAGCAAATGGACTTAACAGACATCTATAGATTATTCCACCCAAAGAGAAAAGAATATACCTTCTTCTCTGCAGCTCATGGAACCTTCTCGAAAATTGACCCCATACTTGGTAACAAAGCGAACTTACACAGTTACAAAAAAATATTAGTAACCACCTGTGTCTTATCAGATCACCATGGATTAAAGTTAGAATTCAACAACAGTGCTACCCCCAGAAAGCCTACAAACTCATGGAAACTGAACAGTCATCTACTGAACCATACCTGGATTAAGGAAGAAATAAAGAAAGAAATTAAAGTCTTCCTTGAATTCAATGAAAATAAAGAAACAACATACTCGAACTTATGGGACACTATGAAAGCAGTCCTGAGAGGAAAGTTCATAGCACTAAGTGCCCATCTAAAGAAAACAGAGAAAGCACATATTGGAGAATTAACAGCCCACTTGAAAGCTCTAGAAAAAAAAGAAGCAGACTCATCTAGGAGGAGTAGAAGATTGGAAATAATCAAACTGAGGGCTGAAATCAACAAAATAGAAACACAGAAAACAATCCAAAGAATCAATGAAACAAAAAGCTGGTTCCTGGAGAAAATCAACAAGATTGATAAACCCCTATCCAAACTAATCAAACGACAGAGAGAGAACACGCAAATTAATAAGATCAGAAATGAAAAGGGGGGCATAACCACAGACACAGAAGAAATTCAGAGAGTCATTAGATCTTACTACAAAAGCCTGTATGCCACAAAACTGGAAAATGTAAAAGAAATGGACGCTTTTTTAGATAAATACCATTTACCAAAACTAAACCAGGACCAGGTGAACAATCTAAACAGACCTGTAAGTCGCGAAGAATTAGAAGCTGTTATCAAAAACCTCCCTACCAAAAAAAGACCAGGACCAGATGGTTTCAATGCAGAATTCTACCAGAACTTCCAAGAAGACCTAATACCTATACTCCGTAATGTATTCCACAATATAGAATCAGAAGGGTCATTACCAAATTCCTTTTATGAAGCCACAATTACTCTGATACCAAAACCACTCAAAGACTCAACCAGGAAAGAGAACTACAGGCCAATCTCACTCATGAATATCGACGCAAAAATCCTCAACAAAATACTGGCAAATCGAATCCAAGAACACATCCGAAAAATTATCCATTATGATCAAGTAGGCTTCATTCCTCAGATGCAGGGCTGGTTCAACATGAGAAAATCTATCAATGTAATCCAGCATATAAATAAACTGAAAGAAAAAAAAACATATGATTATTTCATTAGATGCTGAGAAAGCATTTGACAAAATTCAACATCCATTTATGTTAAAAGTCTTGGAGAGATTAGGGATACAAGGGTCATACCTAAATATAATAAAAGCTATATACAGCAAGCCGACAGCTAACATCAAATAAAATGGAGAGAAACTCAAAGCCATCCCACTTAACTCAGGAACACGGCAAGGCTGTCCACTCTCTCCATACCTCTTCAATATAGTGCTTCAAGTTCTAGCAATAGCAATAAGACAACATAATGGGATCAAGGGGATTCAAATTGGAAAGGAAGAAGTTAAACTTTTGTTATTTGCAGATGATATGATAGTGTACATAAGCGACCCCCAAAACTCCACCAAAGAACTTATAAAGCTGATAAACAGCTTTAGTAATGTGGCAGGATACAAGATCAACTCCAAAAAATCAGTCGCCCTCTTATACACAAAGGATATGGAAGCAGAGAGGGAAATCAGAGAAGCTTCACCATTCATGATAGCCACAAACAGCATAAAATATCTTGGGGTAAATCTAACCAAGGAAGTGAAAGATCTATTTGACAAGAACTATAAGGCATTGAAGAAAGAAATTGAAGAGGATACCAAAAAAATGGATGGACCTCCCTTGCTCTTGGATTGGAAGGATCAACATAGTAAAAATGGCAATTCTACCAAAGGCAATTTATAGATTCAATGCAATCCCCATCAAGATCCCATCAAAATTCTTCACAGATCTGGAGAAGACAATAATCAACTTTATATGGAAAAACAAAAAACCCAGGATAGCCAAAACAATCCTATACAATAAAGGATCTTCTGGAGGCATTACCATCCCTGACTTCAAACACTACTACAGAGCTACAGTAATGAAAACAGTGTGGTACTGGCATAAAAACAGAGAAGTCGACCAATGGAATCGTATAGAAGACCCGGATTTTATCGCACAAACCTATGAACACCTCATTTTCGATAAAGGAGCTAAAAGTATAAAATGGAAGAAAGAAAGCATCTTCAACAAATGGTGCTGGCACAACTGGATGTCAACCTGTAGAAGAATGAAAATAGACCCATATCTCTCACCGTGCACAAAACTCAAGTCCAAATGGATTAAAGACCTCAATATCAGCCCGAACACACTGAACCTGAGAGAAGAGAAAGTGGGAAATACCCTACAACAGATGGGCACAGGAGGTCGTTTCCTATGTATAACCCAGAAGCACAGACATTAAGGGCAACATTGAATAAATGGGACCTACTTAAACTGAGAAGCTTCTGTAAAGCAAAGGACATGGTCACTAAGACACAAAGGCAACCTACTGACTGGGAGAAGATCTTCACCAACCCCGCAACAGACAAAGGTCTGATCTCCAAAATATATAGAGAACTCAAGAAACTAGACTTTAAAATGCTAATTAACCCAATTAAAAATGGGGCACTGAACTGAACAGAGAATTCTCAGCAGAGGAAGTTCAAATGGCCAATAGACACTTAAGGTCATGCTCAACCTCCTTAGCAATCAGGGAAATGCAAATCAAAACAACTTTGAGATATCATCTTACACCTGTCAGAATGGCTAAAGTCAAAAACACCAAGGATAACCTTTGCTGGAGAGGCTGTGGAGGAACGGGTACCCTCATCCATTGCTGGTGGGAATGCAATCTTGTGCAACCACTGTGGAAGTCAGTGTTTCGGTTTCTCAGGAAATTCGGGATCAACTTACCCCTGGACCCAGCAATACCACTCTTGGGAATATACCCAAGAGATGCTCTATCAAATGACAAAAGCATTTGTTCAACTATGTTCACAGCAGTATTATTTGTAATAGCCAGAACCTGGAAACAACCTAGATGCCCTTCAATGGAAGAATGGATGAAGAAAGTGTGGAATATATACACATTAGAGTACTACGCTGTGGGAAAAAACAATGACTTCTCGAATTTTGCATGCAAATGGATGGAAATAGAAAACACTATCCTGAGTGAGGTAACCCAGACCCAAAAAGATGAATATGGTATGTACTCACTCATAATTGGTTTCTAGCCATAAATAAGGACCACGGAGTCTACAATAGGTGAACCTAAAGAAGCTAAGTAAGAAGGGGAACCCAAGGAAAAACATATAGTTGTCCTCTTGGCTAAGGGAAGTAGACCAAATTGCCGGGGAGAAAATGGGATCTTGGGGGGGGGTGGGATGGGGGTAAGGGGAGATGGGGAGAGAAAAGGTAGAAGGGAAGTAGGGGGGACCTGGGGAAACAGGAGAATTGGGATAAAGGAAAGGTGGATAGGGGAGCACGGAACCACAATTCTTAGTTAAGGGAGCCACTTTAGGGTGGGCAAGAGACTTGACCCTAGAGGGGCTCCCTAGTGCCCAAGATGAGGTTCCCAGTTAGTTCCTTGGGCAGCTGAGGATTGGGAACCTGAAATGACCCTATCCTAGAGCAATACTGACGAATATCTTGCATATCATCATAGAATCTTCATCTGGTGATGGATAGAGATAGAGACAGAGACCCACACAGGAGCACTGGACTGAGCTCCCAAGGTCCCAAGGAGGAGCAGAAGGAGGGAGAACATGAGCAAAGAGTTCGGGACCACGAGGCGTGCGTCCACCCACTGAGACAGTGGAGCTGATCTACGGGGAGCTCACCAAGGCCAGCTGGACTGTGACCGAAAAAGCATGGGATAAAACCGGACTCTCTGAACATGGCGAACAATGAGGGCTGATGAGACACCAAGGACAATGGCAGGGGGTTTTGATCCTACTTAATGTGCTGGCTTTGTGGGAGCCTAGCCAGTTTGGATGTTCACCTTCCTAGCTAGATATGGACGGAGGGGGGAGGACCTAGGACTTAACACAGGGCAGGGAACCCGGACTGCTCTGTGGACTGGAGAGGGAGGGGGAGAGGAGTGGGGGGAGGGGGAGAAGGGTGGGAGGAGGGGGAGAAGGGTGAGAGGAGGGGGAGAAGGGTGGGAGGAGGGGAAGGGAAATGGGAGGCTGGGAGGAGGTGGAAACTTGTTTTTTGTTTATGTTTTTTTTTCTTCTTTTCGCAATAAAAAAAACATGTATGTGTATATAAGGGTCATATCACAATATCCTTGTGATTTTAGACAAAAAAATGAAAACCACTCAGGGAATGTATCACTAATGGAAAAGTTGTGACCCAGAGCCCACAGTTTCCCTATGAACAACTAAAGCTGTTTCCACTCAAATTTCTGGCCTTGCAAAATTTGATCTCAGAGCATATCTTGCATCAATTTTTTTCAGTACTTCAAGAAACTTCAAGATTATTTTGTAGTTGGCCTCCATTTTAGAGGTTAATCACAATTAATTAAAACAAAATTTTTTCTTTCCCAGATATCCTATCATTACCTGCCTACATTCAGAGACTCATAATGCACAGAGACAATATCTGACTTATGGGAAATTTTTTAACCAATTCTCTTCAAGAGGTGGGACGAAGCTAGGGTGTGGCTTACTGGGACCCAGAGAAAAATGGGTGCATGGCCCAGGTGCACTCTCTGTGGTTCCCACACAGCACAGCTGAGTTTAAATTTCTCAGTTTTGTTTTGTGTATTTTTCCTTATAATAAATAAAAATATAATTGCTTTATCTTTTAGCTGCCCTAGTTATTTCCTGAATCAAGCAAATTTCTACAGTTGGCACCCTGACCAGCCATCGAATAATAACACAGACACTACATTATTTAAATCACTGCTAGGCCCATTAATTCTAGCTTATTATTGACAAACTCTTTTATCTTAATTTAATACATCACCATTAACCTTTGCATTACCATGAGGTCATGGCATACCGGCAAATTTTCAGTGTGTCTGTTTCCAGTGGGAGCTCCATGGGTTCTCTCTAAACTAGCCTCCTTTCTCCCAGCTAGTTTTCCCCGCCTAGCTATATTCTACCTTAAAAGTCCAAGCCAGTTTCTTTATTAACCAATGATATTTACTGCATACAGAGGGGAATCACACACCATTTGTGGTTTTGTGGCATTTATGTTTGCATATGTGCCTTTGCATGTATGTTCTGCTTTTCTTTGGCTCTTTTTCTTATATTGGTTACCTTTGTTCTATTCTGATGTTTTTAATTTTTATTATTATTGATATTATTATTATTGATATTTAACTATTAGTATCATTACTATTTTTATATTCCAGGGTATATTCAATTGAGAGAAAGAGATACAGAGAGAGAAAGACAGAGAGACAGAGAGTAGATTTGGGCATATGAGAATGTGGCAAATACCTTAAAGGAGATAGAGGATAGGAAACAATAGTCATTATATATTACATGGAACAAAAACTATCTTCAATGAAAACACCCCATGCAAATAAGACATAGTGTCAGCTAATGTTTCAGCTAAGAGCTCTCAGAGTTTCAGGTTGACGTATAAAAGATGGACCTAAAGAAAATTATTCACACAGTAGTTCCATGCAGGTAGTATAAGGAGCAGCAGTTCTCCTATCTTGGTTAAATATCGAAGGCTGAGACAAATCACATGCATTGCAGATAAAGAGAAAATAAAAAGCTGGATGAGAATGATGTATCTTAAATGGGATGCAGCCGCTTAGGAAGCAGGAACACATTTCCTGCACAGGAAAAAGGAGCAGGTTACTTGGTCAGCACGTGAGAAATCATAGAAAGTACCTGGCTATGCTGGATGTCAATTGGCTCTGTCTCCTGGCAGGTTTCAGGAGCAATCCTCCTTCATTGACTAGTAGGTTATAGTCAGGTCCTGGCTAGAACCAGGATCCAGCTGGGAGCTGGACTCCAGCCAGGAGCCTGACTGAAAAAACCCCTTTGTGAAGGGACTGATATTATCATCTAGAGAATGGATTTGGGCCAATCACAAGACAGATCTCAAAGCTACCAATGGAAATCAAGGGGCTGCTGTAACTATGGAAATTTCCATCTGAGCTGCTATTGCCTGTATCTCTCCCCCTCCCTGTTGTTACCACAGAAACAGGGAACCTGAAACTAGAAAGACAGAAACGATGTAATTTAACATAAAATCTGGCTCTAATTGATAACAGAGGAAAACAATCAAAGGTGCCTGCAGCGTGAGCATGTACCTGGCTCCTTGGGAATAGATCCTGGCTTCATCTAAGAAAGCCTGCATTTCTGCCTGAGCCCTTCTGAATGTGATTCTGGAGCAGCTTGCTGCTGAATATTTGCTATCTGCCTATTTCGATTTTCATCACTGCTGTGAATGTACGCATGAGCCATCACATGGAATTTGAACAATCAGAGTGACGTAGAAATGATTATTAGATTAAAGAAAGACATGGTGAGCTCTACCTCTGGTCAAGTAATGTACCCTCTGAGCATGAAGTGTCATAATGGTCAGGAAATAATTCAAGATGTATTATGAAAAAAATCCTTCAAAATATCTCCATATATATATATATATACATATATTTATATATGTGTGTGTGTGTGTGTTTGTGTGTCCACATGCAGTTATGAAGTGAGGAATGAGCACAAGTGTGTATAAAGCAAACATACAGAAACAAACTCAACTGTTTTCTCTGCTGCCCTAATTTCTTTAGGATGTCTTATCCAATGTATATGAATATATTACATGTCTCTAAAACTCACCATTCATAACATAATCTAAAATTCTCTTCAACCTTTAACATCATTAATGGGTCATAGCTTGAAGAATTATTTTTTTTCTTGGTGTGTGTGTATGTGTTGTGTGTGTATGTGTGAGTGCTTGTGCTTATGTGTGTGTCTGTGTGCATTTGTGTAAGCAAGTGTGTGGCTGCTTTTTTATTTTTAATTTTGGGATTATAATTTAATTACAACATATATTTCTTCCCATCTTCAAACCCTCCCATATACCACTTCACACTTCAAACCCTCCCATATACCATTTCACACTTTCCTTCAAATTCATAACCTCTTTTTCACTGATTGCTTTAGCATGCATATATGTATACACATATATGTTATTAAATGTATACTGATTAGTAAGTCTAATGATAACTGTATTTATGTTTTCAAAGCTGACTTTTTGGTAAGAGACAAATAATTTGTGTGCTCTTTCCTGTGAAAGGCCACATCTTCTATTTCCAGCTTTTCTCAATTTCCTATAGTTGTTTATGTCCAGTTGAGACCTAATGATCTTTTCTTTGTCCTGTTTAGCAAGTTCATTGCTGTCATCCCTATTTATTTCATTTTTGTATAGTCTTATCTTGGACAGTTTATAGGTGAAGCTTCTGATATTACTGGGACACACAATATCATAGTATTCTCCCTGATCTCTGGCTCTTCACAAATTTTCTGCCCACTTCACTTCATTGTACCATGAGCACTAGGTGTGAAAGTGTTTTGTAGATGCATCCATTATGATTGTGCAAGCTTCTGAATGAGGAAGACAATCTCATGTCCTAAATGGCTACGTACTACATCAATGAACAGCATGGCACAATAACCTTATATGAGCAGTATTAACACATGTATCTGCGTGGTATCCAATGCACCTCTATCTGTGCTTATAACCTGTTCAACAACAGGGAAACAATGCTTGCTATTAGAAACCCACTTTATTATTCAGTGGTGGTTAACTTATTGGTAAGGGAAGAAAATTGACATCCACAAATTATTAATGCAAATTAACTTCTAAAACTTTATCTTCATACACTGAGATAAATGGAGGCTTCTCTCAACATGAAGAAATTCTTCATTGTAACAAAGATATCATTTCAGAGAACAATAAACAGTCAAAATATAGGGTTGTGGAGACCAGGCTCCCTCATTTCTTCATAGAAACTGAGTTAATTTAGGGCTGCCTGTGTCTTCATGGATGTATGGAACTCCCCTGAAAGCTGGACATTTTTGATATCAAACATTACTGTAGAAAATAAATTTGTCCTTCTACAGCAGTTCATCAAATGCCAGTGACTACTAAAATAGGAGTTAGAATTCATTACTTCCTGTAACAGCCATCCTGAAATTTTGCCTAGCTTGACCTGGTACAATTCATGTATATGCAGTTTTAATTGCTTGGAGTTCATGTGTGCAACTTTGCAGTTATATTTAAAAAATACTATTTTGATTCAAGTAGCTCCTATGTCGGGTTCACTTGAGACAGTTACATTCACTAAAATTCACAAAAATAACCTAGTTTGAAAATACTGCAAAACTCTGAGATCTGTCACTGTCATTCATTCCCTGGGATCATATGCCCAGAATACCATTTCTGGATTTTTACCTGTGTTTCAGAAATAAGCTCAGATGTTCATAATTTCAAAGTATGAATGCTACTGACTGAGCCAACTACTGACCCAGGAATATGTTACATTAAAAAGAGAAACCCACTGAAAACAATTCAAGAACCACGAGGATATTCACTCTATGTAATCAATAATGAAAATTCTGAGCCAATGCATGATATTTAATAAGATTACTTTAAAAATAACCATGGTAAAGCACTTGGGACACCAAGTGTCATCTGTGAACAAGTGTCAAGTGATATCAAGATTTCAAAACCAAGAAGATATTAAATCAAATAATAATCAGTGTTCAACATAGAATCAATCTATCATCACTAATTATTTCTTCCATATATCACTATGAACAGGAAGCACTAACTATTACACAGAAAATTCCTTCATTTCAACAACAATGATTGTGTGGTGAACCTGACTCCTTCTGCTCTACTCTACCCATGTTAAAAGTCCAGTAACATAATGTACTCTAGTGCTGCAGTATTAGTTAGGTTGACTTTCTGGAATATCACAGTGGCTCTGTTTCCTTCTATGATCTTAGTGCCAAATACTACCTGCCATTCATGAGACCTGAATACTGGTAGAAGTCCTTACTATGCAAATCATCCCAACATAAAATATTTCTATTCAAAGAAGAAAATAAAACATTGATTAGTCTAGAGGCATAATTTTCACGGACATGGGATAGATTTGATTGTCTTCACCTGTATGAGTTTATGATAGACGCCTTCTGTGAAATTGTAATATATAGACCACAGTTTCCCCACTTCCTACTGTTCCCATCCCCTCCCATACACCTTCCTTCTAGCCTTCCCCAAATAATCCCACTATATCTCCTTTCAGAACAGGGCAGGACTCCCATGAGAGTCAACAAAGCATGAGATAACAAATTGAGGCAGGACCAAGCATCGAGGTTGGGCAAGGAAAACAAGTTTGGGTATAGGTGTTTTACCCCAGCTAAAGCACCAGGGACAGGTCTTGATGCTCAAAACATGCCAAGTTATACAACTTCCACACACTTGCAGAGAGCCTAGGTTAGTGACATGTGGGTTCCCTGGCCATCAACCCAGAGATCATGACCTCACATGAGCTCAGGCCCACTGTCTCTGTGGGTTCCCTTGTCTTGACCTTGACCCCTGACTCATACATTCTTTCCTCTCTCTCTTTAACAGGGGCCTGGATATTGGCAGGGTGCTTGTATGTGGATTTCTACATCTAATTCCATTTTTTACCTGATGAATGCTCTCTGATGACAATTAGCATAGTCAGCAATCTGATTAGAAGAGACCAGCATAGGTACCATCTCCATTATTGCTAGAGGTCTTCGCTGGGATCCTTCTTACGATTCCTGGGGTGTTTCATTGACATCAGCTTTCTACTTAACCCCAAAATGCTCCCCACTAAAGATATATTTTTCATTATTCTTTCCATTTATCCCACTCCAAACCAACTCAACCTGAATCCTCATATTCCGATACCTCCATCGCCACATCCCCCAGTTTACTCAGGTGAAATCTTCTTTTCCCCCTTCCAAGAGAAGGCCCATGTATCTCTCCTTGGGCCCTTACTGTTGTTTCACCTTTCTGTGTCTGTGGATTGTGGCTTCATTATCCTTTACTTTACACCTAACATCCATTTATGAGTGAGTACATACAATGAGGTAGGAAGTAACCTTAAATGCATTGGCAAAGGAGACAATGTCCTGAATATGAGAGGAGTAGCACAGACACTGAGATGATCAATTAATAGGTTGGACATCTTGAACCTGAACATTTTCTTTAAGGCAAAGGTCACTGTCAGTAAGTCAAAACAGCAGAATTCATAATGTGATAAGATTTTCACTAACCCCACATCTGACAGAGGGTTGATCAAAATATACAAAAAATTCAAGAAACCTGACATCAAAATACCAAATAATCCAGTTATATATGAGGTACAGGTTAAAACAGTTAATTCTCAACAGAAGAACCTCAAATGGCCAAAATATACTTAGAGAATTGTTCAACCTCATTAATCAGATTGGAAATGCCTATGAGGCAACTCTGAGATACTTTATTGCATATGTCAGAATGGCTAAGATAAAAAACACTAATAACAGCCCATGTTGGAGAGTATACTTAGTAAGTGGAACACTTCTCCACTGCTGGTGTGAGTAATAATTGTACAGTCACTTTGGAAATTGGTATGGAGGTTTCTCAGAAAATTGGGAATTAAAATTTTGGGCATATAACCAAAGAATTCTCATAAGACAAGGACACTTGCTGAACTATGTTTATAGAAGCATTATTCATAATATTCAGAAGTTGGAAACAACTTTGATGCCCCTCAGTCAAAGAGTGGATAAAGAAAATGTGATGCGGGGCTGGAGAGATGGCTCAGTGGTTAAGAGCATTGCCTGCTCTTTCCAAAGGTCCTGAGTTCAATTCCCGGCAACCACATGGTGGCTCACAACCATCTGGAATGAGGTCTGGTGCCCTCTTCTGACCTGCAGAGATACACACAGACAGAATATTGTATACATAATAAATAAATAAATAAATATTTAAAAAAAAAAAAAAAAAAAAAAAAAAAAGAAAATGTGATGCATTTACATAATGAAGTATTCATCAGCAGTAAAAAGACATCATGAAATTTGTAAGCAAATGAATGGGACTAGAAAAAAAATCAGCTTGTGTCAGGTAACCCAGTCCCAGAAAGACAAACATGGGTATGGAATCACTCATAAATGGATATAAGCTCTAGTCAGATTTAAATCCATACAAAAGTTTGTTGAAAAGTGTTTGCTCATTTGAATAGTTTTTATTAAGAACCTGAAGATACCTTACAATTTGCTTTCAATATATCACACTTGAGCTTCCTCTGCTAATCCTGCTCCTGCCCTCCTCCAGGATGCAATTTCATTTTATACATAATCTTTGTAGGATGGTATAAATACTTACATCTTCCAAGGATTTTGTAACTTTACAAAGTTATGGACACACCATATACTCAGCAAAACTATTAAACCTCTATACTCACCTCAGGATTTTTGGTAAGTTCCATGCCTTCCTGAAGTCAGTAGTGAACACTGTGCTATCTCAGTAAACTTGATAGCAATCATTTCTTTCCTCGTATTTAATTTTCTCAGTAGTTCTCTGCAACTGATTCTGTCCTCCAGTCTTTAATATCCATCAGGACTTTGTACAGTGTTGAAGTATTATTTCTCATGGCTCATATGAGATAGTCATCATGGACTGATTAGCCTTCTACTGCCTCAGTTCATGTACCCTATATATAAAGGGGGTTATGTGGCCATGGTGCTCAGAGTATTTGCCCCCACAGCTTACAAAATTATTTGTTTTTAATGGTTCTGTCCCACATCCAGCAAAATCACATAGCAGGCTGTTTGAGATTAGTTCTTTGCTTGTTGAAACTTTTCTGTAATTCCAGCAATTTGGGTACTGAATTGTCTTTGATGAACATTTTCTCATATACCTAAATGCAATAAAGATTAATGTCTGTTTTCCTGGTCATGGATTTTCTATTTATCTTTATCAAATCAGGTCTCAAGGTGTATCTTTTGCTTTTTCTATGTTACTTCCTTCCTATTGCTACAAAACATCAATGAGTTATAGGAATAGGGTAGTAGATGCTTCTCTGTATTTCTGATCTAATTTGATCCATCTTAAACCTTATCCCCCATAGATATAATAAACACTAGCAGACACTTCCTTTTATTTCACTCAATATACCTACTGTATTGAAAACTAATAGCAAATTGTCAGCTTCCCAGACCTTACCTGATGCAATTCCTACATTATACAAGCATTATTAGTCAAAGCTGACACTCACTAAGAGACACATCTCTCATTATGCACAGCAATATCCATGTTGTTTCCAAAGACACTCACAGATACTTCTGGACCCTAATGTACCATTTCTAGGCAGAAACCAGTCACACACCTCTTAATCGTGCCTTCCCCTTCATACAAACAGAAAAAGACATCTGTGCAGTGATTTCACTAATGTACAATCACTGTCTCAGTGGCCTCACCTTAGTAATGCACCTTTCCATATTATTTTACCAACATCTCTACTACAACCCTTCTACTCCATTACAAGGTGAAAAAAAAACATATAAAATACTGTCTGTAATCGCCACTAACTTATGCACAATATTTTCAGTTATTTTTCTCCTTTGCCATGATCAATAATAACATAATTGTTCTAGCCATTCCCGCTGGTAGTTTTGTTGTGTCCTCCAAACTACTTCATGTGCTGATAATATCCCTTCCAATAGAGTGAAGGAGGAAAGTAGATGAGACCAGGCCCATGGCTCAGTCATCCTCACCAAAATCGGGTCTATTAGGTGTGCACGAGAAGAAGGGCATAGCAGATTTCTGAATGGCTCTCAGAGGCCGTGAGAAGCTCTGCCATGCTGGGATGGGTGGAGCAAGCAGGCACTGCCATATTTCCCTAGCAATGGTGAAGCTTACGTTTTTAAGAAGCACTTCACATCTTAAAAAGGGCTCCTGGACAGTAAAGAATTACATATACACAATATAACAGATTCAGACATAAAGGACCTCTAAATGGGTCACAGTGTTGGATAAATGTATGTAGGCTTGGAAAAGAAGAAAAATAATATAGACAGTTATAAAAAGAAGTAAATGGTTTAAAAATGTAGTCTTTAAAGGGACAGAATACAGATAGTCATAGATTAAAAGAGTAAAGATAATAAAATAAATATTAAAATGTAATAGAGTAAAAAAGCCATGTAAAGATGTAGCATTCACAGAGAGTCTGGATTATGTATACTATTATGTTTTCTTTGAATTTTTGACTGTGTTTTAAGAATTAAGACGTTTCATGATATTAAGACACATCTGAACCTGGAAGCACCAAGCTACTTTAAGAGGAAGAAGGTGTCAAAGAGGATTCTTACGAAATTTGTTAGCCATCTGGGCAAGAAACTGCTCTTTCCTGGACTGTTGGTGGCATGCTATGTGAACTGGACATATAGAATGCACATAGAAATGATTGCTGAACTTGCGTAAATGTAAGACTATCCTTCAGGGTTCCTGTATCATAAAAGAGTCTGCAAGACATTCTACAGGGCACAGAAAAAAATTACTGGCAAACTGCCAATATAGGCAGAAATGTCTTTGAAATTATGTGCTTCATAGAAAATTCTGCTGGACACTATGGGCCTGTAGGCTGAAGATAATGCCCCAAAGGTATAGAAGAGCTTTGGGTGACTATTCAGGTCAACTCTAGAGTTTTGAAAGTTGCTTACAATGCACTTCCTGTTTACTTAGATAATATTATATCCATCTGGAGTATTTGATAGAGTTGAAGAATAGATAGACAGTTATAGTTATAGATTTACTTAGTTATGATAAAAGATAAATTAGATATAAATACTGTACCTAATTACTTAAACATAAAAATCAAGGTGATATGGCATTCCCCTCTGTATGCTGTGAATAACATTGGTAAATCAAGGACTGCTGTGAGCCTATAGCAGAGCACGGCCGAAAGAGCTAGAAGGTGAAACTAAAGTAAATGAAAGAAGGGCAGAATCAGAGAGAAGCCATGTAACCATGATGGACACAGATGCTGGAACTTTTCTCAATAAGCTACAGCCTCGTGGCAATGCATAGATTAATAGAAATGGGCTAAATTAAGATGTAAGACTTAGCCAATAAGAAGATAGACCTAACGGGCCAAACATTGACTTCAATAATTTGGTTTCTGTGTGATCATTTTGAGGCTGAGCGGCCAGAATGACTAAGTGGCCTTCCTTCAGCAGGTGTGAATAATATGTTTAGCATGTTTTGACGCTCCTTTCTAGTGTTTGCATCTGCGTTTTTCCAGCTCAAATAAGGAATGATCATATTTCTTTGGCAATATTGGTAACTAAATGTGCATGGTCTATATTTTTTCACATACACCAGATGTTCCCATTTGTGTGGAACAAGTTCTAAATTGTTAATTGCTTGAATCTGTCAAAGTGTTGGTGTCTTCCTGCTCTTGCAATTTATTTTTAAGCAGAGGGAAAATGAAGCTGTGATGTGGAAGGAGAAAACAGAAAAAGAGGTCTAAGGGAGGTAATTTTGTTCCTGATCCAGAAAATCACTGAGCTAAATTTGGTGTGGTGGATAATCATATAAACTACACTACTTTTCATTTTCAACATATTCAGTTAGCATATCAGGAATATGATACATACATATGAAATGTGATTCCACAAAAGAAAATCTACTTTAAAAAATAATGTGATGTTATTTTAGTTTCTTACAATACCAAGGTAGGAGAGAGAGAGAGAAAGAAAAAGAGAATTTCATAGATATTTAGGTTCTTCTTTTTGAATTCCATTCAAATATGATTATTTTAATAAACCACCATTGCTGACAGTCCTAAAAATCAACAGACTAAATTCTATGATACCCAGAAGTTTTACCAATTTTCCTCTTGCCAACACTTTTCCCATTTTTTCTACTACCAGGATATCTCATTGTACTCAATACCAAATATGGAACTTTATTTTCCACAATAAAACCAAGTACCTTAATTGTGCATGGCCTCACCTGTATTCTTCATCACCCCACAAATAAAAACTTGTCTATTGCTCAAGGTTGAGGAGAGTAATGAAGGCTGAGCTAGTCTGTATCTCCTTCTAAGTTCATCTTATTGTTGCTCTGTTTTATTTCCTGACTACTCAGGAAAACTTCCCTCATAAATATAGGCAATTTTGTGAAAAGTTTCAGTTACTTTTCTTACCTTGGAGTCTATTTGATAATAAAATAGTTAAAACTGTAAAAAGGAAGAAAATTAAAAATCCACATCACCAATGACAATGGGCAGAAAATAATATGACATAATAAACAAAATGAAACCCTCTAGCATGGAGAAAATATGCCATCTCTATGGAAACAGCAATTATTCAGATCTTTAAAGGACAACACTTCCAGGTATTAAATATTAACCAGTAATTTTATCCCTTGCCATCTTCACCTCACATTGTCCTGGAAGGTTTCCTCAAAGCAGTATAGGGAAAATAGATACTACACATTTCTTGTTCTTAGATGTCTGGTCCTCAAGGCAAACAGATTTTTACAATTTTTGAACAAGGGTCATAACATTGTATAAAATAAAGCACTCAGTAATCTCAAATGTACTTAAGTAAAATAACCAGCAAATTCCAAGATAAAAAAGTAGACTTCAATCTAAAAGTTTACTTGCGTAATCAACAATCACAAATGAAAACAGAAAGTAAGTCGTTTTACAATACCTTAAACTCAGGGAAGGTGTCTCCTCCAGTGTCAACTTCTTGGGATGCAGAGAGGAAGTCAGAAGCTGTATGAGAAATAAATAACATAAGTTAAAGGACAAAATATGGATAAATAGAAGTGAGTACTATTAAAGCTATAAACACTTATTTAAGATTATTAATAATATGCATTTTTATCTAAATACAGCAATTCATTGAATATAAAGCCAATAATTTTTAAAGCTATTTAGATGCTAAATGTATCCCACACACAGTGAAGATATATTACTTGATGGTCTACAATCAAACTCATTATACTTCATAAGGAACTGCCATTAGATGGCCAAGACTGAAATAATATTCAGGTAGAAGAGTATAGACAGGGAACTAAAATTTTCACTTATATTTCAAAACTTGGGACAAATTAGTTATCATCAATAGTTATATCAATATGGTATATAGTTAAATATAGATTAGTGAAATGGAATCAGGTGCATCAAATGAACATTCAAATACATTTCTGTACATGTTTATGTTTGTGTAATTGTTCTACTGTATGTCCACAGTTATACAGAGACAAGGTCAACATCAGAGCTCCTCCCCCATTCAATTGCAGCATAGTTTCATTGAGACAGAGTCTGTAATGTATCCCAAAGCTCACCCACCTGTTATATTAGTAGATCAATTCTGGTATTATAATGGAATTGTGTGTGTGTGTGTGGTGTGTGTGTGTGTGTGTGTGTGTGTGTGTGTGTGTGTAAAATATCACTGAATTTCAAAAAAACTTTTGATATATGCAGATGACATAGGCATTTTCAAAACCATTGGGACAAGTGGATACAATATGAAATCTGAGTTTCTCATTCAACAACACATAAAGTACATCGAAATTTCTCATGTACCAAAACATATCTAGACATTAAAACTTAGGAAAGATGGCTATTCATTATGAATTAACTATTGTCACATTAGTAAAATAATTGGTAATATGGAGGCAGAAATGTGTGAAAAATATCATAATAAACAAAACTATGTATTCTGTAAAATAAATCATATACTCAAACAGGCATGGTGACACAAATAGAGGATTTTGATGGAACAATAATTGCCAATTAGTTAAGGTGTTGGGAGAAGACCCAGAATAAGAAAAGGCAGTGTGCATATAAGCCCCATGTGTCCATCACCACTTATCTCTTAAAATCCCTCACTCTGCTAGTTCAATTTCCCAGTGTGATGTCTCTTATTTATTATTATAAATAATAATAAAGTGATACCAAATAAAACAGCAACTACCATTTAATAATAGACAAAAATGAAATAAAAAGTCAAAATCTAATACAGGTCCTGACATACCTAAAGAAAAAAAGATAGGTCAATCAAGAGAGAGACTCAAGTATTTTAAGACATTATATTGAATAAGTTAGAACTGATCAGAAAATATAAAATATTCCACCACTCTAAATTTAAAAGATAAATATGAGAACTGTATACATTATCTTATGTTTTGCCATTTCTGCAAAGCGGTTCTATTAAAACCGAAGAAGTA
This sequence comes from Microtus oregoni, assembly GCF_018167655.1. Classification (NCBI taxonomy): domain Eukaryota; kingdom Metazoa; phylum Chordata; class Mammalia; order Rodentia; family Cricetidae; genus Microtus; species Microtus oregoni. Next base: position 35,870,365 of record NW_024543059.1, read on the forward strand.
AAATTACAAAACAAATGAGTAGGAACTCTAAGAATGTTCAAAATGACAATAAATCAATATTTTACATTCTCTCAAAATGATCAAATACTTATAAATTATGTACATAGAAAACAGGAAATTGCACACATTTTGGAAGATAATCTGTCCAGCAGAGGCCATGGCTACCTGAGAAGAACATCAGAGCCAGTCAGGAGAAAACGCCATTCAAATTGTTGATAATGGAGCTCAGGAGGCTACTAAGATAATTGTCTGTTGTGACCTTGGTTGCTTCCACAAAGTGGAAGTTAAGTCCCTTTGCTGAGACACTGCATTTTTGTTCTGGAACTATAGATTTTTTTTTTTATTTTTATTTTTATTTTTTTTTAAATATTTATTTATTTATTTATTATGTATACAATATTCTGTCTGTGTGTGTCCACAGGCCAGAAGAGGGCACTAAATCTCATTACAGATGGTTGTGAGCCACCATGTGGTTGCTGGGAATTGAACTCATGACCTTTGGAAGAGCAGGCTATGCTCTTAACCACTGAGCCATCTCTCCAGCCCCCTGTTCTGGAACTATAGAAATTTGAACAGGAACTACATAAAACCCTAGGCCTGAGGATTAGCTATCAGAGACCAAATGGTATCAGGAAAGCTGTCTAGGAATAAAAGGATTGACATGTTCAATTTAGTTATGATACCTTTAAATAACAATGACCAGCATGGCAAGATTTCACCAAAGGTGAAATACTGGCTCATATATCTTATCAATAACTAAAATCTACCTAATTGAACTCAAGTCTTCCTTAAGAAGTGGTAAAGTGCCGGGCGATGGTGGCGCACACCTTTAATCCCAGCACTCAGGAGGCAGAGGAAGGCGGATCTCTGTGAGTTCGAGGCCAGCCTGGTCTACAGAGCTAGTTCCAGGACAGGCTCCAAAGCCAGAGAGAAACCCTGTCTCGAAAAAAACAAAAAAACAAACAAAAAAAGAAGTGGTAAAGCATGTTGAATATTGCAAATCACAAACATGACAGGGTTAGTTACTCCATTAGGAGACCCTTACCACTACTTTCATAAAATTTTATAATATCTAACAACATTAGCACTTTTTTTGTTATATCCACAAAAAATTTTAGAAATAGCAATCTACAAGTAATATTTATACACTAGTTTCTGTGTGTGTGTGTGTGTATAAATAGACTTGTGTGTGCAATACATAATAAAAATAATGAATTAGGAGGTAATGAATTCGAGAGTGGGGTGATGACTACACAGCAAAAGTTTGAGAGATAGTGATGTGGAAATTATGAAAATACACAGGATTTTATTAAATTCTTATATTTTTAAATAAACTATGTCTAATTAAAATGAATTGAATATAATACCTACAGAAATAGTAAGACATATACAAAGTATTTTGATTTATAAATATATAGCAAACATGCTACTACATGAAAAGATAAAAAAAATAATGGAATGTTACATGCAAGAAACTGGTAATTGGAAAGGAAAGCAAAAAATAAAATGAGACTTACAGGACCACAAGCTAGGTGTGATGAGTGTGTCTTCAGTGAAACCTCTCAGAAGCTAGGGAGAAGCACTTCCTCCACTCCTGATTCTGAGATAATAATGAGCAAACTTGTGAGACCCTACATCAGGATCATAAAATAAACAAGATTAAATATTGAGAAACTATAAAACATCTACACTTAAACAAAAAATTATTTTCATATGATTAGTAAGATCTACATATAGTTTAGAAAGGTCCAAATTACTAGACAAGTAGTTTCAATAGTATTATTATAGCAATATAGAGATTACAAACAGTGGGTATATAATACTCCATATATGCCATTCTTCCAATGATCAACATTTTTTGAAAATTTGTATAGAACACAAGAAATCCAGTATTGATGAAACTGTCTTGATAATAAGACCAAGGTCATTCCACTCATACTCCCTGCTTTCAGACGTACTGATATATAGCATAACACACACACGGCTATAAGCACAAACATATCTGAGATAAATTAAGGGCTCAAAAATGTCATGTACTACTAATCATTTAAATCATCTTATAAATTGCCCAAAGAATAAAATGGGATGAATTTGAAAATAAACTTGCACATCACAAAGATCACCTGTTCTCTTTAGCTAGGATAGGATATACACCTACCAGAATAAATCTTACACTAGCCTCATTACAAGATTAGGACCCATAGAGAAATGAGATCTGCCAGAAGTCTACTGTTCCCATCTATAGCTGTGTAGGCCTGACCAGCTCCATCTATGTTGGCTATAGAAATAGACCAGGAAACACTCCACCTTATTTACATGGAAGAAGAATTACTCTTCATTCATTCTTCATATTACAGGGATTCCATCATCTTGCAGGTAGAAAATTTTAGGGTTTGCCTCCACATTCTAAATATGCAAAATAACAAAAACAAATGTCAATTAGCCTGCTCTCAATATCTCCTAAACTGTCATTTTCAGTTGCTGTGACTCAGGAAATCTTGTACAAAAGACATGATCTTTACCCTAGCTTTCCATATTTCCTCAAATACCCAGCATATTCCAAAATAAAAAAACAGATATAATGCAATCTAATTGTTTACATGAGTAATCAACAATCCAAAATGAAATCATGAAGTAAGTCATTCTACAATACCTTAAACTCACCGAAGGTGTTTCCTCCAGTGTCAACTTATTGAGATACAGAGAGGAAGCATGGCTTGAATCAGACTCTTACTGAACAGCACAGTCAGAAGTTCCACAAGAAATGAATGATGGAAGATAAATAACAAAATATGGAAAATAGATTCTTTTAAATCTATAAACATGTGAAGGAGGAAGGTCATTGGTTAAATAAAAAGAAACTGCTTGGCCCTCATTGATTAGAAGATAGGTGGGAGGAGTAAACAGAACAGAATGCTGGGAGGAAGAGGAAGTGAGCTCAGACTCCACAGCTCTCCTCTCGGCAGCAGACGCCTCAGAGAGATGCCATGCTCCCCTCTCCCGGGCAGACGCACGTGATGAAGCAAGCCGCCAGGTTAGACATGCTGAATCTTTCCCGGTAAGACTGGTGATCACAGATTATTAGAGATGGGTTGATCGGGATGTGAGAATTAGCCTGTAAGGGCTAGAGCTAAAGGGCCAAGCAGTGTTTAAATGAATACAGTTTCAGTGTAATTATTTCGGGCATAACTTAGCCAAGCAGGCAGCTGGGGTGTTGGGGACGCAGCCCCAAAACCCATATTACTATAAATGGCGCCCGACGTGATGGATTAAACCCACTTAAAAAACCTGAGAAAGCTTAAAAATAAGGGAGAGAGAGTTTAACACAGATTTTTGCTGTTTGTTGGTGGCGTGCTGTAGAGAGATTTCCTGATTCGGCAACAGCAGCAGAAAAAACGCTGTGTCGTTTTAAAGCGCAGCTTCTTGGGGCTGTGCTGCCAGCATGAACTCTGGCTTTAAAGCATTTGTGGCACTCTGCTTGCTAGAGGCAAGCAAGCACTCTCATCTAAGAGAAGCTTCCTGACTCAGCTTTAGCTGCAAAACCCTGCAGCTCATTAAGAGATCCTGCCACGAAACACTTAAATGGTGTTGACGAAAAGCTGAACACATGCTTTTCGGTTTTCAGCTGTAGCAGGAAAAAAGCTGCGCCATTTAAAAATGCCAGCTTCCTGGGCTGTCCTGCCAGGGCAAACTCTGACTCTTTTACGCAGGCGGTCCGTGCAGTTTGCAAGCACAGGCTGCTGAAGCTCGCTTGCTGGCAGGGACCTTGAAATGCCATAGAGTTGTGGCAGTAAACATGGCTACAGCCAGTACCTCAGCCATGAGGCTGGAAAGCTAAGGAATGGGCTGGATCCAGCCATCAAAGCCACGGCTTTTGTCCTACTGAGATTGCTTGGTAAATTAAAGATTCATGTGGTCAGAAAAAGAGAGATTCAAAGACAAAGAAAATTTCTAAATGGTTTACAGTGTTTTAAAAATATATGCAAACTAAAAGTTGAAGTTCTTAAAGTAAAAAAACAAAAAAAGGAAGAGAGTTGTTGTGTGTGGTAGTACACACCATTAATCCCAACACTTGGGAGGCAGAGGGAGATTGACCTCTGTGACTTCAAGGTGTGGTAGCACATGTCTTTAATCCCAGTGCCTAGAAGGCAGAGACAAACAGATCTCTGTGTGTTCAAGGTGTAGTAGCATACACCTTTAATCCCAATGCCTGGGAGGCAGAGACAGGTGGATCTCTGAGAGTTCAAAAACAGCCTGGTCTACAGAGTTATTCCAGGACAAAGAAATACGCTCAAAAAGCAAAAAGTTAAAAGTAAAAATAAACGAAATAGAGTTTAAAACAAAGCTGCACAAAGATGGAAAATCCACAGAGAATTTTGATACTGTATGCTATTATGCTCTGTTTGAATTGTTTGAATGCTGAGGAAGGAGCAACAGCTGCTAAAAGATATTTATTTATAAATGCTGCTGAACTAATCCAACATAGATATTTTGATGCCTTGACTTTGAAATTTGGGCTTTGAAAAGGAATTACTTATTTTGTTTTCAAAGAAGATCAGACCCTGTTCGTTTCTTCTATTCCAATTTGGTATGATGGACCACACCCTCCTGAAGGGTTGGTGTGAACACCTTCAGAAAATTGCTTCACTCAACTGCCAACTAAGATGAAACTAGCACACAGGTTATACCATGAAAGACCTAATTAACAACGCCCCCATTCAGCAGGAAGCAGTTTGGAGAGAAATAACGGTGCCCATATTCCCAAAAAATGTTTATAAATGTTCTTTTATATTTAAAGGGGTATATGATATAGGTATGAATAATTTGCATTAATATAGATTTTGCTTTATTGATAGAGATTTACGGTCAATTTTGTTATATGTATATGTATTTCTGATATTGATTAAGGTATTGGGATTGTGTAGTTCATTATTAAAATGTAATGTATAATTAGGAAATATAGGTTGTTGATGGATAATCATAAATAATAGTCAAGTTTGTAGTCATGTTAGTTAATATTTTCTAGATGTGCGTAGATATATTTTAGATAGGCATTCTTCATATTTTTCAAAGATTATAGAATATGGCATTTTAAATGTTTTAATAACTTAGGACTTTTCATGACAATGAGACACTCTGCTCCTGGCAGCACCAATCTACTTCAAGAGGAAGATGGGCATCAAAGAGGCTCGTTATGGAGTTTGATAGCCATTTGGGCAAGAATCTGTGCCTGGACTATTGCATAAACTGGTCACAGAGAACCCACAGAGAGAGGACTACTGAACTTGCCTAAGGTGAGATGATCTTTCGGGGTTCCTGATTCATGAAAGAGTCTGCGAGACATTCTGCAGGACACAACAGATAGTAACTGAACTGACTTTGAATTTTCCTGCTTTATGGAAATGTCTGCTGGAAACCATGGGCCTGAAGGCAGAAGATGGATGCTCCAACGGTACAGAGGAACTTTGGGTGACTGTCCAGGCAGCAAGATGTCTCTGTCATTTCTAGAGTTTTAAAAGTTGCTTTTTTCTTGTTTGATTAGGTAGTATTGTATCTTTCTGGAGTCTTTGATGGAGTTAAGAATAGTTAGTTATAGTTATAGTTTTCCTTAGTTATGATAAAGACTATTGTAACTTTTACTTGATAACTGTTTCGTTATATGTAATTTTGCTATGTTAAAGTTAAAGCTTTTTTGTTGTTGTTGTTGTTTAAACCCAAAAAGGGGAAATGATGGAGGAAGGTCATTGGTTAAATAAAAAGAAACTGCTTGGCCCTCATTGGTTAGAAGATAGGTGGGAGGAGTAAATAGGACAGAACGCTGGGAGGAAGAGGAAGTGAGCTCAGACTCCACAGCTCTCCTCTCGGGAGCAGACGCCTGAGAGAGATGCCATGCCCCGCTCCCGGGCAGACACGTGCCATGAAGCTCCGACCCAGGATGGACTAGTCTAGAATCTTCCCGGTAAAACCAGTTCTCAGAGATTATTAGAGATGGGTTGATCGGGATATCAGAATTAGCCAGTAAGGGCTAGAGCTAAAGGGCCAAGCAGTGCTAAAAAGAATACAGTTTCCGTGTAATTATTTTGGGTAAAGCTAGCCATGGGGGCGGCCAGGTGCCGGGGGGCAGTGCTTAAAAGAATACAGTTTCCGTGTAATTATTTTGGGTAAAGCTAGCCATGGGGGCGGCCGGGTGCCGGGGACGCAGCCCCGCCGCTCTTATTACTAAAAGAACCTTTGTTAAAACTGCCTATCTGTGAAATGCCTGAACAATAATTGGCCTATAACTAGAGGGGAACCTAAACTCCTCACTCTCATGAGATACTTGCCTTAAAACAGAGAATATTGAGCAATCTTGAGACATATTTTGACATATTTGCCTAAATTTCTTTGGCATAATCAAGTACTACTGAGGATTAGGATTAAATTTATATGATGGAAGAAATATTCCACATTACTAAATTGTCCAACCATCTTACATTAGAATGATCTCAGAAATATGCAAAAATATTTCTCAGATTTTGCCAGAGTAATATAGAGATATACAGAATGCAAATGTCATATTGATATACCATAAATCTGTGCATCAATTTTCCCTCATCAGAGATGCTTCTTTATGAACTCAATGAGAAATAAAAGATGATATCGAGGGTTTCTTCCTATATTGCTTCACAGAATGTTGAAAACATGCATAACAAAATCAAAATGAACATAATCCATGAGAGGTTAGACATGCCCTACATGCTAAAATGTCCTAGAACCGGAGACTAAAATGTTCACAGATATAGGCAAGAAATATTTTCCTCTCACTGCTAAATGAATATAAATTAACTGTGTCTTATTAAATCTCACATGCCTATTTGATAGAGACACAATAAAAAAACTCAGATGGAAAAGACCTCTAAATGGGACACAGTGGTAGAAAAATATACATATGCTTGGGAGAGAGGATAAAAGTATACGGACAGCCATGTTCCGCTCTTCCGGGCAGATGCACGCGATGAAGCAAGCTGCCAGGTTAGACATGCTGAATCTTTCCCGGTAAGACCGGTGCTCACAGATTATTAGAGATGGGTTGATCGGGATGTGAGAATTAGCCTGTAAGGGCTAGAGCTAAAGGGCCAAGCAGTGTTTAAATGAATACAGTTTCCATGTAATTATTTCGGGCATAAACTAGCCGAGCAGGCGGCTAGGGTGTTGGGGACGCAGCCCCGCCGCCCATATTACTACAAACATGTATGTAAGATTGTTAATAACATGCATTTATATTTTAAATATAGCAATTAATTGACTTTAGAAGCCAATAATTCTGAAAGCTATTTAGATACTAAAAATACCCCAGCCACAGTGATGAAGATATGGTCTATGGACAAACTCATTATAGTTCATAAGGAATTGCCATAAAATAGCCAACACTGACACAATATTCATTTAGAAGAGCAAACACAGGGAACTAAAATTTTCACTCATGTTTTAAACCTTAGGACAAATTTGTTAAGTTACTAGGATAAGGTATATTTAAATATAGACTAGTGACATGAAATCAGGTGCTCCAAATGAACACTTAAATACATTTGTGTATATGTTTATGTATGTGTAAAGGTTCTGCTATATGTGCAAAATTGTAGAGAGACAAGGTCAACAATGGAGATCTTCCTCCTTCCAATTTCAGCTTACTTTCATTGACACAGATTTTGTCAGGGATCCTAGAGACTACTAGCCCTTTAGACTGGTTGACCAATTCTGATAGTATAATGGGAGTGTGTGTGTGTGTGTGTGTGTGTGTGTGTGTGTCTAAAATATCATTGAATTTCAAAATCTTCTGATATTTGCAATGGCACAAGTTGATACAATATGAAAATTGAGATCCTCACTCAACAACACATAAAGTACACTTAAATTTCCCATATACCAATACAGATCTAGATATTAAACTTAGTGAAGATAGCAATTATTACAAATTAATTATTGTAGCATTAATAAAAGAAATGGTAATATAGAGGCAGAAATGACTGAAAAATATTACAATTAGCAGAAATATGTATTTAGTGAAATGAATTATATACTCAAAAAGGACTGGTGACACAAATATAGGGTTTTGCTGGAACAATAATTGCCAATGTGTTAATGTGTTGTCAGAAGACCCAGAATCAGAAAAGGGAGTGGCATATAAATCCCATGTCTATATCATCACCTATCTCTTAAAACCCGTCACTCTGCTAGCTCAATTTTACAGTATGATATCTCCTATGTATAATAAATAAAAATAAATTGATAATAAATAGGACAGCAAGTACCAAATAATAATAGACAAAAATGAAATAAAAAGTCTAAATTTAAAACAGTTGCTGACATACCTAAATAAAAAGACAGGTCAATCAAGAGACTTAAGTATTTTTAAATATCACATGGGATAAGTTATCAGAAAGCATAAAATATTCTACCACTCTAAATTTAAAAAATAAATATGAGAACTATATACATAATATTATGACTTGCCATTTCTGACAAGCAGTTCTATTAGGATTAAACAGGTAAATTTACAAAATAAATAAGTAGAAACTCTAAAGATGGTCAAAATGACAAGAAATCAGTATTTTACACTGTCTCAAAATTATCTAAAACATAAATTATGTAATCGATAAGAGGAGATTGCACACATTTTGGAAGATACCCTGACAATCAGGGGCCATGACTGACTAAAAAGAACATCAGAGCCAGTCAGGAGAAAACACCTTTCCGATTGTTGGTAAGGCAGCCCAGGGGACTACTAAGCGAATTGTCTGTTAGTACTGACCTTTGTTGCTTCCAAGAAATGGAAGTAAAGTGCCTATTATTGAAACACTGTGTTTTTGCTATGGAACTATAAAAATTTGAACAGGAATTACATAAAAACCTGGAGCCTGAGAATTAACTATCACAGACCAGGAATTTCTTATGAAAGCTGTCACAGAAAAACAAAAAAGGATTCAATTGTATAATTTAGTTATTATACCTTTGAATGACAATGACCAACATAGCTAGTTTTCACTAAAAATGCACTACTGGTTCATATATCTTATTAATAACTAATATCTAATAATTGTATTCAAGTCTACTTAAAAAGAGGTAAAGAATGCCTAATGCTGCAAGCCATAAACATGGAAGGGATAGTGAGTATATGTAACTTATTAGCCCTTACCACCACTTTCAAAGATATTATAGTATCTAATAGCATTACAATTTTATGATTTCATCCACTTAATACTTTAGAACTAGGAACAACAAATGTATTCAAGAGGTTGTGCTTATATAGTGTATGTGTGTTTGTGTGTGTGTGTCTGTGTATGTATAAATATATAAAATAGTTTTGTCTGTATATATATATATATATATATTAAAAATAATTAATTAGAAGGTAATGAAATTGAGATTGAGGTAACTCAATAAGAGTTTGAGAGACAATAATGGGGAAATTATGCAAATAAACAGGTTTTTTATTAAGTTCTTATATTTTTAAATATAAAAGGGAAGTATATATCACAATAGGTAAGAAATACTGTTTCAGCAGAAAAGGAGAAAAAGAGAAAAGAATTGAAATTAAAAAAGCAAAACTCATATGAATGTATGAAATCTTTATATTTATAAAGAAAGATCAATCAAAGATGAAAAAAATACTCAAGATAACAGGTCATGCATTGAACTTGAATATTATGAATTTAAAGGGACATTATACCTAGAATCCAAAAGGTTCAGTATGTCCCCAAAAGTTAGAAAGAAAAAATACAAGTGGATGCCACTTCATTGAACATTTACTGGACATTGTCTTAAGAGAAATGACTGGAGAAAATTAACAGTAGTTGTTTCTATAGCAATAACATAAACTATGTCTAATTAAAATTAATAGGATGTAATATTTGCAGAAATAGACATATACAAAATATGGACTAATAAATATACCAGCAAACATACTACTACATGAAAACATAAAAATATGATGGAATGTTATATGCAAGAACTGTAATTAAAAAGAAAAGAGAAAAATAAAACAAGATTTACATTACCACCAGCTAGGTGTGGTGAGTATGTCTTCAGTGAAACCTTCTGAGAAGTTGGGGAGAAGCACTTCCTGCATGCTTGAGTCTGAGATTATCATGAGCAATCTTGTGAGACCCTACATCAGGATTATAAAATAAACAGGAAAATATTTAGGGATAAATATTGAGAAACTGCACGCTTAAACTTTTCATAGGATAAGTAAGATCTACTTAAGGTTTAGAAAGCTCAAAATTTTTAGAAAAGTAGTTTCAATAGTATTATGACTGCAATATTCACTGGCAATATAGCTATTACATACAGTGGGCATACAGACCTCCATTTATGCCATTCTTTTCTTGCAATGTTCAAAACTTTTCTAAAATTTGTATAGAACCACAAGAAATTCAATATTGATGAAACTGTCCTGAGAATAAGAACAAGATAAGAGCATTCCACTCACACTGCCTGCTTTCAGATGTGCTGAACTATGACACAACACACATGATTATAAACATATCTGAGATAAATTAAGGGCTCAAAAATGTCATTTACTGCTAATAATTTAACTTATCTTATAAATTGCCAAAAGAGATACTAGGTGAGCAGCCATAGATTTTATTGAGAGAGAGAGATAAATGTCATCTATGCTCTCTCTCTCTGGGATGGGTCTAACTTAATGTATTTCCACATTTATCTTCCCTAGCAAGGGGTGCTGGAGAAATATATATTTCCTAAGGAAAGAATAAGAGGAGGCCTGGCATCAATCAGCTTACTGAAGAATATAGTTATGAAATTTGATGTACACTGGTGCCATCTAGAGTTTCACATAGACTATAGACAAGTAAATATCAAAATCAATGCTCAAAAGACAAATCTTTTCTTTCATATAAAGATAAAGCAAAGAATACTGGAGAAAATGTACTTCATTCAAAAGATTTGAAAAAAAAATCATTTTAACAAGGGAAGCACGCACACACACAAATGGTTTTGATTACTTAATGGTCAGCACTTAAAATATAAACATTAACAATAGACAGACCAAACAGGGTGTCTTTAGTTATTAAAAATATGTATGTACATTGATACAATTATGTACATAAAACATCAAAGAAGGTTTTAAATGGACATGAATTTTAATGAGAGTAAAAAGGGGTCTATAGGAGGGTTTGCATGAAGAAAGCATCAGGTTAAATTTTGAAATAATATTACAATTTCAAAAGTTAAAAAAAATTCAAGATATAATAATAACTGCACCTTGAGATACTTTCCTGATATTTATCTTTCCCTAGTGAAACATGAAGAAAAGTCCATTCATCCTTGAAAGGGCATCTATAAAATTAAAAAAAAAAGTTTTTAAATTCTAATTTGTTAATAACTGTTTTTACTGGAATTACAGATATAATTCAGGCACATGAATCAAGGAAAATCTCAACCCAGCAATGGCAATTACTTGGGGCAGCTACAGGGCAAAACCTTCTCTGCAATAACAGCTAGCATTTCCACCGAAAAGATCCAAGTACCACAATAATCATTTCTATGTTTACAAATAGGCAAATTTAAAAAAACCTTTTCAAACATTTGCCTGGACAGTCAATCGAAGTTCTTCTGTAACATTGGGGCATCTGATGTGGAAGTTCCATCTGTATTCTATGAATACAATTGATAAATAAAGAAACTTCCTTAGCCTTTTGATAAGGCAGATCTTAGTTAAGAGGGAAAACTAAACTGAATCCTTGTAGACGGGAGGAGGAATAAGGGAGAAATGATGTAGTCCCTGCCGGAGACAGATACCGGACAGATCTGTACCCTGTAAGACACAGCCACATATATCAATCAATAATTAAGAAAATGCTTTATACATCATGCTAGCAGCTAAAAGTGGAAATATACATGCTACCTAGGTGGTTCTGGTATTGAAGGCATAAAAGGGTATTGGAGAGCACTGGATATTTTTCATTGTGTATCACAGATAGTCTCCCTGTTACTGGCCCAACATTACTATGCATGTGCTGTCTTATTTATTTTCAACCTGACACAGTCTAGAGTCATAGGAAAATGAAAATTCAATTGAAAAATACCATCATAAGAAATTGCTGTAGGAATCCTATAAAGAATTTTCTTAATTATTGATTGATGGGGGAGTATCCATCAAACTGTGTATGATGTAACCCTGTGTTAGTGGTCCTAGGTTATTTATAATTTTGGCTAGGCAACTATGAGGAACAAGACAGTAGACAGGATGCTTCAATAGCTTCTGCATCAGTTAAACAAGTTATGGCATACTTAGTAGTATTTAAAATGTTTTAAAAAACAATTTAATGAGTCAATTGGGAATACTTCATTTTTATCTAAGGAAGAAAAGTAACTACTCTATATAACCACATACATATTTCTTAATATATAATATTCTTCATATTTGTACACAATTTGTGTTTGTGTGTGTGTGTGTGTGTGTGTGTATGTGTGTGTGTGGTCTATGTAAAAACCATTTACATAACTGAGGAGCTTAAATGAAGCAAATATAGCAAATCAATATATGTGCTGTCTTTTGATCAGACAATGTGAGAGAATTCCTTCCACCATATAAATGATTCCATATATTTTCTGTGGGGAAATAATGCATGGGTGACTCTGCATTTCTTATGAAAGTCTCACATTCTTGCATTAAAAATTTGTTTCTCCACATATATTGCAGGTTTGAAACATATCTTATTGCTGGATTTCCAGAAGAGGGCCAAATGAAATTTTGTATTTTTTGTTTGTTTGTTTGTTTGTTTTGGTTTTGATACATGGGAATATGTGCATGATCCTCACAGGAAAAAATACTGTTATAATAACATACTCTTCAAATTAGACAGATACATAGCTAGATGCTATAATTTTTAGAATTAACTATGTATGTCTGTAAGGTGTCATTTCTTTAGAAACACCATATGAAATCAGCTAGAATATCCTGCACATTTTTTAAGAAAATTATTGAATAATTTCAAGAATGCCACAAAATTAATTCATCCACTACTTGTAAGGAGTTATTAATAGAAAATTTAAATATGACTAAATAAAAACGAATGCTTACAATTTTATGCTATATATTTAAGTGAAAATAAACTGAACTTTATCAGTAAAAAATGCACTGTACTCACCTTTCATGTCCCAAGGTCATTGACATTCCACACAACATCAAATGGAGTAAATCACTTTCCTGACCAGAATCTTTGGGAAAGAGAGATAAAATAGTTAAGTATCACCACTGTACCTCTCTCACCTCACAATCCATACAGAAATACAAATGAACCACTACTTAGTTCCAGAGTGAGAGTGACCATCTAGAATCTATGTTGCTTAGTCCAAACCATGACATAAGGTAGGCTTTGAGAACTTTTCCAGATTCCAAAAAATGATTTGTCCTTCAGTTCTTGTGTTTTCTCTATATACTACCTCAGTTTCCTTTGTTTTCCACTAACTTGTTTTGGTTACTGTGGAGGGTCAGTTTTGAACTGCATAAAAACTCTGTGCAAGGGTGACTTGAGGTATCATTCTTGCTGGCATGCTTAGAAAACCAAGTTAGGGGGAGGCAAACCTCTTTCATAGGTAGTGTGCCTCGCCAATAGTCTGTCCTTGAGAACACAGATGTGCACCGTAGTTCAAAGGTTCTGATTAGGTTGTGGTTTATCTCATGATGCGTTGTTTTTCATATTATATTACAGCAAAAGTTATTCCCATAACAGCAGGCATTTTTGTTTAGATTAACTAGGGCACAAAGCTCTTGAAATTAGTTGCAACAAGGTTATTAGTTTATGTAACTATTTCCATGTATTATGGGAACCTAGTTTGACTTGTGATTTTAGTATTTCAAAAGAGCACTGGCTTTGCAATGAAGTATGCAGTTGTATCTCCTACTCTGCATCTCCTGTGTCCTGATTTCTATGGCACTACCCAGGGTCAACCATAACCGAGGTAGTTGGGGAAGGGTCCCCAACAATTGGCACCCAAACAGGGACTCTGAAAGAACATTAGGAGTGCAAGATAATAATGTAAGTAATTACAGGGTAATGGGACAAGCTAACTCTTCTCCACTTCCGTCTATGCTTAAACATTTGCTGAAAACTCATGGCGCTCATATATCTATGTCAGACTTAGAGATGTGTCTTGAAATTATCAAAGAATATAATCCTGGGTTTTTCTTGGATGAGAATTTAATGGATATAGGAAACTGGGATCGGGTTCAGATGAATGTTGAGAAGGCTGTGAAGCAAGGTGAAAAAGTACCGGTGTGCTTTTCATCTGTATGGTCTCTTGTTTACATAGTTTTTAAAGCCATGCAGACTGAGAAGCCAGCAAAAGACTTAGCATCCGAGATGTGTGCTCCGGTGAAAAAGTTACAGGTTAGTGAAGAAATGCAAACTGAGATTGAAAAAGATTCCTAGTTAGTTGAGAAGTCAGTTAAGGTTACTCAGAAGGATAATAAAGTTACTAAGGAGAGGACAAATAAGTTAGAAAAACAGCTGGAAAATTGTTAACTATCGCCAAAGATAAAGTGAAAGAAAAATCGTCGGCTCCTTCACTATGGAGGCAATCATTTAAGGCACTTGCAGTCAGGGGATATGCAGAATCTCTGGATTCCTCTGATATTGACTCAAAAAAAAACAAAGGAAGAAAGAAAGAAGGAAGGAAGGAAGGAAGAAAGAAAGATAGAAAGAAGAGAAAAAAGAAAGAAAAAAAACATATTGCTTAATTACTGCCTTTACCTTATTTGGCTATTGGTCAATCTTCTCCTATAAGGACAGGAGGTGCGGTAAGTATATTTCTGGAGTATCATCAGTCATGTGGTGTAAATACAAAAACGAGGTTAGCTGTGCAGCACGAAAAACAAGTAAAAAGTAACTCGAGTATAATTGTAAAATAAGAAGTAGCTTGTATATAAGGGTTTAAAAAAGTAAAATGAATATGGGCCAAGAAATCAGCCAACAGCTGTTTGTACATTTACTTATAGATTCTTGAAAGGTTAGGGGGACTAAGGAAGGACAACAGCAGTTGCTTCAGTTTTTGAAATGTATAAAGGATGTGTGCCCCTGGTTCCCTTCCCAACGGAGTATAAATCTAGAGATTTACAAAAGGTGTGTGGGAAAGAATGAGCACGCTTTGTCTTGGTCTGTATTTTGACTGTTACTATTTTGCTGTGTTATATGCTCATGTCTTTGAAAGGCTTACGTGGTACTGTCTGTCATTACTGGTCCATTGTTGTCTATTGACCTTCTCTGTTATCCTGGAAGAGAGGAGGCAGGCTGCCCCTACTTCTAGACACCTGTGCATTTTTATTGGTTCAGTTCCAGGACTTTGGGCCCTAAGGAGAGGCATGCCACTGGCCACCTTCCTTCCTTGATCTCTGGCCCACAGCCAGCCAGCAGCTCCTGCAGAGGGAAGAGGGTGCAGGCACATGCTCAGGTGGGCAAAGATACTACAGGGAGACATGCACTTGTGTATAAGGCAGCAGAGAATTGACTGCGTGCAGTTGAAAACTGCAGGGATGTGTAATAGAGAATCTTTGATTGTGAACAGAGAAGTTAACATTTTTTTTTCAGGAATACTAGTAGCCAGGACACATTCTATGCCCACCAGCACTGCTCCCCCTCTTTTCTTTCCTAAGTCAAGTTCTTCTTCACTGTGATAACTCTCAAGGTCTTTTCTGCTGACCAGCAATTTCTCATATCAACCCTTCTCTGTCTTGATACTGCTTTAAAAAATATTGAGTTATACCAACCTGTGTACTTTGAAAAGCGTTGATTTAAAATAATAGCTAAAGATGCATTATGTTTGGGGAAAATTATGCTTTCGTTTTCACAGAAAAAAATATGTTTTATTCACCTCGATTCAATGGGTTACAAATACTTATCATCTTTAAAGGAAATTGGGTACAAATTATTGGTTAAGATAAAGAAAGATACTGCTAGTTTCAAAAGTTTCATATTAGTACAAGTTTTAATTTGTCAACACAAATTTAAGTTATTTTTATTGTGATACATACATATATATATATATATATATATATATATAATTACTATATATTTTGGCTTTCGTTTGAAATGTATCTATGCAATGTTCTGGACTTCTGGATAAACTCACGTGAGGAGATATTCATGGAAATTCACATGTTGTCTAAAGGACAAGGGGACAAACAAGAGACTAAAGTGATATAGGAAAAAACTCATCTGTAGGCAATAATGAGTTTTAAGAAAAACTATAAAAATTCTAAGTATTTATTTATGTTGTGCTAGTTCTGATTGATTTCCCTATTAATAAGCCTGGTGATTCTTCACTGAAGAATAGTTATGTTAATTATGCAATCACGTTCTTTAAAGGTAAAAGGAAGACTGAGGTCCTAAATACAAGTTAATAATTAATCATCACAATGCAAGCAATCCTCTGAGTTGTTGCAGGGTTCTATATGATTGACCTCCTATAAAATAACAAGACTAAAACTCTTAGCCATTCAGACATCCATAGAGAAGTCCAAACATGTTTCTTAAATACTTCAACATCACATCTATGGTTGGTAAATTAAAACTGCAGTCTAACTGCTCCTAGGATGGTTAGTCATGGGACAAAATGCTTTTATTTCAAGTCTATAATAATTCAAAGGGTCAAAAAGTAAAAACAAAAAAAGAAAACACTGAGAATATCAATACAGGTTGTAAGGATTTGAAAGTATAAAAGCTTGGAGATGATATGGATTTTAGAGGATATTCTAAAAATATAAAATTTAAAAGAAATGACGGCTTTAGACGTATATAAAATTTTTCAATATTTCTTTCACCTTCCTTAGTTATTAAGAATATGAGTAAATAAGCTTCAAATGAGTCCATTAAATTTAACAGAAGACTTCTGTTCCCAGTTTGTGTCTGTTTTGACAGGTTCCCACTTGGCTGACAAACACATCCAAGCATCAATTGCTGACAACAACCTGCTCCAAATGACTATCAGTCTTGATCTTGTTAAAACCTGATGTGGCAGGGCGGTGTTGGCGCACGCCTTTAATCCCAGCATTCGGGAGGCAGAGGCAGGTGGATCTCTGTGAGTTCGAGGCCAGCCTGGTCTACAAGAGCTAGTTCCAGGACAGGTACCAAAAGCTACAGAGAAACCCTGTCTCGAAAATCTAAATAAATAAATAAATAAATAAATACAACCTGATGTGGACCAATCCAGCCAATGTGATTGCTGTCTTTTCAGCTTGTCAATGAGCCAGATCCTTCTAAGTTCCCTCATTGCTTTTGACTAAAATTCTAGCCTTCCAGGGCCTGAGAACAATGGACTAAGGTCAGCAGGAATTAATTACAGAAATGAATACATCATCCCTGTCCTTCCACCCCCAGAATGTTAGATAGAAAGGAAATTTCTCTGTCAGTCATCACAGGGATTTTGGTCATTAATGTATTCAATAAATAATAATTTCTATCTGGGTGGAATTAAACTAATGTTACTAAAAATCTCAGTATCAGCCTCTGGAATAAATTCATCTCAAGGATTTGAGATGATGCACTAAGCAGGGGCAAGGAATTTTTCAAAGTGCAGCATTTTGTTATTAATAACCTTATAGTTGAACTACCTCTTTCACAAGCTCAAACTGTGTTTACTGATGGTTCTAAAACTCATGCCGCTTATTGTACTTAATCAAAGTTTGGGTCACAATTGTCTCCACATACATTAGTACAATAGACTGAATTATGGGCAGTCATCCAGGTATTGTGAGATTTTCCTACTAAAGCCCTTAATATAGTGGCTGATTCCAAATACGTAGTTGGGGTTGTAAAGACCATTTACACTGCTTCTATTCATGTTAATAATTCTATTCTGCAAGTGTTATTCTTAACATTACAAAAGCTGATGCAAAAGCAAAATCGTGTAGTATTTATTGTGCATATATGATTGCATACCAAATTACCTGGATATCTAACTAAGGGGAATAATCAAGCTGATGCTTTTGTAAACTTTGTTTCAGCTGAGGATAAAGACCAACATTTGCACACCAATGCTCCTCACTTACATGTTCAATATAAAATTCCTTATAGACAAGCTAAATGTATTGTTCTGAACTGTCCTATCTGTTGTCCCCTGCATTTAAGACAAAATATACCTGGTTCCAATCCTCGGGATTGGATTCCAACCATATTGCACAGATGGATGTAACTCATTTACCAGAATTTGGCTGGTTATATTATGTTCATGTGACAATAGATACAATCTCCTCCATGATATGGGCTACACCATTATGTGGGAAGGCAACTTAATCATGTCATTACCCATTTATTTGAAGCTTTGCAGTATTGGGGATGTCAACCATAATAAAGACAGACAATGGGCCTGCATACTCCTCTACAAAATTTCAGCAATTTTGTGATCGATACGATATTAAACATGTGACTGGCATAGAATATAACCCTCAAGGTCAAGCCATTGTAGAAAGAGCCTTGAGGCAACAAATTAAAAAACAAAAAAAAAAAAGAAGAAAATGCTGGACTTGGGTATAAAAGAGATTTAGACTATACAGAATAATCCTAAAGCTATTATGTGCCAGGCTTTGTTTATTTCAAACTTTTTGAATTTACCACAGCACTTTATGTCTGAGAAGTTTGAGGATTTGGAGCCAGCTTCTTTTAAGGAAATTTGGGCGAAAACTGCTGTTGATGCTGAATGGGTTCCGACACAGTTGTTGGTAGACCGAAGGGGGTATGGTCTTGTGTCTTTTCAGGATGGATTCCAGGCCATTGGATCAAGGCCCAAAGGACTGATTAAAATGGCTGTGTGAAGAAGAATGGCATCGAGGGAAAACAAGGACAATCTTGAGGTGCCGGTGGCAGCAATGGCCCAGTTATCATTGTCAAAAAAAAAAAAAGTAATTTGGCCTTTTTCTTTTACCGGATCAGGTCTCCTTGCCTACCCAACGCTGGAGAACATGAGCAAAGAAGTCAGGACCACGAGGGGTGCACCCACCCACTGAGACAGTGGAGCTGATCTATTGGGAGCTCACCAAGGCCAGCTGGACTGTGACTGAAAAAGCATGGGATAAAACCGGACTCTCTGAGCATGGCGAACAAGGAGGGCTGATGAGAAGCCAAGGACAATGGCACATGGCTTTGAATCTAGGTAATGTGCTGGCTTTGTGGGAGCCTAGCCAGTTTGGATGTTCACCTTCCTAGACATGGACAGAGGGGGGAGGACCTTGGACTTTGCACAGGGCAGGGAACCGTGACTGCTCTTTGGACTGGAGAGGAAGGGGGAGAGCAGTGGGGGGAGGGGGAGAAGGTTGGGAGGAGGGGGAGGGAAATGGGAGGCTGGGAGGAGGGGGAAACTTTTTTTTCCTTTTCTCAATAAAAAAATGTATTAAAAAATTTTCAAAAACAAATCAGATAAAAATTACAAAAATAAATTTGATAAAAATTACAAAATAATAAAATGTCCCATGTCAATTTTTGATTGATTGTACTTCAAAACTGTGATCCCCATGATGTACTTGTAGGACCTGATGTGATTTAAGGATGCATATGATTGAGTACCTAAGGATGACCACATTCAGACTTCTCTCTGGCTACTGTCCAATCTCTCTCAAAATTTCAATTATAATTAGTGTAAGCAGATATTTCTTGAGACCTCATGCTTCACTGGAACAATTATAAGAACTTAGCAATATACAGTACTAAGAAAAATAATAATGTAAGTTTATATATAAATAAAAAATTAAGCTTAAAATAACTTAATTAAGTTCCAAAAATAGAAATGCTACAATTTTCAGATTAGAGTAACAATTATTATAATAATATAGTGAATATATAGTGAATTCTTATAAACTTAACCATTCATCAGCATCCATTTGAGTATCTATTTGAGTATAGCTTAACTTACTTTCTTTTTCTTTGTTTATTGAGACAGGGTTTCTCTGTAGCTTTGGAGCCAGTCCTGGAACTGGCTCTTGTTATAAAAGAAGAGTGTAAGTATCCTTGACTATATACTTGGTAGAAAAGTTCTTCCCATGGAAATATGGACAGCCCCCTTACCTTGCTTCATCTCAAATACTGGAGTGTCCAGACAGGGAAGAGTAACCAAATACATCTGACTCACAGTAGAGACAATGCGTACCTGAAAAGAGAATTAGATTAGAACATATAGTATGTGTGGTTATTCATGAAAGCATAATGGAAACAATGAGGATGTCACACTTATAGTTCTCTGCTCCCAGACAGTCATTTGGTACTAGCCAAGAGGTGCTTTCAACAAGACCCCATCCCAAATCCAGAATACAGGTTCCCATTAATACCTGAAAACAAGTGAATAATGTGTTTCATGCAGAGGAGTCTCATTGCACATACAAACCACTTTTAAGAGAGGATTCGATGCTCAGCAGTGGTTTGCACACATACAAAGCACTAAATAGAATGTTTGGAGTTTTTCATCTCAAAATACTTTTAAACAATTTTTATCCTCATATGTCCTTTGCTTATATTTAATGGTTTAGGATTTTGTGTGTTGTAAAGATCCACTTGTTTCCTGGCTGCCCAGACCTAAAATAATTATGCCCAGAACCAAAATAACCACACAGAAACTATATTATCAAATCACTGATTGGGGCCATTAGCTCTAGCTTCTTCATGGCTAACTTGTACATCTTAATTTAACCCATCTCCATTAACCTGTGCATCACCACAAGGTTGTGGCCTACCAACAAAATTTCAGTGTTTCTGTCTTTGGAGGGAGCTCCATGGCTTCTCTCTAACTCAGCCTCCTTTCTGCCAGCATTAACTTTAGTTTTTCCTGCCTAGCTCTGTCCTACCCTATCCGGCCAAGTAAGTTTCTTTATTAAACAATGGTAGTTACAGCATACAAATGGGAATCCCACATCACCTCCCCTTTTCTGTTTAAATAAAAACAGAAGTTTTAACTTTAATATAGTAAATTACATATAATAAAATAGTTATCGAGCAAGCATTAAAGTTACAATACTTATATCTATTTTATCTTTTATCATAACTAAGGAAAACAGTAACTATAAGTCCTTAAACTCCATTAAAGATTCCAGAAGATATAATATCACCTAAGTAAACAGGAAGTAGATTTTAAGCAACTTCAAAAACTCTAGAATTGATAGAAATGTCTTGCTGCCTGAACAGACACACAAACTTCATCTGAACCATTGAAGCATCCATCTTCAGCCTACTGATCCCATAGTATCCAGCAAACTTTTCCAGGAAGTAAGAAATTCCAAAGATAGGTCAGCCTATATTGGAAGTTTCTTAGTCACATTTTTCTGTGTCCTTCAGATTGTCTAGCTGACTCTTTCATGAAACAGGATCCCTGAAAAACAGTGTCATGTTTAGGCAAGTTAAACGCTCATTTCTCTGCAGGTATTGCACGTACAGTTCATCAAGCATTCCAGACAAGAGCAGTTTCTGACCAAATGGCCAGCAAACTCTATAAGGAGCCTCTTCAATGCACATCTTCCTCTGGATTTAATTGGTGCTCCAAGGAGCAGATGTGTCTCAGTGTCATATAAAGCCTAAGTTCTTAAAACATTAAAAATGCCATATTCTGTAGTCTTTGAAGCTATCTAACAGAAATACATTTCTATATATCTAGAAAATCTAACATGACTGAAAGCTTGACTATTATAGATGATTATCTATAACCTGTATTTCTTAATTATACTTTATATTTTAAATAAGTTGTACAAACACAGTACCTTAATCAAGAGCAGAAATGTATGTGTATACATATATATATATATAATAACAAAATTGAACTTAAATTTGTATCAATAAACCAAAATCAATACCAATGCAAAACTCTATAGCATATCCCCCTGTAAATGTATAAACAATATTTGGGAATAAGGGTGTAGTTCTCCCTATACAGCTTCCTGCTTTTTGTTAGTTAAAGTATTTTTTGGAGGTGTTCACGGGGACCTTTCAGGGGATCTTGATCCATCAAATCATATTAGTCTGGAATAATTCCACAAGTGATCATCCTTTGTGGAAACAAAAGAAGAACCACTTTTTCAAAGCAACATATACTTAGGCTCCAATTATGAAGTCAAAATATCTTCAAAGTACATATATTGGTTACCTAGCTCCTTTACAGTCAAAAAATTCAAAGAAAACAGAATAATATACATAATCCATTCTCTTTTTGCCTAGTCCATCTTTATGTGGGTTATTTGTTTTTACTCTATTACTCATTAATATTTGATTTATTATTTTTTCTCCTTTAATCTCTGACTGTCTGGACTATGCCACTTTAAAAATTTGCTTTGAGTTTTTAAAACCCATTTTTCATAACTCTCTCTACTCTTTTTTTTCTCACTCCCAAGCCTATGCACATTTCTCCAATACTGTGACCCATTTAAAGGTCCGGTCTTTTTTATCTGAATCTGTCTTGATTGTGTATCTGTAATTATTTTGTGACCAGAAGTGCTTATTAAAATGCAAAGCCCTTAGTATTAACTTAAGTGGTGACATTGCTATAGGAAATACAGCACTGCTGTCGTGCTCCACCCAGTCCAACATGGTGCAAGAGGTCTGTTCACGACCTCTGAGTTGTGCACACTGCCCCAGTTCCAAGTATGCAGTGGGTCTATATCACACTATTAAGCACGTTTTAGCACTCTGCTCACAAAACCCATTTAAATGCTCCATAGATGGACCTCTTTAGAGGTCTTTTTAGCAGCACAGCCCAGGAAGCCACCATTTCAAAATGACATGGCTTTTCTTCTGCTATTGCTAATTAGGAAGACCTTTCTTAAAGGATCTCTAGCAGGCCACCAGCAAAATGCTGCATACCTAGAAGCCATGCTTCTAAAATGAGTTTTTAAGCTTTCCCAGGTTTAAATGGACACAGTCAAACACGGGAGGAGTTGCTTGTTTGTTTCCCGGCTGCCCACCACGGAAATAATCACACAAAACTATATTATTTAAATCACTGCTTGTCCCATTAGCTATAGCTTTTTATTGGCTAACCCATATATCTAAATTTAACCTATATCCATTAATCTGTGCATCACCAGGAGGTTGTGCTCAAACAGCAAATTTTCCGTGTGTGTGTCTCCAGCAGCTGCTCCAAGGCTTCTCTCTAACTCAGCCTCCTGAGTTTAGTTTTTCCTGCCTAGCTGTGTTCTGTTATATCAGGCCAAGCCAGTTTCTTTATTAACCAATGATATTTACTGCTTACAGAGGGGAATCCCACACCATTTGTGTTTTTGTGGCATTTATGTTTGCATGAACGTATGTGTCTTTGCATTTATGTGCTTCTGAGTTTCTTTGGCAATTTTTTATATTTGTTTCTTTTGCTTTATTCTGATGTTTATTATTATTATTGATATTATTATTAATATTTTACTATCAATATCATTACTATTATTATTACATGCCTGTGTATATTCAATTGAGAAAGAGTGAAAGGAAATGTGAAAAACATCTTAAAGGAGCTGGAGAACAGGAAACAATAGTCATTATATATTGTATGGAACAAAACTATATTCAAGGAAAAGACCACATGCAAATAAAGAAGTGTCAGCAAATGTTTCAGCTATGAGTTCTGAGTTTCATGTTTCCATATACGAGATGTACTTAAAAAATTATTCACATAGCAGGTACATTAAGGGAGTGTAAAAAGCAGAAGGTCTTCTGTCTTGGGTAGATACTAAAGGCTGAGATGAATCCCATGCATTGCAGATAAAGCCAAAATCCAAAGCCGAATGAGAATGATGTATGTTAAACGGGACACAGCGACTTAGGAAGGAGGAACACATTTCCTGCACAGTAAAAAAGAGCAGGTGACTCAGTCAGCATGTGGGAAATATTAGAAACTACCTGCCTATGCTGGATGTCAATTGGCTCTGTCTGCTGGCAGGTTTCAGGAGCAATCCTCCTTCAGTGACCATTATGTTGTAGTCAGGTCCTGGCTAGAACCAGGAACCAGCTGAGAGCTGGTCTCCAGCCAGGAGCCTGACTGATAAAATCCCTTTGTGAAGGGACTGATATTATCTTCATTGGCCTCGGATTGGCTGACTATGTGCAGTCATCTAGAGAATGGATTTGAGCCAATCAAAAGACAGATCTCAAAGCTACCAATGGAAATCAAGGGTCTGTTGTAACTATGGAGATTTGCATCTGAGCTGCTATTGCATGTATCTCTCCCCCTCCCTGTACGTTACCACAGAAACAGGGAAACTGAAACTAGAAAGACAAAAAAAAATGTAATTTAACATGAGATTTCTCCAATTGCTAACAGAGGAAAACAATCAAAGGTGCCTGAAGTGTGAGCAGGTACCTAGCTCCTTGGAAATACATCCTGGCTTTCTATAAGAAAGCCTGCATTTCTGTATGAACCCTTCTGAATGTGACTCTGGGCAGCTGACTGCAGCTTGCTGCTGAATATTTGCTATCTGCCTAATCTCGATTTTCATACCTGCCATGTACACATGAGCCATCACATGGAATTGGGACTACGAGAGTAACCTACAAAACGATTAGATTAAAGAAAAAAATGGGAGTTCTACCCCTGGTCAAGCAATGTATCCTATTGCTGAACCCCAAACCTATCACCTTCGGGAATGCAATGTCCCTGAATCCGGCCACCCTACTCCTCAATTCAGAACCCACTGTTTGGGTACCTCATGACTGCCATAAAATATTTGCTGAATACCATGGAACTAGGGGATATCTGACTTCCAGCTTCCTGATGTGGAGCATACCTGGTTCACAGATGGCAGCAGTTTCCTCAAAGAAAGTGAGCGCAGGGCGGGGATGGCAGTGGTAGATGTACAAACTACCATATGGGCACAGGCACTGCCACCAGGGACCTCCACTCAAAATGCAGAGCTAATAGCCCTTACCAAGACGCTAGAGCTAGCAAAAGGACAAAAAGTAAGCATCTATACAGACAGCGGTTATACATATGCAATGGCCCACGTCCATGGGAAAATTTATAAAAGGCGGTGATTGCTAACCTCAGCTGGAAAAGAGATTATAAATAAGACTTAAATCCTGTCATTATTAAGGGCCCTATTCCTACCAAAGAAGGTGAGCATTATTCATTGCCCAGGACATCAGAAGGGCTACGATCCCATTGCCAAGGGAAACCGAATGGCTGATGAGAAGGCTAAAAAGGCCATGCTGAATTCAGAAATATTAACCCTGGAAGAGGCACCCCCTTCCACAGAAGATTATTTCCAATATTCCACCCAGGATCTAGGGACTATCCACAAACTTAATGCAGACTTTGATGAACAACAAAAAGCTTGGAAGTATGAGGGAAAAAATCGTGTTGTCCAAGAAAGATGCCCTTGAGCTGGTCACCCAAATGCATTGATGGACTCATTTGGGACACAAAATAACTCTCTTATTAAAAAAAGACAGATTTTTATCTTCCAGGTCTTAACTCCCTTATACAGCAGGTGACATCAACTTGTGTCCCCTGAGCCAAGGTAAATGCATGGCATCAGAATGCCCCGGAGGGCATAAGAATAAGGGGAGACCGATCTGGTACTCATTGGGAAGTGGACTTCAACAAGATAAAACCGGGAAAAAATACGGTGATAAATATCTCCTAGTTTTTATAGACACCTTCTGATGTAGGTGGGTCATCTGTCTATGTGTTACTTTCATTGGTTAATAAAGAAACTGCCTTGGCCTTTTTGTAGGCCAGCCCTTAGGTGGGTGGAGCAGACAAAACAGAATTCTGGGAGAAAGAAAGCAGAGTCAGGCAGACGCCATGATTCTCTGACCTGAGATGGACGGACACAGGTTAGGCTATTTCTCAGTAAGCCACCATCTCGTGGTGCAACGCAAATTACTAAATATGGGTTAAAGCAAGATCTGAGAATTAGCCAATAAGAGGCTGAAACTAATGGGCCAGGCAGTGTTTAAATGAATACAGTTTCCATGTAATTATTTCGGGTAAAGCTAGCTGGGAGCCAGGCCGCAGCCCGCTGCTCCTATCACTACAACCTTCTCCGGAAGGACAGAAGATTTTCCCACCAACCGAGAGATGGCTCAATTGGTGGTAAAGAAGATACTATAAGATATTTTTACCTGGTTTGGCCTGTCCAAAATAACTGGGTCTGACAACGCCCCAGCCTTTGTCTCCTAGCTAATCAGGGTGTGGCCCTGGGGATCAATTGGAAATTATACTGTGCATACAGACCCCAGAGTTCAGGACAGGTTGAAAGGATGGATAGAACCATAAAAAAGACCCTGACCAAATTAGACTTGGAAATTGGTGCTAAAAACTTTGTACAGCTCCTCCCCCAGCCTTGTTCCGTGTGCGGAACACCCCATCTCAGCCTGGACTTACCCTCTATGAGATCCTCTATGGGGGGCCTCCCCTCTTAGCCTCCTTAAGAGTCCCTCCTGACCCATCTACTCACAAACCCGATCTACAGAAACAGTTGAAGGCCCTCTAGATCGTCCAAGCCCAGGTGTGGAAGCCCCTGACCACTGCCTACAGGTCTAGACACTCGAAGTCTCGCACCCGTTCCAAGTTGGTGATTCTGTGTATGTCTCAGAGCCTTGAACCTCGCTGGAAGGGACCTTACGCCATGTTCCTTACAATACCACCACCCTCAAAGTGGATGGCATTGCGGCCTAGATCCACTTGTCCCACACTAAGCCAGCACCTCTGGAGGACGATGACACAGGACTTTCGAAATGGAAGCTTCAGTGCGCCCCAAATCTCCGAAAGTTAAGACTTGTAAAAACAGCCTAATGTTGTCGGTTTTGCTAGCCTTTGCTTTGATACCCCTGCCCATTTAGAGCGATCCCCATGTATCCCAGAAATTGACTTGGCAGGTTTCCTAACAGACCAGAGAAGTGGTATGAACCACCTCCAGAATAGCCCCCCCCAGGCAAATGGTGGCCTGGCCTCACCCCTGATTTCTGTCAAATGGTAGCATATCCCCAACAGCTGCACCTGGAGGCTGGCAGAAGATTTTTCCCTGAAGGAAAATTTGGATGCAGGGGTCCTGAACACAGATGCCACTTGGAAAAGCTAGATTTTTATGTCTGCCCCTGAGATGGTCAAAATCAGGCTGCAACTCAATGTTGTGGGGGTTTACACTACCTATACTGTGGTGCTGGGGAATGTGAAACTACTGGGGATGCTTATCAGAAACCTAGTTCTTCTTGGGACTGGATAACTGTCCACTAAATTTATACTTCCCCAAAGCAATGCTCCATGAGGAGCACAGGGACCTGTGGTGTCTCCCCCACTTGTCTACCTTTAAATATCACTTCTACTTCCCAGGGGCAAGCAGCAGGACTGTCTCCATGGGTGTCAGGAAGGACTTGGGGCATGCGATGGTATTTCCCAGACAGGGTACATAAACAAGATTTAGGTGCAACCTTCACCATTAAGCTAAAGGTAGAGATTCCTCCAAGCCAAACAGTAGGACCCAAACAAGTATTATCAAAAACCCTTCTACCCCTGCTGCTGTAGGCTGGACTACTCCCACTACTCCCCCTGCTTCTCTGCAGGTACTTCCCAACACAAGTCAACGACTATCCAACCTTGTGCAGGGAGGTTTTTCTTTGCTAAATAGTACTGATTCCAGTTTGACACAATCTTGATGGCTATGCCTGTCAGCAGGACCCCCCTATTACGAGGGAATAGCCTCATCTGGCATCTTCAACATCCTGTAGTTGAGGGCAACAGAAAAAGTTAATCTTGACAGAAGTATCAGGAAAGGGCCTATGTCTGGGAACTCCAACCCCACAATATCAACACCAGTGTAACCAAACTCTCCTGAACCCCAGAACAGCAGAAAACAAGATACCTGGTACCCTCCATTGACTTATGGTGGTCCTGAAACAATGGTCCTGTATCTCTACTACTTTCTTTAATGATGCTTCTGATTTCTGTGTGATGGTTCAATTAGTCCCCAGAAATTATTATCGTAGTGCCTCCAGTTTTGAGGAAGAATTTGACAAACACCCAAGCTGCTTTCAGCGAGAGCCCATCTCCCTGGCCCTAGCAGTAATCTTAGGCCTTGGAGTGGCAACTTGTGTTGGCACTGGTACCGCCACTCTGGTGCAGACTCATCAATACCTTAGTGAATTAAGAACAGCCATGGATGAAGACTTAAGAGCCTTACAGCAGTCCATTTCTAAGCTCGAGGAATCAATGACCTTGCTCTCCGAAGTGGTGTTAAAGAAGGAGGGCTCTGTGCTGCCTTAAAGGAGCAATGCTCTTTTTACATAGATCATTCCAAGGTTAATTAAAGATTCTATGGCCAAACTCAGAGACAGATTAGACAAGAGACAATGAGATAGAGAGGCACAACAAGGTTGGTTTGAGACGTGGATTAACCATTCCCCCTGGATCACAACCCTCATCTTCACTATCACTGGTCCCTTACTCATCCTGCTACTCCTCTTAACTTTTGGACCTTGTATTTTCAATCAATTCCTGATGTTCATTCACGAGTGACTTAGCATTAATCAAGCTTTACTGCTCATACACCAGTACCAGGCTCTTAAGAGAGATCTCCAAAAATCCCAGGATTGGGATTCAGTCAAATAAAAGGAAGAAATGTAGAACTTTAAGACAATTCTGAGGCTAATTTTGAGCCCTCTCAGCCTTGGTGCCTTAGTTCTCCCCCCACTTCCTGGGGATCTAACAACTCTACGTGCACTACTGAAATGTTTGGAAATTTCCATCTCCCTATATCATTGTGGATGTTCTCCAAATAGAGCTCTGTTCCTAGAGTTGGGTCAAGATAACCCACAGATGTCCACAAATGTTTTGACTCTGTCCCTGGAAAAGGATCAGAATGACCCCGAGATGTTCCCTGTTACCTCGCCTGATCTGGCAACTGCTCTCCAGCCCTGGCTCAGACCACTTGTTATTGGAAGCCCCCTGAATAAACCAATCCTAATAGTTGAAAAACAACCCTCGAGTCCCCCCCCCCTTTGTTTCTATGGCTTTTTGCTTTAAAAGTGGCTGGTGACAGATTTGGGGTCCTTGGCATTGATGCTCAGTGACCCTGCCATGGCAGAATTAAAATACACTTGCTTTTACATCAACTGCAGTGTAAGAGTGTATTCTTGGGGTGACTTCTCCTCGGTAACTGGACTATAAGGTCCAACACAAGGAAAAGACCACATGTAAATAAAACATAGTGTCAGCAAATGCTTCAGCTATTAGCTGTCAGAGTTTCATGTTTCCATATAAGAGGTGCACTTAAAGAAAATTATTCACAGAGTAGGTCCTTGAAGGGAGTGTAAGGAGCAGCAAGTAGGTCTCCTGTCTTGGTTAGATACTGAAGGTGAAGAGGAATCCCATGCATTGCATATAAAGCCAAAATCCAAAGCTACAGGACATTGATGTATCTTAAAAGGGATGCAGTGGCTTAAGAAGCAGGGACACATTTACTGCACAGAGAAAAAAGGAGCAGGTGACACAGTCAGCATGTGGGAAATTTTAGCAAGTACCTGGCTATGCTGGATGTCAATTGGCTCTGTCTCCTCACAAGTTTCAGTAGCAATCCTCCTTCACTGACTAGTAGGTTATAGTCAGGTCCTGGCTAGAACCAGGAACCAGCTGTGAGCTGGTCTCCAGCCAGGAGCCCGACTGACAAAAACCCTTTGTGAAGGGAATGATATTATCTCCTGTTATCCCTGATTGGCTGAGTGTGTACAGTCATCTAGAGAATGGATATGGGCCAATCAAGAGACAGATCTCAAAGCTACCAATGGAAATCAAGGGCCTGCTGTAACTATGGAGATTTCTATCTTAGCTGCTATTGCATGTATCTCTCCCCCTCCCTGTATGTTACCACAGAAACAGGGAAACTGAAACTAGAAAGGCAGAAAACCAGTAATTTAACATGACATCTGGCTCCAATTGATAACAGAAGAAAACAATCAAGGGTGCCTAGAGCGTGAGCATGTACTTGGCTCCTTGGGAATAGATCCTGGCGTCCTATGAGAAAGCCTGCATTTCTGTATGAGCACTCCTGGGCAGCTAAGTGCAGATTGCTGCTGAATATTTGCTATCTTCCTATGCCGACTTCCATAACTGCTATAAATGTACACATGAGCCATCACATAAAATTGGAAGTATTAGAGTGACCTACAAAATGAGGATTAAATTAAAGAAAGAAATGTTGAGTTCTACCCCTGGTCAAGCAATGTACCCTATGAGCATGGATATCAAGAAATAATTTAATATGTGCTATGAAAAAACTTTCAACTATATCTGTATGTATGTGTGTGTGTGTGCATGTGTGTTTATGTTTCTAGGTGCTTGTGTGTTCACATGCAGTTATACTCTGAGGAAAGAGCACAACCGTGCATAAAGGTAATATACAGAAACAGACTCAACTGTTTTCTCGGTCGCCTTTATTTCTTTAGAATGTCTTATTTAATATAAATATGTAAATATTATGCATATCTAAATCCCACCATTCAAAACATAATCTATAATTCTCCCCATCTCTAACATCACTCTTGTGTTTTAACTTGAAGAACTAACTCTTTCTTTTATTTGTGTGTGTATATGTTTGCGTGTGTATCTGTCAGTACTTGTGCTTATGTATGTGTCCGTGTGCATTTGTGTATGCAAGTGTTTGGCTGTTATCTCTATTTTTATTTTTGTGATTATAATTTAATTACAACATATATTCGTTTCTGTCTTCAAACCCTCCCATATACCACTTAACGCTTTTTTTTCAAATTCATAGCCTCTTTTCCACTAACTGTTTTTGTATATATATATACATATATATATATACATATATGTTATTAAATATAAACTGATCAGTAAGTCTAATGCTACCTGCATGTATGTTTTCAAAGCTGGATTTTGGGCAGAAGGCAAATAATTGTGCTCTTTCCTGCAAAAGGCCAAATCTTCCATTTCAAGCTTTCCTCAACTGCCTAAAGTTGTTTGTGTACATTTCAGACCTAGTGGACTTTTCTTTCTCCTGTATAGCAGTTCATTGCTGTCATCCTTATTCATCTCATTTTTCTATGGTCATATTGTAGAAAGGTTATAGGTGGAGTTTCTGATATTACTGGGACACACAATATCATAGCATTCTCCCTGATCATCTAGCTCCTCACAACTTTTCTGCCAGTGCACCACAATGTACCATAAGCACTAGGTGTGAAGTGTTTTGTAGATGCATCCATTATGATTGTGCAAGCTTCTGAAGGAGGAAGAGAATCTCATGTCATAAATGGCTATGATGGCTATGATGGCTATGAACTTCTTCAATGAACAGCATGGCATAATAACCTTAAGTTTTCAGTACTAACACACATATCTGGGTGGTATCCAATGCACCTCTATTTGTGCTCATGACCTGCTCAACAACAGGGAGAGATTACTTGCTATTAGAAATCTAAATACTCAGTGGAGTTGAATTTATAGGTAAGAAAGGAAAAGTGACATCCACAAATTATTAATGTAACTTAGCAACTTCTAAAACTTTATCCTTATACACGAAAAAAAATGGAGGCTTCCTTCATACTGAAGAAATTCTCCATTGTAACAGAAAAATTATTTCAGAAAATAATAACCAGTCAAAATATAGGGTTATGGGGACCAGGCTCCCTCATTTCTTCATAGAAACTGAGTTCTTTTAGGGTTGCCTATGTCAAAATGGATCAGTAGAACTCTCCTGGAAGCCGGGTATTTTCTGAGATCAAACATAACTGAAAAAAATAAATTCATCCTTCTTCAGCAGTTTGTCAAATGCCAATGACAACTAAAATAGGAGTAAGACTTCATTACTTCATATAACAGCCATCCTGAGATTTTGGCTAACTTGACCTGATACAAATCATGTATGTGCAGTTTTAACTGCTTGGAGCTTGTGTGTGCAACTTTGCAATTACATTCAAAAAATACTATTTTGATTCAAATATCTCCTATCTTCAGGTTCCCTTGAAACAGTTACATTCATTAAAATTCACCAAGTAACCTAGTTTGGAAATATTGCAAAACTCAAAGATCTGTCACTGTCATTCATTCCCTGGGATTGCATACCCAGAATACTATTTCTGGAATTTTACCTGTTTCTTCCAGAAATAAACTCAGATGTTCATAATTTCAAAGTATGAATGCTACTGACTGAGCCAAATTCTGACCCAGGAATATTTTACCTTAAAGGGAAAAGAAATCCATTGAAAACAATTCAAGGACCTCAAGGATATTCACTCTATGTAATCAATAATGCAAATGTCTGAGCCAATGCACTATATTAAATAGTATGACATTAAAAATAACCATGGTAAAGCACTTGGGACACCAAGTGTCATCTGTGAACAAGTGTCAAGTAATATCAAGATTTCAAAACCAAGGAGCTATTAAGTCAAATAATAATCAATGTTCAACATAGAATCAATCTATCAGCATCAATTATTTCTTCCATATATCACTATGGACAGGAAGCACTAACTATTATACATAAAATTCCTTCATTTCAACACCAATGATTGTGTTGGTGAACCTGAATCCTTTTGCTCCACTCTACCCATGGTAAATGTCCAGGGAGATCATGTACTCTAGTCCTACAGTATTAGGTTGATTTTCTGAAATATCACAGTGGCTCTGTTTCCTTCTCGGACCTTAGTGCCAAATACTACCTGCCATCCATGGGACCTGAATGCTGGTAGAGGTCCTAACTATGAAAATCATCCCAACTATTTAATATTTCTGTTCACAGAAGAAGATTAAACATTGATTAGTCTAGAGGCATAATTTGCACTGACAAGGGATAGATTTGATTGTCTTCACCTATATTAATTTATGCTAGATGCCTTGTGTGAAACTGTAATATATAGACCACAGTTTCCCCACACCCCACTGTTCCCATCCCCTCCCACGCACCTTCCTTCTAGCTTCCCCCAAATACTCCCCCCCTCTATCTCCTTTCATAAAAGGGCAGGCCTCCCATGAAAGTCAACAAAGCAAGGGATAACAAGTTGAGGCAGGACCAAGTATCAAGTTTGGACAAGGCAAACAAGCTTTGGGATAGGGTTCCCCAAAAACAGCTCAAGCACCATGAACAGGTCCTGATCCCACAAACAGACCAAGCTACACAACTGCCACACACATGCAGAGAGCCTAGGTTAGTCCCATGTGGTTTCCCTAGCCATTAACCCCGAGATCAAGAACAACAATGAACTCAGGTACAGTGGCTCTGTGGGGTTGCCTGTCTTGACCTTGACCCCTGACTCATACATTCTTTCCTCTCTTTCTTCAACAGGGCCCTGGAGATTGGCAGGGTGCTCAGATATGGATCTCTGCATCTAATTCCATTGGTTACTTGATGAATGCTCTCTGATGACAATTAGAATAGTAACCAATCTGATTATAAGAGACCAGTAAAGTCAGACTCTCCATTATTGATAGGTGTCTTAACTGGGATAATTCTTATAAATCCTGGGGAGTTTCACTGGCATCAGATTTCCCCTAACCACAAAATGCTCCCCATTCAAGATATCTCTTTCATTATTCCCTCCATTCATCCCAGTCCCAATCCACACAACCTGAATCCCCATATCCCCACAGCTCAACATCACCCCCACCTCCAGATTACTCAGGGGATCTCTTCTATTTCCCATTCTCAGGGAAAACTCATGTATCTCTCTTCGGTCCCTCATTGATATTTATCTTTTCTGACTCGATGGATTCTAGCCCGGCTATCCTTTAATTTACATCTAAGATCTACTTATGAATGAGCACATACTATGAGGTAGGAAGTATCCTTGAATTCATCGGCAAAGGGGACAATGTCCTGAATATGACATGAGTAGCACAGGCACAGAGATCAACAATTAATAGGTGGGACCTGCCGAAATGGAAAAGCTTCTGTAAGACAAAGGATACTGTCAGTAAGACGAAACAGCAGAGTACAAAATATGAAAAGATCTTCACTAACCCCACATCTGACAGAGGGCTAATGGGCCTGGAAGTCGTGTGTCTCTCAGGCTGACATTCGTTCACTCTGAACTGATGATGAACGGGAAGCAGACGTTTTTCAAAGCATGTATGAATGATAAAAAGAAAGTGACTACACTCTGGTCACTTCCTCTTCTGCACCTATTTACCTAATTATCAGCTATATGGGTATCTGCATCTAATTATAACTTCAACATTCCCTGCTGTGTATTCAATCTGTTATTCCATTAACTTTGAGGCATGTGAGTTTCTTACTCAGGTCTGTAAGTGAAGAAATATTTTCATTGTTGTTTCATTTGCTGAGATATTTCTAATGTGTGTCACTTTACAATTATCCTGAACCTGAACTCTTACCCTCTTAAAATATTTCATAAGAAAGGAAACACGAAAAAAAAATAAAATTTACATACCACCATGGTGTTCAATCTTTCAGTCTTAACCCCTTCAGAAGCAAACCACTCTGTCACTAGTGTCACCTAAGACCACAAGGAAACACAGACATTGACATTATGATTAATTGCAGTAGCAGAATAACAGTTATGCAGTGGCAACACAAACAGCAATATGACTGGGGGTCAACACAACATAGGAAACTGTATTAAAGTGTTGCTGCATTAGAAAAATGAAGAATAAATGGCATAGGGTGTACATAGCCACAGGATGATTTGTAAGAAATATAAATGAAAATGATTCATGATTTCAAGAAGCAACTCAAATTAATTTAACTTCATTAAATTATATGACTTACCTCCCTGAAAAGACAGGTGAAAACAGCTGTTGATTGCTTCATGTTAGATGCAAAATGATGATTACAACTCTAAACAATCACTCCTAAAAAGAAAGTTACAAGCAATATTATATAGACAGAATAGCATATATATATGCAATATCAACTAGTGAAAAATAGAACATGTATTAGAAAGAGAGTGTTAATTTATAATTAGAAGGGTATAAATAAAAAGGAAAGGGGAAATATAATAAAATCATAATCACAAATAAAAGAGAAAGAATATTTTGGTGAAATGTTCCTTCCTTGAGAGTGTGAACCAGCCGGCCTCTTACACGTTTAATCTCAAATAATACAGGGAACAGAGAGCAGGAGTAAACAGCTGCACAGTGGTAACAATCGGCACCTGACAACAGAACCTGTCTTGGAAAGTAGACTATGCGAGAATCATGACAGTAGTAGAAAGGTAATGAGGTAGGATGTCATTGTTACAGTTCTCTTCTCCCTGAGAGATGTTCATTGGGTACCAGGGAAAAGAGTGTCAGAACAAACCCCCACCTCTAAATCAGAAGCTATAACTAATTGATAATCAAAGTACATCAAAAGTTGAATTTCACCATTGAATTCTCCCTGCATATACAAATCCCTCTGAAGGGCAGGGCCTTCAAGTAAATGGCTCCACAAAAAGTACTCAATGGCATTTTTAGAGGTTATTTGTCTCAAAGCACTTTATCGGGGCTTTTTATTTAACCTTGCAGTGCCCTTGTCTACGTATTAATGGTTTCCAGTTTTATATTTTTATAAGATTCCTGTGATTAAAATCTTTTTTTGTATCATATCTATGTGATTCTTGTAGCTTTTCTTTGGCTATTTATCTCCTGATTGTTTATTTACTTCTTTCATTCTAACCTGGTTTCTGTATTAAAATTTACCATAAATAGTGTTGTTGTTAGGAGTATTAATCATAGTAGTAGTAGTATGCCCTTATATTATAAAGAATGACAGAGAGTGTAGATTGGGTAGGTGGATGGTAAACATGGGGTGCCTAGCAGGATTTGGGTGAGGGGAAACAGAAATAGTAATATACGGTATGAAATACAATCATCAATGAAAAAAACCTACTTGACAAAGAGGGATATCAGCAAATGTTCTAGCTCTAAGCTTCATAGTCTCAGGGTGTCAGGGTGAGAACTATACACAATAATCAATTCTACACATAGTAGGTGCATAAAAACTGTGTGAAAAGCAAGAGGTCCCTCTCTCCATTGGATATTGATATCGAGTTAAATCACCCAGTTTCAGATAAAGCCAGAATCCAATAAGAGGTAAAAATGATGTATTCTAAAAGAAAATCAGCCTGAGGATTAAATACAGATGTGGGAATACATTTCCAACAGATAAAATACTATAAAATCACTCAGAGAAGAAATGGAGGAAAGCCCACCATGCCAGTCCCACAGTACCCACTGTATTTCCACTGGTTGTGTCTCCTTTCAGGTCTCAGAAGCAGCTCTCCTTCACTTGTAGGTAGGTTGTAGGGAAGACCTGACTAGAACCTAAAACCAGAAGTCTGACTGGCAAAAGCCCTGTGTGAAGTTTGCCTGTGACTGACTGAGTGTGTACAATCAAATACAGAATGGATTTGGAACATTCAATGGAGAGAGGGGGAGCACTCAATCCTAGGTACAGAAATCAAAGCCTGTTGTAACTTGGGAGCTTTCCATCAAAGGCAGCTATTTTGTTTCTCTCTCATCTCCCTATCTGTTGCAGCAGAAGCAGAGAATTGACAGGACAAAGTCGGGAGAAAAAGTCATTTAACCTGGGCTCTGACTATCATTGAGAACAGAGAAAACAAGCTATATTCACCTAAGGGTGAGCGTATCAGGCTGCTTGGACCTAGAAACTGGCTATTGACCAGAAATCGTCCATTTTGTACTGGTTCATTCTGATTGGTACTGACCCTCTGCACTGTGCCTGTGTCAGTTATCCCAAGTTTCTTGATTATATTCATGAGTCATCACCCTGGATTAGAACTTTATGAATATTACAGTGCCATAACAACAGTGCTTGCAATAAAGATATGAATGGTGCTGTTGAGCCCAAGTTCATCAAAATACCCAGTGAAAAAATAATTTAAGTGGTGTTTTAGAAAAAGAAACTGTCAAATTCAATATGTATTTAACCTATCTCTCTCACGCACACTTGAACTGTGTGTGTTTGTGTGTATACGTATGCAGAGTAGTTTTCATGTGGAGAAGGCACATACCTGTTCATGTAGGTGACATCCAGAGAATAAACTCTGCTAACGTTTGTCTGGTGTCTTCATTTCTGCATAATAATTTATATAATTCAAAGATGAAAACATTGTATGTTTGTAAAAATCCTCCATAACATAATCTAAAATCCACCCATCCTTACCATCACTATTTATGCTAACTGTGATAACTTGCTTCTTTGTGTGTATGCATATGTGCATATATATATATATATATATATATATATATATATATATATATATATATATAGTGCTGTGTGTGTTTCTGCATGTGTGTGTATGAACATTCAGTGTGGTATCAGATGTGAAGCCATGTGTACATGTTGGTAACATATAGAATATAAACTCTACTACAGTTTCCCTGGCGACTTCATTTCTTAAAAATATTTTACTCACTATAAATACATAAATATTATATTTGTAAAAAGCTACCATCCATAACCTAACTGAAAAATCCTCTCCTATTCCTAGTCAAACTATTCTGTGCTAATTTTGAGAACTTTGTGTTCTCTTTTTCTGTCTGAATGTGTGTTTGGGGCATCCATATGTTTGTGCACAAATGTGTGTGCATATGTGTTCACGCATGTGTGTGTGTCTGCATGTCTGTGTATGTAATAGGTTATTCCATTTTTTTATTTGTGAGACTATAATTTAATTACGTTTCTCCCTTCTCTTTGCTCTTTCATACTGTCCCATACACCTCTATACATTCTCCTTCAAATTTGTGACCTCACTTTTCTATTATTGTTGCTGGGTGCATATATGTATACAAATACAGATTTATTCTTAAATATAACCCGATAACTCTGTTAACAATACCTGCATGTTTGTTTTCAAAGCAGAACTCTTGGTAGTAAATAACAAAATTTTGTTCTCTTCTTTATTAATGACACATCCCTTTTCCAGATTTCCTCAGTAGCATGCAGTGCTATGTGTAGATTTTAGTCATTCTGGGCTCTTCTTTGTCAACTTACCATGTTCATTTGTGTTATCATTATTCAGATGGCTGTCTATTCTATGTAAACCCCCAGTCATCTTCTACCACATCTGTGAAATTTCATGAGTTTAAATGAAAGCTAATACCTAGAATCCTAAAAGTTTCAATACTTTCCCAAAAGTAAGAAAGTAAAGGATACAAGTGGATGCCACTTCACTGAACATTTACTGATCACTATCTCCAGGAAAATTAGTGGAGAAAATGAGCAGTAGGTGTTTCTATACCAAGAAATATTAGCTATTTCTAGGTGGAAATTACATAGTGTGATCTCCAGAGAAATAATAACACATGAATAAAATATATGGATTAAAAATATGGTCAGGAAACATGCTAATGCACTGAAATATTAAAAATCAGTTGAGTTTTACAGACAGGCAATGAATAATGAAAAATGAAAGGCAGAAAGCGCCTGAAATTACAGTAAAACTAGCTAGGTGTGTGGTCTGTGATTTCATCAAAACCTTTTTAGTAGAAGGTGGCGAAGGACCTCTTCAGTGCCTGAGTCTAAGATCATCTTCCGCAGCATGATTTTATGTGTCTACATCACAGAAGGAAAGGAGAAAATGTTTAAAACAACTAGAGAGTACTTGTAAAATGTGTATACTTAAGCAAAAATAATTTTCATATAATTAGTGAAATCAAAATAATGTTTAAAAATATCAAATTCCTATAAAAGATGTATTAATATTACTATAAATACAATATTCACAGGTAATATAAAGATTGGGTACAGTGGGCATACAGATGCCCATATGTATCTTCCCTTTGTCTTAATGATTAACTCTAAAATTTCTACAGAACCATACAGACACGTATATAAATATAAAATGATTTGATATATGCTCAAGAATCTAAATATGTCACTTACTAATTATAATTTAACTCATCTTAATAATGCCAAAAATATAGTAGGCAAAATATTTCTCAAAAGTTCTAAAAAATATGTATATGTGTATGTGAACAAGAATGAAAAGAAGCCAAGAACTTCCTGCCACCTCAGAAGGGTCAAAGTGCAACTACTGAGTCTGCATTCCTGACCCTGTAATGTTCTGCTGCAGTCTGAGAAAGGAAGGAGGATCATGTGATTGTTGGTAATTCACAGCTTATTGGTGGACCTATATTACAAACTTCCTGACCATAATGAGTCCTGTTTATTTAGGAGCCTACCCAAGATTGCTGACTGTGTGATCGGCCCTTTATTAATTGTTGGAGGAAGAGGCTGCTTGCTCTTACTGGCCACCCGACTAGCTTATACCAAAAATAATCTCACAGAAGCTGTATTATTTAAAACACTGTCTGGGCCATTAGCTCTCACTTCTTATTGGCTAACTCTTGTATGTTAATTTAACCCATTTCCATTAATCTGTGTATCACCACAAGGTTGTGGCCTACCAGTAAAGTTCTTGCACATCTACCTCTGGCAGTCGTTCCATGGCATCTCCCTGACTCTTTCCTTCTCCAAGCATTCAGTTCTGTCTTCCCTGCCTACCTAATTTCTGCCCTATCAACATGCCAACATAGTTTTTTTTTATTCATTAAGCAAGTAAAGCAATACACAGACAGAAGGAACTCCCATACCAATCCATATTATGTCTTGGGACACAGAATTCACTTTGCAAGTGTGGGGTTCAATTTGCTCTTTCTGTGATGCATTTTCTACCTGCTCAGGTACCTGTCTAGCAGTGTCTATGAGGTGTCTGGTGAAATCTGGGTCACTGCT
This sequence comes from Microtus oregoni, assembly GCF_018167655.1. NCBI lineage: Eukaryota > Metazoa > Chordata > Mammalia > Rodentia > Cricetidae > Microtus > Microtus oregoni. The sequence continues at coordinate 35,910,044 of NW_024543059.1, forward strand.
TCTTTAAGAATTTTATTTAGTGGTCTAAGGTCTCTTATAGGGAATTAAAATAAGGTCTCAGTCACTGAATATTTCCTAACATTCTCTAAAAATCATGCAGGATCTGTAAGCTATCCTTCCTCATTGACAATTCTTCAGGCCTAATTTCTTTAGGCTATAAAATATTACCTAAATACCTGGATGGTGGGTGTCTTTATACTTTCTCTGAAGCAATAAATAACCCTGCTTGCGTAAGAATCTGCTGAAATTGTCCATATGTCTCAAGCAAAACTCTTTCTTTTTATGGGAAAGCAAGATATCATCAATATCATGGACAATATAAACTTGTGGAAATTGATCTCTGACACTTCATATAGCCTGAGCCACTGATTTATATATAACATAATTTCTGGCAGAATGTAGCAATATTTGTCATACCCTGAAACAAGATGCTCCAATAATATCTTCTCATTGGTTCTTTAAAATTAACTAATGGAATAAAAATGAAAATCTTTGACAATCTTGTGGTGCAAAACAGATAACATAAAAACTATCATTCAAATCTTAAGTCATCTTAAAACTATCTTTTGGTTTGGCTGTAGGAGAAGGCAACCAAGGCTGTAACATACAAATTGGCTGCATAGTCTCATTAACCTCTCTTAAATCTTGTATTAATCTCCAATTTCCTAATTTCATTTTAATCCTAAAACCAGGAGAATTACATGGAGAAATGGAGGGTTTAATGTGTAATGTGTTACAGTTGTTCCTGAACTATCTGCTGGGAAGCTTATAATTTTTCATCCTTTATAGACCACTGATTTATCCACTCATCACTTTCCCAAAAATTGGGTCTGCATGAAGTGTAGGCTTTTCAGTGACTTCTCCTGAAAATACCAAAATCCTGTCAGGGAGGACTTCGGATAAGTATGATGAGATCAATCTGTCACTCATTCTTGCCCAGCCCATGATTTGAAACAACCCTTCCTGAAATGTTTGATTAACAATAACTGTGTTGGGGTAACATAAATATACCCACATATGGGTCATAATTTCTATGTCCCTGAAATTTATAGGTAAATGACAAACATTGTATTGCCAAAAAGTTCCTTCATAATACACTCCATCTCTCCAGTAAAGTTCATTGCTAGTTTTTCTAGGATTTTGAGGTTGACCTATCCCACACAACTGTGTAATAGTCTCCATTTTAGGCCACCTTAAAGGCCATTGGCTGGCCGTTACAGCAAAAATATCTGCACCAGTATATAGATGACCAGAAAAGCTTCACCTTTTATACAAGAAGTGAGTTCTGATCATCGTGGACCAGTGTCTTATAGCCAATAGGTATCAGATGAACCAAATCCAACCTCTCCTCACTTATCTACCTTAACTTGATTTCTATGTTGAGAGAGAACTTCTTTAACTTTTCAAAAAAGCAGCAGCTACATCTATGTATATCAGAGGCCAATATCTGAATAATCTAAATATGATCAGAGATATCATCTTTCTTTCTAAAAGAACTTAAAGAACCTTTACATACCGGATTACTGTTATCAGGCTCTTGGCTCCCTGAGGCTGCATTTTGTAGCCGACTGCCAGGCGAGGGCATCTATCTGTGTTCTCTGTCACTTGTCTGTCCCATTGGGAAACAGTGACCTTGGCTCACAATTATCTGGCGGGCCAGTGGTAACAACAGCTGCTGAAAAGTCAGTCAGAGCATGGGCTCACCACTTTTACTCCTTCAAACCAAGGAAGAGCCTGAGAATGGCATGGCTCTGCCACAAGTGTCAGAGATTTACAAAAGCTACAAATTCTAGAAATCTCTGCATTTTGTCTGTTCCACCCCAGCTCCTCTGGATATCAAAATACATCTTAGCAAATATACAAATAGCTAATACTATTTCATTGCTCCATTTCTACAAATATTTACAATTTTACTGCTGAGTTATTTACCATACTCTAACTTTACTTTTTTATCTGACTGCTCCTTTTTTTTACATAAACCTGTGGTTTCTCATTCATCTGTGGTGTCCAACACCTTCTCCATCTGTTGTACCCCATGCTGAATGACATCTGTAATAGCCACACATTGTGGCAACAACTCTCAGGGTCCAGACTTGACAAGTACATATATTCCACATAGGGACATGAGAATTAGAAATCCTAGGAAGGATAATCAGAGATACCAATGAAATACAAATAGTAACAAGGGGGCAGGGAAGTGGATACTGATTGTACACAGCTTTATTTCTTATGGTCTTTAAATAACCCAATCCAAAAAGGAGGAAAACAACTTTTTTTGCCATGATAAGGAAAAAGTGATTATCATCTTGATACCCAAACTTAAAACACCAAGTAATTGTGGTGTCAGTGATCCTTCTGTCTATGCGTTGCTTTTATCAATTAATGAATAAAGAAACAGCCTTGGCCTGTTGATAAGGCAGAACAAGGTAGGCAGGGAAAACTGGACTGAATGCTGGGAGAAGGAAGGTGGAGAAAGGAGAGATGCCATGGAGCTGTCATTGGAGATAGACATGGTGAAACTTTGCTGGTAGGTCAAAACATTGGTGATGCACAGATTAATAGAAATATGTTAAATTAATATGTAAGTGTTAGCCAATCAGAACCTAAAGCTAACGGGCCAAGCAGTGATTTAATTAATAAACTTTCTGTGTGATTATATCGGGGCTGAGCAGCTGGGAACAAACAAGTGTCTCCATACAACAAATTGGCACCAACGTGGCTATCTAAATCCACATCCAACCTGAGAGGCCTTAGAAGGAAACTCGAGACACAAAAATACAGAGCTTAACACAGCTTCTTGGTGTTTGCAGGCAGTGTGCCACAGCTCCTTTAAGAGAGATTTTCCTGATTCAATGGTAGCAAAACAAACAAACAAAATGCCATGGAAATACTGGCTTTCTGGACTGTGTTGCCAGCATGACCTCGGGCTCTTTCAGGAAACAGAGCATATGGATGGAGTTTGTGTCAAGCGTGCTGTGACTTGGTTGATGGCAATGTGGACTGGCTTTGTGACTGAAAGTGGGGCGGTCTGTATGGCTCTTAGAAGCAGTGAGCAGCTTCACCATTTTGGAATTGGCATGGCACCAGGTAATACCGTATGTGACCTAGTAATGTCGCAGCTTAGAGACATAAGCACTTAGCATTTTAAGAAGCGCTTCTGGTCAGAAAATAATTACAAATATGCTATAAAGACAAATCCAGATAAAAAATACCTATAAATGGGTCATAGTGTTGGATAAATGTATATAGGCTGGGGAGAGAGAAGAAAAAGAATATAAACAGTATTAAAAAGAAGTAAGTTTTTTTTAAAAAAGGTAAAGTCTTTAAAGAGACAGAGTACAGAAAGTCACAGATTAAAAGGAGTAAACAAAGAATAAGCCATGGAAAGATGGAAAATTCACAGAGAGTCTGGATTATGTATACTATTGTGTTTTTCTTGGACTTTTATTTTGACTATGAAGGAGTTAAGTAGAGAGAGAGATTTATTATATGGACTGCTATTTTAAACTAACATAAAGGTATCTTGATTCCAAAATTTGAGTTTAAGGATGTGTTGCTTTGGAAAAGAGGTTCTTCTTTTGTTTTCACAGAAGATAAGAAGCTATGAATTGCTTCCAGACACATATGGTTTGATGGAACAAGACCCCCTGAAAGGTTGTTGTAAACACCCCCACAGTGAAAATACTTTTCCCAATAAACAGCAGGAGACAGTTTGGAAAAACTACACCTGTATTCCCAAATATTGTTTTTAAATGTTTACATTTCAAAGGGGATATGATATAGATATGAATTATTTGCATTGATATGGATCCTGGTTTATTGACACGAATTTAAGGTCAATTTTGTTATATGTATATGTATTTCTGATCTGATTAAGGTATTGATTTTGCGTGGCTCATTTAAAATATAATGTATAATTAAGAAATAAGTTAATAGATCAACATTTGTAATAGTCAAGCTTGTACTCGTGTTAGTTAGATTTTCCAGCTGTATAGAGATATATTTCAATTACATAGGTATTCCTTAAATCTTTCAGAGACCTTCAGAATATTCCATTTAAAATGTTTTAATAACTTAGGGCATTTTATGGCAGTGAGATATATCTGCTCCTGGTAGCATCAAGCTACTTCAAGATGAAGATGGGCATCAAAAAGTCTCCTTGGCCATTTGGGCAAGAAATTGCACTTACCTGAACTGCTTAACTGGAATGTAGGACCCACAGAGAAATGACTGCTGAACTTGTCTAAACTTGAGAAGGTCCTTCGGGGTTCCTGCTTCATGAAAGAATCTGCTAGGCATTCTGCAGGACACAGAAAAAAAGTGATACAATGGAATAAAGGGATCAGCAAAGATACTAAATGTCCATGATAGGCTCAAAGCTCTTGATATGAACAGAATATTTTTAGGCCTAATTACTTGGGCTTCATACATAGACTTTCTTATCCTTAGTTTTCTCAGAAATACTTGCTCTGTTTCTACTGTCCTCTATCTTCGGACTTCCCTGGAGACTTCACGATGGTTGGACAAGTATCTCTATGGGTTAACACAGGCCAGTTTATTAAAGACTGATTCCCCTTGTACATCATCTGTCTATACCTCTCTAGATGCAAGAGGTCAAATATGATATGGTATTCCCCTTCGTATGTTCTTAATATGCTTTATTACCATTGGTTAATAAATAAGCTGATTTCTGCAAATGGCTTAACAGAGCATAAACATGAAGAAAATATAAAAAGCCATTTAGATAGAGAGTAGGCAGAGGCAAGGTGACACCAAGTAACTGCCACAGAAGACAGACACCCACTGGAATTTTAGTAAACCATAAGCCTCGTGGTAGAAAACAAAATAATAAGTGGGCTAATTTAAGATGTATAAGCTGGCTTTAAATATGCTAAAGCTATTAGAAAAACAGTATTGCGTAGGATCAAACCCCTGTGCCATTGTCCTTTGCGTCTCATCAGCCCTCATTGTTTGCCATGTTCAGAGGGTCCAGTTTTATCCCATGCTTTTTCAGTCACAGTCCAGCTGGTCTTGGTGAGGTCTCAATAGATCAGCTCCACTGTCTCAGTGGGTGGGTGCATCCCTCTTGGTCCCGACTTCTTTGCTCATGTTCTCCCTCCTTCTGCTCCTCATTGGGACCTTGGGAGCTCAGTCCAGTGCTCCAGTGTGGGTCTCTGTCTCTATCTCCATCCATCACCAGATAAAGGTTCTATGATGATATGCAAGATATTCGTCAGTATTGCTCTAGGATAGGGTCATTTCAGGTTCCCAATCCTCAGCTGCCCAAGGAACTAACTGGGGACCTCGGCTTGGGCACCTGGGAGCCCCTCTAGGGTCAGGTCTCTTGCCAACCCTAAAGTGGCTCCCTTAACTAAGAATTGTGGTTCCGTGCTCCCATGTCCAAGCTTCCTTTATCCCAATCCTCCTGTTTTCCCAAGGCCCGACCTCCTTCCCTTCTAACTTTTCTCTCCCCATCTCCCCTTACCCCCATCCCACCCCACCACCAATATCCCAATTTTCTCCCCGGCAATTTTGTCTACTTCCCTTAGCCAAGAGGATAACTATATGTTTTTCCTTGGGTTCCCCTTCTTACTTAGCTTCTTTAGATTCACCTATTGTAGACTCCGTGACCCTTATTTATGGCTAGAAACCAATTATGAGTGAGTACATCCCATGTTCATCTTTTTGGGTCTGGGATACCTCACTCAGGATAGTGTTTTCTATTTCCATCCAGTTTGGATGTTCACCTTCCTAGATATGGACGGAGGGGGGAGGTCCTAGGTCTTACCATAGGGCAGAAAACCCTGACTGCTCTTTGGACTGGAGAGGGAGGGGGAAAGGAGTGGGGGGAGGGGGAGAAGGGAGGGAGGTGGGGGTGTAGGGTGGGAGGAGGGTGAGGGAAATGGGAGGCTTGGAGGATGTGGAAACTTGTTTTTTTTTCTTCTTTTCTCAATAAAAAAAAAGAAATGAAGACATGTGTGGTCACATGTCCTTGTGCACATGTGTGAAACGTTCAAGGAACGAAAAATGAAATAAAACTTATTTCTCCCTTAAAAAAAAGAAAAAAGAAAAACAGTATTGCAAGTAATATACTTTATTTGTGATTATTTTGAGTTTGAGCAGCTGGGCAATGAACTATCAGAATTCTACTATTAAAAAACTGATTTATTTGCTTCAGTAGCCATAAAACTGCTAGTAATGCATAAAGACAGGGTAATTGAGAGTCTTTGCTGATAAGGTATCAGGAATAGAGATGGGGCACATATACAAAAGGCTTACCTGAAAATTTATAGCTGTCATCTTACAGAGTATAGGTAAAGACATACTGGTCCTGCTGTATAATTTCACTTTTCTAATTTAAACATCTTACTCCTTTTAAACCAAAAGGAAGGTAAAGATACATGTGCACAATTATTCTCTGGGACTCTGGTGATAAAGCTTTGATATATGAACATGCCTCCACTTGATATCTCTCAAGAAGAAGAAGGGGAATATCCCAGTACCCTTGTAATTTTAGACAAAAAAAGTAAAACCACTCAGGAGATCTATAATTAATTGAAATTTCTGACACAGAGCCCACAGTTTCCGTACTAACAGCTAAAGCTGTCTACACTCAAATTTCTGGCCTTGCCAAATTTGATCTCAGATCATATCTTGGATCACTTATTTCAGCACTTCAATAAAGCTTCAAGATTACTTTGTAGGCTGCCTCCATCCCAGAAATTAAGGACAGTTAAACTGGGTCAAGATTTCCCTACTCCCAGATATCCTATCATTAACTGCCTACTCTAAGAGACTCATAGTGCACAGAGATAATTACTGACCACTGTGAAAGCTTTGCTAACAAATTATCTTGAAGAGCTGGGCAGAAGTTAGTGTGAGGCTTACTGGGACCCAGAGAAAAAGGGCACGTGGCCCACATGAACTCTCTGTGCTTCCCACACAGCACCTGCTTCACGAGGTTTTTTTTCCCCTTAGAATAAACAAAAATATAATTGCTTTATCTTTTAGTGGGTCTGGTTATTTCCCAAATTGAGCTAATTTCTACAGTTGACACCCTGACTCATGGGGCTCAGGTCTCCAGTGGCTCTAGCCAGCTGCCATCAGGTCCACACCATTCATTTGAGTAGAGAATTCCTGCCTAGCTGTCCTTCATATTTTATCATTAAACATCTCAGAGAGCCTTGGCAACTCGTGACTCTGTGGCTGGCTTCTTGGTCCAGTAAGGGATGTCGTATTCTCTGCTTTCTTCCCCTCTTTTTGCTAGTGTCGTCACGTACCAGTCATGGATATCTGTGAAGCATACAGTCTGTGATTTACACTACATAACTGTTTTTATTCTGAGCTTATATTTTAGCTTTTAAAAATATAATCAGATTCAAACCAACCACACAGCTTCAAGAGTGTCATGACACCTACTGGCAGGTAATGGTTATTGTACTAACTCCAGTTAGAACTCAACCACTGGTAAGATCTATATTTTTAAAACATAAATTATAAATTTTTAATTTAAAAGGGCAAGATAATAAACAGTTAAAAATGCAGAGGCTCAATCGTCTTCTTACTTATATCATGTATGATGTTATGCAAGACTCAAGCAACTTCCCTTCTGTATCTCTCTACTTAAATCTGAAGGTTAGTTTTGTCCTTGCTTTTTTCTCTTTAAAAGCATGGTTTTATAACAGGGCCAAGAATGAGGAATTTTTAAAAATAATACAGTATTACAGACTGATAATGACCAACTATAAGAGAAATTCAGCATTCTGGAGAAGGATACAACCAAGTTGACAAACAAAACCCAGTCAAATGAGGCACATTTAGAACTGATACACTCTTTACAGACTGATAATGATCAACTAAAAGAGAAATTCAGCACTCAGGAAAATGATACCACCAATTTGACAAAACTAAACCCAGACAATGACAGAGGGTGCTGAGACATTGCCTGAGAGAATTCATATTGTTGAATGTATTTACCAGACTCTGTCAAAGAGTTATGGTAGATTGACTGACAGTATGTCTCTCCAGGAAGGCAATATGCATACTACAAAAATGATATCCAAGGATGAGACATTATTTTCACTGGACAGACATCTAACCTGGGAATCCTCACTGAGGGCATTAGAACAGAACACTGGACAGGAGATCCAGACTCCACAAAAAACATGGGTAAACAAATTTGAAAAGATTGAGAAATTTATCAAATTTGATGAGCAAAGACAAGGTACAAAGAAAAAAATTAAACTCATCAGTATGTACCGAACTCCGGAATACCTTACGCAGAGTTTACCTGCTTTTATGATGATATCATCAGAAAGAACATCTGGCACCTATCCTAAGGTAATCAAGTCCATACGTATAGCTGATATAAAGGAAATTAAACAAACAATTGTATCATATGGAATACTTTCATCCTTCAATAGGGAAATGGTCAAAACGTGGACTTCATGCAACAAAGCAATGCCACAAGACAGGACTCAGTTAATCTCAGTGGTCCTAGAAAATGGACCTCTGTTACTTTGGAAGTGTTAGTAGAGAGAAGAAGTGAAAATTTTAGAGCAACAAGAAAAAGCATAAGGACTTGAGCTTTCCCAAGATCAAATTCTGGGTGAGGGACTTACTCTGATCCTCAGGGTCAGGCTCTTTACGATGAACACAACTTGTCCCTATGTAGCACAGCAGCTTCAAATGCTTGGGATAGGATTCAGGAACTAAAAAAGATAATTGAATCATAAATACACAAAATACTAGTCTGCCTATACCAAATAAATGCATTACTATAAGAAATTCTTTATGAAAAAGTAAAATGAAGACCAATACAGAGAGACAGCAAACAGTTAATTATAGCCTCCAATTTCATGTACATGCTTGTATGAAAAAAAAACCTTGAAGATGTACTATCTAAAAATACAATCCAAACATCAATAAGTTCCAAAACTTATACACTGAAAAGTATATTTTAAACACTTGTGGATATATGATGAAGTTCTGAGAGAATGTGTTGAGTATTTTTTGACATTGATATAGCCATAGCTAGGTTCCAATGCCTCAAACTCATGGGGTTGTCAAAACCATACACAGGTGAGACTCAGTGGATTAGTAAATCTATCTTCCTAGTTACCTTCCTCCTAAATGGATAAGTACAGTCTGTGATGATATTTCGAAAAACCTACTAGCAGTACTAGTTTCATTTGTCTCCTTTTTCTTCCATATACCATAAACCTGACTCTCTCAGCCATATACAGGAAACACACCTCCTGGATCCAGATGTTTACATTAAGTGCACTGACAAGCCTGTCACAGTGAATTACCTTCACCAAAGCAAGTACAGCCTATGGACTCCCAGATTTTCAATACATGTGTCTGAATGTCTGTTCTCTCTTCATTTCTTTTCTCTAACCTAGTTACATTAAGTCCAGAATCACTGTAGAGGACAGAATAAAAATTAAGTATACCCTGAAGTGGGTGATATGCTCTATAAGCACAAGTGTCATTTTGTGGAACAATCTTTGTGGGTAAGAAAGACAGCTTAGGCAATGGTTGAAGGGAGAAGAACAGAGGCAGGGAAGGGAGCAGAAAAAAATGTAGAGCTTAATAAAAATCAATAAAAATATGCATATCTAATCACATATAACCTTGGTAACTTCATTAAGCTTAAAAAAATTGGAGAAAATACTCCATTATCTATCCTAATTAGGCAAGAAGAAAAGGTAGTACCTAACTCACTTTCTATTCTAACTTGCATTACCAAACTGTCTCTAATGACTCTGAACCATATATACTCTTTTTAGTAAACATGTTCTCTGAATCTTGTGAGAAGGAAAGCAATAACTAAACCTATCTCATCCTCCTTTGCCTCAGAGAACCGAGAAGGAAAGAATATTAACTGTGTAAGCAGGAAGTACAAGCTTTCTTAGCTGTTTTCTTTCTACAATAAAGAGAAAACTACCATAATAATTTTCTTAATTATACCATTGTGAAAATTTATCACAGTACTAATAGCTTCATTCTCATATGTTACAAATTTCTGCTCTACGCATAGCATGTATTAATATTATCAGTAAAAATCTGTCTTGTGTTATGGACAGTTGTCATGTCCTAAGTTTCGTTGTGGCCTCTTGGATAGACACACCTCTGAGACACTCTGCTTTCTGCCCTTTCAACGTCGCTCATTTTGTGATCAAGAAAAATGGAATGCTCTTTTCTTTTGCCCATATAACTGGATCTGAGGGATAAGCAAATCAATTATTATAGAAGGAGGATGTGTAGTTGAATTTCAATTTTATTTTAATAAATAAGATTGCCTGAAGATTAGAGAGTAAAACAGCCCCATGGGTCAGCCTTACAGACCATGCAATGGTTGCACACACCATTAATCAAGTAGCCACAATAGTTGTCATAGAAAGGGAAAAGTGCATGCCTTAAATCACAGTGGTGCACGTCTTTAATACCAGCCCAGGAGAGGATTATAAAATGGGAGGAGGAAGCTCTCTGATATACTTTCATTCTGAGATTCATGGAGGCAGGATCAACATTTCGAATGGAAGTTGAAGTAAAAGCCGATGGCTGGCTGTTTTGCTTCTCATATCCTTAGATTGAACCCCAGTTTCTCTTTCTGAGCCCTTCTTAACCATGCTTCAAGGATGTAAAGTTTGAAAAGATGTTTGGCTGAGTAATGGTTTATTTGATAAGGCACTATTAGGTATATATATGAAAATTTCAAAAATAAATCAGATAAAAATCACAAAATAATAAATGGTCCCATGGCAATTTTTTATTCGTTGTACTTCAAAACTGTAATCCCAATGATGTGTCTGTAGGAGCTGATGTGACATAAGCATGCATATCTTTGAGTACCTAAGGATGATTACATTCAGAGTTCTCTACGGCTACTGTCCAATCTCTCCCAAAAATTCCATTATCATTAGCGTAAGCAGATATTTTTTGGGACGTTACATTTCATAGGAAAAATTATAGGAGCTCATCAATATACAATCCTAAGTCAAAATAATAATTTATTATTATTTTGTTATATATTGTTTATATATAAATTGAAAATTAAGCTTAAAATAATTTATTTAACTCCAATAATTGAAATATTACATTTGCAGATTACAGTAAAAATTAGTAGAATTATGTAGTGAATAGATACTGAATTCTTACAAACTTACTATGCATCAGCATCCATTTGAGTATAACTTAACTTTTTTATGAAAGAAGGATGTAAGTATCCTTGACTATATACTTGATAGTAAAGCTCTTCCCACGTGAATATGGACAGTCACCTTACCTTGCTTTATCTCATATACTGGAATGTCCAGAGATGGAAGAGTAAATGAATGTATTCGATACACAATAGAAACAATATGTACCTGAAACGAGAATTAAATTAGAGCATATAGTATGTGTGGTTCTTGAAGAAAACAAAATGGAAAAAGTGAGGCTGTTACATTAATAGGTCTCTGCTCTGAGACTATCATTTGGTACTAGAACAGAGAAACCTTTCACAAGACCTCATACCAAATCCAGAATATAGGTCCAATTAATACCTGAAACAAAACGAATGATGTGCTTCATGCAGTGGAGACTTGCTGCACATACAAACCACTCTTAAGAGAGGATTCAATAACCAGCAGTAGGTAGTAAACATACAGGGCCCTAAACTGCATTTTTGGAGATTTGTTGTCTCATAATTCTTGTTAGCAGTTTTTTTGTCCCCATATGTCCTTTGCCTATATGTAAATGCATATGGTTATTGTAAGAAGCCCCTTGTTTGTTTCCCAGCTGCCCAGGCCCAAAATAATCACACAGAAAAATGTATTATTTCAATCACTGCTTGGAGCATTAGCTTCTTATTGGCTAACTCTTACATCTTAATTTAATACATCTCCATTAATCTGGGAAACACCACGAAGTCATAGTTTAACAACAAAGTTTCAGTGTGTCTGTCTCTGGCAGAAGCTCCATGGCTTCTCTCTAACTCAGCTTCTTTTCTCTCAGGTTTCAGTTTAGATTTCCAGCCACACTCTGTTCCATCCTATCAGGCCATGCCAGTTTCTTTACTAACCAATGGTATTCACAACATACAGAGGGGAATCCGACATCATTTGTGTTTTTGTGACATTTATCTTTGCATGAAGATAGGTGTCTTTGCATCTATGTATCTTTTACTCCTTTCCTATGTCTATTTTTCTTATACTTGTTTCTTTTGTCCTATTCTCTTGTTTTTATTTTTTATTATTATTGATATTATTATTATTGATATTGTACTGTTATTATTATCGTCACTATTATTATTAGATGTCTGGGTATATTCAATTGAGAGGAAGTAATAAATGAAGAGCGCACATGCAAGAGAGAAACAGAGAGCATGAGACAGACAGGTAGACAGAAGGAAAGTGTATAGATTTGGGCAGATGTGAATGTCGAATATAGACAGGAAATAGAAAACCATAGTCATTATATATTATAAGGAAAAAACTATATTTAAAGAAAAGACAACATGCAAATAAAACATAGTATCAGCAAATGTTTCAGCTGTGAGCTCTCAGAGTTTCAGGTGGCCATGAAAGACATCCACTTAAAGAAAATTATTCACACAGTAGGCCCATGAAGGGAGGGTAAGGAGCAGCAGATCTCCTGTCTTGTTTAGATACTGACGTCTGAGATGAATCCCATGCATTGCAGATAATGCCAAAACATAAAATTGAATGGTGATGACGTATCTTACAGGGGACAAAGCGGCTTAGGAAGCGGGAACACATTTCCTGCACAGGAAAAAGGAGCAGGTGACATAGTCAGCATATAGGAAATCTTACCAAGTACCTGGCTATGCTGGATATCAATTAACTCTGTCTCCGGGTAGGTTTCAGGAGGAATCCTCCTTCACTGACTAGTATGTTATAGTCAGGTCCTGGCTAGAACCAGGATCCAGCTGAGAGCTGGACTCCAGCCAGGAGCCTGACTGAAAAAACCCCTTTGTGAACAGACTGATATTATCTCTGTTTGCCTCGGATTGGCTAACTATGTGATATCATCTAGAGAATGGATTGGGGCCAATCAAGAGACAGATCTCAAAGCTACCAATGGAAATCAAGGGCCTGCTGTAACTATGGAGATTTCCATCTAAGCTGCTATTTCATGTATCTCTCCCCTTCCCTGTATGTTACCACATAAACAGGGTAACTGTAACTAGAAAGACAGAAAAAAATGTAATTTAACATGGAAGCTGGCTCTAATTGATAACAGAGGAAAACAATCAGAGGTGCCTGCAGCGTGAGCATGTACCTGGCTCCTTGGGAATAGATCCTGGCTTCCTATAAGAAAGTCTGAATTTCTGTATGAGCCCTCTTGAATGTGACTCAGGGCAGCATAATGCAGCTATCTACCTATGAAATCCAGGCACAGGCATCATGATACAGTTCAACCTTGCAACGGCAATTACTTGTGGCAGCTGAAGAGCAAGGTATTCTTTCCCTTGACAGTCAGCATCTCCACTGAACAGACAAAACTACCACAATAAGCATTTGCTATGTTTTTAAAATATGAAATAATGAATATTTTACAGTTTATTGTTTATATTTTCTTTGTGCGGGAAAATTGCCAGACAGGATTTTGTTGTGTAGCCTTGGCGGTTCTAGAACTCATTCTGTACACCAGGCTGGCCTACAAATCATAGATCTGCTTACCTCTGTCTCCCAAATGCTGGAAATAAAGGTATGATACTCCAGAGTCCAGCCATAATAAATTCTTAGCCTTTCGTTTAGTATATAATTATATAATTTATGTGTAAGTATAATACCATGATTAAAGGATACAAAGCACATGTTCTCCAATAGAGACCCCTATTCATGAAAAGTTTTCCATCACCGTGTCTTCTGCCTCCCCACAGTGCAAGCATTGTACTGACCTCATGGTTTGATGGTTTGATGTTCTTTAGAACTTCCACATGATCCACAGCATATACCTATCTAAGCCCAAAAGTCAGACTGCAGGTTGTCATAATAATGGAGTCTCTGAAAGAACTTGCTGGAATATTTTTAAGCAAGCCCGTGTATGACTTCATAAAAATGAAACTAAGACTGCCCTCTCCCAAACAGATCATCCCTATGTGAAAAAAAATACACTACAACAAGTGGAATAAACCCTTTATAGAATGACCTGATTTATCTGAGAGCCCATGCATTGCCACTGTAGTAGAAGCTGTTGTCTCTCCATTCAGTATATCTGACTGCATTTGTAAGCCCAGGTTTTTCCCAGCCTTTCTTTTCACAGAAGAGAGGAATAACATATTATATGGAAGCATAATTATTCACATAAAGGATAAGTGTAAGCAGAGATTACTTGATAGTTCCTGGCTGCCAGAACAGAAATAATTACACAAAACTCCATTAATTGATTTTAGCATATTCTTAGATGTAGCTCTTACATCTTAAATTAACCCACCCATTTCTATTATTTTGTAATTTACCACAAGGCTTGTATTTACCAGTAAGGTTCCTGGCCATTTGTCTCCTTTGGGGGCTACATGACATCTCTCTGACTGCAACTACTCTCTATCTATCTATCTATCTATCTATCTATCTATCTATCTATCTCTATATCTATCTATCTATCTTTGTCTCTATATCTATATATATATCTATATCTATCTATATATATATATATATATATATATATATATATATATATATATCAGAATCTCTGCCTGGCTATATTGTGTCCTGATATTGGCCCCAAACAGCTTATTTCTTAACAAATGGTAATAAAACATATTCACAGCATACAGAGGGGAATCCCACATTAACTCCCCTTTCTATATAAATAAAAAGGAAGGTTTTAACTTTTACATAGTAAAATTACATATAAGAAAACAGGTATCAAACAAAAATTATGCTTACAATATTTATATTTATATATACTTTTTCCTTTACCATAACTAAGGAAAACAATAACAATCCCTTCTTCTACTCCATCAAATTCTTCAGAATGACAAAATATTACCTAAGTAAACAGGACGTGCATTGTAAGCACTTCCAAATCTCTAGAATTGACAGAGACATCTTGATGCCTGGGCAGTCACTCAAAGTTCTTATGTAACATTGGGGCACCCAACTTCAGCCTACAGCAACATAGCATCTTACAGCCTTTCCATGAAGTAGTAAATTTCAAAGCCAGTCCCACCTATATTGGCAGTTTGTCAGTTGCTTTCTACTGTGTCCTGCAGATTGTCTGACAGATTCTTTCATGAAGCAAGAACCCTCAAAGACTGTCTCACCTTCTTTAGGCAATTTCAGCAGTTATTTTTCTGTGGATCCTGCATTGCACTGCATACAGCATAACATCAAACAGTCTAGACAAGACCAGTTTCTTGCCCAACTCACTAAAAACTCAATAAGGAGCCTCCTGAGTGTCTGTAATCCTCTTGAAGTAAATTGGTGCTGCCAGGAGCAGATGTGTCTCATTGTCATGAAAAGTCATAGATTTTAAGACATCTTTGAAAGAGTTGAAAAATACTTATCTATCTGTAATATATCTTTGTATATCTTGCAAAGCTAACTAACATGACTGAAAGAGGAATATTATAAATAACCTTTTTTTCCTAAACACACATTACATTTGTAAATCTTTAAATGAGTAGCACAAACACAATACCATCATCAAGAGTAGAGATATACATATAACAAAATTGGCCTTATATTTGTATCAATTGACCAAAATCCATACTAATACAAAGTATTTGTGTCTGGATCATACCCCCATTTAAAGGAAAACTAACAATTATAAACGATATTTGGGAGTTTGGGCATTGTTCTCTAGATTAATTCCTCCTGATTAGAAGCACTGTAAATCAGGTCTTTCATGGGGGGTATCCTGTGTGTATGATCTATCTCAACCTTCAGTCCTGAAGCTGTTGTGATTGTTGGAATACATAGGCTATTGTTTCCGGGGCACTTGTTTGATCAAACCATACTAGCCGGTAAGGAATCTACAGCTTTCCATCCTCTCTGAAAGAAAAGCGAACCTTAGACCCAAATTCTAAAGTCAAGATACCTTTATGGTATATATGTTGCTTTAGCTTAGCAGCACATACAATAAAATGGCTCTTTGTACTTAGCTCATTCACATTCATAATCTTCATTGAAAACACAATAGCATACATAATCCAGACTCTCTGTGTATATTCTATCTCTATGTAGTTTATTTTCCTTTATTCCCTTAATCTGTGCTGTCTCTTTAAATACTTTGTTTAATTATTTTTAAATGAATTACTTCTTTTTACAACTCTTTTTACTCTTTTTTTTTCTCTCCCAAGCCTATGTACAGTTTTTTAATCACACTGTGTCTTATTTAGAGACTTTTAAGGCTGAATATGTCTTATTGTGTATCTGAAATCTTTTTCTGACAAAGAGCATTTTAAAATGGTGAGTCACCACAGCCATGGATACTGGCCCTGCCTCTAGGTAATTCATGGCTGGCTCTGGGACCACCTGGAAGGGAGTGCACTTACCACCTCAACTTTGGTAATCATTTGGTCCATGCTGTCAGCAAGGAACTGACAGCATGCTAATGCCCACAAACCACATTCAAGTGTTCAGCCTCCTGAAAGAGCTAGAGTTCTTAAAACTCACTTAAAATTGATTAAAATTAAATTTAGTTCAGTTAAAAGGTCATCTTTGTAGAAATTGAGAACAACATTTTAGATTGGGCACTGATTCTCACAGCTTATACAGGTCATGTGGAGGAGAAGAGCAACTCCTGTTTAGTTAACATAAGACCCCAGGAAACCTGTTAACTTCCTCTGAACCCATGATGAAAGAAAAACAGAAGTTTTTCAAAAATGTCTATGCATGATAAAAAGGAAGTGACCCCGTTCTGCTCACCTCCTCTTCTGCACCTATTTACCTAATTAACAGCTATCTGTGTATTTTCATCTAATTATAACTTCAGTGTTTCCTGGTGTGTTATCATTCTGTCATTCCATTACCTTTGAGGCATGTGAATGTTCTCCTCTCAGATCTGTAAGTGATGAAATATGTTTATTGTTGTTTGTTAAATTGTTTCTAATGTGTGTCACTTGACAATTATCCTGACACTGAAATCTTACCATCTTAAAATATTCCATAAGAAAGTAAACACAAAGAAAATAAAATTTGCATAGGTCCATGGTGCTCAATCTTTTGATCTCAGCCCTTTAAGGGGACTACACTAGGGTCACCTAAGACCATGTGGAGACACTGATATTGACATTATAATCACTGTACTTATCAGACTTACAGTTATGCAATGGCAACACAAAGAGTTTTATGAATGGGGGTCACCACAACATCAGAAACTGTTTTAAAGTGTTGCTGCATTATGAAGATGGAGAATAACTGACATAGGGTGTACATAGCCATAGGATGACTTGTAAGAAAAATAATTGAAAATGATTAATGATTTAAAGGAGCAACTCAAAGTAATTCAACTTCATTAAATTACATGACTTACCTCACTGAAGTGACAGGTGAATACAGGTGGGGTGATTGATACATGTTAGATGTGAAATGATGATTAAACTCTGAACAATCAGCCATTAAAAGAAAGATACAAGCAATATTATATGGACTAAATAGCTTATATGTAATAAATACACACACACACACACACACACGTGTTGGTGGTGGGGGGTATATGTATGCAATATCAACTAGTGAAAAATAGATCAGGAATTTGAAAGAGAGTCAATTTATAATTGGAAGAGTGTGCCATCATTTCTTAAAAATAACTTATTCAATTCAGGGATAAAAAATATTGAGTGTTTGTTAAAAGCCATCCTCCATAACATAACCTAAAGTCTCCCCATGTCTATAATCACTACCTATGCTAACTTTGACAACTCTCTTCTTGGTGTGTATGCGCATGTGCAAACAGGTATTGTGCTGTGTGTCTGTGCCTTTTTGTTATGAATATGCAGTTTTATGTGAGATTTGAACCCAGGTTACCATGTAGGTAACAAACAGAATACAAAGACTATTGCTGTTTCTCTGGTAACTTTATTACTTAAAAATATTTCCCTCAATATAATATATAAATATTATATACAAAAGCCACTCTCCATATCCCAACTGAAAAATCCTCCCTATTTCCTAGTCACACTATTCTGTGCTAATTTTTATAAGTCTGTATTCTTATTTTCTGTTTGCCTCTGTGTGGTGGGACATTCATATGTTTGTGAACAAACATGTGCATATGGGTTCATGTGTGTGTGTTTGTGTTTCTGCATGTGAGTAGATGTAGTAAGTTATTCTGTTTCTTTTTGTTTTTGAGAATATACTTTAATTAAAACATTACTCCCATCTCCTTGCTCTTTCAAACCCTCCCATATACCTCTATATATTTTCTTTCATATCTGTGAACTCATTTTTTGCTAATTCTTGCTGGATGCATATATTTATACAAATACATATTTATTCTCAAATATAACCTGAGAACTCTGTTAACAATACCTGCCCATATGTTTTCAAAGCAGGCCTTTTGGTACTAAATAACAAAGTTGTATGCTCTTCCCTGAGAATGACATATGCCTTTCCCAGATTTCCTCAGCAGAATATACTGCTTTGTGTAAGTTTTAGTTCTTCTGGGCTTTCCTTTGTCCATTGTGCATGTTCATTTGTGTTATCATTATTCACATAACTGACTATTCTACGTAAACCTCCGGTCACCTTCTACCACATCTCTGAAATTTCATGACTTTAAATGAAAACTAAAACCTAGAATTCTAAAAGTTTCAGTACTTTCCCAAAATTTAGAACGTAAAAGAAACAAGTGGATTCCACTTCACTGAACATTTGCTGAGCATTATGTCAGGGAAATTAGTCGAGAAAATGAGCAGCTGGTGTTTCTATAGCAAGAAATATTAACTACGTCTAGGTGGAAATAATAAAGTGTGCTTTCTACAAAAATAATAAGACATGCATAAAATGTATGGATTAAAAACATGGTCAGGAAACAGGCCAGTTCACTGAAATATAAAAAGTTGACTGAGTATACAGACAAGCAATGAATAATAAATAAAAGGCAGAAAGCCCCTCAGATTACAATACCATCATGAAGGTGTGTGGTCTGTGTCTTCACCAAAAGCTTCTCAGGAGAAGGCAGAGAAGGATCTAATCTGTGCCTATGTCTGAGATCATGTTGAACAGGATGATGAAATCAGTTATCTGCATCATAGAAGGAAAAATAAAATGTTTAAGAACAATTAGTGAGCCAATGTAAAATATGTATACTTAAACCGCAAATAATTTTCATATGATTATTTATATCAAAATAAGGATTAAAAGTATCAAATTCCTAGAATTGATGGAT
This sequence comes from Microtus oregoni, assembly GCF_018167655.1. Classification (NCBI taxonomy): domain Eukaryota; kingdom Metazoa; phylum Chordata; class Mammalia; order Rodentia; family Cricetidae; genus Microtus; species Microtus oregoni. The sequence goes on from NW_024543059.1 coordinate 35,929,391, forward strand.
GATAATAAATCCAATGTTTACAAGTAACATACAGTTTGAATGAAGTAGGCATCCAGTTCCCCTTGTGTGTCATTCTTTCTCATAATGATCAAAATGAATCTCAAATTTGTACAGAACCAAAATAACATCATGTATCAATGAAATTATTATTAAAATAAAACAAAATCAGAAACTTCCAAAAATAATTCCTAGTTTCAAAACTTACTGCAATGTAACAACAGTCACACACAGACACACACACACACACACACATATATAAACAAACACACAAACGCATATGCACATAATATTATTTGAGATAAGGTGAGGGCTCACAATTATCATTTACTAGTTATCATTGAACTCAACCGAGAAATGCCAAAGACATACTAGGTAAAATTTTTCTCAAAAGTTTCATGATAAGTGGATGCCACATGAGAATTTTATTTTCATTCACTTAACATTGTTCATAAGTGTGTGTGTATTTAATATGTGTGTGTGTGTGTGTATGTGTGTGTGCGCGCGCGCGCGCACTTGTATGTGCCTGCATGGGCGTGTATTTGTGTGAATGGACAATGAAAACAAAGCCATGGACTTCAAAGTGAACAAGAATCAATACATGATAGAAATACAAGAGAAGAAATGAAAGGGAGAAATGACGCAATCATATTAAACCTTCCAGAATTTAAAATATACACAAGTAAAGAATGAACATACCAAAACTGAAATGTAGCTATAATTTAAGGAATAATCAAAGATTGTATAGCCTACAAATTAATCTTTAAAGTATTATTTAAAACAAGTGTTTCTAAGATGTGCAGCCACAGAAGTCACAGAAGAAAGATATAAATGTTCTCTAGGTTCAATCTGGTGCACAGGGCTACCTTGGTGTGTTTCCACAGGCTCCTCCAATCCTGACACATGATGCTACAGAAATGCACTTTTCCTAAGGATCCAGGAAATAGAGGAAGCATAAGAGGAGGCCTGGTATCGAATAATTAACTGAAAAATGCACGTGAGAAAATCAAGAGCATACTCGTGGCAGCTTGACTTTCATGGTAACTTACTAAAAGTAAGTATCCATAGCAATGCTCAAAATACTGAAATCTGTCTATTGTTGGAAAAAGCAAAAAATGCATAAATATTCCAAAAGGTTTTATAAGTAATAAGAAATATGGTTTTAACAATGGAATCACAAACAACAACTCCAATGCAACATGGTCATTCCCAAAAGCATAAAAACAAAATTATACAGATGTAGTAGGATATATTTGCATACATATACATATATTTACATACATACATACATGTAACAACAATCTAAAAGAAGACCAAACATAAGGTTAAAGAGGACAAGAGGAATGTATAGGAAGTTTAGGGTGAAAATGAAAGGAATATTTTTTTAAAAAATGTGAAAAATGTAAATTGGGCTTAGAAATACTTTTCTACAAATTTTCTTTTCTTGAAGAGACATAAAAGAAGGTCCAATCATCTGGGACACAACATCCATAAAATTAAAAATAAATATACTAAATTTCTACTTGGTGAAAAAAATGAGTGTTGAGGGGTTACAGATGGAATTCAGACACAAGCATCACCCAAAAGCTCAGTGCAACATGGTTATGACTTGGGACAGCTGCAAAGCTGGAATTTCCCTCCATGACCCCACTTAACAGCCCCTGATACAGCAATCGTTACTTACTATTTATATACATGAGGGAAATTGAAGAAGTCTTTACAAAATAATAAGTTCATGAGCTTCCTTAACAGTTTAGTGAATGGAGTGGCCCACATCCAGCAAATGTCCTACCAAAAGAGGAATTGTTTTCTTTAAGATAAAATTGATTGATGACAGAGAAAATGCACTAATCTGGGTCATATGAGGATAGAACTTGCTGACCAAATAAGCACATTCAACGTTCATCTACTCATTCTTGTTTAACTTCATCTCAGTTTGAGAATCGAGGACTGGGTAAAAAAGAGTGTTTGGTACTTGTTGTAATGTGAAGATGGGATGAAGTCATAACGCATAATAAATGATGAAAAATTAAATAAAAGTACAATAAAATATATTGGTATCGATTCTTGTATATCGATACAAAGTTAAATTATATTGATTATTGTATGTGTGCATGTTTCTACCTCTATAATACATTTTTATGTATTGATATATACTATATTTATATATGTATATTGACCATATTGCAGTGTACATTTCTACCTCTGATTAAGATACTGTTTATGTATTGAGATATATATATATATATATATATACATATTGCAATGTATACTTGTGCATTCTTTACTTTTGGAGGTCATTGTCCTCATTTATTGCACAGTTGTTTATTGTCTTAGTCTTTAAGTTAGATAGGTATTGAGAATTATATAGATCAATAGTCATCTATGTTTGTCATTTATAATTAGACTAATCAGGTTCTTTAGATACATAGAGATTATACTCAGTATAGATAGATAATCTTCAACCTTTTCAAAGTGCTGTAGAAAATGGCCTTTAATTTAACTCAGAGTTTGGTGGTAGTGAGACACAATTGCTCCTGGCAACAACAATCTATTCCTGAGGGAATGTTGAGCACCAAAGACACTCCACCTGCAGCCTTTCTTCTTGGCAGAACTGGCCTTTCGGCAAAGAAATGGCCATACCTCAACCATTGACAGAGATACAGAGTATCCGTAAATGGATAAAACAGGACTGTTATGTCCTGCCAAGACAGGGTAAGATAGTTTGAAAAGTTTCTTGCCTTTGAAAATGGTATGTCAGTTACGTGAGTCCTTAGCCAAAGTTGGTTGCTTCAACGCTGCAAACGTGACTTTGGGTGGTTAGCCAGGTAGCCAGTTGTCTCTGTGATTTGTTGCGTGTTTTGGAAGTTGTTTGATTGCACTTACTAATTACTCAGGTAACATTATTTCCCTTTTCAGATCTTTGATGGGGTTGAAGTCTATAGAAATGTAGTTACTTTCCTCTCATGACTTGGCCAAGTTATTTATTATACAAGACTTAAGAAGTTAGAATAGGATATTTGTACTTGTTGTATATAATTTCATAGTAGGTTTGGAACTCTCTTACTTATAAAAGGGGGAGGTGTAGATGGAGCCCCTTCCACTCCTTCAGCCAATAGGCACTGAGATACCAGTCCATTGGGGCGTGGTCTCTCTCTCTCTCTTTGAAAAAGCAGCAACTGCCCTCTTCTTGCTCTCTGGCTTCCTGCATCTCTTCCAGGTACTAGGCTCCTTTCCTGATTGCTTAAAGGGATATTGTCTTTGATGGTGATCTGCAAGTTTTCCCCCTTAAATAAATAACCATTATATTAATCATAATTCCAAACTGGTGTGGGATTGTTTGTGACTTATGCCTTCACTCTGTGAAAGGCTTTCCAATCAATCTGTTCACCATTCCCCTACATTCTCTGAGCAGAAATCATGTTTGAAACCAAAATATTTTCTTGGATATCCACAGTCATCCTCTAACCCTTCTAAGCTAAAACAGTTCCATCATAGTTTGTTACAGAGATATGATCAGTTCGTGGAGGTTTAATTAGTGGCATGACAGCTGGGGAATTTTTCCCTTCACATATTGATTGCTTTTAAATTGCTATCATATATGAACATATTTTAGGACTCTTCTACACTAATCGGCATGAACAAAACTTCCAAATGTTCAAACCACTTACAACCCCAATATTGATAAAATGTTTAGAAACAAAGTCCTATTCCTATAAGAAACATTTATTAAATTTACATCTGTTGAGAAATGGAAAATCAGATTTTTGAAATAGAGTCACTGAGAATATTAAACACCATCTAGGCCTGGCTTCAAGCCCAGGAGTAGCAGGCAAACATAGAATGAAATTCATGTTTATGATTGTTTTGTTGTTTGTTTGTGTGTGTGTGTCATAATGCTATTTATTGCTTTGTTAGGTTTTCTATTTGTTTTCATTTTCATTTTTTCATTGAGAGAGAGAGAGAGAAAGAGAGAGAGAGAGAGATCTTAAGAGTGACAGAGAGAGCGCAGAACTGTACAGTATATATGAACAAGTAGGATTCCAACCTGAAATAGCAACTGAGAAGGAAGAGAGAAAATCAGCAGTAGTGGATGATGCATGCTGGAGTGCAAACCTTGTAAGGAACTAGACAAAAGGAAACAAATTCTGCGCTACACTGGAAATATGAAACAGCACTGTAAATTTAATTGTCCCTAAAGCTGCCTTGTTCAATCTGTTTGGTGCAGTCTAAGAAATGAAGATCACATAGACCACCTCATCTTCTGTCACAAAAGAAGGCAATGCACCCTATCTTGGAAACATGAATGGACTCTGGTGGTTATAGATAAAAACAGTGAGCAAAAATCTTCTCAAGATTTAGAATGCTGACTGAAAGAGGATGCATTACTGTTCCTCCAAAAGCTAATGAAAACACAAATCTTTTTATGTTTTGCATCAAAGATTTGCTAGATTCTCATATCTATGCAAGATGTTCAGACCTTGTTCTCAGGCAGGATTACTGTAGTGACATATTTATAACAATTTTACTTCTGAAAACCCTCTGTAATTGTCTCCTGGGTGAGCTTTTCTAGAGTTGTGGCAGTTCACACATGCCATGCTATCAATCAGATTTAAGTGTGAGCTTATTCTCAAGCAGGATGGATGTAAACACACATATCTTACAATATGGTTTCTGAAAACCCTTTGTAAACAGGTCTCCTAGTGGACTCTCCAGGGCTGTAGTAGATCGTGGATTCCATTCTTAACAGTGAGCTCTAACTACCATATAACTGGATCTTATCACTGAATCCTCTGTGCTGTATGGCAGATTTGTGTGTACAGTTCACAAGGGATGTTCTGCAGAGTAAGGAGTGTGAAAAAGATATGTGGAATGATCAGACAGTTCATTCTACAGTGTGACTTCTTGATTCTCCTTTTTTTTTCTCAAATGCAGAATCTTTAGTTTGTTTATCAATCCTGCGTCATGAATAAGAATGGCTTCTATCTTTTACATACCCCATGATTTTCCAAATGTGTGAAACAAGCTCTAAATTGTTAATTGTTTAAATCTGATAAAATGCTGGTATCTTACTGCTCATGCACTTTATTTGTAAGCAGTGGGAAAATGAAGGTGTGATGTGAAAACAGAAAAGGAGTTCTAAGGGAGGGAATTATGTTCCTGATCACTGAGCTGAATTTGGTGTGGTGAACAACCATGAAGGCCACACTAGTTTTCTCTTTCAAAATATCCAATTAGCATCTCAGGTAGAACGCTATTTATGTTCATCTGAAAGGAGATTCCACTAAATAAAATATACTTTAAACAATACTAGCACTATCAAGTTGGGAGAGAGAGAGATTTTCACAGATATTTAGTTCCCCATTGTTGAATTCCATTTAAACATGATATGTTGGTATAAACACCATTACTGTCATTCCTAGAAATCTACATAGTAAATCTATGATTTTCAGTAATTTTATCAATTTTCCCCAAGTGTCAACATCTTCCCCATTTTATTCATTACCAGAATATCTTATTGCACTGAATGTCAGATATGAAATATTTTTTCCACAAAAAAAAAAAAACAAGTGACTTGATGGTTCAGACCATCATCTCTATTATTCATCATTTCACCTGTGACTGTGTGGTTGGTTTCTTGGTCCAGTGATGGATGCGGATATCCCTCCTTTCTTCCCCTCTGTGTGCTGGGGTGGCAACATAACAGTCATAGACTTCCGTTGATTCTATTAACTGGACTCTGTCAAAGAGTTATGATAGATTGAATGATAGTATGTCCCTCCAGAAACACAATATGCATGCTACAAAAATTATGTCCAAGGATGAGACATTATTTTTACCGGAAAGGCTTCAAACCTGGGAATCTTCAATGAGGGCACTAGAAGAGAACACTGGAAAGGAGATCCAGACTCTACAAAAGACAGGGATGAAAAAATTTGAAATGATTAAGAAATTTATAAAATTTGATAAGCAAAGACAAAAGGTACAAAGAAAAATTTAGCCTCATCAGTACATAATAAACTCTGGGATAGATTACCCAGAATTTTACCTACTTTTCTGATGATATCATCAGAAAGAACATCTGGCACCTATCCTGAGGTAGTCAAAGAATATACATGGGAGTCCATACATATGACTGATATAAAGGAAATTAAACAAGCACTTGTATTCTATGGACTATATTCGTCCTTCATTAGAGAAGTGGTAAAAATGTGGGCTTCATGCAACAAAGCAACACCACAAGACAGGACCATGTTAATCTCAGCGGTCCTAGAAAATGGACCTCAGTTACTTTGGAAGTGTTAGTAGAGAGAAGCAGTGAAAATTTTTGAGCAACAAGAAAGAGCATAAACACTTGAGATTTCCCAAGATCAAATTCTGTGCGAGTGACTTTACTCTGATCCTCAGGGTCAGGCTCTTTACAGTGAACACACCTTGTCCCTATGTAGCACAGCAGCTTCAAATGCTTGGACAGCAAATAAGAAATTATAGCTTCCAGATTCATGTAATCCATGTATGAAAATCCTTGCAGATGTACTATCTAAAAATACAATGCAAATATCAATAAGTTCCAAACATTATACACTGAAAAGTATATTTTAAAACCTTGTGAAGTTATGATGAAGTTCTGAGACAACGTGGTGAGTTTTTTTTTTTTTTGACATGGCTAGGTTCCATGGCCTCTGACTCACGGGGTTGTTAAAAACTTACACATCTAAGACTCAGTGGGATAGCAAATAAATCTTCCTAGTTACCTTCCTTCTAAATGGATAAGTACAGTCTGTGATAATACTTCACACAAAACTATTATCAGTACTAGCCTTATTTGTCTCCTTTTTCTTCCATATACAATAAACCTGACTCTCTCAGCCATATACTGGAAATACACCTCCTGAATCAAGATGTTTACAATCCAGATGTGACTGACAAGCCAGTCACAGGGAATTTCCTTCACCAAAGCAAGCACAGCCTATGGACTCCCACAATTCAATACATGTGTCTGAATGTCTGTCCTTCTTTCATTTCCGGTGTCTATCCTCATTACATTAGGCAGAATAACTGTAGAGGACAGAATAAAAATTTTATATAGCCTGAAGTAGGTGAAATAAACATAAACACAAGTGTCATATTGTGGAGCAATCTTTGTGGGTAGGAAAACCAGATTCTGGGAGGGTTGAAGGGGAAAGGGAAGAAGCAGGGAGGGGAGCAGAGAAAAATATTCCACTTAATAAAAATATGCATATGTAATCACATATAACTTTGGTAACTTTATTAAGCTTAAAGAATTTGGAGTAAATACTGCATTATCTATCCTAATTAGGTGAAACTAAAAGGTAGTACCTAACTCCCTCTCTATTCTCACTTGCATAACAAAAATTATCTCTTAATGTCTCTGAAACAAATATACTTTACATCTTTTTAGCAAATGTCTTTTCTGAATCTTGTGAGAAGGAAAACATTAACAATCTCATCCTTATTTGCTTCAGAGAACTGAGAAGGAAAGAATATTAACTGAGTAAGCTTGAAGTGCAAGCTTTCTTGTCTGTTTTCTTCCTAGAATAAAGAGAAAAATGCCTTAAATATTCTCTTAATTATACCCTTGTGAAAAACAGCTTCACTTTCATAGGTTACCAATGTCTGCTCTACACATAGCATGTATAAATAGTATCAGCAAAAAGCTGTCTTGTGTTATGGACAGTTGTCATTTCCTAAGTTTTCCTGTGGCCTCTTGGATAGACACACCTCAGAGACACTCTGCTTTCTGCTCTTTCGACATCACTCATTTTGTGATCAAGAAAAATGGAATGCTCCTTTCTTTTTCATGTATTATTTTTCAATGTATCCATATAAATAGATCTGATGGATAAGCAAATAAATTATTATGGAAGGAGGATGTGTAGTGAAATTTCAATTGTATTTTAATAAAGGCTTCCTGAATACCAGAGAGGAAAACAGCCCCATGGGCTTAGAGACCAGCCACTGGTTGCATGCACCAATAATCATGTAGCTACTCTAGTTGACATAGATAGGGGGAAGCGCATGCCTTTAATCACGGTGGTGCACATCTTTAATCCAGAGAGGATAATAAAATGAAAAGAGATAGTGCTCTGACACAGTTTCATTCTGAGATTCATGAAGGCAGCAACACCATTTCCAAAGGGGTCGAGGTAAAAGCCAATGTCTGGCTGTTTTTCTTCTCACATCCTTAGATTGAACCCCAGAATCTCTTTCTGAGCCCTTTTAACCATGCATCAAGGATGTAAAGTTTGAAAAGACGTTTGGCTGAGTAATGGTTTATATGATAAAGCACATACTGGGTAAATATATGAAAATTTCAAAAATAAATCAGATAAAAATTACAAAATATTAAACGGTCCCATGGCAATTTTTTATTCTTTGTACTTCAAAACTGTAATCCCAATGATGTATCTGTAGGAGCTGATGTGACATAAGGATGCATATCTTTGAGTACCTAAGGATGATTACATTCAGACTTCTCTACGCTACTGTCCAATCTCTCCCAAAAATTCCATTATCATTAATGTAAGCAGATATTTCTTGGGACCCCACGTTTCATAGGAAAAATTAAAAGAGCTCAGCAATGTACAATCCAAAGACAAAATATTAATCTGAGTTTATAGATAAATTGAAAATTAAGCTTAAAATTATTTAAATATCTCCTATAATTGAAATATTAAATTTGCAGATTACAGTAACAATTATTAGGATAATGTAGTAAATATACAGTGAATCCTTACAAACTTACCATAAGTCAGCATCCATTTGAGTATAGCTTTTTTTTATATAAGAGTGTAAGTATCTTTGACTTTATACTTGGTAGAAAAGTTCTTCCCATGGGAATATGGACAGCCAGCTTACCTTGCTCATCTCAAATACTGGAGTGTCCAGACCAGAAAGAATAAGCAAATGTATTTGACACATAGTAGAAACAATATATACCTGAAAAGAGAATTAGATTAGAACATACAGTATGTGTGGTTATTGATGAAAACAGAAGGGATAAAATAAGGATATTACGTTTATGGTTCTCTGCTCTCCGATAGTCATTTGGTACTAGAAAACAAAAACTTTTCATAAGTCCAATCAATACCTGAAAGCAAATGAATGACATGCTTCACGCAGTGGAGCCTTGCTGCACAAACAAACCACTCTTAAGAGAGGATTCAGTGCCCAGAAGTAGGAGGCACACATACAAGGCACCTATCTAAATTTTTTGAGATTCTTTGTCTCATAATTCTTTCCAGCAAATTTTTAACCTCATATTTCCTTTGCCTATATATAAAGGTTATGATTATGGGTGTTGTAAGGAGACACTTTATTTTTTCCCAGCTGCCCCGGCCTCCAAATATTCACACAAAATCTTTATTATTTAAATCACTGCTTGGACCATTAGTTTCCTATTGCCTAACTCTTACATCTTAATTTAACCCATCTCCATTAATCTGTGAAACACTACAAGATTGTGGCCTAACATCAAAGTTTCAGTGTGTCTGTCTCTGGCAGTAGCTCCACAGGTTCCCTCTAACTCACCCTCCTCTCAGCATTCAGTTTAATTTTCCCAGCCTAGCTAGTTCCATTCTATCAGGCAAAGCCAGCTTCTTTATTAACCTTTGATATTCACAGCATACAGAGGGGAATCCCACAATGGTTGTGATTTTGTGGCATTTATGTTTGCATGAACATACTTGTCTTTGCATTTATGTGCTTTTTCTGCTTTTGTTTGATTAATTTTCTTATATTTATTTGGTTCTTTTGTCCTATTCTGATGTTTTTATTATTTATTATTATTGATATTTTACTATTATTATCATTTTTATTATTAATATATGCATTGTATATTCAAATTAGTGGAAGAAAAAATAAAGCGCACACATGAGAGAGAGAAAGAGATCAAGAGACAGACAGACAGACAGTCAGACAGACATAAAGAGTATAGATTTGGGCAGGTGGGAATGAGGAAAATATCTTAAAGGAGTTGAAGGACAGGAAACCATAGTCATTATATATTGTTTGGAACAAAAATTATCTTTAGTGAAAAGACACATGCAAATAAAACCCATGTTTCAGCTGTGGGCTCTCAGAGTTTCAGGATGCCATGTAAGAGATTTACTTAAAGAAAATTATACACACAGTAGGCCCATGAAGGGAGTGTAAGGAGCAGCAGGTCCCCTGTCTTGGTTAGATACTGAAGGCTGAGAAGAATCACATGCACTACAGATAAAGCCAAATTCCATAGGTGAAAGACAATGACGTATCTTAAAGGAAACAGCGGCTTAGGAAACAGGAATGTATTTACTGAACAGGAAAAGGAGCTGACTCATTCAGCATGTGGGACTTCTCATCAAGTACCTGGCTATGCTAGATGTCAATTGCCTCTGTCTCCTTGCAGGTTTCAGGAGTACCCCTTCTTCACTGACTAGTAGGTTATAGTCAGGTCCTGGCTAGAACCAGGATCCAGCTGAGAGCTGGAATCCAGCCAGGAGCCTGACTGACAAAAATCCTTTGTCAAAGGACTGATATTATCTCCACTTACCTGAGGATTGGCTAAATGTGTGATATCATCTAGAGAATAGATTTGGGCCAATCACGAAACAGATCACAAAGTTACCAATGGAAATCAAGGGTCTGCAGTAACTATGGAGATTTTCATCTGAGCTGCTATCTCATGTATCTCTCCCCCTCCCTGTATGTTACCACAGAAACAAGGAACCTGAAACTAGAAAGACAGAAAAAAAATGTAATTTAACATGAAATGTGGCTCCAATTGCTAAGAAAGGAAAACAATCAAATGTACCTGGAGCATGAGCATGTACCTGGCTCCTTTGTAATAGATCCTGGATTCCTATAAGAAAGCCTACATTTCTGTATGAGCCCTCCTGAATGTGTTTCTGAGCAACTTAGTGCAGCTTGCTGCTGAATATTTGCTATCTGCCTATGTCAATATCCATTACTGTTATGAATGTACACATGAACCATCACATGGAACTGGAACTATTAGACTGACCTAGTTAATGATGATTAGAATAAAGAAAAAAATGGTGGGTTCTATCCCTGATCAACCATGTACTCTATGTGCATGGAAGGTTTTGATGTGTCATAATGGTCATGAAATTATTTAAGATTTATTATGAAAATACTTCAAAATACCTTCTGAATTATGTGTGTGTGTGTGTATATACATATGTGTGTGTGTGTCCCCAGGTGTGTGTGTACAAAATGTTCCCCATTCTGGATATCTCTTTCATTATTCTTTCCATTAATTCATTATTCTTCCCAGCCCAAACCCACTGAACCTGAATCTTCATTTTCCCATACCTCCATCGACCACAAACCCATTTTACTTAGGAGATCTCTTCTATTTCCCTTTCCAAGGGAAAGTCACTTGATGGAGGAAGGTCATTGGTTAATTAATAAAGAAACTGCTTGGCCCTGATAGGTTAGAACATAGGTGGATGGAGTAAACAGAACAGAATGCTGGGAGGAGGAGGAAGTGAGGTAAGACGCCTCAGACAGATGCCATGTTGCTGCTCTCCAGGGCAGATGCGATGAAGCTCCGACCCAAGATGGACGTAGGCTAGAATCTCCCTGGTAGATCACCACCTCGTGGTGCTACACACATTAATAGAAATGGGACAAGCAGTGTTTATATGAATACAGTTTGTGTTTTGTTATTTCGGGGCATAAGCTACCTGGGGGCCAGGAGCCAGGCGGCAGGACAGCATCCCACAGCTCCTTCTACAGTCCCTGTATCTCTTAGGGCCTTCCTTGTTATTTAGCCTCTCTGAGTCTGTGGATTGTACCCTGGTCATCCTTTACTTACACCTAATATCCACTAATGAGTGAGAATTTACTGTGAGGTAGGAAGTTGCCTTGAATGCATTGGCAAAGAAGACAAAGTCCTAAATATGACCAGAGTAGCACACATAATGGGATTATCAATTAATAGGTGTGTCCTACTAAAACTGAAAATCTTATGTAAGGCAAAGAATACTGTCAGTGTGCTTACTAGGGTCCCATATGGAATTCAGGCACACACATGATAAAGTTCAACCTTCCAAGCTCTTCTCTGCCATGACAGTCAGCGTCTCCACTGAACAGACCAAATTACCACAATAATCATTTGCTATGTTTTTAAATAGGCAATTTTAGAAGCCTTTTCAAGCATCTAAATTCATGAGATTCTTTGGTGAATAAGTGAATGAAACACACTTGGTCCAGGAAACATCCTCCAAGAAGCAAATGCTTTAATTCACAAAAAAAAAAAAATGCTTCAAAACAGAAAAAATGCTCTGTTCCATCACATAAGGAAGAACATGGCACCAGAATGAGCAATGCAAGGTTCATCTATTCCTTTATTACTTAATCTATCTCCGGTTGAAAATGAGTCTAGGAAATGGTAAGATATCTTGATTCTTGGTATAACTCGAGGGCTGACTAAAGTGAGCATTCCAGTAAACTGGTCAAAGGTGTAGACAAACTACTAGAGCTATTTTCTAGTGTTAAAACTTTTGTCACAAATATATGATTCTAACATCAACTACTCACTTTTGCATAACAATAAATTACAGTTATTAATAAAATATGAAATAATAAATTCTTTATGTTTCTGTTTATGTTTTCTTTGTGCAGGAAAATAGCCAGACAAGATTTTGTTGTGTAGCCTTGGCGGTTCTGAAATTCATTCTTTATACCAGGCTGGCCTACAAATCATAGATCTGCTTACCTCTGTCTCCCAAGTACTGGAATTAAAGGTATGAGACTTTATAATTCCAGCCACAATAAATTCTTAGCCTTTCATTTAGTATATAATTATATAATATATCAGTAAGTATAATGCCATGACTAAATGATAGAAAACACATTAAAGCACATGTTCTCTAATACAGACTCCTCTCTGTGAAAAGTTTTCCATCACCATGTCTTCTGCCTCCCCAAAGTCCTCTCTCTGTACCGACCTCATTGTTTGATGGTTTGAAGTTCTTTAGAACATCCATATGATCCACAGCATATACCTATCTAAGCCAAAAGTCAGACTGCAGGTTATCATAATAATGGAGTTCGTGAAAGGACTTGCTGGGATGTTTTAAAGCAAGCCCATGTATGATTTCATAAAAATCAAACTAATACTGGCCTCTCCCAAACAGATCATTGCTATGTAAAAAAAAATACACTAGAACAAGTGGAATAAACCCTTTTTAGAATGACCTGATTTATCAGAGAACCCATGCATTTCCATGTAGTAGAAGCTGTTGCCTCTCCATTCAGCATGCCTGGCTGCTTTGCAAGCCTGGGTTCTGCACATCACACTCTTCCCAGCATTCCTTTTCACAGAAGAGAGGAATAATATATTATATGGAAGCATAATTATTTATATCAATCATAAGTGTAAACAGAGACTGCATATTACTTCCTGGCTGCCCAGACCTGAAATTATTACATAAAACTACTTTAATTGCAATGCTGCTTGACCAATAATTTTAGCATATTCTTAAGATGTAGCTCTTATATCTTAAATTAACCCACTCATTTCTATTATTTTGTATTTTACCACAAGGCATGCAATGACCAGTAAGGTTCCTGGCCATCTGTCTTCTTTGAAGGCTACGCAACATCTCTCTGACTCCCCCTACTATCCTTCTCTCTCTCTCTCTCTCTCTCTCTCTCTCTCTCTCTCTCTCTCTCTCTCTCTCTCAATGTTATATGAACCAAATTGCTTATATGTAATACATATACACATATATATATGTGTGTGTGCAGGTGTGTATGTATATGTATGTAATAAAACTAGTGAAAATATATCAGGAATCTGAAAGAGAGTGTGAATTTTTAATTGGTAGGGTATGCCAACATTTTTTAAAAATAACTTATTCAACTCAAAGATAAAAGTATTGTGTGTTTGTAAAAAACCATCCTCCATAACAGATTCTAAAATCCCCCATGCCTATAATCACTAACTATGGTAATGTTTTCAACTCTTTTTGTGTGTATGCACATATGTATTCATGTATTGTGATGTTATCTCTGCCAGTATGTTTACGAACATGCAGTTTGTTGTGAGATTTGAACCCATGTGTACATGTAGAAAACAAACAGAATACAAACACTAGTACTGTTTCTCTGGTACCTTCTTTTCTTCAAAATATTTTACTCAATATAAATATTTAAATATCATATTAAAAAGACATCCTCCATACCCCAAGTGAAAAATCCTGCCTGTTTCCTAGTCACACTATTCTGTGCTAATTTTGATAACTCTGTCTTCTCTTTTTCTGTTTGCCTCTGTGTGGTGGGGCATTCATGTGTTAGTGCACAAACGTGTGTGCATATGTGTTCGTGTGTGTGTTTCTGCATGTGTGTACATGTAGTAAATTATTCTGTTTCTTTTTATTTTTGATAGTATAATTTAATTAAAACATTTCTCCTTGCTCTTTCACACCGCCTCATATACCTCTATATATTCTCCTTCATATTCTACATATTTTATACTAATTCTTGCTGGATGCATATATTTATACAAATACGTATTTATTCTTAAATATAACCAGATAACTCTGTTAACAATACATGGCCATATGTTTTCAAAGCAGGCCTTTGGTACTAAATAACAAAATTGTGTGCTCTTCCCTGAGAATGACATATGCCTTTCCCAGATTTCCTCAGCAGAATATACTGCTTTGTGTAGATTTGAGTTCCATTGTCCATCGTGCATGTTCATTTGTGTTATCATTATTCACATGACTGTCTATTCTATGTAAACCTCCATTCACCCTCTACCACATCTCTGAAACTTTATGAGTTTAAATAAAAGCTAAAACCTAGAATCCTAAAAGTTTCAGTACTTTCCGAAAAGTTAGAAAGTAAAAAATACACACACACACACAAAAACAAGTGTATGCCACTTCACTGAGCATTTGCTGACCATAACCTCAGGGAAATTAGTTAAGAAAATGAGCACTGGGTCTTTCTATAGCAAGAAATATTAACTACTTCTAGCTGGAAATAACATAGTATTCTTTCTACAGAATAAATAAGACATACATAAAATGTTTGGATTAAAACATTTTCAGGAAACATGCCAGTGCACAGAAGTACAAAAATTTAATTGAATTTTACAAACAAGAAATGAATAATAAATAAAAGGCAGAAAGGCCCTCAAATTACATTACCATCAGCTAGGTATGTGGTCTTGTCTTCACCAAAATCTTCTCAGGAGAAGGCAGAGAAGAACCTCTTCAGTGCCTGAGTCTGAGATCATGTTTAACAGAATGATGAGATCATGTATCTGCCTCATAGAAGAAAAAATAAAATGTTTAAGAACAACTAGTGAGCCATTGTATAATATGTACACTTAAGTCGCAAGTAATTTTTAAATGATATTTAATATCAAAATAAGGTTTAAAAAGTATCAAATTCCTAGAATAAATGTATGAATAATAAATCCAGTGTTTACCAGTAAGGTTTGAATGAAGTAGGCATCCAGTTTCCCTTGTGTATTATTTCATTGTCACAATGATCAAAATGAATCTAAAATTTGTACAGAACAAAAATACATCATGTATCGATGAAATTATCATAAAAACAAAACAAAAGCAGAAAATCCAAACATATTTCCTATTTTCAAAACTTCATGCAATGTGACAGCACAGTCACACACAGACACATACACACAGACACACTCTCACATGAACACAGTATTATTTGAGATAAGGTGGGGGCTCAAAATTATCATTTACTAGTTATCATTGAACTCATCCTGGAAACGCCAAAGACATACAAGGTCAAATTTTTTTCAAAAGTTCTATGATAAGTAGATGCCACATGAAAATTGGATTTTCATTCACTTAACATTGTTCATATGTGTGTGTATTTCATATATGTGTGTGTGTGTGCATATGTGTGTGCATGCATGTACATGTGTTTGTGTGAATGGACAATGAAAACAAAGCCATGAACTTCAAAGTTAACAAGGATCAATACATGATAGAATTATGAGAGAAGAAACGAAATAGGAGAACTGATGCAATTATATTAAACCTTCCAGAATTTAAAAAATACACAAGTAAAGAATGAACATACCAAAACTGAAATGTAGCTATAATTTAAAGAATAATCAAATATTGTGTAGCCTAAAAATTAATCTTTAAAGTATTATTTAGAAAAAAATTTCTAAAGATGTGCAGCCACAGAAGTCACAGAAGAAAGACATAAATGTTCTCTAGATTCACTCTGGTGCACAGGGCTACCTTGGTATGTTTCCACATGTTCCTCCAATCCTGACACATTTTTCCTAAGCATACAGGAAATAGAGGAAGCATAAGATGAGGGCTAGTTTTATCTAATTAACTAAAAAATGTATGTGAAAAAATCAAGAGCATACTGGTGGAAGTTTGAGTTTCATGGTAACTTTATACAAGTAAGTGTCCATAGCAATGCTCAAAAGACTGAAATCATTCTTCTAATGTTTGAAATAAAACAACAAATGCAGAAGATAGCACAAGTATTCCAAAAGATTTTTTAAAAAAAAATAAGAAATTTGGTTTTATCAATGGAATCATAAACAAGAACTCCAATACATAATTGTTATTCCCAAAAGCATAAAAACAAATTCATGCAGATATTGTAGACTATATTTGCATATATATATATATATATATATATATATGATGGAGGAAGTTCATTGGTTAATTAATAAAGAAACTGCTTGGCCTGATAGGTTAGAACATAGGTGGGTGGAGTAAACACAACAGAATGCTGGGAGGAAGAGGAAGTGAGGTAAGACACCTCAGGCAGATTCCATGCCTCTGCTCTCCTGGGCAGATGCGATAAAGCTTTGACCCAGGATGGGTAAGCACACCTCGTGGTGCTAAACACATTAATAGAAATGGGCCATGCAGTGTTTATATGAATACAGTTTGTGTGTTGTTATTTTTGGGTTTAAGCTAGCCAGGTGGCTGGGAGCCAGGCAAGATAAAACGCAAGCCTGCCTGCAGCTCCCACTACATATATGCATACATATATATTTACATACATACATATATGTAAAAACAATCTAAAAGGAGACCTTAAATATTAAACAGAACAAAGAGGGATATATAGGAAGCTTGGGGGGGAAATGAAAGTAATAATTTTTTTAAATATCTGAAAAAATTAAATTCAGCTTAGAAATACTTTCCCGCAAACTGTCTTTACTTAGAGAGACAGAAAGGAAAGTCCAATCATCTGGGACATGGCATCCATAAAATTAAAAATAAATATACTAAATTTCTACTTGGTGAGAAAATGAGTTTTAAGGGGTTACAGATGGAATTCAGACACATGCATTACCCAAAAGCTCAACACAGCATGGTTATGACTTGGGATAGAATCAGAGCTGGAATTTCCCTCCATGATTCCACTTAAGAGCCCCTGATACTGCAATCGTTATTTACTATTTATATACATGGGACAAATTGAAGAAGTCTTTTCAAAATAATAAGTTCATGAGCTTCCTTAACAGTTTGCTGAATGGAGTAGCCCTCATTCAGCAAATATCCTACCAAAAGAGGAATTGGTTCCATTAAGATGAAATTGATTGACGACAGAGAGAATGAACTAATCTGGGTCATATAAGAAAAGAACTTGGAGACCAAATAAACACATTCAAGGTTCATCTGCTCACTCTTGCTTAACTTCCTCTCAGTTAAAAAAAGAGTGTCTGGTATTTGATGTAATGTGAAGACCGGATGAAGTCCCAATGAATAATAAAGTAAATAGGCCATAGGCTGAAAAAAAAAAAACTACTGGTATCATTTTCTCATATAAAGGTTATGTCAAAAATATAGGATTCAGCAATCAACTCTTTATTTTTGAGTAACAATGAAATATAGCTACTAAAATATAGAATTATAATTTCTTACCACTTTACTTCTTACATTTAATCGACAAGTATAACACCATGATTAAACAATGAAAAATTAAGAAAAAATACAATAAAATACACATTCTCCCATTCTAATTCAACCCTGTGAATGGCTTTCCTATCACTCTGTTCACCATTCCCACATATCCTCTGAACAGATATCATGTTTTGGAACCAAAATATTTTCTTAGATATCCACAGCATCCTCTAGCCTTTCTAAGCTATAACAGTTCAACCATAGATTGTTAGAGAGATGAGATCAATTCCTGGAGATTTTATTGGTGGCATGCCTAGCTGGGGAATTTTTCTCTTTACATATTGATTGCTTTTAAATTGCTCTCATATATGAACATATTTTAGGACACTTCTATAGTAATAGGCATGAACAAAACCTCCAAATGTTCAAACCACTTACAAGCCAAATATTGATAAAATGTTTGAACACAAAGTCCTGTTCCTATAAGAAACATTTATTAAATTTACATTCGTTGAGAAATGGAAAATTAGATTTTTGAAATAGAGTCACTGAGAATATTAAACACGATCTAGGCCTGGCTTCATGCCCAGGAGTAGTATGAAACATAGAATGGAATTCATGTTTATAATCATTTTGTTGTTTGTTTTATGTGCGTGTTTTGTTGTGTCATTGTTTTGTTAGGTTTTCTGTTTGTTTTCATGTTAATTTTTTAAGAAAGAGAGATAACCAGAGAAAGAGAGAGACAGACAGACAGAAAGCAGAAATGTACATTTATACTTGAACAAGTAGGATTTCATACATGGAATAGCAACTGAGAAGGAAGAGAGAAAATCAGCAGTAGCTGACCATGCATGCTGGAATGCAAACCTTGTAAGGAACTAAACAAAAGGAAACAAATTCTGCTCTACACTGGAAATATTAAACTGCACTGTAAATTTAATTACTCCTAGTGCCGCCTTGTTCAATCATTTTTTTGTGAAGTCTAAGGAATGATGATCACAGAGAACACCTCATCTTCTGTCACAAAAGAAGGCAATCACCCTGTCTTGGAAACATGAATGAATTCTGGGGGTTATAGATAAAAACAGTGAGCAAAAATCTTTTCAATAAGATTTAGAATGCTGAGTGAAATAAGATGAATTACTGTTCCTTGATGTACATGGGTCTTCTATCTATCTGTTGTTTCATTGGTTAATTAATAAAGAAAACTGCTTGGCCTGATAGGTCAGAACATAGGTAGGCAGGGAAGACAGAACAGAATTCTGGGAGAAAGAAAGCTGAGTCAAGCAGATGCTATAGCTCTCCTCTCCAAGATGGATGCTGGTTAAGATCCTACCCAGTAAGCCACCATATCATGGTGCTACACACATTATTAGAAATGGATTAATCAGGATGTGAGAGTTAGCCAATAAGAGACTAGAACTAATGGGCCAGGCAGTGTTTAAAAGAGTACAGTTTCCATGTAATTATTTCGGGTGCAAAGCTAGCCATGTGGGAGCTGGGCGGGAATGCAGCCCGCCACTCCTTACAACAGAGTGTGATCTAACTGGGAGCTTATTCTCAAGCAAATGAATGTAAACACATATGTCTTAAAATATGGTGTCTGAAAACCAGCTGTAAATGGGTCTCCTAGTGAATTGCACCAGGGTTGTAGTCACTCATGCATTCCATTCTTATCAGTGAGCTCTAACTACCATATAATTGGGAGCTTATCACTGTATCCTCTGTGCAGTAGGGCAGGTTTGTGTGTACAGTAACAAGGGATGTTCTGCAGAGTAAAGAGTGAGAACAAGATGTGTAGAATGAACAGACAGTCCATTATATTGTGTGAGTGTGTGATTCTCCTTTTTATTCTCAAATGCAGAATCTTTATGCTTCTTTGTCCATCCTGGGTCATGAATAGCCATGGCTTCTTTCACATACCACAGGATTTTCCAAATGTGTGAAACAAGCTCTAAATTGTTAATTGCTTAAATCTTTTAAAATGCTAGTGTCTTCCTGCTCATGCACTTTATTTTAACCAATAGTAAAATGAATGTGTGATGTGGAAGGAGAAAAGAGAAAAGGAGTTCTAAAATGATGAGGGATTTCACTCTGTATGTGTGAATATCATTGGTTAATAAAGAAACTGTCTAGGGCCTTCACAGGGAATAGCGTTAGGCTGGGAAATGCTGGGAGGAAGAGGATGAGTAAAAGGGAAGCCACATAGGCTGAAGGGGATGCTAGGAACTTTACCCGGTAAGCCACAGCCACGTGGCAATACACAGATTAATGGAGATGGGATAAATTGTGAGACCCTAACTCAAATAGCCTGCTTGCAGCTGATTTTAGCACATGCCCTAGATAGATGGTAATCAGCAATGGAAAAGTACAAAACTTGCAAAACTGCCCTGACTTCCACTTGCACCCTACCACAGTACCCTGCACCACCAGCCTGCCAGGAAACTTGCTCCCTGATGACAGCACCCTACCACTGGCCTGCCAAGAAACACCTAGCGCCCATGATAGGGGTTGAGGACTTTCCAGGACAGAGTTTGGGGTTTTTATGGTATTTCTGGGAAACAGAAGAAACAAATAGCTATGGCCTAAAATTGCTCCAAAATGTTAAATGTTATATCCAATTGTTCTGTACCTTATACCCATTATTATAATGTTGTGGGTTTTGCCTATAATAAGTTGCTGGAATTGCTGTTTGGGGTGTTCTACCTCTTTGGAGACTAGAGACACCCAGTGGTGCTATTGTAATAAACCCTACTGCTTCTTGCATCTGCTGAACTGGTTAATTGAGTCATGGGGCTTCTCCCTCTTGGGCCTGCACCCAAGCGGGTGAGGGTCTTTCAAAATTAATATATAAGAGTTAGACAATAAGAAGCTAGAGCTAATGGGCTAAGCAGTGATTTAATTAATATGGGTTCTGTGTGATTATTTCAGTTCTGGGTGGCCAAAAAGACCAAGTGGCCTGATGCTACACTAAAGAGGTGAGTTATGTTCCTGAACAAGAAAATCACTGAGTTGGATTTGGTGTGGTGAATAATTATGAAGGCTACACTAGCTTTCACTTTCAAAATATCCAAGTAGCCTCTCAGGTAGAATGTTATTTTATGTTCATCTGAAAAGCGATTCCACTAAATAAAATCTACTTTAAACAATATTGAGGTGTTATCTCAGTTCCTGTCAATATTAAGGTGGGAGAGAAAGACTTTCACAGATATTTAGTTCCCCATTGTTGAATTCCATTTAAACATGATATGTTGGTTTAAACACCATTGCTGACAGTTTTAGGAATCTACATAGTAAATCTATGATTTTCAGTAATTTTATCAATTTTCCTCAAGTGTCAACATCTTCCCCATTTTATTCATTACCAGAATAACTCATTGCACTGAACATCAAATATGAAGCATTTTTCCACAAATATGAAGTGTCTTGATGATTCAGGTCCTCACCTGCATTATCCATCATCCCACAAAAAGAAAAATCCAACTTGTTTCATGATCCAGTTGAGGAGAGCAATGAAGGCTCAGCAACTCCGTATCCCCTTCCAAGACATCTTGTTGTTTGTTTCCTGTCCTGACTGCTCACGAAAATTTACCACGTGAATACCTGCAATTATAAAAAAAAAATAGGTTACTACATAACGTGCAAAATCATTCATCTGGGTCTATTTCATAATAAAATATATAAAATATAAAAGGGAAGAAAAATACAAATCTGTACACCTGTTGGCAATGAACTGGACAGAATATGAGATAATAGGCAGTTGAAATGCCCAGCCTCTAGAAAATCCAACATATTGTCTAGGGAAACAGCACCTGTGCAGAGCCATTAAGGACAGCACTTCTGCATGTTGAGCAGTAACCAGGAACATTCGTCCTTGCCATGTCCATCACACATTATCCTGGAAAGTTTCCTCAAAGAAGTTTCTGGGGAAAATAAATACTGTATCATTCTTATTCTTAGATGTCTGGTGCCAATGACAAACAGGATTTTTACATTTCTGTGAAAGGGCATAGCCTTGTGTAAAGTTATCAAGAAGATGCACTGAGATTTAATGACTTCAACAAAATCGGGTACATAACAAAATAAGGAGTTCAATCTAATTATTTACATGAGTAATCAATAATCAGAAATGGAATTGGGCAGCAAGTGGTTTTACAATACCACAAACTCAGGGAAATATTCTCCTCCAGTGTCAGATCTTGGGATGCAGAGAGGAAGCTTGGCTCTAAAACTTGAGTTGGAACCTCATTGAGCAGCACAGTACGATTCTGTATGAGAAATTAATGATGTAATTTAAAGGACAATGTATGAATAAATAGATGTGAGTATTCTTAAGGCTATAAACATGTATTTAAGATTATTAATAACATGTATTTATATTTTTAAAAACAGCCATTCGTGGACTTTAGGAAGCCAATAATTCTCAAAGCTACTTAGAAATTACTAGCATCCCATGCACTGTGAAGAAATATTACTTTCTCTCTATTCCAAAATTCATTTAAACTCATAAGGAACTGCAATTAGATAAACAACATTGATACAGTATTCAGACAGAAAGATAAAGAAAAAGACTTAGAACTTTCACTCATATTTCAAAACCTAGGACAAATACACAAGTCTTGTATTAAATGCTCATATATCTAAATTAAGAAAAAAAATAGAGCAAAGGGACTTAGAAAATACAATTCAGTACAGGAGTAGGACAAGACAGGAGAATCAGGCTGAAAATGAAACACGATCATATAAATGTATGAAAATTTTATATTGATTATAAAAGATTACTCCAATAAGAAGAAAGACTCAACAAATCAAGGCATGCATAGAACTAGAATTTTATGAATTTAAATGGAGGTAAGACCTAGAACCCTACAGGGGTTATCACTTCCCCAAAAGCTAAAAAGGAAAAGAAAAAAAATGGATAACACTTCACAGAATATTTACTGGACACTATCTTTAGGGAAATTGCTGGACAAAATGAACAATAGGTGTTTTATAGCAAGAAACATAAACTATGTCTTGTTGGGGGGAAAAGCATGTGATTTCTAAAGAAATAATAAACTAAACATAAAATGTAGATTTAAAAATATAGCCAGCAAACATGGGTACTACATCAAAATATAAAAATGTAATTGAATTTTACAATCAAGAAATTAGTAATTGAAAACAAAAAAAAATATATCAAGATTTACAATACCACCAGCTAGGTGTGATGAATTTCTCTTCCATGAAACCTTCTCCAAAGTTGGGAAGAAACACTTCCTCCATGCCTGCGTATGAAGTTATCATGAGCAAGTTTGTAAGACCCGACATCAGGATGATAAAAAAAAGTGAAATATTTAGAAAAAATAGTAAAACATATACACTTAAATAGAAAATCACTTTCATATGACTAATAATATCTACATGAGGTTTAGATAGTTCCAAATTCCTAGACAAGTAATTTTAATATTATAATGAATGCCAAGCAATGTATATATGAGGTGCAGTGGGCACACAGGTCTCCATATGTGCCATTCTTATCTCATAATGATAAAAAAAATCATTCTAAAATTTATACAGAACCAAGAGAAATCCAGGATCAATTAAATTGCCATCCAGAATTGAAGAACAAGATAAAAGCATTCCTCTCACACTTCCCACTTGTAAAACTTACCAGATTATGACACAACACACACACGTGCACACACACACTTATAAAAACACAATTATTTGAGATAAATTAAGGGTTTAAAAATATCATCTTTTTTATATCATTTAACTTATAAATTCCCAAAATGTATACTAGCTAAAATGTTTCTCAATTATTCTGTCATAATTGGATAACACAGAAAATTGAATTTTTTCACTTACAAAATACTTACAGTTGACTTTTTATTTATAAAATTAGGAGAGTGTGTGTGTGTGTGTGTGTGTGTGTGTGTGTGTGTACAAACAATGATAAACTGGGCAGTGGTGCATACACCTTTAGTCCCAGCACTTGGGAGGATAAAGCAAGACAATCTCTGAGTTTGAGGTCAGTCTGGTCTACAGAGCTAGTTCCAGAGCAACTAGGGCTGTTACACAGATAATTCCTGTCTCGAAAAAAATAGCAAACAATGAAACAGAGATCACAGATTTAAAAGTAAACAATGAGAGTTATATGGGAGGATTTGGAAAAAGGAAAGAAAATGGGAAAATGATGCAATTCCATTACAAGATTGAATTTTGTAATATACAAAAAAGCAGATCATACACCAAAATGTAGGTCTAGTTTAAAAATATACAAAAATAATATATCTTGAATTTAATCTCTGAAGCATTAATAAAAGAAAGACTTTCTAAGTTTTGCAACCATAGATTTTATTGAAAAAGAGATAAACGTACTTTACGCCCTTTCTGGTAGATGAGGCTTCACTGGTGTTTCCACAGGCTCCTTCCTTGTCACAGGATGCTGGAAATATGAAATTTTCTTAAGAAAAAATAAGAGGACATCTGGAATCAATCAATTAACTGAAGAATATACTTATGAAAATTTGAGGTACACTGGTGCCATCTAGAGTTTCACATGAGTTTTAGAAGATTGTCAGCAGCAATGCTCAATAGACAAATCTTTTCTTTCATATGTGGTAAAGCAAAGAATACTGGAGAAAATGTTACTCATCCAGAAGAATGGAAATAAAAAAGAAATCTTATTTTAACAAGGAAAGCACACACCCAAATGATTATGATATTCTTAATGATCAATCCAGAAAAAAACATAAAGTGTAAAATTAGACAGACCTGGCAGAGGGCATTTAATTAGAAACATATGCATACATACATATAGTTATGTGTTTGTAACATCAAATAATGTTTCAAAGTGATCCGAATTTCAAGAAAATCAAGGAGGGATGTAGAGGACAATTTGGAGGAAGAAAGCATAGGAGCAAAGTACGCAATTTAATTATAATCGCAAAATTTAAAGAAATATTTTTTTGAAATTAAAAACAAAATTAAATTGCACCTTGACATACTTTCCTGATATTTATCTTTCCTTAGAGAGTCAGAGGAAAGGTACATTCATCCAGGATAGGACATGAATAAAGTTAAGAGAAAATTGATCTAAACTTTTGCTTGGTGACACAGTGAGCTTATTGGGGCTACATATAGAATTTAGGCGAATGTATCACCAAAAAGCTCAACCCATCAATAGCAATGACTTGGAACAACTGCAGAAATAGATTTTATCTGCCATGGTAACTAGCAGCTCCACTGAACAGACCCTACTGCCGCAATCATTACTTACTATGTGTATAAATGAGGCAACTTTAATAAGTCTTTTCAAACTAGTAAGTTCATGCACTTTTTTAGGAGTTTAAATAAATGCAGTTCCCTGAGTCCAGAAAACATGCTCCCCGAACCAAAGGCTTTAATTCACAGGAAATAGGTTCACAACAGAGAAAATGCAATGAACTGAGTTTTATAAGGAAAGACCAGGGTGGCAGATCGAGCACATCCAAGGCTCGTCTATTCAGTTACTACTTAAGTAAGGACCAGTTGAGAATAAGGCAAGGAAATAGTAAAGGGGCTTGATTCTTTGTATAATTTGAGGTCTTGAATGAGGTGAACATTTCAGTAAGATCGCCGCCTGTATGGACAAAATGATTGGTAGTGTTTTCTTATGTCACAATTATATTATTCAATCATTAACTACTCATTCGGTGGACCAGGATGACCTCAAATTCAGAGCTCTCCCTGCATCTGCCTCCCAAGTGTTGTGACTAAAGGTATGATCACCACTGCCCTGCCATAATAAATCCATAGCACTTCAAGTGTTACATAATTAAACACTTTATCAGTAAGCATAATACCATTATTAAATGAGGGAAAATCCAGTAAACCATATGTTCTCTAATACAGACCCCTCTCCTTGAAAAGTTTTCCATCACTATGTCTTCCGTCTCCCCACAGTGCATGCTCTGTACTGACCTCATGGTGTGATGCTACAGCATTTCTTTAGAACTTCCCACGTGAGCCACAGCATACACCTCTCTAAGCCATGAAAGTCACACAGCAGGTTGTTATACTAATGGGGAAAAGGACCTGCTGCGATATTTTTAATCATGCCCATGTATGATTACATAAGACTAACCAAATTAACTCTTATTAACTTTCTCACTAGCATATCATCCCTACTTAAAAATACACTAGAACTAATGGACTAGACCGTTTACAGTATGGTGTGAGTCATCAGAGAGCCTCAGGGTTGGCATTGTGGCTGTAGTAGAAGCTGTTGCCTCTCCATCGAACATACCTGACTGCTGTTGAAAGCCCAGGCTCTGCACATCATCCTCTTCCCACATCCCTTTTTAGAGAAGAGAGGAAAATCATGTTAATCTGGAAACATAATTGCCCACAATAAGGATAGGCATGATTGTCTTTACATATATTTCTTTATCATAGATGCCCTCTGTGAAGCTCTTGAAGCTTTAAAGCTTCCTAGAAGTCCTTTACTGCCGAATTAGGCTTTGTTTCAGTATCTTTCCTTAGGAACTTGGCCTCAACACAAATCTTAACAACTTTTCTTCCAGTACACAAGATAGCTGTCTTTCTCTGCTTATATAGTCTCCCATATCATACAAGCTGTAATACCACCGTGTAGACAATGCAAATGATTTTCAACCTTTCAAAGATCTTGCTGAACATAGGTTCATCAAAGCCACCAAATGTCCATGACACTGCACTTGCTGTACACGGTACTATCGACCTAATCACCTGGGCATGATACATAGCTTCTCTCACACTTAGTCCCTGCAGGACTGTAGTCCACCTGTAATCCTTTGGGTTCTGAGTTCCCTGGAGAATCCACTGTTGATGGACAAACATCCCTAATGGCTCACATGAGCCATTACATCAGAGAATGGTATCCTTTGTACTATAACAGATTAGGCATCTTGTCTCGGGGGGAATCAATAGCTATAATTCTCAATTGCTAGGCTACTACAGCCCTAACACTGATTTTGGGTGGCTCTTTGGAGCACACGTAAATAAGTCAGCCTGTGAGCGAGTCTTGTTTCTTGTTCATAACACCAGAATTTTATATATTGTATTATCCTCAATTCCCATGATCACACATATCTGATTCTAAATGCTACCTATGATTAAAGGTTGTTTCGCAGATTTTTCATTGTATCAAAGATAGTACTCACATGGAAAATTTTTTATTTTTATAGATCATGTGCTTCCTATTTGCTACATGACTCCTCCCATAGGTCTCAGTTTGGGGGATCCCTGACATTGTTCTATATTACTGCTATAATTTGTGGCCTCTTTACGTATGCTTGCAAAATCAAATCCTACACCTCCATTTCTCCACTTTTATCCAATTAGCTCACTCTGTCAAATGCCAATACAAAATCATAGCCTCGTATCCCTTTCTTGCTACAATTCACAGCTTTCACCCGCAGGTTCACTCCTACCATCTCACACTGGCCTATATCTCTCATTACCAGTAGTAGCATGCATGTTGCCTCTGCAGCTGTCCACAGAGAGTTATGCACCAGATGGGCCATCCCCAGAGCTGACACCATGTGCTCGCTAAACCATAAAGCCTGACACAGCATACAAAATTGAATAAAACCACTATAGTGTAATTTCACCAATAAATAACTCCGGGCAGTGTGGCTTCAACTTAGAGATTTGTCATTACATCCTTGTACAACCCAAGACTGGGCAACTACCCCCAAATACTATGTAGAGCCAACAGTCATGTGGATATGCTATACAAAGTGTGCTCTCTCATGCATTTGGATTCACCCATTTGTGTGGAAGAAACTCTAAATTTTTAATTGTTTAAATCTGTCAACTTACTGTTGTCTTCATGTTTATGCCATTTATTTGTAAGCAATGGTAAACTGAATGACTGATGTGTAAGAAAAAAGAGAAAAAAATGTTCTGCGGGGGTGAGGGACTTCCTGAGCAGGGGCATCTAGATTTGGCATGGTGGATAATCATAAAGGCTACGCTCATTTTCACTTCCAACACATCTAATCAGCAACTCAGACGTAAAATGATTTCATGTACTTCTGAAAGTAGATGCCACTAAATAAACTGCACTTAGAACAATGACAGTAAGAGGTTATTTTATAGTTCCTTACCACGTTAAGGTGTGAGAGGTAGTGTGTGTTTCACAGCTAATTTAACTTTGCATTTGTGAACTCCATACAAACATAATGCATTGGTGTTAACAATGATAGTTTGTGGATGTCTACATAGTAAACTTTATGATGTCCACTCACTTTAACAATTTTACTCAAGTGTCAACATTTTCTCCATTTTACACCTTATGAGGATATCACAAAGTACTTATGGCTAGTTATGTAACTTTTCCATTAAAAACAAGTGTTTTCAATGTTCATACAATACTTACATATACCACTGGTTACTAATAAGGATTTGATTTTTTGTAAAGATTGAGGAAAATAATTTAAACTTAGTCTGGATCCTCTTCTAAGCTCATACGGTTGTTGCTGTGTATCATTTACTGACCACTCAGGCCACTCAGGAAAATTTCCCTTGTGGATAATGGCAGTTATTTAAAGAACTGAGGCTACTACTTAACAGATACCTGAGAAACATACTCAAAGAAAATGACATTTTCAAAGTCACTCTTTGTTTCTGTTTGGTATCAAACTCATCAAAACCCTGATAAAGCAGGTCCACATGCCTAGAGGATATAAGTAAGACAAAATTAATAATCAAAATAAAAACTTATAAAATGCATAAAATATATTATGTATGGAAGTAGCATATGTGATAGTTAAAGAACAGGCTTGAATAGTAACTAATAATTACCAGCTTTTTGTCTCCATTTCTCATTGTCAGGGAGGGCCTTTTCAATACAGTTAGTGAAGAAAATAATAAGTATACATTTCCATCTCATAGATGTCTGCTGATTAAGGCAAATAATATAATCTACAATTCTTATTACTAAAAAACATTAAGTAGTTTAAAAAATATTCTTAGGTATAATAATGTCTGCAAACTAGGAAGATAAAATATAAATTTTAATCCAACTATTGGCATAAGTAATTAAGAATTAAAAAAAACAGTTTTTGAAAAGCAACTGACTTTATAATACCATAAGCTAAGAGTAGCAGTCTCCAGTGTGAGCTTCTCAGGATGGGAAGAGGAAGCACAGCAACATTCCTAAAATGAAGAAACACAGGAATTAATAGTATAAGAAAAAGACAAGATCTCCTGAGTAAATTGGAAGCACGGGGAAAAACATATAGCACTATGAAAACAATTAAAAAATGTAACTTCCTTGTTTGTGACTTACTTGGTTGCTACTTCTGTGCCTTGAACACTGTCAGGTGAAAGGAAAATATAAACTTTATCATGCTATAGTTAGGAATATAAGAAAGTACTTATTTTTGACAAGTTACCAAAAAAATAAAAACCTCAAAGTTGTTCAGTAATTCTGAATTAGTGCAGTTAAATTTCTTCTTAAAAGAAACTCCAGAACATATCTGAGACCTAAAATGATTGGATGATTTCAGAATTTTCTCTCCAGGCACTTGGCTTTTTCTTTAAATTATTTGTAAAAGTTATGATTACAATTCTTAGAAATAAGGGAGGGAATCGAGTGGGATAAATAACACTAAAGACCTTTAAGTCCTATAAGAACCAGTAGTAAAGAAGTTTCTTAAAATATAAATATATACGTACAGAGGAAGAACTTAAATGGAGCTGCACTGTAACGGGGTAGCAATGCCACTACCAGACACTGTAGGCAAACAAAAATCCAAAGTCAGCAGTAGGTTACCTTTCTTGGAGCTGTTGGCCTGTGAGGTCTCTTAGGTCCCCAAATGTTAGAGGCCATTGCCAATGGAATTAGTTACCCTCCCAAATTCTAGAGTAATACCCTGTAACTAAAGGCACCACATACTTGAATCATAGAACCTAGAAAAATGGAGATGATACAGACCTGGAAGTTTCATCCCTACTGAATGGTTTCCAAAGTGTTAGAGGAGAGAGTAATCATTAGTCTTATGTGGCTATGGGTCCTGCAAGCTACAGAAACAACCCGCCTGACAGGACATGCCCACTTGTACTACAATGGTATGGATGCCATAGGAATAAGCAGATGCTTTCTGATTGGATTGAGGTCCCGGAAGACAGGAAGAAACAGAATCCTGTGCTGACATGGGGATCAATAACCTTGGCTATTGGCCCTAGGCCCCAGGGAAGAACCCACAGCAACTGCTCTGATAATGGTACATGTCATCAATCTCCTAACTACTTCTTGTTAACCCACAGATGAGTGCATTACCAAGACCTTGGCAGAGGAGCTTCTCTTTGCAGTAAAAAGCAATTAATTCAGAAGCCTACAACCAATCAGGGTGCAGAGAATGAGTGACTGAGCTTGCTGAACATGCTGAACATGGGGCATCACACAGTCCTCCTCCCAAGACTCAGTGACCATTGCAGACGAGGGAAGAGAAAGCCTATAAGGACCAGAAGAGAGAGAAGACCACAAGGAAACAGTTTTCTCTAGACACAAGAGGAAATTTGCATGTATAAACTCACAGTGGTTGTGACAACGTGCACAAAACCTGTGCACGTTTGACTCAGACAAAATTTTAGCCAAGATTTTTGTAAAAGGGAGATGGGAATGAAGTCCCACACCTAGCTGAGGAGCCATTGGTAACTGACAGTATCAGGGGGTAAGAGTGAGCTTTCTTTAAAGATGTGGCCCCGGGATCTAACGTGTTGCACTGGATGACCACACAGCTGAGCCTATAGGCAGTACTAATGGGACTAGAATTTTTTTTTTTTGAGACAGGGTTTCTCTGTGGTTTTGGAGCCTGTCCTGGAACTAGCTCTGTAGACCAGGCTGGTCTCGAACTCACAGAGATCCGCCTGCCTCTGCCTCCCGAGTGCTGGGATTAAAGGCGCGCGCCACCACTGCCCGGCTAGAATTTTTTTTTTTTAATGAGGACACGAAATTGAATGAAAAGAGAATAAGGAAGCGGATCTAGGAGAAGACAGGGAAGGAAATGGATACTATTGGAATATAATATATGACACTCTCAAAGAATTAATAAAATACATTTTTATCAAAAAAAGAAAAGCAACTGATTTTATAATACCATAGGATAAGAGAAATGGTCTCCAGTGTGAGCTTCTCAGGATTGGAAGAGTAAGCGCGGCTTTATGGCTTGAACTACTACCTCGCCGAGCAGCAGTCAGACACCGTATCAGAAATACGCAACATTCCTAAAATGAAAAAACACAGGGAAAAATTAGTATAAGAATACTTAAAGCTACAAATATTCATTGAAGATTATTAATAAAACCAATTTATTTTTAATGTCACAATTCATAGTCTTAAATCAGGAATTATCAAAGCTATTAGAGAATAAGAGTATCCCTATCCAAAGACAGGTATCTTACTTTTCATTCCAAGGACAAACTTATCTAAACTTCACAAGGAACTGCCATAATATAGTCAACATTAACACAATATCAAATAAAGAAAATGAACAATGGAAGTGTTGAACTTTTGCTCTGTTTCAAAACTTAGGACAAATTAGTTTCACTGAAGACATTTGGAAATGGTATATAGTTAAACTAGATTGGTGAAATAAAACTATGTACCAAATTAAGCACTTAAATAGCAGTCGTGTATATGATTAAGGCTGTGTGGGGATGCAGCAATATATGCAGAGGTGTACAGATGCTAGGTCAATATCCAATTTTTCATCAGTCCAGTTCTGCTTGTTTTGAGACAGTACCTGACACTGAGCCTAGAGTTCAGAAGCTTAGGAGATTGTCACATCATTCTGGGATAACAGAGGCACACAATCTTGCTCTGTTTGTCTATTCATTTGTTTCCATAAGTGCTAAGGAGCCAACACCATATCTCCCATGAAAAAGATTATACAAGTCGGCAATCTTCCTAGCTTAAAACACTTATATTTAATGCCAATGACTCTCAAACACTTCTGAGATTCGCAGTAGACAAAATAATTCGCAAAATTATGGGAACAAGTTGAAACAACATGAAAATTGAATTTCTGACTCAACAGCGAACATAACCGATTAAAATTGATCCTATACCAACTTATACATAAATTAGAGGATTGAACAGCAATAACTTATGAGTTAATTTTATAGCACTATTGAAAAATGATTAATAACATGAGGCAGGAATTGCTGAAAGAAAAGAACACATCGTAGTAAACACAAAATATGCATTTTGTAAAATGAATGATACACTCAAACAGGCAGGAGTTCACAAATATTGAACTCTGGAGGAATGGTGTTTGCTAGAGAGGTAAAGTGAAGAGAGGGAACTGAGATCAAAGAAAGGCAGTACGCACATATGCCCTATGTGTTCAGGTACACTGATACATGCCTCTTCAAGGACTTCCTCCACTACCTAAATCCTCACTGTAATCACTGTCATGGATCAGGAATACCAACAAAGTGATAACACAGAAAACAACAACCACTGTACAAAAAGAGTAAAAAAATCAAGAGAAGCTTAAAGAAAAATCAACAATAGACCCTGACATAACTTATTGAAAAAGACAGCACAACACAATCAGTAGAATCAAGTCTTTTCCGATCACATTGGATAAGTCCACTGAACTGATCAGGAAATATAAAATATTCTACTATATAAGTAATGCTTTTAATAGACATTACTCAAAGCAGTTCTATGAGGATTGAAGAAGTAAAATTTCAAAACTAAATAGGAACACTGAGGACAGTAACAATTGACAAGAGAATCATTATTTTATATTTACTCCCAAATATATTTATATATATTTATAATATATATATGTATACTTTATAATACATATATTATGAGTGTAAATATATGTGTATATGTTTATATAAAATTATACACAATTTGGAAGATAATTTGCCCACCAGAAACCATGAATATCTAAGCAAAACTCCAGAGCCAGTCAGGATAATACTACTTTTGAGTCATTGGTAAAGGGAGTCCAGTGAACTAGCACAAGAGTATAGTCTATTGCACTTGGTTGCCTCCAAGAAGTGGCAGCAAGGCTCCTATTGCTGAAATCACTGCATCTTAGATTTGGGTCTCTGAGAATTTGAACTGAAACCTCATAAAAGCCTGGTCCCTGAGGACTAGCTTTTATTTTCATAATCCAAGAAGAGTTTGTAAAAGCTGTTAGCGAGTAAAGTCATCAACTATCCAGCACAGTTATGATGTACTTGAATGACCATGACCTGCTTGGCAAACTATCACTATTGGTTCCGTCGTGCTCTTATATATTTTCAATGACTAGTACCTACCTATTTGAACTTAAAGCCTGGGTAACAAGAGGTAAATGATGAAGCTATAACCCAGCTAACTTCATAAGGGTAGTGAGTCCTTGAAACATAGAGGAACTTAGGGAACCAATTTCATAACTCATTATAATCCCTAACTGAATTATGAAGTCTTATCCTTACATGAACAGATTAATGTAGGAATAGTAAATAGATCAGCAGGTTGTATTTGCACACAAATGCATATATGTGTTTGTATGTGTGTGTGTGTGTGTGTATACATGTTTGCATATAACAATAGTAATAATGAAGAGCAGTGGTTCTCAACCTTCCTAAGGTTTTGGCACCTTAATTCATTTCCTCATGTTATGGTGTCCAGCCCCTACTATAAAATCACTTTGATTGCTACTTCATAACTATAATTTTGATGCTGTTCTGAATCATAATGTAAATATCTGTGCTTTCCAATGGTCTTAGGCAACCCCTGTGAAAGGATCATTTGATCCGCAAATGGGTCGTAACCCACAGGTTGAAACCTGTTCATGAAGAGGTCATGAATTTGAGAATGGAGAGCTGAGTACACAGAATGCATTGGAGAGACAGAGATGAAAAATTATGTATATACTCTAGTCTCTTATAAAATTCTCAATTTTCTTAAATAAAGAAAAATGATAAAGGGACCTAAAATATAGGGTTTCAGCAGAAGAAAGAAGAGAATACGATAGGAGAATTAAGATAAAAAAAAATACTAAAACATTGTGTAAATACATAAAAATTATTTTTAAGAAAGCTAAATAAAAGAAAACAAAGCCCAGCAAACTGGTCATATACAGATCTGACATGTAATGGATTTGAATGAAAAAAAAAACATACCTACGACGCTGAAAAGGCTCAGGACTTTCCCAGTGGTTATAAAGGAGAAGATTCAGGTGGATGTTACTTCACCGAGCATTGACTGGATGTTGAACTCAGGCAAATTATTCAAGAAAAGGAACAGTGGGTCGACATTCTATTACCTATGACAAGGAAGACAAATGATTTCTAGTGGGAAAGAAATAACAGGAAATGCACAAATATATCCAGGTTTTAAAATATAGCCAACAAATCTGAAAATACATGAGTATAAAATTTCAGCCGAAGAAGGAGAGAGAGCACGAGCAAGGGACTCAGGACCGCGAGGGGTGCACCCACACACTGAGACAATGGGGATGTTCTTTCAGGAACTCACCAAGGCCAGCTGGACTGGGTCTGAAAAAGCATGGGATAAAACCGGACTCGCTGAACATAGCGGACAATGAGGACTGCTGAGAAGTCAAGAAAAATGGCACTGGGTTTTGATTCTACTGCACATACTGGCTTTGTAGGAGCCTAGGCTGTTTGGATGCTCACCTTACTAGACCTGGATGGAGGTGGGAGGTCCTTGGACTCCCCACAGGGCAGGGAACCCGGTATGCTCTTTGGGCTGATGAGAGAGGGAGAGTTGATTGGGGGAGAGGGAGGGATATGGGAGGCGGTGGCGGGGAAGAGACAGAAATCTTTAATAAATAAATTAATAATAATAAAAAGAAAATAACTTAAAAAATAAAATTAAACTACAAAAAAAACAATTTGAACCCTTTTAAATGTTAATAAGTGTATATAAAAGGAGTTCAGCTGGCAACAATGACCCCAGAGCTGTGAATTATAAGGGAAGGAATATCCAAAGATCCCACCTCTCATCTGCTATACCCATTTGTACAAACAGTTGAGCAAGAGTATATTTCTATTTTACAACTTCTCACTGTCATATTATGTGCAGAAAAATCAAACTACTAAAATGTGAGTTTATAAATTCTATTTTTCTATGTAAGTCTTAAATATGATTTTCACACACTCATATTTTAAATCCTTACTTTTATCATACTTAGCCTACCTGGAATGTTCAAACTCTATTACTCCTAGTTTGTAGGAGGGTTATTCCAGGCTTACTTCCCAATGTGTTTAACAGCCTAGTTTACAGAAGATGCACAATATTTAGTAAATATAAATAAATCACACTGTTGAAAAATGAAAAAAAAATTCAGCTGAATTTACACATAGGAAACTAACAATGGAAAATGAAAGGCAGAAAACACTTCATCGTACAATACCACCAGCTTGGTGTGTGGTTTGTATCTTCAATGAAAGATACACAGGAGACAGGCAAGAAGTCCCTCCTCTGTGCCTGAGTCTGAGATTATCATGAGCATCATGGTAAGACCCTGCATCAGCATAAAATAAGGAAATAAAATGTTTAGAAATAAACAATAATTGTAAAATATATACACTTAAGCAGTAAATCATTTTCAGATGATTAGTAAGATCACTATGAGGTTTAGAATATCCCAAATTCCTAGACAAGAAATCTTAACATTATTATGAATTAAGCCTGAACAGATAATAGGTGCAGTGGTTATGTAAGTTCCTATATATGTTATTATTTTGTGCTAATGATAAAAATAATTGTAAAATTTGTACAGAACCACAAGAAAGCTAGTTTCAATTAAATTATTATGAAGATACGATACAAATAACATTAGAACACTCCACTCACACTACTTTGTTTCTATGTTTACACTGAAAATAGATTCTTCTCTCATACCAATTTATCCCTACCAAGTTTGCACACTTCTCAGGCCCAGCCCCCACCTCCCTTGTCCCCTCAGAAAAGAGAAGGGCTCAAAGAGACAACAACAAAACTTACAAAATAAGATACAACCCGGCAAGGGAAAAGGCCTTCATATAAAGGTAGGACAAGGCAGCTTAACAGGAGAAAGAGTCCCAAGAGTGGGACTCAGATATGGAAGCAGGGAAGACAATATCTTAATTAAGGGAGGCATTGTGGGGTTGGCAAGATCTAGAGGGGTTCCCAGGTATCCATGGGGATGTCCCCAGCTAGGACCCTGGGCAGTGGAGGAGAGGGTGCCTAAACTGGCTTTGTCCTGTAGTCAGACTGATGACTATCTTGAATATCACCATAGAACCTTCGTCCAGCGACAGATGGAGATAGAGACAGAGACCCACATCAGAGCACTGGACTGAGCTCCCAAGGTCCAGTTGAAGAACAGAAAGAGCGAAAATATGAGCTGTTTCTCAGTGTGAAGCTCCTAGCTGCAAGTCAAATCTCTAAAATCTACGTTGCTCCAATGAGTCTAGCTTCTCACACATGACAAGCAGAAGAGGATAGAAACTCCTGCTTAGTTACCGTGAGACCTCCTGGAATCCTGCATGCATGTTTGCTCCAAAGTCAGGAGGAAATAGAAACTTTTGAGTAAAGCTGTGGACACCAATAAGGGATATGTCCGCACCCTCCCTTTTCTCTCCTGTCTCTAGTCTTATTACTATTGTTCCTACAACAATCCATATCTCATCAAAACCTTACCCTTACCTCATTCATCAGTCTAAATCATCCTGTCTGTAATGCAAACTCCTTGCTCTACAATCTGTGATGGGATACTTCTCTTGTTGGAAGACCTTTGTTGCTTTGTCTCTACTGGCTCACTAAACCATCTTTCCTGATGCTAAACCCTATTTTTCTCAGTTGGTACTCATCTTTCAAAAATATTTTTATTCAGTATCAATATATAAATATTCAGCTTTGAAAAATCTACCCACGATTTCCTAATCAAAAATTTCCTCTCTTAGCCCTACTATCATCATATCATCACTTATTGCATCTTCATGTATTCTCTCTCTTTTTTATACCAATTCCATTTGTATGTGTGTGCACGAATATGGGACAACCTATGACAAAATGAACAGTCTCCCACTCAATGTCCCTAAAGGAATTTGATTACCTTGTATCTCAGACGGCAATCAAGTGTTAATACACACTCAGAGGTGGAACTTCATTAGATCTTCCTTCACCTGTGGTGGGACATTAGTTGGATATTTTAGAAGCCTTGTTTGTGCATGAACTCTTAGTTCTTGAGAGTCCATTTGTTCAGCATTTCTTTCACCATCACAAATAATGTTATGATGCAGATGTCTACTTCCTCTGGCTCGTTTTAGACAGTGTATCTCAGTTCAGTTAATTGCAAACATCTAAGTAGTATAGCCTGGCTGGCTGACAGTATTCAGCGATCAGACTATCATTTCCCCTCATGTCCTGGAAATGCTTGCTCAAACCATTACACCTGTCTTTTTATATTGGATATTGGATAAAAATGAAATTTGGGCATTCATATCTGTAATGCAAGCACTTTTCCGACTGAGCCACCTCCCCAGATCTACACTGACATAAAATGAGAGACAGTATACTGAATATTATACATAAACCACAATGCCAGTCACTCTATGGAAATCTCCAGCCTTTTCCGACAACATCTCAGCTCCTCCCCTCTAAGATCCTCCTCATGTTTCAATTTTAGTGCTCTGAATGCCAGACTGAAATCTAAGGAAATAGAGACGTATCTGTGCTGTTCCCCTATTAGTCCCACATATACAATAAAACAAGAGCAACACAATTCGCTCTACCATACATTAAACCTCTGAACCAATATTTTGTCAAA
The DNA here is from genome assembly GCF_018167655.1 of Microtus oregoni. NCBI lineage: Eukaryota > Metazoa > Chordata > Mammalia > Rodentia > Cricetidae > Microtus > Microtus oregoni. Next base: position 35,967,084 of record NW_024543059.1, read on the forward strand.
ACTTTCAAGTAGCTTCATTCAATTCTCCAATGAAGTCCATTTTAGAACACATAGTGGTATTAAAGTGAAAATGAGAGTCTCCTATTTCATTCAGCTTTGTATTTGGTTGGCAGCTTACTACCATGGCATGATAATATAAACAGTGCAGCTAACCATGTTACATAAATTCTAGAGAAACTTCTTGATTTTACCAGCTTTCCTCAAGTGTCATCATTTCGAAAAGCTTAGCCCTTACTAGGATATTGGTGGCTTCATGGTATAAACCAGTGATGGAGGAAGGTCATTGGCTAATAAAGGAACTGCCTTGGCCCATTTTATTGGTTAGAGGATAGGTGGGAGGAGTAAACAGAACAAAATGCTGGGAGGAAGAGGAAGTGAGCTCAGAGACTCGAAAGCTCTCCTCTCAGGAGCAGACGCCTGAGAGAGACGCCATGCCCCGCTCCAGGGATGAAGCTCTGACCCAGGATGGACATAGGCTAGAATCTTCCTGGTAAGCGCACCTTTGGGGTGCCATACACAGATGATTAGAAATGGGCTAAATTAATATGTGAGAATTAGCCTAGAAGAGAATGGGCCAAGCAGTGCTTAAAAGAATACAGTGTCCGTGTAATTATTTCGGGGCATAAGCTAAGCTAGCCGAGCAGGCGGCCGGGGTGCTGGGAACGCAGCCCCGCCGCCCCTATTACTACAAACCAGCATTCAAATAGTTTATTATTATATTTATGGTAGGTAATACAGACTTAAACCATACCAATGGAGAAAATTTATGTTCGATATAGTTAGATATGCTAAACCTAGCCAAACACCCATAGCTAATGAAGCTATAAACCCTGCAAGAAAACATACTGTTGTCAATTTTCTAAACCAGTATAATTTCTATTAGCATTTTCAATAGCTATTCTTAGACCCACTGATAAGTATAACTCTCACCCTCATCAAAAAAGTTTCACTTTGTAACAGATAGGAACTATTATAGAAACACGCAACTAGTCGAAAGAAACAGAGCAACTGACAGTGAGGTGACTAATCTTAGCTGTGAAACAAAAAAAAGTCATTCTGAACCCAAGATGAACCCAAGACATAGAGAATGTTGCAGAAAGGGGTCAGAAAGACTCGCATCCAGTGGAATGGGCTGTCCGCTAGGAGAAACAATCTTCTACATACAGTCAGGCAACCATTCCCATGAAATATCAACAATAAGGATACCAAAAGCAGATCGGCACCATCACTACACAAGTTGATATTCCAATGTGTACTATAAAAATATCACAAGGTCCCACACTTAAGAGCTACAAGGAATTAGTGAATGATAATCAGTCTTCTCCACTGATAGAACTGTTAATAGGTCCTCTGACCACAGTGACTATTTGGGATCCTGTTGGTCCCAATATAATGCAATATAATACAGGAGTCAACACTCCAGCTAGGTATCTTTCACCGTCAAATAAAACCTTAAGTGTCAGGAATTGGTTATTTTTGTTGAGTTGTTGGCCAATGGGATACCAAAAAGAGCTTATGCAAATATCATTAGCTATCCCTAAATACATGTACATATGAGCACCATCTAAGGAACTTAACACTTGCTAGCTTGATATCCATAATAACATGTATGTAGCAATAATAATCAAATGAAGAGGTCATTAACTGAGAGCTAGTTGGACAGACATTGAAAGAACCAGTGATGTGTGTAAATTATCTGAATATAGTACTTATATATGAACATTTCAAAAAATTTTAGAAGCTCCATATATATATATATATATATATATATATATATATATATATAGCTTCTAAATATATATATATGGAATACAAAGGTAGTCACCATAAAAGAGAAGAGGCAATATCCCAACTAGATATCTTACACCACAAAATAAAAAAAAACCTCTAGTGCTGGAGTGAGTTGTTTTTTGTGGAGTTTTGGCCAACAGTGATTCTATAGATACCTCCAAGAAAGCTATTGCCAAGGATATTAGGTTATTCCCTAAACCTGAAAGTAACGGCACAATTTTGTTGATAGATACTACTTACTTATGTCATCAAACACGGAGAAATTGGGCTAATACCCAACTAGAAGCTTTATCCTTAATGTTCATAGAGCTGGAAGGTACTCTCCATGCTGGGAGAGGAACAAACAAATAACCATTATCACTCAGCAATAAACTTTGCAACCTACAATCGTGACATGCCTGCACAATATACAGGTGTAATAGTGGCACCAATATTATTGGAGTAATCGCCCCCCTCACTTCGATTGGACTTCTAGCCCACTCCATAGAATCAACCCCATACCTGACACTGTTAATATGTTACAAGAACCTCAGGATAGATAGATCATGGACCTTGAGGGAAACCACTATTATCCTGCAAAAGGAACAAAACAGTAAAATGATTCCAAGTGGAATATTGCTATACCCATAGAGCATATAGATCAGTGTATCACTTAACTCTCATCAGAGGAGCTTCTTCTTGTGGTAGATAAGAAATAGCCCAGAGACTCACAATGGGACAATATACAGAGATGAGACTTGGGAGCACTTCATCCTGCATGAGATCTCATCATGAGCCATCTCCCCTCCAGCCTCATGGATCTATGGGTAAGGAGAAGTGGAAAGACCTGAAAAGCAAAAAACAGGATGAAGTCTCTTCCACACACAACAGAAACAATGAACATTTGGCCTCACAGACTGTTACAGAATGCACAAGACTTCACAGGTTCAAACCAGGCAAAAAATCTCAGCAGCAGCCAAGGGAAATGGAAATAAAGTCCAACCTGCAACAATATATATATGTGTGTGTGTGTGTGTGTGTGTGTGTGTGTGTGTGTGTCTGTGTGTAAGTGTGTGTGTGTGTGTGTGTGTAGTTGATACATAGTGGCAAAAGCAAAAACAGTAAAAATTGGAACAAAGATACATTGCAAATAATTCAAGTTAAGAAATTTTAATATAACGTGCAGACTCCAAAGGGGCAGTGAACCAAAATCAGGGCTTAATTTTGATATAACAATGTTTACCAATGAGATATAGAAAATAGGGTGGCAATCCTGAGCATCCGAGTAGTTAGCCTGTAGACACCCCTAGGGAGCAGGATACACTCAGCACCTTTTTCTTTTCCTATCTTCTCTGGGCTACAAAAAGTTTCTCATTGTCACTGCAGTCCATTGCAAGTACTATTAAGTGCTAACAGCCAAAGTAACAACCACCATAAAATGATCACACAACGGAAACTACGAGCAACAACAATAACAGAGAATCCTGAGCACATAACTCAATCCATGAAATATGACATTTGAAAATCACACAGATGAGAGCAAATGACTACCCTGAATACATTAATGCTTTAGCACTGTAAAGTTAAAAGAGGAATGAATATCTTACCTACATAAATGATTCCCTGAAGAGATACGTCTCCAAAGTAGTTTTACAAGGACACAAAAAGAGAATCAAAACAAATCAGCATTTTTTAGCTTTGGGGAAGCACAAATCTAAACAATCTTGAGATAGAACAACTCTAAGGGGCATACAGCTATGTGAAGTAAACTGGGGAAATACCTTTCAGAAAAGCAATTGAGGAATAAAGGTTGAAATGTTAAGTCTCAGAACACTGTATTCTGAGGCTTTCTGATATTTTGTTTTCTTTTGTTTTGTTTTAGAATTTCATGTGTGGGAACTCTATTTATATTGTGTGTAGCCTTCCCTCTGTCTCCCAACTTCTCTGATGCACCCCACCCTCTCATAAAAACTCATGGCATCATCTCCAGGGTGAATAAAACCTGATCTTGAATATTTAACCCATGCACCACTAACTTGTGTCTCTGCTGGGGAAGATAGATTGAGATCCGCTAAGCATGTTTTCCTGAAGGCTCAGTTGGTCAGGTCCCTTCGGGCTTCTATGATGGTTTGGAGTTTAGTTCCATGTTGAAGTGTGATGATTCACTAGAAAAAAAAATCAGGAGAAATAGTTTGTTTTTATTTACAGTTCCAAGTTACATCCCATCATTAGGGAACTCACAGTGGCAGGCAAGGGCTTGAGGCAGCTGATCTCATCGTATCCATGGGCATGAAGCAGAGAGCTTGTCCAGTTGTTTTCTAGAGAGAGAGAAAAAAATGGTTTAAATTTGGGTGGGCTAAAAATGGAGAAAGAGTTTGGTAAAAGATGGGGGAAGGGAAACAATGATCAGAATATATTCAATAAAAATATTTTCAATATGAAAAGGAGAGAGTAATAAATGCATTTATACTAGTGCTCAGCCTGCTGTCATTTTACACAATCTAGGGTCTTCTGCCTAGAGGATGTTCCTGCCTACAATTAAGATGGGTCTTTGAATATCAACTAATATAACCAACATAACCCCTCACAGATATTTTCCAAGGGTTTGCCTCCAAAATGATTTGAGATTCAGTTAAGTTAACAATTAACACTGAACAATCACAATGAGAATGTAGATTGTTCATATTTTAACTTAGAAAGTATTTTTTTGAAAACACAGTAATTTCCCTTTACAAACTTTTGATAAACAAAACACAGACTAAAGACTTTCAACAAGGTTTTAAACAATGCCAGTGTCACCTAATAACAAAATGCCACAAATATGACATAACATTAGAGACAAATATGAAATAAGAACACAGAAAGGAGACTGAAAGAACAGCTCAGTAGTTAAGATCATCATCTGCTCATTTAGAGAACCCAGGTTTGTTTTCCAACACCCACATAGTAACTCACAAATATCTATAACCTCAGGTCCAAGAGATCTCACACCGTTTTCTGACCTCGGAAGACACCAGGCAGGTACTCAAAGACATACCTGTAAGCAAAATATGCACAAACAAAAAATTAAAAATAAATTTAAAAAATACAGAGGAAAAATACTGTTCCAACAAAGATGTCAAAAGAGGAGCAAGAGTAAGCATAGGAACGATGGTTTCATGAGTCGCAAATATTCAATTAAGATTTAGAAGATAGTGGTGGCGCACGCCTTTAATCCCAGCACTCAAGAGGCAGAGGCAGGTGGATCTCTGTGAGTTCAAGGCCAGCCTGGTCTACAAGAGCTGGTTCCAGGATAGACTCCAAAGCTGCAGAGAAACCCTGTATCAGATAAAAAGGAGATAGTTAATGTGTTATATTACACACATATAAATTGATTTTTAAAATGAGTAGTTATCTGAATGGCAGGGGATTTCACAAATCCAACATTGATTCACAATAAACCATAATGTAGAAAATGAAATTCGTTAAAGCAAAACGGCATTAGAAAAAAATCACACACATCACTGTATCTTCAAAGGCTCAAGTTTTTAGACTAAAAAATAAACAGATGTGCACTCCCTGTATGCTTATACCCAACATGTGTCTCAAGATTACTCACATGTAATACACACGCTTAATAAAACATCAATAAAAACAAACGAAAGACATGTCTTTCAATCCACCAGTTAGGTCCTGAAGTGTAATTTTTTAACATTTAAGTGAAATACATAGAATCATATGTTTGTTTTATTAAAAAGGATTTGCTCAAGGTTAGAAATAAAACTAAACTGAGGAAACAGCCAAGGCAGTAAAGTGCTTGCTACAACAGCATTGTAGAACTGCTCTCAATACCTATAATCTATATTTTTAAAAAAAATGCATCATTAATGACAACAAAACATAAGCATATGCATTTATAATTTATAACATGCAAAGTCAAGACAGTCATATACCTGATGTTCCTCAGCTGGTAAATCAGTCTAATCTGTGAGATGTGGGTCCCAGTGAGACACCCTGTCAAAACAAACAAGCAAAAACACCAAGGTGTCTATATTTAGTGAGGTGACTCAAAATTTAGGAGCACTAGTTGCTTTTCCAGAAGACCTGGTTTCTTTTTTTTTTTTTCATTCAAAAATGTACACTTCCTCCCCTCCTCCCATTCCCCTCCCACTCCCTCACTCACCTCCCTTCCTCCCCCTCCCTCCTTAAGAGAGGGCAGGGTACCCTGCCCTTTGGGAAGTCCAAGGCCCTCCTCCCTCCATCCAGGCCTAGGAAGGTGTGCATCCAAATAGACTAGGGTCCCAAAAAGGCAGTACATGCAGTAGAAACTGGTCCCAGTGCTATTATCGATAACTTCTCAGTCTGCCCCCATTGGCAGCCACATTCAGAGAGGCTGGTTTGATCACATGCTCTTTTAGTCCTGATCCAGTTGGATTTGGTGAGCTCCCATTAGATCAGGCACACCGTCTCAGCAGGTGGACGAACCCCTCAAGGTCCTGACTTCCTTGCTCATCTTCTCCCTCCTTCTGCTCTTCAAATGGACCTTGGGAGGTTAGTCTGTTGCTCTGATGAGGGTCTCTGTCACTACCTCCATCCCTCGCCTGATGAAGATTCTATGGTGATATTCGGGATAATCATCAGTGTGATAGTGGGGCAAGGCCAATTCGGGCACCCTCTCCTCTTGGGCAGCAGAGAAAACCTGGTTTCAATTCCCAGGAAGGATGTGGTAACTCAGGCATCAGTGACTCTGTTTCTAGGAGAAACGGTGCCCTCTTCTGGCCTCAGTAGGTACCAGGCACAAAAGAGTTGCATACACACATATATTGGCAAAATGGCTGTTTACATAGAGTAAAATCTATTAAATTTAAAACAAAAACAAGGAGTCTGCCACTTGAAATACAATACCATAGGTTAATCTCTGATGTCTACTGGTACATGAACACATGTTGGTCATGAAGACACACACAAACACACAGACAAACACAAACAAAAAAGAACAAAACTTACTACTCCAAAGAAAATAAATGAGACAAAGATGCCAAAACTTAGCATTCCTACTATACCTTGTACTGAAGCTTGCCATCAGGGTAACCCATGATTATCTCTTCTATGTCTTCTCCACGTCACAGTTAAGATAAACTGCATCTATTTGCAAAGGACATATTCTTCTGAGTCAAAAGAAAATCTGGGGGCTGGAAGATGGCTCAGCAGCTAAGAGCACTTCACACTCATGCAGACAAACCAAGTTGCAGGCCTAACACTAGCATTAGGCAGCTTAAAACTGGGTCCAATTCTATCTCCAGGACATCGGATCCCCACTTCTGACCTCGGATACAATCCACTCTCATGTTCACATACTCACACATGAATACACAAACAGGCACATAAATAAAAAGCAACCAAAAAGCGAGTAGGAGATCACATCCACAAACATAGTATTAGAAATAAAAATGAGTTCATTGAAGAACCAGTGTACGTGATAACATAAGATTTCAATTGGATTTCATAGCTAAAAATTAACAGCTGGGAAATGAAAGTCAGGTAGCAATTAGATTTACCACTCCATCACCGAGGTATGGCCATCTGTGTCCACAGTCCATGCCACTGTAGGATAGGAGCAGCATTTCTGCAGAGTATGAGAACAGCAGCAATTACACAGTGATGCATTACTTTTTTTTTATGTCGTTTTATGTTTAGAGAAGCAATAGTAATAAACAAAATAACATAGAAAGTAGAATATTTAGCAATAAAAATGTTCAAATGAAAAGAAAGCATGGAAAAGAAGAGGGATGGACACAGAAAAGTAAGAGAAAAGAAACTAAATGAATACTTATAGGCTATGTACACTTAAAGCTATTTACATTTTGTGGGGGAAAAATAAAATAGGACTATACAAATTTTTAATTTCCCCAGGTTCATTGACTGTAAAGCTAAATATTGTTAATATGACATCAATTTCTGGAGGAGTTCGAATTAAGTAAAGGTCCAACACAAACCCTAGATACTTTACTGTTTTCACTGGAATGTATACTACAGTACTTAAATTTTTATGGAAATGCACACAGCTATCATGTACATTCAAAACAATCAAACAATCCTGAAAACAAAAGAAATTTGAACTGCTTGACACATACTTCTTCCTTTCAAAACCCGTGACAAACTGGTAGTGGTTACAACATTTCGATGCTGTCTATGGTCAGATTTGTAGATTAGTGAAATAAAATTCAGCACTCAAAATTAGTACTTATTTTTCTAATCAAGGAACACGTTGTTGAAGGATACCCAGCAGACAGATGGACTTATCCTGTAGGACGGCACATACTTGATAGCTGTGTCTCCTCACATCCTCCCCTGTATTACTTCAATTCTCCCATGTTCTTCCTGTGATAAACTATAAACTAAAATAAATAATTAACACCTAAAATATCAGCAACAAAACAAACAAAAGTGATAACAGAAACAAAATAGAGAGTGAAGAAGGAAAATACAGCTCAATCAATGAAGCAAAAAATAGTCTTTAAATAGCTGACATATATATATATATATATATATATATATATATTTTCCTAAATATATAAAATACATTGCAACCCTGAAGTTAAAAGAGAAATATCCTAATGAAAATTAAGTATTTAAAAAGGCATTTCTCCATAGTAGTTATAGGAATATCCTATAAGCATATTAAAACTTCCAGTACTTTCCACTCTTAGCAATTACTAAGAACCATGAAATGCACTTTATAATACAAGAGACATAGTATTAAATAATATAGTCAAGAATCAAGTTGGAGAAACTCAGAACACTGCATAATCTCATTTATGTGACACTGTGAAAGGGGGAGGTGGTAAACTAATACAATTTTCAGTAACTACAATGTGCTGGGGTCACAGTCAGGTTGAACAGGTGAGATGCACATAATTTTATGTGGCAGTGAAAATAATTTGTATGGTAATGTTCTGGAAAAATCTACACAGTTTATAGCATAAAAGATAAGCCTACACACTCTCTAAATTAAACAGTAAGTTGACTTTCCCTAAGGAGTAATATGGGAGAAACAATATAACTCTTTTATGATTTCATGAGAGATCCTGATTTATGAAAGTAGTGGAGAAAGGGGATCTGATCCAGGCAGCATAGGAAGTAAGTGAAGATTCCAACCCCAAAAGGGAGTGTATCTGAGAACACTGTATTTAGTTGATAACATTGCCTCCTCAGTACAAACTTCTGATTCTGCCACCACTGCATGTATCTTTGGCTTGATATTTCAAGTAAATGAATATATGTTATGTAACTGGATTTGATCAGACATGAGGTCACATTTTTACATAGTTGTGGATACAAATATACTTGGTGTTAATTTTTTTCTTCTCTAATAGAATCTTCATTGAAAGAAACTGTTAGTCTATACAGAAATGATGGATCTTACGCTTTGGCAGAGAACAAACACAATTAGCATAGGTTCCCTTGTAGCATCAGGAATTCAAACAAAGTCTAAATGTTAGGATGCAGGTTAGAAAAAAAAAAGGACCTAAATTCCTACCTGATTTTTTTCATCCTATGAAATCCAAAAGGAATAATTTAATCAAATAGCATATTTTAGAAACCGAATTAAACAACGATAATGTAGTTTTTCAAGGGAATACTGTTAGTTGAATAAGTTGCATAACAGAAACATGCAAAAATAACAAGGTACGCATCAAACCCCAAGCACAACCTTTGCTTTAGGACATGCAGAAATAGATCCTTTAAATAGCCAGATATTATTCTTTAGCAACATTAGAGAAAAGTATACCCATATATGGCAATTCTTTCCGTTTGCAAAATTTTTTGAGAATAATCGAACAATAAAAACACAGTTTCTCATAGTATTGCTTGATAAGGGAAACGGAGGAGAAATACGAAAGAAGAAAAACGTCAAATTTCATGTTACGATTTCGAGGCCCAGGGAAAACCACGAAGATGTTCTGCGTACACCGCATAGTACAAAGCAAGAGAGAGCAAATGACAATGGAGAGCCCAGCAAAGAGTGCCCATGGCGCAGGGCCTTTCCACCCACCCTCCTACAGCGAATCCCTCTGGCTACCCACCATGGGTTGCAGTCCAGGGATCTCAAGGCTTACCTCCTGCCAATGTTTTCACCCCAAAGAGAGGCCGACCTTGTTGGTTAAGACCCTCCGTTTCTTTCTCTGCGCAGCTGCGGACCCTGCCGGTGCTCAGCTTCCCAGCAGGCTGTTCGCAGCCTCCACCTAGTGGACACTAGCTGGCAATGTAAGCTGTCAGTCTGAATTTCTGATATGGAGAATTTACCTAAGCCCGAAAATTTAAGCAAATTGAATAAAAAACAAGAAACAACAACAACAAACAACAAAAAACAACCTACTGTTCTTTGGAGGGTGGAGGACTGAAAAACGGCGAAAGGCGGACAGAAGCAATCATGTTCCCCAAGCCTGCAAGCTCAGGTTGTCAGCAACCAGTCCATACAAGTCCTGACCTAAAGCCAACCCCCCAGGGACTAGCCTAGCAAACAGCTTTCTAGTCCCTTCTCACACACAGACATCTTTGCTTAGGGAATATTTTAAGGGATAAACCCAATGATAAATAAATTTCAAAATTCATCAGCACAAGAAGCAATTCTTCTGGGCGATACATCACATTTTCTTACCTGCTTCCTGTCACCTGTCCAGTCTCCTAACTTTGCATCTCCCAGCTCTGCATGGTCACCGGAGTTGTTCCCTTACAAATCTACTGACCTCTTACAAATCTCCTGACCTGTTGCCGCTCCACATCCTTGCCTGACTCACTCACCCCTCATCTTCAGTGCGCCCTCACGTTTTTCTCATGAAGAATGCATTCTATCGCGCTCTGATGCTGTTCTCTGGGTTCCCATGAAGCTCTTCCCTACCCCTGCATTTTAGATTCAAGTTTGATATATCCTTTCGGAAAGGAAATCCCACACAACATAAAAACTGTGTTCATGGTTGCCCTCCCAAGTCCACACATGCAATCAGAAAATGGGACATAGGTTCTCCTTTATACTAAAATCACACAGGAATTATTTAATTCCTCACCTATATTCTACCTGCTTTCCAATAAAAACTAAGCCTTGATCTCAGAGTTTGAAGTTGAAGACTTAACATTTTGTCTCTCTACTTGTATTCTCAAGTTAAGACAGCTTCTGGTTCCCAGCTTAAGTCTTTTCTCTGACTACCTTGTATCAAGCCCTGGTAAGCAGTCTCACAATAAGGGTTCTTGCGACATCTATATTTCTTCTGGTTTAACTGTCTCTCTTAAATCTTTATCCAGTATTCAACTGTATTGACCTGTCTCTCTAGATAAATATTTTTGAATCTTTATTAGTTCCACGTTTGGCCAGTATATCTCTGTGCAATTTGAGTTATATCATTTTATCACTACACACTTCAGAATTCACCTCTAAATCAGACGTTTCCTCAGAAAAGCACAAAGAGAAATAATGCCCTATAACAGAACAATTTTGATCTGATATCAGTAACTTTCCAAAAGTATCTTTTTATTGCTGCTGCTCTTGAATTGGACTTCAAAGGAGGCCACGTATTGCTTCTTAAGTGGATGTGAAGCTTCTCCCCACACATTTTTTATTTTAATTTTAAAAAAAGAAAGAAAAGAAACTATAATTTTTATTTTATATATTAATCCCAGATCCCCACTCCCCGCCCCCTTTTCACTCCCCATCCATTCCTCAGAGAGTGTAAAGCACATTGCTTTGGGGAAGGCCCAAGGCCCTCCCTACTGTATCTAAGCTGAGCAAGGTATCCATACAAAGAGAATGGATTACCAAAAAAGCCAGTACAAGCAGTCTGGATAAATCCTGGTGCCACTGCCAGTGGCCCCGCAGTCTGCCCCAGCCATACAACTCTTACCCACATTCATGGGGTCCATTTTGGTGCTATGCTGGTTCTTTCCTGGTCTGGCTGGAATTGGTGAGCTTCAATTACGTCAGGTAAACTGTTTCAGTAGGTGTCCCATCACAACCTAAAAAAAAAAAATAACAAGGAAGGGTATCCACACACACACACATTTTAAGACAGAATCTCATGTAACTCAGGCTGAGCTACAATTAACTCTGTAGGTAAGGGTGCCCCTGTCTCCTGATCCTCCTCCCACTATCTTCTGTGTGCGGTAAAGTTACCAACATATACAGCTCAATTCTAAGATTTAAATTTTTGAGTCTCTTCATAACTCATTATCCCCTATCTCTCAATCTTCTTTGTTTCCAGACATAACTGACTTCTTGCAGAAAATAAAGTTCCTTGAAATTGATTGAGTGAGATAAGTAGATAGCTCAGTTGGTGACATCTTGCCATATAAGTATATAGAACTGAGTTGAATCTCCATAGTCCAAGCAAAAAGCCAGGCACTGTGGCATACACTGGTAATCCTAGCACAAGAAAGGCAGATAGATACCAGAGGAATGGAGGATTGCTGGTCATCCAGAATAGCTGAATTGTGAGCTTTCTATTCAGAGATGCTACCTCATTAAGTAAAGAGGAATGACTGAGAAAGATGCCAGACTTAGAAGTCTATCTCAAGCAAAAACATGGACTCATACAATGGAGCAAATACCTATGAACACATACACAAAACTGATGTATACACTGATTAATACCTAAGGATGAATATTACTCAGAGACATTTATATCAGATGTAGGGTTTTTATAGCATTTCTGACCTCTGTGAATGGATTTTACCATAGGACCTATAAATTCTGCTCAGGTTTTCTGTCCTGGATGTCTACAACATATAAGTCATAAAAAACATACCCATTAGAAAAAGAAATAAAAAGCTCACCCACATTGGAGATCACACTGGAGCAAGCAATCATCAGTCTCCCACTAGCTTCTGTTAGGAAAAATCAGAGGACCAGAGAAACTTCCTGTGGAACCAGATTGAAGGGAATACAGAGACCAACAGCCAGACATTGTGCAGAGACAATGGGACTCCATTGGGAAGCTCCTCTCAGAGTTTAGGTAATTCCAAGTTGGAGGGGGGAATTGTAGGAATCAGAGGGGACAGAAAATATCAGGAGAACAGGGCCCACTGAATCAACTAAACAGGGCACCTATGGGCTCATGGAGACTGAAGAGGTAATCACGGGTCCTGTATGAGTCCTACACAAGGTACTTCATGCACCTTTTGTGGGTGTTAGCTTCCTGGTTTTGTGGGTCTCCTAACTGTGGGAGCAGGTATGTTTTTGCCTCTTTTGCCTGCTCTTGGGAGTTCTTTCCTCCTGTCAGATTGTCTTTTCAAGATTGTAATGAAGGCTTTTGCCTTGTCTGATTATAGTTTGTTCTGTCATATTTGACCATTATCTCTTGGAGGTCTGTTCTTTTTTGATAGGAGACAGAGGCTGAGTGTATCCAGGATAAAAGAGAATTGAAACAGGAAATGGGAGGAGTAGAGAGGGGAACTAGGAAAAGAAAAAATAAACAAAATTTAAAAAAGAAAGAAAATCAGAAGGTAAGTCAGACGTGATTATAAGGCTCATCTCTGTTATCTTTCAACAACTTGAAGCTCACTTTGTTGAAACCACTAATAGCTTCCTTCATCCTCTGAATGTATCCTATGACTGACCAACTTGATGTCATGAAGCAAACAATCAACCTCCAAATCTGTCCGATGTCATTGGTTTTCTGAACATATCTTGCATGGTTATCTATGTGGATGGATTAAACATGAACTGCCTGATTACCTCCGTTCCAGTATCTTTTTCCTGAACTTAAATCACAGTTCTTCTGCATTTTTTAAACATTGGTGAGGGCTCTTGTCTGGGGAATCATATTTGAGACAGGATCTCCTATCGTCACACTTGCCCTACTTTGCTCTCTGTGGTTGTGATAGACAGAATGAGCAAAAGCAACTTAGGGGTAGGGAAGGGTTCATTTCATCTAGCAAATCATAGCCTGTCGTACAGGGACTCCAAGTCAGTAGCTCAAATAAAGAACTTAGACATGGCAATTGAACAGCTTGGAGAAACGCTACTCACTGAATGCTTTTCATAGCTTGGTGAACTTGCTTTCCCTTACAACCAAGGACTAATGATACTAATCGCCGATGAAAACAATATGTGTCAGAGACCTGCCTATAAAGCCAATTGGAGGCAATTCCTTAATTGGCATTCCCTCTTCCCAGGTAACTCTACTTTGTTTGTCAAGCTGATAAAAAAATATATAACCACCACAATAATATCACAATATTCAATCCTATTGAATCGCGGTAGGGAAAATAGAGCAGTGGTTGAAGTGCTTGCTTGCTATGCAAACACCAGGTCCAGAGTTCAGGTACTCAGCACCCAAATAAAAATGAGGGCTTACCTAATGTTACTGCTATCCCAGTGCTCGGTATACAAGGCAATGTCAAGTGAATCTCAGAGGCTCTCACAGAGTCAGTCAAAAGAGCAAGCTCTAGGTTCAGCAAGTCTCCTTTTCAAAATAAATAAGTTTAAGGGGCCATTAAAGAAAGCATTCCATATAAAATTCTGGCTTCCTCATCAGCCCATATAGCTGAACACAAAAATACGTAATCATGTACACGTGCATATCACACACACACACACACACACAGAGAGAGAGAGAGAGAGAGAGAGAGAGAGAGAGAGAGAGGAGAAATATGGGAGAGAGAAATAAAAGGATGGGGAAGGAAGGAGGCATATGTAGAGAGGTAGAGAGAGATGAAGAAAATAAGGAAGCAAAGGGAGGGAAGGAGAGAGAGAAAGAGGAGTTGGAGGAGAAGGGAGAGAGAAAATCTTAAATGTTAAATCAAATGAGAATTCCTATTACTGTGGGACTTTACAAATAATTACAGAAAGAGGATATTTCTGTTAAATAAGTTGACAGTGGAATAATCATTTCATTTAATATGTTTTAAGCTTTCCTTTATTGACAAAGACTGAATGACTCCCATCAAAAATTTCTAGATAACATGTAACCCAGTGGAGCCCTTGAGATCAAAACCCATGCCTAAATTCCTCTATTGTTACAAATACCAGTATGACTGCTTCACTTGGTTACTTATATGTATCATGACTTCCATCTGGAAACACATAACTAGGGTAGAGTGCTGATAATCTGAAGTAGGATGTATTAAGGAAAGAAAAAAAAAGACATGATCTCCTGAGTAAAATGGGAGCAAGAGGACCATGGGGGAGGGCTGAAGGAGATGGGAGAGGAAGGAAGGGAAGCAGATTAAAATGGATAGCTCTAGGAAATCAATTAAAAAAAAGATGCTGTTTGTTGTAGGAGGAGGAGTGGGCTGTGTCCTGCCACCCGGCTAGCTTAGCCCAGAAATAACTACACAGAAACTGTATTCATTTAAACACTTCCTGGCCCATTAGCTCTAGCCTCTTACTGGATAACTCTCACATCTTGATTAACCCACGAGGTCATGGCTTACTGGCATAAGTCTAACCAATGTCTGTCTTGGCCAGGAGAAGCATGACAGCTGTCTGACTCTGCTTCTTCCCAGCATTCTGTTCTGCCTACTCCGCCCACTTAGGGGCTGCCCTATCAAAAGGCCAAGGCAGTCTCTTTATTCAACCAGTGAAATCAATACACAAGCAGAAGAACCTCCTACACCAGGTGTTGAAAATAATAAGGATTTGATATGCCTTGCAATGTGAAAAACTATAAATAGATAAAATATAAGAAATTATTGTTTGTAAGTTTACATGTCAAACACAGAGAGAAAGACAAAACATTTGATACTCACTTTGCCCCAACTTCCGACAGCATTCAGCCTGGGTGTGAAAAGGATATTGCTCAGATTTCTAAATTGAGGTGACTCTAATGAAAGTCTGAACAAACTTCAGGGCTTAGTATTTTAGGGCCCCATTCAAGAAAAGAGATCACTGCTCAGCATCAGGATTCTGGAGGCTCCCAAAGGTTGTTGCAGTAGGCTGATACTAGAGCACAGCTGAAGCTGGTGGAAGACTCACTTAGAAGTATGAGAGGTGTTCACACTCATGCCTGCATAAAACAATGCTTCCCACACAGTTACGCCTGCATAAAACAATGCTTCTCACACACTCATTACTGCATAAAGCAATGCTTCTCACACACACCTGCATAAAACAATTCTTTTCACACACTCAAACCTGCATGAAATAATGCTTCTCACACCTGCATAAAGCAATGCTTCTTTTTCTCTTCCTCTACACTTCAAGTTTCACAGCATGGGAAACAGGTAACAGAAGTAATGTTAACCATGCAATGAAAATTGTTCCTAGATCAAATACAATCCCATTAATTAATAGTAATTAGTAATATACAAAATAATTAATTTCATACCGTGTTTTATAATTAGGCTCAATATTATTGACATAGGAAAATGTGCATCCCCCAATGAGATGAAATTTCCATTTCCTGTTTCTCAATAAACACTCAACAGAAAGGTAAAATCTTTTAAATTAGACCAAACATTAGTAGGCTATGTTTATTTGAAACTAAGTCACAAAATAGAGCTAGATTTTAATTGGGAATAACTCACAAGACTGTTCTCCACCACTGGAAGATTAGCCATTAGTTTCTATGCATTTAGCAGCTTAGCAGTTCAATATATTGAAAATACACAAAATACGTGAGAAGAAAACAATCTTGGAATTGCTGTTATTGATTGCATTGCAGTTGTTTTTTGCTTTTTTTTTTTGCTTTTATTATTTCAAGTCTCCATTTCGGACCCTGCACCCTTAGAAGAACAGACTGTCATCTATAAGCTCCTTTTTAAGGAAGGGGTGGTGCTTGTTAAGAAAGATGTCCATATGCCCAAACATACCAAGCTGGGAGACAAGAACGACCACTGAAGGCCACTGAGGCTCTATGGTCTTGAAACAACATAAAGGAACAGTTTGTCTGGAGACATTTCTATTGGTACTTCAGAAATGAGGGCATCCGGTGGCTCTGAAACTACGTCCACCTCCTTGGAAGTTTGTGCTGCAGCTATCCTGAGTCTGACTGAGGCAGACCTTAAGGCAAGGTACAGAGAGTAAATGAAATGCAAGATTCACAAGAGGGAAGGCAAACAGAGACTCCTACAGGAGAAAACTGTGGTCCCTGGTTCTGACAAAAACACTGAGGCTGCGGCTAACTCAGCAACTGAATTCCAGTTTGGAGATGGCCTTGGACATGGACAAATGGTCAGCCGCCTCAGTGAAGCTGGAAATTGTTTTGTATTTAACAAACTTAAAAATGCATTGCAGTACATGGAATTAGCTGACAAATAAACTTTTTTCATTTATTTTTTAAAAAAGAAAACAAACTTTTTTTTTCATTTTAAATACCAATCCCAGTTCCCAGTCCCTCCCCTCTTCCCATCTCCTCCACCTTCCCTTCTCACCCCCATTCACTTCTCCTAAAGAGTAAGGCACTTTGCTTTCTCTCTCCTCTTAAATTCAAGGCTTCTTCTTCCTCTTATTCTTGTTTTATACTTTCAGAAAGTTCATTTATTGCTTTGGGAAAGTCCAAAGAGATAGTTAAACTTTGTAAAAATATGAAACATGAAGAGGAAGAAGAAGCCGTGAACTTAAAGGGAGAGAAATATAACCAGAAAGAACACCACACTGGTAATTGGGATATTAGACAGTTTCAAGCTTCTATGTGAGTGTAACTACAGCCAAACTAGCTAAAATAGAAACCTAAGTATACAAATGATCTGAATTCCAAGGGAACATGAAGACATCTACACAATAGTATATCATACGCAGTTTGCTCCAACCTGAAATCTAGAGGTTAAGTAAAAACAAGAATGTAGTTACATCAGAGATAAAAAAGGGTAACATACTTTTTATCCAGTATAACAGAAACATTTGTGGGGTACAATAGGACTATCCAAATATTGCAGTAAGTAAGCATTCTATGAAAAGAAAACCTACAAGTTTAAAATAATATTTAAACACTATTTTGCACTTATGTGAACTATAATGATTTCTCACTAGTAAACATTTGAAAAAAATGTGAAATTGAGCTGGGAGGTGGTGGTACACACCTTTAATATCAGCGCCCAGGAGGCAGAAGTAACTGGATCTCTGAGTTCAAGGCCGGCCTGCTCTACAAGGCAAATTCCAGGACTGCCAGGGTTACACTGAGAAAAACTGTCTCAAAGAAGGAGGAGGAGGAGGAGGAGGAGGAGGAGGAGGAGGAAGAAAAGGAGGAGGAGAAGGAAGAGAAGGAGGAGGAAAAGAAGGAGGGGGAGGAGGAGGAGAAGAAGAAGAAGAAGAAGAAGAAGAAGAAGAAGAAGAAAGAAAGGTAAAATTGAAGAAAGTAACAGAAAGAAATTCATGTCTACAGAAAGGAATTTAGAAATATCTGTAGCTACATGAATATACACATAAAATCCATTCTTATTATTAAAATAAATTTACCAAATAATTTATTATCTAGATAAAATTATTACAATGGGGTAAGAGATTACAAATAAAAATATGTAAATGTTTCACAAATATCAGGGAAGGAGAAGAAGTGCAATTATGCTTCTAAAGTGGTAGAATGTCATTGCAAAGTAGACTGTAATCTGTTAAATATGCATATATATGTATAAACTATAACTCAATCGTTAGAATTAAAAATACAGATAAACAACCCAAAAGAAGACACTTGACTACTTGAAGATTCTATATTCCTAAATAATGTAAGTAAAGAAGAGACATAAATAAAGTGATTATTTACCTAGAAATGCTCTACTAAACACAGAAACTCAAAATGTCATGTTGAAAATAAAAGAACCCACAGAGCCAGTCATACACGTGTATAAATATACAAATTGAGGAAATGTAAGTGTGTAGATAAATACATGTTTTGAAAATTAAAAATTGATATTAACTAAAGTCACAGTTGAGTATATATAGAATAGTATTGGAGATGTTTTATACCAATATATACTTTTTATAAGAGAATCTAGAAAACAAAACTATCTGGTGCTACACACTTATCTTTAAAGTGCATGACTAAAATCTAATAGATATCAAGTGGTGTTTCTAATATTTTATAATCCACATACTATAAAAACAATAGCAATTTATTATAAAGTGAAGCTGCAATTTCCCAGGGCCTAGAAATCTCAGGGCAAGAAAATTAGGTGATTCACCCTAATTTTCAAAATGAAAATGAGACTTGGGTGTGGTGGCACACATTTTTAATCCTGGCACTAGTAAGAAGAGTCAGGTGGATCCCTGAGTTGAAGGCCAGCCATGTCTACAAAACAAGTCCAGGATATTCAAGACTGTTACGCAAAAAACCTGGTCTTGGTAAACCAAAATTTAAAAAAAAAATAAAAACTTACGTGCATGCAAGAACTGTGTTCATAGTAGCTTTACTTGTACTTTCTCCAAACTACAAATAACCTGAATTTTCCTCAGTAGGCAAAGAAGAAACAATGACAAGAAATATCGTCCTAGTAATAAATAAGAATAGATTTTTAAAAAGAATGTATTTCAATACATTGGTCAGATTAAAAGAAAAATCCCAGAACTCTGTAGAAGTACACTGAGTAAAGCATTTACTATTACACTAGGTGACTTGAGTTTGATTCCTCGGCACCTACGTAAAGTCTCACCAGAAATGCATGTTTTAAATCTGAGCACTTATTCAGCTAGTTGGTAGGCATACACAAGATAATTCCCTCAAGTTGATAGAGGCAGCAATGAGTAAGAAGAGGCTTTCTCCTAGAGAAGATGGAAGGCAAGGGCAAACATCTGAGCTTGTCCTACAGATGCCACATGTGCAGGAAAGAGAGACAGACAGACAGAAAAACAGACAGACAGAAAAACAGACAGACAGAAACAGAAGGATAAAAAGACAGAGACAATATAAAAGATTACCTTCTACATGATTTCATTTATAAAGTTTTAAAACATAAAATAGAGCTATGGAGAGTAAATCTGTGGTGGTCAGGAGAGGTGGACAGGATAGTACTATGACATTGTAGCAGAAAAGAATTTGGGAGTTGTAGAAAATTCTATATTCTAAATTTGATGGTTATTGCACAAATACATGCCTGAAATACAATTTTCCATTGTATTTTAAATTGCTGAAAGCAGAAGATATGTAATTCAGTTATTTTTTTTCACTAATATCAGAGCTCTGGCTTTAGCACCATCCTACAGTTACACAAAGTGCTCTGATTGGGGGAAGTCCTAGACAATGCATCAGAACTGTGCTATCATGATTTTTAAAGTGTGGCATCATTAAGAGCAGCTTATGGCTCTGCTATGGTAAGCAGAATTCCAGGAATCACCACATTCCTTGAATGTTCAGTTCCCTGGGATTTTGATTAGCTATAATTAACAAGAAGGGTAGTAAGATGGGGTCTTCTCACTTTAAGATGTCAACTGTAATCAAAACCTTTTCAGAAAATATGTATCTTTGATTTTTTTTCCAAAGACAAGATGCCTTTGTTTCACTGTTAAGGATTTCACATCACAGTGGCCATTTAAAGAATTAACTAATTCTGTAGGTTACCATTATCCATCCTGGAACAAATATAATAATTCTAGACAGGAATTATTCTACATTCTGTCTGTTTACCAGTGGTTTGTGACAAAGTGAGAACTCAGTGTAGCCTATTGGCAATTCATGAGGGAAGAGGAAAGGAAAAAATGAAAATCAGACAAAAGTGAAGTCCAACAGGAACGACTTATGACATCACTGAATCTCGTGTTTAAATTGATTAACATCGTATGTACTAGTAAAGGTGTCCTCTCAGGTTATCACTGGTTTAGGTTTTCTAATCATTTTTACAATCACAGAGAAAATTCTTGTAATCTCTAAAATAATAGCAGATAAGTATTTAACATAGTCTATTATCTCACAGGAAAATTTGGAGAGTCAGCGTTTCTCAAAGTAACCCAGGCTATCCTCAAACTCAGTGATCTCCCTGCCCCAAGTTAGTGAGTAGATAGATTACAGACATAAGCCACAACGCCCAGCTTATTTGTCAAAATTTGGTCAAAAAAATTTCTACTGAATCATGCATACTATAGAAAGTAGTTATTATCACATGTGATTCACTGGCAGGTGATTCTAATCTTCTGTGTCAAACTCAGAATTTAACTGAGAGATTCGTAAGTAATATAGATGTATTTCAATACTTGGTCAACACTGAAAGCATGCATAAAAAAACATTATGCAGATTGAGCAGATAATAATTAGAAATATATATGTATATATATGTAAATAGTATGTATGCAATAATATTTATTTAAAGAACGGTCACACATTTTAGGAGAATGGGTGGTATATATGGGAGCATTTAGAAGAAGCAAAGGTAGGGAGAGATGTGAAAAAATTATAATCTCAAAATTTAAAAAAATAGTAAAAGAAGATTTGAGTGACCTCTGAGCATGCAGCCTAATAAAATGCATGGTACATTCCTCCCACTTCCAAATTCTCATCTTCCAGAATTAGAGGAATATGCCATCCTTTTCCACAGAATCATGTCTACATATAAGTTGTGGTTAAAAAGAAATTTAGGACATTTTGAAAATAAATTTTCATTGCAATTTTTAAAGATACTAAAAAAAGGAATTTAAATTTCCTTTGAAACGAGAATTCTAAAACCAAAAAAGAAAACAACAAAAACCATAACACCTCAGCTACTTTGATATGTGGGCAGCTCCACAGTGCACCTCAGACGATTTTCTTAAAGGGCATTGTTTTCCTCTGTGTTTACATTCTGCCTCATCTGCTCTGGCTTACTCTGTCTTTTCAGTAAATCTGCCAATCAGCCACCTACAAAGAAAGTTTGCATGAAAAATGTAACAGGTATGAATAAATGTGGTATTTAAGTAGTTGTTCACATGAAGTGACTGAATAATATAAATTATAAATCATATACGAACATTTCAGATATGAAAGTTTATCCTTATGTCACTTAAGTTAATACTGGAAGAGGATAACATAGAAAGAAATAAGAAAGTGTGGGTTTCCACGTGCTTATGTGTAGATTTGGAGGGGGTGCCCTTCCATTGACCCAGAAATTAAATTCTAAGCTATGTTTTACAGCACAATATGTTCATAGTGATAATAAATGTATAGGTCTGTGTGTTTCAATATTGTTTGGGCAAAAGGAAGTGCACATTCATGCAAACTAAGCCAAGTAAAATGGAAAACACAATATATACTAAGAAAGTAAGAATGGTAACATGTAAAATTGTAACATGTCACTTTAAATCCTTAAAATAATTTCTAAGCATACCAAAATTTCCAATGCTTGCTTAATATATAAGCATCCGCAATAAAACAACAACAACAACACAAAACAAGCAAGCAAACCAACACACAAAAACTGCCAGGCACTAGGACAGTAAGAGTGAGCATGCATGGGAGTTGAGAAGGTGGCATAGGAAGACAGTATTTCAAGAGCACTTAATCCTTTAGAGCCTTTCAAGTTATTTGCCTGCTATATTTTTAGAGCCCCCTACCTGAGCACTCAGTACAAAACTCGAAACAATTGTTTCTTGAATGAGAGAATTCTAACCACTCTCTCCTGAAAGGGCACAAGTATTAATGCATGACTTATGCTATGGCTTCATGAATCTAGCCAAAATTAACTCAACTGATAGTCTTTATCAGTTTGATAGACTTTATATGAATTCTAAAACACCAACACCAATACGATTACACACACTTATAGGTCAGAAGTGTAGGTGATGGTTACAGAATACAGTATTCAAAAGTTGGACTGTGATTTTTTTACATTGTACAATTTTTATTATATATAATTTTAATTATATAGACTTTTCTTTCAGAAAATAAACATAATGAAATGATTGACTACATATAGTTCGAAAATTTTATTGAAAAAAAATTCCAGGGCTATAGATGGACATAAATCCTACATGCCATAAAAAAAAAATTGGTGTAGGTATTTTTCGGATTCTTTTTTTCTTTCTTGGTTAATTTCTTTCTTTAAAATCAGAATACTGAAAAACGGACAAGCGAATAACTATTTACAAATTACAAAAAGAAAGCCAAACCTAGACTTACTTGTCGTAACTAATGTGGTCTTGATAAACAAACACAAACAAACAAAAAAGAAAATGTCAACCAATGAATTTAAGTACATGATAATTATGTGAACTAACGGAAAAAAACACATGCACTTTTTTTTTTTAGATAATACTTCTTTACGCAACTTTATGTGTTTGTGAACGAATGTAAACTTTTTAGATTTTAAAATACACATTCCCGTTTTCTAGGAGGGAAAAGAGTTGACCTTCCGTATGATGTGTGGATGCAGAATCTGTGCTGGAAAGCAGGGTTGGGTAGGAAGTTGCAGGTCCAGCCACAAACTCTGAAGGGAAGCGCCCAGCGGGACCCGTGCACACAGGCTTCTTCTGGACTACTGCCAGACAGGCAAAAGCTGAGCACCTGACTGCCTCCCGGACAAATGAGAGCCAGATTAAAGTTGGCCTTTGCCAGATGCCATCTGCACCACCAACACGTGACTTTCCCACCATCCCCTACTCCTGAGCTGGCCAGTGTCCCTGCACCCGATAGGTCTCCAGCGGCATTGGCGACCAGCCCGGTGTGCTGGTGCTGAGCAGCCCGCAGGGGCCCCGCGAGGAGTTCCTGAGGGACGGCCGGCCACCCTGCCACCCAGGGCAGCCACAGTCAGTTGCCAACCACCTGTGGAGCACAAGGGACCATCGAGTTTCCCTCGTTAAGGAAACACTAGTTTATACATACCGGACTTTTTTTTTAAAAAAAAAAGATTGTTCATGAATTTGTTAAAATTAAAATGTTAAGAGAATAGACTACATGTGTCCTAAAACAAGAATTTTTGTTGGTTTGGAACCAACAAAATTACAAATCAAAAACGGTAAAATGTTTAAATGAGAATTATGTATTTGTTCCCCAAATATGTAGCTGGTTTTTGTTTTATCCTTTTATGCTTACCCATTACTGAAAGTTTAATAGAAAAATTATAAATTCTTTTGATTTCATGTGCCCAGCATTCCCAGCAAAAGTACACAATTGCTAATTTTCACTTAAAACATACGTTAGTTCTCATTTAATTCTATATTTAATATAGAATTCATACTATGACTGCCCTCTGGGGTCTCACCAATTTTATTAATAGCTTACAGGAAGTATAAAAATTACAATAATACTTATGGCTGTACATTCTGCAAAACAGAAAACAAGTAGGTACCCATCTATAGATTTAAATTAAAAGCCAATTATTTAAAATTACAAAATACAGAAATATTACATATATATGTATAGTTGAATATTTGGGAAGTAAAATTTGAAAATTTTAAAAATGGCAATGTTTCTCACGTTGCAGGCAACTCCCAATCCTAAATGAATTAATTTCCTACAAAATCAAGAAACTGCATACTTAATCATGCAGAGATGTGAGGATTTTCAACTCTTTGTCAAGTAATATGAACTTTCTCCATTTTATCATAAATGGAAGTGGAGTACATATATAACGAATGCTGGATGTTTTAAGTGAAAATATTATTTCTATTTTTGGTAACTAAGCTGGTCACATGAAATCAGAAGTTTTTACAATTTTTCTGTGAAATGATTGGTAAAGGTTAAGCATGATTAATTAAAACATATAAAGGTTAAATACCTGGATACTATTTAGTACTGTGTACTATGATATATGTGTAGGATACATAATTACCTAACAGTAATAAAAAAGAATTCATACTTTTTAAAATAGTAAAGGCAATATTCCAAAGAGAAAAATAAATAAGAGAAATGAATAATAGGCATTTAAGAACCCAAAAATAAACAGATTAGACTAGCTGTGCTAACTTGCACAAAGAGAGTTGCTAATATTGAAGCATAAACACTGCACATTTAATGTCATCATTTATTGTAGAATTAATTTCATGATGGTCTTCTGGGGGCTAAACAATTGTATTACTGGTGAAGCTTACAAATATGAAATTTGCAATACCTTTGGCAATATTTTCTGCAAAATAGAAAACAGTAAACCAAGTATGTATTGATATTGATATAGACAAATTGAGAAGTATTTATATTTAGTTTCACAAAATACAAAAATAATGGATATCTATCAAATGATGAAAATTACAGTGAGGTTCTTCATATGAAACACTGGGAAAATGAAGATCACCTATAGCTAGTTTCATATATTAGTATAGAATTTTTCATGACAGCGATGAAGAACATGTAGATTTGATTTAGCGCAAGTGAAAATGTTATTTGTCTTAGGTAGGATTTCTATTACTGTTACAAGACACCATGACCAAAGCAATTTAAGGAGGAGAAAGTTTTCTTTGGCTTACATATCCTTGGTGATAATCCACTGAAGGAAGCTGAGACAGAGGAACTCAGGACAGAAACCTGGAGGCAGGAACTGGAGCCTGGAGAAATATTGCCTTCTGGCTTGGTCTCCATGGCTTGCTCAGCCTACTTGATTACACTACCTAGGACCAACACAGAGGTGGCAAGTTTCACAACAGCACCCACCCACATCAATCACAAATCAATGAAAAGCTCCATAAACTTTCCTACAGGTAAATCTGCACAACACAGTTCCTCAACTGAGATTCCCTCTTCCCAGATATGTTTTGGTTTGTGTACAGATTTAAAAAAAAAAACATTATTTTAAAGGTGTTGTATAGTGACATTTGCTTCTTTATCAAAATTCAAATCTCTGTCTTCACATTGGTAGAAAGCACTGTAACCATACAGGTGGAAATACAAAATTGAGTAAATTGTTAAGGGCTTGAAATTTTTTTGAACATGTTCATTTGTAAAAGCCAGTGGGTAAATAAATAGAAAATAGATGTCATGTGCCAACCTTTTAACTAATCCCTTGTTTCTGGTTTATTGTTATTTTTCCCTGGCCTCTGCTTTATTATTATTTATTGTTTTGTAGCCAAGATTTCCCTATGTACCCAGACTGATGCAGAACTCAAAGTCTGAATACCTGAACCCTTTGAGTCATGTTACCTATATTTGTACCGCTATGCTTAGAAGAACAAAAAGTTGTTTTCGATGTGTACCTCATTAAATCCATCAGCACCAATTTCTTGGGCCAATTCCAGAATCCGATTTCTCTCTGTAATGCCTCTTTACTACTGGGGATTTGAGTTCCCAGGTTCCCAACCATCAGTTAGCTTACCCCTGTACTTCCATTTTTGGATGGCAGGTGGCAATGTTGACTAACTTTATGATATTTTTCTACACTTTAATAGATAGCTAACAACTGAACGATATGGATTTGAAGTTAAAGAAAAAAAGGGGGGATTGCCACCTAGAAAGGCACTGACATGAAAAAAATAAGATGAGCAGCCTGGAGGACCCCAAAGTGACATGAGAGCAAATGCAATATAGTGAATAGGATCCTGAAATGCTGCTTGTTTTTAAAAAGGATTATTTTTAAATTGATTCTGATAATAGTATGCTAACTGTGTGAGTAAGATGAGAATTATATGTGGATACACATAAATTAATGAAAGGAAGGTGATGAAATCTTCCTCATTTCAGACTGGTCCAAACAATATTTGTAAGAGGTGGCAAAGTACTTAAAAGGCAGCAATTTCTGCCAATAACAGGATAGACACATAAATCAATGTTTTCCCCAGTAACATTAATTACAAAGAGAAATAATACACTGTTCTACCACCTATTTAGAAAATGAATTTCTATTAAAACAAAACTCCTGTCTAAAACAGGGAGGGGATCATCCTATAAAGAAAAAATAACTGGTCAGGGGTAGTGGCACACACCCTTAACCCCAGCATTCCAGAAGCAGAGTTAGGCAGATCTCTGTGAGTCTGAGGCCAGCCTGGTCTGCAAAGTGAGTTCCAGAACATCCAGGACTGTTTCCCAGAGAAACTTTGTCTTGAAAGGGGAAAGAAAGAAAGAGAGAGGTGGGGGGGGGCAGATGTAACAAGGGGGAAAAGACAAAGAAAAGAGAGAAAGAAGGAAGGAAGGGAGGGAGGGAGGGAGGGAGGGAGGAAGAGAGAAAGAAAGAAAGAAAGTTCCGTAAGATCTGTAATGAACAGAACAAAGATTAAGAATGACAACCTATCCAGTTCAGATATCAGAAAGCAGTTTTCTGCAATAGAAAATAGACATATATGACCAAAAATATGTGCAAAACCAGTGTTGTATAAGATCCAGGAAAAATGCACACTTATTTTCATAACAGAAATGACAAATTCCATCCAAAAGAATAAAATAACAAATGCTTTATTTCAATAATTATTGATTTTCGGGCCGGGCGGTGGTGGCGCACACCTTTAATCCCAGCACTCAGGAGGCAGAGGCAGGCGGATCTCTGGGAGTTCGAGACCAGCCTGGTCTACAAGAGCTAGTTCCAGGACAGGCTCCAAAGCCACAGAGAAACCCTGTCTCGAAAAACCAAAAAAAAAAATAATTATTACTATTATTATTGATTTTCAATAATATACATGTTCATAATTACCATCCATGCACAATTGGGCAATCCAAGTATAGAATTATTTACTAGAAGTAAAGGATTTCTTTTATTTTATGTTTATCTCAATTGCATATTAATTTAAAGACAAATATTATTGCATACAATCAAATATATAAAGAAAATGTTCAAGAAACTTGGAAAAATAGCAAAACAATTGATAAAATAACATCATTATCATGTTTCCCTTTGGTTTCAACAACACAATTATTAAAGTTGAATTACCAACTGGTATTTGTCTTAAAGCCATAAAAATATACAGTAGTAATTACCAAGTACTCTGTGATTATTTTTCATATAACTGCAAGTATTCAGAATGCTTTTGAGGTAGTATTGGGGGAGGTCTTGTTCTATACAGGGAAGAGAAACAGAATCTTTGATGCCACTATTTTGGGCAAAAGTTTAATGTATATCAAAGTATACTCTCTTGCTCTCTCCCTCCCTTCCTCCCTCCTTCTCTCTTAAATACAAATACATGCACACAAGTACACATATGTTTCCTCACAGTCCCCAAGGTGAAACACTTCAGTAAGAAAGAAACCACTGTGTCACAGGTTTTGGGGATAGCATGAACTGAACACTCAGAAAGATGGTATGAGAAAACCGGCAAAAGACCAAACTCACAACTTACAAGTATAACGTTGAGTTGGTAGCCTTTGCTGCTGTTATCATAAAATAGAACAAATGGTACAACTGAGCTTATGAATAAATTGTTCATCCATAAACTAGGTTTTTAAATAATCATAGAGGAAACAAAACTTAGGGAAGCATAATTTTTTTTTCCATATACAAGCTAAAGAATACCCCAAAATTTGTAATAAAGACTCATTGGTTCTACTATGCTTGAGAATGGGGACAACAACTCCTATACTAAGGCTTTAAATATCATCACCATGTGAGTAATTTCCGTGTTCATGATTTTTGCCTCCAACTGTAAGTTGTACGTGCATGCAAAATACAGTTAACTTGAAATCTGTTTGAATGTTCATCAATTAACCCCGCAGATTAAAAAGCCCCCCCCCCACACCATGGCACTTCTATTTTGAGTTCTCAAATATGGAAAAAGTCAGCTAACTTTCTCTTCGAAGTTGTTCATAGGCTGTGAGTATCCTAAGGTAACCTGCGTCACATTATTGTATAGCTACCATGTCATAGGTATCCACAGTTCTCCCAACACAGGAACCCACCAAAACATCCATGAACACAGAGAGGTGCAGCCAGAGATCCAAGAGATATGACAAGGGAAACTGTGTGATGCCCTTTTTTAAATGATCGCTAAGATAAATGACTGGGGTTGGGGTATTTGGGGAAGTCGAGTGATCAGCAGCCCAGGAAAGAGTGAAAGGTGAGAGGCTCTCCAAGAATAACCTCCCGTCACACAACCGGGAAGCATATAGAAGGTATTAAGCTGCACCAGTTAATGAACAGGCTTCTAAAATACCCAGTCCTTTGCTAGGCTCATGGCCACCACCATTGCTTTGCCCAAATAGCCATCACCTTTTCTGTTCAGCCATAAGAAAGTGGGACTTCAGGATGAGACCTGGGAAGCAGTGTTCCAAGACGCAAGGAGGCTTTGTTTCCCTGACATTCTACCGGAGCTCTGGGAGGGATGTGCGTGGAAATCTCTCCAAAACTGTTAAAACCAGGGTGGGGCCTCTCAGAATTCCTAACGGATTTTCTAACTAGAATGAGCTGAGAATCTGCATTTCTAACGAGGTCGCATTAAGGTGGACGTTTGGCAAAGGAACTGAGCCCTTGGGGGATAGACTCCGGGGTTGGGGGCTGGCTGAGGGGCAACAGGCTCAAAGGCAGAGGTGATCCTTTTCTGAGGCAGCCCACCTCCAGCTTGTCAACCGCACGCAAATTCCCTATGCAGCTGCTCATTCCTAAATTGGGATGTGTTATTTGACTCGACTTCTACTTTGGTGATCCACACAGCACATTTCCAACATTTCCAAGCCCTAACAAACACTGCAGTCAGAAACCTTCAGGGGACAGAAAGAGGCCTCTTCTGTTCCACGCAGCCGCCGCCTGTTGGCGCAGTAACCTGAGCAAAGAAACACTTGTGGCTTGAAAGCTGCAAGGGAGGGGCTGGAGCAAAGAGCCACAGCCGAACTCCCTCTGTCCCCCGCCCCTGCCTAGCCCTCGATCTTTCTAGAAGCTGCCAAGCTGGCGCAGTCGCAAAGCAGACTCTGCAATGCTGTAGTAGGAGTGCGCAAGCGCCAGGAAGCCCCCTCCCAGAGCAAAGGGAGCGCCTGCAGTGTGTTTTGACTGCGCATGTGCCAAAAAAAAAAATCCCCCTCCCTTCTGAGCAGACCCCTGCACTGCAGAGAAAAGAGTGCGCATGTGCTAACAGGCCCCTCTTCTTCCAAGACTGTGAGCTGTTTTCTGCCTATCTCCTTCCGCCTCTCATTTCAGGTGATTGACACTAGATGAGGCCTTCAAGGGATGGTGAGGACTTGTAAAATGGTGGCTGTGAAAGACCGGTTCCCATACAGAAATGTGACTGAAATGTTCTCCATTGCTAGAACAGAAGCCAGGTACCAGCTCCTGACCCCAGGGCGACAATTTAAAGCAAGGAAGTGAGCTAACACTGGGTCAGTTAGCCAAGGTCAGATTAGCTCAGGTTTCTGAAATCAGGTTTTCTCAACTTTTACTGAATTCAAGGCTCTTTGGCTTCACAGCCTTGAGATAGCATTTGCAATTGACCTCTGACTTTCCCGTTTCTTAAACACTTTGAACAAAACCTATACCAATTAGACTTTGAGCTTCCGTAGAATTTTAATAACTCACAGGTACAGGAAATCGTGAGAGGCATAGAGAGCCTGAAGGAGGAGAAAATACTTCAACTGTAACCAGAGGTCTGGAGCCAGAGGAGAGACAGGATTGCAGCCTTCCTGGGTACTGAACTCTAGCCCTACTTATAAATGCCTGCACAGTTTTTCCCTGGGCAGTTTTTCCCTCTGCTCAGGCTCAGAACCACATTTTCCCAGTAGACTCAAGTTTAAACATTCTGGTTTCGAACTGGCTGTGGTCCAAGCCACACCTTCAGCATCCTGTCCCAGAGTCCTTCTAAACAAGGCTTCTCTGAGCAGCATGGACCTCGGAGCACAGCAAAGCACTTGTTTCTCAACACTGTTCCTGGAACATTACATAGAGCTACTATAGATTCTCCTTCACACCTCTGTCAGGAACTCACATAACCCCCACAGTTTCGTCAAACTAAAAGGCAGCTAGAAAGAACACGGTGCATAGGTGAAACCTGACCTAAGCCCATCACACCTACTTTGAGTTTCTGAAGTAACTTAACATGGCTTTCCTTCTCTCTCCCCCTGTGCCTCCCCACACCCATATCATCTGCACGGCAAACGTCTTTTCAAAAAGCTACAATGGTAGCTTATTGCAGCCGGAGTGGAAGCCAGAGAAAGCATGCTGTACGCTCAGGCCCTCTAACTCCATCTTCTACCCAGCTGCACAGACTCTTGTCATTACAGCATATAAAAGCCCTGTCGTGTCTTGTCCTGTGCCTAGGAAGGGCTCATCTTCCACTTCTATTGATTGACTCCGCTCTTGTGAATTTTTGATCAAAATTCAAGTCGAACACACTTTATCCAGACTCCCTTGATTAGTTTTGAAGCCTCTGGCATCTAGCACACTCAATCTCCGTGTGCTTTGATTTTTCTGTCGGCTAGATTCATCTCCTTTTTCTTCACTGTATGTATATGCATAACATGCAAATAGCCTGATAAAAATCTACATGGAAGCAGGTACTTTTATGTCACAAGACAGGCTTACAGAATCAGCAGAGTTTAAAGAGGTATTTGTTAGATAAATAAATAAGTAAATGAATAAATAAATAGTTTAGTCTCAAGATGAAATGACACGTTAGGAACTATGAATATTCTTGGAGAGAATGAAAAGCAAATAAGAAAAATGCCAAGGCAAAATTACTGGTTTCTGAAGCCGTATTCTAAATTCTCTTGGATTCTTGGCAGAGTGCAAGGTGGTGGCAATGAAACCCTCGGTACCATTTGCTTTTTCCTCCCTTTCTACACTGGTCAACACAAAGCTCACCCAGCTCTCTCTTCCTTGGAACACAGTGTGCATACACTTGGGCATGAAACTCGCTTTCCCTGGAAGTCCTCAATTTCACAATTGGTGGCCTCATCCTTAATATCTTGGTCTCTGTGTGTCTGAATCACAGAGGAAGTTCCCGGATAGTAGCTCTTGTCCAGCAGCCAGGGAAGGTTTCGAGGGATTAGCTGTCTAGAAAAGCAATGAGAGGACTCAGAGCTTGCTTTTCTAAATTAGAGCAAGTCTGTGTAGCTGCCTCTGTTTTGTGACCCTAGAAGTTTCTACTAGCAAAGAGGCTTTTTGTCCAGTTAATTAAAAGAAATATTCTACTACTTGTACTAATGTTACTTCTACACAAGTATACGTTTTCAGAGAGAATAAAAAATTTGAACTAAGAATTATTTCCAATAGGAGAAAAAATTTAGAAATTAACTAGTTGACTGTGAATGACAGCAAAACATGAGACTTGTGATCCGGGGTATAATGGAGAGGTGGGAAAAGGGGTCTATGAGATTTTACAAATGGAGAACAATTACAAATCACAAAAACAATTGCAAAAGTGCAAAAGCAATCTGTGTGTTTTTTTGTAAACTCATTTGGTTGTGTATTTAGAATCATCAATTCCTTTTCAGATGCTGTTCAGTTTGAAATAAGAATTTAATCTGGTTGTTAGAGATAAGGAAATGGGGCACAAACTCGTAGATATTTTTCACAGTGGTATATTATTTAAATATTTATAGGAGGTATGATTTTTGTCATTTTAAACACTCTGCTTCACCAGCCCCATCGTCGTCGGTGCTGTGAGGTTCGGAATCTGTTCTTTTCGGTTGCTGCAGAGCTGTATGGAAGTCACTTTCCTCCAGCCAGACACTTCCTGTTCTGGTTGCTAGATGGCACTATAACCTGAGTAGTGAACGCTCCCAACCGCCATAGGCGAAATGTGAATTAAAAAATCACTTTGAAACAACAAAGTTGGATGTGCCTGGACTTCATCCCTTCTCAAGAAAGTGGGGATTTATTCCTTGGTTACAAGCAGATGTTTGAGGATTTGGGTGGAGGGAAAAGCAGGCGCCTCCTGAGGATGAAAGTACATCTGTATTCAAAAGAGAGACTCTTGGACTTTAAGTTATCTGCAGCCGGGAAATGGCCTAAATGCAGAGTAGAGCCTAAAGAAGACTTTCCCAGGGAACCTACCACTGAGGAATCCACAGAGATAAAACATAAAAGGACAGCCTTGAAAAGAGTTGCTGCCAGAGTGTTCGGGGGGAAATAGCTGACATTTTGCAGGGGTAGGGGGTGGGGTGGGGTCGTGGCATTTCAAGCATTTCAGATGACAAGAGGAACCAATTAGGAAAGTATTCCATCAAATTTTAATTATCCTGAATTTTACTGTTTTACACAGGGGTCGGTTGGGTGGACTGCCACAAGTGGGTCGGTGGAGCCAGCTGAAGAGACACACAAAAACCCTTATTTAGAGGGTTTTCCTACCTTAATTATGAATGATAAAGAAAGGCAGTATGTACTTAGTGGCAAAAACCTGTAATTGCAGTGTTCAGGAGGCTGAAGGGGAAAAGAAAAGGAGGGGTAGAGAAGAACAAGATCTGTCTTTAATCTATGTATACATGGAGATTTATCCAAACAAATTCAAATAATTCCCAAATGGATAAGGTTGAGACATTAAAAATCATTTCCCAACATTTGGTTAATTTCCACTGGGAGAAACTGTAGCTAAAATCCTATCTACTATCATTAAAAATAAATAAATCCAGTGGTCTGAAACCAGGAAAGGTAGTTTAAAAGAAGTGGAAAAGATAAGATATAGGTTCGGTGGAGATATTTGCAAATTTCTAACTACATTACAGAAGGAACCCCTATGAATCACTAGAGGAAAAGGCTGCTGAGGTGATGGGAGACTTGGCAAATTATGTGAAAAATCAAATTATGGCAACATGAGATTTAAATGTGTGTATTGATGATTTGTATTGCCAAGCTCCTACTCGGCAGCAGCTTGGCCCCACGGGCATTGCTGCCCTACGGCACTGACAGGCTCTTGCCAGAGGCTGAAGTTCTGGAAACAATTAATGTTAATGGGAAATAAGAAAATCATTTTATTTTCCAAGCATGTAATTATTGGTGTGATCATGAATACATTTTACGTCTTAAAATTACATTAGAAAACCCCGCAGGGAGATTAGGAGCAGCTTGAATGGCGAATGCTTTGTTACCTTTATCTGCGGGGAGTTGGAGGCAATCATAAACGTTTAAGAACATTTGTGCATTGCATTTTGAAGTGACTGAACTGTTACAGGATTTTCAGCACATATACTCATGTGTCTCTATGTGTACTCATAATGAAGGTGAGGGTCCTTAATATTCTGCCTAATCCAGAACAGTTTTCTGTTGATTCTTACCAAATAACACCTCAAAGGTTAATAAATAAATAAGACTTTAAGGGTCATGTGTAGTTACCATGGTCATCATAATCCTCTGTCCTGCTCAAACACTGCTGTAGGTTTCCAGCTGGACCCATCCATCCATGAAACCCACTCTGGGCTTCCGGCCAAGGAAGGAATAGAGCCTGGAATGGTGGTATGTCTTTAGAGCCCTGAAACATGTCAAAGGTCAACATCTGCTCCTATAAGATTTAGGGACAGTTAGAAATTGAGCTCAAGAATGTTTCTTTGTGTTTTTTTTTAAGAGATAAACAGAAAGAGGCACACAAAGAGAACTGAACTCAATAAAGTTCTTTTTTATTTTTTTTTCCAGAGGAAGAGAAAGAGAGAGAACCAGAGGCAAGGAGAGAGAAATGGTTTTGTATTTCTATGGCTGTAGGAATGTATGTTTATGTGTGTCTTTGTGTGTCTCAGTGTTTTTGTATCTGTGTGTGTTTGTGTCTGTGAACACGTCTGTGTTGTAGTGTGTGCATCTGTGTGAGTGTGTCTCTGTGTTTGTCTACCTATGTGTTTCTGCATGGATATCTCTGTGAGGGTACCTATGTATATATGTATGTGTCTCTCTCCGTGTGCAGCATGTTTCTGTGAGACTGTCTGTGTGTGCATGACTCTGTATATGTCTGTCTTACTGTGTCTGTGGGTATGTAGATTTATGTATTTTGTGTGTGTGTGTATCTGTATATCTGCTTGAATCTGTATGTGAATCTCTTAGAGAGTCTCTTCTGTGTGTGTGTGTGTGTGTGAGAGAGAGAGAGAGAGAGAGAGAGAGAGAGAGAGAGAGAGAAATAAAAAGAAGAAGAAGAAGAAGAAGAAGAAGAAGAAGAAGAAGAAGAAGAAGAAGAAGAAGTATTTAGGTGATTCGTGTGTGTGTTTCTGTGTATGTGTGTCTCTACCAGTCTATGTGGATCTGTGTGTATGTGTGATTCTATTTGAGAATCCATGTGTGTCTCTATAAGTGTCTGTGAATGTTTGTATGTGACTAAATTTGTATGAGCATGTTGCTGTGAGAAAGAGTGTGTGTCTGAGTATCTTTGTAAATCTCTGTGTGTTTATGTATGCATGCATGTACGTGTGTTTGTGTTTTTGTTTGACTGTGTGTGCATGATTTTCTTTGTGTGTGTATTTGAATATGCATCTGTGTCTCTGTGTCACTTTGTGAGTGGAACTTTGTGTCTATGTGTGTCTGTACATTGCTCTCTGAGAGTGTCTGTGTGTCAGCAAGTGTGGAAATATCTGTGTTTCTGTGTGAATGTCTGTAGAGCACCTAGGTGTGTATGTGTCTCTGCAAATGTGTCTATGACTGTATATATGAATATCTATGTGTGTCTCTGTGTTTTAGTGTATGACTCTGTTTTGTTTGTACATTTGTGTGAGTGTATCTCTGTTTGCCTGTGTGTTTGTGCATGTCTCCATGAGTATATATCTGTGTATGTATGTGTCCTTGCATTCTTCTCTGTATGTGTAGGTGTGTGTGTTTTTGTGTCTGATCATGAGTATTTGCATATAATTGGTTGTGTGTGTGTGATTGTGTGTACATGTGTATGTGTGTGTTCTTCCTGTGAAAACAACTTCAATGGTCTACAGAATAAATGGAGATATAATGGCAGGAGGAAGAGCTCTCTGTAGGATTATATACATTATTATACATGATTATTTTCTTGCTAGGGTCTACAA
Organism: Microtus oregoni; assembly: GCF_018167655.1. NCBI lineage: Eukaryota > Metazoa > Chordata > Mammalia > Rodentia > Cricetidae > Microtus > Microtus oregoni. The sequence goes on from NW_024543059.1 coordinate 36,002,489, forward strand.
AAATGTTGTTCTCACCCTATCATGCCAATATTCTTGTTCATGTCTCTTGATATTTTTGATGTTAAATTCAGGTCTCTTTATAGTGATTATCAGAGAAGGCCCTGCCTACATTGTCCTCTCCTACCTGACCCTGCTCATGATCTTCCAGACCTACCCTATTTGGATGCCTTTCCCTGCTCTTATTGGGGCTATGCTGGACTTTGTTTGTTTGCTTGTCTGTTTTGGGGTTTTGTATCTCAGATGGAGTGATATCAAGGTAACCAGGGAGCTTATCATGTCAATCTTCAGCTTCTTTTCACCTCCTTAATACTAACTTTCCCCTACCAAAGCACCCCTTTGTGCTGACATCAAGAGTCCTCTGGGTCTATTTAACACTCTCAGTAGTTTATCTCAGGGCAAGCTCCCTTAGTCATACTGAGGCTCATTAACAGGATCACACGTACATCTGGATGTGAGAATCAAGAAATTGATTTGCTAGCCACTGGGAAGTCATGGATGGGCAGGAGACAGACCACTGGAAACAGAAGATGGACTTGCTCTGTCTCTGAAGCCATCTTGTGCCCGCTCTCCCACAGTGACTGAGGATACACTGGATGGGCATGCATCACATTGAGGTTACTGGGGAGGCTGCATCAGGCTTAGCCACTCTGCACATAGAGGGTGGGGTGCCACTGAAAGTGTACTTTCCTTGATGATCTTCCTTCGTGGAAACCTGCTGTAAGCAGTACTGAAAGGGTGGGAAGTCTACAGAAAAAAAAATTGGCTCTGAGTACCAGGTTTTCTTTAGAGAGATGCAACAGAGCATCCTGGCTTATGCTGGCTTTGGCTTGGCACCCACCCACGGTTGTCCGCTATCCCTCACCCCAAGTCCTAGTCCTGGCCAGTTGGGAACACAGAAGAATAACCAGGTGTGAATACCAGATTTTCTTTTAAATTATTGTGCTCATTCAGTGTTCCAGAATCCTGTCATCTGCTTAAGAATTCTCCCACATAAAAAAATCAGCTAACGTGTTTCTGTGATTAAAAACGTTTGGGCTGATTTTTCCCCTGTGGTGCCATAACCCCTTCGTATTTACTTGGTTAGTATATTCACAGAGAGGCAATGAAATTATTTATTTTCTGTGGCTATACTGGCATTTCTTTACATTAAAACCATTCTACATCAGGACAGTGGGATGATCTGAGGAGGCTAGACAAAAAGGCAACACCAAAGGATTCTGGGTAGAGATGTTTGAAGTAGGGGTATGATCTTATAGACATGATGACAAAGCAGAAGAGTCAACTTAAACAAGAAACAAATTAGCCAGTTTTAGTAAACAGAGAGGTAGACAAAGACAGAGACAAGAAAAACAGGGAGGAAGAGTGATGCTCTACTTACGGTCATGCGCAAATACACACCATTACCATTGAATGTCCTAGTCCCAAATCATGAGCTAAGTGCATGCAAGTAGAAGCCAAAGGTTTTGCATGAGAGTTCTCATGAGGCTAAGCCCTGTCTCAACTTCTGACTGTCCACCCATTCTTCTGTTATCAAGACTGGGTAGATTTTTTTTTGTCAGATTGATACAGTCTAAAACATTCGAATCTCTGCCCACTAATGTCATGTGGTCTACATGTTAAACCCTTCAGAGATTCCAGAAATATGCAGCTTCTAGATATCAAAACCTCTGAATAAAATTGGAGCTGACAACAGCAAAATTCATACCTGTGTACTCAAAATTTTCCAATTTGAACTCATGTTTCATCCCAAAAGATGCCTGAAGACAGACTTTAAGCAATTTGTTATTAGTGGTCAAATCATCTTTCCAGTTGTTGCAAAGACCAGATCTTCAACTTACCTTTGCTGTGTTTCTATTCCTTGTCTTTGCTTCTGGGCATGCCATCACACTTTCTTGTTTCTTCATACACCTAGACATTGTGTATATACCGCACAGTATAAACGTTCTTGATCATTACATGCTCTTAGGATGTGATACATGTATACTGTTTTCTGTCCATCAACAGCCAAGTTACATTCTAAGAAATGTGTCCGGTGAAGATCATGGTGTTCACTTAAACAAAATATCGTTATAAGATGCATAAATAAACAGTTAACTTAGCTGAAAAAAAAACTGCAAGCAGCCTCTCTTGCAGAGGGTGGAAACCCAGGCTCTCTCTGAAATGGGAAGCCCAGCTTATCCTTTATGCAACATTTTAGGATAATTTAGAGTTAGACATTGAAAATTTACAGAATGAGGGTTCTCATGCATAACCCTCATTTCTATCCATATCTACCTGACTTAATTGTCCCAAACTCTATCCTCTGGTATTAGTAGCCCATACAGATACAAGTTCTCCAATTGTATTTTCAGCTACCCTTCAAGATACATAGTTAGAACTTATCTAAAGCTAATGGCCTTGAAACAACGGAAAATACCTCAAAGTACTAGACTAGACTCAACCACATCCCATACTATCTGCTTTTTGGGTCCCTTGGGTAATTTCAGAAAGTTGCCTTTGTACTACGTTTTAGATTTCCAAGTCAAGATTCTGTTCACTCTAACATTTAAAGAATTTTAATGTTATGGTTATTATGTTTAATATGAATAATTTGTGGGGCAGGCAAGTGCTGTGCACAATTCCAGCTACTAAAGTAGCTGAGGTATGTGAATCCTCAGTTCAGCTCAGGGGTTCAGGGAGCGATGCAAACACAAGTCACTATCTCTATGCATATTAACAGAACATGAAGTTAATAAAAGTTTGATATAAAATACGTATAGTTTATATTTATGAATAGATCTGTATCTTGTTTCTCTTATTTACAGGACCCAAGACCCTTTTCTATGATTTGAAACAGAACATCACCTCAGCTGGGCAGAAGCATACCCATTTATTTCCACACACCACTAGAAAACACCAATGAAGATGAAGTTGTCTGGGTAAGGCAGAAGAGAAAGGTTTCTATCAGGGTGTAGAGGGTTTTTCACACTCTGATTTTTCATTTTCACATACTATGGATTTTTCTGTGGGTTGTGAGGGAAAGATCTAGTGGGGAGGTATAAAAGCAGATAAAAATATAAGTTAACCCCTCTCGTGAATCTATGTGAAAGAGGATAAGGGGGAATTAAACACGTGGAGAAGGGAAGCCGAAGATGTTAGCTCAGGACAATGAGCTCTGCACGTTGAGCCTGCTTCATCTCACCCACCATCCCCCCCCTCCTCCTGTGTGCCGAGGGAGGAGATCTCAGTTGCATATGCCTGCCCATCCATGTCAAAAACACAAAATATGTTCTTTGTTTTAATAAACAGAATGAAGTAACACATCCTGCAGCTTTAGACAGGACCCTCTTCAGGGAATTGGGGACCTGGATTGAGCAGAGCAAAGACAGGAAACATGGCTCTGTCTTTCTTTTTCATTATTTATTTTATTTTTCCTTTTCCTTTTCTCTTAAAGATTGCCATTGTTTCCACTTAGGCTTCATAAAGCATCTGCCACTCCAAGTAGTGACCTCACCCCGCAGGAAAACACAGCCTCAATTCGAGTCAAGATTTAAATTGAGGGGATTTTTTTTTCATTTACTTAATACAATTTTATTTTCTTAATATCTTAGAAATTTGGAATATATTGTCCCTGTTCATGTTATATGCCCAGCTTCATGATACACATTAGTTTTATGTTTTGTTTTGTTTTAGCGTGATCCTAAGGATGCTTCACCATACATGTGCCTCTTTACAATGTCCTTAGTGGCCCGTAGACATGGAGGGCAATCGGGGCGGGGGGGAGAAAGTGATGAGCTGCTGATGTACTGCATTTGGATGAAGAATGATTGGAAAGATGGAAACTAAATGCAGTGGATAGGGAAGAACTTGCTTCACGAGGTGAGTGGAAACCTCAGGGCAGTCCCCATACAGATAAAACTAGAAAACAGAACGTTCCCATGCCCATGCTTTGAACACAAATGTGACATTCTGGAAGAACACAGGACCTACCCCATTCAATGCACCACAAAAGTATGCCACACCATAACTACTTCTAACAAATGGCAACTCTGAAGCTACTCTATAAGCCTACAAAGAACCATGGTTTGAGATTTGAAAGCCTAGCATATACTCTAGCTAGCAATGTGTACGTGTTCGGAAGCCAAGAGAGATAAATGTAACTAATGGGGCACATAGCACACAGCAGTTATTCTAATACCCTGCCTCTAAAGCCTTCCCCAAATCATGTCACAGGTGTTTCCTCAGTATGAATGCTTGCTCACTAATATATGGACAACAACGCAGGCCAATCCTCATATCCAACAGTATTACCCTAGGGTCTAGAGTTGAGCAAGTCTGTTCTGCAGAGTCTCCTCAATGACAGCACATAGACCGGGAAAAGCAGCTGAGTGGAACACGGCTCTCATTTCTTAGATCTGGGCAAGGCTTCCTAAGTTACATCTGTTTTCTTAATTCGTTCTTTATGAAACCATTACTCACCTCCAAGTTCATAACATTTCTGGCTCTTCATCCCCACCCCACTCCTAAGACATTAAAATATGGATATTAGCTTCCCTAAATCAAGAAATTTGTACCTCCAATAAAGTAGCTGTCCCACAAAATCAGTGCTGTAGATAATCTGCAGAGAGGGCCACACATATTAAACTACACGAAATGGGTCCTTGCACTTCAGGTAAGAAAATGGATACGTTATATCTGCAGAAAGGTGGGAATGAGAGTGAACCCCTGCCTTATCTCTGATTTAATCTCTATGCTGATTGCACACACCTACCTATCATATTGGTAAACATACAGACAAAGTGCCTTAGCTGTTCCTTGCAAAAATCTTTGATATGGAAAGGACCCATGCACAGTTCTCATTTCCACGAACCCGATGTCAAAGCATTTTGTTTATTGCCTGGATAGCAAAATTTTGCTGAAAGAAGAGTTATCAAGTATCTTGATACATCCAATCCTATAAATTCTATAATTAAGAAGGACTTGTTTTGGATCATTCAGATATCAGAGACTTCAACCTGAGAATATGGCAGCAATGGCACACAGCATCTTGTCTGGCAGAGAATGGTACTGGCCAAATCACCCATCTCTCTTCTCTTAGGTGTTTTGTAATGCCTCCATTTCCCAACCGACCTAAATGTAGATGTACATTCAAGACCCTTTTACTTCCTGTCTTGTGGCATTCAGCTTAAACATCAGATCCATAATGCAGACATTATCCTATTTCTGGTTAACATGTTTTTGTGGTCCAGCCCAGAGATTGCATCTCCTAAGCCAGTACCCCACAACTGAGGTGCACATCCAGCTCTATGCCATTCTTGCACAGACATGTGATAGACCTACATAAAGTGAGTGATGCTTCAATTGATGGAGAAGCAATAATAAAATAGACATTATTACTGATTGATAAAAACCATATCCCTTCTTTTATTTTTTAAAATTTCATCTTTATGCTTAGATAATAAGCAGTATGATTTATCCATTTAAGAACCCAGTTCAATCCATGCAAAAGTTAGTGACGCTAATTACAATTAGACTCTTTCTACCTCAATTCCATATGCACCAAACTACAGCTATCACAAAATACTATATGATCTCGTTTCTTTTTCCTGTAGTCCTGAGATGTATTCATCTTGCCTAGTCAGTAGTTTCCTCATTTTATAGACGATCAGTGTTCTACTCTACAGATATGACAGAATTTGATTTTACTCAATTGTTGGGAAAGTTTTAGTTACTTCCTGTTATAAAAAATAAACAAAATACACATAGTATTTTAACTAATTCTGGAGACAGAATTTATTTATTTTGTTTAAACAAATACAGTTAAGATTAGATAGGTTATATGGTAAGTATATGTTTACTTGTCTAAGAAAGTATCACCCAATATTCAAGAGCACCTGCAACTTTTATTCTTACAGAGAAATATGTAAGAATGTGCTTTAGTTCATTGCTCTGGGTTTTGGTTCCTGTATGGATAAGCAGCAACATTTTCTGGGGTGGCAATTTTTATTTCCTGATGCCTAACCACCCTGAGTAGATTCAAAATCAACTGTATGTCTTTCTGGGAGAACCCTCTTTTTGTTTTCCGGTTTTCATTGAGTTGTTTGCCTTATTTCCGAATCATAAGATTGTTCTTTTTACATAATCTAGATACAAATTGCTTCCTAGGAATAGACATTGCTGATAATTTCTTACATTTTATGGAATTTTTTCTTGAGGAGTACAAGAATTCTTGGGGAAATTCAAATGATTATTTTTTATGTGATTCATATTTTGAATCACTAAACTTAGTCCAACTTGGGGTAAAGAAAATTTCCCTCTTTTTGTAGAGGCTTTATCCTATTTACCTTTCATTCACTTCTGAAATCCAGCTCCGATTAAATGTATGCATTCTTAAGTTAAAGGTAACAGCACATTTTTTTTCCCATTTTGGTGACCAAAACTCAACAAAAAATGTTTTGTTACTGATTGAATAATCTTCAACTCTATTTTACACACATGTGCGAGCACACACACTTACACACACACACACGTTTGGATTTTGGATTTTAGATTCACTGTGCCATTATCTGCAAAATGCCCCCCATGTGTTCGACAGTTTTGGAGTCAAGCTTTAACTTATCCACATAGCCAATGAAGGTGAACTTGATGCCTTAACTATTGATTCTTTTCCTGAACTTTGTTTCCATTTTCATATATGTTTTCAGAATTATCCTCTCAATTTTTGCAATTTTTAGTGTTGAGGTATTGTGTGTCTTTGATGAAGTGAGTCTTTCTAGTTTCATGTTTGTTTCGCTAATAAAAATACTAGTTCTTTTTTTTTATTTTAAGCAACATGTCAATCAATGATAAACGGACCAACAATCAATTCCTGTTTTGACATTGTGTCTTATAGTCATGTTAAATGTATTGTATAGTTCTCTGTGGATTCCTCGGGCCTAATTCATACTCCCTTAAGATTCCAGTCTGCTTACTCCAGCCTTTGTCGCTGACATGTTTAGTTGAAATGTGCATGTGTATTCAGGTGTTCGTGCGTGTGCTGCAAAAAAAGAACTCTTTAGAAAACAAATGATTTTAGGCACAGGATATGTTTGTAATTGAAAGGAGCACATGGGGAATATGGAGGATGGAGGGGCTGAGAACCTCGGTAAAAAAATAACCTCTCATCCTTCCAACTAAGAGATCTCCTAGGTTTAATCTTGAGCAGAGACTCTGGCAAGCATCATGATGACATCTCCTGAAGGAGTAGCCTCTTTTCGCTGTTTGACAGTGAGCTTTCCCTTCCCAAATTCATCTAAAATGTTACACAAGACTGAAAACTTCCCAGACATTTTTCTGAACTCAATGGCTTCCTTGATGATCTAACACTGCAGATTGAGTTTGCTTCTCATAATCTATTACAAATAAAAGTATATAAAAGGAAACCTTTATGTTTTCCCCCAATAAGCACGGTAATATGATATTCATGTATGCTGTATTACCCACCTATCAGCAGCCCTTTTTCATTACACAGTAGCACTCCGATGTACAAACATGTTAAGTGTGTTTCTCTAACTTGTTAAACGACATTTGAGTAGATTCTATGTCAGGGCTACTAGGAACAAATTTGAGTATGAAGATTTGAGCAGTTTTTTTTTCAGATGTATAGTTTTATTTTTATGGGTAAATAACTAGAGTGAAGATGTTGGCTTGTCATATTGTGGTGCAGAACTATTGGTTCAGAAGGCCGTTTAGTTCTTCAGATGACATATCTTCTGTTTTTACATCTTGTGAACACACAGAACTCTGGTAATGTATGTGCTTCTATTAAGCCCACTGAAGCAGTATCTCCGTTCACAGTTTCTTTTGAGCACTGGTCCCATAACCCATTTCTCTGTTTATGGCCATGACTTTCTATTCAAGATCAAAGGTGAGGAAAGCAGAACTTTCAATTCCCCTGGTACAGAGTGTAAAAATGCTCCAAGCATGTAATGTTTTGCTGAATGTTAACAAATTTAGGATGTTTGGAATATTTTTAAGGTCATTTAAAGATTAAGTACTGCTTTGTTTCTTTTTTCTATTGTTCAGATAAAAAATCTATATTTTGAATCCTTCATAATAATGGGTTTTCAAACTCTATAACTGCCTGCAATTAAAATGAGAAAATTCATATATTGTCATATGTATATGCTCATAGAAATGAAGAAAAACCTGCAGATAAAAGCAAACCATTTAACCCTCACCCAGTATACCCTTACCCTTACCAAGTATGGTCCCCTAAGACGCAAGCAGCTTATCTATCTGGACCCTGTACTTGCTTTCTTATCTTTAAGATAGATGTTCCTTTTCATGACTTGCTTTTTTTCCTTACTGATTGTGCACTGCTCTGATCTGTTCTGAACCAGTTTCTTTCTTGTGATATTTTTCCATTTGACAATAATGTAAGCTATTAGGAGCAGAGATAGAACTTCACAATGTCGCCATTTCATACTGTGAGCTTTGGATGCAGGTAGTCTACCTGACCACTGACAGGCTGCCAATGGAGTGACCTTGTGTCTTGTCACCACAAAAGATAAGCAGCATCCTTCTGGGTTTTAATTTCAGTTTCCGAGCAGCCAGCTGCTGCTTGGTATTGTTCCCACTGCGGTGCTGGCTGCATTGTGTTAAGCTATTTTATGTGGCAGTGACACAGGTGTTTTTTTTTTTTAAGATGGTTTCCTTTTAATCTAATGCAGTTCATTTTCTGTTTTGTTCATGCTGTGATTGTGCAAGTACTAATGGAGCCCTTCCACCGCATTTTCTCAAGGATGCGGTTAGCTCTGAGCTTCACGTATCCTGGTTACTGCCCTTTCTTCAGGCTTTAAGTGCACAGACTATTAACCTGCAGATTTATATGGAACATTTTATATCTTGCTTTTACTTTATTCTCATTAAAACTCAATTCACCAAATAAGATATGCTTTTATCAAAGTCACTCTAGTACTTAATTCAATTCATGGGCACACCAGTGCGGGATAGGGGAGTGGTTGTATTATTAGAGCTATAATTTCTATTTATTAAAAAAATACTTGGAGAATGAAGTCAATAAGACCACAACTTCTGGCTTCAATAACTTTCCAAGATTTCATGTCATGGGCCAGAAAATGGCCAGACATTGGGCTACATGCCAGTAACAATAATGTTCTTCAGGGAGAAGAAAGAGTGAGAATTTAAATGAACCTGAGATACACAACAAGTTGCAGGCCTGACTCAGAGAGATAGCAAGAAACTGTCTCCATAGAAGAGAGAGGAGGGGGTGGCATGAAGAGGAAGGGAGAGTTAGAGATGAAGTTCATAATTGGAACTATGTAGATTCTGGTGATTAGTTTAAATGAGCAGACAGAGGGAGCGGGGAGGCATGAAGAAAAAGAGGATGAAAAGTAAGAACGGGTAGAACTGCCAGGTGTTCAAGGCCATTGAATTTACTTAAGGCAGCAGGTTTCATCTCCATGCTTATCAGAGGCCACTCACAGCAGGAACTATGTTTTTCTACACTCAGAATGGTTGGCAACCTCCACCCTGTCCTCCAACCAATAAACAAACAAAAATATCAAATATCCTTCCAGATTTTAAGTGGGATCATAAAGATAATATACTAGTTTTTGTCTCAAGCTCCACTGGAAAGACCTGATGGGTATTGAATAATCAGACTGGGAAGTACTGACCAGGATGTATCACCAAAATTAGGGTATGAAGTTGTCTGGATCCTCTTACACTCATTTCTTTTCTTCTAAAATATCATTCAAAGAATTTACAAAAATCTCCACCTATAATCAGAGATAATATCTTACATTACAAGTCATGATAGTATCTAGTCCACTTAATAATTTTGTTAATAAGACATAACTATTTCCAAATTTAGTCATTGCAAAAGTTATCTGCAGTAGTTTGACACCACTCTCATGGAAGAGTATTTCTATGCCCCTCCCTTTATAATTTGAATGAACTCGTGAATATTTCCACGGACAGAAGATATACAAGATGATTTGTTGAAAGCTGAGCTGAAGTCACAGAAGAATCGTGCTGTTATGCACAACACACAATTACCACAGGATTTATACTCTGAGAAGCTCAGACCACACACAGAATTCATGTTGCTAACTCCAGTCTTTAAATTGTCCCTACCCAGGAGTATCATAAATAACAAAAAGGGGGCTTCTACAAATTCCTGGATTTGACTATTAGAATCACCCCCAGATACTCCTGTCTTCACAGTTTAGATCTCTGAGATGATGTGAGAGACAACAGACTTCGTGGATGGGCCCAGCTCCATGGCACAGATATTCAAGAAAGAACCTGCTCTTTGAGATTGGTTGTTAGGCAGACCTCAGTGAACAGAGGATACACTTTTCTTGAGAGTTCCATGTAGCTAACATGCCTTGGAAATGAATAGGATATTTATTACATAAAGCATCATACTGCAAGTGATCTTAGAACACAAATGCAAGGACCTGTGTATATTAATGGATCTAGGCAAACCTCTTCCTTTTCCAAATGAGGCAATGTTATCACATCACATTTTACAGATGTGTAGCCTTCAATAGTCTTAATTCACTAATGGAAAAGTTAGACTTCCTAGTTAGTCCAATAAAAAACAATATACACTGAATCATGTCAGCAAAGGTAGCTGGTATACTGCTATACCTTACTAATTAAGCAATGGCATAAAAAGCTTAGGGAAAAGAGTGTAACATGAGGGCCTGCTTGCTGGGATTTCTGTCCTGCCCAGTTCCCACAGCCATTAAATCCCAAAGAAAATCACACAGAGGTCTACATAAGTTATAAACTGATAGGCACATTAGCTCAGGCGTCTTACTAACTCTTATAACTTATATAGCCCATTTTTATTATTATCTGTGTTAGCCACTTGGCTCAGTACCTTTTTCAGCGGGGTAGGTCACATCTTCCTTCTTTGGTGTCTGGACAGGACTGGGAAGAAATGGGCTTCCTCCTTCCCAGAATTCTCCTATTCTCATTGACCTGCCTCTAATTCCTGTCTGGTTGTCCCGCCTATAGTTCCTGCCTGACTACTGGCCAACCAGCGTTTATTTAAAACACAATTGATAGAATATAGACAATTCTCCTGCACCAAAAGAGAACTGAATAGGGTGTTGGTAAGAGACAAGCTTGTTATGCTCTCAAAATCTAGCCACTTTACACTACAGATCCATGGATGTCTTAAGGATGGTGTACATCTCAGTACAACAGACCCTGGGAACCAGGTGTGACATTTGATGCATGTTATCCTAACAGTTGGAAGAGTGAAGCAAAATTATCATAATTTTGACACTATCCTGACCTACATAGTGAAGTCTGCTCCCAAATAAGCAGGAAACCAGCCAAGTAAATAAACACAAACCACTCTGCTGCAAGACCTGAAGCTTAGAGAACACATTTTCACCATTTGGTATTGGATAAACAAGCTGGTGTCATTTTTCCTAGGAGAAACTATTTTTTTTTCAATTCAAATAATTCATTGGCTTCCTGAAGTTATTTTATAGAATTGAGAGAACAACACTAAATATTTCTAAAATAAAAAATAACCCAGCGTATCAAAACATTGTACATATGGCTATGATCAGCACTGGTTTGGATGTCACATTGCTCTTCTATCTCCTCTCTAGGTAGGCAATTTAATCATCCACACAAAAGTGCTATGACTGACATTCCATAGTAATTAATATGTCTCTATAATGTGTGCCTTTCCATGTAAGTACAGTCCTAATTCCTGCCTCTTCTGTCTGGGATGTCTCCTGATTGAAGGTGGACAGGCTAGGGGAACAGTCACACGCACTATGCCTTCCTGAATAACTACCTGCAATGAGAAGTCTGTAAACAACCATAAAAAGGCCAAGACACTAGACCAATAGACAAATGAAATGCCTTAGAAAAAAAAGATAACATTTATTTCTAAGGAAAATATAGAAATGAGTATTTTAAGCTAGAAAGATGCTCCAAGCCGCTGATTATTTAGGAAATCAAATCCACAACAGTTATCTTTCCATGAACATCAATGGAAATCTGAATTATGGAGAAAGTACAGACATCAGAGGTTCTATGTCATGTTTCTAAGTATATAAAATGTTGTAGGTACTGTGTAAAAGCATTTAACAATTCATTACAAGAATTTCAAGAGTTCCTCTCCTGGATATATAACAAAAGTAATTAACTAATGGCTTCAAAGATATATTGGTACATCTATGTTCATGGTATAACTGTATGCAACAAAACAATACTAAGGATGGGAGAATAAAGTAACTTCTTGAGAAACAATGATTTAGTCACTATTTTATTAATATGACCTACTTTATTCTTAATACTAGTAAAAGTCACAGTGTTATGGCATATATCCAATATAATAACAAGGCACAATAATCCAAGTTATTCTTTACAAACATTCATAGAACACATTCCTGTTTCACCTCTGACATATAAACAGCCATGATACTATCACTTGTAATAAGAAAAAACATGAACTGACTGAAAAAAAAAAGTACCTTATTTTGAAATTTCCACAGACTTCAGGTCGCAATACAAATTTTACCCTAAAATATATACAGACCAGTGCATTAATAATCACACAGAGCCAAAGGCAGTCACCGGAAATGACACTGAAATCCACTGTCACACGCTTTAACCTGAGTTAACTTATTTTGTAGCTGTTGACCATTGGGTACCAAAGGAGCTCTCCAAGATCATAGTCTATCTTTCTTGGCTATCCTCTAGAATTTGCTGAAGATATCATGTGCTTGATTTTTTAGAATTTTTATTTATTTATTGTTTTAATTTTATTTGGCATTCCAACTACAAATTTTTCCTCAAGCATGTGGAGGCTATATAACATATTCAGGTATTATTTCCAAAATGCCATCAGCCCCATAGGGGGGGTTAATGGGGGTGTTTATTTGAGATGTGTCCTCTCCATTGCCTGGAACTTTCCAAGCAGTCTAGGTTAGCTAGCCCATTAGCATCAGGAACCCATCTGACTTTACCTTCCTAGTTATGTGATTACAAATGTGTAGCACCATATTGAGTCTTAACATTTTATGATTTCTGTATTTTTGTTTTATGTTATTGTCAACTTCTGGAGTGTATCCTCTAGGAATGTCAAGAGTCTGTAATAATGTGAGGTCTTTGGGATGTCATTGGCCAAGAACGAGGTCCCAGGGACCTTCTATAACTAGCACCCTCTATGCTCTCAAAATAGCAATCTACTATCAACAACTTTAATCCATCCATTATGGATGAGTCCCATGATCATATTACTTTGCAATAATATTAGAAAGAAAATTAAGTTTCAAGTTTTGGAGAATGTATCAAAGCTATTGCATAACTTTTAACCATATTCCCCCTTAAGAACTAAATTCCAAGCCATAGTCTTTTCATTTTTAATTTTATTTTTTGATTCTACATCTTGGCTGCAGTTTCCCCTCTGGCTTCTCCTCAAATTCCCTCCCCCTACATCCCCATGACTCCCCAATACACTCCTCCTCTGTTTCTGTTCAGATAGTAGCAGGGCTCACATGAGTATCAACAAAGCAGAGTTCATCAAGCACAATAAGACTAACCACCTTCCCCTGTATTGAGGCTGGTAAAAGCAATCTAGTACAAGGAGTAGCTTCCCAAGAGTCAGTCAAAGTGTTAGGAACAGCCACTGCTCCCACTTTTAGGAACCACATAAGTAGACCAAGCTACACAACTGTCATATATATGTATAGGGTCTAGGTCAAACCCCTGCAGGCTCCCTGGTTGTTCAGACTCTGTAAGTTCTTATGAACCAGGTTAGTTGTTTATGTGGGTTTTCTTGTGATGTCCTTGACCCCACATGTTCCTACACTTCTTCCTTTCTCTTTCTGTTCAGTAGGACTCCGACAGTTCAGCCTAGAGTTTGGCTGTGGGTATCTGCAGCTGTTTTCATCAGTTATTGGGAGAAAGTTCTCTGATGATCCCCAATTTTCTGAAAAACTGCCATATTGATTTTTAAATTGGATGAACAAATTTCTACTCCCATCACCAATGGGGGAGTGTTCTCCTTGCTCCACATCTTTCTAGCTTAAGCTGCCATTTGTGTTTTGGATCTTAGTCATTCTGTCAGTTGTAAGATGGAATCCCAGAATTAAGAGCCATCATACCAAAAGCAATCTACATATGAAATTAAATCTCCATCAAAATTCCAACAAACACTTTTCAGACCTTGAAAGAACTATATTTAACTTCATATGGATAGCTAAAACAATCCCGTACAATAAAAGAACTTCCAGAGGTATCACCAACCCTGATCTCAATCTCTATTAAAGAACTATAGTAATGAAAACAGCATATCATTGGCATGAAAACAGACAGGTAAATCAATGAAACTGAATAGAAGACCCAGGCACAAATCCACATACCTATGGATACCTGGTTTTTCACAAAGAATCAAAAATTATACAACAAAAAAGAAAGAATCTTCAACAAATGGTACTGGCATAACTAGATGTAGGCATGTAAAAGAGTACAAATAGATTCATATCTATCACTCTGCACAAATCTCAGGTCCAAGTAGGTCAAACACCTTAACATAAATACAATTACACTGAACCTGATATAAGAGAAAGAGGGAAATAACTTCGAACATATTGGAACAGGAGACAATTTTCTAAATAAAACACCAGTAGCACAAACTCTGAGAGCAACAATTAATTCATGGGACCTCAAAAAGTGGAAAAGCTTCTGTAAGGCAAAAAATACTGTTAATAGAATAAAACATTAGCCTACAGGATGGGAAAAGATCTTCCCCAACTTCACATGCTACAATGGGCTGATCTCCATAATAATTATTAAAAAAATATCAAGAAACTAGAACCAAATAATTTCATTTAAAATGGATATATATATATATATCTAAACAGAGAATCTCAGCAAAAAAAATGTCAAATGGCAGAAAAACACTTCAAAGAAATGCTCAACATGTTTAAGCCATCAGGGAAGTGCAAATCAAAATGACTCTTAAATTCCAAGAATAGCCTTTAAATGTCATGTTTATATACCAATTCCTGCTTCTTATTTCTGCTATTCTAAGGTCATAGGCTTTAAAGACCAAAGTAATAGTGTGGGCACAAAGAAGGGAAATCACAGAGATAACAAAAGGATTGCCATTGTCAGTTTCCTCTTCCTTCCCACTTTACATACAATGCCATGAACTACCTAAACATACAGAATTGTAGCAGGGCTTCCTAGGATCATTTTGCTGGCATAAAGAGACAGTTTTACAAGCAGCACATGAGTTTCTATTTTCATGTCTACTGTTTAACAGTTCAACAACAAAGGTTTATAGAGACCTTAAGGCAGGAATTTACTGTTGTAGGGATTGACATAACTCCATTTACAAGTTTCCATATCAGATTTATCTCTTCAGTGAGAAGTAAATGGGCAGGTGGCAAGATGAGATAGAGAAGGTCCCATGAACAATAGAGAGAAAACAGGAATAGCCTGCTCATCAGAGAGGCTTGATGGCTTATAGCCATGATCATTCTGTCTCCTTCTAGATTCACAATCCCATCAAAAAAGTCACAGGATTAAAGTTAAGAATAATTCCCTTATCTGTTGATATGAGGACAAGTGTTCAAATTATTGTTAGAAATTATGCTGGTTTAGAATTAATGGCCATAACTTCTCTTCCAATACCATTACTTCAGTACCACTGGGAACTTACCTAGTTTTCCAGCACCATTCATTGTTTCTCGATTGTTGAGTAGGTGTTAAGTCCAGTAAGAAATCTGCTGATTATCACCAAGACACATGTGCCACTAATGCATTCTTAGTGATATTGTGCTTTGCTTCTCATTGGTTCATAGGCATGAGAGTTGGGTGGAACTGTTGGAAGATTCCCTCCATTAGAAGCATTGTACCTTTTGGTAACAAGAAAGCTAGTCCTCGGGGAAGGAGCATTTAGGTGAATTCCATCTCAGGGTCACATGGGACATGTTTCCAAAGTACATATTGTCTTCAACAATATAAGTGTACTCTACACTCCTCATCAAGGAAATTTCTCTTTGCAACAAACAATCAAAGACCACTACAGATAACCACAATCAATCAAAATTTAGCATTGTGAAACCCAGCCTTAATGTATATATTTACAAACATTCTGATGCTGATGATCCAGAAAACATTGATGACCCAGGAAACATTGTGGACAAGGAGGCAAAAAACTGCAAGATCCAGATTGGGGAGTTGGCTGCAAGATTGTGTCTCAAAGCAATTTCAGAAGCTGTACCCACTATTACTTTCCATATGTGATCTCAACCAGGAAGACATAAATGGACAGGCCAAAGTGGACAAGATAATCCCCAAGAGACCGCATTCCCACAGAAAGAGCTATAGGCAACCAAGGAATGCTGAGGTGAAGAGAAACAGTCTTTTTCATGGAAGAGCACACCAGATGGTATCCAACACCAAACGGTCAGCCTTGTAAACACAAATTCAAGTAACATTATACAGGCTGTACGCAATGACAAAAGATGAAAAGGGAAGCTGTGCATTCAAAAGAAAGCAAGGACGGACATAAGACACTCTTTAGAGGGATTAAAGGGAAGGAGCAATGTAATTATATTATCATCTAAATATTTGTAGAAAAAAGTCTGGCAGAGCCCATTCCAAAGAAGGGATATAGTTACAATATGAGGAAGCTACACTGACGAGGATTATGGAAACTGAGATCAATCAGGAAGTTCTGCTGGGAGGAAGAGGTCTCAGCTTTCATCAGATGCTCTCTGGCCTCTCTTCTGTCCTATCAGGCCTTCATTGCATTTATGAGTTGCTGCTTTTTCCTGTGCACAGCCATAAAAGTCATCTGTATTTATGCTTCTCTGAGATTCCTTCAGAGTCATTTCCCTGGAATTCAAGTTTTAAACAGAGGGTCTCACAGATAAGGAGAAAGAAACTTCTAAAGAACATCTTGAAAACTCTTTCCACAGAAAAGCTAAAGCATGTATCCTGACAAACTATTATCTTAAACAAAGGAAGAGGGATAGAGACAGAAAGATGAAAGAAAAAAATACAGAGACAGAAGAGACAGATATTAGGACATTGGGGCCCAACATTTATAACCATTTTTGTTGTGATTGGAGATCAACAAGTAGTTGGCATATATTTATTTGTCTGATTGTTCTCCTGTGTGTGTGTGTATATATATATATATGTATGTATGTATATATATGTATATATGACGTATATATGTATATATGACATATATATCTGCATGTCAACTGTATGGTTGTGCCTGTGTATGGATGTGCATCTTCATGTGTTGTATGTATGTATAGCTGCTCATATCTGTGCATGTGTGTCTATATATGAGCATGACTGTCTTGGTGTACATGTTTGAAGATGTATATGTATACATATGAGCATGTATATGTGTCTGCATGTTTATGTGAGTGCATACATGCATTTTGCATGTATGTGTATATATATGTCTTTGTGTGCATGTATGGATATGTCTATTTATTTCTGCATGTTCATGTATGTGTGTGAATGTACATGGATGTATATCTTTGTGCATGTATGTGTTCATATGACCAGATCTGTGCATGTATGTGTATATGTTCTTGTGTGAATGTGTGTATGAGAAAGTGACCGTGTAAGTGACCATGTGTGCGTGTGTGAAGGGAATGTGGATCACTGGGCATCACACTGCTCAGACAAATCTCTTCTCTAGGAAATGTATTGCTTGCCCTTGCTGTGTGCTGTTTTTACCATTTGCATAGAAATTCTTCTTAGGAAAAACTCAGTGTGACTCCTTAGCCATTTGTGTCCTCCTTTAACTCCTTCACCTCCCCTCACATCTTATCCATCAATGATCAAAGGGTTTGGAGAGATGAGGAAGCATTACATTCTGATTTGATCAGAATCATGTATTTAGAAATTAAAGGAAAAAGAAAAATGAATTTGACCTGCTTATTTATCCTTTATTTTCTACGACAAAATAACTGGAGGCTAGGAACCTTTGTCTCTGTTTAAGGCCCATATAATATGACTAACAAAAAGAAATCAAGTCACAAGCAGATGGTTTGAGTTATCTGGACTGTTGGAACACATCTTAGGAATGGAACAGTGAGATTCTCTTTAAACAACATTGAGGTATTATGGCAATGATTCTCATAAACAACTGTTGCAGATAAGAACTCTGTTTCAATGTACATAACTCAAGGTTCACGTATAACTGTTTCCGTATACATAGCTCACGGTTCAGATATAACTGTTTCAGTATTCATAACTCATGAGTCTGCCTCCATGCTGTGGCAAGTTTGGGATGCTCAAGATCAAACTTCTGCAGTGATGAACGTGAATAAGCAGAAACACAGCTGAGGGTTTGCATCTAGATTCTTAAGTTTGCTGTGCTCAGAATTCATACACATTCCTTCCCTTGCGTGTGCAGTCTTAGGTGAGAATCCTTATACGAAATTTAAATAGGAAGCCTCCAAACCTGTGGAGTTTCTATTGCTTGACAAGTTCAACGTGAACTTCACAACCTGTTATAGGAATGATAAACAGTCAGTGGTGCTGTAAACAGAGAACTGGTTGTTTCACGATAAACGATAGGCTGCAGGATAAGAAAACAGGGTGATGCTTCCACTAGGGAACAATGGGTGTGACAACTTCAATGTGAACTCATTACCTGTTCAAAAACATTATCAGAGTTACACACAGTCAATGGTGTAGCGAACAGGACCTGGTTGTTTCATGATGAACGATAGACTGCAAGATAAGAAAGCAGGATGATGCTCCTGCCTGGTCACAATGGATGTGTTTCAGGCCACTGAAGACAACATTTATCCTTTGAGGGTAGAAATCAGGAGATAATTCAAGATAAACCATGCTCATTACTTCGTAGTTTTAGGTGAAGATCACAAGCTTAATTTCCTCTAGTGAAATGTTGAGGAATCAAGCAACAAATCAAAGCTGAATTCACATCAATTTCAGGTACACAGTGATGCCAATTATTGTTTAAATCATATTTCATTTTAATTGATGTAGTAAATATGTGTGATATGGGCAAAATGTTATGTTCTAGTGTATAGTTACATCATCAAATCAAGATAATTACCATGCACACAGTCACAATGATTTGCAGGAAAACATTTTAAATTTAGTTTCTTAGCATTTTTGAATGTACATTGCAAGCATAGGCACATTGTTTCCCAATAGATTTCAAAATCCTTATTCATTTTGTCATTTTTAAATATTTTGAAAAATATTGGTCAGTTTGTCCTTCCCATCTGTCAGCCTCTGGTAATTATCATTCTTCATTTGTTTACCTGCGTTTCTGATTCAAATATTTCATGTATCATGAAATGTTAATCTTTCAGTACCTGCCTGACTTAAGTATAATGTCTTCCAAGCACACTGCTGCTGTCTGAAGACTGAATAGGCCACTGTAGTTATAAGCCCAGTTACATTTCTTGTTCTCTCACAGGCAGGCACCTACATGGTATAATCATTCCTTTACTGTGAGCAAGGCTGCCATGAACACGGGTGAGAAATCTCCCTGAGATTCTGCTATTCCATTAGGCTAAATCACCAACCCAGGCTGTGGAGACATATGATGGTTGTCTTTTCAGTCTTTTGGGGGAGATTCTGTACTACTATCTATAATTTGCTGTATGATTTCAGAATCCTGTTGTCAAAAATATAAAACTTCCCTTTTCTGAACTAACAAACTATCAAGTTCTATCCCCAGAAGCCAAATAAGGTAGAAAGAATGACCTGAATCCACTAAGTTGTCCCTTGACCCCTCTCTAAAGTTAATCCCCACATCAAACATGTGCTTACAATAAATAAAAATTTGAAACTTAAAGATTTTATTTTATTTATATTTTGCCAATATTTATAATCAATTAACTATACTGGTTTTTGAAGCACATAGCTCTTCCTCACTGTTCTTTTCAGTATACCTGAGTTAAGACCAAGTGACCATAAGTATGTGGCTTCGATTATAGTTCTTTATTCTATTTGTTAAAGTGAGTTTTTTTGTTTGTTTGTTTGCTTGCTTGCTTTTGTTTTGTTTTGTTTGGGTTTAGTTTGGTTTGTGTTTTTTGTTTTGTTTTTTGTTACTTCAAGACAAGGTTTTTCTGTGTAACAGTCCTAGCTGTCTTGGAACTAGCTCTTGAAGACCAGGCTGGCCTTGAACTCATAGAAACCAGTCTGACTCTGCTTCCTGAGTGCTGGAATTAAAGGTGTGCACCACCACCACACCAGGTGAAGTGTCTATTTTTATGCTAGTGTCATGATATCTTGCTTGCTAATCTTTGTCATATTTGAAATCATGGCGCTTGAGATTGAATCCTTTTCCTAAAGATTGCCTTGGTTATTTGGAATATTTCTCAGTCCCAATTTCTGTGAATACGATATTGTAAATCTCATTACTTTAAATACGTTCATCACTTTGGGTAGCATGGTTATTCACAATCTTGAATAGCACTCTTTCCTAGGAAAGGCATACCTGCAATCTTTTTAAATTGAATATTTGTCTCATCATTTTCAGAGACAAGAAGCCAAAGAAGAGCCAAAAACTGTTTCTGTTTATGGAACCTGAAGGAGGTGATGGCACTTATGTTCACTGTGCTCCTCAAATGGCAGGTATCCAGGACACTCCACCTTTCTATGTCATTTAGAGCAAATACCTGGAAGATGAATCACTAGCGTCAATTTTAGCACTTAACAAAGCAGGTTCTCTTAGGATTTCCTTATGTTAAAATCTGGTGCGCCCTTGGTTACCAGTGCTTGACTATGTGCTATGTAGCCTTTCCATTTGACCACCAGGCCACTGCCACCTGATTTATTTTTGCAAACAGACATTGGATATATAAAAAACCATTCCATAAAAATGGATAGGGGTTAAAATGCTGAATGTCTTGCAGACACAGAATAGATTCCTGAAACACACACACACACAGTGTGTCTTCAGTAGCACAGAAGGTGTTTTCCATCCACAGCCTTGAAAACAAGACTGGCTGATATTTACTGGCCAAGGAATGAGGGGACTGTGTTCTAGCAAACACCCTACCCGCAGAGACACAGCACTCCTCATAGTTACCACCCTTCTAATCACAAGGCTTTACACCCACACGTTCTGCAGGGGCCCTGTCCTACCACAGAGGCCCAGCAGGCCCAGCAGGGCCAGGCATTCATCTAACAAAGTGCGCGAATCTGGGTAGAATCACGTTTTCACTTGTCTCCATGGTGACAAAAAGCAGAAAACAGGCAATCAAGGATAATAAGCCCCGTGGGCAGCCGGAATCTGTGAGAGCAAATTAAGCCCCCATCTTTCTTCCTCATTTTCCCCACCCCCATCACCTCTTGGGATTATAAACACACGTCAAACCCAGGCAAGAGGGGCCCTTCACTGCTCGGTGCCATGGCAACTGACTCACTAGCTCTCCTCCCTCCATCCTGTTTTTCCCCATTAGCCTGGATACAGCACCTTTCTGAGAGGAAAAAAAAAGAAAGAAAAAGAAAAACTCAAACAATCTGGTGACAATATGGCCACTTCACAACAACCAATCCCTGAGCCTGCCCAGAAGAGGCTTTTAGGGGTCGGCGACCTAGACAGGACAAAATGCAGCAAAGATGGATCATTCGCCCAACCCAGAACAAAACAAAACTGCTTTTTTTTCCCCATCCAATTTTCCTCTTTCTTCCCCTACTTACTTATTTTGAAAAATTTTAAGCGCACAGAAATGTTGAAAGGATAATAAAGTAGTCTTCTATAATAGCTTCACCTAAACTCACCAATTATTTACAATTTGGCAGATTAGCATTCTTGCTCGCTATTTATCCATCCACCTCCAACCCTATTTATCCACCGGCAATCCATCTTCATACGTTTGCTTTATTAGTGCACAGCTATGATGGCATTAATGCTTCAAAGGTAATTCAACTGAAAAACTGTTAATATATATCTTTAGTCTTCCAAATGCCTCACGGCTTTTCATTTTTATCTTATTCAAAATATGAATACGATCTAAGCCATTGGTTAATTTGTCTCTTTAGTCTGTTTAGATCAACAATCACTCCCTTTCTGATCTTGGGGTGTATGTGTGTGTGTGTGCCATTACAAATATATGACATTTTGAGTTTTTGAAGGTCCTCACACTGTTTTCAAATATTCTTCACTCTCCCTTGTTTCCAGCAGACTTGATTCAGGTGTATACACAGAACGGAGTGATTAACCTTCTGTCCATAGCAATGGGTTGCCTTTTTGCTTGATAATGGTTTTGGATGTATTTGATCATAGGAAAGATGCATTTTTCCCTAGGGATGGGTGAGTTGCCATTAGTGGGATGTTTGGAGATATCCAAAGCCCTTTCACAACATCTGTCACCTGATGATCTGTATGAATTAGTTACTACAAAGTGGGGGGGGGGCGATTATTCTCTACCTCTATGATGCAATTTGTCATTATTACCTAGCAATAGAAAGAATACTCCCCCACCGCCCCGCCAAAAGTCTGTCTGTTCAAGTTTCAGTAAGGCATTCAATGCATAGCTTGTACGTACCTAGGGTATAAAGTTTGATGACTTCTTGAGAATCCCAATGTATACATACCCAGGAAATCCTCACCAGGCAACTATATTATCCCTTCACAATCACACCATTTCTATATTAGAACTCATTTTATATTTAGTTAAATGTTTGTGAAACTTATGTGGACAAAATATTTACAGAACATATTTTTAGCCTATATCATTTTGTCATAATAATAATTTTGAAATTCTTATATATAAGTATAAGTCTGTTCTTTCTAGTTGTTGAATAATCTTCCATATACCTTTTCAAAAAGTAACTAGAAATCATTTTAGATTTATGGGAAAGGTCAAACATATTATGCTGAGCTCCTGTAGGCGCTTTTCTACCTTTTTCTTATCATAACAAACAAGAAATTAGCACAGGCTCACTATAGGCTTTTGGCAAGAACACTATAGACAGGAGAAAGCCTTCTTTTGATGTAGCCTCTATGTATACATGGCCCCAATATGACTTTTGCTGTTAGCGGAACTCTTGAGCACATGTGGGGCCATTTGGTAGGTTCCTCCATAGCAAATTCTTCTTTCTGTGCTTGTTCAAAGCAAATTTCTAAGACATTCAAACTCTTCTGAAAGATAATTGAATCTATATTTTCTAAGTGGTGTGTGTGCCTGTGCATGTGTGTGCGCGTGTGTTCATACAGATAGACTTAATATTTTAGGATTATGCTGTGATTATACAGGAGGTGGTAACACATGCTTTTAATTCCAAAACTTGGCAAGCAGAGGCAGGTGAAACTTTGTGAGTTTGAGGCCAGCCTGTTCTACAGAGTGACTTCAAGGATAGCTAAGGCTACACAGAGAAATCCTCTCTCTGTCTCTGTCTCTGTCTCTCCCTCTCACTCTCTGTCTCTCTCACTCTCTGTATTGTATAAAATAATATATATTTTACTCTTATTTTTTCTCTTCTCCAAACTTTTCCCAAAACCTCCTGACCGTCTATTCACCCATCCCTATCTATATTCTTTTTTTTCTTTTTTTATTTATTAAAAATTTCCACCTCCTCCCCTCCTCCCATTTTCCCCCTCCCCCCCCTCCAGTCCTAAGAGCAGTCAGGGTGCCCTGCCCTGTGAGAAGTCCAAGGTCCCCCCCCCACTCCATCCAGGTCTAGGAAGGTGAGCATCCAAACAGACTAGGCTCCCACAAAGCCAATACATGCAGTAGGATCAAAACTCAGTGCCATTGCCCTTGGCTTCTCAGCAGCCCTCATTGTCAGCCACATTCAGAGAGTCAGTTTGATCATATGCTCCATCAGTCCCAGTCCAGCTGGCCTTGGTGAGTTCCCATTAGATCAGTCCCACTGTCTCAGTGAGTTCACCCCTCTGGGTCCTGACTTCCTTGCTCATGTTCTCCCTCCTTCTGCTTTTCATTTGGATCTTGGGAGCTCAGTCCAGTGCTCCAATGTGGGTCTCTGTCTCTATCTCCATTTATTGCCAGATGAAGGTTCTATGGTGATATGCAAGATATTCATCAGTGTGGCTATGGGATAAGGCCAGTTCAGGCACCCTCTCCTCAGCTGTCCAAGGAACAAGCTGGGGACATCTCGTTGGATACCTGGGAATCCCTCCAGAGTCAAGTCTCTTGCCAACCCTAAAATGGCTCCCTTAATTAAGATATCTACTTCCCTGCTCCCATATCCACACTTCCTCCACCACAACCATCCCATTCCCCCAAGCTCTCCCCATCCTCTCCTGCTCCCTTCTCTCTCCCCATCTCCCCTTACCCCCAACCCATCCCCACCCCCATGCTCCCAACTTTTGCCTGGCAATCTTGTCTACTTCCAATATCCAGCATGATAACTATATGTTTTTCTTTGGGTTCACCTTCTTATTTAGCTTCTCTAGGATCAAGAATGTCCTTTATTTATGGCTAGAATCCACTCTTCTTGTTGTCTCACTCTATCTTCCCTTTTTCTCAAAAAAAAAAGAAAATTGAAAATCAAAACAAAAAAGCAATAAAAGTTTTTTTTAAAAAAAAAAATATTTTTGTATACTAATTTACCTTCTGCCCATATGTGTGTTGTCTGGAAACATCCTCAAGTCCTAGGACAGGAACATGTGCATCTATAAAAGCACGGTGGAGGAAACCAGATAAAGATAACCCTAACATAGTGAATATATGCACAACAGGAACATCCCATAAAAAAATGTGTTTGGAGTGCATGTTTGGGCAGGGGAAGGGCAGGATGGAAAAACAGCCTTACACACCCTTCCTATGCTGTGACCTTTGAGAAAGGCACAGGTACAGATGAAAAACATAAAAAGACAAAGAAAGATCTTTAGATTCTGATGGTCAGTAGACGTAGAATTGTCTGTAACTACCTGTTTAGAACCCGAATGTGCCGCCACTTGCTTAGACATAACCACAAGCTCAGTCCCCAGAAGTCCTAAGATGATTTAGCTTACAATGGTCACTACTTCTTTCCTGATACTTATTTTTCAACTGTGGCTTGAGTTCAATCATATGGACCATGGTATCCCCTTATGTTCCTCTTGCAGTCCATCAGAGCCTCTGGTAGAACAGTTGCTCAGGGCATTTCTCATGTTTCCAAGCTCACGAAAGTCATTCCTTGAGTGCCTTCTTTCTGGCCATTTGGCCCACACGAGCCCGTCTGACTCTCTGATCTCTTACTTCACCCTGGTCAACTTTCACAGGATTTTCCATTCCTTGTCTTAAATATATCATGGCAGCTGTTCCTGTCATTTCGCTTTGCATGTTGCTTTGCCACTTGCCAATCCTTAATATTGCTGTCACTTTAGACACTTTGAAAACCTGTAAAGGCCCAGAAACACCTCATAACCATTTAATTTCCTACCCTGTTTCTGCTTCTCACTAGCTCCCTGACTGTGTAAATTATTTTACTATTATAGGCTATATTCACATTTTGCAAACACACTGAACCAATGGCATAGAGGTCTAATGTTGTTTAAATGATTTAACTGTGCCAAGTCCTTGCAATAGAACTGTGGTTCTTAGGAGTGCTGTAGAAGACTGGTTCCTGGTGAGGGTGGTGGACGTGCATTAGTTTCTTCCAAATCAGAGAACTTCTGGAATACAGGGCACGGTTAGATATATGGAAGTTAAGGCTTAGTAAGTACTGAACACAAAATTCAGAAGACCAGAAGATTTCATGAAAAATGGATCAAGTTTCACAATGTATCGAAATATGAGAAAGTGCATATTTTTGTATATTTAAACTTCCTGTGTCATTAGTTACAAAATAAAACCATAGGGATCTTATATCATTAGTTAAACCATTGATTTTTAGATGTTACTGATAATTTCTTTATTTAACAACAAAATTGTTTTCGGCTCCTGGGTCTGACTAATTTGTTTTGTATCAAATTCTGATAGCTGGTGTGTAGGCTTCTAGTAGACACTCTCTGGACTCTTTCTATATGACATGTGCGACATGAATAAATGCTTATCCCTCATCACCTAGTTATTTCCCAAGGGATCTACCTCTAAATCTCATAATATTGGAGCTGGAGCTTCACCATGTGAAAACTGACAGAGAAACAACTCTTTCATTTCTTTCTGTCTGCAGCATTTCAGTATAAATACTCTCACATGGAAGATGCATTCATTTCATAAAGATAGCCTCAAAAACCTTTCTAGTGCTTGAGACCAAACTATAAGGTCAAGTATTAATAACAAGCATTCTCCCACAAATGCCCACCCCTACCATTTGTTTTGCCAGTGAGAGTCTTGTTTTATAGCTCAAGATGGCCTTGGATTCACAATTTACCTTAGCCTCCTCAGTGCTTCTTAGATATCAGAGATGGACCACCATTCTTAGTCTAAAAGTCTTAAATTCTTTTTTGTAATACCTCTAAAACATATAGTTCAAAACATCATCAGAGAACTTGCTAAGTCATGTGTAGTGAGACTTAAATAACAATTCACCTTTCCTCTGCCACTGTAAGCCTGTGAGAATCGAACAAGTAGAATGTATCCCAAATGCTTTGGTCCTGTCATGCCTCTTTCATAGGGGAGAAATAATACATGAATGAAGTGCACTCATACAAAGCAAGTCAGCTACAGATCTAGCAAAGTTCTGGAACAATTCCATGATTGTTCTTATACTTGTTACTGACCAATAAACATGCCTATATCTGAATAGTTCTATAAAGATTAATAAGTTAAATACTAGATACCAGATTTCCTTTCTTCATCTCTACTTGTTTTTGAAGTCAAGAAGAAATGTCAATGATCAGTCAGGTTTTTCTACCAAGGCTGTTCATGAAAGTGATGCTTCATGCCACACTGACTTTCTTTTATCATTCCTTATGTACGTTCTTAGGGTCCTCCTACCATCATCAAGTTTTTCTTCTGTATGGATATACAAAATATTTTCCAAACAATTTACATTTTCCTTCACAATTCCATATTTAAGAGTTTTTTTTTTTGTTTTTTGACATAGCTGGCAATTAGAAGGAGCAAGGCCACTCCTTAAGCATCTTACTTTGAAATATTTCTTAAATAAATAATTTTATGAATATAGCAGAATATTATTAAGAATCAATTTGTTGCTGGGAGATGGTGGCACATGGCTTTAATCCAGGCACTCAGGAGGAAGAGGCAAGGAGATCTCTGTGAGTTCTAGAGCTAGTTACAAGATAGACTCCAAAGCTACAGAACAAGCCTGCCATGAAAAACCAAAAAAAAAAATTTTATTTGATTTTTTTTTTTGTCCTTCATATTTGGTTCTATCCCACTTCTGGATCCTGGCTCTCCAGATAGTATCAGGGGGTGGCCTCCCTCTCATGGTATGAATCTCAAGCTGGACCAGTTATTGGTTGGCCTCTCTAACTACTTCTATGCCACGCTTACCTCAGAACATCATGTAGGCAGGACAAATTTTAGTACAAAGGTTTTGTGTCTGGGTTGGTGTCCCAATACCTACACTGCAAGTATGACCTGGTTAGAGGAGATTGTTGGTTCAGGTTCCATATACTCCATTGTATGTATCTTAGCTCGGGTCTCCATCATAGCTTCCAGGGAGTTTCAATTGTTTTAGGTTTCTAGTTCACAAGATCTCATTTCTTATATGACATCAGCCAATGTTTTGTCAAAATGTACAGAGGCCACCTATATTTTTCCTAGGAACATACTCCTTACATCTGAGATCCCCTATTAATGGTATTTGGGATCCTTGTTCTCATCAACATCTTATTCAGGACCATATATATGTATATACAAGGAAAAGGGGGTTTTCTCTCTAGCCCCCCTCTTTATTTTCTATTCCTTCATGAGAATCATCTGTAAAATTCTCTTGTAACAAACTTCGATTCTTCTAGCATGCAACTCTAAACTTTTACAAAGTCAATAAATTGTTCAGCTCCAAAGAATCCTCAGCATATTTAATGATTCATTATGGACCTTCACATCTTGGAACCAACTCTGGCCTCTGTAAGTGTTCTAACAGTTCAGGTCACTATATAGTAGTACCACAATATAAGCTAACTGCTTTAAGCATCATAAAGCCGTTAATCATAGTTCTGGGGTCTACATTTTAAGATCTGGGTGCTAGTATGGTTGATCATAATTACACCCACTCCTATTTGTAGAGAGACCTTTTCTCCTTCCATGGATAAAAGTGAACTATCTGGCTCTCTGTTTTATTTTTATAAAGTCACCAGCAACACATTTGAAGCCCCAATGTGATGTTGTGATCAGCTTCCAGAGGCTATAGCCACAGAGTCTCACATAGGGTTTAAATATTAAAATAGTAATTTAAAGAGGGAAAATAAATATTGATCCCATAAAATATTTTATTGATTTCCTTTTTTCTTTTGGCTCTGGCATTTTGATAAAAAAAAAGAGTTCTGCAAACACATTTATTGTACTTTTTGAGATTGTTCACACCGAATGCAGAAATCATGATAACTAAATTATCTTGCTGCTTACAAGAACATATTACATTGCTTTCTGGATTCAATTATTTCTGTTTAGAAATATGCCAGTCTTATTGCAGTTCATTTAAACAAAATGTGTCTTGTTCTGCTGGCTTCTTTCAAGGTTGTTCCCATTATCCACGGTGTAGGACGTTTGCAGTAATGCTTCGCATTAACCCTGCAGTGATTTCCCTGAACTTCCCCAGCGTGTTTATTCAGGTCTTCAGTGATTTTAGAAAATTTGCACACAATATTTCATCAAATTGCGTAGTTTTGTTTTGTCTCTCATTTTATATTTTTATTTCAAGTGTTTGATATTTTCACTTTGTTCTGGATGTCTCAGATGTGATTTTCTTTCCTGTTTTGTAACTAATTTTATATATTTACTTTTGAAATGACTCTTTAGTTCTTACTCAGTTTCTTAAGCTACTGGTTTTTAATGTTTGGCATTGTGTTTTTAATGCTCTAATTAATTTTTTTAATTTTATGCACTAACATTGGAAAACATATCTTACCTCTTCTGTGTATTTTTCTTCTATATGACAAAACTATTAATAAAATTTGAAATGATACCATCAACTAATGGTTTTCTGGCACGTGAACAAAAACTACTTTGCCAATAAAATCACCTTAAACTTTAACACATAAAGTAAAACTGCCAAGAATATTTATGATAATTGATGAGAAAATAATATTGGATTCATTTTCATAGAAATAATGGTAAGTTATGTGTAAAATTTAGCTGACGCATTATATTATTTGAATAAATTCCAAGAATAATATTTTTGTGTTTTTTGTTCCCAGAAATTTTATGTAAATGACTTCACATTAGCATACGGCAGTACTTCCCTACACAGACCATGTAAAATTGAATGTGATGAGACAGTGTTCTCAAGCTGAAGGTTAATAACCAGATAATATCGTCTAGAAAGCAATGAAATCTATCTCTGTAGAAAGTCAAGATTGGGCAGAAAGAACTGTGCCGTTGTAACAACAACAAATAAAATGTAGCATTCTAATCAGAAGAACCTCTCTTTTTCACTTTCTCAGCATGTCTTGTTAAATATCTGCGTACAAACTTGATCCTGGTTAGCTCAGTGTGAACAAATAGACCTGCATGCTTTTTTTGCGCTAAATAATCGCTTTAAAATACCCTGCTCTGGTTTTTCATGTTCCTGCTCGCAGCACTATGAATCACATAGTATGTTCTCAACAGCTGTGCTCGTCTCAAAGCCAAAAAATTCTTCTAGGAGTGAGCCCGGGCATAGAGAGGAGAAACCCAGCTAACATAACTCTATGAGATATGCTCTTGGCTTAACTTGGAGTACTATGTAAAAAATTTCTTTGTCTGTCATTCACTTGCTTCTCTTGAAATTTCATGAAGTATAAATTATTTAAAATCACTGATTACCAGTATATTGGTGCATACGTTATGGAGACCTTCATTAGGGATCTCCTTAATCCATTTCAAAGTTCAGTGAGTACAGTGTCTGTCAACAGAGAAACAGGTGGGTAGCAGTAAGTAAATGTTGAGCACTATTTTGTTCTATCTCCATAGCAACAGGATGGAAGAAGTTCTATTAAGATATATTGCTTCCAGCAAGGAGGCAAAATGCCAGGAAGATGGTCTCGCCTTTTCATGTATCCCCCAGCTTAATTTCTCTAGTTTCTCTCCAGAAATAAAATAGTGGAAAAGTGTAGAACACAATATGTGAATGTATTATAAAAATAAAATCACTCGTACTATGCAGAGATGTCTCGTGATGAGGAACTTCCTCACAATCTTTCTTTCATATGGCAATAATTACATTTTCAGTATCAGTGATTGACTCTCACTTTATTAGATTTTATTGCTCCATTCATTGCCTAGGCATGTACTATGGTTTTAGCAATGAAATGTGAGGAGCAGTGACAAATGTCACATTTTAACATAAGCCTTATCATCATCATATGCTTCTAAGATTGCTTTGTTCCTGCTGTCAGAATGATGGCATGCCTTCCAACCTCATTCATGCAATTACGAAAATGTGAAGAACTGTAATTGACCTCAACAAGTGACACAGTAAACGAGAAAGTAATATTTTTTAATTATGTGATATTCTGGTGCTTTATTTTAGTGTGTCAGTAACCTAGTGAATTAGGAAGTAAGAAAGAAAGCTGTATCCTTTGTGAGGAGCCACCAGAGCTAAATACTAAAATCTTTCTCTCAATTCCACAGGTTAAAAAGACAGATTAGATCCAGAAAGTTTCAGTGATCCAAGTTTTTATTGGGAAAATTATTTTCTAAAATGGTTGTGCATGGTAATTTGGATTGTAGTTATAAATTTAGATAAATAGATTGGTAACTGGTAATAACTAACATGTTCTGGCTATTGTCACTTTCCATATAAAATATCCATGAATAAAAAAGATAAAGTGATTATGATTACAAAATACCCTGGAATATACTCTATCAGTCACTGAAAATTCCTAACAGGATGAACTTCTAGTCTCTATATCCTGTCCTAATACATCATGGGGTGGGGACCAAGCCTGTAAAACAAGGGCTGTAGGAGGTTGTTTCTCGGATACAAACTATATAGTGCAGGAGCATCCAGTCAAAACACACAAGGGAACAAGAGAATTAAAATATGCCTCATTCTTTGAGTCCCAGTCAATGAAATTTACTTTGTTTACATTGTGGTTTA
The DNA here is from genome assembly GCF_018167655.1 of Microtus oregoni. NCBI lineage: Eukaryota > Metazoa > Chordata > Mammalia > Rodentia > Cricetidae > Microtus > Microtus oregoni. The sequence continues at coordinate 36,033,635 of NW_024543059.1, forward strand.
TCAACTTACAAGTGGTGCATATCTTAAAAATAATTACATTTTAGAATCACATGAAATAAAATCTAATTAGATTTTGGATGCATTATGTTGACAAAATGTTTATACATATTTGAGTCATAAAATGTTCTTTGAACCAATAATATTTTCTTCACCATTTAGCAAGATACCATTTCTTAATGCCTGATTCTATTGTGGTCAAGAAAGGCGATAGAGAATGAAAGATCTCCAAGAAGCTGGAGTTGGAAACCACAGAGTCATGCTGGAAGCAGTTCCCACAGGGACTGAAAAGGATCATCTGATGGTAGAGGATATATCCCAAAGTTTGTCTACAACATTTTAGATTTTCCACAAAGCCACAACAGCTGAGTATGTCCAACAACATTATTTCCTCACTCTGGTTATGAGTATTTTAGATGATCCTGGCCCTATATCACATGTTAACAGATGAAGAACAAGCAATTTATATTTACATCTATAAGTAATGAGGGTAGAACATGTTCTATTAGATGCAGTCTATTAGTGTGATTAAATGATTAGATGATGCTTTGATATTTTCACCGGAAGAGGTATCAAATGTCTTGTGCTTGGGGCCGGAGAGATGGCTCAGAGGTTAAGAGCACTGGCTGCTCTTCCAGAGGTCCTGAGTTCAATTCCCAGCAACCACTTGGTGGCTCATAATCATCTGTACTGAGATCTGGCACCCTCCTCTAGCGTGCGGGCATACATCGAGGCAGAATGTTGTATACATAATAAATAAATCTTAAAAAAAATGTCTTGTGCTATAGGAAAAAAGGTGTATGAGTAAAAGGTTGGATTATAATAAATTTTGTTATTTTCCTTTGATTCACACATTCTACACCCCACAGACCATGATCCTTCCAACACACATAATTTCAAATATGACAGAAACACAGGCTGATTGTTAAGGACTCATTAAAGGGTGCATGCTCACATTAATTTCTGCTATGAGAATATGATGTAATGTTTGCCCAGATATCAGAAGCTACATCACATGAGACTGTAATCAACAGCTTATATATTTGAACAATAAACAAATGTTCATGATGACAGGTCATCGTGATTGGAGAGTGCCTGGTGGATGCACAGCACCTTATTAAAAGCTAACTGGCAATTTATCATACTTCCCATTTCTTTGGAAGAAGCCAAAAACAAAGAGTATCATTTTTCAAAATAAAATTTCATTTTGCCACAAATACTAATTTTCAAATGCCTTTTCTCTGTTCAAATCATATACATAAGAAAGAATTCTTTCATGATTTTCCTTAAGAGGAGTAATCTTACATGGTTATAAGAGCCAAAAAAAAAAAAAAGCAGAAGGAAGCAGCATGAACACTAGGGACCCAGAAGGTGAGAAACAAGGAGAAGGTAATTCAGCCAATCAAAACTGCTTTTCTGTTATCCACCCGTTAGGCCAGTTAACAAGTTAAATCCAGATTTCACACTGAAGGACATGCTTCAACAGAGTGCTCGTCTATCATCCTATGTTGGGCCCCGACTTTAAGTACAATGCAACTGACTATCTCTGATCACCACCCAAATGATACTTCCCCTTCTCAAACTCCCCACTGCTCTTCCTTTAAGGAGAAACATAGGAAAACTATCTGTATCTGTAGTTAGGGACTGGGCTTTGGAGAAATTTGATCCTACTTCTGTACTCCATATGCTATTTGAGAGACCAGAAACTAGGTTCATTCCTCAGGGGGGAAAACCAGCACTTTTAAACAAATATGAACAGAGACAACAAATTTGAATGAGGAACTTCCATTTCATTGATTTGATCTGTATTAATTTATTATTTATTAGTTTATTATTTATTAATTTATTATTGCCCCTCCTGTATATTTGGAATATTCAGGGTATCATAGCTCAAACACAAAGCCAATTTTATGAGAATTATATGTAATTTACTTGGATGCTCCATCAACACCGAGGAAGTCAAATACAAATCACTCTCCACACAGTGTGAACTAAATATAGTGCCTTCTTTTAACTAGTCACCAATGAACATGATTTCATTCATCTCAGCAATGCTGATAGATAGCAATGCTGGGCCTGTGAAACCTTGAAGTCCTCTCCAAAGGAGGGGGAATAAAAATGACAGGAGACCCTTATGTCCTTCCTGCACTCCTCCAGCGTAATCATAAAAAAGGCAAAATATAAGGAATAAAATCTCAGAAGACTTATGAGATACCTGAATCGAACTTCTAAAACTGGGCAGGTTTTCAAATTCTAAAATATTCTCACAGTCAAGAGAAGCCAAAGTATATATGATAATAAATCTAATGCTGCTTTCTGGAAAGAACAGTTCTGAGCCAGAAATGTGTGTGTGTGTAGGCATATATTTATATACATACATACATACACACGCATATATATATATATATATATATATATATATATATATATAACAATCAGTAAAGCACAACTGTAGTTAATACATTTCAGCATTGTAAACATTGATTCACTAGTTTGACTGGTGGATAAAACTCTCCAGAATATTAAAGAGTTGGAAAGCTTATGCTGAGTACAGGAGGGTTCTATACTATCGGTGCAATTCTTTTTTACAACTAAGACCAACTACATCCCATTTTCTCCTTCCATAAAATCAGCCAACATAGGACTACAAAGTCAAATTCCTTCAAATACTTTTCAAGCCCTTACTCATCACCCACCCACCGAAGGAGAAAAACTCAATAAAAAGACATTATTGTACCCCGTCTCCAGTAAAAAATAAAGAGAAAGAAGGAAGGAAGGATGGAAGGAGCTAATAAGTTATATGGGAAAATGCCAATCCTGAAGACAAAACTTTCTTGATATATCATCTCCTTTAATAAAAGTTGTGAAAACATCATAAACATTTTCTCTGGAAGGATTTTTATATCTAATGACAGCAGTGAACCAAGTTCAAAGCCTCTATTACTATCCTGACTCAGGCATTCGGCTGCCAACACTCCATCCCTACCATTTGCTGAGCAGGGATTCTGAGAATTTGTGGGATTAAAGTAAAGCAAGATCTTGCCTAGATGTTGCATAGCTGAGCTTCCTAAGGCTTGGCTGGCTGGCAAACCCTGCAGGTCAGCAAACAGGTGCCCACACTGCACTGCAATCTCTTGAGCCTGTGAAAATCGTTTGATTACACATTCAGAGATCGCTTTGGAGACTGACTCTTCCAAAGAGTGGCAATTTAAAACATCACATATCCAATTTCCAACATCCTGCTCTGGTGGCAGATGAGTCATGCACACTGTGTCAGCATCTCATCATCTCTGTTCAAGCTTGGCAAAAAATATGTGGGCAGAAGCAGCAGGTGAGTAATGGGGTCGCTAGGGAGCAGAGCACTGATTCATCGATGGCCTTTAGCTTTCAGAAGTACTTCCTCTCTTCACTCCCTCTCAAGTTTCACATACAAGGGCCTTTAAGTACTCTTTTCTACCATGGTTTTGCCTTACATAACACATCATTTTTCAAAAGATTATCGACCAAAAATTCCATTTCCTGTATCTGAGTCATACGTGAACAATACCCAAAACTATTTTATGTTCTATGTGTGGTCAAAAATACAAAGGCAGAAATAAGGCTCTGTCTATGTGGGCTTTTTAAGGGGGGATATTTTGGGTTTTTTGTTTTGTTTTATTGATTTTTATTGAGTTTTACATTTTTTTCTGCTCCCCTTCCTGCCTCTCCCCTCTCCTTTAACCCCCTCCCTCTCCCAAGGTCCCCATGCTCCCAGTTTACTCAGGAGATCTTGTCTTTTTCTTCTTCCCATGTAGATTAGATCTATGTATGTCTCTCTTAGGGTCCTCGGTGTTGTCTAGGTTCTCTGGGATTGTGAATTGTAGGCTGGTTTTCTTTGCTTTATGTTTAAAATCCACTTATAAGTGAGTACAAGTGATAATTGTCTTTCTGGGTTTGGGTTACCTCACTTAAAATGATGTTTTCTAGCTCCATCCATTTGCCTATGCAGGTTTTTTTAAAACATCCCAGAGATAGATATAAATATAGAAAGCAGCCTGGTTAGACAGAGAAAAGACATACATGCAAACACCACCCTAACATCCATGTTCTCCTCAACATTCATAGTCCAGAAGAACCAAACATGTAGACAAGATGGACTACCCATATACATCCACCTTCCCTTTACTTGACAAACACACAGTTAATCCTCTCCAGCTTCTTTTTTCATGGTATTGCTTGCTCCTTGTTTTTGTTTTATCAGTAGTAATTGGTTTTCTTGAATAGAAATCTCAAGTAATCCAGGCTGAATTTGAAACCCAAAGTCTCTTGACCCTACTTCTTGAACTCCATAATCATAAGGATGCACCACAATGCTCAGATCCTTCCCATATTTTATCTTATAAATGCTGTGGTTCCCCATTAGGTCTGATGTCAGCCTTTATTCATTATCTGATTAATAAGAAAAGTCTAACATGCTAGAGAAAGCGTGTTAATTGTTTTCCTTTAAAATTCATGCTCTCTACATCAAATTAATCTTGGTTGTCATCTGCATTGGATTGTAATGCCCCTAAGAAATTAAGAAAGTACCCTGTGTGTGTAAAAGAGAGTGTGTGGGAAAATTTTCAGAACCCAAAAGTACCCTTTTTTATTTTCACATTGCCATTCATCCATAGCAGGCAGACCTCTTATCCCTAAGACAATCACAAAGAAAACCTTTGGATGTTTAGGTGTTTACTGTCTGGTCTTGAAACCTGTACTGAGTGCTCTGTTTAGAGGATACTTTGGGGATGAAAATGAGGGCTAGGACTGACAGGGAGAGGAGCTGAGATTTATGACCTTGGCCCTCCGTCCTCTCTATTTTCTCTTCAGTCCTTTTTCTCTCATCAATCCACCAGATTGAAAAGTACCATTTATTAAATTTCACTAGCTGCCCATTCATTCTGAGTCATAGCTCACAAAATATCAAATTTGTTCTAGTCCAGAATTAGAGACTCCAAATTGTACCATCTTACAGTTAAACTTACTTTACTGGCAGAAGGATGGCTGTTTTCAGGAAGCTATGTTTATGATAGATTTTGGGTTGACATTTCAAACATGTTCCTTTGGCTCCCAGGAGTCCAAAGAGAGGGATTGATTGATGGCAAAAACAGATATGCAAGCCCACATGGCTGCCCCTATTAGTGTACAAGTGGTGGAGGAAACAAAGACATAGAGGAGATCTGCTTGCTTGACAAATCACACAGCTTTACTTTCCACCAGTTCTACTTTCAAAGAGAGACAGAGACAGCGAGACGAAGAGAGATTGAAAGAAACAGACAGACAGGCAGACAGACAGAAAGATAGACAGACAGGCAACATGCAGACAGAGACACAGAGAGAGACAGGCACAGATACAGATAGCTTTGCAAATCAGCTACCCCAAACTCAAAAGCTAACCTTTTCTTTTATCTGTCAGTCAGGTACCACATTATGCCCAATAATTATACAAATCTTACTTACCCAGCTTAGCAGAAATTTACATAAATGAACGCTCAAGCAATCAGTCCCCTTCATCAGAGAACAAAGAATCTCCAATGTCTGAGGAAAGTTTTCTGTTCTTATCTAGTGATAGTCTTCATTTAAATATCTTCCCTGATCTCGGCTACTATAGATTTGTTTTGAATATTATTGAGCTTCTAATCAGTAAAGTCATATAGTATATGAACTTCTCCACTCAAAATTATGAGACTAATTTATATGCAAGCCATATTATACATTTATTATTTTTTCATGTTCATTACTGAGTAGTATTGCAATGTTTGTCTACGCCATAATGAATTGTCCCATGACTAATAGAAAGTTGTGTTTTCTTCAGTTTCTGGCACTGTGAACAATTTTATGTCATTATGAATATATTTTGATATAATACAAAATATAGCCAACTATATCCTATGTGAAGAAAACTTTATCTTATAAAAAGCCAGTACAGATCCTAGATTGCTACCACAATCCTGACCAAAAAGAACAGACAGGAGAAATTGACATTTCTTATTGCAAGAAATACTGTAGAGCTAGAGTAACAAAAAGCAATCTAGAACAAGGACCAAATGGACATGCAGACCAATAGATCAAACAGAAGACACAAATATGGGGGCTAGTAGCTTCAGCCATGTGAAATTAACAAAAACATTAAAAAATATTTATTATAGAAAAGATATCATCTTAAACAAATGGTGCCAGGATACTTGGATCCCACACGTAGATGAATTAAATTAGTTCTGTATCTGTCTGCCTGCACAAAATTCAGTCCAAGTAGTTCAAAGTTCTCAACTTGAAACCTGAAACACCAAAACTGTTAGAAGAAAATATAAACAGTACTCTACATTTTATAGGTGTTGGAAATAGCGTTCTGAATAGGACTCCTTTTACTCAGGAATTAAAGCCAACAAATGACAAGTGAAAATTCATAAAATTAAGACACACAACTAAAGAAGCAAAGAGCTGGGTAAAGAAGGATCCCACAAATTAGAACATATGTAATATTATATAATGCATATGTTTTAACACATAACATATTGTATATATGAGAGAGAGAAAGAGAGAGAGAGAGAGAGAGAGAGAGAGAGAGAGAGAGAGAGAGAGGGGGTCAAGAATAAACAAGATTCAATTATAAAATGGGTGCTGGGTCTAAACAAAGAAATCTCAAAGGAAGAAAAAATAGATGAGAAATACTTCAAAAAGTTTTCATCATCCCAAGGAATTAGGAAATGCGAGTCAACACAAGTTTGTCAGTTTGTCCCCCCACAGTCAGAATGGTAATGCTCAATAAGGCAAATGATAGAAATGTCAGTGAGGATGTGGGGAAAGAGTAGCACTCTTTCACTGTTGTCAATAGCTTGAATAGTTGCAAAAACTCTGGATATAAATAAGGGAAATCCTCAAAAATATGAGAATAAATCTGCCACACATAAACTAGTTACAGACTTCGTTGGCATGTACCCACTCAGGTGCTACAGACACTTGCTCGGCCTTGTTCATTGCTGCCCTCTCCATAAGAGCTAGGAAATGGAAACAACTTAAAAGCACTTGAACTGAAAAATAGACAAGGAAAAGGAGTTGCACAGCAGCATTGAAAGTTATGTAGTTAGAAAAAAATGTAATTTGTGTGAAAATGTATGAAACTTGAAAGGATTATGTTGAGTGAAGTAACCCAGACCCAGAAAGACAGGCATTCCATGCTATCTCTTTTTGGAGGCGCCTAGCTCAAAATTTTAAATGTGAGTATGTAACTTAGAGTCACCACAGAAATCCAGAAAGTAAAAAGGGACAATTAGAGGGGATCCTAAAAAATGAAATGACAAGAAATGGTGTTAGAAATAAGGAACTTGGAAAAACATAAGTCCTAGCTGCATTCTAAAATTTACACTTACATCCACGTTACCTACTATACCTTATACACAAATTATAATAGCCTAAAATTTAAGATGAAACAAGAATAAGTTGTACTTTATTAAAATTAGTAGCTGCTCGACTGCATTAAACATTAAAAAATCTCACCCCTCATCAAAGATGATTCTTTTGGTAGCAAACAAATTATTACAAAAAAGCAGAACAGATCATAGTGTCAACATCAAGGGATTTTGTGGAACCCGGTTCTAACAGATCATTGACAATGCAACTTCTATATAACAGGATCAAGAATCAGGACACAAAAGAGGTCAGAAAGATTTTAACAGTCAGAGTTACAGGATGTCTATTGTGAGGTTGTGTCTCATAGAAATGACAGAGAAGCGATACCCATTTTGTCTCAACACATTGATGACTGGAATAAGATATGAACAATAGTAATATCTATAGACATGATAATGTAAAGGGGGAATCCCAAAGGTTTCTTATCTCAAATGGGGAAGAATTAGGCTTTTCCAGAGATAATACCCCCAGTAAGTTATATAGTACAAAGTGGCTATCCCTGAAATCACACGAGTCACACTAAACGGATTTATAAAATGGTATTTATATATTTATGCTTTTATACATATACATACCAATAATAATCAAAAGATGATGTCAAACTGTGAGGGAATAAGATTGATATGACAGGGGCTTGAAGAAGGAAACATCATAACGATTAGAGAGATGGCATGGAAATTTATGTAATTACTTAAAGTTTAAAAGAAATTAACAATAAAACAAAACAAGGAAGTTGGGCTTCAATAAAATTAGTTACAGCTTTGCAAGAGACAACGTTAAAGCAGGGGGAACGAAGCCACAGACTGGCAGGAGCGTTTGCAAAACACAGTATCAAAAATGTGTAACGATCTCTTCAAACTTAAAAGAATAAACCCAACGATTCAAGAAAAAAGCCAAAAATGAACAGATGCCTCATCAAAGAAGACACACACACATAGAAATCTGTGTATACAAAGATGTGCAGTTTGTCTTTGGGGGAAGTGAGAACTAAAGCCAGATACCACGATGCTCCTTGGAGTGGCTCAACTCCAAAAGGCAAAGAAGCTGACAGTCCACTTATGGCAAGCGTCTGGGAACCGGGAACACTAACCCATCGCCGACTGGAAGGCGAAACAGTACAGTCGCTTAGGAAGACAGCTTGGCCGTTTGTCAAAGCTAAATACAACATTGCCATATGATCCGGCAGTCACACTCTTGGTTATTAACCAACTGATCTGAAAACTCATGTCCACACACATATTGTAGAGGAGACTGGTTACAAAACTTTTACTCACAATCAGTAAACACTCTAACCACCAGAATTTCCCTCCACCAGGGATAGGGGTAAAGTATATCCTTGTGGATTGAATACTATTTAACAATAAAATTGAATGGCCAGACAGCACAAAAATGTGGAGAATATGTATGTGTGTGCATACATCAACCTCCACGCATACACACACATACAAAAGGGATACTTGTAGCCGGGCGCTGGTGGTGCATGCCTTTAATCCCAGCACTCGGGAGGCAGAGGCAGGCGGATCTCTGTGAGTTCGAGACCAGCCTGGTCTACAGAGCTAGTTCCAGGACAGGCTTCAAAGCTGCAGAGAAACCCTGTCTCGAAAAACCAAAAAAAAAAAAAAATTATGTACAAAAGGGATTCTTGTGTGTAATTTCCTTTTGGGAACATGGTGGAAAAAGCAAAACTATAGGCATTTTTGTATTGCCATGGGTTCGAAAACACAGAACCTTGAACAGGTGAATCCTTTTCAGAACTGGGAAATTGTCATGTGTGTTAATGGTGACAGTAAGGTGTGGCCATCCCTAATCCTCAGCGTGCAAAACTGCACATGAAACCTCCACCCCATGTTAAGATTGATAGCTGCACAGCAGAGAGAATGCATGCACTGGCTGCAGGTCTTCTGTATACAAAAACAAAAAAACAAAAAAAAAACAAACAAAAAAAAACAAAGCAGAAGCTGAAGTCTTCTCTTGGGCCTACTCCTAATTTGAAGCACTTCTTTCAGGTACCGACATTGCTATTTTCCAAACAGAAAGAGGCATGAATAGGCTTAAAGAGGGCCAGAGTGAATACTTGGGTTTCCATAGTGACTCAGAACTCCATTCCTGCACTGAGGACTTAAGGGGAATCACAGAGTTAACAGAAGAAGGGAGGGCAGGAAGCAGTTAGATTTGTCTCAGTCCCTCCAGCCTTTAATTATGTCTCACGAAACATCTCCTGCCCTTTTGTTCTACATCTCTCAATGATCAAAGCACTGTAATTATATTTTACATCTCAATTTGAGATACTCATCCTCCATCTCAAAGCTCAGTCTGCCATTTACGTCAATAGGACTGTGAACGCAAGAGCTGCGCATATCTAGTGAAGTGTTTATATCAGCTGCAATAGCGAGAAATAGTTTATTAATAATCACAACGTCATCAGGGTGGATGGAGTGCATGGAGGCAGGAAGCACACAGCCTCCCTCCCAGCCAATCCGCCCACCATCAAGTGCCCACTGCAGGGAGAAGGAGCCTAATGCTCCCCCAGCAGATGCTGAAAGATTAGTGTGCAGGCTTGAAGATTTCTCCCAGAACCCAGACACCAGGTCCCTCTTCTCTCCCCTCTGCAGTTCTGAACACAAGTGTCTTGTAACAAGCTTTGTTCTTAGAGGCGACCCTTATTGATGGGTCTGAAATCAGCTATCCTCAAGAATTCTAATTGTCAAACACCAAGCGTTACTAAACAGAAAGCCATTGCCAATGTTTAAAAACAACACTGTCCAGAGGGATATAATTAATTTTGCCATCAGAAGTACAAAACAAAATGACAACAAAGAACCCTGTACATCTGCAACACTGGGCAAAACCCAATCTCAGCTCTAGAGACCCCTGTGTGGACTGATCTGTAAGTACGGCAGCACACAGTTACAGTCCTGAGAGATCTATGCCTCTGCGGCAGTACAGAGCTAAGATGTGAAAAGCTTCACTGAGCATAATCTAAATATCTAATATCAGGGACCGCTGAGCCTCGGGGTTTCATGCTTCAGTTTTATTTAATTAAGGGGCTGTTTCTGAAGTGAGCTTTGACTCGCTGGTCTCTAAAGTCAGCTCTTGTCAGGTCTCCTCCGACTTTTAAACTTTGCATCCTAAACCACTGATGACCAGAAAGTCGCCCTCCATCCATACCTGAAGGGAAGGCCTCAACATTCAATCCCCAGTTTTCATATCCACATTTGCACAGGGAGCTGGTGGTCAGAGAGGCAATTTATTTGTAGCTACTGACAGCTGTCTTCACAGTGGTAGAGGAAATGGCTGGTGAACGGCTATAAGCCCAAAGGAAAGAAAGGCATGTTAGGAGGACTGGCAAAGATTTCGGCCCCTCTTTCTCACAAATGTTCACAAGCCTGCTTCTGATGCGACCCTAAAGGAAGAACAAGCACGATGATTAATTTTTCAGGTACCAAAGAAGAGAGTGCAAGGCCAGAAGACCCCTCTTCATAACGAGAGGGCTTTTGGCTTGCCCATGCCTCCTTCCTACACACTTCCCCTCCAGGATAGTTGATCAGCATCCTGGAAGCTTTCGCAAATGCAGGTCAGTGCATACCTTTCCAGAGAATATACCCTGCCTCATATTCTTCACTGGGCCTTTTTATATGGTATAAAACAAGGGCAATAAGGCCTGTTCATGGTCTCTTGCCCAGGTGGAGAAAGGGAATGGGAGACCTGGGTGTTTCACAAATGCTAAAAACTCCATGTTATATTTATTCATGGTCTCTGCAAGTCTTTAACATCGCACCTGATACTGCCCAGCCTCAGCGTCAAGCAAATCCCCCTGCGAATCTAGAAGTACTGTGGTTTTTGTTAAACTCCTATTCTGCACTTGAACCAGAGATCCCTTCAGACCTTTCTGCAGAACATCAGCAAATTAAAGCAACTTAAGTGGAGGCAATTTAAGTCTGAACAGTTATAGAATATAAAAGAGATGGTTAGTGCTCTTGAGCCCAGGGAGAAGAAAAAGCTTATGTAAGAATAGAGAAGGAGTCTGCCTAGCTCCCACCCCACTTCCACCAGCAAGACAGAGAGATGGACACAAAGAAGTGCTCTGAGTCTACAAAGCCCAATGTGAAGACCCCCTCGATGCACAAAAGGACTCTGATTTTTCCCTTGATCAGCCTCTGTGCTGGCTCTCATGTACAACCAGGCTCTTCACATACACAGCCTGGACTCTGTAATTTCTGAAGTACCTTAATTTTGAGTGCTCTACAGTAGTTTTTTTTTTCCATTTCTGAATCCCACATAATCATTTCCTTTAGTATTGGAGTGTAAAATGAAGCTAATGGGGAAATTTATGGCCATTTATGAAATGATAGCAATTTTCCCAATCTTGTGTTCTGTGCTCAAAGCTGAGCTTCTGTTCCATTTCTGATACTCTTCAGCCCTCTGAACCATTATCATAATTTGTATAATTAAAACCTTTCCATCTCCTTTCCCAGATACAAATCTTCTTAAACATATGGATTCCCATGAACTCACCCTGGAATTCAGCAATGACAAAACCATCCATAGGTATCAGGCAGAGAAACCTAATGGCTTACCTGTAATCAAGATACTCTGCAGTGAAGCAAAACACCACACTAAGCAAGAAATACCAAAATCAAAAAGAAAGGAGAGGGTATAGAATGGGATGGTTGGGATAATGAAAGATAGATATGGGAGCAGGGAAGTATATATCTTAATTAAGGGAACCATTTTAGGGTTGGCAAGAGCCTTCACTCTAGAGGGATTCCCAGGGGTCCAGAGATGTACCCAACTAGGTCGTTGGGCAGCTGAGGAGAGAGATCCTGAAATGGCCTGATCCTATAGCCATACTAATTAATATCTTGCATATCACCACAGAACCATCTGGCGATGGATGGAGATAGAGACAGAGACCCACATTGGAGCAATGGACTGAGCTCCCAAGGTCCAAATGAGGAACAGAAGAGGGAGAACATGAGCAAGGAAGTCAAGACCGCAAGGGGGGCACCCACCCACTGAGACGGTGGGGCTGATCTATTGGGAGCTCACCAAGGCCAGCTGGACTGGGACATAAAATGCATGGGATGAAACCGGACTCTCTGAATATGATGGACAATGAGGGCTGCTGAGAGGCCAAAGACAATGGCACTGAGTTTTGATCCTACTGCATGTACTGGCTTTGTGGGAGCCTAGCCTGTTTGGATGCTCACCTTCCTAGACCTGGATGGAGTGGGGAGGACCTTGGACTGCCCACAGGGTAGGGAACCCTGACTGCTCTTTGGACTGGAGAGGGAGGAGAACAGGAGTGGGGCTTGGGGAGTGGAGGGAGGGGGGGAAAGGGAGGCGGAGAGGAGGCAGAAATTTTATTTAAAAAAGAAAATTAAAACACACACACAAAAAGAAATTGAAAGATCTAAAGGAACTTCTTCTCCTGTCCATGCCCTACCTCTCTATGACCCCACCACTCCATGCCACCTCTGATTCCACCTGTCTGTACTCTCATCTCTTATCCCTTCACTTCTCTGCACTTCTGTTTCTCACTGATTTTTTTCTCTCTATGCCCCCAGTTCTTCATGACTTCACCTCTCTGTGACTGTTTTCTGTGTCCCCCCACTTCTCTGTTCCCATTCATTAACCCATTTTCCCCAACCTCTCTGTGACTGACCCCTCTTCTTCAAAGACACCAGAGACAAAGGAACCACCAGTGTGCCTCCTGGAATTGCCTAAGGACAGGGACCCCTTTTTTGTGTCTCTTTCCTCTCTTAAAATCTAGTTTCCATTTCTGACACAGACCATTGTGTCTTCAGAAATAAAGCCTATATAAAATGCACAATTATATCAAAGTTTCCTTAGATAGCTTTGATTCCAGACATCATTGCCTTCCACTTGGCCACAGAATCTTAGGAGTAAATAACGCAAGCAGAAGATGAGAGACAAATTTGCGAGGCTAAGAAAATATTGCATGCTTGCTTTCTTCAGTCATTATGAGTACTTTCCACAGTGACAAGCTCTTGAAATAGCCCTTTGGACCATTCATTCTCTAAGTACACCCACATTGGTGTAGTAGGGGGGAGACAGAGACGAATTTTTCAAAGATGACCCAACATGGAGAGGTCATTCAGAGATAGAGAAGGCATGCGTGAGGAGTAACAGTAAGGCTGGACTAATCAATGAGACTAGTTATATAATGAAAGGCTGGTCATCAATAAGTTGTCATATTAAACATCTGTAATGCCAGTATGTAGAAGACCATAGGAATGTATGAGAAATTCTGGACAGCATAGCAAGACCTAGCCTCAAAACATCTAAACTAAAGACAGAAAAAAAGACACCCAAATGAATGTTGCTCAGAAGCCAGATCTACAGACAGATATGAAGAGCAAGCATGTGGCCCCCTAATAAACTGTATACCCTGTCTTACAGGACACATCATCATGTAACTTGTGCAGAGAGAAATGTGTGGTGAATATAGGAATTATTTATTTCCCACATACACAGTGTTGGGACAACAGTATCTCAGGTTTTTTAAATCAGTCTTAAGATTCCATTCCATAGATTTGCCTGTGGGAAAAAGTTTTTTTGCTGGATAGAAAGCAAATTGATGCAAAGCTGTGTTTAGTCCCCACCAACATCTGTGCATCTGAAAAATCTCAAATCCACATTCTACAGTACCCATCCAACACTCTGAATTTGCATTCCCAGGAAAATCAATATAAAAGATTTCTTGACATCTGTGGAATCTATTGACAGCTCCCCGTCCCAAGATTTTTATAAGGGATCTTGATCTGTTGCCCATGCTGATGTCCAACTTCTGAATTAGCTAATATTCCTGCCTGGGACTACCAAGTAGTTGGGTCTAGAATCATGTCCTCATGTTCCACTGACTCTTCTTCTTTAATATTTTTTATATCATTCCAGTACTTCTTGTCCCACTATGTGCACATCCTTCAGATGAACACATTGCAACCCCTGCATGCTTCCCACACCAGTCTGATATCCATATATGGGTGAAGGAATTGTTCAACTTAGAAAACTTTGAAGCATTTACTTTTTGGGTAAAATGCATATCAAAGCAAAACTGTATTATCTTAAACCCTTTTAAAGTAAACAGTTCTGGGAAGAAAGTTTATTGGCATTTTTGTATCTTATCTTTAAAGCAACAACACTTTGCCTATAGATTAACAGCTCCAGACTCCTCTTATTCCCACAACTCACACAGAGCCTCTGCTTTCTGTCCTATGACCCTAAGCACTATTTCTTTGAAATGGAATCGTAAACAATCTATATCATAGCAACTTCCTTATTTGCTTGAGGCCTAACCATGTCTACATAATGTCATTTTTTACAAAATGGTAATATTTTACCATATGTTTAGTCAACATTATATTTATTCTTCTATTCAAAGGCGCTAGTGTCTTCCATTTTCAGCCACTGTTAATAAAAATGATATGGATGTTGGTGTAAAAATCTTCATCAAGACCAAGCCTTTAATTCTTTTGAGTATTATACATCTGTATGTAGAATTCAGAGATCATATCATAATTCAACCTTTAATTATTTGATGAGTATATATTAATTTTGCATAATAAGCAACAGTGTACTAGTGTTTCAAAGTCTCCACACTCAGTTTTAGGTTTTAATTTTGCATTTATGGTGGTTAGTGTAATGGGTATAAAATGGCATTTTACTGTAGTTTCTATTTTTATTTACCTGGTTACTGATAATTACCTAATTTTACAATTCAGTTTTAAATTAATATCAATAAGTTCTATAAGATCCTGAGTATTAAAAATATTCTGGAGAAGTAACTATAATGTAAAAACTAAAATGAAAAACTGATTATAGTTTATGAAAATATGGTTCTTAGGTACTGGACAATAACATTTTAAATAAAAGAGGATCATGCTCTATAAAGGAATATTCTGATTCCATTGTGTGTATATGCCACATCTTCCTTATATCAGCAAAAATGCATTTGTGCTGTTTTTATTTTTTGGTTACGGTGAAAAGATTAACAATGAACATAGCAAAGACTAGACTAGAAGGTCAGGAACTTTGGGAATATAACAAGAGTGATATAGCTAGAGTCATCTGGTATAACTACTTTTAGCTTTTTGAGAATTATCCACGACGATTTCCATAATGGTGGCACCAGTTTGAAAACATATCAATCAACAGTGGGTGATGGTTCACCTTTCACCATATCCTTGCCAAAATTTATTGTCAGTTCTTTTCTTGGCCCTAGTCATCCTGGCAGGTGTAAAGAGGAATCTCAAAGTAATATTAATACGTATCTGCATAATTTTTAAGGATGTTGAACACATCTTTATTTCTTTTAATATACATAAATAATTATATCAGTCTCATTCCCTTTCCACTCTCCAGTCACACCCGTATATCCTCCTTGCTCTTTTGAAAATTCACGGCCTCTTTCTTAATCATTTTTATTGCATGTGTATATACATATGGACATACGTATGCGTACATGTGTGTGTCCAGATGCATATATAAAAGCAATGATTATATATACATATATATGTATATACTGCTCAGTTTGTATAATGTTTATGTGTGTGTAACAAATATTAAAAAACAGATTCTCAAGATGAAAGGAACGTCATGGAAAGACGTGAGAAAGGGTAGCTGAAGAAAGGGTATCTGGGAGAAACTCTAGGAGGGAAATGGAAGAAGTAATATAATTCTACCTAAATCAAAATACAAAAAAAACATAGTAATAATATTGTTTTAGTTTATTTTAAAATATGCAATATGAGCCGGGCGGTGGTGGCACACGCCTTTAATCCCAGCACTCGGGAGGCAGAGGCAGGCGGATCTCTGTGAGTTAGAGACCAGCCTGGTCTACAAGAGCTAGTTCCAGGACAGGCTCCAAAACCACAGAGAAACCCTGTCTCGAAAAACCAAAATAAATAAATAAATAAATAAATAAATAAATAAAATAAAATATGCAATATGTAAGCGTATTTGTATACATATATAAATAAATAAAGTTATGTTACTTGGAGAGAGAATGTTTTCGCCTATAGCCATAAACTATCTGAGGAAAATCCCACTCCTGGGCATGAGAAACCTCCCTTCAGGTTGTTGGTCAGGATAGTCCAAGTACTCACAAAACAATATTGTCTATCATCATTGTCCTGGGCTACCTGCTAGAGTTTGAAGGTGAGACCCTATTGATTAAGATATTTCGCAGCTCAGAAACAGAGACTGAAGGAATTAAACTAAAATGCTCCAGAAGTCTTCTCCATAAAGATTAGCTTTTATAGTCGCTGAGGATACTGTGCGAGTTGCCAAAGGAGAAAATAATTCATAGCCCAGGCAAATTGTAAAATCCACAGACCAAAACAATAATCAGCAAGGCAGCATAACCAAAGGGTAGAGTAGTAGCACATAGAACTTATGGGTAGCCAACAACTGCCTAATGAAGTTTAAGGCCCACGTAATAAAAGAGATTCATTTCCAATACAGTAAGCCTAACCAGAAGCCCATTTCTAGTGAGCTATGAGAGAGTCTACTACTGAGGTTTTCCTAAATAAGTAGAATTCCCAACGTAATTTAAAAAAATCCATCTGTATATTCACAGGGAAGTATATCTCTCATTCTTCATCAATTAGTTTCTTCATAACTCAGAGATGACGACAAAATTCCACAGTGGTCAAAAAGTAGAGAACAATTGACTTTGGGGTACTCAATCCCAGTCAAGATATCTTTAACAGATAGCTTACACCTAAGACTTAGGTAATACCTTGGGAAGGGAAGCAGAAAAAAATAAGTAAGGTGTCTGTGTGAAGGATATAACAATGAAAATTAAAGAAGAGCTCATGAATTGGCAGGTGGATGAATGGGGACACGGTCTGGCTTTGAGTGGGAGAAAAAATGTTGGCAACACTATAATTACAGTTATCGTGTATACAACAATTCTCAAAAATGTAAAAAGTGTATGTTCTGAAATGAAGAAAACCTCAAAGTGAAAATTAATAACATAATAATGTTTGTAATTCCAAATAGGCGGACATTAATGGACAAACTCCTCCAGCTGGACAGGGAAGGAAGCAGCATAGGTCCAAGCGAGTTCCTCTGAATGTGGATGACAGTTGTGTGGCTGGGGCAGACTGCAAGGCCACTGGCATTGGCACCAGGATTTATCACTACTTCTTGTACTGACTATTCTCTTCATATGGATACCATGCTCAGACTAGATATAGTAGGGAGGGCCTTGGATTTTCCCCAAAGCAATGTGCCTTACCCTCTCTGAGGAGTGGGTGGGGTGCAGGTGGAGTGAATGGGAGGAGGGGAGAAAGTGGGAGCTGGGATTGATCTGTAAAATAATAAAGGACAGTTTGTTTTGTTAAAACAAATAATAAAAAAGTGAATCAGAACAAAACCAAAAGAAAAATATTTCAAAGGAAAAGCAATAGGAAATTAAAAATAAAGTTGTATATGTGTGTGTGTATTTATACTGTAATATTTTCTCCCTATTAAATTCCACCTAAGGAAAGTGAAAAGCCTAAAAAGTGGGGATCCCCTCCATGGCTTTTCTTATGTTGTTCACATTCACAGAACATGACAGCCAAAATTTTATGCTATTGTCTCCTTTAAAGGTAGACAACTAATGTCTCCAATGTGTTTTCTTGTTCTTAATCAAAGCCATGTTGCAATGGAAGATAGAAAGTATGAAATCCCCACTGGATGAAACACTCTTTGGTCTTTGAACTCTATAGGCTAGATAAACTGAAGGGTGGATCTTTGGGGTAGGGTGTTCCATGCTTTGAAGCAAAAGGTCTTGACAGTTTAAATTCTTGCCATATATTAATTTTTCACTGGTTTGTGAATTTGTATTGACTACTGATACATTCACAAAATTGATATACCAACTGTGCCAGTTTGCATTCACAAGTCTTAGACCTCCTAGCCATGGAAATTTTATAATGCTTAAATGGTAACTAGCTGTGTGGCAGACTCTCCCGAAATTATCAGCCTCACAACTATCAGCATTCTGTCTTTCTTGCTGATTAGAACAGTTCTGGTCAGCATATTTTATCATAAAACAAATGAGAACTGTATAAATATTGATCCCACCCATCTGAAGCTTCAGTCCTTTTATATACATACATCTGATTGGGGAAAGAAATCCCACCCTATTCGCTTGACTCTGATATTAACCATTTATGAAAAGCAATTCCTCTGATGGGCAAAAAAAAAGTCCTTACTTCAATATGACTCTTGAGATTCTGCTGAAGTCCATATGTCTATACCAAATTGGATATCCATTAATATGTTAATTCCTCATGTCCTTGCCTTCTTTATATAAATTGATATAAATAATCAACCATTGGGGGGTTGTTACTGTTAGATTATCCTATTACTACAGTGGACAGTCCTGGCATTTGCAATTAATTGATTTGTTGCTCTCTTCAATCACAAATTTCCCCTTAGTTATTCATAGTGTAGTAATGTTCCAATTAGAGTACTCACTTGTCTCAAAACTAACATTTGTAAAGCAAGAACCCTTGCATTAATCAATCAAGAGCAGTTGTTGTGCCCATGTAGCAACACAACACGGAATCTTCAAAAGCTGACCCTAGAGGGAAAGAACGCACATAAATGTGTTAAGCACCTCTTTTCATTTTTATCGCAAAATATAACTGTTCAAAGCATTGTGTGAGCGTTTGAGCAGGTCTTCCTATAGTAGGATATAAGTCCTTTAGGTACGTCCCCAAAAGAGATAAGACTGTGCCATGTATATCCTCTTTTAGTTCTTTGTGGTACATATGCATTTATTTACACAGAGGCTGCACCTGTTTTTACTCCCACCAGTGAGGAGGAAGCACCCTACTTTCCTCACCTCTACATCACCATTAATCATCACTTGTGTATGTGTATACACACGTGTGTGCATGCATACGTGTGTGTGTGGTCTTAGCCATTGTGATTGGAAAAAGATGAATGCTCAAAACAGATCTAAATTTCATTTTCCTGACTGATATGGATATTGAATACTTTAAAAATGTTTCTTGACAGTTTGTATTTAAGCTTTTGAGAATTCCGTGTAGTTCTATGTCTCACTTTTAAATTGTGCTGATTGTTGTCTTGATGCTTATGTCTTTTTCAGTTCTTTATTTATTCTATATCCTAATACTCTGTCAGGTGTAGAGCTGGTGATGCATTTTCCCATTCTCTATGTTCCCTCCTCTGTGGAAAGATGTTCTTTACAATACAGAAGTATTTTAGTTTCACGAAGCCCTATATATCATGTGTTGTTCTTAATGACTGCACTATCGGGATCATGTTCAAAATGTCGTTTCCCATGGCAGGGATTTCAAGGGCATTCCCTCTTTTCTGTTCTATTAGATTCAGGATGTCAGGTCCTGTGTCAATGTCCTTGATCCTTTTAAGCCAATTTTTGTTCAGTGTGACAGATAACGATAGAGTTCCATTCTTCCATGTGCAGCTATCTGGCTTTCCAGTGCCAGTTATTGAAGATGCTGTCTTTTCTTTGATGTTTGTTGCTGACCATTCTGTCAATTACCAGGGGGGTGGAGTCATCTGTGAGTTCTCAATTCAATATCATTCCAAAAAGATGATCTACTAAGAACAAGTTGATTTTATCTCAGAGAAACAGAGATTTTTTTCAATATATGTAAATCAATAAATGTAATTCACCATGTAAACAGACTCAATGACAAGAACCACAAGATCTTCTTGTTAAGTGGGAAAAGGCTCTTGACAAAAAAAATATTACCATTGCTTCTCAATATAATTATTAGAGATGATAAGGGAACAGGGGACATACTCCAGCATAATAAACTCAGCACACTGCCAACATCATCATGCTAAGTGAAGAAAAATGTAAAGAATTTCAAAGAAAAGAGGAACAATATAAAGGATACCCACTCTCCCCCACTCTTGTTTGACATCGTAGGTAATGTCCTGTTAGAGCGAAGATAAAAATGAAGAAGTTAAAGGGGCTAGGAATTGGAAAGGAAAAAAATCAAGTATGTTTATTTGCAGCTGATACTATTTTATACATTAAAAAAGCTTACATACTCAACCATTAAACTTATATAGCTGAGCCAGGTGATAGTGGTACAAGCCTTTAATCCCAGCAATTGGGGGACAGAGGCAGGCAGATTTCTGTGAGTTCGAGGCCAGTCTGGTATACAAAAGCTTGTTCCAGAAAAGGCTCCAAAGATACAGAGAAATCCTCTCTCAAAAAAAGCAACAACAAGCCGGGCGGTGGTGGCTCACGCCTTTAATCCCAGCACTCGGGAGGCAGAGGCAGGTGGATCTCTGTGAGTTCGAGGCCAGCCTGGTCTATAAGAGCTAGTTCCAGGACAGGAACCAAAAGCTACGGAGAAACCCTGTCTCGAAAAATCAAAAAAAAAAAGCAACAACAAAAACAACTTCTATAGCAAATGAACACTTATCAAATATATCAGAATACCAAATAAACATATCAGTCCCCTTCCTGGATACAAACAACAAGCATACAGAGAAAGAAAGAAAAAACAAGCCCATTCACAATACCCTCAAAAGATAAAATATCTTTAATAAATTGAAACAATAGAATTAAAAGACTCATACAATGAAAACCTTAACAGATTTAAAAGGGATATAGAAGACATGAGACAATGGAAATGCTTCTCATGCTTATGGATTTGTAGGGCTGATATTGATGTTGTGAATATCATCCTACCAAAAACAATCTACATATTCAATGCTGTCCCCATGAAGATTCTAATACAGTGTTTTACAGAAACTAAGAATAGTTTGATGGCAAAGAGGGTTAAGCAGAATACAGAAACTTAAGCAATAATCAAATAGTGGAAACACAAAAATGATCCCAGATAACCAAAAACACTAAATAATTTCTAAAAGGTGCTATTTTCTCAGATTTTAAGTTATGCTTCTGAATTATAGTTGAAAACAACACAATAGTAAAACAGACTCTTTTAATTGATGTTGATGTATAGCTACATTTAGACTTTTTTCTAGTCCAAAATCAGAATCACTGTTGGACGATACCTAAAGGATTTTATAATGAACTATAGTCTGCATAAATGTTTGTATGGACAATTTTTCTGAATACGGGTCATAAAGATATAATATCATTATTTAAATCATCAACTTTTATAATCGTAAGCTACCATTGATGGACTAGGTTCAGATGTATCACTTTTGACATGGTTCTTGATTGGAATATGTATCATCTAACATCTAAACATCCTAACCAGATGTTGCACTTCATAACAGTGTCAGTGATGGCAGAAATTGGAGTTGTTGTTGTAGCCTGTGGAATAGAATAAATATCTCTAGCTACTCTCAAGGATATGGCCATTGCAGCTGAGTTTTGGATCCTACCCCATGTATTGAACACCCTTACTTGGTCACATGTGACACTAATAAATTTAAGTCAGTCACAGCATCATTATTTTAGATACGGTTGGTGTGATTTATTACAATACACAGGATGTGTGTCATGTCCAAAATCTCTTCCAAACAAATTATGAAAGTTAGCTTGGAAAGCCAAGAGTTTCTGTGGAAATACAAGTGTAAATTGGATCCTTTTCACAGGAAGACAAGCTCGGTTTTACTTTCTTCTCAAATTAGTCATAAGAAAAAAATAATTTAAAAAAATCAATCCTGTCATTTGCAACAACATGGACAGTGCTGGAGATCATCAGCCTAAGTGAAATAAACCAGACACAGAAACACAACCTCCTGGTGTTCTCAATCATATGTGGAGTCCAAAGTGTTGTTCTCGTAAAAGACATTGTATGCAGTTACCAGACCCGTGCAGAGGTGAAAAGAGATGGATCAATGCATACAAACTTGCAGTTAGATAGGAAAAAGTTATATTTCTGAACAACAGGGGTCTAAATGCACTCAGTTGGGTGACTATAGGTCATTATAATGCACCATACACTTCCACAGGTTGAAAAAAAGTAATTGATGTCTTTTAGCATAAAAAAGCAGTATTTGAAATGGTTTAAGCACAAATTCAAGTTCAATCTATTGTTCCAAATATAATACATTTCCTTCACACTTTTAATGTAGTACATCAGTTAAAAACAAATTGGGTCTGATAGAACATGAGCTTGACATGGGAAAGTGGGAAAGTTAGGTGTTTGTCAATAAAAATACACAAGTTAACTAAATTAATTATGCAAAAAAGGTAATTACAATAGGGGTCTCACTGGATATATGACACTTTCCAACTGAAAAGTCGTTTTGGTTTGACGAGCTCTTTCAGTCTCATTTAGAATACCTAACTAAGGGTGACTTGTCTTCCATGGATTCTGAATCACAGAAACTACATAGTCAGATGTAATGGCCATGAGGACACTATTAAATAGTTAAGATAGAGTTATTCTCAGTCAACCTGTCTTCTTAATCCCATCAAATGGTCCATGTTCATCATCCAATGATGTTGATGAATAGGCAGTGAGTGACTTTACCACACATCCAGAGCTTGTCAGAGCCACCCTGAACAGTAGGTGCAGCAGCTAATAACAGTCAACCAACTCTGACCTTTGAGTCAGACAAAACAGTACAAACAGACCTCACCGGAGTGGGGAGATATATGTGTGTCAGTCCTTTGTTTGTGTCCCACAGTGAGGAGCTGAAGGAAAATGACTATAAGTTTTTTTTTAAATATTTATTTACTTATTATGTATACAATATTCTGTCTGTGTGTATGTCTACAGGCCAGAAGAGGGCACCAGACCTCATTACAGATGGTTGTGAGCCACCATGTGGTTGCTGGGAATTGAACTCAGGACCTTTGGAAGAGCAGGCAATGCTCTTAACCACTGAGCCATCTCTCCAGCCCGACTATAAGTTTTGGAAGGCTGGCTGAGCTACTCTCCCAGATACATAAAATCCAGCAATTTTCTTCCATTAAAAACATTGATTTAAAAAGTGGCCTATTCAGGAAGATAGTTAGAGCTCAGGGGCTTGAAGCAAACTTGAGGACTTTAGACATATCTCTGACTCAAAAAAAATATTTAAAAAAGAATAATACATAGTGATTGCTACATCCTGAACAGAAATTATAGGAAAGGGAATATAGTACCAAGTGGGGTATCTCTGGGAGGCCTGCTCCTTTTTGAAGGGAAATAGAGGATGAGTGAATCTCAGAGGCAGGAGAGTTGTGGAAGGGGATACTGGGAGGAGTAGAGGGAGGGAAAGTGTGGTAAGAATATAATGTATGAGAAAAGAACATATATATATATATATATATATATATATATATATATATATACAAATTCCTCTACTTATTCTAAAATTTAAGAGGAAATTTTAATTCAAAGAAATTGTCAAGCAAATATGTCTGAAAGGACACACTATGAAGCTATAGTAACTAAAATCATTTGTTTAAGAGCTGAAAGATAGACATATATTGATGGATTAGAAACAATTGATAGACCCATACACGTAGAGTCAAATAATTGATGGGGTGCCAAGCTAATAAATGAATTTTCTTATCAAAAACAGTTACCCCAACAAAAATAAAACTCAATCTTTGTTTTCACCATGTATGTATGTTTTAAAATATATTCAACTTTACACACATGAAGTGGTACAGGTAACATTTGATAAGAAAATCGGCAAGAAAACGTTAAGCCAAGGTGGTCAATTGAGAAGCAACAAAAGAAAGAGAAAGCCCTGGATTCCCATCGCATTCTCGAAAGTTGAATTTCAAAAGTTAACTTTTAGTCCTTCCCTTTGCTTTTTCCAGTTCCACAGAACATCAGTTGATGACGTATTATCACAGTCTTCTGTCACTTGAAAATGTCATGATTCCTAAGGCATATTTCTAGTAGACAGAGCTCCTGCGGGGGGCTGCCCTTTCCATTCAGAACCTGAAAATTGCTGTTCCACCTCCCTCTGTCCCCTGTGGCTTCTGATGAGAAGGCCACTGGGTTTTTTTTTTTTCAAATTGCTTTCATCCCACAGTCAAGGTGTTGTTTCTTCTCAGGTGCAACCAATATTTTTTTGAGCTTCAGTTTTCTAAGTTGACTATGTGGGACCTTTATGTCTGTTTGTCTAACTTTTCTCTGCTGAAGCATACTTCTGCTTCTCGAATAAGTGTGTTTACAGCTGGTGAAAGGCCAAGTGCTTTCAGACACTCTTTCTTTAAAGTTGCCAGGTTTTATTGTCTTCCTTGAAGCAACTTTTCCAGGGTAACTATAAAGCTCTTACTCTAGTCAGACAAACCTCTGAGGTTCTGCTGAAGGGATTTGAAACTTTTGGAAGCATCTCTGCATCCTCTTCACTTCCCGGTTAGAAGTATCCCATAAACCCTTCAGTTCTACACGTACTACAAGTTACTTGTTACTTTTGACACATCTATACATGGTCATCTTTTCTGTGAATAAAGGCATCTCTCTCTCCCCACAGACTCTACAAAAACTTCCCTTCTTCCAACCTTACTGTATCTGTTAGAACCTCCATCACTTTGTTTAATAAAATAGAGGAAAAGTTGAAAGAGTCTTTGAAGTGTCTATTTTCTTGTGATTATATGCCTTCTATTAGAAATAACCAAACCAACCCTTGAGAGAGTTAAAAAGCTAAAAGAGACAAATCCATACATCCTGAAACTTGTGGCACTGTATTAACAATTATAAACTGTAAAACTTTTAGTGTAAAGTTTTTTATGACTGCTTATGTTCATTCGTGTGTGTGTGTGTGTGTGTGTGTGTGTGTGTGTGTGTGTGTGTGATAAAGGAGGCCAAAGAAATGAGTCAGGTCTCATTTCTACAGCTAGACTTACAGGTTATTGTGCATGCTGCGAAGTGGGATAAGGTTTCTGCAAGAAGACCGAGTACTCTTGATAGCAAAATCATCTCTCCAGCCCTCAGAACAAAACACTATATTGAGGAGTTCTAGATAGGGAGGAGCAACACAACAGAGCTTGGCAACTTCAGAGAAAGTTTTAATACTTTTGCACCCAGACTTTCACCAGCTGTGAGCACATGTATTCAAGAAGCAGAATACATCCTTCTGCATAGAAAAGTCAGACAAATAAACAACAAGGTACACCGTAGTCAACTTAGAACACTAAAAATCAAAGAAAAGTATTGAATGCAGCTGAAAGAAACAACACCTTGCCTGTGGGGTAAAAGCAATTTGAAAAAACAGTGGCCTTCTCATCAGAAGCCACAGGGCACAGAGGGAGGTGGAACAACAATTTTCAAGTTCTGAATGGAAAGGACAGCCTCCTCGGGAGCTCTGTCTATAGGAAATATGTCTTTATAAATGCAGAAAAATCAAGATTTTTCAAGTAAAGAAAAGAAGACAATTTCCCTAACAATTGTCACTTCAGGTGAGCTATGAGAAAAACCAGTGCAAGAAGTAATTTTTGAAGAAAGAAAAGAAAGAATAATTGGAAGAAAAATGAGAGGTGGAGAGGGGAGGAAATAAAGAATGAAGAAAGGGCAAAAGGAAGGAAAAATTATGAGTATATCTATTAGGCATTTCTACTCTTGTTGACTCAGAATATGATTGATGTTGGCAATAAAATTATGTTCAGAAAAAACGTATGTTCTCACTGAGAACTTAGGTCTCAGTATAGAGAGAGGAATATTTAATATAACATGAAAGAAGAAAATCAAGTAAAGTCCTCCATACTTCATTTGAAATAGTAGTATTGAAACCTCAATATCTTGTGAAAAACAATGCGTATGCCCAAACAGCAGATAATAAGAGGTCACAAGTTGTGTGGACAGATAAATGCACATTGAATATCTCTTTGAAGGCAGACCTTGTGGCTCATGTCTACAATCCCAGCATTCAGGTTTTGAGACAATAGGATTGTCGTGAGATCCTATCCAACCTGAGATGCAATGTAAAATATTGTTTCAAATAAATATATGCTTATCTGTAACTAAATTATAAATGAATTTCAGAAATAATAAAGAATAGCATATGAAAAAAAATAAAAGTATTTAGTGAGAAGCAAAAATGCGCAAAACAAGCAGAGAAGACAAAGGTAGCATTTGTGCTGATGAGTCTATACTCAGTTTAATCACAAGTTTTCTGAATATAATTAAACTTGCAAAGCAGCTTGGCAGGACAGACATTTAAAATGTTACATTTCAGACTTCCTATATGAAAACCCTTTTAAATATATCATTGTAATTAAGACAAAAACAAAAGAAGGAAAAATGGCACACACAATTAGTTTTTCTTTCATTCATCCTTGAGACTTGACTCATCTGCGTGTGTATAAAGATATAAACGATGCAAGAAAACAACTTAATCGTAAAATTAGAATGCTCAGAGTGTTCTCACTACTACTTAGGCAACATAAAATATAAGCATAAAATCAAAGTTTCCAAACACATGGAAAACAATTCAATTTTGTATAATACGTGGATTAAAAAGGAAGCTTCCAGGAGAAATTAGCAAACTTTTTATTAATATTTTTCAAAGGAGGGGTCTTATTCTTACTAGCAGGTGCTCTACCATTGATCTAATTCCCCAGCCTTTAAGTATATTTATAATACATAGAAATGAATGAAAATGAAAATAGAACAAAATAAACAAAGCACCAATGAATGGGAGATTACAATCTACAGATTTAGTGAGAAGCATGAAAAAAAGTAGTAACTCAGGTTTTACCTGAAAACATAAAGTTAGAAACAAAATCAATTTAAAACAAGCCAAGGAATGGTAATAAAAGTGTTTAAAGACAAAATTTAAATTTAAAATGACTATAAAAAATTGTGAAGCCTACTGACTTGAGTGTCAAACCATCAGTGAAATTGGCAAACCTCTCTTAGGCCAGCAAAGATGAGAAAAAAAGATGTAAATTATGAATGCCAAGAAATAAATAAAAATTGTTACTATGGCCCCTAAAGTTAATGACAAATGAATACTACAGATAGCTCCACATGGATTTAAACACTTACTTGAAATGAACCAATTCAGGAAATAGTGCAAATTGCTACAACTCACCCAGCATGTATTACAAGGTTTGACTATTCCTTTAATGGAAAGAAAATAGAATATATGATTTAAAAATTTCCCCAAAGAATGCTTTACATCTGGACAATCACACAGAACAATTCTCCTCAATGTTAAAATAATGAGGTTCAAGTATATAGCGTTTTCCAAGAGGAGGGACTTCGTTCCAATTCATTTCATGTAAATTATATTACACTAAAGGCAAACATAAGACAACACAAGGCAATAAAAGGCAAATTGCTATGGACCAATGGACATCATGGACAGAAATGTAAAAATAACCAAAGAAATATTAGATTTCCTTATTCAACAATAAATAAGACAGGAGAGCCATATGGGGCTTCCTTTAGGGACACATATACAGTTCAATACTTAGAAAAATCATAAATAAAATTGATTAAAAAAGTTAAAGAAGGAAAGCTTCATAGTCATGGGAAGTCTTGATGGTAGGAAGCATGATTAGTGCCCACTACACTAATCAAGTCTTGACATTTCTCTATGCACTAATGAAAAGACATCTTAATTCTGCATTTGTAAGTACCACATGTAATCTGATCCTGGGGGAAGACTACAAGCTGAAATTTGGAGCAGAAAACTAGCTTGGATAATTAGCACAATATAGTGAGAACTAACCTTCAGATATAAACGTTAGAATAGCTTAAAAATCACTGAAACATCAGCAAGCACAAAAAATAGATATAATACCAACAAAGCCTTTGTGAGGAAGACAGGGATCAAATAGAAATGTATAAAATTGTTGAGGAATGTGTTTTGCTGTACAGCCTGGTTTGGCCTTGAACTACTGTGTCTCTTGCCCTCACATTTTGATGAGATTACTGCCATGTGAGCTTGTGACTGACTAAAAGATCAGTGCTGAACAAAAACGCAGGAAGCATGCAAAACATAAGACTATATGGTTCATATACTCAGGAAGAAATGAAAACAATCTTTAGAAGCTGATATTCAGCAAGGTAGACATCAAGGAATAATGCAAACAAATTAATCAGTTCAAATCAGCATCTAAAATACTAAGGAAATAAGGATGTCCGAAGAATGAAAGATACTTGCTCAATATCTCATAGGTAAATAACAAAAAGTGATTGGTTTTATTCAAATAATAAATTTTGCTGTGGAAAGTTGCAGTTATTTAAATATATAGTATAGAATATATAGATATAAACTCACCATAGGGCATAAACAGATTGAAAGTGGTAACAGATTTTACAAAAAAAACTTCAGAATAAATAGTGAACAAGTTCAATGGTGACTCAGTTGACATTAAACAATCTAAAAATGAAAATAAAAATGAGATGAGCTTTATTGACCTGCTGAACAACATAAAGTACTATGACAAGCACGTAATGAGCGTCAGGAGACCAAGAGAAGGAGAGGCACAAAAAGAATATTCAAAGGAAATATCTCTGATCTTGATGAAAAACATTAATATACCCATCTAGACTCTATAATAAACTCCAAGTAAGATTAACTCAGAGACATCAATCTCTAAAGCTTCTAATAACCAAAACGTCAAAGCCAAGGACAAAGAGGAAAATACTGAAAGCTGCAAACGTGGAGTACTACATGCACAGCTCATCAGCAGTATGAACAGGTGCCTGCTTAAACCATGGAGCAACAAAGGCTAATAGGAGTTCACATTGAGAAGGATGAAAGGGGAAAAAGGCTGTCAATTAATAAGCCTTATATCCAGAAAATTCACGTTGAAAAAAGAAAGAAGAAAGTAGTATATCCTTTGACATAAAAAACAATAGCAACAAAAAGAAACCATTGAGGGCGAATAGAATTTGTCAATAAGCCCATCCAACAAGCAGCAGAGTTTATTAGGATAAACTAAAAGGAAATTAAACATAAAGAGCTTTACTGGCACTATTTCAGCAAATAAAAAAGTCAACACAAAGAGATTTGTTGTTCGTAACTATGTTTTAATTCTATCCAATTTAATGGCAGCAGCATAAAGGAATGATTACAAGTCTGTGCTGATGGGATTAAAATGTACAAAGGGGTAATTTGTCTGACAATAACAAGACAAATTAGAGGGAGGTGATACAGCTATAAAGGGGCATGATTCTTGTATACTATTCAATTAAGTTGCTTTTAATTTTCTCTAGATTGTTATAAATTAAGCTGCTAATTATAATGTTTAAGGGCTCCACTAAGAAAATAACAAAAATATACCACCAAAGAAAAGCAAAGAAATTAAAATGGTGCTGAAGAAAATATTTATTCATCACACAAGAAGTTTTACCCAAGGAAGTGGTGATATAAGACAAAGGAAAACCAGCTAATTAGCCGTTGTGAGTCAAGGATTATCAGCCGTTTGAGTGAATGGAAATCAATCAAAAGATAGGGAAGGAGGAATTAACAGACTAATACTTAAATGCTCTATAGATGAAATCTAAATATGTGTGGTAAAAAATAATTTTTGAAAGCATCAAGAAAGCATAACCTATGAAAATAGCAGAAGCGTCAACCTTTAAAATAAAAATTACTATTGGATAAAACGAAGAATAGTCTGTAACAACAAAAACCCCATCTATCACGAACACAAAACAGCTGCAAATTTGTCTAGCAACAGATGCCCAAATAGGTGAAGCAATACAGAATTCAAGGGAGAATAAGCAATTCAAACATAATTGTTGAATTCTTCAATAACCTACTTTCAATAATGGATAGAACAACTGCACAGAGAATTAGCATTGAAATAGAGTGCTCCAACAGCACAACACACCAATTACACATAATAGACAAATGCGAAGTGCTCTACCCAGAAACAGCAGAGCACACATTCTGTCCACGATGAACACAAAAAACACTGTCCAGGGGCACCATATGTCAGGGCAAAATGAGCTTCAATCAATTCAAAGGGATTTTAATCATACACAGTATTATCCTTCCAAACAAAATGCCATAGAATTAGAAATCAAGGGAACAAAAAGAACAGGCAGAGGGGAATCACAAATTCAGAGAAATTAAATGAAACAATTGCAATTGGTATAATGTAAGAAAACAAAATGAAAATTAGAAAATTTCTTTGTGATAAAAGAAAATGCGTGCACAAAATACAAAAACTTAGGCGATGCTAAAAAAGTATTGGGAGAGAGGTACTTTACTATGTATGCATGCTAGACATCTTTACTAGGTACTATTTATAAAGAAATAAAAGACTTTGTCCAGCATTTCAGAAAGTGAAAGAAAAGCAAAATAAAGAAAAATCACAAAAGATTAAAGAATACAATAGACATAAAGAAAAGTAGAAATAGAAAATCTGTATTTATCCAGCAAACCAATGCCTGGTATTTGAGAATTATGAACAAAATGGACCTTTTGTCATACTAAAGCAATAAGAGAAAGGACATAAACGTGAAGTCATAAAGTAAAAAGTAAACATCTCACAAACAAGGACTATACGGACAAGCCATGCACATATCACAAAACCTATATTAGCAGAAAAATTTTATAGAAAGAGATAAGCTACAAAAACTTGCTAAAAATGATAAAACTTGAATAAATTAATAATCAGCAATAATTTGATGAGTAATTTTTTCAAGGACTTTTTAATGAAGAGCTGACAACCAGAGGCATCCTCAAGGAGACTAATAAAAATGTTCAAAATTAATTACCAGAAATCTTTCACAAACTCTTTCAACTAATAGAAAATGAAACTTTCTTTAAGATGGTCAGTTTTTTCTAGAAAGCAGGACATAACAGATGCCAAATAAAACTAAAAACTATGAGGAAATATCTATTAGAAATGATAGATTTCAAAATATTTAAAAAATACTATAAAACCCAAGCCATATCTGTACATGATGACCACGCAACAGAATTAAACAGCATCCACAGAAGAAATAAAGGGTGGCTGAACCGCGGCACTATTCACAATAGCCTAAAGGAAGAAAAGCACTAAAGTGAACATCGGGAACCCGATTCCTGCAAAAGTTACACTGAGTCGGTTGATACACGGGTGTGTAAAACATTAAGAACTGCAGCCTGCAGTTTGAATGTTTGAATGTGCTCCTGGAAAACACACAACACGAGAGTGAGAACTGTGGATGAACACTTGGCTTCACCCCGGATGGTGGAATGCTACGGACCTAGATATTTGTAAACCTCGCCGAACTGTGCACTTGAAACTAATGTCAGTTATATCCCATAGTACGTAGAAGAGACAAACGCATGAGACTGCTGAACATCAATAGATCAATGGTGAGCGTTACTCTCATTCTGACCTTATCCAGGGGGTGTTTCAAAGACACCACATATGTAAATGGAAAATGAATAAACAGATTTGGGGGAAAATAAACTATGTTCAGGATATACAAATAGAAAAACAGTTCTCACACCAAGAAATAAGTTAAATGAAAGAGAATTTGGTAAACTAGAATTCAACAAAATTTTTTTGTTGCTGTGATTTTCCTCAGTAAAGTATCTATTAAGAGCGTGTAAGAACAAGCTACACATTGGGAAGGTCAAAATATTTATAAAATACATATTTGATGAAGAATTTTAATTAAAAAATAATGAAATATCTAATTTCAAATATACTTTAAATCCAAATCATGAATGAAATGAACAACCAAAGTAGATTATTTTGCCATTGAAGAGAAGTACAAACAGTATGTCACCACATGGAAGATGAACAAGATTATGTGAGAGTAAAAAGAGCAGATCTTTAAAAAGAATGCTACATCAGCTATGTCCAGCAGAAGGAAGAAAAGCAGGAAATGGAGAGAGGGAGAAGGATCAGATCTTCAGTGTGTCAAAGGTCACATACTTCTTGTGACCTTGTTCTATGAATTTAGAAGGTGCTAGCACAGGAATGAGTTAAAAAAGTAAAAAAAAAAAAAAAATTCTCCGTGTTATGTCTTTGGCCGTTTTGTTTTTGAGACAAGATCCTTCTCTGTATCCTTGGTTGGGGAGAAACTTCATGTAGCCCAGCCTGAACTCACAGTTTCCACAACCCTGCATCTGACTGCTGAGTACAACAATTGCAGGTGTGTACAGCCATACCGAGTTTTCTGTAGAACTTCTCATAACATTGCGTAAATATATGAATATCTCATAAGGTAGATTAAAATTTTGTGTTCTAATATGCTAGTAATAAAAAGTCCAAAATAAAAAAAAAATAAATTCAAACCATTTATAATAACATCTCAAAATACAACATAAAGATAAAAGTACATTATAAACAAGAGCATCTTACTAACAATCATGATTCGAATTCTTGTTGGTCAAAGAAAACACACATATTGACAATCTGTTTAGGACCGTGAATGCAGCCCACTTCTAGATAATACAGAAAGGGACAATGCTTTGTAGGACCTACTTCCCCAAAGCTTATTTCCTCTAATTTATTCTCTTATACCTAATGCATTTCTGGGTGCTTGTTCATCCAACACCGCAATTTTCTCTCACTAGAATTCCGTTCTGAGGGCCATAGAGCACATTCAAGGACATAAATCCCTGCACTTATTTGGAAACAGCATCCTCACAGTCATTTGCTTTCTGAAATCACTGTACCCCAGAGCATAATGTTCTGTCCCTTCATTCAATAGAGATTTTAAATGGCTTTCTTTGAGACATAAATGATAGAGAAACACAGATAAATAAAATGCACCCTGTGTCCTCTAGGCATTCACACTATTGAGGATGATCTAATTCGCTTAGAAGACCTCCAATTACAATAGGCCTGTCTCAGTAAACTTATGTGAAACTTAAAAGATCCCAATAGCCTATCTCCTTTTTAACTATTTCTAGTCTAACCGTCGCCTAAGGACTTGTTTTCTTTGATCCCTTCCCATCCCCTCTAATAGCTCTACATCTTGATCAAATGAATTTCAATGACACACACATAATACAAGACAGAGAAGGTACAAGAAAGAGAAAATAGAACCTAGAGGTGGTACACATTGCTGGTAGGCTGTCCCTTGCTCTGTACCTCCACTTCTTCAGGAGCCTCAGAGTGATTAGATTAGGCCAGTGGGGTTACTCCACTTGTCCTGCAGACACAAAGACTTTCTTCCTTTGGTGGGCCCCTCACTCTGTGCAGACTGGAGGGAGTGGCTTCACCACAAAGGATCCTGGAACTCGTGAACATACCTTATTGTTTCTACTTTTTAATTCTTTCATTGATGGGACCAAAGTTATTAGGGGAGCTTTCATAAGAAAAGTACATTTAAGGAATCTGAGAATAGTCCATGGTATTAAAACCAATAAGGGGAGAAATAAAAAGAATACGCTACTTTCCTCATCAAAAATAACAAATCAGAAATACAAAGAAAAGCATTGCAAGAAATACTGCATGTGCCTTTACTCTGCAAATCCAAGGCTCCTGCTCACTGTAAGAAATGTTGTCAGGGAGAGCAAATAGATACAGTACAAGAACGTGCCCGCACACATGTTTACACACAGTGAAAACTTTTGTAATCTGAACTTTGCTAACCATTAAACCAAAGCAAAGGTTTCAATTCATAACTGTAAAATTAAGAAATTTTTCATTCCTTAAATGGAAAACTAGGCTAAAAGGGAAAGTGCAATTCTATGGCTTTGGAAACCAATGCGATATACACAAGGGCCCATCAAGATTGAGCCACCACATGTGGAAATCAGCTGGCATTGTGATCAAGCACTGAAAAACATTTACAACCCTTGCCTCGTGGACATTACCACCGCGCAATTTTTTTTCTATGATGAAATTAGTCAAAATTGAGGAAAATATCCATGTACAGAGATGGCCAAAATAACATAATTTAAACAACCTTGGAAAATTGGAGGCAGCCTTCATTTCAACCATACAATACAATAATTAATTGAATGATGGTCTTTTTCTCTGATAGACCCTCATGTTGCTGAGAAAAATAATTGGTAGGGCTTCTTTGCAGCCTAGAAAGTGCTTGTAAAATTACTGTTAGGTGAAAATCAGAATATAAATTACATGTAGCTATCATTTCAACTACTCAAAAAGGTGTATTCATATGCAAAAAATCTGGCCAGGCACACAAACAATATTATTCCATGCATTATATGTGTGGCACTGAAATTCATTTGATTGAGAAGATAGAAGAATAGGAGGGGAAGGGAGGGGAGGAGAGGGGAGAAAATCAGTCCTTAGGCGATGAGTAGAGTGGAAACTGTTGCCAGGGAGACGGGTTACTAGGCTCCTGAAATTGCGTAAATGAGAGATGATGAAATTCTAAACCAAGGCAGAGGCTGCGAGAATAAAGGGAAAAAGAAAATTGAGGTTATTATATATTTTAAAGAAAAACCATTATCAGAAAAATGTAGGTAATTTTTCTCGTGAAAAAGTAACAACAAAATCACCGAAAGTAAATATCACCTGGGTTTTCTATTATATTCATTTAGAATAATAATATTACACATTGCTTGCAAATAATTTGAAATGATAATAGTGGGTGCTGTTCATTAATCACTTAATCAGTGCCAGGCATTTCATCTTTTCATCTTTTATGCAGCACATGTGGTTGTTTCAATCAGTATGCTCAATTTAAAGAGGTGACTGAGGTTACGTGTCTGACTCCACATCTTCTCAAAGAAAAAACCAGCAGGAGTTATAGATTTTTCTGCTGGAAAATGAGAGCATCTTGGGTTCTGGGCAACACGTCCAGCATCTGGACCAGAGTGATAAAGTACACAGACGTGGGTTAACCTAAAAATCTTCCTATCTGCCTTGGTCGTTATCCCCCTCCTCTTTTCCCCTTTGCATTCCCTCCCTTCATTTTCTTCCCTTTCCTTCGTTCCTTTGTCTTTCTGGTAGATATATTTCTAGAATCCTTAATGTTATTCGTGTTGGTAGCTTTCACTTTTCTGTGCGTCAGGAATTTCAGCGTTTGTCCCTCTGTGGCATACAAATAGTTAATGAGCCTCCATTCAGTCTTGTGAGCCTTTCAATTAGAAAAGAAAAAAAGAAGCAGGAGCTCTTTTTGAGGGTCTGCTGGGCATGGACCGTTGGAATTGAAAAGTTAGAGGAAATTGTGTGAGGTCCAAAGGAACACCCACAGGTTGATCGAGATCATTTCTCCACAGAGAGCTAAAACCATGCCCTTATCACTCTGCTATCTATCCCTAGGTAGAGACTTGGCAAAAGTGAGAGGGAGAGCCTGGAAATTACATTGTAAAGATATTCTTACAGAATATGCAGGGTACAGGATCTGCACTGGATGCTGAGCAGTCACTGAGGGGAAAAAAAACAGAAATATGCACTACACTACAGTACACTACACTAAGTAGACATTGCAGAAAAGAATTTTCCAAACAGCAATATTATCAGCTCAGGTACCATGGAATGATAACAGCGTTTTGTTTTGCATAGTTTCCCAAGTTGCATAATAACACATACACTATAAGAAATGAATTAAGGCAAGTGGATTATGTTGTTTTGTTTCACGGCCTTTCCTTGGGAAATATTGTGTAGCAGCATTTTGATCTCTTTTTACACTGGCAACCTCATTACTCACTAACTGTCCTTTCCTTAGATAATGATCCATATGACAGAAATATTGTTCAAGGTGTGTATAACTGGTTTAAATCTATAGCATTTCTGACATGGGAGTGTAGAAAGGGTCAACTACACACAAAACTGTAAAACCAATCATAAAACTGTCAGATTCAATTGATACATGATTTTTTTTCCTCTCTGCAGAAATAGCAATAAGATTAACAGGTAACAATCCTTAAAGTGAGATATTTGCCCCAAATGTGGTCAACGAATACTTATTCTTCTTATCCTAGTAATAAAAAAGACATGTACAGAACAGTTATATTCCCTTTCAAAGTAATTTGAAGAGAAAAAATAGGTCAGGAAGACATTGTCCATTTCAAGACGAACAAGACATTGTCCATTTCAAGACGAACAACTTTCTTGGTCGTTGAATGTGTTTGCGCTTAAAGCATTAGTTGTTAGTAGAAAATCATAGTGAGTGCACCATGAAATTCATATTGGAGGATGGTCACTACCCTCCAGGCTCACCAAACTATCTATGAAGGCAAAGTGGCAAAATATGTTATTTAACACAGCAATTCCCTTTCTAGAAATATGCATAATGTATATTTAAAACATATATAAAGTTATATAAGTAACTTTAAATACATAGCAGTTTATACAAGGAAACATTAGAAAAATCTTGAATAGCAATTCATAAAAATTATTTCAGGAATCTATCCTTCATTGACATGCTACAGTATCAAGTATTCCTTAATATTCAGAAGAAATTGAGATAAAAATGTCTTCAAGTCGAAGTGAGGTAAAAACACAGTTAAATGGACTGAAGTCAGATTCAAGTTTGCTCACAACAACATCGTTAGAAAGTACATAAACCTAAGCTACGCTTATATGAATAGAAATAAAAATATTCTGAACACCTATTGTGTTGGAACAATGGCTGTAGAATCACGCAAAACTAGTTGAGATACTAACCACAGTGTAAAGGAAGCTGGAAACGGCCAGGGGCATGCCTGTAACTCTAGCTGAGCAGGGTGACACAGGAAAATGGCAGAGATTTTCTAGTTACTAGCCTAGTCCAAGGTTCACTGAGGAACACTGTCTCAAAGAAATAGAATCAAAAGTCATAGAGAGGAATACCTCCTCCTATACAGGTGCATACACTACACACATACAGATTCCAGACATACACAGTGATTAAATAGTAATTTATGATGATGATGATGATATAATGTAATTTACTGGAGTAATCTTTATTATGAATTTCTATGATGTCTTAATTATTTTAATTAGAAATTACTGTCTTTCCCTTTAAAAGAAAGAAAATAAATACTTTTAAAGATAGAAAATCAGAGATAATTCACAATAGAAATAGGATCACTATTAAATTGATTTTTCTAATAGTGAAAGACTCAGGATCCCACTTCAATATGCCCAACGGAAAACTTGTTTTTACAGCACATGTATTGTAAACATGCTGAGTTAATATGTCCTTCACATCGTTAGGAATACGTTGGGCATGTGTGCAAGTCCAATTTCAGTATCTGTGAACAATTGCCCGAGACAGCAGCCTAAGTGGGGAAATATTCTTCCAGCAGCTCTGAACGCTACTGTCCATGGTGGCAAGAAGGGAGCAGAATAGCTCACCTAAGGTAGGAGGAAGCAGCGATAAAATATCTGCATTGTGCTTTCTCCCTTTTCTTCCTTTATTCCATCTGGACTACAGCATATGGAGTGGTACACTGTACATTAGAGACAAGCCTTCCTCTTAAGTAACCCTCGAGAAATGCCCAGAAGTAAACTTCTCAGTCCAATCAAGTTGATACTGAAAACAATGATCATAGAAAACATTAGAGGTACAAGAAAAAAAATGTCATATTTCTTTTTTAAAATGACAGTGAGAAAAATGAGCAAAAATATTTGCAAGGCATTCCACTGATAAAGATCAAGGAGATGAAATGAATTGTAAATGTATTTTTTCTTTTGCTGGGATGGTAAACAAGACATCACAGATCAGGTAATGAATGAGTAACGGAAATTTATTTCTGCTCATACTGAAGATTGGGAATCCAAGCCCAAGACGCTCTCAGATCTAATATTTGATTCTAAAAGAATGGCACTCAGCTGTTCATTTCTTGGTAAACAGGAAGTGAGACAGAAAGCTCACTACTGAGAGCTTCACTAATCCTAGTGGAGAGGCTCTTTGTAAAGGTCATAATAATCTACGATGAACCACTCCTGATATATTAGTTTAGATGTTAGATTCTCAACATATAAATATATAAAGTAAAAAAAAATCAGCCTTCACAAATAATCTCCTAAAGAAAACCCAGTTTCAAAAATCAAATAATTTTATCAGAGAGTCTTGTAATAATCTATACAAATAACAAATGACTTATAAAACAATGTTTCAAATATATCACACTAAGGGAAGTGAGAGTCAAAACTCTAATATTCAACTTTACAATAACAAGTAACATTATTCATTAAGGGATAGTGGACCATGCTTGATAGAAATGTGGAAAGACACATTTATAAGCTTATGGAGGAATAGGGAACAGTTGGATAGTCAAGCATATTGAGAAGAAAATAATTCATGGAATATTTCACAATTTCAGCATTGAAATTCAATACCCTGTACCTATAACTAAATAAATCTCCTTCATAGATGATGGAGAAAAACTACTTCCCCAGAAACCCCCAAAAGAAATAAGAAATGTTGAATTTATTAATAGCAGATCCAACATATAAAAACATAATAGAATATATAAATAAAATGATTTATAAAAGTACACTAATAGAAATGAAGTGAAATTAAAGACAAAATATTGGATATTGGAAGTAGACAAGATTTCCAGGCAAAAATTGAGAGCTTGGGGGTGGGAGTGGGACAGGGGAAAGGAGAGATGGGGAGAGAGAAGTGAGAAGGGGAGGCTGGGGAGAGCTTGGGGGAAATGGGACAGTTGGGATGGAGGAGAAGTGGATATGGGAGCAGGGAAGTATATATCTTAATTAAGGGAGCCATTTGAGGGTTGGCAAGGGACTGGACTCTAGAGGGGTTCTTAGGTGTCCAAGGAGATTTCCCCGGCTTGTTCCTTGAGCAGTTGAGGAGAGGGCGCCTGAACTGGCCCTATACTATAGCCACACTGATGAATATCTTGCATATCACCAAAGAACCTTCATCTGGAGATGGATGGAGATAAAGACAGAGATCCACATTGGAGCACTGGACTGAGCTACCAAGGTCCAAATGAGGAGCAGAAGGAGAGAGAACATGAGCAAGGAAGTCAGGGCCACTAGGGGTGTGCCCACCCACTGTGACGGTGGGGCAGATCTAATGGGAGATCACCAGGGCCATCTGGACTGGGACTGATGGAGCATGTGATCAAACTGGACTCTGTGAACGTTGCTGACAAGGAGGGCTGACTGAGACGCCAAGGACAATGGTACTGGGTTTTGATTCTACTCCATGTACTGGCTTTGTGGGAACCTAGTTTGTTTGGATCCTCACCTTCCTTGACCTAGATGGAGGGGGGTGGACCTTGGACTTCCCACAGGGCAGGGAACCCTGACTGCTCTTTGGACTGGAGAGGGAGGGAGAGGGAGAATGGGGGAGGGGGAGGGAAATGGGAGGAGGGGAGGAAGTGGAATTTGTAATAATAATAATAATTATTTGAAGACGC
Organism: Microtus oregoni; assembly: GCF_018167655.1. Taxonomy (NCBI): domain Eukaryota; kingdom Metazoa; phylum Chordata; class Mammalia; order Rodentia; family Cricetidae; genus Microtus; species Microtus oregoni. The sequence continues at coordinate 36,073,208 of NW_024543059.1, forward strand.
ACACTTGTTAGAAAAAAATAAATGCCAATGAAGCCCAAAATGATATTGAACTAGTAAAGTGGTCTTGAAGGTACAGCTAATGAAGGGCATTGTGGTTACTTGGCAACAAGATGCAGGAAAGAGTGAACTTGAGCTTACTATTGCGTGCTATCAGGACAGGCGCTATTGAGAAGTCCTAAGTTACGTGGCAGATTTTAAAATAAAAACTTTCATTACACAGTTGGTTCTAACTTTATGGCTTGTGTACTTAATTGTTAAAACTATGCCGCTGTCTTTAATAAACCTCAGTGTTTATTCTTCCGAAAATGCTTGTTGTTAACACTTCTTCTCACACGATGTTGGCTGGCATATGTGGTACTCTGGAACACATAGACGATTCTCACATAAACCCACTTTCAAAAAATAATCTTTTCTGGTACTACAATGCTCAGTGCTTCTCTGCAGTGTAGTAAATTGACATTTTATTTGATTCTGGTCTGTAAAAAGGTAAATTAATATTTTTAATTAGGATTGGGGAGGTGGCTCAATGGACAAAGTGCTTGAGACAAAACCATTAGCTTTCAGATCCCCGACACCCATTTACATATGAGTGGGAATGGAAAATTGTCTGTAGTCCTTGTATTCCATAAACAGAGATGGGGAATCTTCACAGTAAGAAGACTAGTCAGCTAACCATAAACTTGGTGACTAACTCTGCTAAATCAGTAAGATCTGAGTTCCAGTGGGAGTCTTCCTCAATATGAAAAGTTGAGAAAATGACAAAAGACCTCAGCCTCTGGCCTACAAGCACACACACATAGGTACAAAACATACAATGCACCCAATAACATATTTATTCACAAAATGAACATGTATGCACACATATATAACAGATGTGCATGCATATATAGACATAAACACATACAAACGTTTTTAGAAATTATTGGCTGATTGAAGTATGAAAATTGTCCTAAGATTAAGTTCATCCTATGTTATGTAGTGACCAAGACAACCTGGACCATAGTGTGATATCTTATGGAATAAAAAGAAACTTAGAACTTAAATTTTTAGAATATATTTTCTTGTTTTTTCTACTTTTAGACTTCAGGAGTTTTAGTCATTGAGTATTTTGATAGCTGATACTGTAGTATTCAAGACTGTGTCTTTAGGAATTATTGCTCAAAACCTAATGGAATGGTTTTTTGGTTTTTTGTTTTGTTTTGTTTTTGTTTGTTTGTTGTTTGTTTTTTGGTTTTTCGAGACAGGGTTTCTCTGTAGCTTTGGTGCCTGTCCCAGAACTAGCTCTTGTAGACCAGGCTGGCCTCGAACTCCCTGAGATCCGCCTGCCTCTGCCTTCCAAGTGCTGGGATTAAAGGCATGTGCCACTACCATCCGGCCTTGGAATGGTTTTAAATATTAAGACAAACTAGTGGTCATACCAATGCTCAATTCAAAAAAATACATAAGCAAAAATTTGCTTAGCCCTGGATGAAGACATTTCTGTGATTCTGGTTCACTACATTTTTTCTTACATAGTAAAATGGAAAGGTCAGAAATATCTAGTTTACAGCTCAAGAAATCAGGTACTCTAAAAGACTGAGAATTAATAAGATTATAGGACATCATCCCTCATTGCCCATCTTAGCTGCACACAAACAAGATCCAAAAGGTGCAGACTCTAAAGATGGTTTTAGAGATGACAAAGAGAACCAGGATGGATGGGTGAAGATAGAAAAAAGATGTGAAGCCCTTGACATCAACACAGCTAGTAATCATTAAGCTCAACTCTTGTTCATCTTATTATAAAACCACAGAAAAATGTCAATTAGCCTCACTCCCAATTATCCAACACAACATGCCCTACTTTCCAGAAAAAAATTGCAAAGCCTAAGAGATCCAATATAAATACATGAAGCTACACATAATTATTAGAAGCAGACTCTAATGAGATAGACATGTCTTAATTAACAGACAACCAATTTCAAATAATTGAAAATTATGCTGAGCTCTGATAAAAGTCCCTTGCAAGAACAGAAGGGCAACATGAATAGAAACATGTACCTATATGAAAGAGGTGAAAACACAGGTCATTAAAAGCAATGTATGAAAATAGAGGATGACTATGTCGTAGCTCATCTGTAGATTGAACATGACTTAATTTTACAAAAGGAAAAGCAAGTAGAAAACTTGAAATCTGGTATGTTAGTTAACTTTCTACTTTGACAGAATTCATGAAATACTCTAAGTAAGGAAAGTAATGTTTTGGCTCACAGGCTCAGCAATTTTAGTTTATGATTGGTTGTTGGTAGGCCTGTGGCGAGGAGCACCTCATGGCAGAAGCATGTGCTGGAGGACAATGGTCACTTCATAATGTCTAGAAAGCAAAGGGGAAGGAAGAGGCTGGAATGCCAACATCATCTACAAGGACATGTCCCCAAAGACATTAATTCCTTCCGTAGGCCCACCTCCTAAATGCTCTAGCACTTTACAATACTTCTACAATCAGTATACCAAGTCTCCAACATACGGGCTTACAGAGTATTTGGAAGGCTCAAAGTAGAGCAGTAAACAAGAAGAAGTTCCCTAAGCTAAGAAATTAAATGATCATAAAATATCACAACATATTCCAGAATTGTTTGACAATTTCTGTTATTACTGGAAAAACAGGAATATTAAACAGAATGATTTAAAAAAATACTTTAATTATGACCAAAAAATTAAAAATAAATAAGCAAACATATTAGGAGTACAGCAAGTTTAAAGAACAACAAACAAGATAAAGTCCAAAAGTCTACATGTAAGCATAGTCAACCAAAAATTGGGAAAACAATGTGTAATAAAAAGAGAGGTGCCACGCGGTGGTGGCGCACGCCTTTAATCCCAGCACTTGGGAGGCAGAAGCAGGTGGATCTCTGTGAGTTCGAGACCAACCTGGTCTATAAGAGCTAGTTCCCGGACAGGCACCAAAGCTACAGAGAAACCCTGTCAAAAAAAAAAATAAAATAAAATAAAATAAAATAAATAAAAAAATAAAAAGAGAGGCCACAAATTTTAAAGGACCAATGAATGGTATATAGAAGGGTTTGGAGAGGTGTAAGGAAAGGTGGAAATTATGTAACTATACTAATCCCAAAAATAAAAGAAATTTAAAAAAAAAAAACAAGAAAATAAAGAAGACTGTTTGTGGAAAAGATGGGAGGAACTTAGGTATAGTACCACAGAGCATGATTCTGTGATTCTCAAAGTCTGAAGCATGGGGTCAGTAATATGACACACACAGAGACCTTTCATCAAAAAAGGCAGAGAAGCACAAACATTCAGAAGACAGAGGTAGAGACCGTCATCTGCCATGAAATAACTGTTGAAGAAAGCGAACTCCAGAAAGGGACAGGCTGTGGCAAGCATGAGAAGCGATGCATTGAGAAATTAACCCAGAACCCCATATCCACAGAAATGCTCTAACAAAACTAAAACCCAAAACATGCAGGGCTGCAGAGATGGTTCACTGATTAAGAATGCTTGCTGTGCATGCGTGAGGACCTGAGTTTGAATCCACAGCATCCATGTAAAAAGTTTGACAAGTCCACAGTTGCCTCTAACCAGGTTAAACTGTGAAGAAAAGCTGATCTTGAGTGCTCACTGGCTAACGGACATAGCTGAAACAGTAAACTTCACGTTTGGTTAGAAGCCCTATCTCCAAGGAGTAAGACATTCTGAAATAAGTCAATAAATATTCTTCTCTGGTTACCAATAGAACACATGTGCCCATGCACACACACACACACACACACACACACACACACACACACACGTGCACGTGCACACAATTTGTAGTCACAGAACAAACTAAGAAATGTATTACTAGAACATCTGCCTTATAGGAAATAATCAAAGAGCTTCTTTAGGGAGAGAACATTCAGAACCTTAAAGCGTGGGCAGTTTCTGAGAAATATATGAAGGGTAGCACATACATACATACACTCTAATGCCTAAAAATATACACATATCCCCACATAAGTACTTACATATACAGAATTAGTATATATACATACATTTGCACACACAACCACAGGTATACATACATACATAACCACAAGCATTCCTACATGCATACACACACATATAGATAGATAGCTGAAAGATTAGATAGATAGATAGATAGATAGATAGATAGATAATAGATAGATGATAGATAGATGATAGATAGATGCATACATTCACATATACACAAACACATACAAAAGCATAAACAAATATAGATCACATATAAATTTACATACATATTATATAGACAGCAACAGAAAGGGTGAGGAAAGTGATTTGGAGCTGACCTCGAACCACAACTACAAAGCAAAGAGAGGGAGAGTGTGTGTTAAGGTGATATCTGTTTAACTATCAAAGATACCATATAGATAGCACAAGAAAAGAAAACATCCAGGATCATTAATCATTAGGTACATAGAACTACAACTACAAGGCGCTGTCATGTGTATATGAAAATAAGTAAAAATTTAAAACACCATCTCCAAGATTTCTACAGATACGAGATATGGTGGACCTTGTTCTATCATATACTGTATAAATATATATATATATATATATATATATATATATATATATATATATTGCAAGACCATCTATTTAAATTTTAAAAGAAAATAATCACCTGCTTCATGATCCAGCCATCTAAATTCTAGTAAGAAGCATGATGGCACGAGTCAATAATTTTTTTACAATAACAATCACATTGAATGTACCTATCAGAGTGCCAAATTGAAAATCTAGATATTATCAACAAGGAAATGATAAATAAATCTCAGTATGTTCGTATAATATCATCATTATTTCACACTGAAAATTCTCATGAATTCATGTTTTGGTAGGCTGTGGAGGCTTTTTTGAGATGGGATTCAGCTGGTCAAAGGAGGCCACCAGGGGCTGTACTTTTCTATTATTGTTTTTGTTTTGTTTTGTTTTGACAGTTTCATACTTGCCTACAGTCTATTGTGATCATATCTAGACACAATGACGTCTCTCTTGCCCTACCACTCCTGAGACTTCCTGTCTCTTCCCAGCTTTTATATATACCCAACTTTCATCTATGGTTTTTGTAAGCTTTGTGCAGGTAAGTGCTGTAGCTACAAGTTCATGATGGCGGTGACGCTCTAATGTTGGATCCCACTCCTTGCTTCCAGATTCTATCTGATTCTAAGTCATTTGCTATTCAAGTAGTTCCAATCACATGTCCCTGCCACAGTAAGCCCTTCCTTCTCCATCATGGTAAACTGAGGCATTCTGAAACCATGATTCAAAAATGAACTGCTGTCACCATAAATTGTTTCTGTCAGGGAACTTGGTCACAGTAATAACACCAATCAGCAAGATAAGAAACTCTAGACATACCCTAAACTGGAAGAATTTCAAAAACTATTAAGGCGAAAGATGTCAGAGGAAAGGATTAGAAAAGAAATTTCATTTATTAAAATTGCAGAAATTGCAGACGACTGTACTGCGTCAGAAATCAAATCACAGCTAAACTCAGGAGGCGGGAGTTGGTGCGTAGGCGAGCAATTACAAAAGGGCACGAAGAGAGGAGGTAATGGGTGTATTCATTATATAGTGGTAATGGATACATGGATACACATGTCAAGAACAGTCAAATTATGCACTTTCAATATGTGGGAATCATCAGTAGAAACTTAATAAAACAGCGCAAAGTAAGATGTGATACTTTGTCTAAGGAAAAGTGTAGGTTAATCAAGGTGTGGGCGGCAGAAATATCCAAGGGTACATATCTGACAGAAGCAGCACTTTCTTCTTCTTGTTGCAAAATGAATGAGCAGCATATCAGCGCCCTGAGGCGATGCCCAGGACTCTAAGTCACGCTCCTCAATGGTTGGTGTCATCATTCCAGCTCTTCCTGCAACAGAAACATTTAAGTTAAGAGTTACAATTAAGAGAAACATTAAGAGGAGTTACAATAGACATCAAAATTTTATCACCAGAAAGGGTGAAGATTAATCAAGTGTTTGATAAAAGGGTAGACACTACATAAGAATTTGTTTGGCGTTTTTTCTGATTTCAAAATTACCTGCAATATTTTTTTTTACTGACCCGTGTGTCCTTACTGCACTGACACCATAATTTAGGAGTCAGTGAATAACTAAGAATCAAGAATATTATTACCACTATGGTAATTTCAGTTGCCTGGTAGGGGGTCCTCAATCATCTCACCAAGTGTTCAAAGCAGCCGTAGCTACATCATAAGATCTCTGAAAACTGTACCAAAGTGAATCTTCTGTATTGACGAACAAATGGGTGCTCAGACTGCGGGATCTTGCCTGTAGAGATGGAGAGCTCGTGGAAGCCCTGCACTCCCACCGAGCTCAGCATGTGAATGTCCTTAAGAGATGACTGAAAGCAGATATGTTGCTTCTGTTAACCCAGTGGGTCATTCTAGTCAATTATTGAGCCTCACACTTCATGCCAAGTTCCAAATGGGTAGAAAGTCAGAAGTGCCGATAGAATAGAACCCGCAAAGTGCTGCTAACACCACAGGGAAAGAAAATCTTATGGTGATTGGGCCATTTAGCTCCTATAATGTTTCCTAACTGTGACTAACACCAGAATTTTTAGCACAACCAATTGGAGCCAAAGCAGATTATGTGCAATAAAACATAAAAAAATCACACAGGAGTCTACAAGTCACTAGGTGGTACATTAAGAGCAAAGGAGCCAAGTAAGATCGTGAGTAAAATATCAGTTTACATAGTTCATACGACTATGTCTTTACAAAAACTAATGTTTGGAAATCCTTGTTAGCTAGCAGATACAGTCTTTATGCAACCTGAAAAGTCTGGTGCACACAGTGAAAGTATGAGCCCTGACTGATTTCATGACTGATGCATATACTTATACAAAAAAATGAGTTCCTGAAAGCTTGGTATTAATTGATTAGTGGAGAAGTACTGTCTATATTATTTATCTACAAACTCTTAAAGATGAACCTAGTACTGCTGAGTCAGAGAATATATTCCCTCTTGACAGTTGAGATGCCCTACTAAGTGATGCCCTTAGTAAGACAGTGAAGATCAAAGAAAGGGGATAAGGGCGCGATGGACATGTGAGAACAAAGAGACACAGAGGTCATGCTGCCACAAGCTGGAAAATATCCAGAGCCATTTATTCTTAGAGAGGTGAGGGAGATGGACCTGCAGCCCATACCTATAATTCTAGCACCCTGGAGACTGAGGAAGTAGAATTACAAATCTAAGACGAGTCTGGAATAAACAAAATAATATCATAAAACAAAATAATGAGATGAAATCAAAGAGAATTGAAAAGGTAATCATGACTATAGCTTTTGTTGGGCATATGATAATTTTAACACATTATTTCAGACTCCCGGCTGCCAGACCCATGGTAATTAAACTTCTGTATTTGGAAGCCACTCACTCTGTAGAAATCGGTCATAACAATTTTAATAAATTAATATATGATACATACAGGCACATAGTAGGTTCATTGTGGATGCATCATACAGAAACATAGTAGGTTGAGTGTGGAGAACAAGTACAGGTTTTTAAATGAACAAGTGTTTGAAGGGCATACTGTGGCCATGCAGTTGAGAAGGAGCAATGACTATCAATGTCAAATTGAGGGTTAAGGAGTGACATGTTTTACAGGGCAGGTGAGAATTATATATTAATTAACCTGAAGTAAAACGGTAAGGGCTAAATATGTCTCAGTGAGAACTGAGGAGATGCCTGTCAAGCATGAGAATCTGAGATTTCACTTAGGTATATCTGGGTAAAGTGTTAAATGTTTTTTTTTTTTAATTTTTTTTTTTTTTTTTTTTTTTGGTTTTTCAAGACAGGGTTTCTCTGTGGCTTTGGAGCCTGTCCGGGAACTAGCTCTTGTAGACCAGGCTGGTCTCGAACTCACAGAGATCCGCCTGCCTCTGCCTCCCGAGTGCTGGGATTAAAGGTGTGTGCCACCACCGCTTGGCATGTTCAATGTTTTTAAATCCAGCCCTAGGAAGAACAGGATAATCTCTGGAACTTGCAGGCCAATCAATCTAGCTGAATTGGAAAGTTCCAGGATTAGTAAAAGGTCCCATTTGAAAAAACAACATGGAAAACCACTGAGGAAGACACCTGAGGTGGACCTCTGGCCTCCACATAAACAAGGGAACACACACACACACAGTATTTATACATGCATACACTACATACACACACCAAAAATAAAGTTGAATTTATGTTATTCTCACTTATTTGTAGGTAACTAAGTGGACAGTCCCAGGTTATTTGTGAGGAAGGAACACAGAGGAAAGGGATCATTGGGCTTAAGGTAGATGGAACCATGTCACTAAGTATACTACTATAGAAAATAGGAAAGGTGTAGTGGACTGAAGGAACACACTCAGATCTCAATAGTACAGATTGTAAATGTCAAACCCTGAGTGGCAAAACTGCTCAGCATAAAACAAGAGACTAGATAGGGAGGTATGGCATGGTAACAAGAAGCCCCAACATTTAGGGCATAATTAGAGAAAAAGGCATAATTAGAGAAAAAGAGAAAGGGGGTTCTCTTGAGGATTATTTGTTGAGTTTGTATTTGCATATTTCTAGTACAAATGTGGAAGCCAAAATGTATTGGTAGAGATGAATTGGTTGTAAAGGATATGTACAAGAGGAAATATTTCAAAAGGTCTATACACATAATTTTGACAACTTGCACGACATGGACCGATCTTCTAAAAACCATAAAGTATCCGCAATAAAGAGTTAATTTAAATGTGCCTACAAGGTCACATTTTTTAAAGTTCCATCTTTCAAAACAAACCATCAGCAAGAGTAATCTCTAGGCACTGAAGGATTAAAAAATGCCACTCACAACTTAAAGAAATCCAAAGCTATAAGTCTGTTTCCATAAACCAAAGTGAGGGTTATAATAATACCTGACATGAAGACCAGGCAAAACCTTGACAAGAGAGATAGTTAAAAACGAGCAGACCTGAGGACATTTACAAGAGCTTTCAAAAAAAATATGAGCAAACACAATCTAACGTGTGATACCATTCAAACCAGAAGCCAAAGCCTGGTGCATATAATGTGTTTTAGAGACAGAGGCTTAAGATGAAGAATCCTGTTTTCATGAGCCCTGAAGTAGATTGAGGAAGGAATGTAGTGTGCTAGTTTGGGAAGAGGCTTAAATTACCTGGAAGTGTTGGCATAGCTGTTTTTTTTTCTCTCCTTCCTGCTCCCTTTTTTTTCCTCCCCAGTAGTTTTCAAGTGGGGACCTGGCTGCCCAAAAGAGGTTTCATAGTGTGAGAAAAGTTTCATTTTAAATTTTATGCCTTCCTGCTTCTTTTTTTTAGGAAGGGCAGATATGGACTTTTAGGGTAATCAGTGTATTCTAACATAAGAAAATTATTCCCATTCTATTTGAGGGACCAGTCACTGTAAAAAATCTGACCTTAGGAACTCTAATAATGATCGTGCTTATGATTTTTTACTTCCATAATTTCTCACTTCAACCATGATACTTTTATGATAATTATTTTTCCAGATTTGTAGTTTGTGTTTGGGGGTTAGAAAGACTGACAATGCCTCACTATTTAGCTATGGTTTTTGAATTCATGATCATCCTGACTCCATTATGGAGCCCTGAGATTCAGATGCATGCCATCATACCTGAATCTATGCATGCTTATCCCAGGAGTGTCAACTTTGTATTCCCAAGAAATGTTATCTCTTCTGCCTACATGAATTTCCTAAATGGTACTACATATCATGATAACATAGCAATGCTTATCTAAATAAGCCTTGTCTCATCTTTTGAGACAGCCTCCTGTTGTTCCTTGTTTCACTTCTCCAGTGATTATCTGTTCTTTGACATCCCTACTGAACAATCTTTACTTCTGTCCCAGGAAAGATGGCAAAACTGCAGATCATTGACAATACACATTAAAATAATCATTATGTTATTGCTTTATTTTTTAATTTATACTTTTCCTTGCCATTTATCCTCCCCATACATTTTACATCTTTCTGCATTTTGTCCAAGAAAAATACCCCAACTATAGTTATAAAAAGGAGTGTCAAATTTCTTGCCCTCTCAGAATGCCCCACTCTTCTTCCTCCTTATCACTAGTTCCAGTCCTAACTCTTTGTGCAGGTGACTATGTAGCATATACTCTGGACCCTTGTACTCTATGTGTTTCAGTTGGTGAGTGGTCGATGTAGGCAGAACTAGACAGACCAGTTTGAATAAGTGTGGCTGCCCTCAAAAGCAACAAGCTTGAGTTCCAAGCCACTAGGGAAGATCCAGAGGATGGCAGGTTAGCCGCTGGCCTCTCCTCCTCCCTCCAATCATGGAAAGCAACCTTCTGTGCTTGATTCGTGGTCTTTTCTATCAAAAATGGGTGTAGATACCCAGTTACTCCCAATGTCACTAGTCTCTTTGCAAAACTGAGCTACCTTTCAAAAATGCAAATTTAAAAACTACAGCAGACATTGCTCAATAATATTTGCTTAACGTATTAAAATGAGTTCTCTGTTTCAGTTTCTTGGCCTGAAAAGGCATGTGGGGCCCATTTGGGGGCTTAAAGAGAAAGTTCACTGCCTATGTAGACAGGAAACTGCCAGGAAAAAAATCATGTTTCATCCAAGGGCCCCACACTAAGAACATGTGTAGTATCCTCAGGAGGTTCCAGGGTGAACCCCCCTCCCTCAGCTCTCTATGGAAGCCAGTGCCAGGACCGTCCTCTTCTGAGGAGTCTTCCAAGAACAGCCTATCCTGCAGCTGTATAATCTGTTTCATATTACAATCTGAAGCAACCCACTGGAGAACCTGTCCTTTCCAAAGATCTGAAGATATAATGTCTCCATAGTCTTAATGAATTTCTTCCCGGATCTTTTCTAGGAGCCATTAGTGTAAGTTTCCTGCTTTTACTTCTAAGACTCAGATCCTGTAACCTATTTCCTGTGCCACATTAAGCCACTGTAAAGATGTCCAGCCAGCCTAACTTAGACACTTAGTAAAAAACATCTTAGATATCTTTGGAGCTCCAGCCCAAATATCTCCCTTGGGTTCAAGTATTCATGGACACCACCCAGATATTGGATTTTTCTTCTTCCCTAATGTGACTTCCATTTTCACTATTGTTTGTAATATCTGCCACTCTCTATAGATGTAAGTAATGTATTATGTAGCTGTCAGTTCCCAAGCTTGTATAATAGTTATGTTCTCTGCTTAAAGGTTATCTTATAGGTTCTTCCTCTTTTCTTTTTGGTAGTAGACAGATCCTTCTCAGAAGGTTATACTTGAGTAGATGAAATCACACCTGTAGGGGTGCTTCTGAGCTCTGATGGAAATCATCACCACAGTTCACACTGGGCTCATTTCCAGATCAAAATCAATTCTGTGGCTTGAAACTCCTGAAACCCCATCTCTCATTGTGGTTCTACTCTACTGACTGCGTGGTTCATCACAAAGCAACTTTCTTATCACTAGGAATGTGTCATATAAGCTTGTGTAGAAGTGATGTCTGCTACTATGTTAACAACTTCATCAGACTGAGGTCCAGGTAGAAACTCAAATATACTGCTCAGCACAGTAAGTTACTGAAGCCAAAGTAGTTCTCTGTTCACATAGCTGATATCCTACCTCAACAAGAAACCACTTTAAAAATGTTGTTCCCTCTACTACTGACTGATTTCATGAATCCATTAAGCCCAAGATGGTAAATACAACATGTATATAATCATAGGGATCCATCTCAGAAAACCCTTCAAAATCAGTCTACTTGGGGGAAAACAAAGCTAAGAAATGAGAATAAGTAAACTTGAGTACTCTTGATCCAAAGACATGAAATCACAAATACTACTCCATCTGAAATACTTCTAGGATGCACAGGACATCACAAGTGAAAAATACCACTTAAGATATCATGCATTAGATCTCAACTAACACTATCTCATAATGTAGCCTTCAGACTACATATGTAAGGTGAATAGAAAACAAATTAATCTCACGGTTAGATTTGATTTCATGCACATTATTGTGCATATACAAATAAAGACTAAGGAGCTAAGCCTAGGCTGGCCTCTGGTAAATCCCTGTGATGCTCCTGATTCCACTGTTCAGAACAGGGTTTACAAACATAGACTATGCTACTACCTTTATATGTGAATTGGGGGGATTTGAATTGAGGTTCTCACACTTGAACTACAAATGATCTCACCCATGGATTGAACTCATCCCTGTCCCAATTAAAATTTTAAACCCACATCAATTATGCTGTATAAATCGAATATGTCCAAAACCTTCACATTCCACATGGATTGATCCCCAGTGTCTGGAACCACATTTTACATTCTTCCTTTTTCTTGATATGCACTCAGATCTGGTAAATATTTCTCTGAATTCATTTCTCAACATTGCAATCATAAGTATCACATCATCCTCGCAATACATACACTTTCTCGAAACCTGCTTACTGCCTCTCTCATTCTTTTGTAGAAAACCCAAGTTCAAGACTCAGGCTCCCCCAGTTAGAGTCTGTGAGAAACTCCAGGGCCTTCACCCTTAACTTGGTTTTCCACAAACTCAGTGTGTCCTATCATGACTTCACCATCTCAGCGACATCTTTCTATTTTAACTCCCCATCCTCATCTATCTGTGGCCCCCCCAAACAGGAGACCTGTAAATCTTTTCCCTTACTTTAGAAGCATCCTCCCTCAGACCCCAGTGGTTGGGCTTTGCTTCCTTGCTCCTATCCAGCCCTACCAGCCTTCTGGCTTCCCTACACGCATGCGCAGTGCCGTGTCCGCCCCGCCCGGCCGCTGCTGCGGAAGGCAGAGCGCTCAGTAACGCGCACTTCCTCTGCTAGTGTCCACGGCAGGAGTGCTGGTTCCGAGAGCTCCAAGTCGCAGCCGTCCTCCTCTGATCAGACAGCGCAGAGATGTCGGAACAAAGTAAGGACCTGAGCGACCCTAACTTTGCAGCCGAGGCCGCCGCCAACTCCGAAGTGCACGGCAGCCCTGCGGTTCCGGTGGGGGTCCCTCCTCCCGCGTCTCCGGCTGAGACCCTCGCAGGGCCCCCAAGCGCTCCCGAAGGCCCTGTGGCAGCCCCGCAAGCCTTGCCACCGCAAGAAGAACGGCTCGAAGATGTTGACCCTAAGATCCTGCAGCAGGCCATAGAGGAGGGCCGCGCCCACCAGCCCCAGAGTCCGGCCCGGCAGATGCCACCACCGCCCGCTCCGGCCCAACTGGTGCAGAAGGCGCACGAGCTGATGTGGTACGTGTTGGTCAAGGACCAGAAGCGTATGGTCCTCTGGTTCCCAGATATGGTGAAAGATGTCATGGGCAGCTACAAGAAATGGTGCAGAAGCATCCTCAGACGCACCAGTCTCATCCTTGCCAGAGTGTTTGGGCTGCACCTGAGGCTGACCAATCTCCACACCATGGAGTTTGCCCTGGTCAAAGCACTCAGCCCAGAGGAACTGGACAGAGTGGCGCTGAACAACCGTATGCCCATGACAGGCCTCCTGCTCATGATCCTGAGCCTCATCTACGTGAAGGGCCGCGGGGCCAGAGAGGGCGCGGTCTGGAACGTGCTGCGCATCCTGGGTCTGAGGCCCTGGAAGAAGCACTCCACCTTCGGCGATGTGAGAAAGATTATCACCGAGGAGTTCGTCCAGCAGAACTACCTGAAGTACCAGCGTGTTCCCCACATCGAGCCTCCCGAGTACGAGTTCTTCTGGGGATCCAGAGCCAACCGTGAAATCACGAAGATGCAGATTATGGAGTTCCTGGCCAGGGTCTTCAAGAAAGATCCCCGGGCTTGGCCTTCCCGCTACAGAGAGGCTCTGGAGCAGGCCAGGGCTCTGCGGCTGGCTAGCCTCGCTGCCCACTTCCCCCGCAGAAGTGTCTCTGAGGATTAGGAAGGTCCCCCAGCACTTCGCTAGCTTCTGACCCATACAGGGGTGTCTTAAGGGTGGGACTGGGTCGTTAGAGTATTCCCCCCATTCACAGTGCAGTATTTCATGTGTAACTTTTAAGTTTTGCGTGCAGTGCTTTTGTACCTCTTAATGCAGTGAATTCATTTGTGCACTCTTGAGTAGTGTTTATGATTTATGCATGTGTGTTTAGAAGTAAGCAAGTGGGTGTTTTCACTTTTGCGCTTTCTTCAGTTTTTGCATAAGAGATGTGCTGTGCTAAACTTGTGAAATACATTATGTACCTTGTTCTTTGATTGGGACTGATGATCTGTATCCACATAAAAAAAGGACCTGGAGAGTAAGATGGACTCAGCAGCAACACAGACCTGACCAAGGGAGAAGTCAAGGCCCCTCTCCCCATGCCCTCCACTGACATGGGGAAGCATCCATGTGAAATGGACTGATTTGAACTGGAAAGTTTTCAGTGTAAGCACTTAGCACACTTTACGAAACATCTGTACATCCCCCCCCCCATAAATAAACTTTGAAGTGAGCATTAAAGATTCTCGTGAAATAATTTCTTTGGGGGAGAGGGGGTGGGCATTTGGTTTGTTGAAAGGGGAACGGGAATGGGTGGGAATGGTGGGAATGGGTGGGAATGAGGAAGATACGCCCGTATGCAGCAGGAACAAATGCAGTGTTCCTCTGACGGCGTGGGAAAGCACTCCACACAACCACTCAAGTTTACAGCTTTATTTTTCTTAAAGGAGCTGGTGACACTTCAACGACCTTGACATATAAAGGGTGTAATAATCAAAGAAGAGTCCCCTGTCACATCACATGGGAATAAGAACAGGTATTATGGAGTAAATGCCCCTTTGCTGGTGGTTTTTTTTTTAATAGTTTCTGGTGGGCACTTAACAGAATGAAACAGTGTTACTAAACCCTTCATGCACATTTTATCCTTTATTTCATCCTCCCACCATAGATAAGGGAGCTACTGCATCTGCACAGAAGAAGAAATACGCAAAGAGTGTTGGTAATGAACTCTCCTAAAACTCCGAGGTTATCCTGAGTCCTGTCTCTTACCTCCCTACAGCCACCGCTCACATGAGCACCCTGGCCTCCCTGCTGCTTACACTAAGGATTTGATTTTTTTTAATTAATTCAAAGAGTCCTTTGCAGGAAAATGGGCTGCTAGGTGTATAAATGAAGTAACTTCATTTCAGAAAGAGTGGGCAACCTAATCAAATCCTTATCCTGCTCAGGGGGGAAAATAAGGCCTGAAGCATAATCTTTCTGGGGGGGGATGAAATATGAAGGAAGCTTTTCCGACAGTGGTATCCACAGAAGCCATGACAGGTATGAAACAGAGGAGTAGCTGGGTTCAGGAAGTTCCCTATAGGGACACAACCATATCTGTGGCTCAGCAGCCTGTCCGTTGCAGTGGACGGCCGGTGATGAGAGGGTGAAATGGGATAAGTCACTGTAAACAGCCAACACTGGGGAGAAATCATTTGGAAGCATTGGTCTGGGGAGAAAGAGGGAGAGAAAAGGCTGTAATAAAGTCGGGCATCCTTTAGACACCCAACAGGGAAAAGGCACCTAGTCAGAGTTAGAAGCATTTCTGGAGATGGTGATGAGGAAAGACACCTGCCACAGCATACTTAAAAGCAAACATAGTCATAGTAACATGAAAGAGTTACAATCAGTGTGTTGGAGTGCAGAACTGCCAGCACTTTGTGGCATTATCTAGTCAGGGGTGAAGGGAATGAAAATGCATATAAACCCATGTGTGATAAAACTGAATCTATTCCATTTAGTTGTCCCCTGTGGTCTTTCACAGAACTGAGAGCAGAGGGTGGGGTGACATCGGCAGTAACCCTCATGTGGATGGCCTGGCTTTCAGTGTATTTCTTCACGAAGAGTTATGTTAGTTACCATACATAATTAAAATTTTACGGGTTTTTCTGCCGTAAGAGCATTGATAAAGAGATATACAGATACAAGGTTAATGACAACGTCATCCTAGCCAAACCTTTGCAGAGAAGCAAGGAGCTGATTACAGGCAGGCAGAAGGGCAGGCCTACTCTCCAACTGTGTTGTCTTGGAGACAGCTAGCCATCGAGAAGGAAGCTTTGCAGAAATGGAGTGTTTAATTCACAATACCCGGTTCCGAGCTGCAGCAGCCTCGGAACACAGGGAGGAAACACTTGATGATTTTCTTACGTTTCCATACCGGATTGTAAATTAAAAGATAGGGAAGTTTTCCAATTATTTTGGAAAAGCCTTTAAGATGCAGAGCGAGATCAGTCAGGAAACAGCAGAAGCTCGGTCTCCGAGGCCATCAATGGGATTCTCACCTGCTCTAGCTGGGAGAGATTCCTTGACTCTTTCAATGTCCTTACAGTAGCTTTGATTTTACTTTGGCATTTTACTTTTTTATTTGGCTTTTTTTTTAATTGTTACCTCAAAAAAAGTATTTTATTTTAATGTTTTAATTAAAATAGTTACATCATTCCATCCCTCCTGTTCCTTCCCTTCAGCTCCTCTCATCTATTTCAGGTTATATTTCTTGTTATTTCACATTAATTGATTTTATTTTTAAAGTCATATGAGGTAGAAAGAGCCTGTGGAGTTTTAATATAAATTAAAATGCCTAGTTTAAGGACACTCAGAGGAGATATATGGTTTTCAGCTCTGTCATAATTAAATTTGAAAAGGATATTTTAAATTAACCAGTAAAGTCACGTCTTACCTACATGTCCTGTTTTTTTTTTTTTTTCAGTTCTTTCTTAATATTGCCTGACCAACTCTGAACACCACTTCCTGGGGTTGTTTGCAGCATCGATGTTTAAACACATGATTTTATAAATATTAAGTACATTCTGTCACACTCGAGTGTAAAAAGTCCTATTTCATTGCTTATCATGTAACTGAAGCCCATTTACTATGGGTCTGGCACACGGATATTCTTCATAAATACTTTTCTTTTTCTCAATAAACAGCATTCTTTTCTTTTTTTCCTTTTAGCAAAAATAGACATTTACTTATATAATGTATCCTGATCACAGTTTGCCCCCTGACCCTCCCAGTTCCTCCCCACCCCTCCTCCCACCCTGGTCCACCCCTTTCTCTCTCTCATTAGAAAACAAACAGGCTTATGCGCGTCTACAATAGAACAGAATATGACAAAACAAGGACTAACAAAACCGCACAGGGCTATGCAATTAAAAAAGAAGGAAGCAAGCTCGAGAAAGAGCACACGAAACAGATGAAGGTGCACAGACGCATTCACTCTCACAATCAGGAATCTTATGGAAAAACGCAAAACGGAAAGTCATATTATATATCCGCAAAAGAACTGAACACTCAAAACATTAGACTAGATCAGTACCTTCACACAGGAAAGAAAAAGCAAAAACAGCGAATGTATTCAACTAGCCTGAAACAGAGAGAGAAAAGAAGAAAAGAAATGAATGCAGAAAATATTGCAAGCGGGTTCAAGAGCCGGTTCTTGAAAAAAAAATGTGAATCAGCTTCTAATAGTTCCAGGATTTTTTAAAGGATAAGTAGTATAAATTAACAACTACTTGCTGGGGAATGCTTCAAGAACACAAGTAGCTGGGTCGAGCTGAGGGGAGGAAAATTGGGAAGGGAATGATGGAATTCTTTTTCAGTTAAAACACATTAAAATAATTTTAATTTAAGAATAAAGGGGAAAAAATAGATCAGTGCTGTAAGAATAACATATCAAGTGAGAAAATAAAAAAAATCAAATTAATAGATAAAAGCATGTGTCATACACTAAGCAATTAGATATAATAAAAGTGAATGGATGTGCATTCCCATTACTAGGTAATTAAAAATCAGCACACATATGCCCTTTTATCGTTGGACACATGCTACATGTTATCTCCCCAACTCTTTGTGGTGCATGGTATGCAGCCAGTATTCAGAAGAGGAAACGCTGGGAGTGAAAGACTCAGGAATGAAGAGAACGATCGTTGTCCTGTTGTCAGAAAGCATGCACTAGATTGCAAAATGCAAGTAGCGAGAATCACCTTCGGCGGAAAAATATGCCAGAGTATGAGGACAGAGGCTTGCAGACATATGTACACAATTCACATTTCCCGCAATAAGTGCTGTATAAACTTGCACGGACTGTATGGAGGCTATTAACAGCCTGAAAGCAAGGCTGGGAACGGTGCGTTTGACAGGAGCATCTCGTCGCGTCTAAGCACTGTGCTGAGCACACACACACACGGATTCATGACCCTCTATGTTTTTTGGAAATAGAAGAGAAGGAAAATGGAAAGTTAATCTCATTTCAAGTTGCCTAAAATATCTTTTTATCTCTTAATTTGCTGTATTTTTTTTTCATTTCACTTAGGAAGGATTAAAAGTACTTAAATATATCATGTATTTTCCTGTCTACAAAGTGACTTTTGCCATTTAGTCTCCCAGTAATTTAATATGAGATCTTATGGCCTTTAGGGTTTGTATTCATTTTTTTATTTAATAAAAATATTGAACTTCATTGTGTTGTTAACCTGTTGTAAGAACTTGCAGATATTGGTGACCTTTAAAAAGTGTGTCTTCCAGAAGTGTATAATATACACCATTCATAAAACTTATTTGTCAATAACTGCCTTGATTATTAGATCAACTCTCTAGGTATAGGAATATCTGTTGTCAAAGATATTCTAAATTTATTCAGCGATGCTTCACAAAGAAAAATTTAATGATACCAATGATTATCTTACAATATACCAGAATACTTTTTCTTTATTTTATATTTTGGAAGTTGAGGGATAGAGGATGAAGTGAGAAATGAGCAACAGGTGTTGACTCGGGTTTCAGGCTTGAATACAGGTTAAAGGTCAGTTTTAGTTGATGAGACAGAAAGAGGGGGAGCAATTTAGGGGAAAGCTAGCATTTTCTATATGGAAAATCAATGAAATATACTAAAATATAGAAGACTTACACAATAAGGATACCAGACTCAAGTGAGACCATCATAACCCAGCTGTGGAGTGATGCATTTGTCTAAAGAAGCCGTGGAGAGAAATGTGTCCGTGCTTGTATTCTGAGAACCTGAAGCATTTCCTCGTCGAGTAGTGCAGGAATGTCTGGCAATGTCACTACAAAGAGTGCCTGGATAAGAGTTCAAAAAGAAAACCAGCAGAGTGCAAGGTCATAGAAATCAAAATAGCAACATTTTCAGCCAGAGGAAGTGGCCAAGGGTATCAAATGTTCTTGAAGTATCATAAACAATTTAAAAAGGGATTTTGCATTTAGTAGGATCCTTGCTGCTAGGGAAGAAATAAAGTTCAGAGGCTTAGAAGTGAGGTTATGACATGATTGGTAATAACTCTAATAACTCTGATAAGAAGAGTTGTGGAGTTAACCAGATAATGAATATAAAGATGAAATTAATAAGAAAAATTTGAAAATATAGATCAAGTTGACAAAAAAACCAATTAACTACGTGCTAAAAATAAGATAAATAGGATAAATGAAAGACTGTGAACAGTTTTCTGGCCTGCAAAGCTTTTTGAATATCAGTTGGTTTTTTTTTTAATTAAACACAGAAGATTCATGTGGGAAGATGATGAATTCTACTTAAAAGGAGTTGATTTTTACATGAATGTGAGATACACAAGCAGAAATGTGAATTTGAATGGGTAGAAAATCCCAAGATAAAAAGGGGGGAATGCAGAGTGCAATCTGATGAGCTCATGACTGAGGACGGATGGAACTGCTTATGGATAGTGTTGGGAATTGGAAAGGTAAACTGTGCTTTTTCCCCGGGCAGCTCAGGCAGGAAATGCAATCTGCTGCTTCACTTTCAGACACTAACTTCAGATAGTGAGTTTCCTCTTACTACTGAGGATCTGCTTGGGGAACTTAAAAAGAGAAAGACAGGAAAGGAAAGAGGGGGTGGGGAAGCAATGAATCTGAGCATCTGAGCCTCAGAGAGAATACGCAAACAGTGTGAAGAAAGAAACCAAGAGAATTTGATTTAGAGATGCCATGGAAACCAAATGGTAGTATGGTTAGGCACCTCTCAGATATAAAGTAATGAAATAACGGGAAAGTATATACTGAATATATTTATAAAAAATTATTTCCCTCTGATTAAACAAAACATCAAAAGGTCACATTCCAGCAAAAGACAAGTTCTAGTGAATTGAGGATTGAGCAGCAGATGTATCTAAACAACTTGAATATTGAACATAAAGAGAAGCCAGCTCTGAGGGAATGAGGTGACAATCAGCCTAAGTGGAGTGACAAGCCTGAAATGGAAGTGGGAAGGCATGTGCCGTATAGATGAGACAAGTAGATAAAAATGATTGATAGCTGCATGCCTGTTTGTATCTATGACAAAAGTTGATCATGTTATAGTCTCAGAGGATGGCAGGAAATAAAACGATGAACACCGATCCAAACGAATTCCCACAGCAGACTGTGACGGCAAAGCTCAGTAAGATATTAGAGATCATGACTTACTAATATGTGAAAATAAGAATATGAAACCGTCATGTTTTTTCATTTATTCCAGGAATGCAAGATTGTCTCAATATTTAATAATGAGCTGTCATACTTCACCATATTAACAACCAGGAGAAGAAAACACATAAAATGAATTCATACAGAAAGGACACTTGATAAAATTCTACTCATCATGAAAAACTGTTAGTAACTTAGACTTGAAAAGGAAAACAAGTAGAATTAATCCCTCCTTTGTAACTGTTCCCTATTTCTCCCGTACTTGAGACCCTTAACATGGTGAATACTATATCCAGTACTGGAAACCTAGCTAGCCATTCAGTGCTAGCGATGTGATGGTCCTTAGAGGAGAATCTATAACCACTAGTCTATTCGATCAGCACAGTCCCTAACAATATCCTAGAATCATTTTTCTTCATATGTACAGATGAGTGTAGTCTTCACATCACATCAAGGAAACTTCTTTGCAACAGATGGAAACCCTTACAGGAAAAAAATAACCACAATCAAAATACAGAGTTATGGAGCCCAGTCCCAATGGATATATCTAAAAATCATCCCTGCACTTAAGTTCAAGGAACATTTCAGAAGAGGATCAGGGAATTTCCTGGGAGCCTGTGTAGCAATATCAGAAACTATAGCCATAAATCTCAACAATATGACCGCATAGATGAGAGCTGAACAAGAGTGATTTCAATATTTGTGTCAAACTGAATGGAGGAAAAGTCACAAGCCCTCAATCCTACACCAAAGACTGCAGGCAACTAATTGTAGTTGGAAAGTGGAAGAAGCCATTCTCCCCAGGGAAGAGGACACCAATTGACTATCCAGTGACAAATGATCAGCCATTCAAATATAGATGTAAGCAATACTATATGTACTTAACAGGTTATTTTTAGGAATGTGTCTGCATATGTGAATACATATATGCATATAATAACAAATAATGAAAAAAGAGGCCATGCATTTGAAGGAAGAGTGATGTATAGGAGGGTCTGAAGCGAGGAAAGGGAAGGAAGAAACATTGCCATGAAATTGCAACTCCAAAAAGGAAAATAAAAGAGAATGAGAATAGCTGTGTGTATACTATTAGCTTCTTTAACATGAATCCATCCAAGTTCAACCATGTAGCAGGCAAAAAAATGACAGAAAATCTTTCTCTTTTGGTTAATAATACTTTATTCTGTTCATAAACCACAGCTCTTCAAATGAAAGGTTAATGGACACCAGTTGATTTCTTGTGTTTGTTCCTTTGAATAATGATGCAATAACTGTGGGAGTGAAGGTGTCCTTTGATGAACAGATCTCATTTCCTTCTGGCTGCATACCCAGCAGAAGGATGACTGAATCATACTTCTCAACACAAGGAAATGATAAATGTTGGATGAGAATGGAAATGTTAATTACCATGATTTCATCATTCTACACCGCATGAACATGTCAAATGATGACACTCTAGCTCATCAAATTTAGAAAATGTGACATATCAATTAGAACAGAAAATAAATTAAGAGCAACTGAACAGAGTTCATCCTAAAAGTTGGTATATAACTATCATTGCTTAATATTCACCATTAAGAATTAATGTTGAATGATAGAATGATTTCCTAAGATTAGATATGAAAGAAAGGTATCCCTTTTCTTCCATACTCTTCCTTTTCGACTTAGCAACAAAATTCATGCCCAAAGAAGACAAGATGGGTAAACAAGAAAGTCATCCTTCTTTACATGTTATGATATTATTGTCTACTTGGAAAGTCTCAAGTAACCCTGAAAATTCAAAAACGAAGTATTCCTAGAGCTATAAGGTGTTTAGTGGTAACACTAAATTCAAGATTAATGGACAAATTTCTGTCTTCAAGCAATTACAGTATAAAGAGAAATGAAAGATTCAAAACAATCTACCCTAGTTCAGAATTAATATGCACATTAAGTAAGCAGGTTCTGGATCTGTATGTTGAAAATCACATAAAATTGAATTGCAGGATTAATGCAATTCCTATCAAAATCAACTGCTTATATGCATTTTTCTCCTAATTTTGATACCAATTTTTTTTTACCTTCTGAGTAGTCATTGTGGTATGTGAAAATTCACATGTAATCCATGAGAAATGCAGTTTGGGAGGAAACTACAAAGCCCACCTTACCATCCTCAAACAGCTAAAGTACTTCTGGGAATCAAATGTAAATAGAAAAGAAAGTTTTATGTTTCTGAAGCCTCGGGGGCTTTTGTCCCCTCATGATTGAGAGCACAGTGATGTGCATCCTTCAAAACAGGACTATCTATCATTGCATAATTCCAACTCCTGTTACTTATTTGGTCAAGTATGCAATGTTCTGACCATGAGTGGCTCTCAGAGACTCTCTTACTGTAGATTTGCTGTTCTGCTTTTATATCAATTTAGTGCCACTTCACGTTTTAATGGACTGAGTACTGTGACCATGGTTTCCGAGAATTCTGCTAGCGAAAACAAGAACAACGCTAATGTGAAGGCTAACATAGTCTGGAAGGCTAAATTGTGGTGCTAGTTTAATGGTATCTACAGGTTACATATAAATGGACTAAAAATATAAGTAAAAAAAAAACAGAACATTGTGTACAGCAGAAGAAAAACATTAGTAATTGAGCATAATGGAGAAAGCAGAGCCAACTCAGTGCATCTCCAGGGCTGAACAACAATCTACTGAGGCTAGATGGTTTACCGAAAAAAGCCATCTTTTCACAGTAAAGGTTGAAGCACATCAACCAGGGATCAGCAGATGCTTCCTTCTGAGAACTAGAAGGAAAAGTTCTGCCCAAGCCTCCCTTTGGCTTGCAAGGGGGCTACCCTCTTGACTCTGTGTATGTTACCATAGATCCCTGCTGTAAGAAAGTAAATGTCACAATGTGTGCATAAGACATTCATGCAAAAATGCTCCTAAGTGTCCAAGAGGCGTCATTCTAGGACCACTGTAGATTCTCAAATCTATCAAGTACCTTCAGAAGCATTGTGACTTGCTTGCCACACGCCCATGCCCAGGCATTTACATATTCTCTTTATCTTTGTGCCATGGTTTCTCACACCTAATCCATAAAAACGTCAAGAAAAGAGTGAATGTACACATTATTTAAGGAATAACAAGAAAAAATGTTTATGCATCTATAATAGACTTTTTCCTTCACAAGCTTTTAATCTGTGACTAACTGCCATTGATGCAGAAACCACAGGGGCCAGGGAATGACTAACTTGGAACTGTACTCAATGTTTCTTTTAGTCTTCTAAAAGGGTACCAGCATTTAGTTGAAAATTACAGCTTCCGAATTACTTACATAAAACACGTCAACGAAGCACACGTACTCCTCTAATTTTCTTTATTTTTTAAAATCCTTGTGAAAGTATTTCTCCTGACTAAGAAATCATAACTAATGTCCTCTGGGCAAATAAAACAGGAAATGTGAATAGCAGATGCATTAGTGTGCAGCTGATTCGGGTAGGTCTTTCCATCAATCACGCTTGTTATTATATATCAAGGGATGCATCAAATAGGAAACAAAACACGTATTTCACCTACCTCTGAGTCACTTTAATTTAAAAAATAGAACTTCCAATTATCTGCTTGTTTTTTATGAAAATTTTAATTAAGTCTCAGAAAACTGAAAACAAAAGATTATTTATATCTTATTCAAGCCCTAAGTAGATATTGCTCATCCATATGCAACATTGGCAGATCGTGCCAATGTAAATTTGGCAAATTCCATTCAGTCTATGGGCTTCTCATCAAAGGAAATGAAAATATATTACCTGCTAAATATTTCACAGACCATACAGCACTGCTAAAAATGGAGATGTATGCTTGCTTGTGTTTTCAGGCTTTCATAATTAGTATTTTAATAACTTTTCAATTTTTGGAAAACATGTAGAAACAGAAATGTTATTGCTAGCTTTGCAGAAGTAGAAGGGACCATATCCTTAGAGGATACAGCTTATTACTACCAAGTCACAGGAAAGGCATCAAATTGCTGGATTGCTATAAAAATCACGTTTTCCAAGTATATGACAAAAATAATAGCTATATAATTTGAAAAAATATGAGGATGAGATGAAATATAAGGAAAGAGTTTCTAAGAAAAAATATATATGTTCTACCCCACACCAACACACACAAAAAAATGTTACTTTTGGTGATCTTTGAAGGGGTTGTGAGAAGTCCAAAATGGAACAACTGGTTTGTTCTGGTTTTACATTTAAGGTGCAGTAAAATTTGACAGTGTAACAATAAAGCAAATAAATACCCCCCAGGAAGGGAAGAGAGTCACACTAAAATTGTTTAAAAGGTAAATAAAGCAGGGGACTTGTTCCCTAATTTTGGAGGTGACTATCCCACTCAGAAATGAAAACTATGTTGACATTGGCGAGGTTATAATCACAGGGGTTACTGCAAAAGAACAGAGAATGAAGCACAGCCCCATACGGGTGTAAGAGCTGACTTCTGACAAACATGACAGAACAATTCTATAAAGATATTCAATAAGTGATATTGGAGTGATTGTATGTCTGAATTCAGAAGTCACATAAACCATAGATTTGACTTAAATGGTACATATAAATTAACCTAAAGTTAGTATAAATCTAAATGTCTATATATAACTGTAAAACTATAGAGATTTATTTATTTTTACTTTATGCATGTGTTTTGCTTTGTGTGTATGCCTTTGAATCGTATGCACATCTTGTACCCACAGCAGTCAAAAGACTGTGTCAGGTACCCTTGAATGGGAGTTACAGCAAGTTGTGAGCCACTGTACAAGTGCTAGAAATGTGAGCACAGCTCCTCTAAGAGAGGCACAACTTCTCATAAACTCTGGATCATTTCTTCAGCCTGTGAACAACATTAAAAAGAAAATATAATAAAAAAACTTCATCAATGTTCATTGGATGAAGTGTTATTAGAACTTTGAAAGCATAGGCCCTAAAGAATGAACTAAGAAATTTAAGAAAATTAAATTACATTGTTGCCTGAAACATATTGTTTGGAAAATAATAAGCAAGTTGTCATGCTATGGCCAATACCTTTAGTATCAGCACTTAGGAGGAAGAAGCAGATGGATCGTTATGAATTCCTGACCAGTCTAATCTATATAGAAAACTCCAGGTATCCAGGATTATTGTCCACAATAAGAACCAGTGTCAAACAATCCAGAAATAAAAAACAACAAAAACAAAACCAAGATCATCAACTGGGCAAACTATTTACAACTAAACTGACCACAAAAAAAATGAGATGTGTGCCACTATGTGAAATTAACCTCTAATGTGTTTGTTAAATGTTAGGACACTTAGTAGCCCAGGGAATAAAGCAAACCAGTGACAAACTCTACCTCATGAAACTGTAAAGGCTGTGAAAAGCATGAGGAACACACAACTGAGGGGAAAAGAAATTTACAGAATTAGAGGAATACACAGGATTCAGGGGAGCTGGCCCTTAAAACTGAACTATTTCATACTGACAGATTTAGGGACAGGGACAGTCATTATCTCAATTGTGTTCCCTTTGCTGACCTCACCCAGATCCAAAGGACAGTTCCAATGGTCACACAGATGGCCCTGGTTAAATTCTGTGGGTCACACAACAAAAAGATCATAAACATGAGAAAGGAATGGTTATAATAAAGGGGAAATTGACAGCAGAAGAAGACGAAGTGGAGGAGAGTGTGATCATAATGCATTACATACTTGTGGAATTATGTATTTATGAAATTGTGAAAGAACTAGCTCCATCAAAATATTCTAAACTTAACACTAATAAACAACCTAAGCAGAAAATAGACAGATATTGGAACAGACACTAAATCAGTCAGGATGCGTAGATAACAAATAAGTACACAAAACGGTAGGTAACATAGTTCACCTTTACAGAAGTATAAATTGTGTTTAAAGTTGTATTACAAGAGCATATATTAATTACATATGTAATGGATTTTATTAGGTCATTTTCACCCCACCGATACTCTTTCTTGTTCCTCTTATACTCCTACTAATCTCCTTCCTCTTCCCAGGTAACATCCTTCTACTTTCAAATCACTATTACTGTACACATATTAGGATGCCTATGAGAAAATACACTAGTAATATAGAGGAGAGTATTTGAAATAAATTAATCACTCACATACTGCTAATACATGTGTTCATCAATAGCTACTCTGCCAATCAAATTACAGGTTTTTTTTATTTTCATATACTGAACATATGACCTACTGGGTATCATTCATTAAATATGTATAGTATTCAAGGCATGTTTTTATACTAAAATGTGTATAATATTTATAACAGCTTTATTTTACAACAATATGCAAATGGAAAATCCCATGTGTCTCTGAACATGGGAAAGAGTAAATAGTGAAATATTATAATTCAACAATCAAAAGGAGCCAAATGGGGACTGGAGTGACAGCTCAACCATTAAGAACACATATTGCTCTTAAAAAGGAGTTGAATTCAGTTGCCAACATAGGCACCAAGTTTGTACATGGTATATTTATTTACATTCAAACCGAACACTCATACACATACAAATGCAAATAAATGAATAAAAAGAAACTAATATTGTTTTGCAGAGCCACTATAAGAAATTTGAAAAGTCTCGGGATGAACATAAAACAAAAGATATGGAAAGATTATGTGACGTGCATGGTTGATTTTATAGAACATTCTAGAAATGAGTAAATTGTAACAGCAAGTAACAGGCAAATGGTTGCTAGTGAATGTGTGATAGAGGTTCAGCGTGAGAAGGGATGGAATTGTTCTGCATTCTGATGACCATGTTGCCTGTAAAATTGAATTCTAAAATAAAATTTACAGAGCTCCACAGTACAGGGAAATAGGAATGCATTTCAAAACTGGAAAAATATAAACAATAATGATAGTCTATTTCCTAGCTTTGGAGCAGTTTTGATTGGCACACTGTGGCCATATAAGTCATTATCATTGGAACAAGTTGGATGCAAGTGATAGGCAGCATTCACTTCCATGACACCTCCTCAATATGGAATAATTTCAATGAATACAAAGTTAAAATAAATTAATGATAATAATTCCAGCGAAGAGAATAAAACCTATTGGGGAGATACATAAAATAAAGAAATGCAGGGAATTTATGACTGATAAATACTAGAGAAAATAGTAGATTAAGATTAGTAGGTCACGGCCAAGGAAAACTGATCTGAGGAAGAGAGCTGAGGGTCAAGGGCATACTAAGGGAAAAACAGAAATTTCTTGGCTCATGAGGCGAGACGTCCAGACAGAGGTCAATGTTTCTACAATTGTCCGATCACTGGGACTAAAGTTAAAGTCAGGACCAAGTCCAGATGAAAGAGATTCCACATGGGAAATGGAGTGAAATGGAGAACTGAGCAGGGACATGCTCCACTCTCTGAATCAGATGGTTTATTCAGAAACTCTGTCAACATACCCAATACTTTTTAGTCTTCTTATATTCTATCATTTATTTGGTTACTTAGTTTTAAAGAGTGGTGCTTCTTTATCCATGTGAAACTCGATTTACAGATGTTTCTCTGTCTGTTCCCATCGAGATTTCCTCAGAGTAATGCCCTTGGGTGTCTTTGGTAGATTTGTCCCATAGGCATCCTTGCTGAAGTTTCATCCAACTTAAACCTCAGGAGAGTTCAGTGCCACTCCAATGTCAGTACAAGTAGAACTTTAACCCCCAAATCCTCTACCCTGGTTAAAAATGTTGAGGCGTCTAAAGGCCATTGGTGAAGGGTGTGGCTGAACTCTTCTGCCACCTTGTGACTGATTCCATTTTTCCCTCCTAGTCAGATGTGTATTTCTATGGACCGATCTCATGACAAAACTAACAAATGTGAGGACAAAAAGACCCAAAGACCTTTATGTCCTATAGCAAAACTCAATCACGTACTTAGTCATACAAAAGAGAATAAATAGTGAGGAACAACAGGGAACAAAGCCAGGTGGGCATCATAATGGGATCTAGGAGGTAAAAGAGGAATGTTTGTCTCATAATTCCTACTCCTGAATGCACTTTCACATTGGCATCTTCTCCATGACAAATGTCCAAGCTCTATTGGTACCAGCATTCCATTCCATGTGTCCACAGAGATGGTCTACTAATAGAAAATTTACCAGTTTTCTATAGTCCAGTTTCTTCTCCCTTCTCCAAAAGAATCCTTCTGCCTACACACTTGTTAAGCTCACTACTGTCTTCCTTTATGAGGGAAACGAGGTGATATCAAAGGTCCCTTCAAGACTTTGACCTTGCACTCTTCAAGGTAGTTGTCTAGCCTAGCCTCTGTACTTTCACCAATCTTTAAGTCTACATACAGCACTCGCTTATCAAAAACCCAATCACCTATCGGGTAGAAGTCATCTCCAGCTCATACTGGTGCATTCTAAATCACTTCCACTCTTTAGGTAGACTCCTGAAGCAGCAAAACCGCTCTGTGACACACATTTCTCAAGGGTAAACTGTGTAATGATTCACAGCTTAGACAAGGAAGCTCCCTGTTCGATTGGGGCTTTTGGTAAAGCTATCTAGCATGTTGTTTTATGTTAAAATGATTGCAGAACTATCCCTTGTAGTCATATACTGACATTTCAATTCCTTCTTCTTGAAATAGCTTCAGTACAAAGCATACTTTCAGTAATTTGAATATAAATCACATAATTTTCAAAGAATTTCGGAGTCAAGTACGGTCATTGTAAAAGTGTCTCCAGCTCTGTTACACAATGATGGACGCCTTGGCCTTTGGGGAATTCATTGGCTAAAAGAGGTTGGAAAAGAATTTCCACTTGTAGGTTGAAGCAAAGTATCCAAACTCAACATGAAACATATACAGAGAGATTATAAGACATATCAGAGAAATGCAGACATAGAAGAGCCTATGTTAATTAAATTATCCTAAATTAATTAAAGTTTATGAAAGGAGGCATCTTCTTAAGAGGACAGGCCAACTGCTGATTTGATATCTGGGGATTACACAGAACCCAAAGAGAGTTGTCTCATAGATGGATATGAAGAGAAACCAGACAAGGGGTTGATATTTATTGATTGCATAATGTCCTGTTTGACAAGCCATAATCCTAAGAAGCCTCAAAAAGGTAAAACTTCACCCACCAAATCTCTCATTCAAAGCATTTCCTAACTGATGACATGGAATAACACACTGATAGCTAGGAGCTAGGAAGACACGTGGTCTCTTCCTTGAGGGCAAAACAGTGGCTGGAGAAGACTAGCAAAGGACAGGTGAAGTGAGAAGACACCCTGTAGTGCACAGACACCTCCTGATTGCAAGACAGCCCCCTGCAGAGATTATGAGCTGAAAAAGAGGACAGGCACGGTTTTCCCTAAGGTACACAAAGGCTTCATTGAGTGTACAGCCTCAGCCTGACAAAGGCTGGAAACAGGCAATAAACGGGAGAGCCATCTCCTGAGGGTGGAAGAGCCAGAAGCAGGTAGGGAGTAAAGAGAAAACAAAATGAATCAAATACTCCTTTATTTAAAAAAATACATAAATATAAAATTAAAACTCCTTTATTGATGAAAAAGATTGGAAATTGCCTTTGTAAAGAAAGAAAGAAGTAGGCAGTAAGAAAGAATCTTCATATTCATAAAGTAAGCACAATTGTCTAAGACACAAAAACATTTAACCCCTTCCTGGTCTTATATTTGAAGTTCCGTTTTAAAATGTATCTTTTTCTATGTGAAAAATACATTGAGCCCTCACAGTGAAGTTGAATCTAAGCACAATTGTAAGACATCCCAGATATCACTCAACCTTTTTAGATCAAAGATCACATTTTGGTGGTCTGACAGAAGAAGAAAGGATAGCTTCCCCTGAGAGAAAATAGGATGTCTTCTAGTCTATAATTATTTACACGCACTGTCTCCCAAACAATACAAAAGTAAGAAACAGGAGATGTTAGAGTGTGTGATACATAGATCAGTATGGTAATCTCAATTACAAGGGGATTTAGGCACAAACTAGATACTGACAAAGAAGAATTTAAAATAACTGCAATCAATGTGTGTCAATCAATTGCAACAAAGCAAATGGTACACATGAATTAATGAGAAATTTCAGATACAATAACTACAAAAAAGACAAGTGGAAACAATGTAGTGGAAAATACAATAATAAGGTGAATGATAAATTCAATGGACTTAAGTGCAAACTGGATGCAGCAATAGAACAAAGGGTCCATGAATATGAAGGCAGGTCAGTGAAAACCATACATACTGAAGTGTCGAAAAATAAAGGGAGGTGAACATGCATATAATAATACTCATTAGTGAGTATGAAAACACATATTTGATGTAGGAGAAAGACTATGAGAGAATTATTTAAAGAGATAGTAACTAAGAGTTTTGCTAAAATGTTAAAAATACATTAACCTGTTCACCAAATAAGAATAGTAAATCCCAATAAGGATATATAAATGATTATTATTATTGAACTACAAATAAGCAAATATTAATAAACTTAAATGTTACAAGGAAGAAGAGGTTACATATCATGGAACTTCAGTAAGTATTATCTTATTTCCAGGTGTCAACCAAAGAATACCTTTTCTACATATTAATTTATTTCCAAGATGATACATGGAACTTGGGAAGCAGAGGCAGGCAGATCTCTGTGAGTTCGAGACCAGCCTGGTCTACAAGAGCTAGTTCCAGGACAGGCTCCAAAACCACAGAGAAACCCTGTCTCGAAAAACCAAAAAAAAAAAAAAAGATGATACATGAAAATACAAAATGTTTACATAGTATAGAGCAACTTGTGATGATTCCACATGCATAATTGGATGATGCATATCTGGTTCCTAGAGTAAGTATCTCTTCATTGTGGTGGAAACACTCACACTCCATATGTTACATGGTGTAGTTACACAGTGAAAACGGCTATCTGCTGTCATTCTGTAGTGGGAGGCACTCCAAAACATACTTCTTCTGACTTGATCTTCATGTCCTGAGATCTTTGTAGCGTGTTCAGAAGGAAAATGCATGACAATGAGAAAAAAAAAAGGATATGAGAAGTTTAACTGGAATTACATTGTTGTTGATATCTTATTCGTGAACTTTGCCATACACAGGATTGAATTAAAGAGGAATGTTGCAAGCCAGGAGTGGCAGTGGACTCAGGTGCAATTATGAGAGACTGAGTGAGTCATGATTGCAGGTAGCCTTGATACAGAAAGACACCAAACAAAGAAAAAAAGAGTCGTGTATTAATCCAACCATTATAAAAAGAAGACAATGTGAGAGTTAATATAGAAAGGATAATTAGTCTGCAAACTTTATTAATTCCAACTGGGAAATCTCAACACGGCATGTAGAAATAAATAAATCAGTGAATTTATTCCTGATAGTGGCAACACTAAATGTTAATAAATAAATAGTCCATAAAAAAGTATAACTCAGTAGGATAGATTTTTTTTTTTTTTGGTTTTTCGAGACAGGGTTTCTCTGTGGTTTTGGAGCCTGTCCTGGAACTAGCTCTTGTAGACCAGGCTGGTCTCGAACTCACAGAGATCCACCTGCCTCTACCTCCCGAGTGCTGGGATTAAAGGCGTGTGCCACCACCGCTCGGCTATATTAGGATAGATTTTTAAAATTTACAGCCTGACTATGTTAGTTAAATCTTTGAATGAATTTACCTGGATCATGGGGTGTCTAAATATCCAGCCAGTCATACTCAGAGTGTTTCAGTGAGAATGTTTTCCATGAAATTCAGGTGTAATTTAGCAGAATGAATAAATCATTCATGTGGGTCTTATTCAGGCAGGTGAAGGCCTGAATAGACATAAAGACTGACCCTTTCTGTTTCTGAAGAGAGGACATCTCCTGCTTAATGGACTTCTTAGTGGGGCACCAATGCTTTTTGCTACTTTGAATTCAGCCTGAAGATTAGTTCTTAGGGTGTCTTGGACATGCCTAATTCTAACTACACTGGCAATTCCTTCATTGGAATCTTCAGACCCATGCTGGCACAAAACCACTGGCTGTCCTGGCCCTAAGCATGCTGTTGCTCAACAAACAAATTACAACTACAGTGAGCAATTTATTCTCTGTCGGTGTGCCTCTCTGTCTCTGTCTTTCTGTATCTCTGTGTGTCTCTTTCTTTTGTCTCTCTGTCTGTCTCTCTTTTTCTATCTCCCTCCTTCCATAGAAAACACGTATGAAAATACTCTGCTAGCTGTGGGATTATATCCTGATAACCCCTGCACAGAGGAAAGTGTCATGGCTTGAAAATTACCATTAATATTGGCAACATATTGAACACAATAGCCTACTTTAATGTTTTTAGAACACTTACCATAGCCTATATTTAAGCATTATCATCTGACACAAAACCCATTTATAATAGTGTTGATTAGCTAATGTGCATATCCTGGTGGGTTTGCTTTTTCATAAGCATAACAGAAAGCAAAACCACACAACACAATACCCAAAAATGTGAGCATTCAGAACACTGTATTGGGTATCTGTTGCTTCCCTTCCCTTATGACTATGTGGCTGACTCACAGCTTACTGCACCACCCAGCCCTGAAAGAAGAATATCACATGCCCTGCAAAAGTACAGTAAAAAGTCATGCAGTGGTAGTGCACAGCTCTCTAATCCCAGCACTCAGGAGACAGAGGCAGGCAGACCTCTGTGAGTTTGAGGCCAACCTGGTCTACAGAGTGACTTCCAGGACAGCCAGGCTGACACAGAAACCCGGTCTCACAAAAAAATAAAATAAAAAACCAAAAAAGATCATTGAAAGATCACATTTCAAAAGTCAAAGCATCATTTTCACATGAGGTTTCAATATTTTCAAATTTTTAAAGATGAAACTTTGTGAATTAAAGAATCATTAATCAAGGGACCACATCGACATACAACTCACTTTTAAGGGTTCAGATGAGAGTCAAGGAACTGTATATAACTTTGACAGAGAAATAGAAAAAAGGGTCTCAGATAGATATTGAAGATGGCAAATTCCTGGATTCCTCACCCTCCGGGCCCGAGAATCTAGCAGGCTTTTTAACCTACCAGAATTGCTGCTCTTCTGACTGACTAGTCCGGACTAGTCAAATGTGATCCAGGCCAGTCCTGAATATGTTTACTTGAAGGGGTTGGCTTATCCATTCCTCTTTCTTTGTCAAAGTTGAACAACCCTGAAATAGGGAAGGAGGTCTGCTCTGTACCACCATAAATGAATGTTTTAATGAAGGCAGGAACTCCTGTGCTCCTGTGTTTCTTTGTTTAACTTGACCAACACAAAATCAGGAGCATGGGCTCTATCCCAGGCCACCAAAAACAGTTAAAAATCTCAGACCTCTAGGGAAAAGTGGATTTCAGAATGTTCTCTATTCTGCAGGGAGTGCTTTGTGCCTTGCTCTTTGTCTGTCTCTGGGAGTGTGTTTTTTCACTTTAATGAAGTTTGTTAACCATTGCTGCCTGCTGTGTCTGAGATTTTCCTGCCTTTTAATTCTTTAATTGGCAGAGGAAAGAAACCCAGTCAGACCTCTAGACAGTAAAACAGTGAGCAAAAGAGGTAAATAAACAAAGTATACAATGACCAAGTTCCAAAAAGCCAGGGTGGGCTTTTTAGTGTCAAGCAAAGAAGCCTTCAAACCATAAACACTAACAGATCTAAGAGGGCATTTCATAACAATTAAGGGGTCAAATAGAAAGACATAAACACATGCCATGTTGACAACATACCAAACGAGTAAATGGCATATTAAGTTCAATAGTCAAACTAAGTTGGAGAAATAAACAAGTTTATACACATATAAGATTTTACACTTCCCAAAATAAGTGAGCGAGCAACCAGAATCAGAAACAGTGTGAAATTAAGGCAAGAACAATTTGCTCAGATCATGTTTAGTACTTTCTTCCAGCTTGGGAGTGCATCTGAGACAGCCTTGCTATGTAGGTTAGGCTGGCCTAAAACTATTATTTCAAAGTAAATTCAGTGTGGAGAGTTCATACATTTATTTGAATAAATATGGCTATATTGCACATATTATCTGAGTACACTAGAGTTAAATTAAAAATGATTATAATTAAAATTGGTTTAATATTTTGAAGTGTTTAGAAATTAATAAAATTTGAAATAGCTCATAACTGAAAGAAGTGACATAGGAAATTATGAAATAGTTTTGAGTTAATTAAAAAAAAATGTTGATTTTTTTTTTTTTGGATTTTCGAGACAGGGTTTCTCTATAGCTTTGGAGCCTGTCCTGGAACTAGCTCTTGTAGACCAGGCTGGCCTCACACTCACAGAGATCCACCTGCCTCCCGAGTGCTGGGAATAAAGGTCTATGCCGCCACCACCCAGTCATTTAAAAAATGTTGAATGTTTTAAAATGTTAGCATAATGAGGATTAATTTAAAAAGTATGTGACTTTCAATACCTATATTATAAAACAGTAAATATTTAAAAATCAATGCTCTATGCATACACACTTAAGAATACAGAAAGAGAGCCAGGCATGGTCACAGATTCTTTTTCTAATGCCAACACTCAGTAGACAGAGGCAACTCTGTGAGTTCCAGACCGACCTGGTGTACATAGTGAGTTCTGTGCCAGTCTTTCCTTTTACTGTTGTTCTTTACCTTGCATTACTTTGCAGTGGTGGTGCACACCTTTAATCCTAGCCTTCTGGAGGCAAAGGCAGGTGGTTCTCCATGAGTTGAAACCAGCATGGTCTACAGAGTGACATTCATGACAGTCAGGCCTACATAATGAAACCCTGTCTCCAAACACCAAGAAAAAAAATAAAAGAAAAAAAGAAGAATTGAGAGAGAGAAAGATTCATTAACTGAATGACAAAATCTTTGTTGAGATTGCTTTATGCGTGCCATCGGACATAGAATTTTAAAGAAAAAGATGCTGATGGCAAGCGGGGAGGTCCCATTGCATATCAAGAATGAGATATCACATTGATTAAAAGATTTCAAACAAATTGATGACCTGAGTTCAATCCCCAGAACTCTTGTGAATGTGGAAGAAGGGAACTGACTCATGGGAGTTGTTGACCCCTCCATATGTACGCCTGGCAGCCCAAATACAACCACACACAATACAAAAGCAATGATAAACTTAAAGATAAATAATAAAAAAAACAATGCAAACTAAAACTGAAGACTAATCTAGAGGTGTTGAAAGAGTCACAAAGGGAGATTCTTTTCCCTTCCTTAAAGGGAAACTGTTAAATTTAAGCTGCTTATCAATTAAGAGATTAACTGCCAATAAAGAATTATTTAGAATATTTACAACTTTAACTGGTAAACTTGACAACTTAAATGAAATTCATTTTTAAAAGAACTAAAATAAACATTTAAAAGGCACCAAATATGACAAGCATGCATTTAATTGTAGCACTCAAAAGATAGAGTCAGGTTTCCTTTGTGAGTTGGAGGCCAGCCTTGATGGAGGAGGGTCATCTCTCTATCTGTTACTTTCATTGGTTAACTAATAAAGAAACTGGTTGGCCTGATAGGTCAGAACATAGGTGGGTGGAGTAGACAGAACAGAATGCTGGGAAGAAGGCTGTGAGAGAGATGCTATAGCTCTCCTCTCCAAGATGGATGCAGGTTAAGATCCTTCCCAGTTAGCCACCACCTCGTGATGTTACACAGATTATTAGAAATGGGTTAATCAAGATGTAAAAATTAGCCAATAAGAGACTAGAACTAATGGGCCAGGCAGTGTTTAAAAGAATACAATTTGTGTGTTGTTATTTCGGGTGTAAAGCTAGCCGTGCAGGAGCTGGGACTGGAACGCAGCCCACCGCTCCTCACTACACAGCCTGATCTACATAGTGAGTTTCAGGATATCCAGAGCGATTTAGAAAGACCTTGTCAGAATAATAATAAAAAAGGCATATCTTTCCAAAATTTCACTGAGGAAATAAAGAATATGAAATTTTGCTAGAATCGATGAAAGAATAAAACCTAGTTAGAAAGTAAGCAGTAGCATGAAACGTTCAAAGAAGAGATATAGACTGTCTTTAAATACAAAAACATCCTCATCATTTGACACTAGAAAAATCACCAGGCAAAAACATATTTTTAAAAGATTTGTGCCTAAGACATGAAATAAACTATTTAAAAATAAGCAAAATATAGTAGAAAAACTTTAAAATGACCTAAGGAATTGACGTGTATCTTACAAAATAATGTGTGTTATAGTTTGTGTGCACATGAGCATTTGCAAGTGAGCATAGGTGTGTTCTTGCTTAGGGACTTTCACATACATACACCCCACACACTGTAGAAAAATAGATCAGTTATAAAGAATTTAAACAGAGAGACAACAGAGGATCTTAGGGCATTATTCCCTCAATAAAAGTATATAAAAAGGTCTTTATAGCATTGACATTGTATGAGATATAAGCCTTCCAGAGACGATTCACAGCTGGGAAGTGTTGGTGCACCTCTTTAATTCCAGCACTCGGAGGCAGAAGCAGGTAAGTCTCTGAGAGTTCAAAAACCAACCTAGTCTACAGAGTGAGTTCTGTGACAGCCAAGACAACACAGAGAAACCATATGTTGAAAAACAAAAAGCAAAAAAATGAAGTAAAAGAAAGAGAGAGAGAGGAAGAGAGAGAGAGAGAGAGAGAGAGAGAGAGAGAGAGAGAGAGGAACCCCACCATACAGAATATTGCATATTTTATAAGGATGCACTCTCTACACAATCACACAATGAATGACTGTAAGAACACTTGTAGTTTCATATCTACTAAAATGGTTTTGGCCACTGGTCTCCCAAAACACTAGACTTTGTGGGTAAGAGGCAGGCACGGAAAGAGAAACATCATGCCTTCTATCACTATGTAGCAATGTCCATATGATATTAAACTTTTGTCAAAATCTACAGCACACACAATACCAAGAGTTAAACCCAGCGTGTGAACTATGGAATTTGGGTTAAAAGTATGTTTTGATACAAGTTCATTGATGGTAACAGGTAAATTACTTTGGTGGAAGATGTTGACAATGAGAGAGGTTGCATGTTCTTCTGATGTTATCTTTAGATAGGTTCTTGAGCCAATCCCTTATGCACAATAAATGAGAACATGTCACATTCTTTAAAAGGCACAATGTAGAGGCAGTAAAAAAAAAGTTAGAATTTACCGGTGATTCTGAGGGAGGGAGCAGAAGCTTCTAAGACCATAAAATATTCTGTATATTAATGTGCATGCATTCATCATTGTATTTATTAATGGTGATATATCTGACATCTACATCATCATTGTATGGTTACACGTGTTCTTACCCAGACTTGCACAGTACAGCATACTCCTAAGTAATATCAGATAATGTCACTACTGAAGGCTTGGTTAGAGTGGTAGACACATACAAGTATGAGTTTACCAAGAAACATAGAACTACTATATGAGCTAGCCATTTCACTCTTAGAGATATACCTGCAATAAAAGGAAATCAATATATTAAATAAATATCCATGTTTAGTAGCTCACATTCGTAATTCCAAAATTCAAGAGATTGAAACAGGAGAATTATCAGAATAGACTAACCAGAGCTTCATCGTGCATTCCAGCTCTGCCCGGCTGCCAATGGATTAAATATCTAGATATCCAACAACAACAATGACAACGAAAAGAAATACATGCGTCCCCTGTTTATTATCACATTGTTTATAGTGGTCAGCATATGGAATTAATGATGTGTCCTTCAGAAAATTGAATAGACTCAAAAAACCATGATATATCCACAACGTAGGATTCAGCCAGAAAAAAGAAAAAAAGAAAAAAAAATGTCATTTGCTGCATCGTGGATGGAACTGGAGGGCATTGTAGGAAATAAAAGCCTGAGCACAAAAGGAAGAGCACTTGTTCTCAACCCTTAATAGAGGTTTAAAATTTGATGTAATAGGCAGAGAGAGTAGGATAATAACCGCTGGTATCACGGTGAAGACTGGGAGGGGAATAGAAGGGAGCAAGAGAGCTTTCATCAAAATACAGTTGGATAAGAATAATAAGCTTTATTATTCTGCAGTACTTTATAATGATGGTAATTTTCAATAATTTACTGTATTTTTATAGAAAATTAGGATGAGTTTATTGTATGGTTCTAAACATAAAGAAATAATCACTAGTTAAGAAGATAAGAAAAACCTGATTACTCTTATTTAGTAACTACAAAGTATATAGATGTAGCTAATCATCACACCGCATAAATATCTGTAATTTTTATGACAATTAACTTAACATGCCCATCAGTATCAATTTGACAAGAATGGCATATTCATACTTGCCAATCTTAATATAAAATTATACAAACACTATTTCACATTCACTATAATACTATCATCAAAATGATTAATCTTATGAAATTTTGCAACTTTGTATCTGGAATCCCTTTATATTATGACAGAGTATAAAATTCCCCGACCCAACTGTAGCGACTGCTTCAGACTCCTATAAACAAAAAACAGACCTTTGACTTCCCCATTCATTCCTCGTACTTTAGCTAAAATAAATTAAGGCATTTATAACCGTGGACAAAGGAAGGACTTACTAATAGCACGGGGTTATAACTATCTCAGATACTAGTAGCCAATAGTTTAGAGAGTTGTGGAGTCGCTCATACAATTCTAACAATTTCAGTGTTAGATAACCAATTTTCTTTTTTTTTTTTTTTTTTTTAATATTTATTTCTTTATTATGTATACAATATTCTGTCTGTGTGTACGTCTGCAGGCCAGAAGAGGGCACCAGACCCCATTACAGATGGTTGTGAGCCACCATGTGGTTGCTGGGAATTGAACTCAGGA
Source organism: Microtus oregoni (assembly GCF_018167655.1). Taxonomy (NCBI): domain Eukaryota; kingdom Metazoa; phylum Chordata; class Mammalia; order Rodentia; family Cricetidae; genus Microtus; species Microtus oregoni. The sequence goes on from NW_024543059.1 coordinate 36,112,457, forward strand.
CCTTTGGAAGAGCAGGCAATGCTCTTAACCTCTGAGCCATCTCT